>NC_092334.1:567097500-569497500 GCF_046630445.1 Rutidosis leptorrhynchoides
TTGTCATCATGTGATGCATATTAACTCAACTTATTATTATTATTATTATTATTATTATTATTATTATTATTATTATTATTTGTAAACAACATAATTTTTAGTATTAGAATTCAATCTCATTGATTAATATCTTATTAATTAAACTTACATTTACATTACATTATTGTTTTAATTTAGCAATTATATATATATATATATATATATATATATATATATATATATATACACTTTATCCTAGTTGTCATCATTTAAGGAATAGTAACTCAACCCCTGATTAGCGGTTAAGGTTTTCGTTCGAATGTGTGCGTGAGTGACAAATGAAAGCAATCGACGTTAAAATTGCCATTAAAAAAAATTATATTTTTTAAACCATATAATTTTTAGTTTTAGAATTCAATCTCATTAAATAAAATCTTATCAGTTAAACTTACATTTACATTATATTTTTAGCGTTAATTTAGCAATTCTTTCTCTCTCTCTCTCTCTCTCTCTCTCTCTCTCTCTCTCTCTATATATATATATATATATATATATATATATATATATATATATATATATATATATATATATATATAATGTGTTTATTCTAGTTGTATATTATTGAAATTGTGTTTAAAGTATAGAGCGAAACCATTTTTCGCGGCAACGCGCACAAAGGCGGAGACAGGGGGATGCATGTGGATGTTTTGCATCCCTCAACTCTTCAAATAAGCGAATTATAGTGTGTTTAATATCTGTATATTAATTGTCAATATCTCGAAATACTAAACACAAACATCCTTTAAATATCTCATAGTTACGATGTATATGTGAAAACTTTATTTTGATATTTTATTTTTGTGAAATGCATCACCTATACGTGAATCCTGGTTTCGCCTTTGAACGCGCATGCACCTTCTCACTCGTTACTATTAATATCCTATCATAAATTTTCTATCGTCATACATTTCCTAATTTTATTTAATGCTTTTATTACAAAAATAAATTTACAACTTTCAACAACATAAAATAAGGATATCATGGTCTTTTATCTCCATCAACTTTTGTCATATTCCCTATAAATACACATACCATTTTACAAAGCAAAACTCACTACTCTCAACTATATTTTCACACTGCAACACACAAGCACCAAATTCTCAATCTTGAAAAAACCTCCAATCAATGGCTAACATTTTTGCTTTGAAGAATCAACCTTCTCTCTTTCCTATAGCCTTTTCGACCCCACCCATACAAAAACAAGATTACTACCTTTTTTACAAAAATGAAAGATTGTTTTTTAAGTTTATGTGTGTTCTAATGAACATGCGACCAGTACATGCAACGCTCGTCGTAGCTTTTCTTGTGTGGCTTGAAAGAGAGGGTTTTACATCTTTTAATTTTATTGAAACCATCGTACAAAATTTCTCTCTAGATTTTTGTGATGATGCTGTTAATCAAGTTTTAACGTGTATCATGCTCTTAGACATGAAAATAAATAATATAAGATGTCAAAGAGCTAAAAATTATGACATTTCACTGATTCAAAGTGTTGTAAATCGTAAAGAGATTAATATCGAAGAGATTTATTACAACGGAGAGATAATTTACAGTGAAATTTCAGAAATTGGGCGAGATATTTGCGTAAAGGCGTTTGACGACCTTTTAGTGAGAAATAATTGGGACAATGAGGTTTTCAGGATGCAACTTAATAGAGACACGACCATTGCCCAAATTTCAAGTATTCTTGGATTCAACCAACGGGCTGAATATGTGCCAGAGCATGCAATGGCACATTATAATTATCAACAAAGGCAACAGATACAAGTTGCTGCTACAATTGCTAATGTAGCAGTTAATTCTAATTTGGTCCCTCAATTAGGCCAAACTTCCAACCAATTTTATGTTGGAGATCATGTTGTCCCAATCGTAACCGAAGAAAAAGTGCCCCCAGAAGAACGAACGATCTTCTTAACATTTTCAAAGGGGTACCCAATCCCTATGTGTGAAGTAGTTGATTTTTTCAACAGGTAATCAATATAAACTTAGTATATTTATATTAATTTTCTGTCTTTATATACTATTATCTATTGATTGATTGATTTGTTTGATGCAGAATGTTTGGGAATTTTGTGGAGTCCTCTCATATGCAACAAGTTTATGGAAATGATCAACCATTGTATGCTATGATTGTGGCTCGTAATCCATCCACGATGAAAGCGGTAGTGGAAAAGGATGGGCCCGGTGGAAAGTCCAAGTATAACATCAACGGAAAACATGTGTGGGCCCGGAAATTCGTGCCACGAACATCATCAAATTAAGGAGTCTTCAGAAGCTTAGATCTTTTCTGATGGTGTTCTTATCTAAGTTAGAAGTTGTCTTTTAGTTCTGTAAATATTTTGGTACCAAAGAAACAAGAATTGTATATTGTGGATCATGTCTTTTTATTATATATCAAGTATTATATTATATATTATATATTATATTACATATATTATGCTGTGAAAACAAATATCATTGTGTTTTGACTGGTGTGTGTATATATATATATATATATATATATATATATATATATATATATATATTGGATCGACATAATATCCGATTGATCAACACCATCTTGTTGGTGTCTTTATAAATTTACTGCAAATTGTTGTTCAGATAACAAGTAGTAATAATTAGATAAAAATAATCATATACCGGACGCGATGAGATTGATTTTCGATCATGTGTCTAGTGTGGCGGTGTGTGATAGTGAGCTTGGGTCAAGTGAAATTTGTGGACAATGGAATTAATCATCCCTTTTCTGAAAGCAAGAAATTACTAAAATTAGCAGTCCAAAAAGTCACCAAGCGGCACAAGGGAACAAAAACATACTCCGTATTTGAAGAATTAAAGAGCTTTTAGGTGCAATTAATTCAATGGTGAAATAAAATAAATAAATGCTTGGATGTTTTAATTCAAACTATTTTCTCATCATCAACTTGAATATTTTGAAATATTGATCAAGAATCCCAAAATTCATAAACTCTTTGATGATGTAAAAGGTGTTAATTTTTAAGTTTATATCAGGTACTGTTTCTATGACTTTGATATTGATATTCATCTTTATATTGCTATCTTGTTAACTAGCTTAACTAATGTTTCATTGCGCGAAGTTAGTTAGTCTTTATGTCGTTAGCGTATTGTTAATTTGCTAAACTGAAGTTTCATTACGCTGTTTATAAGTTATAATTCTTTTTCAGGTGTACGCTACATGTCGTTATTGTTGTCTGTGATAAGTTTTTGGAAGTGTGCGTCACAATGTATAATTAGTTTACGTAGGAAATGAATCTTTGGCATTTGTGCGCAATCGTACGTGGTATCATAATTGGGAAAGAACTTAGTACTGTAAAGTTACATTTAAGAGATATACGACACCCTTATGAGCATTAACGCAAGATTCTGTATGACGTTATTGATCATGGAATTGCGTCTCAAATCCATGGTACCTTTTATTGTAATTAACGCGCAAAGGGATAAATGATTATATATGGTGCTGCGCAGCTAATTCGTAGAAATCATATTGTTGCATTAACTGTCTTTCGAAAATAAAAATATTGTTGCATCAACTTGTGCGAAGAGATCATATTTAAATAGTTTAAGGATATATACAATAATAGCAACTATATAGCTGAAAATGACAGCATCAAACTAACAAAGTCCTTACAGTAGCAAATAAGCACCAACAGCAGCAACAAGAATTAGCTAGCAATCAATAGTTAATTAAAACTATAAAGAGTCATTTGGAACCTTAAAATGTGTTTACTCACTCGATGTGCTGCAATCCTTATGCGTAACAACCCCAGCATTAATGCAGACACGTGTTACAATTTGTCAACAAACAAACACAACGCAATTTGGCCGTTCAAAAAAAATAAAAACACAACGCAATGACAATAACAGTAGCATAAACTCTAACATAATTTGGAACCTTTCACATAAGAATATTCATTGTCTTCCAATTACTTATCAGGTTAATGGCCATTCGTTGTTGATAATTGACGAAAACAAAGCCAGCAAAACTAATGGATCATTTGATAAAAAAAAGAGATCTCGGGTTTGAATCCTGTCTAGGACAAATATTTAGCGGTGGCTAGGGATAGGTTGGAAACAGTCGGGGATAATCTTGCAGGGCTGCGTACATCAGAGTATGTGGTGGGATTACTCGCCCATCCGGGTAGCTCGAACATAGAAAACCTTCTACCTTTTTTTAATGGATCATTTGGGTATGGAAAATTCAATTCTTATTTCCAAATCCAAGTTGAAATAGATCATTTGGACAATGCACACTTATAAATTTGTTCACAGAACTATCGGCTATAAATTGTTCAGAGTTTAAAATCTTCCGAGAAATAATCTATTTCCACCTGGAGATGAACCTTTTTTCTTGGTATGTCCTATTCGGGAGGGACAACTCTCCACAAATGAGAAAGAAAACAAGTTGAATAGCAAATTTGTTCCATTTCTATTCTGATTTTATTCCTTTAATATAACAATTTCTAACTAATCAACCAATTACATGATTACACATGTCACTGACAATAACAAACACTAACAGAAATAATAACAGACGTTTACTTCATTTGCTCTTCTTGGGCTTAAGCTGGTAATCTTTGGCCCATTTAGGAGTTTTCACTTGTCTTTTGGGCCGTCTTTCCATGGGCTTCTGTATTATTGGCTGCTATCATCTTCAATACTATCATTGCCCTGTTCTTCAAAATTAACCATGTCCTCATGGTTCATAAAATTTGACAGTTCTTCGTAGTCATTGACATCAATCCATGTAGCTTCATCATTGGGCAATGATTCCCATTTGACGAACACTTGGGTCACCACTTTGCCATTACGAACAATTTCCCTAGAATCAAGAATATTTTGAGGATATAACAACGAACCACATCAATTTTTTGATTCCGGCAACGGATTACATGAAATTGATGCATCTCCCTTAAATTCCTTTAATAACGACACATGAAAAACAAGATGAATACGAGATGTGACTGGAAGCTGTAGTCTATAAGCCACCATTCCAATCCGTTGTTCCACTTTAAATGGGCCATAAAATTTCTTAGTTTTTGATTCACCTTTTTGCCAAAGACACTTGTCTATACGATGAAGTTTAACCCAGACTAAAATTATTTCTTTTAACACTTTTTCAGTCCTTTTCCTGTCATCCATCAATTTCACTTTAATATTAAGCTTGCCTAATTATTTGAATTTGCTCATTCATCTTCTGAATTAGGGCACGTAATGCTTCCACGGTAGTAGAATTCTGTAAATAATCAGAGATCACAAGTGGAGGTCTACCATACATAGCTTCAAATGCAAAAATGTAAAGTAGTATTGTGATGAAATTAAGCTAATGGCAATCTTATTCCATTTCTTGGGACTTTCTGCCACAAAACACCTGTTAATTACTTCTGTTTGGCCATCACTTTGTAGATGATATACAGAAAATAGCTTCATTTTAGTTTGACTAATTTTGCACAGCTCATTCCAAAACTTACTTAGAAATACCTTATCCCAATCTGAGACTACAGACTTAGGCATGTCATGGTATTTATATACCGTAAAGTACGTTTTCTGATTCAATTCATGTTTATGATTATGTAAGTGTATGTATCTGTGTTCGTATATGTATAGGTATATGAATCTGTATATATGAATATGAAGATGCTATGAATGTGTGTTGAATCTGAAAATCACTGCAAGTTACAATTGGTTAAGTGTAGGTGATTACAAGTGTGAGGTTGAGAGTGTTTGTTAAGTGTGTGAAAGTATAGGTGTAAGGGTGAGGGTGAATTGTGAAGGCTTAAGTCTAAACTAAGCTAACTGTAGGTATTTATACTCCATCACTTGTACATCAAATTACATTTATTTTTAAAGTCCTAACAATCTCCCCCTTAGATGTGATGTGATATTGAACATCTCTTGACTTTGAACTTTGGAGGAATACTTGTTTGAAGACTTGTTGATGTTGCTTTTGTCTTGAATGTATGCCGGGTTCTCTTGTTTCTTCTTGTAAGAAGTTGTTTATGGTAGTTGGTGAAGATTTGTTGATCATTTTGATATCTTGAATTGATGAGAATTCTTCTTTTGAAATTCTCATAAACTTTGAAGTTTTGGTGATGAGAAATCATGTAATTTATGTGTTGTTGAACTAGTTGAAAACTTCTTCTTTTGGAAGTTCTCGTCTTTGTTGATCTCATGGTTAAGTTGTTGTATGTCATGTTGATGAGTTGTTAAGAATCTTCTTCTTTTGGAGATTCTCTTGATCTTTGAATATCTCTTGATTGTCTTGAAATGTTGTTGGGTGAATGGGTTGACTTGATTTGTTGATGTGAGCGAGCCTTAATGATGAAGCTTGAGATATGTGATATTCTCTTTCTCCCCCTAAATTGATGCATTATCTCTTGTGGCCCCTTGATCATTTCATTCTCTTGCTCCCCTTTGATTAGACAATAGTTTGTTTCTTTGAATGTTGTTGACTTGATAAGATCTTCAAAATGTTGGTGCGGAAGCTTGTAGGATTGGTAGGCTTTCAATGTTCTTGATGAAGATCTTGAATGTTCTTGATGAAGATCTTGAATGTTCTTGATGAAGATCCTGATTTGGTGTTGGCCTTTGGTATTTGAGGAAGACTTAGTTTGAGCTCATGAAATTACTTTTCGAATTAGTATCAACATTTGCTTTTCTCCCCCTCAGGATGTGTTTGTGAAACGAATACATCATGAACTGGAGTTGATACAGTTACACTGATAAAGTGACAATGTGTGAAATTCCAGATATACATCATGTTGATTAACTCTGTGACCATCTCCTCCAGATGTGTTAGATGCACCAGCATCTTCCTTAGCATGACTATTCTTCGTCACCGCATGACTATTCTTTGGATCAAAATCAACATGTTCATTTCATTGAAGATAAATTTCAATCTCTTTGAAGGAGAGATGTGGTACACTGGAGGAGGATGGCACTGAAGATCTTAGTAATGTCGGTGAAGTTGTTTGAGTAGTCGTGAGGACGGGTTTTTGGGGTAATTATTGGTGGTGGGGGTTGAGGTAATGAAATGTGTCATCACAGCAAAACCTTGGTTTTAGGTTTGCGACACGGTACAAGTATAAAGTCCTAACAAAATCACCTCGGGTAAAAAGAGGCAAGATGGACAAGATACAGGAATTTATGTCATAAAAATTTGATCCTCAAGAAAAACAGGATCTGAAAGTCAAGCTAGTTGTTACACTAGACAGGTTTAAAATGTTCATGCCAGTTGTTACACTAGGCAAGTTTCTTAATAAAAAATTTTCTGGATTTGGGGACCTCACCGGTATTGGTTGGTCCGGGAGTTACCTCAGCAGATGGTGAGGATGACTGATAACCGAAGTTTCAGCTGGCGTTAACAAGCTATCCGCCTCCATGATTAAAGTATCATGGGACATTTGTGCGACTTTGTCGCACTTGGGTATACCAAGTCTTCCAACTGTACCTAACACCGAAGTGTCGGTAGAAATCAATGTAATGTAGGAAGATGTTACATCGAGTCCTGAAATCATTGATAAGTCATGAGGTGACAAATCTCTTTCAGTTATTGCATTCTCTGAGGAGTGTGTGTGGTCAGGCTTAAATGCTGACTGATCATTAAGGGGATCATCCTTCCGGAGGTCTGATAAATCTGTCGAAGTAGTGTCATATTGCCTCTCCGTTGGATGAGACAGATCTCCCTCATTAAGATAAGTCTGACCTCCAGACCCTGTTTGATGTTGAGGCTCAACCACATCTTGATTTTGATGTGATTTATCAAGAGGATTTCTAGCCGATACGCAGGGTTTCTTTTCAAGGTTTTTCAAAACCCCTTCAGCCATTCTGGACTACAATTTCCGACATAAGCCAGACAATTGTAGCGGAAGACTCTACTTCCTTTTGAGGTGACTTTACACCTTTATCATTTGATTATTTTGAAGGTAAGCATATTAAACAGTTAATAATAATCAAAAAGAAGAATAGGGTTAGTTTTCCGGGTAAGTGCATGAGGAATACTCCGTCTTGAAGAAATTAAATTTCCTCCCCTTTGAAACAGAGTCGAGTCGATTGTTTTCATAAAACCTCGCTAAATGACGATGTTATCCTTACACCTGCGAGAAAAACACTAAAGCACGAGTTTTGTACTGTTATATGTACAAAAGCCATAATGGTGTTTAACACCTAAATAAAGACTGGTTCTACACTGAAGTATGTAGAAGCTATCATGGTTTAACACCACTTTGAAGACCGGGTTGTCTACTGAAATATGGATAAGCCACATGTAAAGTACGTTTTCTGATACCACATGTAAAGTGTGTTTTCTGATTCAATTCATGTTTATGATTATGTAAGTGTATGTATCTGTGTTCGTATATGTATAGGTATATGAATCTGTATATATGAATATGAAGATGCTATGAATGTGTGTTGAATCTGAAAATCATTGCAAGTTACAATTGGTTAAGTGTAGGTGATTACAAGTGTGAGGTTGAGAGTGTTTGTTAAGTGTGTGAAAGTATAGGTGTAAGGGTGAGGGTGAATTGTGAAGGCTTAAGTCTAAACTAAGCTAAGTGTTTAGTGTTTATACTCCATCACTTGTACATCAAATTACATCTATTTTTAAAGTCCTAACATATACCATTTCAAAAAAAAAGTTGGCAATGTAAAGTATTATACTTTGAAGTCAAACTGCCAAAATGAACACCTTTTGTTAGCATATCCACCATCACCACCACACAAATGACTGTAAAACTACAAGAGTTAGGTAGTCCATTCACAAAATCCATACTAACATCTTCCCAAACCTTCTTTGGGATGTTCAAAGGATGCAACAGACCATAAGGAGATATATTCATTGATTTGAATTGCAGACATATGATACATTTACTAACAAAAGCTTCCATATCCCGTTTCATTCCAACCCAATAAAAGTTGGCTGCCAAACGCATATAACTCATATGCATTCCTACATGCCCTCCAATTAGGGTTGCGTCGTACTCTTCCAACAACAAACTTCTCAACATGCTAATGCAACATTTATCACTCACTTGTTTAATATCCAGAATCATCTGTCGTGACTTAGCATTTGTGCTAATAAACAGCCTCAAATCATCTATGAGAATCACCTTGACAGTAGACATAGCAAACACAAATGTTGTATGTGAAGGAAATGTAGACAAAGAACCGATGCTAGTATTTCCGGGCTTATAAACAATATCATATTGATAACCCGATAACTTACTTAAGTGGTGTTGTTGCTCTGGTATTTGAATAGTTTGATCCATCAGAGTCTTAAGACTTTTGTGATCTGTATAAATTGTGAACTTGCCCCCCCCCCCCCCCAAAAGATATTGTCTCCACCTTGCCAGTGTTGCAGTCATGGCATACAAATACCTTATATAAGTGGATGATCTTTTTTTTTTACTGAAATATGCAATAGGATGTCTATTTTGTAACAACACAACCCCTATGGCTATATCACTTGCATCAGTCTCAACTTGAAAAGGAATTTTGAAATCTGGTAATGTTAGTATTGGTGTTGTGACCATCTTATGTTTTAAAGCTTGAAAAGACTGGTCAGCTTCCTCATTCCAATTAAAAGCATCCTTCTTATGTAACTCAGTCATTGGTGATGCTATAGCTGCATACCCTTGAATAAACTTTCTATAGTATCCTATGAGCCCCCAAAACCCTTTGTATTCTTTGTGGACTAGTCCATTCCAACATAGCTTTGATTTTAACGGGATCTTGTGCTACTCCATGCCAGTTAATTATATGCCCCAAATATTCAATCCGCTTCACTGCATAGCTGCATTTACTAGCTTTCACAAAGAATTGGTTTTTCCTTAGAGTCTCAAAAACAAATTTAAGGTGTTCTACATGTTCATCCACAGTTTTGCTATACACCAATATGTCATCAAAAAACACTATGACATATTTTCACAATAAACTAGTAAAGATAGTATTCATAGTAGCTTAAAATGTTGAGGGTGCATTATTAAGACCAAAGGGCATCACATTGAATTCAAAATGGCCTGAATGATTACGAAATGCAGTCTTGTGGATGTCTTCTCTTGAATCCTAATTTGATGGTATCCAGCCCTCAAGTCTAGTTTTATAAACAATCTAGCTGCAAACAACTCATCAATTAATTCATCAATGGTAGGAATTGGAAATCTATCCCTTAGTGTGACATCATTCAGTGCCCTATAATCATTGCAAAATCTCCAAGTTCCATCTTTTTTAACCAACAAACCCGGAGAACTAAAACTACCGGTACTTGGTTGAATCACCCCAGTCTGCCACATCTGTTCCACTTGTTTCTTATTTCATCTTTTTGAAAATGCGGATATCTATATGGCTTCGCATCCACGAGTGTGACTCAGGAACCAAAATAATTCTATGATTTAAAAACCTTTTTGGTGGTAATTCTTTAGGCTCAGCAAAAACATCAACATAGTATTGTAAAACACTTGAAATTTTTGGATCTAACCCTTCAGGTACTTGTACAGTCACTCTGACAATGTCCTCATCCATCACATGTTGATTTTACTCCATTTCTCCATGTGGTTCCTGTACCAACAAAATATAACATCCTCCAGTAGGGTTAGTTTTGACTATCCTCTTTAACCGTTTTCCTGAAATAGCTCCCTATGATTGACTTTGGACCCCATGCAACATAATATCCCTGCCTTTATCAAAAAAAACTCATAGTCTTTGTCTTGTAGTTAGTAGTAACATCTAGAACCTCTTCCATCCAAGTTATACCCAATATTACATCTGCCCCATGTAAGTCAATAACAAATAAGTCAGTTTGAGAAACATACTCTTGAATGGACACGGTCACATTTACATATTTGCCCAAACACTTCAACTGTTGACCATTCCCAACCATTACATGGAACTTATCTGAAGGATGTAATGCTAGATTTAAGTACTCACCATTCTTTCTTTTAGAAAATTATGACTACTTCCACCATCCACCGTTAATTGAATTCGTTTGCCCTCAATAGCACCTTCCATTCTTAATGCCCTTGGGTTTTTGACCCAACAATGCATGCTAACTAATGGCAAGTTGTTCATTTTGCCCAAATCCGTAATCATCTGTAACATATTCTATCATTTGTTATATCAGAAATGTCCACTTCTTCCACCTCTATATAATCATCATCATCATCAACTTCAATTAAATGTAAATTGGATTTAGGAGTGTCAAATATGGTGGCCTTGGTTGGTGAGTTCTATAGTCAAAAACACACATGTATATTGTGGTATAAGACTTGGTAAAACTTGGCATACTATACCTACCAAATTGTCTACTAAATATTTACCATTTAGCCATCTTGAATTAGTATAAATAGAGCAACATGTAAGCTCATTTATACATCCCATATTCATTCTTCAATCTTGTATTCTAGTGGATAAATAGAGAGTTGTGAGTATTAATCTCCTAATTACAAGAGATATAAAGATTGATACTTATATCCTTGTAATTAGAGAGAAAGTGTAATTCCTATTTTTCTTATTAGTGAAACGTTTCTTTCCTTGCCCGTGGTTTTTACCCTATTGGGGTTTTCCACGTTAAATCTTGGTGTTCCTTTATTGTCATTATTTCGAGTATTATTAGCGGTTTGCTATAATTCGGTGTCGCTTTTCTCAACAAGTGGTATCAAGAGCTAAGGTCTAATATCTAGTGTGTATTAATCTACTTATCGTATGCTCTGTGGTTGCCACAGGAGTGGATCGTCCATATCAGAAAATAAGTAAGATTATTTTCACCCGATAAGATAAAATTTCCGTGGGTACTATTTCTCGAAAATAGTATTGTCGAAAAGAAGATTGTAATTATAGCAATGTCTACGAAATTTGAAATTGAAAAGTTCAACGGGAGTAACTTCTGATTATGGAAACTAAAGATGAAAGCTATCCTGAGAAAGGATAAGTGTTTGGCGGCCATCAGTGGACGTTCCGCCGAAGTCACTTATGAAAAATGGGAAGAGATGGACGGCCAGGCTATCGTAAATCTTCATCTGGCACTAGCAGATGGCATTTTGTCTAGCATTGAAGAAAAGAAGACGGCGAAAGAGATTTGGGATCACCTCGTAAAATTGTACGAGACCAAATCACTCCACAACAAGATATTCCTTAAGAGGAAACTTTATGCGCTACGCATGAATGAATCTACTTCAGTTAATGAGCACATTAATTCTTTGAATACTCTATTTTCTCAACTCGCTTCATTAAGTTGTAATATAGAGCCAAAAGAACGTGCTGAAATTTTACTTCAGAGTCTACCTGACTCATATGATCAACTCATTATTAACTTAACCAATAATGTTCTCTCGGAGTATCTAGTCTATGATGAAGTTGCGGCTGCTATTCTAGAAGAAGAAAATCGACGCAATAACAAGGAGGACAAACAGGCCGGTTTACGACAAATGGAGGCCTTGGTGGTGTCAGGAGGGAGATCAACGGAACGTGACCCAAGTGTGAGTCACAATTATGGTAAACCGAAGTCTAAAAAGAAGAAGACCTATACATGCTACAATTGTGGCAAGAAAGGTCACCTGAAGAAGGATTGTCAGAGTTTAAATAACTCAAATCCTCAAGGAAATATTGCAAGCACTTCAGATGATGGGACTGCTTTGGTTAGTGAGGCAGTGGTAGCAAATGAATGAAGAAAGACATTTGTTGATGTCTGGTTATTTGACTCGGGAGCTACTTTTCACATGACCTCTAGAAGAGAATGGTTCAAACAATATGAACTTATCTCAGGAGGATCTGTATACAGTTGCAATGATCATGAACTAAAGATCATTGGAATAGGAGATATCATTCTGAAGATGCACGATGGTACAGTTCGTACTATTCAAAGTGTATGACACGTGGAGGGTTTGAAGAAGAACTTATTGTCTTTAGGACAATTAGATGATCTTGGTTGTAAGATGGAGATACAAGACAAGATCATGAAAATCATGAAAGGCGCAGTTGTACTTATGAAAGGAGAAAAGGTGGGTGCTAATCTATACATTCTGAAAGGCGAGACGGTACGGGAAGCGGAAGCATCCATTGCTTCGAATAGTTCAAGTGATAAAACTGCTATAACATGGCATCAAAAGCTTGGACACATGTCTGAACAAGGTATGAAGATTCTTGTTGAAAGAAATCTTATTCTTGGTCTTATAAAGGTATTGTTACCTTTCTGTGAGCATTGTGTAATCAGCAAGCAGCATCGCCTGAAGTTTAACACATCAAATTCTAGAAGTAAATTGGTTCTAGAATTGGTTCACTCTGATGTGTGGCAAGCACCAGTTCAATCCCTAGGAGGAGCCAAGTATTTTGTATCATTTATTGATGATTACACTAGGAGATGTTGGGTGTACCCAATCAAGAGGAAGGCAGATGTGTTTGAAGTTTTCAAAGTTTACAAAGCGCGGGTTGAACTTTAATCTGGTAAAAAGATCAAGTGTTTAAGGACGGATAATGGAGGAGAATACACTGGTGATGAATTTGATAAGTTCTGTATACAAGAAGGTATCAAAAGGCAGTTCATGACGGCATACACTCCTCAACAAAATGGAGTGGCAGAGCGGATGAATAGAACTTTGTTAGATAGAACAAGGGCGATGTTGGCAACTGCAAGCTTGGGGAAATCATTCTGGGCAGAAGCAGTAAGTACTGCCTGTTACGTGATAAATCGGTCACCATCAACTGCAATTGAGTTGAAATCGCCGATGGAGATGTGGACTGGGAAACTAGTTGATTATTCTGACCTTCATTTATTTGGAAGTCCTGTGTACGCAATGTACAATTCTCAAGAAATGACAAAGTTGGATCCAAAGTCCAGAAAATGTTTGTTCTTGGGGTATGCTGATGGAGTTCAGGGATATCGCTTGTGGGATCCCACTGCCTACAAAGTAGTCATCGGCAGAGATGTTTTCTTTACAGAAGACAAAGATTTTGAAGATGTTAGCACTTCAAAAGAAACTATACCGATACATGTGGGTAATGAATTTCATAAAGATTCTTCTGAAGCAGTACCAGAGCACGATGAAAATCAAGTAGATGCTTCAACCAGAAGGTTTTGAACTACAAGGGAAAAAAAACTTAGTTTGCAGGTTAAAGAAATCTCTGTATGGTCTCAAACAGGTGCCGAGATGTTGGTACAAGAGATTTGATTCTTTCATAATGAGCCTTGAATATAACAGACTTTATGCAGACCCTTGTGCGTATTTCAAGAGGTTTGGGGACAATGATTGTATCATTTTGCTATTATATGTAGACGACATGTTGGTTGCAGGCCTCAACAAAGATCGTATTAGTAAGCTGAAGGCTCAATTGGCTAGGGAGTTTGAAATGAAAGACTTGGGTGCCGTAAACAAGATTCTAAGGATGCAAATTCACCGAGACAGAGATAATAGGAAGATTTGGCTTTCTCAAAAGAATTATTTGAGGAAAATCTTGGAGCGTTTCAATATGCAAGATAGTAAGCCAATCTCAACCCCACTTCCTACTAATCTCAAGTTATCCTCCGTTATGTGTCCTAACAGTGAATACGAGAGGAAGGAGATGTCTCGCGTACCGTATGCATCAGTAGTGGGAAGTTTAATGTTCGCAATGATATGTACAAGACCAGACATTGCACATGCAGTGGGAGTAGTTATTCGGTACATCATTGGAATGCGGTAAAGAGGATCCTAAGATACATTAAGGGTACCTTAGATGTTGCATTATGTTATGGGGAATCGGAATTTATTGTCAAAGGGTATGTTGATTCTGATTATGCAGGGGATATCGACAAAAGTAAATCTACCACTGCATATGTTTTCAAACTTTGTGGTGGAACAGTAAGCTGGGTTTCAAAACTGCACTCAGTTGTGGCGACGTCAACAACAGAAGCAGAATATATAGCAGCTACTCAAGCTACTAAAGAGGCAGTATGGTTAAAAATATTGTTAGAGGAACTTGGGCACAAACATGAGAATATCACTATATTTTGTGACAACCAGAGTGCCTTGCATCTTGCAAGGAATCCGGCATTTCATTCAAAGACAAAGCATATACGAGTTCAGTATCACTTCGTTCGCGAGAAAGTGGAAGAAGGAACCGTGGATATGCAGAAAATTCATACTGACGACAATGTGGCTGATTTTCTAACAAAGTCAATCAACCGTGACAAGTTTATTTGGTGCCGTTCCTTATGCGGCCTAGCAGAGACGTAAGCAACATCATTGGCAAGGAAGGATTATCGTGTGAAGATTGATTGAGCTTCAATCGAATCTTCAAGTGGGAGATTGTCAAATATGGTGGCCTTGGTTGGTGAGTTCTATAGTCAAAAACACACATGTATATTGTGGTATAAGACTTGGTAAAACTTGGCATACTATACCTACCAAATTGTCTACTATATATTTACCATTTAGCCATCTTGAATTAGTATAAATAGAGCAACATGTAAGCTCATTTATACATCCCATATTCATTCTTCAATCTAGTATTCTAGTAGATAAATAGAGAGTTGTGAGTATTAATCTCCTAATTACAAGAGATATAAAGATTGATACTTATCCTTGTAATTAGAGAGAAAGTGTAATTCCTATTTTTCTTATTAGTGAAACGTTTTTTCCTTGCCCGTGGTTTTTACCCTATTGGGGTTTTCCACGTTAAATCTTGGTGTTCCTTTATTGTCATTATTTTGAGTATTACTAGCGGTTTGCTATAATTCGGTGTCGCTTTTCTCAACAAGGAGTGTATATATGATTCCTATTAAACATTCTCCCTTTGCATCTTTTTATGCTTTCTCACTTTCTGATAAATGTTTGACTACTCTAGTGAACTTTGGCGTATTAGGTTTAGTTTACCATATCTGTACTTTTTTAAAAGGTAAGGCTAATACAGAAGAAATTATGTTGTACCAAGAATTCATATCAGATCTATCATTGAATTTGTCTGCATACATCTCAGTTAAACCAATAGCTTGACTCAATGAAAATGGCATTTTTGCTTTGACTTCTGTTCTGATCTCATGCTTCAATCTAGATCTAATATTCTTGAGAAGGATATCAGTATTAAATAAAAACACAGTTTGGCATGGCAAATAAAGATGCTTCTTATGCATTTGTGGTCAAAGCAAAAGATACTATTTGGAAGGAATCCAGTTCTGAGAGTATCCCTCAAACTAGCCTAGATGAAGATGATCTTCATTGTGTTGATAATTCATTGGAGATTCTCTTCTTAAAGTCAAAGAAATCGGATCCATGAGAAGCATCAAAAGGATTTGTAGGGAAGAAGGCTTTGATAATGTGTCCATAAGGTTTATTGGTGGTTCTTGGTTATGGATGCATTTTGATTCGGTAGAGGGCTAGAGGCCTGCAATCTCTTCAAAACACATAAAATGAACTTCTCTGTTCTCAGTGATCAAAACTTACTCTGAAAACTTTGTGGTTGATGAAAGAAAGATATGGATTGAAATTTCAGGATTACCTTCTATTGCTTAGAATTCATCTGCATATAAAAAAGTTGCATCAAAGGTGGGCAAATTTGTGATTTTTGTGAATGACTCTTCTAAGGGTCTAGTATGGGCAGGCTTTGTGTGTTAACCAAACGAAGAAATTTCACTTCTGAGATGCAAGCTGCAGTAATACGTGGTGCAAAGTATGATATACATGTCCAAGAATATGGAACCTGGAGTATTCGGATGGAGGATGATGATTATGAAGATATTGAAGATCATTATATGAATGATGAGTATCAGGAGAGCCTAGATGAATTTGGTAATGATAATGAAAATGCATAGGAGCCTGTTTTCAATGATGAAGGAAACATATTTGAAGTAAATAATAATTCATTCCCTGAGGATGCTAATTCTGTCGACAACCAATCGTCGGGACAAAGCCAATCTCTTGGATTCGAAAATGAAAGTGTTAATCACAGTGGCTATTCATTTGACTATGATCTCCAAAAGATGGTTGAACTGGGCGTTAAATTGGGGTACAATAAGAGTGAATGTGAGAAATCTTTCTCGGCTTTACTCGAATCAGGGGATAAATTCAAACGTTTTAAAAGATTGTGTTAATATACTTTGGAGTAAAAAGAGGAGGAAACATTTGTGGATTCGGAAACTTTGCAATGTTAACAAGGTGATTTTTGGGGAATTTAAGAAACCAAAATGACTAAACTTGAATTCTTTAGGATTAAGGCTTTATGGGGAAATTATTATTTTGATTACGCATGTTCTTTGGTGAGAGGTATGTCTGGAGGACTTTTGACGATATGGGATCCTATATTTTTTACGAAATCCCAAATTTGGAGTGAAGATGATTTACTTATTGCTCAAGGTAAATTATCTAGATCAGATGATAATGTCTATATGATCAACGTATATGGGTCAGAATCTCATGCTAAACAAATTGTATGGAATAAAATTCAAAATTACATGTCCACTTATGATGGTCCATATATAGTTTTTGGGGATTATAATGAAGTACGTTATGAATTCGAAAGGTTCAGTTCTGTATTTTGTAGAAATGATGCTCTCAATTTTAATAATTTTATGTATAATTCTGGTTTGATTGATCTTCCGTAAGGAGGAAACAAGTTCTCGTGGATGAATAAGTATGGGACTAAGGTGAGTTTAATTGATAGATTCTTGGTCTCGCAAAGTTTCATTAATATGAATCCGGATTTACAAGTTGTTGCCTTAGATCGTGGGTACTCAGACTATTGTCCACTTCTATTACACAATCATCAAATGAATTTTAAATGGTTCCTTTTAAGTTTTATCACTCGTGGTTGAAATATGGTGATTTGGAAGTTTTAGTGAAATCCATATTGTGTATCCAACAGTCTGATGTGCAACAGATGGGATTCCAGGAGAAACTGCGAAATCTCAATAAAACTAAAAGGATGGATTAAAGAAAAGAAGAATGGAGAGTTTGTTAGTAAAAAAGAATAACGTGCCCAATTAGTTGTTCTTGACAGCAACATTGACAATGGCACAAAACTGCGAAATCTCAATAAAACTAAAAGGATGGATTAAAGAAAAGAAGAATGGAGAGTTTGTTAGTAAAAAAGAATAACGTGCCCAATTAGTTGTTCTTGATAGCAACATTGACAATGGCACAATTTCTAGTGTTGAAAGGGACAAACGTGTTTCTATTGTTCATGAGCTAGAAGATATTGCTAATTCGGAAGTCATGGATTTAGTTCGAGGTGCAAATGGGATATAGAGGGGATGATATTTTCATTTTTTCCACGCTTTAATAAACCAAAGAAGATCTCAACAATCCATCCGTGGTGTTTTCGTGAATAGTAATTGGATAGATGAACCACAACAGATCAAAAATTCTTTCTGTGACTTTTATAAGTCGAAGTTTGAAACTGAGCATTCTACATCTTTGTTGAAAGACTTGCAGCCCCAAAATAAGCTTGATACCGAAGACATTTAGTGGTTAGAAAAAGATGTTACGGAGATTGAAATTCCTAATGCTGTTTGGGAATGTGGAAGTAGCAAAGCACCGGGACTGGACGGTTTACTTTTTTATTCATGAAAACATTTTGGGAGATTGTAAAAACAGATTTAATTCAAGATACACAGCAAGATTTTCGTTCGGGAAATTTTCCTAATGGATCTTGTTCGGCGTTTATTACTCTTGTTCCAAAGGTTAATAATCCTACTTTGATTAAGATTATCGACCAATTTCATTAATAGGAGTATTCTATAAGATTATAGCAAAAGTACTTGCTATTCGTTTAGGCGAAAGTTATCGATAAGATTATTAGCATGGAACAAACGACATTTATTCCCGGATCGAAAAATTCTTGAGGGTCCTTTGCTTCATGGTGAAATTATGGATTACTACAAGAAAAGTGCTAAAAAAACTAGTGATGTTGAAAGTTGATTTTGAAAAGGCCTGGGATTCAGTTAGTTGGAAATATCTGGATCATATGCTTCTCAAATTGGGTTTTGGTGATACATGGAGAAGATGGATTTCGATGTGCCTAAAGTTTGCTAGAACATCGGTTTTAGTAAATGGATGTCCTACAAAGGAGTTTGGTATTCAAAGTGGGATTCGTCAAGGAGATCCTTTAAGCCCGTTCTTATTTTTTAATTATCTCATGAAAGAACTCTACATAGACTTAAAGGCAGCCGCAGATTCTAAATTATTAAGGGAGCGATTGTGAGCCTCTAAGTACTCGATTTAATCAATTGTATCACATGGCTACAGATAAAAATGCGTCTATTTTAGAAAAATAGAGTGGTGGTGAATGGGTTTGGAACCGGAACAGAGAACTGTTAGATTTAATTGGATTTGTTACACGTTAAGGAGTGTATGACTCAAAGTTTGGATCAACGAGTAATTAACATATAGTTTATTTGTTAGTATTAGTTTAATTATTTGGTTTGGTAGCTAGTTGGAATTAATGTCTATGTCTTTTAATTTGAATCGGTTAGTCCTAGTTTTTTGTGTTACCGAGTTGTAAGGTGCACGTAGGAGGATAGATATGTGGTCTAACGATAGTGGCTAGTGGGTGATGGTAGTTTTAAGTAGTATTTAAGAGCTTATTGTATTCTGTAAATGAACGAGAAGCGAAGATGTAGTTCATTTGGTAATTTGCTTCTTTATTTTATTTTTGCTTATCAATAAACATGTGTATATTTTTCTTTCTGTTAAAATGTGTGGGTAATTAAAGGGCCTGTGGTCCAACAAGAACATATAACCGGAAGATGTGCCAATAACTCAATGTCATTAAAGAATTTGGAACAGCAAGTCACATTGTCCCAGGAAGATGATTCACTCTTTTGGGCTATCTCTAATAAAAGCAATTATACTGTTTGTAACACACGATTGTATATAGATCATAAAAACATTACCTGCTGCTGGTTCTTCGACAAGATGGGAAAAAGTGGTTCAAATCAAGATTAACATCTTTCTTTGGAGGTTGGTTCTTGATCGGCTCCCCACTCATTTTAAACTGATGCTGTTGAAACGTCGTACTATTTGGGCATTTATTATTTTCTTGCGATATAGCGAGTGAGATCTGGCGACACATCAGGGTTTGGATCATATGAACATACCAATATTCAATAATTGGGCTGATTGTATTGAATGGATTGATAACTGGGCCGTAAATAAAGTAATCAAGAATCGGGCCTTTTCTATTTTTGCACCTTGTGTATGGATTTTATGGAGATATCGAGATGGAGTCGTTTTTTCGGGTGGTTCTCTTAAAAAGGGGGATTTATTTGATAGGATTCGCTATACTATTTATTGGGTTTCACATGAAGTAGAGAAGATTTTTTGGAACAATTGGCTACTGAAACCGTTGTAACTCGTATGTTTCCCTTATACTATCTTGCTAGTGGTTTAATAAAATTGTTTTGCCGTTAAAAAAAATACCATATTGTAAAGAAATACGAATCAATCACCAACAAATTACCAAATCTCTAAAACATAGATTAATCCTTCTTTGAATCAAACAAAAAATACAGAAACAGCAATCTTCTATTATCGAAGAAGATTGATTAAGTATAATCAAAACAGAAATCGAAACTACAAGATCATAATAGATGATCACTCAACTAATTGAGAGAGAAAACAAAACACAGAAATTGATCGAATGAAATCACCCCCAGAAACCCTAAAATTGGGTATAAATATAAATTAATAATAGCAGTTAAGTCCCTCCAGTTTGTCATCTAGAATCCTTGAGCTCCAAGTATTCCAAATGCACCAAAAAGCCCCTTGAACTTAGAAAAAACATGCACATCCACTGCTTTTCAGTTGAACACTTAACCTAAAAAAGTAACCAAGGACTAAACAAGTAAAAAGGATTTTAACCAATAATACAAAAATAAGATTGTAGAAACATCATTATTTATCACCCTCCCACAATCTTATTCTTGAACAAGTCCAACAATCCCAGCTGATTACAGAAATAATTGTGTTTTTTGACACTTAAGCCTTTTGTAAAAATATCAGCAATCTGAACATTAGAATCTATTTTAACAGTTTGAATGATTCCAGAACTAATTTTTCCCCTTATAAAATGAACATCTATTTCTAGATGTTTTGTCCTTTCATGAAAAACAGGATTTGCAGCCATTTGTATGGCTGATTTATTATCACAGAAAAGAGGAATAGGAATAGTAGGCTTAACTTTCAGATCATGAAGAACTTTAAGAATCCATATAATTTCACATGTAGCATTACCCATAGCTCTATACTCAGATTTAGCAGAAGATCTTGCAACAACATTTTGTTTCTTGCTTTTCCAAGAAACTAAAGAATCTCCCATAAAAACACAATATCCATTGACAGATTTAGACATGAAAATAGCCTTAGCCCAATCAGCATCAGCATAGGAAACTAAATTCAAATTTTTTGACTTAACAATAACATTTCCTTTACCAGGTGAAAGTTTAAGATACCTTAAAACATGGAGAGCAAGTTTAAAATGAGATTGTAAAGGTTTATGCATAAACTGACTCAAACAATGTACAGCAAAAAAAATATCAGGCCTTGTCATTGTTAAATAAATCAGTTTTCCAACAAGTCTCTGATATGTAGTAGTATCATTCAAAACAGGATCACTTTCAGTAGGCTCAGTTTTACATGAAATATTTTGTTCTATAGGAACAGAGAGAGGTTTACAACCTAGTAAACCAAACTCATTAAGTAACTCCAAACAAACTTCCTTTGACTCATACAAATACCATTTTCAATGTTTAGAATCTCAATTCCAAGAAAGTATTTCAAAGTTCCCAAATCTTTTATCATAAAATTTGAATTTAAATATTCCTTAAACTTTTTAATTTCAACAATGTTATTTCCAGTGACAATGATATCATCCACATAAACAAGAAGAGCAAGAAAAACATCACCATCAGTTTTTGTGTATAAAGAATAATCATTAATACTTTGCACAAAGCCATTTTGAAATAAAACACTAGATAATTTCTCATTCCATTTTCTAGGATCTTGTTTCAGACCATACAAGGATTTAATAAGTTTACAAACTTTATTACTATTATTATCAAGATATCCTTCAGGAGGTTTCATATACACATCTTCATCAATTTCACCATAAAGAAATGCATTATTAACATCTAATTGAAACACGGGCCAATCATTATTAATAGCAAGAGTAAGAAGACATCTAACGGTAACCATTTTTACAACAGGAGACAAGGTTTCATCATAATCAACACCTTCTCTTTAACTAAACCCTTTTGCAACAAGTCTAGCCTTATATCTTTCTATTTCACCATTAGCTTTATTTTTTATCTTATATATCCATTTACTCCCAATTGGTTTTCTTCCAGGAGGAAGATCAACTAAAATCCAAGTATTATTTCTATTTAAAGCTTCAATTTCAGTATTCATAGCATCAACCCATTGTTTATATTTACAAGCTTCAATATAACAACTAGGTTCAACACTTTTGTTCAAATTGGACACAAAACACAAGTTATCATGAGAAAGATTAGCATAGCAGACTACTTTATTAATATCATATTTCACACTATTATCAACAATATAATCATCAAACTTCGAAGGTCTCTTAGTAGGTCTACTAGACCTTCTGAGATTAAGGTCATCTCCTAAAGTTTGAGTTGGATTAGTTTGAAAAATATTTTTAAAATTGCCCTCAGGAGAACTAGTGCCATCACTAGTATTATCATCAAGTGTTGCACTTTGAGTATTATCTTCAGTTTCACTATTAGTGTTACTTGAAGAATCATACTATGTGCCTTCACTTACTTCAGCTTCTCTTTCTCTCCCTTCATCATTGGGACTTTGAGTGTTGGTATTTTCACTTTTAGAAAATATTTGATCAAAGAAATTTAAATGATTAACATCAGACTCAATATCATTGTTCTCATAACAAGTATTAACCTTTTCTTTTAAAGGAAAAACAGTTTCATAAAATTTAATATCTCTTGAATAAAAAATGGTTTTCTTATATATCCAGGAGGATATCCAATAACTTCAAAACATCTATCCATAGTGTGACCAATCATACCACACTTAGTACACTTATAATTTGCATTAAGACCCCTTCTAGTTCCAGACCTCTTAAATTGATTTGTATTATTCATATTATTAGGTCTATTAAAGTTGTTGTTTCCATTAACATTATTAGGTGTCTTAGCAACAAAAGCATAACTGTGACGACCCGGAAATTTCTAACCAAATTTAAACTTTATCTTTAAATGATTTAATGTTTTCGACACGATAAACAAAATTTGTAATGTTGAGTCTCAAGTTTTGGAACTATATTCATGTAATCAATTATTCTTTGAATGTTCTCGACAATTCACGAACAATATATATATAACTTAATGTGCATATATATATATATATATATATATATATATATATATATATATATATATATATATATATGATTTCAAGTTATTTAGTAAACGATAGTAACATTCGATTATTGATTCGATTAATATTTAGATAAGTTAACTAAAACGTTTAAGATGAACCTAATAAAACACTAATTTGCTACAGTATTTTCGAATTGCTACAGTACCTGAAAAGCTACAGTGTTTTCGAAAATCACTATTTGCTACAGTAAAAAACTTTGCTACAGTAACTTTGCTACAGTTATATATATACATATATACATATAATGTCTATCTCCTAGACTTATTTACTTCGAATGTGAAGTTTCTAAAAAAACCCCAAACTGCGAAACTAGTTCTTCGAATTTTGGAAAAATGCTGATGAAGCAGCAAAAACTGTAAACGACCTTAACAGTCAAAAGTTTGATGATAAAGAATAGTGTGTTGGCAAAACTCAGAAAAAGAGAAGGTTTGGAACTGGAAAACGAATTGAGCAAACCATGAAGGAGGCTGTGGACAAATCACAAAGACTAAACCTGCCATCAAAGAATCCAAATGATTCAGTATCTGCTGAAGTCATTAACGAATACCTTGCTCCTGACTCTAAACATTTACGGAAAAATCTTCTTTATCATCTTTCGATATTAGAAATTCTAAGATATCATCATATCTTTCATTATAAATATCCTAGATATTTCTGAAGATATTTTCATAACTATTCTTATCTGAAATCATTTATCTCTTCGCGATATCTGCGTTACATCATAAAGGAAACTATTTTAGTATCTAAATTCTGAAAAATTCGAATTTAAAATATGAATGTTTTGAAGTAGTGTTGGGAACTGAAGCATGAGTTAGTATAATATAATGACACTTGATTAATGTGATTATATTACAGTAAGTCATGCTTAGTTTCTAATGGAACGTGATGATTCACAGATCATAACGTCATCATGTGCCATGTTACACGACTCATACACTCTATCTAGTATATAAACATATTAAGAACATAATTTCTTGATAGTTCTATCTTTTCTTTTGAATTCTGGTAATTTAACCAATCAAGATCGTGCTATTACAATCTTTCTCTTAGAATATTAGTTATGTTCATTCGAAACTCCATACCTACGAATTCTGGACCATTATTCGTTTGACTTGAAGTCGGGAAGAAAATACAAAAGCATGGAGCTCCTAAATATAAGGGAAAATATAAAGCTTGACAACAACACATAAATTACAGATCGTGTATATCAATACGTATTGCAACGTAAAGACACAGGAGAATTAAAAATATTATAACCCCAAGGTAATAGTAGAAGAAAATAACCTCCTCTGGTGGCAGATGAAAAAGAAGAATGAAGGATACGATAGCCAAGAAAATATCAAGAATCAGAACTGGATTAAGCATTTTCACAATATATTAAGAAGTATGAAATAAGGAAGAAGCTTATAGTAGTGGTGAAAATAAATGAAACGGAAGAGGTCAATTTATAGTGAAATATCAGACATAGCAATCGAGACAGATTACACATTTAATTAAAGAAGATCTTAATCTCCTTAATTCCCGAAGAATCAAATCTTATTTAGAATATGAAGATTTTCTATTCCTTAAATTCCGGAAATCAATCGTTACTACGTCAAAAATTAAGACGAATCTCTATTCCTTCATTTCACTCTTTTACGATAATTTCTCTCATACGCTTCGAGTAATTGGATTGTTTTATCCATATTATTCAACGGTGATAAAACTCTAATTATCAACTCATATTCGTCATGAAAACATTTTTATTGTTAGCCATGACGACCTCACTCAAATTTTGGGACGAAATTTCTTTAACGGGTAGGTACTGTGACGACCCGGAAATTTCTGACCAAATTTAAACTTTATCTTTAAATGATTTAATGTTTTCGACACGATAAGCAAAATCTGTAATGTTGAGTCTCAAGTTTTGGAACTATATTCATGTAATCAATTATTCTTTGACTGTTCTCGACGATTCACGAACAATATATATATAACTTAATGTGCATATATATATATATATATATATATATATATATATATATATATATATGATTTCAAGTTATTTAGTAAATGATAGTAACATTTGATTAATGATTCGATTAATATTTAGATAAGTTAACTAAAACGTTTAAGATGAACCAGTAAAACACTAATTTGCTACAGTATTTTCGAATTACTACAGTACCCGAAAAGCTACAGTGATTTTCAAATCACTATTTGCTACAGTAAAACACTATTTCAAAATGAAAATGTATATATATATTAACAAATAGTGAGACGATGATTTATAGAAGAAAATGACCAAAACACTCAAATGTATAAGTTATACCTCGAGTGGTATAGTTTATGGATGATTTAAGACTATATTTTGACAAAGGTACGATTCACGAAACGAAAAGTACAAGTTTTCTCAGTATACGAAAGGACGTTCGAAAAACCAAAATCGGGACATAAGTCGAGTGACGACGTACGACTTATCGGAACAAAAATTACAAATCAACTATGCACGTGAATTTAATATAATATATAATTAATTATATAAATTATATATATTATATATTAATATAAAAATATGTCGACAAACTTTAGGACAAAAACAATGTGAGCTGGATTTAGAGGCCATGCGATCGCATGGTTGTAGGCCTGTGAACCCATGCGATCGCATGGGGCTAAACAAGTACTATAAATTCAAGTGTTTTTGCTCGAACGAATATCACACACACACATATTTACACAGATATAGATATATACTCCGTAATATTTATTTATTTATTTATTATTATTATTATTATTATTATTATTATTAAGATTAAAGATTAATATTATTATTAATCTAATTATTATTAGTAATATTATTAGTATTATACATAAAATACTACGACGAGGTCATGTCCAAATAATTTCAAACCGAGTTTTCAAATGAGTCAAAGCTAAGGAAAACTATGGGCTATAGCTATGGAGGTTATGGGTATTGTTCGCAAGTCAAACCTAGTGTTTATCATCTCTGTTGCGTCTACGTACTTTCCTGCAATATTGAATCACAATATTGATACGTGAGCATTCATATCTTATCTTTTATATATTAATAGTGTATACATGTCTAGTGCTCGAGTATATATGTTTATGCATGCTAGTATGCTAAATTTCGTCATTAAACAGTTTATGATGAATCACGAATTAAATACATATATTACTGATAAAAGGTATATGATATGCGTGTTTTTGGAAAGCTGGCGAAAAATCAATAACTTTTCATTTAGAATTTGCGTAATTTCGATGAACGAATCAAAAGATATGGTCAACTGAATTATGATTGACGTTAATTGGAATTGCTTTTGAATCTGCAATTAATATTTAAACAACTTGTTTGTAAGATTGATAAATTGGATTTTTGAATATTACCAATCGAGTAAATGAATCCTTATATAAGGTACGTCTCGTTTTGTTGAACTATTGTCAAAATTGACCTTTTGAAACGACTTTGGATAACTTTTGTATGTCGATCTCGAGCATTAGGATTGTGATACACTATGACCTGACCTAGCGTAATAGACATTTATTGACCAACATATGTTCTCTAGGTTGAGATCTACGGTTATTTGGTATTCCAAGTTTCGGTCACATTTCGGTGAATGACTTTATGTGCTGCTAAGGTGAGTTTCATTTGCTCCCTTTTTAATTGCTTTTGCAATATATATTTTTGGGCTGAGAATACATGCACTTTATTTTAAACGCAATGGATACAAGTACATACTAAATTCTACACCGAGTTTAAACCTAAAATCCCTTAGCTTTGGTAACTAGTAACTGCCGGTTATAAGAACTGGAGGGCGTGAGTAGTTGTATATGGATCCATAGGGCTTGACATCCCCGTCTGTTCCAGGTATAGAAACCCTAGCCTGAACTATAAAACAGACGTATGCTATTTGAGTTTAGTACACGTTGGATTGCGTGTATTGTACATGTTGGTTGCATGTATGTTAAAACAGGGGTACTTATTATAACGTTAAAGTTTAGTTACCAGGGTACTCAATTTCGTAGAATATTTTGATAAACGTTTCTGGATGAAACAACTGAAATCTTGTGATCCGCCTTTATATACAGATTATGCGAATCATTAAAACTATGAACTCACCAACCTTTGTGTTGACACTTTCAAGCATGTTTATTCTCAGGTTCCAAGAAGTCTTCCGCTGTTTGCTTATATGTTAGACAAGCTATGTGCATGGAGTCTTACATGGCATATTTTTCAAGAAAACGTTGCATTCACAAAATCATCACCATGTATCTTATTTTGACTGCATTGTCAAATGGAAGTACTATTGTAAACTATTATATTACGGTGATTGTCTATATGTAGAAATCATCAGATGTCGAAAACCTTTGATTTAAATATTCATTTATGGTGTGCCTTTTCAAAAGAATGCAATATTTACAAAACGTATCATATAGAGGTCAAATACCTCGCAATGAAATCGATGAATGACGTGTTCGTCCATATGGATTTGGAGCGATCGTCACAAGAACTTTGAGACTTTTGACCAACAGTATGTCCAGAAAAATTCCTATGAGACTCTTCCCTTGAAATAACTGCAAAAGCAGTTTTAACATTGGGAAGGGGATCAGTCATAAGAAGATTACTTCTTATTGGCTGGTAAACCTCATCAAGTCCCATAAGAAACTACATAAGTTTCATTACACTGTTATGTTTAACAAAATCAGCATTAGCAGTACAAACACATTCAGGCAACTTAACAAGAGCATCAAATTATTTCCACAAAGTATTTAGCTTATGATAATATTCAGAAACACTAGAACCGTGGCAATGAATTGATTTGCTTATGTAAATTAAATGTAATTGAACCATCAATTTTATCATAAGTTTCTTTGAGTTCTTGCCAGACAGTAACAGAATTATTAGAAAAGATTTGTCCCAAATACAATTCATCTGAAATAGATGTAAGTATCCATGATAATACCACAGAATTACATCTATCCCATTGATTTAACAAAACTTCATCCTTTTCATAATCACTTCTTTTACAAGTTCCATCAATAAATCCCTTTTTATTTTTAGTATTTAAAGCAAGAAGCATAACTCTGATCCAAACACTATAATTTTCAGTTCCTTTCAATTTAATTGACAAAAGTGCAGTTCCAGTAGTATCACTAGCATGCAGATATAGAGGATCACCAAAATCTAATTTATTAACCAAAGTTACAGAAGAACTACCATCATCATCACCAGCTATAATAAAAACACAGAAGAAACAAACAAGCAAGAAAACAATAAATCAAATAACAAGTAGAACACAAAGAAACTAGCACAAGATTAAGACAATTAGCACATAAAACCGCAACAAATCCACGGTTCAGACACCTGTAAGGAAAAGAAACAAACCACAAAGGACTGGCTACTAGCCAGGCAACCTGTAAAGATGATTAACAAATAAAGGTCAAGATCAATCTACGCTTGATCAGGTATTCATAGATCTCAAGGATCTAGATAAAGAGTTGGGCGTAGAGATCTGGTCTAAGTATAATAAAGCACGAATAAACACGAGACTCCCCTATTAGAGTGAAAACTCTAATTTGTAGAAGAATACAGAAACCAAGAAGCAGCGGATGACAATCAAACACCAGTACATCAATATCAGACAAGATGAACAAACCCTAACCCTAATTTTTCAAAATTAGGGTTTTCAGTAGATCACCACGAATCTGTCAACAATCGGTTGAAAGAAACACCCCAAACAAATGATCGAATCGCTCTGATACCATGTAAAGAAATACGAATCAATCACCAACAAATTACCAAATCTCTAAAACAGAGATTAATCCTTCTTTGAATCAAACAAAAAATACAGAAACATCAATCTTCTATTATCAAAGAAGATTGATTAAGTATAATCAAAACAGAAATTGAAACTACAAGATCATAATAGATGATCACTCAACTAATTGAGAGAGAAAACAAAACACAGAAATCGATCGAATGAAATCACCCCCAGAAACCCTAAAATTGGGTATAAATATAAATTAATAATAGCAGTTAAGTCCCTCCAGTTTGTCATCTAGAATCCTTGAGCTCCAAGTATTCCAAATGCACCAAAAATCCCCTTGAACTTAGAAAAAACATGCACAACCACTCCTTTTCAGTTAAACACTTAACCTGAAAAAGTAACCAAGGACTAAACAAGTAAAAAGGATTTTAACCAATAATACAAGAATAAGATTGTAGAAACATCATTATTTATCACATATGATTACATGTTTCACTGCCACTAACAAACACTAACAGATATAACAAAGAAGGTTTACTTCATTTTCTCTTCTTGGGCTTAAGCTAGGAATCTTTGGCCCGTTTAAGAGCTTTCACTTGTCATTTGGGCCGTCCTTCCATGGGCTTCTCTTTTAGTCTTTTATTGGACTGCCATCATCTTCATTGCTATCAGTTTCTACAATTGAATTTCCAACAGACTCGTGATGACAGGATCCATAGGTAAATTAGTTTTTTGTTCTGTAAAGTAGGGTGAGTCAGAACTATATATGTCAATCGATCTCTTTGTTACTAGAATTTCTAAAATGAGCTGTAATAGTGATAAAATTAGTAAATCCCAATCCCAAAAGTTAGCGTACTTTTGGGATTTATTATCTCTTGAAGAGATTCAAGTTCGATTTCTCACAAGGTCATAAACGAATACTTTTTTCAACAAATGACTTCAATGGACGAGTATTTCTCCTGATATATCTTCATTGTAGATTTTGATGACGAGAATGCAGATTTGTATAAAGACGTTAATGAAGAAGATATACCTTTTTTAAAGAGGTGGATTTGTTCTCAAAACTAAACAACAACCGAAACACTCAATATTGTTCACAATCCAAAGAATCATTGTCTGCCAAAATGTGTACGCTTGAAGCACAAAATAAGAAGTTACAACAAGAGAATGATTAGCTCAAATCAGAAAACTTTCTGTTAGCTCATAAAATTCACTCTTCAGACTGAAAATAATTAACTCAAGTCCGAACGTGAGCTTAGTTCTAAGATCATTCTACAACTTCGCACTGTTGTTGATCATGAACTCTCAACCGAACATTAATGGGGGACTTCGAAAAACGCATTTTCGATTTACAACATGAGTTAGATGTTAAATCTACAAGAATTTCAAAACCAACAATAGTGTCGATGGGTACACAAGTTGAAATCCTGAAATGCACTACAAATTGTACGCCAAAAACGATGACAAAGCAAACCTAAAAACCCATTACTCAAACTTCCTCATCAAATCTTTGACAACAACTCTTCACAACAACACTTCTAACTCGTTATGTTCGACTGATGGACAGCGAGATGATTTAACGTTCAAGAGGGAGCTTAAGAAATTCATCAAACAAGTTCTTTCCTTTACCCCTCACAATTTAATAAAGACATATATGAAAAATGCACACTAAAGGGAGAGAAAACTATTAGAACCAAAATGTTGTGTGCATTGTGATCGAGACATAGCCTCAACTACATCAATAGTCACCAGCGGAGAATTTTCTAAAAGAAGAAGTTTCTCCATTTCAAGTCTACAACTACACTTATTTCAAAGGGCGGAGTTCAAGACTTAAAAGAAATCCTCATCCCCAGAGTTTAAGACCAAAAAAACGATCATTGACAAATCATATCAAAGGGAGAAGATTGTTAAGTCCAAAATGTATTGATATAATTTGTCATCGTCTGGCATAGTATAAATACCCCCTCACATAGCTTAAGTCTTAAAGTGTGCACCATTTGTAACTAGTCACCAACACCTTTACCTACACACACACATCACAAAACTCTCTCAACCTCCACTTTGTAACAACCTTTACACTTAATGAATTTCGGCACTTCGTATGCATTCATCATCATTATGACAACATCAACTATAATGAATCATCATCACCTTCATCACTCTTACATACATATTCATATACATACCTACTGCTACCGTTGAAGCTAATCGGTTCATTGTGTCCCACATCGGAAAGTGAAAGAAACAAATGTGCATATATAAGCTTATGGAACCTCCCTATATCACCAATCAGTTTTTTTAAAATAGAGTCACATGAGCTTATATGCATTGCATGTTGGTGGACCTAAATCGATCCTACAAATGGTATCAGAGCTAGAGCCTGGTATAGCCAGATGTGTGGACAGTGCAAAATGATAGTGGAGGTTCAAACCGAGATGACTATGGACGTGACAGAGGAAGAGGTCGGGGGTCCGGGTGAGTCGAGATGGTATTGAAAGCGTCCATGGGAGAAGCGTGGAATGAACCGATTAAGGGGTGATTGTTGAAGCTAATCGGTTCATTGTGTCCCACGTCGGAAAGTGAAAGAAACAAATATGCATATATAAGCTTATGAGAACCTCCCTCTATCACCAATTGGTTTTAGAGAAAAGAGGTACTCATGAGCTTATATGCATGGCATGTTAGTGGACCTAAATCGATCCTACAGCTACTACATTCAGCTACTACATTCTATCATACAGATTCAAGATCAAACATGAATTAAACGCGGAATTTAATCCAGGTGGGCTCAGAACAATAATAGTTGCTAGTTATTTGAATGGAGGATTAATATTTTCCATTGGGTTTAATAGCACGACGGGAAAAAAAAGCAGTTTGGGCCGTTTGGAAATGGGATTGGATCAAGAAAGTTCAAAGCTGGAAAAGAATGGCACGATCTAAGAGCAAGTCAACGTGGACTCTATGTTTATCTTGATTTGAATTTGAATTTAGTTATTCTACTTTATCTCTTTTAAAGTTCTCTCTTTAGCTACTATTGACCAAAAAGCTTTCTCACCGAACTATAAGGATTAGCCCTCACAAAAAAGAAATTGTCAAAATGCCCTCGCAAGTCGCAAGCCCACTTGCGAATTTGCGACTTGTAAATTATCCTTGATTTCCTAAGGAAATTCAAATCCTGATGTGAGACTTAAACGCATGACCGAGACAACACGTGTTGCACGGTTTCCTTGCAACTTGCGACTTACTGCGTCAAATGCTACCTAGCAAATTTTTGCGATTCATCGGGTTTTTAGGATAAACCGAGAGTTTCATAGGAATTCTAAAACAGTCAATCGGCATATATACAGGACTGTTAATAATGTACTGAAAAGCTCCTCCAGAACATAATGTATAATATATTTTTGGTTACTCATTGTATAATATGTTGCTATAATCGTACCTCAAACGTAATGTAAATTCTGCAATGTTGTTAAAGGTGAATTGGTTAAATGTTTTGTTTAAAAGCGATGAAAGTGCATGTATGTGTTGCCAACATGATGTTTTTGTAATCTCGGTGAAATTTTGGTCAAAATAGGGTATAAAACGTTATCTTGAAAATTCAAGAATTGTCAGAAAATCTTATCCTAATAAATTACACGTCAGTCGCAAGGTAGACCTTGCGAGCCATGCGACTCGTACACCAAATGCTCATGACTAGTGAGTCGCAAGTCGCAAGGAAACCGTGCGACTTTGCGACACGTGTTGTCTTGGTCATGCGTCTAAGTTCCAAATTGGGATTTGAATTTCCTCGGGAAATCAAGGATAATTCATGAGTCGCAAAGTCGCAAGTGGGGCATGCGGCTTGCGAGGGTAGTATGGCATTTATTTTTATTGAGCACGAATCCTTAAAATTCGGTGAGAAATTGGGCATTTTGGTCAATAGCCTCATTTTAAATAGCACGACTATGTTCGAGTATTCTTTAGTTTTTGTTTATTATTTTGAGTGAAAAAATAAACCGTGAAGGTTTTGTTTCCCAACTGAGAAGGTTGTTTACAATAAAACCGAGAAAGTTTTTCTAATTATCTTATTATTATCGTTTAGCGCGATCATAATCATTATATAAGAAAGAACTTATCGAAACGATATGGAGAGCATTATCATGTTTAAGAATCAACACAATATTACTGTGATATCCTACAAATATACAACAATCAACGGACCATAAAGATTCATCTTCTTCACTAAACCTTCATAAGATATATTAATTCAAGGTCTTAAGAAGAATTTCACTTGCATTCCCTTCCCATTTTGACGTCAGAGACATGCTGATCAAGAGAATAGAGATGGATTTGATTCTTTTAGTCCTTTTGTAAGTTTTCAAGTAATTCCGTAAGTGTATAAGTGATTACGGATTACCAAATTTATTCAAAGGAACTTAAAAATCAGTTCAACTCAGCAAAATGTTATTCCTCATAACTTCAAACCAATTACGACTCACGCATCTTTGAACAATAGATACAAACATACTTGAGTCACACACCAGATAGTAGAAATCTGGAATGGTCATATTTTATATATATACTCATGTCTCAAACAACAAGAAGATTAATAAGTTGATCCGCGATAATTGGATGACTAATCTTCCGAGTTTTCCCTGCAAGGTGAAAGTAAATATCTATTTCTTTGGTTCTTGAATTTGAATAGATGTTTTTGACAAGCTTGCTTCCAATTCGTTCAACTCATCAATATCCAGATCATCATCATCGTCCTCTGAAACAGCAGCTACGCTTGTTGATCCACTTGGTCCACCTGATGAACCGTTTTGTGCCTGCAATTGAATTTTAGAAAGACTCATGAGGATGGAATCCATATGTATCATTAATTATTTGTTATGTAAAGTGAGATGAGTCTGAACTATATATGTGGTTCTTGCTGTTACTCGAATTTTCTAGAATGGGGTTCAATAGTGACAAAATGAGTAAGTGACAAACTGAGTAAGGTGTTGTTTGTTTTTCAGATCTTATTATGTCTTTTATCTGCGCGCCCGAAAATGTTTTTACTGCAGATTGTTTGTTTCTCTAAAGACATAAGATAAAATAATGTCTAATTCTATTCTGTCTGCAACCACACGGACTTGAACATATGCTTCTAAGTGTTGTGTTGCAGACAGAATTAAGTGATTTTGCATACATAAAAACAAACAGTCTTCACTATTCAACATACATTTACAGATATGGTCCGCGTATCTTCAGACATAAACATCTTAAAAAACACAAACACCACCTAAATCTTAGATGAAAGGTAAAGAGATTATCTTATACCGAAAGTTGGCCAAATAAGGTTAAATTATTGTAACCATCACTAGATAGCCGATAGCCGAGTGGTTGGCGCCCGGAGTTCCTTGCAAGAGGTCTCAGGTTCGAATCCTGTATAGGGAGAATATTTAGTGGTGGTCGGGGATGGGTTGGAAACAGCCGAGGAATAATCCCGCGGGGTTGCGTACATCAGAGTATGGGGTCATCAGAGTATGGGGTCGTATTACTCGCCCTCCCTGGAAAACCTTCTACCTTTTACCTTTTTAGTGTATATCAAGATTTGGCAATTACAAGAAGTTGAAGTGACAAAGCTTCATTTATATGTATGGGTTGTATATATAAGAAATAGAATACAATTAAATATGAAACCCGAAAAAAATGAAAAAGTTATATGTAAGACTTGGGATATAGATCATATATGAGTAATGGATAGATTAGTAGTTGGTATGAATTTGAATATGCGAGTATCAGTATAGTCCAAATAAGGATTTAAGATACTGCATTTATCATGTTGGATTTTATGATGGATAATATAAGATCGACATCCGTTTACTGATATTTACTAAGATTACAACCAAACGCTAATATGGTATAGTGCGTTAACATACCTTGTTCATGTTATTATTATCAGCTTCTTCTTCTCGGTTGTACTTTTCATAAGCCTCAAGATCATCCACAAACACGCTTGCATCAGACAGAAACAACTCGCGACCACTGCACACTCATCAAATTATCAATTGGATATTCGGTAAAAAAAAAAAATTATATATGACATCAGCAAACCGAACCTCATGCGGTCATTCTTAGCCCTCTCGGCTCGTTGAGCAGCCAAACCCGCATCTCTTGCTTCCACCTTCTTCCTCTTCCACTCCATAAAGAGTTCAGTAGTCATTGGAGTTGTCGTTTTCACTTTTGCACGCTATTAGTATATAAAAGACCCAAGTTTTTTTAATAGCCGAGTTCCAATATAAATAATTTACAACAATAAAGAAAGTCACATTAAAACAAGTTCTTTTTGAATTTGAAGATAATTGTAGAGATACTTGTAATTACAATAAACGTATTATAATAGTCCCATCTAAATTGTTAATATACTAATGTATCAAGTTTTTTATATTGCTATATGGCGGGCTTAGGGCTACTTTCAACCTCTTAGAACCATCTGAACCAATTACTGTTTTAGCTGAATACTTCAATTTGGCCCGCTAAAAAATGAACAATTCAAATTGACCCATTAATACGTTATTAAAATGTCACCTCAACGAAAACAACATTTCATCCATTCTTTTCTAACTGCCCTAATTTGACTTTAAAAGTCGGACAAGTTGCTATCAACTTTGTAATGTGTGTGTGATGATAATAACAAGTTACTTTATGATAATTTGAGAATTAATATTGTAGCAAAAGAAATGTAACTAAACAAAAGAAAATAAAAAATTTAATTATTTTTTTTTTATTTTTTTTTTATTTTTTTTTTTTTTTTTTTTTTTTTTGGTGAATGTTTGACATTCATAGTCAAAGAGAAACCATAAGTGATGAACTAACCTGATCCTCAATCTCATCCTCAATAGCTAACTTGTTCGATTCTTCTTCTAAAAGAGCCTTCATTTGCGACTTCAAAATGTAACCAGGTGGAAGTGCATGCCTATAGTGACACTCTTTGTTACCATTAGGACAAACCCAAAACCAACCGTATTGTTTCTTCTCCACTGCTTCAAGAAAGTGTTTGCAAACCTACTCATAAATGCACAAAAAACGTCAATAACACACTGCCAAAACGAGATTGACAAAATACGGACCTAAAGAGTAGAAATCCCATATGTAATCTGTTGAAAACGAATTAAACCAATACAGAGCTTTGCAGTTATTAAAGGTTTCATAAGGTAATACTGTCGCTATTACCATAAAATATAGAATCACAATTTATAACTATAGAAGGAAAATGGCACCTGACAAAAGGCACCAATGTCTATAATTCATATTACTCTCCTGAAACATTGGCAAAAGATAGATAGGATCTGGTTTAGAGGAAGTTGAACAATAGTATGACTGAGAATTATATTTACACATTTTCGTTTTTTTACACAAATGGTGACAAGCAGCATATGATTTGAATAACTAGATTGCAAGTCAAGGTATATTTTCATGATCTAAAACCTATTTGTGTGAAACTACATCACATAGACAAGCCATTAATAATAATATGGGCATCGCTCTAAAGTATAAATAAAGAGATTATGATAGCGTACAATATCGGTTGGTTTATTCTGGTTATACTCTTTCCCTTTTGACGCTACAACCTTCTCGAGCGTTTCTTGATCCCAGTCCTCCATTGTACCTAAAAGAAAATAAATAGTAAACCATAATAGATTTATATAATATCTAGTCGTGAAAACAAAGTTATTTAGTGACACGAGTTGCAATAAATACATACCTTCATCACGCTTATCACTAAAAATGTCAATCTTCTCACCCTTCCTCTGTACATTCAAATCATGAGAAAACTTGCATTTGAAGCCTTTTGCACACTGACCAGCCTTAAAAAATTCACACAATATGGACTTTGGATCAACCCCTGAAAAAAAAAAAGCAACTCTTTAAAATAATTATCAATATCGTTCAAACCAATTACCATATAATCATATGAATGTAGCAAAAAGTTATCATCTTGTCAAACATCCTTAAGAAAATACTACGCTACAGAACTCAAATAGCTGTCGCTCAAAAGTAAATATATAACATATCATGTTTCTATTGGCACATAAATGGTTTGAGTATTTGTATAATAATGATAAAAAATCACAAACTTGACGGACATTAAAATGCAATCCCATAGGCCATAACTGTTTAAAAGAATGAATGTTGTTGAAGTCATGATGCTCTAAAGTTACGAAAAAAAAATTCAGTGGTATAATGAAAAAATCGATTAGACAATCATGAAGTTTGATACCTTAAAAGTCGATCAAAAGAAATTACTGTATTTCAAACTAATTTGAACCCAACATTGATCAGTAAACATCAACTATGATTTCCACAACTACACCCATATGTATATGTATATATATTGAAATATTGTAACATTAATATTAAAATTAAATATTATATATCAAATCTATGCCTAGCAAACGGGTCAGGTTTGGTTGGGTTGGGTTGGGTAACGGGTCAAAATGGTTTTAGGTTGAAATGGGTCACAGGTCAAACGGGTCAGTTTTTTAAACGGGTCAAAATGGGTCAGGTTGGGTCGGTTTGGGTAACGGGTCGAACGGGTCACAGGTCAGTTGGGTCAAATGGGTTACATCGCTTTTTTACATTTATTACATTATTTTAGTTATTATTATTGATTATATATACATAAGAACTATGAATATGCATAATAAATGATATAACTATGAATGCTTTCATAAATTTTTGCCGGATGAAAATTTTTGTGCTCGACCCATTTGACCCATTCACAAAACCCATTAGACCCATTTCTATTTATTGATCTTCGAGAGTATTGATACCCATTAGACCCGTTCCTTCATTTTTTGTATAGGACTCAATAGGTTGGAGAGAAACTCATTTGGATCTTTTTTTAAGCTTTGAATTACATTGTTAGACTTAATTTTTCTCAATTGACCTGAAAGCTTGACCCATTTGACCCGAATTTGAGTTTATGGGTCACAATTGCCAGGTCTACCTCAAATCTTATACAGTAATAAATATATGAATATATACATATTAAATATAAATATATATAGAAAGGAATAACTAGAACAACTTACCAACAGGTACTTTTGGTTGAACAACAGCAATCTTAAACAAATCATTCAATTCCTTTTCTCTAGCTTTCTCTTCCTCTTTCTTTTTCTATTAAAATTAAAAAAACTATAATCAATCAAAATCAAAATTAATAAATACAATCAAAAATAAATCTTACCTTAGCTGCAAGTTTAGAAGGATCAGGTTTAGGTTGTACGTTCTGCTGAAGTGATTGTACATATTTTTGAACGTTTTTACTCTTATTCTTGTTTTTAAGCCCAAAAGTTTTGTCTTCCACAACTTTTTGCTTCTTTGCTAACTCCGCTTTTGATTGTTTCGGTGGCATTTTTTTTTTCTTTTTCAAATCAGAATTAAAACTTTTGAAATTTCAATTTTATATAATTTGATAATATACCGATCGAATTGATTGAATTAACGACTGGTCGATCGAGAATTTTATATGAATCGATAATTTGATTACTAATTTAGGGTTTTTATGTGAATAAGTTTTTTGTACAGATGAACTGAAAAAAGGTTGTTTAATTGGAGTGGGAATGTGGGATACGGAATTTTTGTTTGTGAAATAACAAAGTAGTCCTTGTACTATTCTCATATTTTCATATTTTACATCATATTTATGATAGTTATAATTTGAACCTTTCAATTTAAGGTCGCTTGTTCACCATAATTAACACAATTTTAACAGAATTTTGACTTATTTGGTCTAAGAAATTATGTTATGCCTATACCTGTCAAACGGTTCAAGCGGTTCAAGTTGGATCATTTTGGGTAATGGATCAAAATGATTTTAGGTTGAAATGGGTCATGAGTCAAACGTGTAAAAAGTTTAAATGGGTTTAAACGGGTCAGGTTAGGTCGGTTTGGGTAACAGGTCAAAACTGGTAATGAGTCAAATGGGTCAAATAGGTCCAAACAGGTCATATACTTTTACATTTAATTTTTTAAATTTATTATATTATTTTAGTTTTTATTAATATTTATTATATATATAAGAAAATATTAATATACATAATAATTGATGAGGAATATTCATTTAAATCCTTAATTTAAATTGAAATCTAAAGGATAAATCTCAGCCCTTAGATCTATTGCATATGATTTCTCATCACCTTCAAATTGTGGAGAACTGGAACAGTATGTTTATGTTCTTCATCACCTTCAAATGGTGGATTTTTCTCATGATGATTCTTATAATGAATTGAGCTGAAATACATGATCGATATCATAATCCTAAATCTAGCTCATCATCAAATTGAATCAACAACAATAGATTTAAAGCTATTTGATTCGTGTTCTTCGTTCTTCAAAAATTCAATGCAATTAGGTCTTCGGATCAATCAGGAACGATTTAAGGAAATGTGAAAATGTAGAAGTGTTCACAATCTCATCGTGAAACTATCTACAAAATCTTAGTTTCTAAATCAAAGAAATGAATTCGAAATTCAAGGTCAAAGATTCGAGAAAAAAAGTCAACTGTTTGTGTTCATTATTAAGTTCATGAATTACGTGATGATTTAACTTCAGTTAATGATTTATGAGTGTTTATGAATTGATTTTGAACAACTTTGATGAAGGAATCACAGCTTGAAAGAGTTTGATTCGAAAAATTACTCTTCAAGTTCCTCGCTACTGTTCAATACAATTCGATAAAAGTCAATCACATGTTATTGTAAAACCCAATCACATGTGATTTTGCATGTCAATCACATGTGATTCTGCATGTCCAATCCAATCACATGTGATTGTAAAATCCAATCACATGTGATTGTAAAATTCAATCACATGTGACGGAAATATGATCCAAGGGCTGAGATTTGTCTCTTAGATCTCAACTTAAATTAAGGATGCAAATGAATACAACTCAATAATTGATATAACCATTAATGCTTTCATAAACCATTGACGGATGAATCTTGATATCCTCAACCCACCCATTCACAAGACTCATTAGAAATGTCTCGGATTATTGAACTTTAGAATTTGATATCCATTTGACCCGTTCTTTTATATTTTGTATAAGACTCAATAGGTTGAAGAAAAACTCATTAGACATTTTTTTTTTATTGTGGTTTACATAGACACACCTAATTTTTTTCAAGACCCAATTGACCTAAAAGTTTTACCCATTTGACTCAAATTTGAGAGTATGGGTCTCAATTTCCAGATACAGACTTATGCCACTAAGGTTTATATTAATCACAAGTGTATCACAAAGAGCATTGTGAGTAGTGACATAGATTATCTCCGTGTCAACTGTGATGACCCGGAAAATTCTGACCAAATTTAAACTTAATCTTGTATGATTAACGTTTCCGACACGATAGACAAAGTCTATGAAGTTAAATCTCAAAATTTTGAACTGTTCAATTAATCTTCGATTGTTCTCAACGAAACGCGAACAATTATATATAGATACATATACTATAACTTGAAAACGTAACAAAGTGTTGAGGATATGATACTGTGCATTAAACTTATTGGTTTAATTATCTGATTGATATATTTAACTACAGAGTTAAAAGATTATGCCAAACAATTCAAGTAAAAGATATTTACCGAGTCTCTTAAGAATTATGATATTATTACGAGTCTCTGTTGAGAGGTCCACTTGATTTGAGAAATCATTCATTTTAACGGTATTCGGAATAAATGGTGAATTATTTGTTTAAATAACGTAATTTGGACACATACAATAATAAGGAATATTAACTGTTAAGAATTAATTATATGAATAACTTGCGATACGTATTTTAAAACGTGTTTATAAATATTGAGAATAGATATTAACTTGGTTATGAAACGTTTGATAAATACTATTATATTAATAAATAATGAGACAATGATTTATAGAAGTAAATGACCAAAATACTCTAAAGTTTAAGATATACTCTGGGTGGTATAATTTAGGGATAATTTAAGGCTATATTTTGACAAAGTTACGTGTCCCAGAATGAAAATTACAAGTTTTCTCAGCGTACGAAGGGACACTCGAAAAACCGGAACCGGGACATAAGTCGCGTAACAACGTACGACTTATCGGAACAAAAATTACAAGTTAACTATGCATGTGAATTTAATATAATATATAATTAATTATATAAATTAAATATATTATATATATTATTAATTATTATGTCGACAAACAAAAAAACAAAAATATGTGAGCTGGATCTGACGGCCATGTGATCGCATGAGAAATAGGCATAAAACCCATGCGATCGCATGGGCATCAGAATCAGGAATTATGCCTATAAATACCAGGTTTCTGCGCGAGTTATTTTACACATATATTACTATGTGTAAATTTATTTATTTAAATTATTATTATTATTATTATTATTATTATTATTATTATTATTATTATTATTATTATTATTATTATTATGATTATTATTATTTATTTTATTATTATTAATAGTATTATTATTATTATTATTATTAATTATATCACTTAAAATACTATGACCTGACCTAGATTGATAGACATTTATTGACCAACATATGTTCTCTAGGTTGAGATCTACAATTCTTTGATATACCGAGTTTCGGTTACATTACGATGAACAACTGTATGTGCTGCTAAGGTGAGTTTCATATGATCCCTTTTACTCTCTACATTTTTGGGCAGAGAATACATGAAAATCCTTTATTAACTGATTTACAATATATATATGCGTGAGTTTCATTTGCTCCCTTTTTAATTGCTTTTGCAATATATATTTTTGGGCTGAGAATACATGCACTTTATTTTAAACATAATGGATACAAGTACATACTAAATTCTACACTGAGTTTGAACCGAAAATTCCTTAGCTTTGGTAACTAGTAACTGCCAGTTATAAGAACTGGTGGGCGCGAGTAGTAGTATATGGATCCATAGGGCTTGATATCCCCGTCCGAGCTAGAGCACTAGTCTTTTAACGGACGTATGCTATTTGAGAAGCGTACACATTGGTTTGCGTGTATTATTAAGATGATTATACAAAGGGTACAAATTATATATACGTTAAGTTTAGTTACCAGGGTGCTCAATTTCGTAGAATATTTTGATAAACGTTTCTTGATGAAACAACTGAAATCTTGTGATCCATCTTTATATACAGATTATGCGAAACATACAAACTATGAACTCACCAACCTTTGTGTTGACACTTGTTAGCATGTTTATTCTCAGGTTCCCTAGAAGTCTTCCGCTGTTTGCTTATATGATAGACAAGCTATGTGCATGGAGTCTTATATGGCATATTTTTCAAGAAAACGTTGCATTCACCAATTCATCATCATGTACCTTATTTTGACTGCATTGTCAACGGAAGTACTATTGTAAACTATTATATACGGTGATTGTCTATATGTAGAAATCATCAGATGTCGAAAACCTTTGATTTAAATATTCATTTATGGTATGCCTTTTCAAAAGAATGCAATGTTTACAAAACGTATCATATAGAGGTCAAATACCTCGCAATGAAATCAATGAATGACGTGTTCGTCCATATGGATTTGGAGCGATCGTCACAGTTGGTATCAGAGCGTTGGTCCTAGCGAATCAGGTCTTGCATGAATGTGTCTAACTGATAGTTGTTAAGATGCATTAGTAAGTCTGGACTTCGACCGTGTCTGCAAGTTAAAAGTTTTGCTTATCATTTCTTGTCGGAAATTACATGCTTATCATTCTTAAGTCTAGACACGTTTTCCTGCATTTATTGCATAAATAGTGTATAGACAAAAATTCATATCTTAGCGTATCTGTTACTGTAAACTTTTCCTGATATCTTCCGAAAATTTCTCCGTGATTTATGGAATTTGGTATTATATATACATATGTAAATTATTTGTTGAAGAATACCAAACTAAATTCTATAATCTAATTCATATCAAAAATCATCTCCCTATTTATACAAGATGGATCCCGTATCTAGTTCAAACTCTGACAGCTATTCCGATATGGATATTCACCTGAATTCCGAAGACAGTGTAACCGGAATGGATCAACCAATTAGCCATCATCTATTCTGGATGAATTGGGGATGGGTTCGCAGCCTACTTAATTATTGGAGACAAGAAGAAGGCGATCCCTTTCACCCACCACATTGCCCTCTTGGCGAAGAACCTGAAGCACTTACCGGTGAACCTGTTCGAGACACCATTTTCTCTCTCATTTCCAGAGTATCTCGTCACGATAACATACTATCTCAAATTCTGGATCTTATTCATCCGCTCGTCCGAACCGCCAATCATCCCGGTGTAGTAGAAGAAGTCAACGAACTTCGTGCTCGGGTAGTGGCTTTGGAGAATATGGTGCAAAGGTTACAAACACCAGCAGCATCACCGGCATCAACAGTACCACCGACAACAACACCAACAGTACCATTACCACCACCAACAACATCTGCATCGCAAACCTCAACTTCACAATCTGTTCCACGAGCATCAACGTCATACGCACCGTAGTTACCAAGAAATACCAGCAACAATAACCGATGAAGTATTAACTCATTTCCCCTGAAGAAATTTTATGTATATTTAATATATATGAATTTTGAAATCAAAATAAATATTTTCGTACTAAGCTATTACGTGTGAATCTTAACTGGTAGGTACTACTCGGTTAGTTCATATTACTAATATGCAATGATGTACATCCTTCATTAACGGCTTAATCATCGATAACTACAATCTCTGTTTCAATTCAATGAATTTCATTTCATAATAAACCAAGTGTATTATTCAATAACATGGTTGATTTTACACTTTCATCTTCGATGCACTCGAAACTTTCTAGAAAACATCATTTGCACCTTGCGAAGTTTGCAAGAATTCCACGAATATCAACACCCTTCACCAAGGAATATCAATAAGAATAAATAATGAAGTATTGATTTCATTAGTGAAATACTCCGCGAAGATTATGTAATCTCTAATGTTTTAGAGATTATTCATTTCTAATTCAAGTTAAAAATCAAATGAGCTTAATATGATATTAACTCATTAAATCTGTATTACATCTGAAGAAATATACATACATATATTCTCATAAAGACTGTAATGAAAATTCTTTTGTACAAAATATTAATTGTGAAATCTTTAACGGGTAGGTAATACTCGGGAATATATAAGTTCACAATTAATATGTTACACTGTACATTCTTCAACTTTGATTCAAAAATTATTAACTATGCTCACAGCGATATACAATCGTTTCCATACAAATTCAATTACATATTCTGATATTGACGGATCAGAATCCAAGTCAAGATTTAACGGGTGACATCATTCTTAGATCTCTACATCTTTCAAAGCTATACTTTGACTTCAAAAATGTGAAAGATCCTTTAGCATTGTTATTACTGAAAATAATCTTGCCATCCTTTTCAAAGTATCCAGTTTTATCACACTTTCAACCAGTCAACTTCGACTTTTCAGATTAACCTTATTGTAACCTTGACATATACGTTTTTGTTACCGGGGAACCTTTTATGTTCCACCACATTAGCAGTAAATTTACTAATAACTTCATTAATCCTTGACCTTCTGAAAAATCATTATACTCATTAAAACCCTATCATGTACTCATCCACATCTTGTAACAATAATTGTCATACCAACTACCGGGAATTAGCAACCAATATTTTGAATTTCGCAGCAATTCTACGCCAACAGTTATATATATACATATAATGTCTATCTTCTAGACTTACATACTTCGAATGTGAAGTTTCTGAAAAACACCCCAAACTACGAAACTAGTTCTACGAATTTTGGAAAAATGCTGATGAATCAGCAAAAACTATAAACGACTTTAACAGTCGAAAGTTTGATGATAAAGAGTAGTGTGTTGGAAAAGCACAGAAAAAGAGAAGGTTTGAAACTGGAAAACGGGTTGAGCAAAGTATGAAGGAAGCTGTAGACAAATCACAAGGACGAAATCTACTTTCAAAGAATCCAAATGATTCAGTGTCTGCTGAAACCATTAGTAAGAATCTTACTTCTTATTCTAAACCTTCACAGACAGATTTTCCGCATCATCCTCTGATATTAAAAATTCTAAGATATCATCGTATCTTCCATTATAAATATCCTCCATATTTCTGAAGATATTTTCATAACTATTCTTATCTGAAATCATTTATCTCTTCACACTATCTGTGTTACATCATAAAAGAAACTATTTTAGTTTCTAATTTCTGAAAATTTCGAAAAATGGATGTTTTTGAAGTAGTGTTGGGAATTGAAGCATGAGTTAGTATAATATAATGACACTTGATCAACGTGATTATATTACAGTAAGTCATGCTGAGTTTCTAATGGAACGTGATAAAGGTTCACAGATCATACCCTCATCATGAACCATGTTACATAACTCTTTCATTCTATATAATCTCTAAAAATATCAAGAAAATATTTTCTTAATGATTCGGTCTTTTTTAAGGTATTCTGGTAATTTGACAAGTCAGATTGTGCTATTACCGTTTCTTTCTTAGAACATTAATTATGTTCATTCCGAAATGTATAGCTACGAATTTAGGACCATTATTCGCTTGACTTAAAGTCGGGAAGAGAAAACGAAAACATGAAGCTCCGAAATATAATGGAAAATATAAAGCCCGAAAACAACCCCGAAATTTATAAACCGTGTATATCAATACGTATTGCAACGTAAAGACACGGGAAAATTAATAACACTATAACCCCAAGATAAAAGTAAAAGTAAATAAAATCCTCCGGTGGTAAATGAAAGAGAAGAATGACAGATATGAAGGTTAGGAGTATATCAAGAATCAGAACTGGATGAAGCATTTCACAATCTTTTGGAAGTATGAAATGAGGAAGAAGATGTGGGAGTGGTGAAAATAATGAAACGGAAGTGGGCAATTTATAGCAAAATATCAGACATAACAATCGAGGCAGATTACGCAATTAATCAAAGGAAATCTTAATTTTCTTAATTCCCGAAGAATCAAATCTTATTTAGATTATGAAGATTTTCTATTCCTTAAATTCCGGAAATCAATCGTTACTACGTCAAGAGATAAGACGCATCTTTATTCTCCATTTCACTTTATTACGACGGCTTCTCTCATACGCTTCAAGTAATTGGATTGTTTTATCCATATTATTCAACGGTGATAAAACTCTATTTATCGACTCATATTCGTCATAAATTTTTTTTTTTTATTGTTAGCCATGACAACCTCACTCAAATTTCGGGACGAAATTTCTTTAACGGGTAGGTACTGTGATGACCCGGAAAATTCTGACCAAATTTAAACTTAATCTTGTATGATTAACGTTTCCGACACGATAAACAAAGTCTATGAAGTTAAATCTCAAAATTTTGAACTGTTCAATTAATCTTCGATTGTTCTCAACGAAACGCGAACAATTATATATAGATACATATACTATAACTTGAAAACGTAACAAAGTGTTGAGGATATGATACTGTGCATTAAACTTATTGGTTTAATTATCTGATTGATATATTTAACTACAGAGTTAAAAGATTATGCCAAACAATTCAAGTAAAAGATATTTACCGAGTCTCTTAAGAATTATGATATTATTACGAGTCTCTGTTGAGAGGTCCACTTGATTTGAGAAATCATTCATTTTAACGGTATTCGGAATAAATGGTGAATTATTTGTTTAAATAACGTAATTTGGACACATACAATAATAAGGAATATTAACTGTTAAGAATTAATTATATGAATAACTTGCGATACGTATTTTAAAACGTGTTTATAAATATTGAGAATAGATATTAACTTGGTTATGAAATGTTTGATAAATACTATTATATTAATAAATAACGAGACAATGATTTATAGAAGTAAATGACCAAAATACTCTAAAGTTTAAGATATACTCTGGGTGGTATAATTTAGGGATAATTTAAGGCTATATTTTGACAAAGGTACGTGTCCCAGAATGAAAATTACAAGTTTTCTCAGCGTACGAAGGGACACTCGAAAAACCGGAACCGGGACATAAGTCGCGTAACAACGTACGACTTATCGGAACAAAAATTACAAGTTAACTATGCATGTGAATTTAATATAATATATAATTAATTATATAAATTAAATATATTATTAATTATTATTAATTATTATGTCGACAAACAAAAAAACAAAAATATGTGAGCTGGATCTGACGGCCATGCGATCGCATGAGAAATAGGCATAAAACCCATGCGATCGCATGGGCATCAGAATCAGGAATTATGCCTATAAATACCAGGTTTCTGCGCGAGTTGTTTTACACATATATTACTATGTGTAAATTTATTTATTTAAATTATTATTATTATTATTATTATTATTATTAAGATTATTATTATTTATTTTATTATTATTAATAGTATTATTATTATTATTATTATTATTATTATTAATTATATCACTTAAAATACTATGACCTGACCTAGATTGTGAAATATCCCGTTCTTATTGATTAAAAACGTTCCATATTAATTGATTTCGTTACGAGGTTTTGACCTCTATATGAGACGTTTTTCAAAGACTGCATTCATTTTAAAACAAACCATAACCTTTATTTCATCAATAAAGGTTTAAAAAGCTTTACGTAGATTATCAAATAATGATAATCTAAATTATCCTGTTTACACATGACCATTACATAATGGTTTACAATACAAATATGTTACAACAAAAGAAGTTTCTTGAATGCAGTTTTTACACAATATCATACAAGCATGGACTCCAAATCTCGTCCTTATTTAAGTATGCGACAGCGGAAGCTCTTAATAATCACCTGAGAATAAACATGCTTAAATCGTCAACAAAAATGTTGGTGAGTTATAGGTTTAACCTATATATATCAAATCATAATAATAGACCACAAGATTTCATATTTCAATACACATCCCATACATAGAGATAAAAATCATTCATATGGTGAACACCTGGTAACCGACATTAACAAGATGCATATATAAGAATATCCCCATCATTCCGGGACACCCTTCGGATATGATATAAATTTCGAAGTACTAAAGCATCCGGTACTTTGGATGGGGTTTGTTAGGCCCAATAGATCTATCTTTAGGATTCGCGTCAATTAGGGTGTCTGTTCCCTAATTCTTAGATTACCAGACTTAATAAGAAGGGGCATATTAGATTTCGATAATTCAACCATAGAATGTAGTTTCACGTACTTGTGTCTATTTTGTAAATCATTTATAAAACCTGCATGTATTCTCATCCCAAAAATATTAGATTTTAAAAGTGGGACTATAACTCACTTTCACAGATTTTTACTTCATCGGGAAGTAAGACTTGGCCACTGGTTGATTCACGAACCTATAACAATATATACATATATATCAAAGTATGTTTAAAATATATTTACAACACTTTTAATATATTTTGATGTTTTAAGTTTATTAAGTCAGCTGTCCTCGTTAGTAACCTACAACTAGTTGTCCACAGTTAGATGTACAGAAATAAATCGATAAATATTATCTTGAATCAATCCACGACCCAGTGTATACGTATCTCAGTATTGATCACAACTCAAACTATATATATTTTGGAATCAACCTCAACCCTGTATAGCTAACTCCAACATTCACATATAGAGTGTCTATGGTTGTTCCGAAATATATATAGATGTGTCGACATGATAGGTCGAAACATTGTATACGTGTCTATAGTATCTCAAGATTACATAATATACAATACAAGTTTATTAAGTTATGGTTGGAATAGATTTGTTACCAATTTTCACGTAGCTAAAATGAGAAAAATTATCCAATCTTGTTTTACCCATAACTTCTTCATTTTAAATCCGTTTTGAGTGAATCAAATTGCTATGGTTTCATATTGAACTATATTTTATGAATCTAAACAGAAAAATTATAGGTTTATAGTCGGAAAAATAAGTTACAAATCATTTTTGTAAAGGTAGTCATTTCAGTCGAAAGACGACGTCTAGATGACCATTTTAGAAAACATACTTCCACTTTGAGTTTAACCATAATTTTTGGATATAGTTTCATGTTTATAATAAAAATCATTTTCTCAGAATAACAACTTTTAAATCAAAGTTTATCATAGTTTTTAATTAACTAACCCAAAACAGCCCGCGGTGTTACTACGACGGCGTAAATCCGGTTTTACGGTATTTTTCGTGTTTCCAGGTTTTAAATCATTAAGTTAGCATATAATATAGATATAGAACATGTGTTTAGTTGATTTTAAAAGTCAAGTTAGAAGGATTAACTTTTGTTTGCGAACAAGTTTAGAATTAACTAAACTATGTTCTAGTGATTACAAGTTTAAACCTTCGAATAAAATAGCTTTATATGTATGAATCGAATGATGTTATAAACATCATTACTACCTTAATTTCCTTGGATAAACCTACTGGAAGAGAGAAAAATGGATCTAGCTTCAATGGATCCTTGGATGGCTCGAAGTTCTTGAAGCAGAATCATGACACGAAAACAAGTTCAAGTAAGATCATCACTTGAAATAAGATTGTTATAGTTATATAAATTGAACCAAAGTTTGAATATGATTATTACCTTGTATTAGAATGATAATCTACTGTAAGAAACAAAGATTTCTTGAGGTTGGATGATCACCTTACAAGATTGGAAGTGAGCTAGCAAACTTGAAAGTATTCTTGATTTTATGAAACTAGAACTTTTGGAATTTATGAAGAACACTTAGAACTTGAAGATAGAACTTGAAAGAGATCAATTAGATGAAGAAAATTGAAGAATGAAAGTATTTGTAGGTGTTTTTGGTCGTTGGTGTATGGATTAGATATAAAGGATATGTAATTTTGTTTTCATGTAAATAAGTCATGAATGATTACTCATATTTTTGTAATTTTATGAGATATTTCATGCTAGTTGCCAAATTATGGTTCCCACATGTGTTAGGTGACTCACATGGGCTGCTAAGAGCTGATCATTGGAGTGTATATACCAATAGTACATACATCTAAAAGCTGTGTATTGTACGAGTACGAATACGGGTACATACGAGTAGAATTGTTGATGAAACTGAACGAGGATGTAATTGTAAGCATTTTTGTTAAGTAGAAGTATTTTGATAAGTGTATTGAAGTCTTTCAAAAGTGTATAAATACATATTAAAACACTACATGTATATACATTTTAACTGAGTCGTTAAGTCATCGTTAGTCGTTACATGTAAATGTTGTTTTGAAACCTTTAGGTTAACGATCTTGTTAAATGTTGTTAACCCAATGTTTATAATATCCAAAGAGATTTTAAATTATTATATTATCATGATATTATGATGTACGAATATCTCTTAATATGATATATATACATTAAATGTCGTTACAACGATAATCGTTACATATATGTCTCGTTTCAAAATCATTAAGTTAGTAGTCTTGTTTTTACATATGTAGTTCATTGTTAATATACTTAATGATATGTTTACTTATCATAATATAATGTTAACTATATATATAACCATATATATGTCATCATATAGTTTTTACAAGTTTTAACGTTCGTGAATCACCGGTCAACTTGGGTGGTCAATTGTCTATATGAAACCTATTTCAATTAATCAAGTCTTAACAAGTTTGATTGCTTAACATGTTGGAAACATTTAATCATGTAAATATCAATCTCAATTAATATATATAAACATGGAAAAGTTCGGGTCACTACAGTACCTACCCGTTAAATAAATTTCGTCCCGAAATTTTAAGCTGTTGAAGGTGTTGACGAATCTTCTGGAAATAGATGCGGGCATTTCTTCTTCATCTGATCTTCACGCTCCCAGGTGAACTCGGGTCCTCTACGAGCATTCCATCGAACCTTAACAATTGGTATCTTGTTTTGCTTAAGTCTTTTAACCTCACGATCCATTATTTCGACGGGTTCTTCGATGAATTGAAGTTTTTCGTTGATTTGGATTTCATCTAACGGAATAGTGAGATCTTCTTTGGCAAAATATTTCTTCAAATTCGAGACGTGGAAAGTGTTATGTACAGCCGCGAGTTGTTGAGGTAACTCAAGTCGGTAAGCTACTGGTCCGACACGATCAATAATCTTGAATGGTCCAATATACCTTGGATTTAATTTCCCTCGTTTACCAAATCGAACAACGCCTTTCCAAGGTGCAACTTTAAGCATGACCATCTCTCCAATTTCAAATTCTATATCTTTTCTTTTAATGTCAGCGTAGCTCTTTTGTCGACTTTGGGCGGTTTTCAACCGTTGTTGAATTTGGATGATCTTCTCGGTAGTTTCTTGTATAATCTCCGGACCCGTAATCTGTCTATCCCCCACTTCACTCCAACAAATCGGAGACCTGCACTTTCTACCATAAAGTGCTTCAAACGGCGCCATCTCAATGCTTGAATGGTAGCTGTTGTTGTAGGAAAATTCTGCTAACGGTAGATGTCGATCCCAACTGTTTCCGAAATCAATAACACATGCTCGTAGCATGTCTTCAAGCGTTTGTATCGTCCTTTCGCTCTGCCCATCAGTTTGTGGATGATAGGCAGTACTCATGTCTAGACGAGTTCCTAATGCTTGCTGTAATGTCTGCCAGAATCTTGAAATAAATCTGCCATCCCTATCAGAGATAATAGAGATTGGTATTCCATGTCTGGAGATGACTTCCTTCAAATACAGTCGTGCTAACTTCTCCATCTTGTCATCTTCTCTTATTGGCAAGAAGTGTGCTGATTTGGTGAGACGGTCAACTATTACCCAAATAGTATCAAAACCACTTGCAGTCCTTGGCAATTTAGTGATGAAATCCATGGTAATATTTTCCCATTTCCATTCCGGGATTTCGGGTTGTTGAAGTAGACCTGATGGTTTCTGATGCTCAGCTTTGACCTTAGAACACGTCAAACATTCTCCTACGTATTTAGCAACATCAGCTTTCATACCCGGCCACCAAAAATGTTTCTTGAGATCCTTGTACATCTTCCCCGTTCCAGGATGTATTGAGTATCTGGTTTTATGAGCTTCTCTAAGTACCATTTCTCTCATATCTCCAAATTTTGGTACCCAAATCCTTTCAGCCCTATACCGGGTTCCGTCTTCCCGAATATTAAGATGCTTCTCCGATCCTTTGGGTATTTCATCCTTTAAATTTCCCTCTTTTAAAACTCCTTGTTGCGCCTCCTTTATTTGAGTAGTAATGTTATTATGAATCATTATATTCATAGATTTTACTCGAATGGGTTCTCTGTCCTTCCTGCTCAAGGCATCGGCTACCACATTTGCCTTCCCCGGGTGGTAACGAATCTCAAAGTCGTAATCATTCAATAATTCAATCCACCTACGCTGCCTCATATTCAGTTGTTTCTGATTAAATATGTGTTGAAGACTTTTGTGGTCGGTATATATAATACTTTTGACCCCATATAAGTAGTGCCTCCAAGTCTTTAATGCAAAAACAACCGCGCCTAATTCCAAATCATGCGTCGTATAATTTTGTTCGTGAATCTTCAATTGTCTAGACGCATAAGCAATCACCTTCGTTCGTTGCATTAATACACAACCGAGACCTTGCTTTGATGCATCACAATAAATCACAAAATCATCATTCCCTTCAGGCAATGACAATATAGGTGCCGTAGTTAGCTTTTTCTTCAATAACTGAAACGCTTTCTCTTGTTCATCATTCCATTCAAATTTCTTCCCTTTATGCGTTAATGCAGTCAAGGGTTTTGCTATTCTGGAAAAGTCTTGGATGAACCTTCTGTAGTAACCAGCTAGTCCTAAAAACTGGCGTATGTGTTTCGGAGTTTTCGGGGTTTCCCACTTTTCAACAGTTTCTATCTTTGCCGGATCCACCTTAATACCTTCTTTGTTCACTATGTGACCGAGGAATTGAACTTCTTCCAACCAAAATGCACACTTTGAAAACTTAGCGTACAATTCTTCCTTCCTCAATACTTCTAACACCTTTCTCAAATGTTCACCGTGTTCTTGGTCATTCTTTGAGTAAATAAGTATGTCATCAATGAAAACAATGACAAACTTGTCAAGGTATGGTCCACACACTCGGTTCATAAGGTCCATGAACACAGCTGGTGCATTAGTTAAACCAAACGGCATGACCATAAACTCGTAATGACCGTAACGTGTTCTGAAAGCAGTCTTTGGAATATCATCTTCTTTCACCCGCATTTGATGATACCCGGAACGTAAGTCAATCTTTGAATAAACAGACGAGCCTTGTAGTTGATCAAATAAGTCATCGATTCTCGGTAGTGGGTAGCGGTTCTTGATGGTAAGTTTGTTCAACTCTCGGTAGTCGATACACAACCTGAATGTACCATCTTTCTTCTTGACAAACAAAACAGGAGCTCCCCACGGTGATGTGCTTGGTCGAATGAAACCACGCTCTAAAAGTTCTTGTAATTGGCTTTGTAGTTCTTTCATCTCGCTGGGTGCGAGTCTGTAAGGAGCACGAGCTATTGGTGCAGCTCCTGGTAAAAGATCTATTTGAAATTCAACGGATCGACGTGGGGGTAATCCCGGTAATTCTTTCGGAAATACATCAGGAAATTCTTTTGCGACGGGAATATCATTGATGCTCTTTTCTTCAGTTTGTACTTTCTCGACGTGTGCTAGAACAGCATAGCAACCTTTTCTTATTAGTTTTTGTGCCTTCAAATTACTAATAAGATGTAGCTTCGTGTTGCCCTTTTCTCCGTACACCATTAAGGGTTTTCCTTTTTCTCGTATAATGCGAATTGCATTTTTGTAACAAACGATCTCTGCTTTCACTTCTTTCAACCAGTCCATACCGATTATCACATCAAAACTCCCTAACTCTACTGGTATCAAATCAATCTTAAATGTTTCGCTAACCAGTTTAATTTCTCGATTCCGACATATATTATCTGCTGAAATTAATTTACCATTTGCTAATTCGAGTAAAAATTTACTATCCAAAGGCGTCAATGGACAACTTAATTTAGCACAAAAATCTCTACTCATATAGCTTCTATCCGCACCCGAATCAAATAAAACGTAAGCAGATTTATTGTCAATAAGAAACGTACCCGTAACAAGCTCCGGGTCTTCCTGTGCCTCTGCCGCATTAATATTGAAAACTCTTCCGCGGCCTTGTCCATTCGTGTTCTCCTGGTTCGGGCAATTTCTAATAATGTGGCCCGGTTTTCCACATTTATAACAAACTACATTGGCATAACTTACTCCGACACTACTTGCTCCGCCATTACTCATTCCGACACCATTTGTTCCTTTCGTTCTATTAACCCCTGGTCCGTAGACCTCACACTTCGCCGCGCTATGACCATTTCTTTTACACTTGTTGCAAAATTTGGTGCAGAACCCCGAGTGATTCTTTCCACACCTTTGGCATAGCTGCTTCTGATTGTTGTTGTTGTTGTTGCGGTTATTATTGTTGTTGGGATGATTGTTGTAGTTGCTGTTGTTGTTGTTGTTGGGCCGTTTGTTGTAGTTGCGATTGATGTTGCGATTGTTGGGATAATTGTTGCGATTATTGTTGTAATTGCTGTTGTTGTTGTATTGGTGATTCTTATCACCGTTTTCCTCCCACTTTCTTTTGACTTGCTTCACATTGGCCTCTTCAGCAGTCTGTTCTTTAATTCTTTCTTCAATTTGGTTCACGAGTTTGTGAGCCATTCTACATGCCTGTTGTATGGAGGCGGGCTCGTGTGAACTTATATCTTCTTGGATTCTTTCCGGTAATCCTTTCACAAACGCGTCGATCTTCTCTTCCTCATCTTCGAATGCTCCCGGACACAATAGGCACAATTCTGTGAATCGTCTTTCGTACGTGGTAATATCAAATCCTTGGGTTCGTAACCCTCTAAGTTCTGTCTTGAGCTTATTGACCTCGGTTCTGGGACGGTACTTCTCGTTCATCAAGTGCTTGAATGCTGACCACGGTAGTGCGTACGCATCGTCTTGTCCCACTTGCTCTAGATAGGTATTCCACCATGTTAACGCAGAACCTGTGAAGGTATGCATAGCGTACTTTACTTTGTCCTCTTCAGTACACTTACTTATGGCAAACACCGATTCGACCTTCTCGGTCCACCGTTTCAATCCGATCGGTCCTTCGGTTCCATCAAATTCCAAAGGTTTGCAGGCAGTGAATTCTTTGTAGGTGCATCCTACACGATTTTCTGTACTGCTAGATCCAAGGTTATTGTTGGTATGTAGCGCAGCCTGTACTGCGGCTATGTTTGAAGCTAGAAAAGTACGGAATTCCTCTTCATTCATATTCACGGTGTGTCGAGTAGTCGGTGCCATTTCCTTCAAAATAGTTAAATGGAACAAGTTAATCATACAGAATATTAAGAGTAGTTAATAGTATTTCGTAGCATAATATGAACTCATTTATAAAAGCTTTTTCTTCATATTAGCGTTTTATAAGTTTAAATTCGGGTAGTACCTACCCGTTAAGTTCATACTTAGTAGCTAATATACAATTCAACTACTACAATTCTATATGAAAAACTGATTATAATAATATTTCGCGTTCAAACTTTTATACAATATTTTACAAACTTACAATACCGCTTATTTTACATAAAGCATGAAATATAGCACACAATAAATTTGATACAAGATGGTTGTGAAGATAATTCTAGCTAGTGCACAAGTCGTTCAGCAAAGGCAATAAAGACACGTAATTCATACGTCCAGAAATAAGTCATGCATTCTGGTTTTACTAGGATTACTTCCCATCCTTGGTCTTGTGGAACATAACCGTTATGGCCGTTGATAAGACAGCGTGTTGTAACGTCGTCAAAGGGACGAGGGTTACGTAATGTCCAACAGTCCCGTAACAATCTAAAAACCTCATTTCTTACCCCAATTACCGACTCCGTCACTTGTGGGAATGTTTTGTTTAATAGTTGTAGCCCGATGTTCTTGTTCTCACTTTGGTGAGAAGCGAACATTACTAATCCGTAAGCATAACATGCTTCTTTATGTTGCATGTTAGCCGCTTTTTCTAAATCACGAAGTCCAATATTCGGATATATTGAGTCAAAATAATTTCTTAACCCGTTGTGTAAAATAGCATTTGGGTTCCCCGCAATATATGCGTCAAAGTAAACACATCGTAACTTATGGGTTTCCCAATGTGATATCCCCCATCTTTCAAACGAAAGTCTCTTATAAACCAAGACATTCTTGGAACGTTCTTCGAATGTCTTACAAACTGATCTCGCCTTAAATAGTTGTGCCGAGGAATTCTGGCCGACTCTAGACAAGATTTCATCAATCATGTCTCCGGGTAGGTCTCTTAAAATATTGGGTTGTCTATCCATTTTGTGTTTTTAAACTGTAAAATAGACAAGAGTTAGATTCATAAAAAAATACTTATTAATACAAGCAATTTTTACATATATCATAAAGCATAAGAACACTATATTACATATATTACACCACACGAATACAACTATCTTATTCCGACTCGCTCGTTTCTTCTTCTTCGGTTTTGGTTCGTTTTGCCAAGTTTCTAGGGATATATGATGTTCCCCTAATACTAGCCGTCGTTATCCACATTGGATTAGAAAAACCTGGTGGTTTAGAGGTTCCCGGGTCATTGTTACAACTTAAGGACTTCGGGGGTTGACGATACATATAAAGTTCATCGGGGTTGGAATTAGATTTCTCTATTTTTATGCCCTTTCCCTTATTATTTTCTTTTGCCTTTTTAAATTCAGTTGGGGTAATTTCTATAACATCATCGGAATTCTCGTCGGAATCCGATTCATCGGAGAATTGGTAATCCTCCCAATATTTTGCTTCCTTGGCGGAAACACCATTGACCATAATTAACCTTGGTCGGTTGGTTGAGGATTTTCTTTTACTTAACCGTTTTATTATTTCCCCCACCGGTTCTATTTCTTCATCCGGTTCCGATTCTTCTTCCGGTTCCTCTTCGGAAACTTGTGAATCAGTCCACGAATCATTCCAATTTACATTTGACTCTTCATTATTATTAGGTGAGTCAATGAGACTTGTTCTAGAGGTAGACATCTATCACATAATATCAAATGCGTTAAGAGATTAATATATCACATAATATTCACATGTTAAAAATATATAGTTTCCAACAAAATTTGTTAAGCAATCATTTTTCAACTAAACACGGTCGAAGTCCAGACTCACTAATGCATCCTAACAAACTCGATAAGACACACTAATGCAAAATTCTGGTTCTCTAAGACCAACGCTCGGATACCAACTGAAATGTCCCGTTCTTATTGATTAAAAACGTTCCATATTAATTGATTTCGTTGCGAGGTTTTGACCTCTATATGAGACGTTTTTCAAAGACTGCATTCATTTTAAAACAAACCATAACCTTTATTTCATCAATAAAGGTTTAAAAAGCTTTACGTAGATTATCAAATAATGATAATCTAAATTATCCTGTTTACACACGACCATTACATAATGGTTTACAATACAAATATGTTACAACAAAATAAGTTTCTTGAATGCAGTTTTTACACAATATCATACAAGCATGGACTCCAAATCTCGTCCTTATTTAAGTATGCGACAGCGGAAGCTCTTAATAATCACCTGAGAATAAACATGCTTAAATCGTCAACAAAAATGTTGGTGAGTTATAGGTTTAACCTATATATATCAAATCATAATAATAGACCACAAGATTTCATATTTCAATACACATCCCATACATAGAGATAAAAATCATTCATATGGTGAACACCTGGTAACCGACATTAACAAGATGCATATATAAGAATATCCCCATCATTCCGGGACACCCTTCGGATATGATATAAATTTCGAAGTACTAAAGCATCCGGTACTTTGGATGGGGTTTGTTAGGCCCAATAGATCTATCTTTAGGATTCGTGTCAATTAGGGTGTCTGTTCCCTAATTCTTAGATTACCAGACTTAATAAGAAGGGGCATATTCGATTTCGATAATTCAACCATAGAATGTAGTTTCACGTACTTGTGTCTATTTTGTAAATCATTTATAAAACCTGCATGTATTCTCATCCCAAAAATATTAGATTTTAAAAGTGGGACTATAACTCACTTTCACAGATTTTTACTTCGTCGGGAAGTAAGACTTGACCACTGGTTGATTCAGGAACCTATAACAATATATACATATATATCAAAGTATGTTCAAAATATATTTACAACACTTTTAATATATTTTGATGTTTTAAGTTTATTAAGTCAGCTGTCCTCGTTAGTAACCTACAACTAGTTGTCCACAGTTAGATGTACAGAAATAAATTGATAAATATTATCTTGAATCAATCCACGACCCAGTGTATACGTATCTCAGTATTGATCACAACTCAAACTATATATATTTTGGAATCAACCTCAACCCTGTATAGCTAACTCCAACATTCACATATAGAGTGTCTATGGTTGTTCCGAAATATATATAGATGTGTCGACATGATAGGTCGAAACATTGTATACGTGTCTATGGTATCTCAAGATTACATAATATACAATACAAGTTTATTAAGTTATGGTTGGAATAGATTTGTTACCAATTTTCACGTAGCTAAAATGAGAAAAATTATCCAATCTTGTTTTACCCATAACTTCTTCATTTTAAATCCGTTTTGAGTGAATCAAATTGCTATGGTTTCATATTGAACTATATTTTATGAATCTAAACAGAAAAAGTATAGGTTTATAGTCGGAAAAATAAGTTACAAGTCGTTTTTGTAAAGGTAGTCATTTCAGTCGAAAGAACGACGTCTAGATGAGCATTTTAGAAAACATACTTCCACTTTGAGTTTAACCATAATTTTTGGATATAGTTTCATGTTTACAATAAAAATCATTTTCTCAGAATAACAACTTTTAAATCAAAGTTTATCATAGTTTTTAATTAACTAACCTAAAACAGCCCGCGGTGTTACTACGACGGCGTAAATCCGGTTTTACGGTGTTTTTCGTGTTTCCAGGTTTTAAATCATTAAGTTAGCATATAATATAGATATAGAACATGTGTTTAGTTGATTTTAAAAGTCAAGTTAGAAGGATTAACTTTTGTTTGCGAACAAGTTTAGAATTAACTAAACTATGTTCTAGTGATTACAAGTTTAAACCTTCGAATAAAATAGCTTTATATGTATGAATCGAATGATGTTATGAACATCATTACTACCTTAATTTCCTTGGATAAACCTACTGGAAGAGAGAAAAATGGATCTAGCTTCAATGGATCCTTGGATGGCTCGAAGTTCTTGAAGCAGAATCATGACACGAAAACAAGTTCAAGTAAGATCATCACTTGAAATAAGATTGTTATAGTTATAGAAATTGAACCAAAGTTTGAATATGATTATTAACTTGTATTATAATGATAACCTACTGTAAGAAACAAAGATTTCTTGAGGTTGGATGATCACCTTACAAGATTGGAAGTGAGCTAGCAAACTTGAAAGTATTCTTGATTTTATGAAACTAGAACTTTTGGAATTTATGAAGAACACTTAGAACTTGAAGATAGAACTTGAGAGAGATCAATTAGATGAAGAAAATTGAAGAATGAAAGTATTTGTAGGTGTTTTTGGTCGTTGGTGTATGGATTAGATATAAAGGATATGTAATTTTGTTTTCATGTAAATAAGTCATGAATGATTACTCATATTTTTGTAATTTTATGAGATATTTCATGCTAGTTGCCAAATTATGGTTCCCACATGTGTTAGGTGACTCACATGGGCTGCTAAGAGCTGATCATTGGAGTGTATATACCAATAGTACATACATCTAAAAGCTGTGTATTGTACGAGTACGAATACGGGTGCATACGAGTAGAATTGTTGATGAAACTGAACGAGGATGTAATTGTAAGCATTTTTGTTAAGTAGAAGTATTTTGATAAGTGTATTGAAGTCTTTCAAAAGTGTATAAATACATATTAAAACACTACATGTATATACATTTTAACTGAGTCGTTAAGTCATCGTTAGTCGTTACATGTAAGTGTTGTTTTGAAACCTTTAGGTTAACGATCTTGTTAAATGTTGTTAACCCAATGTTTATAATATCAAATGAGATTTTAAATTATTATATTATCATGATATTATCATGTATGAATATCTCTTAATATGATATATATATACATTAAATGTCTTTACAACGATAATCGTTACATATATGTCTCGTTTAAAAATCATTAAGTTAGTAGTCTTGTTTTTACATATGTAGTTCATTGTTAATATACTTAATGATATGTTTACTTATCATATTATCATGTTAACTATATATATATCCATATATATGTCATCATATAGTTTTTACAAGTTTTAACGTTCGTGAATCACCGGTCAACTTGGGTGGTCAATTGTCTATATGAAACATATTTCAATTAATCAAGTCTTAACAAGTTTGATTGCTTAACATGTTGGAAACATTTAATCATGTAAATATCAATCTCAATTAATATATATAAACATGGAAAAGTTCGGGTCACTACAGATTGATAGACATTTATTGACCCACATATGTTCTCTAGGTTGAGATCTACAATTCTTTGATATACCGAGTTTCGGTTACATTACGATGAACAACTGTATGTGCTGCTAAGGTGAGTTTCATATGATCCCTTTTACTCTCTACATTTTTGGACTGAGAATACATGCAAATCCTTTATTAACTGATTTACAATATATATATGCGTGAGTTTCATTTGCTCCCTTTTTAATTGCTTTTGCAATATATATTTTTGGGCTAAGAATACATGCACTTTATTTTAAACATAATGGATACAAGTACATACTAAATTCTACACTGAGTTTGAACCGAAAATCCCTTACCTTTGGTAACTAGTAACTGCCAGTTATAAGAACTGGTGGGCGCGAGTAGTAGTATATGGATCCATAGGGCTTGATATCCCCGTCCGAGCTAGAGCACTAGTCTTTTAACGGACGTATGCTATTTGAGAAGCGTACACGTTGGTTTGCGTGTATTATTAAGATGATTATACAAAGGGTACAAATTATATATACGTTAAGTTTAGTTACCAGGGTGCTCAATTTCGTAGAATATTTTGATAAACGTTTCTTGATGAAACAACTGAAATCTTGTGATCCATCTTTATATACAGATTATGCGAAACATACAAACTATGAACTCACCAACCTTTGTGTTGACACTTGTTAGCATGTTTATTCTCAGGTTCCCTAGAAGTCTTCCGCTGTTTGCTTATATGATAGACAAGCTATGTGCATGGAGTCTTATATGGCATATTTTTCAAGAAAACGTTGCATTCACCAATTCATCATCATGTACCTTATTTTGACTGCATTGTCAACGGAAGTACTATTGTAAACTATTATATACGGTGATTGTCTATATGTATAAATCATCAGATGTCGAAAACCTTTGATTTAAATATTCATTTATGGTATGCCTTTTCAAAAGAATGCAATGTTTACAAAACGTATCATATAGAGGTCAAATACCTCGCAATGAAATCAATGAATGACGTGTTCGTCCATATGAATTTGGAGCGATCGTCACATCAACCATGACTGATACAGTAAAAAAAGTGAAGTGTGAAAGGTAGGTAAGTTAAAATGTTAAAGACTTATCATATAATGTTTTAGATGATAAATTATTAAATTAAATAAATATAATTCATCAAAACTAATTAAATTTAGTTTTTAAAACTATTTTATAGAAAAACTAAAATCTGAACTATTTTCATTTTTTTTCTTTGATTTTCTATTTCAGCGACTTTTTTAATGAAAACATAATTGAAAATGTCTGAAGTTAATATATATATATATATATAGTGATAGGATCAAGAGGGAAGTAACCAATCGGGGGGAAACAAAAACTTTTTTTTTTCGTTTTTTGAAAAAACTTTGTTCACGAACATTATAGATGTGATGAAAATATGAACATTTAATAGAGACACTTTGTGATAAATGTTTTTATTTTGGCGGGAAAACGCTCGAAGAAGTAATATATAACAATTATCGTGTTTTTCGAGCGTATGTTGAGGTTTTAGCTATTGGGGTTTAGATATTAGGGTTTAGATATTAGGGTTTAGAAATTTAGGGTTTAGGGTTTAGATTTAGGGTTCAGATTTAGGATTTAGATTGAGTTTTTAAAACGAACGGTTTAGAGTTTAGGGTTTAGGGTTTAGGGTTTGGTGTTTTGGGTTTATGGAATAAACTCAAAACACCAAACCCTAAACCCTAAACCCTAAATCCTAAACTCTAAATCGGGCTAAATTTTACTTCACAAAACATGGGAAAAAAAACGTTCATATTCTTCACGAACAATATTATCTTGAATGTTATTTTTGTCGATCGTTTTCCCGCCTAAATAATAACATTCATCACGAAGTGTCTCTTCTAAATGTTCATATTTTCGTGTTATCTTGATGCCGGAAGAAAAAAAATTACAAAAAAAAAAAAAAAAAAATTGATTCCCCCACGTTTCCCCCCGATTGGTTACTTCCCCATTGATCCTGCCTATATATATATATATATATATATATATATATATATATATATATATATATCACATTAACTTCAGCCATTTTCAATTATGTTTTCATTAAAAAAGCCCCTTAAATAGAAAAGCAAAGAAAAAAATGAAAAATAAAATAAAATAAAAACTATGTGCGTGGATGGGGCAACTAAACTTTCGAACAGAGGTACGCGACGAAATTGATAGCAGAATGAAGGAGTTTGTGACTAGAGACATGATGGGCGACGAAGGGAGGTGATAGCCCCACTCCCTTCGTTCTAATGAGGTACTCCCTCTGTCTCAAATTTATAATCCCTATACACAAAAATAGATAATTTAATAAAAAGTTATCGTCACATTTACTTTTTTGTTAATTTTTAGTTTTCCCCTTACTTTTACCTATCATTTTGTATTAGATGTATAAAGTATGAGTACAATAGAATTTTATCACATTACTTTTTTATATATGAATGTGGACAATTAATAATTTGAGACATCTCAAAATAATATAGTGAATTTAATTGAGACGAAATGAGTAATAAATGTTAGAGATACGTTTTTTAATTGAAATGAGAAGTTTACCTTTTTATCATCATTATTAAACATGAAAAATTTATATAGACACGATTACATGTCCATGAGATATCATTTTGTGAGCACAACAACAACAACAAAACCCAATACCACATAAGTGGTGTATGGGGGAGGTGTGATGTAGGCAATCCTTCCCCTATCCGAGAATAAAGACAAGTCATTTCTCCACCCAGAGTCAAACACTCTCAAAAGTAGAGGAAGCCATCCCTCTCTCTATTCGACGGATAAAGAGATTGCTTCCGAGAGGACCTCCGGCCTTTAAGTAGGAAAAAGTTTTTAAAAAATTAAAAAAATATAAAATAAAAATAATTAGACGCCATGAAAATGGTAGAATCATTTTGTGAGCGACAATGATAATTCTGAACATTGAGGTGAAGATCTAAATGTAGTGGGTTAAACATGTCCACCGTCATCGGATATTCTAGTACCACGGCACATGGTAATGGTATTAGGGTACTTGTGAGCACAATGATAACATAAATGCACTCCGTTGTACGTAGACGAGGTATTCTAGATTTATAGTACGGAGTATGTGTTAAATAAGATACTACACCGTATTACTCTAAAGGGTGATGATATGTACACAACCACTTTTTACATATACACAATCAAACATGCTTTATAATGTTGTACTACAACACTGTAAAACATGTTTGGTTGTGTATGTGTAAAAAGTGGTTGTGTACATATCACTACCCAACTTTAAATAAGATACTAGAGTACACCGTATTACTTTAAAGCTAACCTCTTTTGTTTATAGCAAGTTTGCAAAAGATGTTAGACGGAATCGAGACGGTCAGATTCTAAAAAAGTCAAGACGTACGAGACGGGGGTCGAGACGGGTTGACCAAAGTTGACTTTTAAAAAATATAAGTATATAAACGTATATATGTATACATATTTTAAAGTCAAAGACTTTAATTGACTAATTTGTGCCTATAATCGCTATCACCGTTAATGTTAAACAAAAAATTCAAACTAGAATACGACAAATTTCACCGATTTTACCGACTTTATTGCTTTTCCGAAATTTGACATACTTTACCCGATTTTTTTCATCTTTGACCCGAAATTTGACCGTTGACTGTCATATTAGACAGTTTTCTTCGAGACGGGACGGGCTAGTCACCAAACCGTCGCAACGAGCGTCACAACGACTCAAGACGAGTCTTTTGCAATAGTGGTTTATAGCACATATGAGATAAATTTTAACCCACATCAATTTATTGATAAGCAGAATGGGTCAAAATCGTCCTAAACGAATCTACTATAAACTAAAAACTTTGCAGCAACACCACCTTCAAGATCCACCTTTAACACTTCGAATGAATGATTAAAGAAACATCAAGTCAAAAGTTGGAAAGATTTTTTGTGTCATGAAAAACACATACACACAAACACACAAACACAAATACTTCATCATTTATATGTGCTCCCTATAAACAAAACATTCAACATCTTCTTCACCTATTTGCAGGTTCTTCACCTTTAACCAAATTTGAAAAAACTCTACTCATTGAAACACCAACAAGATCACCAACACTTCCTTCTCTAAACAATGCACTACTAACACCACTCTCAACATGAATACTTGCAAACTCATCATTCGTTCGATGCGTTTTAACTTCAAGTTCAAGCGCACGACCGAGATAAAATAAAACATTTCCCATTGTAGGCCTATCGATACCATTTTCCGCTATACATTTATTAGCAATATCCACAAATGTCTTTAAAGACTCCATACTAATTTTTCCCACAAGGAACGGGTCGATGATTTTCTCAAGTTCGCCTTTTTTCTGCGACTCATTGACCCATTCGACTAAATTGACCATTCCCCGTGGACGAGATGGGTCAATAACGGGACTACCACAAAGGATCTCAAACATTACAACACCGAAAGAGTAAACGTCTGATTTTTCTGTTAATTGTTGTCTAGTCATGTATTCAGGGTCAAGATAACCGAAACTACCTTTAACTGCAGTACTAACATGAGTCTGATCAAACTCTGGCCCGTTTTTCGAAAGCCCAAAGTCTGCAACTTTAGCCATAAAATTCTCGTCTAACAATATATTTGCAGATTTAACATCTCGATGAATAATTGCTTTTGCAGAACTCGTATGAAGATAATGAAGTCCTCGTGCTGACCCAATGCAAATCTCGACCCGTTGCCTCCAATTGAATTTAGGAAGATCCGACCCATAAAGATGGTTTTTCAAGGTCCCATTTTCCATGTACTCGTATATAATTATCATCTCATCCCGTTCATCACAATACCCTATTAAAGATACCAAATGGCGGTGACGGAATTGGGATAACATTTCAATTTCCGTTTGAAATTCGCGTAACCCTTGATGAGATTGAGGTGCACCTCGTTTCACCGCCACTATCGTACCATCAGATAACTTTCCTTTGTAAACTTTCCCAAAACCGCCAACGCCGATTACCAAACTCTCACTAAATTTATCAGTAGCTTCTTGAATTGCGATTAAAGGAAACCGATATCCAATCTTTGATCTTGAAAAAATAGTACTTTCATCTTGATTCTTATTCTTATTACCATTGTTGCTTAAGTAATCTTGTGATAACTTTCTTTTGTTTCTTCTTCTTCTTATAAAAAACAAGACACAACCCAAAACTACGAGCCCTAACAACGCTCCACAGACCGCAGCAGCTACAGCCCAAACTTTGACCTTTGACTTTGAAGTCAAAGATTTAGTTCCCGCGTCGAGTTCATAAAGACTTCCTTTAGAATTGCTTATTTTCATGATCTCGAGCCCGTTTAGTATGCTTTCGGGGTAGTTTCCGTATCTAATGCTAGTGCCTATACTTACGTTTAATATCCTATTGCTGCTTACTTTAGTAACAGCATCTAAAAAGTAAGGAGTGCCCCAAATGTTCGACATCCTTTCACCTAGATTAAAATCCTTTTCAACCGACATAGAATTTAGATAAATACTTAAAATTAATGGTGAAACGGGACGTGTAATAATATCACAAAAATGAAAACGAACCAAGTAAGAAAACCCCGGGTCAACATTGAACGACCAAGTATTATTCAACAGTAATTCAGGGTTTGTATCGGTATCTATTCTAGTAACAGTTCCGTAAACAGATAACGGAGCGATATCACGGGTCGGACCATTTTCTGTATATTTCACAGCACTTGTATTTGAAGCAAACTGAACATAATTGTTTTGTTTAATAAACGACCCGTCCGAATTCCAAAATCGCCACAAGGTATCATTTTCGGGTAAAACCGTTTGGTTACCCATATTGACCCTATCAACCGTCTCTAACGCTTGTGCTGTTAAACTGTGGTGCGTTTTTGGAGGCTCGACGGCTTGGGCAGTTGCAGGGATGAGGTCATCAGGGTGAGACACAACTTCTAACGCGTTTATATAAGCAAACGAATTAGCAGAAGGAGTAAAAGTGATGACTAATTTATTTAAAGTAATGTTCAAAGAGTACTCTTTAACAGTAGGGTTTATATCAGGCTGAAAATCTTTCAAGAGGGTAAAACCATGTGCAGATACTGAAAATTTAGCAGTACTTAAGTTTCGAGTTTTATCACCTAACACGAATGGAAAGAAATACAATCGAACGAAATGGCGCCCTTGTTGATTAACTGAAAAAGTATAATTGGATGGTGTATTGAATATTCTAGCAGTAGTGTATAACACAGATGCATAAGGTGATGAAATTGGTGATGAATTTGCAGCAGTTATTACAGATTCTTGTTGTGGGTTTGAAATGAAATTATAATTGGATGTATCAGATAAAAAAACCCTACCATTTACTGAAGTATTTTTGGGTGATCCACAGTTTACAAGATAGTTATCTTTAGGGTCAAACTGGAAGGAGCATTTCATCAAACACATGGTGGACATGACCCATATGAACATCAATCTATATGTATCGGATGCCATATCAATATACAAGTGAGAATGAATGGTACGAAGTTGAAATGAATTAAAGAATATGAAAGAACAAACCTCAAATTTTATAACCAAAATTCAAAGTTATGGTGGAAGAAGATGAACTTATTGAATTGTAAAAGATGATGATGTACTGAATTATGCGAAAAAAACGAAAAGGGAAATTGATAGTCAATGGTCTGGTGATGTTCACACATCAATGTCAAAAACATGAATTATTAATTAGGATAAGATATATAGGAAGACAGCTATATAATAGTTACAAAATAAAGTATTAAATTGGAAATCACTGAAAATGATAATTGATGTGGAAACCAGCAGACAAGTTGTTAGGGACGGTGATCACTAGGAAGTTTCGTCACCAAATTAACTTCATATTTTTTGAAAATTTATTTATTATTTATATGTAGTTAATTAAGAAGACTTTATTTAAAAATTAAAATCATGTTAAGCTTAACTTAAATACGGAGAATATAATCTTACGTATATTTTATAAAAACGTAAATGGATTAATTTTATAAAATGATTAACTATTAATTTTAGATGATAATTATTTTTTTTGTTTGAAAAGCCTAGAATACATGAGCATAAGGACCTGACAACCTTTGATCACCTATGAAAGAACACGAAATACATACAGAACTATTGATATAGTATTACAACAAGGGGATACGAAATAAACACACTGAGGTGCAAGAGACAGCAACTCAGAAACACGAACATGGGCACCTAAGAATTAAGATACACACTTGGATTGCTTAGCCACAAATGCCACTCGATCTTCTTCCCTTTCACTCTATTTGAAATCCACTAGAAGGATTTTGCTTGTATCTCGTTTAAAACAACCGGTGCATTTCAACTTTTACCTTGAAACACCATGTTGTTTAGATTACTCCAAATGAGATACGCACACATCCATTCTAGAGATTGCCATATTTATTCCAAAACTAGTCATTGATTGAGAACCCTTATCGTTGAATATCTCGACTAGACTAAAATTTTCAAAGTTACACATATTCCACCATTTAAATACACTATCTCACACTTCAAGTCTATGTTTACAAAAGATAAGCGAGTGGTCCACGAACTCTAAATCATCATCACAAAGAGGGCATCTTACACAGTGGAGATCAATGCCTCTCTTGTCAAGTTCAAGTCTAATTGGTAATCTTTTCTTTAATACTCGCCACACGAAAATCTCGATCTTTTTTGGTACTAAATTGTTGCGGTACGTTTTTTGTTAAGAACTGTTTGCAGCAAATATTTTCTCATCAATTTTGGATGCTAAAATCTTGACTTTAAACAGTCCATCTATGCGCATGGACCAATGCCACCTGTCAACAGTATCATGAACAACAGAGAAAAAAGCTAACATATTTTGGAGTGTTTCAAAGTCACCTGCAGGTCGACCATTCGGAGGATGTCCCCAGTTCCAGACCCACATTGTGCTTGACCTGTCTTCATCGAACACCAGCCGATCTTTTATCGTTACATCAACAGCTTGATCAAGTTTGTATAACCTTGGGAAAACCTTGCTCAATTTATCTTCGCCAATCCAATGCTCGTGTCAAAAGGATGTAGAACCGCCATCGCTTATTTTATTTTTTATTTTTTTGAAAATGATTATTTGAATTGAACTTGTAAGTCTTCCAATATTGTACATGCTCGAATAATGTTATGCCACACGCCTATTGTCAGGGGATGTGAATTATCATTAACCGACAACAAGTCACCACAAAGACCATGAATATTACGTATGACTTTAACTCAAAGTGACAGCTATTTAATTATACATGATTTTCTTAGTGGTAAATTGAGTCGTAAGTTTCATTTTATATACTTAATTTAATTTTTTACTTAAAACATTTTTTCAATTTGATCAAAATAAATATTTATTTTTATTTAATAATAATAATAACACCAATATTCAATTTCACTAACAACTTCATTAATAATACTATAAGTTTCAAATAGGTTTTCAAGGTTATAAAAATAGAAGTAGTCCATTAAGGCAGTTGAATAAAGTTATATTTAAGAGATGGTTGACTGTTTTGATGTAAAACTAGTCTGGATCCGGTCCGCGCGATGCGGCGGAGGCTTTCGACCTGTGTATTCATATTTAACGTAACGTTGTGTATTTAAAGAGGGGAACACGACCCATGTCCTAAGCGCCGTTTTAGATGTCGTTGTCTTAAGCGTTTTTTAAATAGTATCAGTTTCGAACGTAGTTAGTTTCGTTTTGTTCATAAAAAATTTTCGAGTGTAATGGTGTTGTCGAAAAAATTTAACTCCCGACAAACAGAAAGATACGGGTTGTCGTTGTGTTAAGCGTTTTTTTAAAATTGTGCGGTTCGCGTATAGTTAGTCCCGTTAGATTCGTGAGACATTTTCGAGTTGAATGGTGGTCTCGGAAAAATTTAACTCGCACCGAGCGAGAAGATAGAACCCGTTATAAATTCGGGGGAATTAGTTTATTTTATTTTAATAAAATTATATGTTTACTCTTTCTACCCCTGAAAAAGTGTAAACCTGAGGGGATGTTGTGTAAATTGAGCCGAATTTGAGGAACCGATTGTAGTGTGAACGCAAACGTGAAACTACAACCCAAATGAATTGAAACTCCACATTAAGCCATGAGTTTTAGTATAATAAAAATAAAAATAAAATAATAATAATAATAAAAATAAAATAATAATCAAAATAAATAAATAAATAAATAAATAAATAAATAAATAATAAAATAATAATAATAATAAATAAATAAATAAATAAATAAATAAATAAAAGGGTTAAGGGTTAATAAAGCTATACATGTTAGAGTTTTTTAAAGAATATTTTCAGTAAAAAAGGTGTAATAATAATAATAATAATAATAATAATAATAATAATAATAATAATTAATAATAAAGCTAATAATAAGAATAATAATAAAAAGGTTGATAATAATATTAATAATAATAAAAATATTAATGAAAATGAAAATAATAATATTAATAATAATAATAATAATAATAATAATAATAATAATAATAATAATAATAATAATAATAATAATAAGAATATTTTAAGGGTTAATAAAGCGGGTTCAGAAGAGTTCGATGGCGCAAGATATTGGTGCCGGTGCTGCTGCTCATATTTTTACTAGGATAGGTTTTGCTATTGGTAGAGGTGTGGGGCCCAGATTGTCTCTAGGCTTCCCACTAATTTTTTTGTAAGTTTTAAAACTTTTAAGTTTATTATTATTATCATAATAATAATAATAATAATAATAATAATAATAATAATAATAATAATATTATTATTATTATTATTATTATTATTATTATTATTATTATTATTATTATTATTATTATTATTATTATTATTATTATTATTATAAAAAAAAAACTTAAAAGTTTTAAAACTTACAAAAAATTAGTGGGAAGCCTAGAGACAATCTGGGCCCCCACACCTCTAGCAATAGCAAAACCTATCCTAGTAAAAATATGAGCAGCAGCACCGGCACTAATATCTTGCGCCATCGAACTCTTCTGAACCCGCTTTAGCAAAGAAACAGCCTCCTTCTCTAATTCCCCTAGGGAAGAAAATGAGAAAGGAATGAACCCATAACCAATCGCCTGACAGCTAGATTCGTACTTGACCCGCTTCCGTCGAGCCGCATCAACCACAGCACGTCCAGGGACAAAGTCAGAAAGCCCAGACTGCGTCAAAGGAGAAGACCCTGTCAAGTCAACACAAACATCGCAACCACAATCCCAGGAATAAAGTAACACATCAGCAGGTCTGAGGGCCCTGTCGTTCCCTCCAGTAACACATCAGCAATTATTATTATTATTATTATTATTATTATTATTATTATTATTATTTTCGGATTTGAAAAGCTTTTACAAAAGGAGTAGCAAGAATACGCGCTTGAGGAACAACCGGACCACGGTGGTTGACTGACTAATCATGGCACAATATTTGTTGGGATCTTTATTGCTTTTTTTGTTGTTATCAGTGAGAAGAGGAAGATTTCATTATTGTTCTTTTTCCGGTAACATTTTTTAAAGAGTTTATTTCTTGGGTTTGTATTATTTATTATGTATGTTAATAAAAAAGAAAAATCTCGTAATAATAGTTGTACGGGTAGTACATAGTCTAGACTCGGGATACGAGTAGTACGTACTAAATATCTAGTGTGGATGTAAACCTCATAGGTATTATGATTTATTCATCTACTATTTATAAATTACATAAAACCCTAATAACTTACTACGTAATAAACTCTAGCGAACTCAAGCCCACATATTGAATTTTGGCCTAACATATTGTCTAACACTCTCTCGCAGTTCGAACGGTGAAATCACGAAAATTCGGACTAGAGTCAAAAAGTAAACAAAAGTGACATTTTTCTGTTCTTCATTGTTGCACCGAATAGAATGATGTTCACTGATATATTGCGTATGCTTGACTGTGTTTCCTTTTCCGCAAAGTTTTTTTATACGTCGTGGCTTGCGCTGCCTAAAGACTGAGCAAGACTTGAGCAGATAACGTTGTCGATGATACCAATGTTCTTCAATGCTGCAAGAAAGTTTTTTTTTATATTCCTCTTTTTGCAGGGTTTGGAACCTAGTCATGTCATGCGGCTCAGCCCCACGTCGATTATTTTTATTTATTCATTCATTTATTAGAAAGCAAGATGAAAAAGGAAGAGATTTAGAATCGATAATAATGAAACTGATAAAATGAGAAACTGATTAAGAGAGAAATAAATATAAATATAAAATATAAAATATAAAATAAAGATTATAAGAAGGTAAAGAAGAAGAAAAGCTACGGTAGATCTGACGGTAGGTTATGACTAAACATAAAAAATATTGGAATAACAATTTCACCGATTGACAATTTCAATAGCAATTCATAGAATTTGATGAATAAAAAGAAAAGAACCTACGTGGTGAATAAATTGCATTTGAGCATAAAAATAAATAATAGGATTCAACGGAAAGATACAACTAAACTAAATCAAACATAAATTACAAAGAAAGCATTATAAAGTTGGGATCCCTCCGGATCATCGATATGTAGCCGATGACCGGAGGATAACAAACTTGAAGCGGAAACGTTTAAAGGGTTAATAACAGACGAGAGACAATTCCGAAAAATATACATCCGATATAATACACTAATAATCGATATGGATAACATATGAATGATTTAACTTTCATATTATACACTAATAATCGTATCGTATGGATAATATAATCGATATTTATATGAGAGAGAGAGAGAGAGTTCGATGATTAGTGGATAGGTTACGAACAATCGGTAATGCATGAATTTACTTGTTTCTGTTATAATAATAATAATAATATAGATATGGATAGTCAATTTTGGTGTATACATATAGTCAATTTTGGTACACAAAGTATGTATTTTTATATTGAGATTTTAGGCTATAAATACTCATGAATGCAAGCATTAAACTTGCACCATTTCACACACTTACAAAGTGTTTCTTTCTTTCTCCATTATCATCTTTGTTCTTACACTTCATTATTAGTATTCTTAATCAAGAATCAAATCACTAAAGGTAGTTATAAGCCTACTGAATTATAACATCAAGAATCAAACCACTAAAGGTAGTTATAAGCCTACTGAATTATAACACGTTATCAGCACGATAATCTTAATACTAAATATGGTTGGCTCTGCCACCAAAATGATATATGGTCGGTTATACCACCAAAATGATATATGGTCGGTTATACCACCAGAATGATATAGGTCGGTTATACCACCTGAAAAAATATATGGTCGACACTGTCGCCAAATTTTCATTTATGTTTACTAATATTTATATTTTTGTTATATAACATTTATTTATGATTGCTTACACATGGTCGACACTGTCACCTACTTATCATTTATGTTATATTAAATTTATGTTTAATGTTTATATACTTATGAATATAAATTGACTCTAATTTATCATGATGTTTGTTTTAATTTTTGATAATAGAAAATGTCGAATCTGGAAAAGCTTAAATTTACTCCTTTAGAATCAACTGGAAACAACTACATGCCATGGGTTATAAAAGTAAAAATGCATCTTAAATCAATGGGCATTCTTGAAACCATAAATGAAAACAACACTTGTTCTGAAAAAGAACAAGCTACGGCATGTTGCTTTATTCATCAACATATTGATGAATGCTTACAAAATAATTATGTGACTGTAGAAGATCCCCATGTTTTATGGGAAGGTCTCAAAAGCAGATTCAATAATCAAAGAGAAATTTTACTTCCAGCTGCAATGGAACAATGGAGAACATTAAGGTTCCAAGACTTTAAGAAAGTAAATGAATACAGCTCAGCTCTGTATAATACATGTTCACAACTTAAATTCTGTGGACATGAAATTAGTGATGCAGACATGATGGAGAAAACTTTCTCCACAATGAATGCTGCAAACATCACAGTGCAAAGAAATTTGAGAATGCTAAAGTTCAAAACATATCCTGAACTTAATTCATATCTCTTAGTTGCAGAGCAAAATGATGAGCTATTAATGAAAAATCAGCAATCCCGTCCTACTGGTACACTTGCAATCCCTGAAGCAAATACTGCAAATAATTATAAACAGGGACAAGGACGCGGGCAAGGTCGTGGTTATAATAACCATCACCATCATCATGCCAAAAGCCATAACTATGGTAGAAACCATCCTTATGGTAATGGTAATGGGCGTGGACGTGGTCGTGGTCGTGGCCGTGGTGGTCAAAGAAATAGTAATCCACGAAAATATAAATATCAACCACAAAACAAGCCCATTAAACAAGATGTTGAAGAAAATTCTTCTAAAAATTCTGAAGAATCTTGCTACAGATGTGGTAGAATGGGCCACTGGGGCTAATACTTGCCGAACATCTAAACATCTTGTTAAGATGTATCAGGATTCGCTGAAAGATAAAGAAAAGGAAGTAAACTTTGTGGATAACGTCGATCCAACAGTCACTGAGAAACCGTCTGATTTATATGAAGATTTCTTGAATGTTTAAGTTGTGTGTCTTTCGAAAAATAAACGATTTAATATCGTCTGTCTTTGTCATTATGTTTGCTAAATGTTTCAGTACTATCTATTTGCGTTTAAAATATTGTGTAATATTAATGTACTCACTATTTATTTCTTATATATGAAGTTCAATATGAATTTTGCTGGAATACAACATCAATCAAGTGGTGGAGATCTCTGTATAGCAGACAGTGGAACTACACACACTATACTTAAATCCGAGAAATATTTTATTGATCTAAAACCAACGGAAGGAACTATACATACAATATCAGGACCTGCTAACTTGATAAAAGGGATAGGAAAGGCAAATTTCATACTACCAAATGGTACAACATTTTTAATAAATGATGCCTTATTTTCTCCCAAGTCAAGCAGAAATTTATTGAGTTTCTCCGACATATACCTTAACGGGTATGATTATCAGTCAGTGACAACAGAAAATGAGAAATATTTAAGTATCACTGACAAGAGTCATGTGGTTGAAAAACTGCCAAGACTTAGTTCTGGATTACATTATACACATATAAATGTACCAGAAATACATATGGTAGTTAACGAAAAATATATTGATCCTGGTGTATTCAGTTTATGGCATAACAGATTAGGCCATCCAGGATCAACAATGATGAAAAGGATTATTGAATGTACTCATGGACATCCACTAAAGGATAGAAAAATCCATCATGATACAATGGTTCCATGTACATCTTGCTCTCTTGGAAAATTGATAACTAGACCCTCACCACTTAAGGTTGAGAAAGAATCACCAATGTTTCTTGAAAGAATTCAAGGTGATATATGTGGACCAATTCATCCACCATGTGGACCATTTAGATATTTCATGGTTCTAATAGACGCATCTAGCAGATGGTCTCATGTTTGTCTGTTATCAAGCCGTAATGTGGCATTTGCAAAATTTCTTGCCCAAATTATTAAATTGAGAGCTCATTTTCCTGATTACACCATTAAAAGGGTGAGACTTGATAATGCTGGTGAATTTACATCTCAAGCATTTAATGACTATTGCATGTCTATAGGAATTGTTGTTGAACATTCTGTTGCTCATGTGCATACACAAAATGGTTTAGCCGAGTCATTGATTAAACGTTTACAGTTAATCGCTAGACCATTGATAATGAGAACAAAACTCCCTGTATCTATATGGGGTCATGCAATTTTACATGCTGCTGCATTGATTCGCATCAGACCAAGTGCAAGTCATAAATATTCCCCCCTACAACTTGCTTTTGGTCAAGAGCCAAATATTTCCCATCTTAGAACATTTGGTTGTGCAGTGTATGTTCCAATTGCGACACCACAACGTACAAAAATGGGTCCTCAAAGGAGGTTGGGAATATATGTTGGATATGAAACATCTTCAATATTAAGGTATATTGAACCTATGACAGGTGACGTTTTTACAGCACGTTTTGCTGATTGTCATTTTAATGAAACATTGTTCCCTAGATTAGGGGGAGAAATGAAAAATAAAGAAAATGATGTTTCATGGTGTGAACCTCAATTAAAGTATCTTGATCCTCGCACAAAAGAATGCGAGACAGAAGTTCAAAAGATAATGCATATACAAGAACTTGCAAATCAATTGCCTGATGCATTTACAGATACAAAAACGGTGACAAAATCATATATACCAGCAGTAAATACTCCAGCTCGAATTGAAATTCCAAAAGCTGGCAATAACGTCACTCATGAATCTTTGCCACGTCAGAAACGTGGAAGACCAATTGGTTCAAAGGATAAAAATCCTCGAAAAAGAAAATCAGCTGATAATGAAGTAAAAGAAAGTGTTCAAGAAGAACCACAAATCAGTACTCCTACTGCAGAGGAGATTGATGATGTCAATACAGAAATTGCAATCAATTATGCATATTCAAAAATATTATGGAACCGAAATGAAATGAAAAATCTTGATGAGAAATTTTCATTTAATGTTGCGTATGACATCATGAATAATGATGATGATCCAGAACCAACATCTATGGTTGAATGTCAAAATAGACATGATTGGGCTCAATGGAAAGAAGCAATACGAGCTGAATTAGAATCACTCAATAAAAGAAAGGTTTTCGGATCCATCATTCTCACTCCTAAAGATGTGAAACCTGTAGGATACAGATGGATTTTTATCCGAAAAAGAAATGAGAAAAATGAAGTTACAAGGTATAAAGCTAGACTTGTAGCTCAAGGTTTTTCTCAAAGACCAGGAATTGATTATGAAGAAACTTATTCCCCTGTTATGGATGCAATTACTTTTAGATACTTAATCAGCCTGGCAGTTTCTAAAAATTTAGAAATGCATCTCATGGATGTTGTGACTGCTTATCTATATGGATCACTTGATAGTGATATATATATGAAGATACCTGAAGGATTTAAGGTACCAGAAGCATCAAATGCAAAACCCAAAGAAATGTATTCGATTAAATTACAAAGATCTTTATATGGGTTAAAACAATCGGGACGTATGTGGTATAACCGATTAAGTGATTACTTGATAAGCAAAGGGTATACAAATAATCTTACTTGCCCTTGTGTTTTCATTAAGAAAACAACATCCGGATATGTGATCATAGCTGTTTATGTTGATGATCTTAACATCATAGGTACAAATAAAGAGATCCATGAAGCCATTCAACTTCTAAAGAAAGAATTTGAAATGAAAGATCTCGGAAAAACCAAGTATTGCCTTGGTTTACAAATTGAGCATATGCCTAATGGTTTACTTGTACATCAAACAACATATACTGAAAAGATTTTGAAACGTTTCAATATGGACAAGGCAAAACCATTAAGTACTCCTATGGTTGTTAGATCACTCAATGTTGAAGCTGATCCATTTCGTCCATGTGAAGATCAAGAAGACATTCTTGGACCAGAAGTACCATATCTTAGTGCAATTGGAGCTCTTATGTATCTTACAAATTGTACAAGACCTGACATTTCTTTTGCAGTTAATTTGTTGGCAAGGTTCAGCTCTGCTCCTACCAAAAGACACTGGAATGGGATCAAACACATATTTCGATACCTTCGAGGAACTACTGATTTAGGATTATTTTATTCTAACGAATCAAAACAAGATTTGGTTGGTTATGCAGATGCAGGTTATTTATCTGATCCACATAAAGCTAAATCTCAAACTGGATATGTATTCCTAAATGGAGGTACTGCAATATCATGGCGTTCTCAAAAACAAACACTTGTTGCTACATCGTCAAATCATGCCGAAGTGATTGCATTACATGAAGCTACTCGGGAATGTTTTTGGTTGAGATCAATGACACAAATCATTACTGATTCTTGTGGACTAGAACGCGATAAAAGTCCAACAATTATCTATGAAGATAATGCAGCTTGCATAGCACAGATGAAAGAAGGGTATATCAAAAGTGACCGAACCAAACACATACCTCCTAGATTCTTCTCATACACTCAAAATCTCATTAAGGACAACGAGATTGAAATGAGATATGTTCAATCCAGCAAAAACTCTGCTGATCTTTTCACGAAAGCACTTCCAACTGCTATTTTCAGAACACACGTTCATAACATTGGCATGAGACATGTTCAAAAGATGTAACAGCTGAAGCGATGTCTACTTGAGGGGGAGTCAACTCCATGCTGCACTCTTTTTCCCTTAGCTAAAGTTTTTTCCCACTGGGTTTTCTTTAGCAAGGTTTTTAACGAGGCAGTAATTTATAGTTGATCTTCAACAAAATAAAATTGCTATCCAAGGGGGAGTGTTATAATAATAATAATAATATAGATATGGATAGTCAATTTTGGTGTATACATATAGTCAATTTTGGTACACAAAGTATGTATTTTTATATTGAGATTTTAGGCTATAAATACTCATGAATGCAAGCATTAAACTTGCACCATTTCACACACTTACAAAGTGTTTCTTTCTTTCTCCATTATCATCTTTGTTCTTACACTTCATTATTAGTATTCTTAATCAAGAATCAAATCACTAAAGGTAGTTATAAGCCTACTGAATTATAACATCAAGAATCAAACCACTAAAGGTAGTTATAAGCCTACTGAATTATAACAGTTTCGCCTTTAAAAAAATGACTGTACTTGTTTTCCTCCAAAATATTATACATATAATATCACTAAAATTTGTATTAGTTATATAATGTTATTCTATTAAATATAAAAATTCTTTTTTCTAATTAGTTTCCAAAATAAAAGAAAAACTTACGCCCTTAGTACATGTGGGTTGTCCATTTTTTCATCACAACACTTAAACTTTAAATTTCGTGTCGTTGGTACATGTGGTTTCATTAAAATACCTAGTTAGAGTTTATTTTTAAAGATTAACTCCTCACATGTACCACGCATACGAGGGTAATTTGTCCTTTTATTTAATTTTCTTCATGTAAAACCACTTTAATAGCCTCAAATCGATGTGAGGGCATATGTGTCAAAATTCACAATAATAAACCAACACCACAATTCACAATAATCCAAGATGCCCAAATTCAATCAATTAAACACTATCACACAAATCAATTACAAAAGATCGAAAAAGTCATTAGCATTATGTCGAAGTATAGAATTGCCTTAATCAGGTATGAGATAACAAAAATTATTTCCAAACTCTAAATGAACTATCAAATAACAATAGTTTCAATTGGTCTGACCATATTGTTAAGTTCTTTGTGTATATGTTATTATAACTAGCTTACTGAAAAATTTAAAATCTCATATAATATGAAATGAATCGATTCAAAGAACATTCATCAACCAACATCAGGTCAAATACCGTCCATACCAATGATAATACTCGGTAATATAAGTATATAATAGTTTTGCACAAAATAGAGATGCTCCGTATATAAATTCAATAAAACAAACCGGAAGCTTGAGCTTTGACTGATCTGGACCTCGTAGGTAAGCTAAACACACTTCCGGCACAGGCGTTACGAAGCGCCTGAGGTATATGACCAGACCGGAGACGGAATCCAAAATTAGAATCCGGGCAGGTCTGAATCATGCTATTTTTGGTCCGGAGTTGACCGGCAGTCGAACCGGATAAAACCTTACAATTACGGTTTACAGCATGGAACCCGTTCCCAGTACTAAAGTTAATTGCTTGCATCATCTTCAATTATTACTTTTATTTCGCAATATGTGTCGAACCGGATAGTTCTTAATTAATAAAGTACTAGTACTAGTAATAAAATGAATTTGTGTTTTTGAATTGTGATTTCATTTTTGCTTCGTGTGCTTCTTCTGAGACGGATGAGGAATTAGGGTTTTCACGCACATCGATTTGGGGCTATTGAAGAGTGTATACATGAAGAAAATTAAATAAAAGGACCAAATTACCCTCCCATGCGTGGCACATGTGAGGGGTTAACCTTTAAAAATAAACGGTTGTTAACTGAGGTACTAACTAGGTAATTTAATGAAATCACAAGTACCAACGATGCAAAATTTAAAGTTTAGGTGTTGTGATAAAAAAAATGAACAAATCACAGGTACCAACAACGTAATATTTTCAAAATAAAAACATTTCCTCTTATGATTTCCTTGTTTCATTTCATAAGAGTTGGTGTTAGTATAGTTAACGTTATCCGTTTGAATACTCAAGTTAATATCCTTGTCTTGTGAAAAGAAATGAGATTTGCAAATAAATGAGCTTTACAAGATCACGTTATAATTTTTCTAAAATAAATTATCTCGCTTTCATTTTTTTTATAAGGTTTTAATACTATCAGCCTGTGATTTATATGTTATAATATATAACCATCAAAGTGAGCAAAGAGCTTGCGATCGATGTTTAAGAAAACTTGATAAACTATTTATCGACTTTTGATTTTATAAATTAGTAAGAAAATCTGACTTCCAGTTGTATAAACTATTAAGAGCTACTTCGTATTTTTTTTTAAAGACAAGGTCTTAAAGTGAATTAAACTTTTAAGTCTCTACTAGAAATTCGCAAATCCCCACCACTATTAAGAGCTACTGTTACTTTTGATCGTGAAATGAGATCATCAATTTCTATCATAAAAGTCAAACGAACAGAAATAGATATGTATGAATATTCATTAAAATGTTTAAAGATCTTTCGACAATCTCCTTCGAGGTTGTGTTCCTTCGACTTGTTCCGAATTGGGTGGTAAATTACGACAAGCGGTTGAATGGATATGCGGCTACCTTATTTGGAAAAATAGGAACCAAAAAGTTTTTAAGAAGACTTCTTGAACTCCTCCGAATGCACTTAGTGAAATTCAAGTCTTGAGTTATGATTGGGTTGCGTAGCGATGCAAGAAGAGAAAAATCGAATGGCACGATTGGCTTCACAATCCAAGATCTTTACTTGTATAATTAATTTTTCTATATTTTGGTGCGTTTTGTTCACATGTAATTAGTTGGCGTAGGATTCTAGCTTGACATCTTTACGCTTGTGCGTTGCAACATTTGTTGTACCTTGCGCTTTTGTCGAGTTATATAATATTCTACTTTTCAAAAAAATTATATAAATATATAAAAGAAACTAATTAATACTAGTGAAATGACGCGTGAAACCACGAGTTTGTTTAAACGAAACAGTTTAATGATATGTTTTAGGTATTAAGTGAACGTAAATGCTAAAGTTATTTAGTTTAATGACCCGTGGAATCACAGAGTTCGACTAAGAAACTCGTCAGCTGAACATTTCATCAAACATCTAAAATGCATATTAAACAATCCACATTCAATCATAAGAGATGATATTGGTTGTCATTTTATTTTAAAAGTGTAAATCAAAATATAAATTTAGAATTAGTTTGCTTCTGCATAGCTTTTATACCTTTCCGTACGTACTCAATTCAAAATAATTATTAAAAATAATCCAAAATTATTCAATTTTAATAATTAAAATAATTATTAATAAGATGTAATAATAATAATTAATTAATAAGATTTAATTTTAATTCAAAATTATTTAGATTAATGACATCACCCACCGTGCTTAGATTTTTTTCCAATTATTTTCGATTTTTTCTTAACAAAGGAATTAGCCTAATAATAACATCATCATTTTAGTATTTTAATATTAACTAAAGATGAATATTGATATAGATCAAAAAATTTAATTGATATGAATGTGAATGTGAATGTGAATGTGAAATTACTATATCCATATTTGATTTATTGACATTCTTATGTTCTGGATTTTCTATCCTAAAGAGAACTCAAATGGAAGGAAGTAAAAAAAATTTCCAATTTAAAAGAAAATATTAAAAAAAATAATAAAACCCATAGCTCTTTCTTATTTTTCTTTCTTTCTTGTGAAAACTCATAAGTCATAACATAAAAAATAAATAATTTATTTTCATTTCATTTTCCATTTTCCTCAAGATAGAACTCTGGGACGGAGTGTTAGTCTAGACGGACAAAACAAATAAATGAACAAAAAATAAACTTGTTAATAATGCGTAATTCACCCGGTACCAGATCTCACGCTCGGAGGGCTTGATTACTCGAGGTTTTATCTTCTATATGAGAGCTAATGTGCTCGTTCATAGGAGGGTTGAAATGTCCCGTTCTTATTGATTAAAAACGTTCCATATTAATTGATTTCGTTACGAGATTTTGACCTCTATATGAGACGTTTTTCAAAGACTGCATTCATTTTTAAAATAAACCATAACCTTTATTTCATAAATAAAGGTTTAAAAAGCTTTACGTAGATTATCAAATAATGATAATCTAAAATATCCTGTTTACACACGACCATTACATAATGGTTTACATTACAAATATGTTAAATCGAAATCAGTTTCTTGAATGCAGTTTTTACACAATATCATACAAACATGGACTCCAAATCTTGTCCTTATTTTAGTATGCAACAGCGGAAGCTCTTAGTATTCACCTGAGAATAAACATGCTTTAAACGTCAACAAAAATGTTGGTGAGTTATAGGTTTAACCTATATATATCAAATCGTAACAATAGACCACAAGATTTCATATTTCAATACACATCCCATACATAGAGATAAAAATCATTCATATGGTGAACACCTGGTAACCGACATTAACAAGATGCATATATAAGAATATCCCCATCATTCCGGGATCCTCCTTCGGACATGATATAAATTTCGAAGTACTAAAGCATCCGGTACTTTGGATGGGGTTTGTTAGGCCCAATAGATCTATCTTTAGGATTCGCGTCAATTAGGGTGTCTGTTCCCGAATTCTTAGATTACCAGACTTAATAAAAAGGGGCATATTCGATTTCGATAATTCAACCGTAGAATGTAGTTTCACGTACTTGTGTCTATTTTATAAATCATTTATAAAACCTGCATGTATTCTCATCCCAAAAATATTAGATTTTAAAAGTGGGACTATAACTCACTTTCACAGATTTTTTACTTCGTCGGGAAGTAAGACTTGGCCACTGGTTGATTCACGAACCTATAACAATATATACATATATATCAAAGTATGTTCAAAATATATTTACAACACTTTTAATATATTTTGATGTTTTAAGTTTATTAAGTCAGCTGTCCTCGTTAGTAACCTACAACTAGTTGTCCACAGTTAGATGTACAGAAATAAATCGATAAATATTATCTTGAATCAATCCACGACCCAGTGTATACGTATCTCAGTATTGATCACAACTCAAACTATATATATTTTGGAATCAACCTCAACCCTGTATAGCTAACTCCAACATTCACATATAGAGTGTCTATGGTTGTTCCGAAATATATATAGATGTGTCGACATGATAGGTCGAAACATTGTATACGTGTCTATGGTATCTCAAGATTACATAATATACAATACAAGTTGATTAAGTTATGGTTGGAATAGATTTGTTACCAATTTTCACGTAGCTAAAATGAGAAAAATTATCCAATCTTGTTTTACCCATAACTTCTTCATTTTAAATCCGTTTTGAGTGAATCAAATTGCTATAGTTTCATATTGAACTCTATTTTATGAATCTAAACAGAAAAAGTATAGGTTTATAGTTGGAAAAATAAGTTACAAGTCATTTTTGTAAAGGTAGTCATTTCAGTCGAAAAAACGACGTCTAGATGACCATTTTAGAAAACATACTTCCACTTTGAGTTTAACCATAATTTTTGGATATAGTTTCATGTTCATAATAAAAATCATTTTCCCAGAATAATAACTTTTAAATCAAAGTTTATCATAGTTTTTAATTAACTAACCCAAAACAGCCCGCGGTGTTACTACGACGGCGTAAATCCGATTTTACGGTGTTTTTCGTGTTTCCAGGTTTTAAATCATTAAGTAAGCATATCATATAGATATAGAACATGTGTTTAGTTGATTTTAAAAGTCAAGTTAGAAGGATTAACTTTTATTTGTGAACAAGTTTAGAATTAACTAAACTATGTTCTAGTGATTACAAGTTTAAACCTTCGAATAAGATAGCTTTATATGTATGAATCGAATGATGTTATGAACATCATTACTACCTCAAGTTCCTTGGATAAACCTACTGGAAATGAGAAAAATAGATCTAGCTTCAAAGGATCCTTGGATGGCTTGAAAGTTCTTGAAGCAGAATCATGACACGAAAACAATTTCAAGTAAGATTTCCACTCGAAATAAGATTGTTATAGTTATAGAAATTGAATTAAAGTTTGAATATGATTATTACCTTGTATTAGAAAGATAACCTACTGTAAGTAACAAAGGTTTCTTGATCTTGGATGATTACTTGGAATGGATTTAGAAAACTTGGAAGTAAACTTGCAATCTTGGAAGTATTCTTGATTTTATGAAACTAGAACTTTTGGAATTTATGAAGAACACTTAGAACTTGAAGATAGAACTTGAGAGAGATCAATTAGATGAATAAAATTGAAGAATTAAAGTGTTTGTAGGTGTTTTTGGTCGTTGGTGTATGGATTAGATATAAAGGATATGTAATTTTGTTTTCATGTAAATAAGTCATGAATGATTACTCATATTTTTGTAATTTTACGAGATATTTCATGCTAGTTGCCAAATGATGGTTCCCACATGTGTTAGGTGACTCACATGGGCTGCTAAGAGCTGATCATTGGAGTGTATATACCAATAGTACATACATCTAAAAGCTGTGTATTGTACGAGTACGAATACGGGTGCATACGAGTAGAATTGTTGATGAAACTGAACGAGGATGTAATTGTAAGCATTTTTGTTAAGTAGAAGTATTTTGATAAGTGTCTTGAAGTCTTTCAAAAGTGTATGAATACATATTAAAACACTACATGTATATACATTTTAACTGAGTCGTTAAGTCATCGTTAGTCGTTACATGTAAATGTTGTTTTGAAACCTTTAGGTTAACGATCTTGTTGAATGTTGTTAACCCATTGTTTATTATAACAAATGAGATGTTAAATTGTTATATTATCATAATATTATGATATATAATATATCTTAGTATGATATATATACAGTTAAATGTCGTTACAACGATAATCGTTACATATATGTCTCGTTTCGAAATCATTAAGTTAGTAGTCTTATTTTTACATATGTATTTCATTGTTAATACACTTAATAATATATTTACTTATCATTTAACATAATTAACCAAGTGTATCAATATCTTAATATGATTCATATGTACCTAGTAAGACGTTGTTATAACGATAATCGTTATATATATCGTTTTCGAGTTTCTTAAATTAATAGTCTCATTTTTATGTATATAACTCATTGTTAAAATACCTAATGAGATACATACTTATAATAAAATCATGTTAACTATATATATAACCATATATATGTCATCGTATAGTTTTTACAAGTTTTAACGTTCGTGAATTACCGGTCAACTTGGGTGGTCAATTGTCTATATGAAACCTATTTCAATTAATCAAGTCTTAACAAGTTTGATTGCTTAACATGTTGAAAACACTTAATCATGTAAATAAAAATTTCATTTAATATATATATAAACATGGAAAAGTTCGGGTCACTACAGTACCTACCCGTTAAATAAATTTCGTCCCGAAATTTTAAGCAGTTGGAGGTGTTGACGTATCTTCTGGAAATAAATGCGGGTATTTCTTCTTCATCTGATCTTCACGCTCCCAGGTGAACTCGAGTCCTCTACGAGCATTCCATCGAACCTTAACAATCGGTATCTTGTTTTGTTTAAGTCTCTTAACCTCACGATCCATTATTTCGACGGGTTCTTCAATGAATTGAAGTTTTTCATTGATTTGGATTTCGTTCAATGGAATAGTGAGATCTTCTTTAGCAAAATATTTCTTCAAATTTGAGACATGGAAAGTGTTATGTACAGCCGCGAGTTGTTGAGGTAGCTCCAGTTGGTAAGCTACTGGTCCGACACGATCTATAATCTTGAATGGTCCAATGTACCTTGGATTTAGTTTCCCCCGTTTACCAAATCGAACAATGCCTTTCCAAGGTGAAACCTTAAGCATGACCATTTCTCCAATTTCAAACTCTATATCTTTTCTTTTACTGTCCGCGTAGCTCTTTTGTCGACTCTGGGTGGTTTTTAATCTTTATTGAATTTGGATGATTTTCTCGGTAGTTTCTTGTATTATCTCCGGACCCGTAATCTGTCTATCCCCCACTTTACTCCAACAAATCGGAGACCTGCACTTTCTACCATAAAGTGCTTCAAACAGCGCCATCTCAATGCTTGAATGGTAGCTGTTGTTGTAGGAAAATTCTGCTAACGGTAGATGTCGATCCCAACTGTTTTCGAAATCAATAACACAAGTCGTAGAATGTCTTCAAGCGTTTCTATTGTCCTTTCGCTCTGCCTATCAGTTTGTGGATGATAGGCAGTACTCATGTCTAGACGAGTTCCCAATGCTTGCTGTAATGTCTGCCAGAATCTTGAAATAAATCTGCCATCCCTATCAGAGATAATAGAGATTGGTATTCCATGTCTGGAGACGACTTCCTTCAAATACAGTCGTGCTAACTTCTCCATCTTGTCATCTTCTCTTATTGGCAGGAAGTGTGCTGATTTGGTGAGACGATCAACTATTACCCAAATAGTATCAAAACCACTTGCAGTCCTTGGCAATTTAGTGATAAAATCCATGGTAATGTTTTCCCATTTCCATTCCGGGATTTCGGGTTGTTGAAGTAGACCTGATGGTTTCTGATGCTCAGCTTTGACCTTAGAACACGTCAAACATTCTCCTACGTATTTAGCAACATCGGTTTTCATACCCGGCCACCAAAAATGTTTCTTGAGATCCTTGTACATCTTCCCCGATCCAGGATGTATTCAGTATCTGGTTTTATGAGCTTCTCTAAGTACCATTTCTCTCATATCTCCAAATTTTTGTACCCAAATCCTTTCAGACCTATACCAGGTTCCGTCTTCCCGAATATTAAGATGCTTCTCCGATCCTTTGGGTATTTCATCCTTTAAATTTCCCTCTTTTAAAACTCCTTGTTGCGCCTCCTTTATTTGAGTAGTAAGGTTAGTGTGAATCATTATATTCATAGATTTTACTCGAATGGGTTCTCTGTCCTTTCTGCTCAAGGCGTCGGCTACCACATTTGCCTTCCCCGGGTGGTAACGAATCTCAAAGTCGTAATCATTCAACAATTCAATCCACCTACGCTGCCTCATATTCAGTTGTTTCTGATTAAATATGTGTTGAAGACTTTTGTGGTCGGTATATATAATACTTTTGACCCCATATAAGTAGTGCCTCCAAGTCTTTAATGCAAAAACAACCGCGCCTAATTACAAATCATGTGTCGTATAATTTTACTCGTGAATCTTCAATTGTCTAGACGCATAAGCAATCACCTTCGTCCGTTGCATTAATACACAACCGAGACCTTGCTTTGATGCGTCACAATAAATCACAAAATCATCATTCCCTTCAGGCAATGACAATATAGGTGCCGTAGTTAGCTTTTTCTTCAATAATTGAAATGCCTTCTCTTGTTCATCCTTCTATTCAAATTTATTCCCTTTATGCATTAATGCAGTCAAGGGTTTTGCTATTTTGGAGAAATCTTGGATGAATCTTCTGTAGTAACCAGCCAATCCTAAAAATTGACGTATATGCTTCAGAGTTTTTGGGGTTTCCCACTTTTCAACGATTTCGATCTTTGCCGGGTCCACCTGGATACCTTCTTTGTTCACTATGTGACCGAGGAATTGAACTTCTTCCAACCAAAATGCACACTTTGAAAACTTAGCGTGCAGTTTTTCTTTCCTCAATACTTCTAGCACTTTTCTCAAATGTTCTTCGTGCTCTTGATCATTTTTTGAGTAAATAAGTATGTCATCATGAAAATAATGACAAACTTGTCAAGATATGGCCCACACACTCGGTTCATAAGGTCCATGAACACAGCTGGTGCGTTAATCAATCCAAACGGCATAACCATAAACTCGTAATGACCATAACGCGTCCTAAAAGCAGTTTTTGGAATATCATCCTCCTTTACTCGCATTTGATGATATCCAGAACGTAAATCGATCTTCGAATAAACCGACGAGCCTTGTAGTTGATCAAATAAGTCGTCAATTCTCGGCAGTGGATAACGGTTTTTGATGGTAAGTTTGTTCAACTCTCTGTAGTCAATACACAACCTAAATGTACCATCCTTCTTCTTGACAAACAAAACAGGAGCTCCCCATGGTGACGTGCTTGGTCGAATGAAACCACGTTCTAATAGTTCTTGCAGTTGGCTTTGCAGTTCTTTCATCTCGCTGGGTGCGAGTCTATAAGGAGCACGAGCTATTGGTGCAACTCCTGGTACAAGATCTATTTGAAATTCAACAGATCGATGTGGAGGTAGTCCCGGTAATTCTTTCGGAAATACATCGGGAAATTCTTTTGTGACGGGAATATCATTGATGCTCTTTTCTTCAGTTTGTACTTTCTCGACGTGTGCTAGAACATCATAGCAACCTTTTCTTATTAGTTTTTGTGCCTTCAAATTACTAATAAGATGTAGCTTCATGTTGCCCTTTTCTCCGTACACCATTAAGGGTTCTCCTTCTTCTCGTACAATGCGAATTACATTTTTATAACATACGATCTCTGCTTTCACCTTCTTCAGCCAGTCCATGCCAACTATTACATCAAAACTCCCTAACTCTACTGGTATCAAATCAATCTTAAATATTTCGCTACCCAGTTTAATTTCTCGATTCCGGCATATATTATCTGCTGAGATTAATTTACCGTTTGCTAATTCGAGTAAAAATTTACTATCCAACGGCGTCAATGGACAACATAATTTAGCACAAAAATCTCTACTCATATAGCTTCTATCCGCACCCGAATCAAATAAAACGTAAGCAGATTTATTGTCAATAAGAAACGTACCCGTAACAAGCTACGGGTCTTCCTGTGCCTCTGCCGCATTAATATTGAAAACTCTTTCGCGACCTTGTCCATTCGTGTTCTCCTGGTTCGGGCAATTTCTAATAATGTGGCCCGGTTTTCCACATTTATAACAAACTACATTGACATAACTTGCTCCGACACTACTTGCTCTGCCATTACTCGTTCCGACACCATTTGTTCCTTTCGTTCTGTTAACCCCTGGTCCGTAGACCTCACACTTCGCCGTGCTATGACCATTTCTTTTACACTTGTTGCAAAATTTGGTGCAGAACCCCGAGTGATACTTTTCACACCTTTGGCATAGCTGCTTCTGATTGTTGTTGTTGTTGCGGTTGTTATTGTTGTTGGGATGATTGTTGTAGTTGCTGTTGTTGTTGTTGTTGTTGTTGTTGGGTCGTTTGTTGTAGTTGCGATTGATGTTGCGATTGTTGGGATAATTGTTGCGATTATTATTGTAATTGCTGTTGTTGTTGTATTGGTGATTCTTATCACCGTTTTCCTCCCACTTTCTTTTGACTTGCTTCACATTGGCCTCTTCAGCCGTCTGTTCTTTAATTCTTTCCTCAATCTGGTTCACTAGTTTGTGATCCATTCTACATGCCTGTTGTATGGAGGCGGGCTCGTGTGAACTTATATCTTCTTGGATTCTTTCCGGTAATCCTTTCACAAACGCGTCGATCTTCTCTTCCTCATCTTCGAATGCTCCCGGACACAATAGGCATAATTCTGTGAATCGTCTTTCGTACGTGGTAATATCAAATCCTTGGGTTCGTAACCCTCTAAGTTCTGTCTTGAGCTTATTGACCTCAGTTCTGGGACGGTACTTCTCGTTCATCAAGTGCTTGAATGCTGATCACGGTAGTGCGTACGCATTATCTTGTCCCACTTGCTCTAGATAGGTATTCCACCACGTTAACGCAGAACATGTGAAGGTATGCGTAGCGTACTTCACTTTGTCCTCTTCAGTACACTTACTTATGGCAAACACCGATTCGACCTTCTCGGTCCACCGTTTCAATCCGATCGGTCCTTCGGTTCCATCAAATTCCAAAGGTTTGCAGGCAGTGAATTCTTTGTAGGTGCATCCTACACGATTTCCTGTACTGCTAGATCCAAGGCTATTGTTGGTATGTAGCGCAGCCTGTACTGCGACTATGTTTGAAGCTAGAAAAGTACGAAATTCCTCTTCATTCATATTCACGGTGTGTCGAGTAGTCGGTGCCATTTCCTTCAAAATAGTCAAATGGAACAAGTTAATCATACAGAATATTAAGAGTAGTTAATAGTATTTCGTAGCATAATATGAACTCATTTATAAAAGCTTTTTCTTCATATTAGCGTTTTATAAGTTTAAATTCGGGTAGTACCTACCCGTTAAGTTCATACTTAGTAGCTAATATACAATTCAACTACTACAATTCTATATGAAAAACTGATTATAATAATATTTCGCGTTCAAACTTTTATACAATATTTTACAAACTTACAATACCGCTTATTTTACATAAAGCATGAAATATAGCACACAATAACTTTGATACAAGATAGTTGTGAAGATAATTCTAGCTAGCACACAAGTCGTTCAGCAAAGGCAATAAAGACACGTAATTCATACGTCCAGAAACAAGTCATGCATTCTGGTTTTACTAGGACTACTTCCCATCCTTGGTCTTGTGGAACATAACCGTTATGGCCGTTGATAAGACAGCGTGTTGTAACGTCGTCAAAGGGACGAGGGTTACGTAATGACCAACAGTCTCGTAATAACCTAAAAACCTCATTTCTTACCCCAATTACCGACTCCGTCACTTGTGGGAACGTTTTGTTTAATAGTTGTAGCCCAATGTTCTTTTTCTCACTTTGGTGAGAAGCGAACATTACTAACCCGTAAGCATAGCATGCTTCTTTATGTTGCATGTTAGCCGCTTTTTCTAAATCATGATGTCCTATATTCGGATACATTGAGTCAAAATAATTTCTTAACCCGTTGCGTAAAATAGCATTTGGGTTCCCCGCAATATATGCGTCAAAGTAAACACATCGTAACTTATGGGTTTCCCAATGTGATATCCCCCATCTTTCAAACGAAAGTCTCTTATAAACCAAGACATTCTTAGAACGTTCTTCAAATGTATTACAAACTGATTTCGCTGTAAATAGTTGTGCCGAAGAATTCTGACCGACTCTAGACAAGATTTCATCAATCATGTCTCCGGGTAGGTCTCTTAAAATATTGGGTTGTCTATCCATTTTGTGTTTTTATACTGTAAAATAGACAAGAGTTAGATTCATAAAAAAAAATACTTATTAATACAAGCAATTTTTACATATATCATAAAGCATAAGCACACTATATTACATATATCACACCACACGAATACAACTATCTTATTTCGACTCGCTCGTTTCTTCTTCTTTGGTTTTGGTTCGTTTTGCCAAGTTTCTAGGGATATATGATGTTCCCCTAATACGAGCTGTCGTTTTCCACAACGGTTTAGAAAAACCTGGTGGTTTAGAGGTTCCCGGGTCATTGTTACAACTTAAGGGCTTCGGGGGTTGACGATACATATAAAGTTCATCGGGGTTGGAATTAGATTTCTCTATTTTTATGCCCTTTCCCTTATTATTTTCTTTTGCCTTTTTAAATTCAGTTTGGGTAATTTCTATAACATCATCGGAATTCTCATCGGAGAATTGGTAATCCTCCCAATATTTTACTTCCTTGGCGGAAACACCATTGACCATAATTAACCTTGGTCGGTTGGTTGAGGATTTTCTTTTACTTAACCGTTTTATTATTTCCCCCACCGGTTCTATTTCCTCCTCCGGTTCCTCCTCTTCCGGTTCTAATTCTTCTTCCGGTTCTGATTCTTCTTCCGGTTCTTCTTCGGGAACTTGTGAATCAGTCCAATATATATTCGACTCTTCGTTATTATTAGGTGAGTCAATGGGATTTGTGCTAGAGGTAGACATCTATCACACAATATCAAACATGTTAAGAGATTAATATATCACATAATATATACATGTTAATAATATATAGTTTCCAACAAAAATGTTAAGCAATCATTTTTAAAGAAAACACGGTCGAAGTCCAGACTCACTAATGCATCCTAACAAACTCGATAAGACACACTAATGCAAATTTTCTGGTTCTCTAAGACCAATGCTCGGATACCAACTGAAATGTCCCGTTCTTATTGATTAAAAACGTTCCATATTAATTGATTTCGTTGCGAGGTTTTGACCTCTATATGACACGTTTTTCAAAGACTGCATTCATTTTTAAAATAAACCATTACCTTTATTTCATAAATAAAGGTTTAAAAAGCTTTACGTAGATTATCAAATAATGATAATCTAAAATATCCTGTTTACACACGACCATTACATAATGGTTTACATTACAAATATGTTAAATCGAAATCAGTTTCTTGAATGCAGTTTTTACACAATATCATACAAACATGGACTCCAAATCTTGTCCTTATTTTAGTATGCAACAGCGGAAGCTCTTAGTATTCACCTGAGAATAAACATGCTTTAAACGTCAACAAAAATGTTGGTGAGTTATAGGTTTAACCTATATATATCAAATCGTAACAATAGACCATAAGATTTCATATTTCAATACACATCCCATACATAGAGATAAAAATCATTCATATGGTGAACACCTGGTAACTGACATTAACAAGATGCATATATAAGAATATCCCCATCATTCCGGGATCCTCCTTCGGACATGATATAAATTTCGAAGTACTAAAGCATCCGGTACTTTGGATGGGGTTTGTTAGGCCCAATAGATCTATCTTTAGGATTCGCGTCAATTAGGGTGTCTGTTCCCGAATTCTTAGATTACCAGACTTAATAAAAAGGGGCATATTCGATTTCGATAATTCAACCATAGAATGTAGTTTCACGTACTTGTGTCTATTTTATAAATCATTTATAAAACCTGCATGTATTCTCATCCCAAAAATATTAGATTTTAAAAGTGGGACTATAACTCACTTTCACAGATTTTTTACTTCGTCGGGAAGTAAGACTTGGCCACTGGTTGATTCACGAACCTATAACAATATATACATATATATCAAAGTATGTTCAAAATATATTTACAACACTTTTAATATATTTTGATGTTTTAAGTTTATTAAGTCAGCTGTCCTCGTTAGTAACCTACAACTAGTTGTCCACAGTTAGATGTACAGAAATAAATTGATAAATATTATCTTGAATCAATCCACGACCCAGTGTATACGTATCTCAGTATTGATCACAACTCAAACTATATATATTTTGGAATCAACCTCAACCCTGTATAGCTAACTCCAACATTCACATATAGAGTGTCTATGGTTGTTCCGAAATATATATAGATGTGTCGACATGATAGGTCAAAACATTGTATACGTGTCTATGGTATCTCAAGATTACATAATATACAATACAAGTTGATTAAGTTATGGTTGGAATAGATTTGGTTACCAATTTTCACGTAGCTAAAATGAGAAAAATTATCCAATCTTGGTTTACCCATAACTTCTTCATTTTAAATCCGATTTGAGTGAATCAAATTGCTATAGTTTTATATTGAACTCTATTTTATGAATCAAAACAGAAAAAGTATAGGTTTATAGTTGGAAAAATAAGTTACAAGTCATTTTTGTAAAGGTAGTCATTTCAGTCGAAAGAACGACGTCTAGATGACCATTTTAGAAAACATACTTCCACTTTGAGTTTAACCATAATTTTTGGATATAGTTTCATGTTTATAATAAAAATCATTTTCCCAGAATAACAACTTTTAAATCAGAGTTTATCATAGTTTTTAATTAACTAACCCAAAATAGCCCGCGGTGTTACTACGACGGCGTAAATCCGATTTTACGGTGTTTTTCGTGTTTCCAGGTTTTAAATCATTAAGTAAGCATATCATATAGATATAGAACATGTATTTAGTTGATTTTAAAAGTCAAGTTAGAAGGATTAACTTTTATTTGCGAACAAGTTTAGAATTAACTAAACTATGTTCTAGTGATTACAAGTTTAAACCTTCGAATAAGATAGCTTTATATGTATGAATCGAATGAAGTTATGAACATCATTACTACCTCAAGTTCCTTGGATAAACCTACTAGAAATGAGAAAAATAGATCTAGCTTCAAAGGATCCTTGGATGGCTTGAAAGTTCTTGAAGCAGAATCATGACACGAAAACAATTTCAAGTAAGATTTCCACTCGAAATAAGATTGTTATAGTTATAGAAATTGAATTAAAGTTTGAATATGATTATTACCTTGTATTAGAAAGATAACCTACTGTAAGTAACAAAGGTTTCTTGATCTTGGATGATTACTTGGAATGGATTTAGAAAACTTGGAAGTAAACTTGCAATCTTGAAAGTATTCTTGATTTTATGAAACTAGAACTTTTGGAATTTATGAAGAACACTTAGAACTTGAAGATAGAACTTGAGAGAGATCAATTAGATGAAGAAAATTGAAGAATGAAAGTGTTTGTAGATGTTTTTGGTCGTTGGTGTATGGATTAGATATAAAGGATATGTAATTTTGTTTTCATGTAAATAAGTCATGAATGATTACTCATATTTTTGTAATTTTACGAGATATTTCATGCTAGTTGCCAAATGATGGTTCCCACATGTGTTAGGTGACTCACATGGGCTGCTAAGAGCTGATCATTGGAGTGTATATACCAATAGTACATACATCTAAAAGCTGTGTATTGTACGAGTACGAATACGGGTGCATACGAGTAGAATTGTTGATGAAACTGAACGAGGATGTAATTGTAAGTATTTTTGTTAAGTAGAAGTATTTTGATAAGTGTCTTGAAGTCTTTCAAAAGTGTATGAATACATATTAAAACACTACATGTATATACATTTTAACTGAGTCGTTAAGTCATCGTTAGTCGTTACATGTAAATGTTGTTTTGAAACCTTTAGGTTAACGATCTTGTTGAATGTTATTAACCCATTGTTTATTATAACAAATGAGATGTTAAATTGTTATATTATCATAATATTATGATATATAATATATCTTAGTATGATATATATACAGTTAAATATCGTTACAACGATAATCGTTACATATATGTCTCGTTTTGAAATCATTAAGTTAGTAGTCTTATTTTTACATATGTATTTCATTGTTAATACACTTAATAATATATTTACTTATAATTTAACATAATTAACCAAGTGTATCAATATCTTAATATGATTCATATGTACCTAGTAAGACGTTGTTATAACGATAATCGTTATATATATCGTTTTCGAGTTTCTTAAATTAATAGTCTCATTTTTATGTATATAAATCATTGTTAAAATACCTAATGAGATACATACTTATAATAAAATCATGTTAACTATATATATAACCATATATATGTCATCGTATAGTTTTTACAAGTTTTAACGTTCGTGAATCACCGGTCAACTTGGGTGGTCAATTGTCTATATGAAACCTATTTCAATTAATCAAGTCTTAACAAGTTTGATTGCTTAACATGTTGGAAACACTTAATCATGTAAATAAAAATTTCATTTAATATATATATAAACATGGAAAAGTTCGGGTCACTACAAGGGTTTCCTCGCTTACTCAGAAAAATAGACTTGATAGGAATATACCAAGAACTACTGCTTTGAAAATGAAATACAACTAACATAAATATGGGGTAGGGTTTATGTTCAGAGAACGTTACCTGTATATCAAGAGTGTCTAGTGGAATGCTATGGGTCCGGTAGCGCGGAGAGGCGCTATCTAGATAGCGCAGTTAGTCCGTACCTTAGTACCGAAATAGCATATGTGTTAATTCCCAAAAAATGGATCACTTGCCTTGTGATTCGAGTCCGTTATTTATAGCTACAAAGTCGTTTGTTTATTGGAGCCACGTGTTCCATGTTGCTTTCTTGTCTGTACTGCCTGAACGTTTAGGAGAGGGGACCAGGGAACAACACTGTTGCTCTTTGCTGGCTTTCGGTACTTTGCAGAGATCGTGGTAAGTACAAGACACGTCATCCTCTTACAGTGTGCTCTAGACGTACCTAGCGCACATTTACTTGCGCCTGGAGTGCCAGAGCGCGAGAGCTGTGCACACATGGTGCAAGCCTGATGCGCAACACGAGCTAATCGGGTATGCGTATCATTAAGTCCCCTCAGTTCGATCTTATGCGCAAGCATTGCGCATGGTATTGAACTCAGCTACTGTTAACTCTATAGCAGATGTGACGTGATAGCTGTCACATCACCTGTTTCGTTGCATTGAATTCTAACCTTATTTCTTACACATATTCTGACACGTGTATGGTCAGGATCATTTACAACCGTCCTTTCCCCTTCTATAAATAGAGCTTTCCTCATTCATTTTTCACTTTTCCTTCACTTCCATCTTTAACATGACTTTTTGCGCGGATTTTTTCAATGTTGGTTCTATTCCTTCGTCCATCACGCCCTCCTGGTGGGAAGGTAGTTGTATATAGCGTAGTTTTTGGGCGGGGGAACCTGCGCATCCCGCCCACAAATTTCTTTATGCGCGTGCTTTCTCATTTCAACATAGGTGTGGGCCAGTTAGACCTTGATAGCGCTTGTCGCCTTTTTGTATTCTAGATGTGGTGTAAGGCGCATGATTTTATTCCTACAGTGAATCTGTTCAAGAATATATATTCTTTCGAGCGACTCGATACGGGTTGGTTCACTTATCGCGACAATATTCGTTTTACTGGTGGACCAACAGAGGAAAATCCACCAGATTGGAAGGAATGCTACTTCTTTGTAGATAACACCTTCATCCCTCTAGAGTTTTCGAACGTGGGCTCCTGGCAATATGGTTTTGACGGGAGTTAAAATTCAGCGCCACCTTTAAGTTCTATCGAGCAGTCAATGTTGGACAAGTGTGTGGGTCGCGCAATACCCTTACGTGCGTATAGAAACAACGTGTTGTATGCTAGTGGGATATCCAAGCATTGGCCGGACCCCAGCTACTATCCTCACTTTAGTCGCCATTTTCAAGGCATGCATATCTTTCGACTTTCTTCTTCTTTTACTTCTTCCTTAACGGCTTTTGTTTATGTTGGCAGCAATTCCCTTATCCAGTTATCTTGAATTCTCTTCTTTCACATTTGTGGCGGTGGACCGTATGCCTTTGGGGAAAGGCTTTCCGGCTAAGCGCCCTGTTACTGCAGCCTCTACTTCTGGTTCTTCGTAAGAAAAAGAAGAAGAAAGTTGTAGCGCATTATGCTGATTTTCCAAAGCGGTGTCCCCGTGGGAAATTTGTTCCGTCACGTAGTGACGTACCTTTTCAAAAGAAGTGAAAAAAACCGACCACTTCTTCTTCGTCAAAACGCGCTCGTACTCGTAGGTTCTGCATCTCCTTTGTTACTCACTTTGCTTATGTGTTAACGTTACTCATCCTTATTTTTTCCAAGCAGATGACGGGCGCGGGTCCAATGCAAAAGGGAACATGAACAAATCTCACCCGTCCCCCATCCAAGTGGATAGTGATTCCTTCGTTGAAAAACAGCGCCCCGATTTGACATGTTCTGCTAAGGGTAAGAGTGTCCAGAGCCCCGGGCCAAACAATGGGTCTTCTGGCGACGAAATGTATATAATGAGAGACATAGTGATAAGCCTTTGCGGTAAACTTGATAAGGTGCAATACGCCAATAAGAAGATGCAGGTGCAACTAGATTGTTCCAACCATCAAAATAGTGACCATGAGGAAACTATTCGCGCACTAAAGGCTCAGTGCGCCGATTCGGAGTGGTGGGCGAAGTCGGCTATTCATGAGTTGAGGGTGTTAAAGGCAGGTCTCCTTCGCATAGTGGACCATGCTTTGAACATCGATGCTGTGAATGATCGCTATGAGGATGCTTTGAAGGCCATGCAAGATGTTGAGCGCCTTCACTTTTGGGATATTATAAAAGAGCATATTCAGATGCCCACCGTTCATCCTAAAGCTATCCTGGATTACCTTATTCCCGAGGCGGGCGAGGCTGCTAGGGAAGCTTGTATAGCCTTGCATCATATTCCTATTCCTAGTCTTGAGGAGTTGTCACGTGATCCGCAAGTGACGGCACGAGATTTAGTGAATTCTAAGTTGTAGGCTTACTTCTTAATGTCATAATGCGTTATGGCGCGTGTAATATTTTGTAACATGTGTATTTTTTGAAAATAAAAATATACCATTGTGATGTAAGTTTTTGATACATCGATTGCTCATATTATTGCTTTGTTATCGATAACGTTGTTATTTTCACTCTTAGCATGTCATCGCTAATCATTATGTGCATTGACGTGCACTCAACACACACTTAGATCACGCGCCCGTAATCGCGTCTAAGAGTCTTCCAAATATTAGTTTGGGACTGTGGTCAAGCGCGACCAATGCTTTTTCGTTTATAGTCATGACTTGCAGATCCCTAGGTCTGCTCGGGTGGAACTAGGTCAACCCAATGACCATCGCTCTCCGGTAAATAGTCTAGTTTGTCGCCAAATAGACTTCTGCCGTGCGGGAGCTGGGGAAAGTCATCTCTTAAAGAGTCAGGAACGCGCTAGTATATTACTGTGTGCATGCAGTTTAAGTCAAGTAGCTATTCTGCTTTCAAAGGCACAAGAAATAATTGACTGAAAATGACTCGTTGCTTTAATATAATCGAAATGACGATTTTACAATAACGCAGTACACGGTCGACCTACAAAGGCGCGTGGTTTAGTAATTACATGTAAATCTAGACAAAGTAGGTGAGTGATCAATTCTCCTAATTTCTATATTACATGTAACATTTTTTAAGCGCAGTAGCATGCCAGGTCCGCTTGATTGGATTACCCTTGAGCTCTGCCAGTTTATAAGTTCCGGAGTTACTGATCCCAATGACCTTATAAGATCCCTCCTAGTTTGGCCCCAACTTTCCAGTTTTTTGGGCCCTGCTTGCTTGATTATCGCGCCACACAAGATCTCTTACTTTGTATGTTCTTGCCCGCACACGCTTATCGTAATATTTTGCGATGCGCTATTTTTTGGTGGCTTCGCGGATTGCCGTCATTTCCCTGCGTTCTTCCACATAATTCAAATTGGTGCGCAGCCTTTCGTCATTTTAACATTCGTTATATGATAGCACTCTTTCTGTTGGGACGGTTATCTCTGCCGGGATTACCGCCTCCGAACCGTATACCAAGCTGAACGACGTTTCTCCTGTGCTGTTCATGTGTGTCATTCTATGTGCCCATAGGACTTTGAGTAACTCGTCCACCCATCTTTTGCACTTCATTCCTAGCCTTGCTTTGATGGCGTGCACAATATCTCTGTTCGTGACCTCACATTAGCCGTTAGCCTGAGGATGTGCAATGGAGGTAAAACGTTGTTTGATGTTCAAATCTTGACACCAGCTGCGTAAGGGGTTGCCTTCGAATTGTGTACCATTGTCGCTGACAATTTCGTTAGGTATCCCATACCTACATACAATGCTTTCCCAGAAAAAGTCTCTGATCCGCTTACTGGTGATGGTGCGCAGGGGTTTCGCTTCTACCCATTTGGTGAAGAAGTCGATAGCGACCACCAGATACTCCGCGTTCCCAGCGCCTTTTGAGAAAGGTCCCACTATGTCGATAGCCCATTTGCAAAATGGCCACGGTGATTTGATAGGTATCATAGGGTTTTGAGGCGCTCTGCTAACCAGTGCATGCAGTTGACATTCTTGGCAAAATCTTATCCTTTCGGTCGTGTCAGCGTACATCCTTGGCCAGTAATACCCTAGTCGCTTAACCCTCTCAGTGACTGTCATGGATCCAGAATGTAATCCACAAGATCCTTTGTGAATCTCATCAATAATCGTAGCGGTCTCCTTGGTACCTACGCATCACAGGGACGCGCCTAGATAAGATTTTCGATATAGGACGTCCCCTCGCAGTTCGTAATTTGGCGCTTTCACTCCGATCTTCATTGCTTCCTTCTCGTTTTCTGGTAGGGGCCCAGCTCGCAGGAACTCTATAATGTTCGTCATCCAAGTCGCTTCTTCATCTTCGACTGATACAACCGTTATCTCGGGCTCAGTGGATTTCTTTAAAACCTGCTACACTAGTATCTTCTTTTCCAAATGGTTGAACGTGAGAGCCGCCAACTTACTAAGTACATCCGCTTGTTTGTTCTGACTTCTGGGAATTTGACTAATCCTGAAGTCGGTGAACGTATCAGCTAGAGAGTGAACCAGAGCCAGGTACGATTGCATGGATTTGTCGTTAGTGTCGAACGTACCATTTATCTGATTAGCAACTAATTGCGAGTCCACATAAGCTTGTAGCTTTCTTACTCCCAACTCCCGGGCTATCCGCATCCCTGCTAGTAGTGCCTCATATTCCGCCTCATTGTTTATCACTTTAAAGTTAAACCACAACGCGTATGCATGCTCTTCTTGATGCGGGCCTGTGAGGATTAGACCTGCTCAAGCACCCTCAGAGCTTACTGCGGCGTCGGTATATAGCTCCTATAATTCGAGGGATGGCGCGGGGAATTGTTCAGGGTCGCAGATTGCTGACATATCAGCGGCTATCTCAGCGAGATAGTCTGCCATTACCTGACCCTTAATAGCATTTCTAGCGCAATACTTGATTTCATGCTCACCCAGCTCTATCACCCATTTGGTCAGCCTCCCCGATATTTCTGACTTGTAGAGTAGCTGTCTAATAGGTTGGTCAATGAGCACCGTAATCGGGTGCACTTGAAAATATCTGTGTAGGCGGCGGGAGGTGACGACGAGCGCGTACACCAGCTTTTCTATAGGGAGATAGTTTAACTCCATTCCCTACAGTGCTTTGCTGACGAAGTATATGGGCATTTGAGCATTCCATCGTTCAGCAACAAGGACGGAACTAACAACTTCTTTAGATACTTCAAGGTAAAGTATCAAAGTTTCGCATGCGATAGGCGCTGTTAACGTAGGGAGATTTTTGAGGAGCGCTTTCATTTCTTGGAATGCCTTTTCTGCCTCATCAGTCCATTTGAAATCTGACTTTTTAGCGCAGTCTTTCAAGGTATGAAAGAACTAGAGAGATCTTTCCGCAGCTTTAGACAGGAATCACGTTAATGCGGCTAACTTCCCATTGAGGCTTTAAACTTGCTTTTTTGTTTTAGGAGAGGGCATCTTTTCAATCACTTCTATTTTCTTTGGGTTCGCTTTGATTCCTCGCGGAGTCACGATGTGCCCTAAGAAGTTTCCCTATTCTTCCCCAAAGCTACACTTAGCGGGTTTAAGCTTCATATTGACGCTTCTGAGCGTGTTTAATGTTCTGAGAATGTCTTCTAACAATTGCTCCTCAGTGTTGCTTTTAATGACGAGGTCGTCAACATACGCCTCAAGGTTGCGCCCAATTTGTTTAGTGAACGCCGTATCTATAGTGCGCAGATAGGTAGCACCCGCGTTTTTCATTTTGAAGGGCATTTTGTTGTAACAGTATATCCCTTGGTCTGTGTGGATCGCGGTATTCTCTTCATCTTCCTCAGCCATTTGTATTTGGTGATATCCTTTGTAAGCGTTCAGGAAACATTTAAACCTAAAAACCTCGAGCGAATCGACTTTCCAGTCTATATCTGGCAACAGATAATTGTCCTTGAGGTAGGCTTTGTTAATGTCTTTAAAATTGATACAGAGGCTCCATGTTCCATCGGGCTTAACTTCCAAGACGGGGTTGGCCACCCATGTCTGGTAGTTCACTTTGCGTAATATGTTAGATTTGACCAGCTTGTCGACTTCTCTGCGCTACCATTCACTTCTTTCAGGAGCCATCGGTCTCTTTTTCTGTTTGATAGGGGATAAATTGATACTAGCGCGAAGATAATGATGCACTGTCTCTCGTGGTACCCGGTCATATCGACATCGCGCCACAAAACACGTCTGAATTGTAAATGAGTATATTCCTCAGTTTCTCTTTAGTTTCATGTGTGAGACTCCCCATATCTTTACCTTTTGCTGCGGATATTCGGGATTAACTACGACCCACCATTCATTCACGCCTTTCTCTTCGGGAGTAGCATCCCTTTTATCGGTAACAGATGCGCACAAAGCATCCAACGGTGTTGATTCGAGGGTGGCGACTCCTCGTTCTGCTGGAAATCGGACCATCTCATGGATTGTGGATGGTATAGCGGCAAACTTTTGGATGGAGGTTCTTCCCAGTATAGCGTTGTATCTAGAATACGAGCGTACTACGTAAAATTATATGCTCTCGATGCACTTTTTTAACTTGTCCTTGCTGTCTCTCAGCTCCAACCTCAAGTCTAGAATTCCGATAGGCCATGCTGACTCTCCTGAAAACCTAGTTAAGCCTGTGGTCGGAGGCTTGATGGTCCGCCTTTTCGGTGTGGGCAACTGTCGGAAGCAATGCTCGTACATGATGTCAGCTGTAATGACCCGACCTTTTCGACTTGTACTTGTACTTATACTTATTATTTTCAAGAAACTGCGTATTTGTGCGTACTGTGTTAGATTATATTCTGGGATCATTATTCATGTTAATTACTTTCGTTAATACCTTACAACGTGTTATTAAGTGATTAATCACTTAACTTGATCCTCGAATGCTTTTATGACCGTTAGTGTCACTTGACGTTTAGAACGAGCTATGTACTTTGTACACGTTAAACTTTAGTCCTAATTGGAATATTATGACTACGTAAAACTAATTGTTATTTTCTAATGACAATTACTTGGCTTATTGGTTGCTTAATTACGCTTAGTAATTTACTAATGCACACTAGTTAGTATTAATGGACTTTTTACCTTAATGGACTTAGGCCCACCCTACTCTAGTTAATGGACCATTAAATTAGCCCAACTTTAATGAGTTTATGATCCATTAAGATGTAGGACAAAAAACCATTAAGATGAGCCAACATACTAGCATTTTTTGTTAACTATTACTACACACGTTGCATGTGATCCCAACAACAAGCACCACCTTTAGACCACCACCATGCAAAAAGCAAAGTTTGTCTCCCCCTTGTCCACCTAGGCCATCGGCCAAACACACACCACCACCACTATAAATACAAGCCTTATTCTTTCATTTCACACTTGATCTCATTCTCATTTTACACACACTTGCTCTCTAAATTTCTCTTTAGTCTTTCTCACACTAAAATTGTAAGTTCTTAAAATTTTCTTCTTCTTATTCTTCTTCTTCTCTTCTTAATCACGACATCATCATCATCATAAGATCAAGTTTTTTAGCTTTTTGATCTTGTTATATCTTGTAGATTCAAACTTTGATTTGAATCCTTCAAGAACATGAAAGATTCAAGCTTTCTAGATTTGGATCTTCATTACTTTGATGGATCTAAGCTTTATATCTTAAGATCACTTTTTTTGTTAAAAGATCAAAACTTGTGTTTATGATCTTCATGAAACTTGAAGATCTAGCTTTTTTTCTTTAAAGATCTTCAAGAACATAAAAGATTCAAGCTTTCTAGCTTTGGATCTTCATTACTTTGATGGATCTAAGCTTTATAGCTTAAGATCACTTTGTTTTTGCTAAAAGATCAAAACTTGTATTTATGACCTTCATGAAACTTGAAGATCTGGCTTTTTGCTCTAAAGATCTTCAAGAACATAAAAGATTCAAGCTTTCTAGCTTTGAAATCTCATAATTATTGTTAAGGGAACCAAGATTTCTAGCTTAGGGTTTCATTACTTTTTTTGATCAAATTTATGTAACTTAAGGTCTTGCTTGCTTGATTTGAATCAAAGTTTGTAGCTTTAATCTTGAATAGAACTTGTATTTGTGTTAAGACTAACAACATAATGTAACCTTGGTTCATCATCCTTCTAAAACTCTTAAGTGAGTTGTATTTCTTCTTAGTCTTGACATTGTGTGTTGATGGTTGAAACTTGATCAAAGTGATGCTAAAACATCAAGAGTTGTACACTTGAGGCTTATACGCATCAAGGATGAGAACCGTGATGAGCATCAAACACCAAGAAACTCACAGGAGCACTTGTTTACTGTTTTTTCGGATCTGATCAGACTCCTGGGACTTCTGAAAAGTTGATTTCCAGATAGTTCGGTTCGATTAGATGACTTTTCATTTAAGACTCACCTAAATCTGATATACGGTTTAGGATTTATAGCCTTCCGAAAATCACTACGCCTTTGTAACGATGTGATGAAAATTCTGACCAACTCGCGCTTGAACCGTCGCCACGGTCAAACGACATCGAGTTAGGATCTGAAAATTGGACAGCGGTACAAGGACTCACATACAGAGCCTTGGCCACTGAGCACGCATCTTTTAAGTTTGTATAGAGGTCGTAGCAGCTGTCCGAAGTCAGCCCTTTTGTTTCGATCTCTATTCATGTTGAAAACTTACTTTATCTTTTACGTATGATGATAATGATGATGCTTAGGTCTTTACTTACGTACTTTTAAACCTTTTGGGACAATTTACTGACTTAGTAATCTTTGACTTAGGTTGAGAACCTTTCGGACCGACTTACTACTTGCATACTTTTCACATCGACTTTTACCGCATTGTTCACTGTGAGTTATAGCTCCCTTTCTACTTTACTATTTTTGGGACTGAGAATACATGTGCTTTTTATGTTTTACATACTAAACACGAGTACTTAGGACTTTTACGTATGATGATAATGATGATGCTTAGGACTTTACTTACGTACTTTTAAACCTTTTGGGACAATTTACTGACCTAGTAACCTTTGACTTATGTTGAGGACCTTTCGGACCGACTTACTACTTGCATACTTTTCATATCGACTTTTACCGCATTGTTCACTGTGAGTTATAGCTCCCTTTCTACTTTACTATTTTTGGGACTGAGAATACATGCGCTTTTTATGTTTTACATACTAGACACAAGTACTTAAACTTTATATATGTGTGGGTGATATAATGGCACAAAGATTCCCCTTAGCACGGTAATGTTTAGTTATTGGTTTTTGAACCGGTGAACGTGAATCTTAGATATGGATCCATAGGGTTTGACATCCCCACTTGGGCTAGTCGCGCTAGCATTTAACGGGTGTTTAATACTTCGAGAACATACGCACTCGCCAAGTGTACTTTTAGGGGGTGATATTTATATTACTTTGTTAAGTTAGTTACCGGCTACCCATGGATAAGCATATACTTTTCATACTGTTTTGAATACGAAATCTCGTGGTCTACATTATATCGTTGTTTACAAAACCTATAGCTCACCAACATTCGTGTTGACATTTTAAAGCATGTTATTCTCAGGTGCTTAGACGTTGATGCTTCCGCTGTTAGACTTGCTGTTATAGACCCGCTGTATTAGACTTCCGCTGCATTGTTTATGAAATGACCCGTTCATATACATTATAAACGATTCACAATAGTTGATTACATCGCGAGGTATTTGACCTCTATATGATACATTTTACAAACATTGCATTCGTTTTTAAAGGACAAACTTTCTTTTCATCTAAAGTTGACGGCATGCATACCATTTCATAATACATCCAACTATAATTGACTTAATAATAATCTTGATGAATTCAATGACTCGAATGCAACGTCTTTCGAAATATGCCATGAATGACTCCAGGTAATATCCTTAAAATGAGCTAATGCACAGCGGAAGATTTCTTTAATACCTGAGAATAAACATGCTTTAAAGTGTCAATCAAAAGGTTGGCAAGTTCATTAGTTTATCATAATCCATCAATTTCATAATTTTAATAGACCACAAGATCCTTATTTCTCATAAATATCATTACACTCGCAAGTGTATAAAATCCATTCGTATGATGAACACCTGGTAACCGACATTAACATAATGCATATAGAATATCCCCCGCATACTCGCAAGTATGCCATAATATTGGCAATCGCAATCACCATTTAAATTGAAGTACTAAAGCATTCCAAATTCCATATTGGGGTTTGTTAGGCCCATAGATCTATCTTTAGGATTTGCGTCAATTAGGGGCCATTTCCCTAATTCTTAGGTTACCAGACTTGAAGGGGCGATATTCGATATAGTAATCCAACCATAGAATGTAGTTTCAAGTACTTGTGTCTATTTCGTCAAACATTTATAAAAGCAGTGCATGTATTCTCAGCCCAAAAATATATATTGCAAAAGCATTTAAAAAGGGAGCAAATGAAACTCACAATACTGTATTTTGTAGTAAAAATACATATGACGTCATTGAACAAGTGCAAGGTTGGCCTTGGATTCACGAACCTATATTAATTATATATATATTTATATGTTTAATCAATATCTGTCTAACAATTTAGGTCAAGTCGTAGTGTATCACAATCCTAATGCTCGAGACTAAATATGCAAAAGTCAACAAAAGTCATATTGACCAAAATGTCTTTCAAAATTTATACATGATTATTATATAGTTTAAATATAGTCATTTTATATATTTAAATATTTTTAACAGATTTTATTAAAGTAAATAATATAGTTCTTTTATTAATAAATAAAATTTTATATTAAAATTTATATAATAAAAATATACTTTTATATATCTTAAGTAATAAAATTTATAAAGTTCATTTAATATCATAAAAATAATATGATAGGTATTATTAATGTAATTATATTATACATAGTAAAATATCTTTGTATCACATATTTATTTGATAAAATAATATTGATAATAATAATAATAATAAGTAAAAGTTGTACTATTTTGTAATAATTATTATTATTCTACTAATAAAAATAACAATAATTATATTTTCTAAAAATGTTAAAATGATAATTTTTATTAATAATAGTAGTAAAATGATAATAATAATGATGTTTCATATTAACAATGATATTTTTATTAAAAATAATAATTTTAGTAAAAATAATAGTTTTAATATTAATGATACTTTTAATAACAATAATAGTAAAATAATGAAAACGATATTTTTCCTTTCAATCAATATCTTACAATATCTTAATTTCATCATGATACTCATACTCATTATTTCCTAATCGCTTCGTTTAGTAGCTTTTAGTCGTCTTTTATATCGCGTTCATATTAATAATAATAATAGTAATCATAATAATTAGATGTTACTAATATTAGTTTTAATTATAATAATACTAATAATAATAATATTAATGATAATACTAATAACTATTTGAATGATAATAATAATAATAATAATAATAATAATACTAATTATAACCTTAACGATAATAACGATAATAATAATAATAAAAATAACAATAATATATTTTATTAATAACGACAATGATAATAATAATAATAATAATAATAATAATAATAATAATAATAATAATAATAATAATAATAATAATAATAATAATAATAATAATAATTAGATTATAACGACGATAATAACGACGATAATAATAATCATTTTTACAAAAATTCAATTGACTATAACTTCTAAACCGTTCATCGAAACCATTTGATATCTAAATGAAAAGTTCTCAATTTTTCGCTAGTTTTCTAACGACATGCATATCATATACCTTATCCTAATAGCATATGTATTTAATTCAAGATTCGACATAACCTATCTAACGACAATAACGAACGTATAAGCATGCATAATCCTATATACTCGAGCACTAGTCAGGGATACACTAATAATATATAAAAGTTAAGTTATGAGGGCTCACGTATCAATATTGTGATTCAATATTGCAGGAAAAGTACGTAGACGCAACGGGGATGATAAATACTAGTTTGACTCACGAGAAATACTCCCGAATCATACCCATAACCTCCATAGCTATAACCCATAATTTCCTTAGCTCTATCCCGCTCGAAAAACAATTTTGAAATCACTCGGACAGCACTCCGCCGTAATATTTTATGTATACTAATAATATCTTGAAATAATACGGAGTAAATATATATATGTAAATCGATTGAGAGAGTTTAGAGAAAATATTTTTCAAGTTTCTATGAAATAATGAAACCTATTGAATTCTATTTATAATAGATTTTTGAATTATTAAAGTGAATTATTAAAGTATGAATTATTAAAGTATGAATTATTAAAGTGAATTATTAAAGTATAAATTATTAAAGTGAATTATTAAAGTATGAATTATTAAAGTGAATTATTAAAGTTAAAGTAAAAATAAAGTAAAGGTAAAGTTTAAGTATAGTAAAAGTATAAAACTATGTACGTATAATACGCGTATAAATATATATAATATTAATTTAAATCGTTATATAAATTTAATAAAATAAAATATAAATATCGTTATCTTTATCATACTGGTTATGTAATGAGTTGTCAAAAGTGGTTCTAGATATTTATAAAAGTTATATACGTTTTAATAATAAAGTTCTTTTTAAACTGAAAACGTTTTTGTACGTTTGAAACTAAATCAAATAAATATGATAATTTTGTTTTCCAAAACTAAATATATTTAAGAATCATTTTGTTTAAAGGTTAAAATAATGAAAATCGTTATATCATAAAACGTTTTAGAAAAGTAGAATCATATATATTCATAATAGGTTTCAAGTTTTTAAATTACAGTCTGTTGGTGAAGCATGGGATAAAGTCCAAAGGTTAAGTAGACGTATGAAATCATCTTAATGAAAAATGTCGAGTTACTTAACTTGTCGATATTCAACATCTAAGTTATTCACACTCCACGTTCTTACTTATAAATCACTTTACCATTTTCCGAATGTTGTCAAAAAGAATAGATTTCTTAAATCACAGTGGACCTCATAACATGGACCCGTAATCATATCACAATGTATCTGATAAATCAATCATTTGATTTTATCTTCTAATTCCATCGATAAACATATTGAAACAAATACGTTCGTGTAAAGTATTATACGTTTAATACTTTATTAATATTCTCAAGTTATAATATATATATATATATATATATACATATATATACATATCTATTTATATATAACGGTTTGTAAATCGTCGAAATTTGATCGAGGTTATAATGAATGTATGAACACAGTTTAAAATTCTTGAGATTTAACTTAACAAACTTTGCTTATCGTGTCGGAATAATATAAAGATAAAGTTTAAATTTGGTTGGAAATTTCTGGGTTGTCACAGTACCTACCCGTTAAAGAAATTTTGTCCCGAAATTTGAATGGGATGGTCATGGCTGACAATAAGTATGTTTTCATGACGTATACGAGTTGGAAATTATAGTTTTTTTATCATCAAGTAATATAGATAAAGCAATTTGATTTTTGTGAAGAGTACGAGTGAAGTTATCACAAAAGAATGAAATGAGTAAATGCACATTCTTTTTAACCAATGACATAGTCACGGTTGATTTCCGGAATTCAAGGAATTTAGAGAAAATCTTCGTAATAAGATTTGGTTCTTCGATAATTAAAGAAATTAGGATCTTCTTTGGTTAAATGCGATGATTTGTTTCGATTTCTCTGTCTGCTATTTCACTATAAATCTACTCCCTCCGTTTCCTTATTTCCACAACTCATACCTTCTATTCTTTCTCCCTCAACTCATATTTTAAAGTATTCGTCAATATGCTCCATCCCGTTCTGATCCTTGATATACTCCTAACTTTCATATCTATGATTCTTCTTTTTCATCTACCACCGGAGGATTTTATTTACTTTTACTATTACCTTGGGGTTATAGTATTTTTAATTCTTCCGTGCCTTTACGTTGCAATACGTATTGATATGCAATGTTTGTAATTTACGTGTTGTTGTCGAGCTTTATATTTTCTTTTATATTCAAGGGTTCCATACTTTTGTCTCCTCTTCCCGACTTCAAGTCAAGCGAATAACGGTCCAGAATTCGTAGGTATGGATTTCGAAATGAACATAGTTAATGTTCTAAGAAAGGAACGGTAATAGCACGATCTTGATTTGTCAAATTACCAGAATACCTCGAAAAAGACCGAATCACCAAGAAAAATATTTTCTTGATATGTTTAGAGGTTAAGTAGAATACAAGAGTCGTGTAATATGTCACATGATGACGTTATGATCTGTGAATCATCACGTTCCATTTAGAAACTCAGCATTACTTACTGTAATATAATCACGTTGATCAAGTGTCATTATATTATACTAACTCATGCTTCAGTTCCTAACACTACTTCAAAACATTCATACTTTATACTCGAAGGTTTCAGAATTTAGAAACTAAAACAGTTTCCTTTATAATGTGATATAGATAACGCGAGGGGATAAATGATTTCAGATAAGAATGGTTATGAAAATATCTTCAAAAATATGGAGGATATTTATAACTGAAGATACGATGATATCTTAGAATATTTAAGATAAGAGGATGATGAAGAATATTGTCCGCAAGTGTTTTAGAGCAAGGAGCAAGGTATTTGTTAAGGATTTCAGCAGACATTGAATCATTTGGATTCTTTGAAGGTAGATTTCGTCCTTGTGATTTGTCCACAGCCTCCTTCATACTTTGCTCAATCCGTTTTACAGTTCCAAACCTTCTCTTTTTCCGAGCTTTGCCAACCCACTATTCTTTATCATCAAACTTTTTACTGTTAAGGTCATTTATAGTTCTTGCTGCTTCATCAACATTTTTCAAAATTTCGAGAACTAGTTCGCAGTTTAGGGTGTTTTTCAGAAACTTCACATTCGCAGTATGTAAGTCCAGGAGATAGACGTTATATGTATAACTGTTGGCGTCGACATGCTGCGAGATTTTAAAATACTGATTGCTAATTCTCAATGATTCGTATGGCAATTCTCGTTAAAAGATGCAGATAGGTAAATGATGGGGTTTTGATAATTATAATGATTTTTTGAAAAATCAAAAATCTGTGAAGTTGTTGGTAAGTTTATTGCTAATGTGATGGAACATAAATGGTTCCCCGATAATGATGGTGAAAGGGAAACGTATATATCAAGGTTATAATAAGGTTAGTTTGACTGAAAAGTCGAAGTTGACTTGCCGGAGCTGTGAAAAACTGACTACTTTGGAAAGGAATTGAAAAGTCATTTTAGCTAATAAATGCCAAAGGGTCTGACACGGATACATGTTAAACTATGACTTTGGTTTTATAAGTTCTTCATGTACATAACTGTGGGTAACATGTGGTTAGATCATCATCTCGATTGTTCATTATTTGAAGTGTCTTCAGGAATTTCGGAGGGTTTGAACACAGATTGTAATCGTTAATATACATATGATGTTCTAGCACAGTTTTGAAGTCAAAGTATAACTTGGAAAGATATAGGAATCTAAGAGTGATGATACTGGTTATATTTCAAATTGAATTCTGCGATTTCAAGATCAGCATATGTAATTGAATTTGAATGAGTATGGTTGTTTTGATTTTTATAAAAGAATGTGTATTGTTGAGAAAATAGTGTGTATAGTTGTTGATTGCTGAATCAGATTTGAAGAATGTACCATATTAATTGTGAACTTATATATCTCTCGGTTATTACCTACCCGTTAAAAAAAAAATTTCACAATTAATATTTTGTACAAAAGAATTTTATTACAGTCTTTACGAAAATATATATATGTATATTTTCTTTAGATGTAACATAGATTTAATGAGTTAATATTAAATTAAACTCATCTGATTTATGGTTGAAACTAGAATTGAGTAATCTCTAAAACTTTAGAAATTACATAAGTATTTCTTCAATAATATTATGAATCAATACTTCGTTATTTGTTGATACATGATGCCGGTTTTTGTGAAATTCTTGTGAACTTCGCCAGGTACGAATGATGTTATTTGGAAAGTTTCGAGTACATCGATGATGAAAGTGTAAAATCAAACATATATTTAAATAATACGCTTGGTTTATTATGAGTTGGAATTTATTGAATTGAGACAGAAATTGTAGCTAACGATGGTTAAGTTGCGGACGAAGGACGTACCTCATTGCATATTAGTAATATGAATTAACCAAGTAGTTAAGATTCACACATAATAGCTTAGTATGGAAAGATTTATTTGGATCTCAAAATTTATATATATATAAAATATACATATAATTTCTTCAGAGGGAGTGAGTTAATACTTCATAATTCGTTGATACAATATACGCGTTATTGATTTGTAATGATGTCCACAATGATTCTTGAACTGACGGAGTTTGTGATGTTATAGGTGCTGCTGATTCTGATGACACTGACGGCACTGACTGTGATGGTGATGCTACGGCACTGTTGACGATGTTGGTAAAACAAGTGTAGCTTATAAATCACGCATCATTCTTGTCAGGGTTTCTACTCTTCCTTCTATCATTTCGATTCACTCATCTGATTTATGGTTAGGGTTAGAATAGATAATCTCTAAGACTTTAGAGATTACATAATCACCGCGGAGTGTTTCTCCAATGAAGTTATGAATCAACACTTCATCGTTTGTTGTTGTTGGTATTCCTTGGTATCTACAGGGCGTATGACATTGGTGCTCATGGGACAGATTGTAAAGTTGAGGTTTACGACGCGTTTGTGGTTGGGGGTGGTAATGGTACTGTTGGCTTTGATGATGGTAGTACTGGTTATGCTGCTGGTGCTGCTGCTGGTGTTTGTAACCTTTGCACCATATTCTCCAAAGCCACTACCCGAGCGCGAAGCTCGTTGACTTCTTCTATTACACCGGGGTGATTGTCGGTTCGGACTAGTGGATAAATAAAATCTAGAATTTGATGTAGTATATAATCGTGACGAGATACTCTGGAAATGAGAGAGAAAATGGTGTTTTGGACAGGTTCGCCGGTAAGTGCTTCAGGTTCTTCGCCAAGAGAACAATGTGGTGGATGGAAAGGATCGCCTTCTTCTTGTCTCCAATGATTGAGGAGGCTACGAACCCATCCCCAATTCATCCAAAATAGTTGATGGCTGATTGGTTGATCCATTCCAGTCACATTGCTTTCGGAGCTTGAGTGGGATTCCATATCGGAATTCGAGGGACTTGAACTAATGACGAATTCCATTTCGTTCGATTAAATAAAGGATTTTTCGATATGAAATGATTTTCCGGCTATCGGGTGGTATTCTAATTACATAGAATATCTATATATATAGCGCAAAAGATTTCGTAGATTACGGAGGAATTTACGGGATATGTCAGACAAAGTTTACAGTAACAGATACGCTAAGATATGAATTTTGTCTATACACAATTCATGCAATCAATACAGTAAGACGTGTCTAGACTAAGAATGATAAGCAGGCAATTTTCGACAAAAATGATATGCAAAAGTTTTGACATGCAGACACGGTCGAAGTCCAGACTCACTAATGCATCCTAACGACTATCAGTTAGACACACTAATGTAGACCTGGTTCGCTAAGACCACCGCTCTGATACCAACTGAAATGACCCATTCATATACATTATAAACGATTCACAATAGTTGATTACATCGCGACGTATTTGACCTCTATATGATACATTTTACAAACATTGCATTCGTTTTTAAAAGACAAACTTTCTTTTCATCTAAAGTTGACGGCATGCATACCATTTCATAATATATCCAACTATAATTGACTTAATAATAATCTTGATGAATTCAATGACTCGAATGCAACGTCTTTCGAAATATTCCATGAATGACTCCAGGTAATATCCTTAAAATGAGCTAATGCAAAGCGGAAGATTTCTTTAATACCTGAGAATAAACATGCTTTAAAGTGTCAACCAAAAGGTTGGTGAGTTTATTAGTTTATCATAATCCATCAATTTCATAATTTTAATAGACCACAAGATCCTTATTTCTCATAAATATCATTACACTCGCAAGTGTATAAAATCCATTCGTATGAGAACACCTGGTAACTGACATTAACATAATGCATATAGAATATCCCCCGCATACTCGCAAGTATGCCATAATATTGGCAATTTCAATCACCATTTAAATTAAAGTACTAAAGCATTCTAAATTCCAGAATGGGGTTTGTTAGGCCCATAGATCTATCTTTTAGGATTCACGTCAATTAGGGGCCATTTCCATAATTCTTAGGTTACCAGACTTGAAGGGGCGATATGCGGTATAGTAATCCAACCATAAAATGTAGTTTCAAGTACTTGTGTCTATTTAGTCAAACATTTATAAAAGCAGTGCATGTATTCTCAGCCCAAAAATATATATTGCAAAAGCATTTAAAAAGGGAGCAAATGAAACTCACAATACTGTATTTTGTAGTAAAAATACATATGATGTCATTGAACAAGTGCAAGGATGGCCTTGGATTCACGAATATATATTAATTATATATATATTTATATGTTTGATCAATATTTGTCTAACAATTTAGGTCAAGTCGTGAGACTAAATATGCAAAAGTCAACAAAAGTCATATTGACCAAAATGTCTTCCAAAATTTATACATGATTATTATATAGTTTAAATATAGTCATTTTATATATTTAAATATTTTTAACAGATTTTATTAAAGTAAATAATATAGTTCTTTTATTAATAAATAAAATTTTATATTAAAATTTATATAATAAAAATATACTTTTATATATCTCAAGTAATAAAATTTATAAAGTTCATTTAATATCATAAAAATAATATGATAGGTATTATTAATGTAATTATATTATACATAGTAAAATATCTTTGTATCACATATTTATTTGATAAAATAATATTGATAATAATAATAAGTAAAGATCTTCAAGAACATAAAAGATTCCAGCTTTCTAGCTTTGAAATCTCATAATTATTGTTAAGGGAACCAAGCTTTCTAGCTTAGGGTTTCATTACTTTGTTTGATCAAATTTATGTAACTTAAGGTCTTGCTTGCTTGATTTAAATCAAAGTTTGTAGCTTTAATCTTGAATAGAACTTGTATTTGTGTTAAGACTAACAACATGATGTAACCTTGGTTCATCATCCTTCTAAAACTCTTAAGTGAGTTGTATTTCTTCTTAGTCTTGACATTGTGTGTTGATGGTTGAAACTTGATCAAAGTGATGCTAAAACATCAAGAGTTGTACACTTGAGGCTTATGCGCATCAAGGATGAGAACCGTGATGAGCATCAAACACCAAGAAACCCACAGGAGCACTTGTTTACTGTTTTTCCGGATCTGATAAGACTCCTGGGACTTCTGAAAAGTTTATTTCCAGATAGTTCGGTTCGAGTAGATGACTTTTCATTTAAGACTCACCTAAATCTGATATACGGTTTAGGATTTATAGCCTTCCGAAAATCACTACGCCTTTGTAACGACGTGCTGAAAATTCTGACCTACTCGCGCTTGAACCGTCGCCACGGTCAAACGACATCGAGTTAGGATCTGAAAATTGGACAGCGGTACGAGGACTCACATACGGAGCCTTGGCCACTGAGCACGCATCTTTTCAGTTTGTATAGAGGTCGTAGCAGCTGTCCGAAGTCAGCCCTTTTGTTTTGATCTCTATTCATGTTGAAAACTTACTTTATCTTTTACGTATGATGATAATGATGATGCTTAGGTCTTTACTTACGTACTTTTAAACCTTTTGGGACAATTTACCGACTTAGTAATCTTTGACTTAGGTTGAGAACCTTTCGGACCGACTTACTACTTGCATACTTTTCATATCGACTTTTACCGCATTGTTCACTGTGAGTTATAGCTCCCTTTCTACTTTACTATTTTTGGGACTGAGAATACATGTGCTTTTTATGTTTTACATACTAAACACGAGTACTTAGGACTTTTACGTATGATGATAATGATGATGCTTAGGACTTTACTTACGTACTTTTAAACCTTTTGGGACAATTTACTGACCTAGTAACCTTTGACTTAGGTTGAGGACCTTTCGGACCGACTTACTACTTGCATACTTTTCATATCGACTTTTACCGCATTGTTCACTGTGAGTTATAGCTCTATTTCTACTTTACTATTTTTGGGACTGAGAATACATGCACTTTTTATGTTTTACATACTAGACACAAGTACTTAAACTTTATATATGTGTGGGTGATATAATGGCACAAAGATTCCCCTTAGCACGGTAATGTTTAGTTATTGGTTTTTGAACCGGTAAACGCAAATCTTAGATATGGATCCATAGGGTTTGACATCCCCACTCGGGCTAGTCGCGCTAGCATTTAACGGGTGTTTAATACTTCGAGAACATACGCACTCGCCAAGTGTACTTTTAGGGGGTGATATTTATATTACTTTGTTAAGTTAGTTACCGGCTGCCCACGGATAAGCATATACTTTTCATACTGTTTTGAATACGAAATCTCGTGGTCTACATTATATCGTTGTTTACAAAACCTATAGCTCACCAACATTCGTGTTGACATTTTAAAGCATGTTATTCTCAGGTGCTTAGACGTTGATGCTTCCGCTGTTAGACTTGCTGTTATAGACCCGCTGTATTAGACTTCCGCTGCATTGTTTATGAAATGACCCGTTCATATACATTATAAACGATTCACAATAGTTGATTACATCGCGAGGTATTTGACCTCTATATGATACATTTTACAAACATTGCATTCGTTTTTAAAGGACAAACTTTCTTTTCATCTAAAGTTGACGGCATGCATACCATTTCATAATACATCCAACTATAATTGACTTAATAATAATCTTGATGAATTCAATGACTCGAATGCAACGTCTTTCGAAATATGCCATGAATGACTCCAGGTAATATCCTTAAAATGAGCTAATGCACAGCGGAAGATTTCTTTAATACCTGAGAATAAACATGAGAATAAAAAAAAATACCTGAGAATAAACATACTTTAAAGTGTCAATCAAAAGGTTGGTAAGTTTATTAGTTTATCATAATCCATCAATTTCATAATTTTAATAGACCACAAGATCCTTATTTCTCATAAATATCATTACACTCGCAAGTGTATAAAATCCATTCGTATGATGAACACCTGGTAACCGACATTAACATAATGCATATAGAATATCCCCCGCATACTCGCAAGTATGCCATAATATTGGCAATCGCAATCACCATTTAAATCGAAGTACTAAAGCATTCCAAATTCCATATTGGGGTTTGTTAGGCCCATAGATCTATCTTTAGGATTCGCGTCAATTAGGGGCCATTTCCCTAATTCTTAGGTTACCAGACTTGAAGGGGCGATATTCGATATAATAATCCAACCATAGAATGTAGTTTCAAGTACTTGTGTCTATTTCGTCAAACATTTATAAAAGCAGTGCATGTATTCTCAGCCCAAAAATATATATTGCAAAAGCATTTAAAAAGGGAGCAAATGAAACTCACAATACTGTATTTTGTAGTAAAAATACATATGACGTCATTGAACAAGTGCAAGGTTGGCCTTGGATTCACGAACCTATATTAATTATATATATATTTATATGTTTAATCAATATCTGTCTAACAATTTAGGTCAAGTCGTAGTGTATCACAATCCTAATGCTCGAGACTAAATATGCAAAAGTCAACAAAAGTCATATTGACCAAAATGTCTTTCAAAATTTATACATGATTATTATATAGTTTAAATATAGTCATTTTATATATTTAAATATTTTTAACAGATTTTATTAAAGTAAATAATATAGTTCTTTTATTAATAAATAAAATTTTATATTAAAATTTATATAATAAAAATATACTTTTATATATCTTAAGTAATAAAATTTATAAAGTTCATTTAATATCATAAAAATAATATGATAGGTATTATTAAAGTAATTATATTATACGTAGTAAAATCTCTTTGTATCACATATTTATTTGATAAAATAATATTGATAATAATAATAAGTAAAAGTTGTACTATTTTATAATAATTATTATTATTCTACTAATAAAAATAACAATAATTATATTTTCTAAAAATGTTAAAATGATAATTTTTATTAATAATAGTAGTAAAATGATAATAATAATAATAATGATGTTTCATATTAACAATGATATTTTTATTAAAAATAATAATTTTAGTAAAAATGACAGTTTTAATATTAATAATACTTTTAATAACAATAATAGTAAAATAATGAAAACGATATTTTTCCTTTAAATCAATATCTTACAATATCTTAATTTCATCATGATACTCATACTCATTATTTCCTAATCGCTTCGTTTAATAGCTTTTAGTCGTCTTTTATATCGCGTTCATATTAATAATAATTAATAATAATAGTAATCATAATAATTAGATGTTCCTAATATTAGTTTTAATTATAATAATACTAATAATAATAATATTAATGATAATACTAACAACTATTTGAATGATAATAATAATAATAATAATAATAATAATAATAATAATAATAATAATAATAATAATAATAATAATTATAACCTTAACGATAATAACGATAATAATAATAATAAAAATAACAATAATATCTTTTATTAATAAAGACAATGATAATAATAATAATAATAATAATAATAATAATAATAATAATAATAATAATAATAATAATAATAATAATAATAATAATTAGATTATAACGACGATAATAACGACGATAATAATAATCATTTTTACAAAAATTCAATTGACTATAACTTCTAAACCGCTTATCGAAACCATTCGATATCTAAATGAAAAGTTCTCAATTTTTCGCTAGCTTTCCAACGACATGCATATCATATAACTTTTCCTAATAGCATATGTATTTAATTCAAGATTTGACATAACATATCTAACGACAATAACGAACGTATAAACATGCATAATCCTATATACTCGAGCACTAGTCAGGGATACACTAATAATATATAAAAGTTAAGTTATGAGGGCTCACGTATCAATATTGAGATTCAATATTGCAGGAAAAGTATGTAGACGCAACGAGGATGATAAATACTAGTTTGACTCACGAGCAATACTCCCGAACCATACCCATAACCTCCATAGCTATAACCCATAATTTCCTTAGCTCTATCCCGCTCGAAAAATAATTTCGAAATCACTCGGACAGCACTCCGTCGTAATATTTTATGTATACTAATAATATCTTGAAATAATACGGAGTAAATATATATATGTAAATCGATTGAAAGAGTTTAAAGAAAATATTTTTCAAGTTTCTATGAAATAATGAAACCTATTGAATTCTATTTATAATAGATTTTTGAATTATTAAAGTGAATTATTAAAGTATGAATTATTAAAGTGAATTATTAATGTATGAATTATTAAAGTGAATTATTAAAGTATGAATTATTAAAGTGAATTATTAAAGTATGAATTATTAAAGTGAATTATTAAATTTAAAGTAAAGTAAAAATAAAGTAAAGGTAAAGTTTAAGTATAGTAAAAGTATTAAACTATATACGTATAATACGCGTATAAATATATATAATATTAATTTAAATCGTTATATATATTTAATAAAATAAAATATAAATATCGTTATCTTTATCATACTAGTTAAGTAATGAGTTGTCAAAAGTGGTTCTAGATATTTATAAAAGTTATATACGTTTTAATAATAAAGTTCTTTTTAAACTGAAAACGTTTTTGTACGTTTGAAACTAAATCAAATAAATATGATAATTTTGTTTTCCAAAACTAAATATATTTAAGAATCATTTTGTTTAAAGGTTAAAATAATGGAAATCGTTATATCATAAAATGTTTTAGAAAAGTAGAATCATATATATTCATAAAAGGTTTCAAGTTTTTAAATTACAGTCTGTTGGTAAAGCATGGGATAAAGTCCAAAGGTTAAACAGACGTATGAAATCATCTTAATGAAAAATGTCGAGTTACTTAACTTGTCGATATCCAACATTTAAGTTATTTACACTCCACGTTCTTACTTATAAATCACTTTACCATTTTTCGAATGTTGTCAAAAAGAATAGATTTCTTAAATCACAGTGGACCTCATAACATGGACCCGTAATCATATCACAATGTATCTGATAAATCAATCATTTGATTTTATCTTCTAATTCCATCGATAAACATATTGAAACAAATACATTCGTGTAAAGTAGTATACATTTAATACTTTATTAATATTCTCAAGTTATAATATATATATACACATATATACATATCTATTTATATATAACAGTTCGTGAATCGTCGGAATTTGATCGAGGTTATAATGAATGTATGAACACAGTTTAAAATTTTTGAGATTTAACTTAACAAACTTTGCTTATCGTGTCGGAATAATATAAAGATAAAGTTTAAATTTGGTTGGAAATTTCCGGATTGTCACAGTTTAGAGATGTCTCAATCATGGAACTTTTATTTTGCATTCGCAACTTATGTTATTTTTGAACAATGGCTTTGTAATGACCTTTGTGTCACATACTTATGTTAATGCTTTCTATTCGAAGAAGCACGTTATCTTTTGTAAAACAATTGACGTAGGTAAAGCGTTATCTTTTCATGAATGCAAAACTTGTTTTTGAACAGCATATAGTGTTGTAACCGTGTAATGATCCTGTTGTTGATGATCCGTACACGTTGATTTTGTAAGGGGCGTCACATTTGGTATCAGAGTATTGGTTGTAGGGAATTAGGTTGCATTAGTGTGTCTTGACCGAGTCGAGTAGGATTCACTAATAGGACTAATCTACAACTTTCTCGTTTACTTGTTTATGCGGAACTGCTGCATGCTACTGCTTACTTTTACTGCTATATGAATTTACAGTATGCTATTGCTTATTCTCGCTACTGCATGCTACTATCTGTTTTTGATTGCATGTTACTTCGGTATGATACTGTTATTATTGCCATGCTATGTACTGCTGTAGACGATCTAGGCTGCTGTAGTTATTATGCCTGATTACGTGCTTGCTATATGTCTTACTGACATGGAATAAGTAATTGATTGCTATATTACTATAGCATTATTACTTATTGGGTAACGAATTTTGACTTGGGTCAAAATTTTTGTCTGGAAGATCGATGGCAAACGGAAGAGGTCCAAGAGAAATACCCACTGCAGTACATGATTGAGGAAATGGTGGCTGCTCGAGTAGCCGCATCTATGGCAGATACCAACCCTGAACAAGCTCCAATGGCTAACCGAATTGCTCAGAACGGGTGCACTTACAAGGAGTTCATGTGTTGCAAGCCACAGACCTTCAGTGGGACGGAAGGTCCCGTTGGGTTAACAAGATGGTTTGAAAAGCTAGAATCGGTATTTCGGGTTAGCAACTGTTCTGACACGAACATGACTAAGTACGCATCCTGCACGTTGTCAGATAGCGCTTTGACGTGGTGGAACACATTCGCCCAGGCTCAGGGAATTGATGAAGCGTATGCAACACCCTGGGAGGAGTTTAAGAGGGCTATGATTGAGGAGTACTACCCTAGAATCGAAATTCTGAAAATGGAGACGGAGTTTTGGGGATTGAAGGTCTCAGGAACTGATCTTGATGGTTATGATCGGAGATTCTTGGAGTTAGCTATGATGTGTCCCACAAAGGTTACTCCTGAGTACAAGCGGTTGGAGCGGTATCTGTGGGGACTTCCAAAGGACATTCAAGGAAATGTCACTTCTTCCAAACCAGGGACTGTCCAAGAAGCTATGCGTATGGCGCACACCTTGATGGATCAAGTTATCCGCCAAGAGCCACAGAAGCTGAAATCAGAGTCTGGAGCAAGCGATGGGAAATGCAAATGGGATGGAAACAAGAGTAAAGGTTTTGATCAGAATCCAGCTAAGAGGCATGAGCACTTTAGGGGAAACAGTGAGGGGAGAAGCCCCAATCCTAACTACAAAGGTAGCCTTCCTCAGTGCAAGAGATGCTATAAGCATCACATTGGGTACTGCATTATGGTGTGTGAGAAGTGTAAGAGGACTGGACACATCAGCAAGGATTGTAAGGTCAAGACTTCAGCTGTGAAGACGAACCCCAATGCGCCAAGGAAGTGCTTTGAATGCGGCCAGCAGGTTCACTTCAAGAATGAATGTCCTAACAAGAAGAAGGATGGAGGGCCTGCACGTGGAAGAGTCTTCAACCTGAACGCTAGAGATGCCCGTGAGGATCCTGACTTGGTTACAGGTATGTTGGTTAAGATTCAAAGCATAATATTCAAAAGTTAATCACTTTATTTTGATGATGACACACAAGAACTAAGTAGTTAAATCATATGTAGGACGACATGAGTTCATGAGCCTAAACTATCCCTAGAAAAAGACCAATACTTAAGAAATCATCTTGGGAAAAATGCTACACGGCTGCACCACGGTCGACCGTGACATCAACTGTGTGTGTCCTGCACCTACGAGTTCAAGCTTTTCTAAAACTGCAAACCCACGGCTGACTTCACGGACGTTCGCAGCCCGACCGCAGTTTTCTCTGTTACTAATCTTGACCAAATAAAGTTTGACTAGTTCTCGGCATCTATAATTTACAAAACATTTTTAAACATGCTTATAATAGTTGCCCTCTTTGATCTAAAAAGAGTTTTGAACCAAAAGATGTTAATTTTCACTAATCACACCTAATGACATCTTAATGACACTTTAAGCTTGATTTAGGCTAAAACACTCAAGTGTCATATCTATTTACTTCAATACATAGTATCATTTAAACATACTAATAATGGTCATTAAAGTCTCAATTAAAGAGTTGCTTTCCCATTAGCTCTATGTATCATTATTTGTATAAAAATGTAATTAGTTCATGTCTAGTCAAGATGTAACAAGAATCATTGTGTTCAAACTAGATTCAAACTAGTTCATTTAAGTTGTAACAATGTTCTAAAGGGCAAGATACTCCCATAAGCTAAATGACAAGTAATTAAGAAAGGTTGATGAAGTTTTTGGAAGATAATAGTTTGTCAAGAGACAAAAATCTGCAATTACCTCTTTTGGTAATCAATGACAAATGGTCAAAGATTGAAGACTTTCTATCACACCCCCAAATAGGGCCTGGGGTATTTGTGACTAATTATATCAAATCACAGTTGTATAAACGAGAACGACTCTACATGAGACGTTTTGTTGAGTTTTGCAGCGGAAGATAAATATGTCTTTAATTGATATGATATGTAATGAAGACTCCAAGCATAGCAAGCAATCATCATCAAAGCAGTAGATATACAGCGGAAGCAATATTTAAGTACCTGAGAATAAACATGCTTAAAAAGGTCAACACGAGTTTGAGTGAGTTCATAGGTTTGTCATAAATAATGATTTCAGTAATAGTGTTAGAACACAAAATTTAGTTTGTAAAGTTGATCTCCCGCAGGATCAAAAGTTATGCCAGTGCGTGATATTTAGACTAAACGTTGTTTGCCCCGTGACAAGTTGTTCTGTCCTTGTCGTTTTAATTTCATTATTAAGTAATACAAAGACTTCGTCAAATGTATCGGGGACGTTACTCCCGATAGGCCTATCCCCAATAATTAAGAATGCCGCAGCAATTAAAAATATCACTGTAGGGACTTAGTCGGACATAGCCGGGTATAGCATAGTTTTAACAGTTGGTACTGATATTTAGACTAGACTTTCAAGTTTGCCCCATAACAAGTTATCGTTTATACTTGTCGGTTGGGGAATTGCTTGTCATAGCCCAACATATCACAGTTTAACAGTTGGTACTTGTATTTAGACTAGACTTTCAAGTTTGCCCCGTAACAAGTTATCGTTTATACTTGTTGGTTGGGGACTTGCTGGTCATAGCCCAACATATCACAGTTTAATAGTTGATACGTGTAAAACAGTTGTAAAAGTTGCGCATGTATTCTCAGCCCAAAAATATAGAAAAAGGGAGCAGATGAACTCACATTAAATAGCAGTTGAAGTATTCCACGCAAGAAGGAAAGTAAAGCAAGTAAGTGATCTGGATATCAACCTTGAGGTATAACGTTTGATTATTTAATGTCTAACTTGACATAAAGTATGTTTATTAATATAGCAACTATATTGACAGTGACGGTTTTCGAGAAAAGTTCCTATTTCTCAAAAGTTTCTATTTTTAGAAACCTACTATTTATGAAAAACTTCCACTTATAGTAAGATTCTAGTTTAAGAATGTTCGGATTATAATTCTTAACAAAGATGTTATACAATCTCGCCCAAACTTCGTCGCTAACATGCAAGTCACTCGAATGATCTATTGTTACCGAGCGGCCCAGGATCTCGTGACCAGAATCTAAGTCTTGGCATTCGAGATCCACAAGCGTCCCATAATGGTAACAAGGATCACCCTAGGCCACAAGTAGCGGTGATGTTTGTAGTCTTTGTACGCTATCTTTAATTATAACCTTCACGTTAGGTGCGTATATACATATATATTCATTAATTCGATTTTAATTATAACTCCTATATATTAATTCATAAAAATACTTTTATAATTTTTAGTAACATATATTACTAATTATAACATGTTATTTATTTTAATTTTAATTGCATATAATTTATAACATTATTTACATGTTTCGGTAAAAAAATAATAAATCGAAGTAAATAGTAAAAAGTAAAAAAGTAAAAAAGTAAAAAGTAAAAAGTAAGAAAAAAATACTTACTAGTAGTAATTCTTCAAAGAGAGAATGAGAGAAATTTTGGTGTGAGTTTGAATGAGAAATGAGGGGTATTTATACTTGAAAAAATTAGGTAAAAAGAATAAAATAATTAAAAGAAAAATAAATATTTTAATTTTTAATGGGATTTTAAAATTCAAAAGTATTAAATGTTAGGTAATGGGATAATGCACAAAATAAAATAATAAAAGTAGTTTTCCATTATAATTTTTAATTAAAAAGTAATTTATTTATTTATTTATTTTATTAAAAAAATCATTTATTTTAAGGATTTTTTTTATATATATATTTTTTAAAATAAACAAATTGATTTACTACTTTTCCAAGAATATTTGTCAATATATTTTTTGTATTCATAATAACAATACTGATAATAAAGATATTAATTATTGATATCTTGTTTAAAAAGGATAATAATAATAATAATAATAATAATATTAATATATCAAATTAATGCGTAATTATTTACAAATAATTGTTCGTGAATCGTCAGAATTAGTCGAGGTTAAATGAAATCATATAAAGTTTTTGTTTAAATCAACTCGAAAATTTCCGGGTTGTCACAGTATCCCCCTGTTAATAGAAATTTCGACCCGAAATTTTAGTTGTTGCCATCCATCGGCGTTGTTTGTAAACAGGTGAGGATATTTTTGTTTTATTTGGTTTTCACGTTCCCAGGTATACTCGGGGCCTTGCATGAATTTCAACAAATCGAATATCGTTTAAATCTTACGATCATAAATTCTACGAAGTGCATTTTATTATTAATGCGGAGGTTATCTAAAGGATTTAACAAGAGTGTCATTTGATTAGGTTTCCTCAGAAGGATTGATGACGCTATACAAGCATTTCAATACACATGAAATGTGTTATGAATAATAGTGAGCTTATTTAAACCTTTAGTGTTTATGTCACAATATTTGGGTAGATAAACAGAGAGGAGTTCGTGAAAATCACGATCATGAAATTTTGATAGAGATCGTCATTGTTTACAACAAGAATGATAACTATGAGTTGAAAATAAGAGTTTTATCGACATTAAATAATATGGATAAAACGATTCGATTATAGAAAGAGTATAAACGAAGCTATCGTAAAAGAGTGAATGAGAAAATTAAATGTTCGCCTTAACTTTTGACGTAGTTACGATTGATTTCCATATTTTAAGGAATTAAAGAAATCTTCGAAATCTTTATAAGATTTGATTCTCCGGTAATTACGGAAATTAGGATTTTCTTTAATTAAATGCGGTGAATTGCCTCGATTGCTGTGTCTGGAATTTTGCTATAAATTAGCTTCTCCGGTTTCATTATCTTCACCACTTCTATACTTTCTTTCTCAATTCATACTTCCAAAAGTTTTGTTAATATGCTCAATCCAGTTCTTGTTCTTGACCTTATATTGGTTATTGCCACAATCTTCCTTCTTTTCCAACTCCCACCAGAGGAGTCTGTTTACTTCTATTATGCTCTAGTATTTATCGTATTTTTAGTTCTCCCGTGTCTTTATATTGCTATACGCATTGATATACACGGTTTGTAATTTCGGTGTCGTTATCGGGCTTTATATTTTCCCTTATATGTCGGAGCTCTTTTCCTTTTTATTCTCCTCTCGACTCTAAGTAAAGCGAGTAATGGTCCAGAATTTGTAGGTATGGAGTTTCGAATGGACCTACTGTTCTAAGCGTAATATCACGATTTGATTTGGTAAATTACCAGAATTGCTGAGAATAGAACTATCAAGAATATATTTTCTTGATATGTTCAGAGTTTAAGTAGAATGTAAGAGTCGTGTAACATGACAAATGATGATCATAAAATCTATGAATCATCATCTTCCATTAAAAATTTAGCATGACTTACTGTAATATAATTACGTTGGCCTGACGTCATTATATTATACTAACTCATGCTTCAATTCCCAACACTACTTCAAATCATTCATAATTTAAGCTTGAATTTTTATAGAATATAAAAACTAATACAGTTTCCTTTATGATGTAATAAAGATATCACAAGGAGACAGTTAATTGCGGTCAAGAATCGTTATGAAGATATCTTCAGAAATATAGAGGATATTTATAACGAATGATACAATGATATCTTAGAATTTCTAAGATCGAAGGATGATAAAGAAGATTTGTCCGTAAAGGTTTAGAGTCAGGAGTAAGGTATTCGTCAATGACCTCAGCAGATACTGAATCATTTGGATTCTTTGAAGGCAGGTTTAATCTTTGTGATTTATCCACAGCCTCCTTCATACTTTGCTCAATCTGTTTTCCAGTCCCAAATCTGAGCTTATACCATTCTTTATTATCAAAGTTTTGGCCCTTAAGACCTTCTACAATGTTTCCTCTGCATTTAATGCAGTCGTATTTGAATCATCGGTTATCAATGGTTTCAAGAAATTTTATTTTTAGATGATTAAACGCTGACTGTAATCGTCAACGAATCTAATGGTTGACGAATAGGCGTTGTTGATTTCAAAAGTAATGAATGATAATTTCGGTGGTTTGATGTGATAATTCATTGCAGAATACGACTGAATATAATTCATGAATGTAGTAATCTTTAGGAAGATAACACCTGCTAAAGCTTTACTTGAATTCTGATATGTTAATTTCAGAATGTGTAATTGATTTTGTATGAAGATGATTGTGTATCATTGTGAAGGTAGTGCGTATAATTAATGATTTATGAATCAAAATTGAAGAATGTACAGTGTATTAATGTGAGATGTAAATATTTCTCGGGTATTACCTACCCGTTAAAATATTTTCACAATTAACAGTTTGTACAACAGAATTTACAATCTTTATGAAGATATACATTCATATATGTATTCTTCAGATGTAATCATGGATTTAATGAGTTAATATATATTAAACTCATCTGATTTGCGGTTTGGAACGAGAGTAAATAATCTCCAAAACCTTAGAGATTTCATAATTGTCGCGAAATATTTCGCTAATGAAGTTATGAATCAATACATTCATCGTTAGACTTGATTTATTATGAAATGGAGTTTATTGTGTTGAAGCAGTGATTAACAATTGTTAAGTCATTAACGAAGGGTGTACATCATAGCATATTTGTGATATGAATTAACCAATTAGTACATACTAGTTGAGATTCATACGTAATTGCTTAGTACGACAAGATTTATTATTGTTCCAAATCATATATATATATATATATATAAAGTATACATATATAATTCTTCGCGAAGAATGAGTCAATACATCTTAACTCATTATTACTAATATTCCTTGGTATCTATGGGCGTATGATGTTGATGTTTGAGGTACTGAGTGTGATGTTGAGGCGTGGGATGCGGATGTTGTTGTTGATGAAGCTGATGCTGTTGGTGGTGATGCTGATGGTGCTTACAATTCTTGTGGTGTTGGTAATGTTGGCGGTACTGATGGTACTAGTGGTGTTGCTGGTGTTTCTTGTGGTACTTGTGTAGTGACCCGAACTTTTCCATGTTTATATATATTAATTGAGATTGATATTTACATGATTAAATGTTTCCAACATGTTAAGCAATCAAACTTGTTAAAACTTGATTAATTGAACTATGTTTCATATAGACAATTGACCACCCAAGTTGATCGGTGATTCACGAACGTTAAAACTTGTAAAAACTATATGATGACATATATATGGATATATATATAGTTAACATGATACTATGATAAGAAAACATATCATAAAGTATATTAACAATGAACTACATATGTAAAAAACAAGACTACTAACTTAATGATTTTTAAACGAGACATATATGTAACAATTATCGTTGTAAAGACATTTAATGTATATATATCATATTAAGAGATATTCATACATGATAATATCATGATAATATAATAATTTAAAATCTCATTTGATATTATAAACATTGGGTTAACAACATTTAACAAGATCGTTAACCTAAAGGTTTCAAAACAACACTTACATGTAACGACTAACGATGACTTAACGACTCAGTTAAAATGTATATACATGTAGTGTTTTAATATGTATTTATAAACTTTTGAAAGACTTAAATACACTTATCAAAATACTTCTACTTAACAAAAATGCTTACAATTACATCCTCGTTCAGTTTCATCAACAATTCTACTCGTATGCACCCGTATTCGTACTCGTACAATACACAGCTTTTAGATGTATGTACTATTGGTATATACACTCCAATGATCAGCTCTTAGCAGCCCATGTGAGTCACCTAACACATGTGGGAACCATCATTTGGCAACTAGCATGAAATATATCATAAAATTACAAAAATATGAGTAATCATTCATGACTTATTTACATGAAAACAAAATTACATATCCTTTATATCTAATCCATACACCAACGACCAAAAACACCTACAAAAACTTTCATTCTTTAATTTTCTTCATCTAATTGATCTCTCTCAAGTTCTATCTTCAAGTTCTAAGTGTTCTTCATAAATTCCAAAAGTTCTAGTTTCATAAAATCAAGAATACTTTCAAGTTTGCTAGCTCACTTCCAATCTTGTAAGGTGATCATCCAACCTCAAGAAATCTTTGTTTTTTGCAGTATGTTATCATTCTAATACAAGGTAATAATCATATTCAAACTTTGATTCAATTTCTATAACTATAACAATCTTATTTCAAGTGATGATCTTACTTGAACTTGTTTTCGTGTCATGATTCTGCTTCAAGAACTTCGAGCCATCCAAGGATCCATTGAAGCTAGATCCATTTTTCTCTTTTCCAGTAGGTTTATCCAAGGAAATTAAGGTAGTAATTATGTTCATAAAATCATTCGATTCATACATATAAAGCTATCTTATTCGAAGGTTTAAACTTGTAATCACTAGAACATAGTTTAGTTAATTCTAAACTTGTTCGCAAACAAAAGTTAATCCTTCTAACTTGACTTTTAAAATCAACTAAACACATGTTCTATATCTATATGATATGCTAACTTAATGATTTAAAACCTGGAAACACGAAAAACACCGTAAAACCGGATTTACGCCGTCGTAGTAACACCGCGGGCTGTTTTGGGTTAGTTAATTAAAAACTATGATAAACTTTGATTTAAAAGTTGTTATTCTTAGAAAATGATTTTTATTATGAACATGAAACTATATCCAAAAATTATGGTTAAACTCAAAGTGGAAGTATGTTTTCTAAAATGGTCATCTAGACGTCGTTCTTTCGACTGAAATGACTACCTTTACAAAAACGACTTGTAACTTATTTTTCCTACTATAAACCTATACTTTTCTGTTTAGATTCATAAAATAGAGTTCAATATGAAACCATAGCAATTTGATTCACTCAAAACGGATTTAAAATGAAGAAGATGTGGGTAAAACAAGATTGGATAATTTTTCTCATTTTAGCTACGTGAAAATTGGTAACAAATCTATTCCAACCATAACTTAATTAACTTGTATTGTATATTATGTAATCTTGAGATACCATAGACACGTATACAATGTTTCGACCTATCATGTCGACACATCTATATATATTTCGGAACAACCATAGACACTCTATATGTGAATGTTGGAGTTAGCTATACAGGGTTGAGGTTGATTCCAAAATATATATAGTTTGAGTTGTGATCAATACTGAGATACGTATACACTGGGTCGTGGATTGATTCAAGATAATATTTATCGATTTATTTCTGTACATCTAACTGTGGACAACTAGTTGTAGGTTACTAACGAGGACATCTGACTTAATAAACTTAAAACATCAAAATATATTAAAAGTGTTGTAAATATATTTTGAACATACTTTGATATATATGTATATATTGTTATAGGTTCGTGAATCAACCAGTGGCCAAGTCTTACTTCCCGACGAAGTAAAAATCTGTGAAAGTGAGTTATAGTCCCACTTTTAAAATCTAATATTTTTGGGATGAGAATACATGCAGGTTTTATAAATGATTTACAAAATAGACACAAGTACGTGAAATTACATTCTATGGTTGAATTATCGAAATCGAATATGCCCCTTTTTATTAAGTCTGGTAATCTAAGAATTAGGGAACAGACACCCTAATTGACGCGAATCCTAAAGATAGATCTATTGGGCCTAACAAACCCCATCCAAAGTACCGGATGCTTTAGTACTTCGAAATTTATATCATATCCGAAGGGTGTCCCGAAATGATGGGGATATTCTTATATATGCATCTTGTTATTGTCGGTTACCAGGTGTTCACCATATGAATGATTTTTATCTCTATGTATGGGATGTGTATTGAAATATGAAATCTTGTGGTCTATTGTTACGATTTGATATATATAGGTTAAACCTATAACTCACCAACATTTTTGTTGACGTTTTAAGCATGTTTATTCTCAGGTGATTATTAAGAGCTTCCGCTGTCGCATACTTAAATAAGGACGAGATTTGGAGTCCATGCTTGTATGATATTGTGTAAAAACTGCATTCAAGAAACTTATTTTGTTGTAACATATTTGTATTGTAAACCATTATGTAATGGTCGTGTGTAAACAGGATATTTTAGATTATCATTATTTGATAATCTACGTAAAGCTTTTTAAACCTTTATTGATGAAATAAAGGTTATGGTTTGTTTTAAAATGAATGCAGTCTTTGAAAAACGTCTCATATAGAGGTCAAAACCTCGCAACGAAATCAATTAATATGGAACGTTTTTAATCAATAAGAACGGGACATTTCAGTTGGTATCCGAGCGTTGGTCTTAGAGAACCAAAAAATTTGCATTAGTGTGTCTTATCGAGTTTGTTAGGATGCATTAGTGAGTCTGGACTTCGACCGTGTTTTCTTTAAAAATGATTGCTTAACATTTTTGTTGGAAACTATATATTTTTAACATATGAATATTATGTGATATATTAATCTCTTAACGTGTTTGATACTATGTGATAGATGTCTACCTCTAGAACAAGTCCCATTGACTCACCTAATAATAATGAAGAGTCAAATGTAAATTGGAATGATTTGTGGACTGATTCACAAGTTCCCGAAGAGGAACCGGAAGAAGAGTCGGAACCGGAAGAAGAATCGGAACCGGAAGAAGAATCGGAACCGGATAAAGAAATAGAACCGGTGGGAGAAATAATAAAACGGTTAAGTAAAAGAAAATCCTCAACCAACCGACCAAAGTTAATTATGGTCAATGGTGTTTCCGCCAAGGAAGCAAAATATTGGGAGGATTACCAATTCTCCGATGAATTGGATTCCGACGAGAATTCCGATGATGTTATAGAAATTACCCCAACTGAATTTAAAAAGGCAAAAGAAAATAATAAGGGAAAGGGCATAAAAATAGAGAAATCTAATTCCAACCCTGATGAACTTTATATGTATCGTCAACCCCCGAAGTCCTTAAGTTGTAACAATGACCCGGGAACCTCTAAACCACCAGGTTTTTCTAAACCAATGTGGACAACGATGGCTCGTATTAGGGGAACATCATATATCCCTAGAAACTTGGCAAAACGAACCAAAACCGAAGAAGAAGAAACGAGCGAGTCGGAATAAGATAGTTGTATTCGTGTGGTGTAATATATGTAATATAGTGTTCTTATGCTTTATGATATATGTAAAAATTGCTTGTATTAATAAGTATTTTTTTATGAATCTAACTCTTGTCTATTTTACAGTTTAAAAACACAAAATGGATAGACAACCCAATATTTTAAGAGACCTACCCGGAGACATGATTGATGAAATCTTGTCTAGAGTCGGCCAGAATTCTTCGGCACAACTATTTAAGGTGAGATCAGTTTGTAAGACATTCGAAGAACGTTCCAAGAATGTCTTGGTTTATAAGAGACTTTCGTTTGAAAGATGGGGGATATCACATTGGGAAACCCATAAGTTACGATGTGTTTACTTTGACGCATATATTGCGGGGAACCCAAATGCTATTTTACACAACGGGTTAAGAAATTATTTTGACTCAATATATCCGAATATTGGACTTCGTGATTTAGAAAAAGCGGCTAACATGCAACATAAAGAAGCATGTTATGCTTACGGATTAGTAATGTTCGCTTCTCACCAAAGTGAGAACAAGAACATCGGGCTACAACTATTAAACAAAATGTTTCCACAAGTGACGGAGTCGGTAATTGGGGTAAGAAATGAGGTTTTTAGATTATTACGGGACTGTTGGACATTACGTAACCCTCGTCCCTTTGATGACGTTACAACACGCTGTCTTATCAACGGCCATAACGGTTATGTTGCACAAGACCAAGGATGGGAAGTAGTCCTAGTAAAACCAGAATGCATGACTTGTTTCTGGACGTATGAATTACGTGTCTTTATTGTCTTTGTTGAACGACTTGTGTACTAGCTAGAATTGTCTTCACAACTATCTTGTATCAAAGTTATTGTGTGCTATATTTCATGCTTTATGTAAAATAAGCGGTATTGTAAGTTTGTAAAATATTGTATAAAAGTTTGAACGCGAAATATTATTATAATCAATTTTTCATATAGAATTGTAGTAGTTGAATTGTATATTAGCTACTAGTATGAACTTAACGGGTAGGTACTACCCGAATTTAAACTTATAAAACGCTAATATGAAGAAAAAGCTTTTATAAATGAGTTCATATTATGCTACGAAATACTATTAACTACTCTTAATATTCTGTATGATTAACTTGTTCCATTTGACTATTTTGAAGGAAATGGCACCGACTACTCGACACACCGTGAATATGAATGAAGAGGAATTCCGTACTTTTCTAGCTTCAAACATAGCCGCAGTACAGGCTGCGCTACATACCAACAATAACCTTGGATCTGGCAGTACAGGAAATCGTGTAGGATGCACCTACAAAGAATTCACTGCCTGCAAACCTTTGGAATTTGATGGAACCGAAGGACCGATCGGATTGAAACGGTGGACCGAGAAGGTTGAATCGGTGTTTGCCATAAGTAAGTGTACTGAAGAGGACAAAGTGAAGTACGCTACGCATACCTTCACAGGTTCTGCGTTAACATGGTGGAATACCTATCTAGAGCAAGTGGGACAAGATGATGCGTACGCACTACCGTGGTCAGCATTCAAGCACTTGATGAACGAGAAGTACCGTCCCAGAACCGAGGTCAATAAGCTCAAGACAGAACTTAGAGGGTTACGAACCCAAGGATTTGATATTACCACGTACGAAAGACGATTCACAGAATTGTGCCTATTGTGTCCGGGAGCATTCGAAGATGAGGAAGAGAAGATCGACGCGTTTGTGAAAGGATTACCGGAAAGAATCCAAGAAGATATAAGTTCACACGAGCCCGCCTCCATACAACAGGCATGTAGAATGGCTCACAAACTAGTGAACCAGATTGAAGAAAGAATTAAAGAACAGACTGCTGAAGAGGCCAATGTGAAGCAAGTCAAAAGAAAGTGGGAGGAAAACGGTGATAAGAATCACCAATACAACAACAACAGCAATTACAACAATAATCGCAACAATTATCCCAACAATCGCAACATCAATCGCAACTACAACAAACGGCCCAACAAAAACAACAACAACAACAACAGCAACTACAACAATCATCCCAACAACAATAATAACCGCAACAACAACAAAAATCAGAAGCAGCTATGCCAAAGGTGTGAAAAGAATCACTCGGGGTTCTGCACCAAATTTTGCAACAAGTGTAAAAGAAATGGCCATAGCGCGGCGAAATGTGAGGTCTACGGACCAGGGGTTAATAGAACGAAAGGAACAAATGGTGTCGGAACGAGTAATGGCGGAGCAAGTAGTGTCGGAGCAAGTTATGCCAATGTAGTTTGTTATAAATGTGGAAAACCAGGCCACATTATTAGAAATTGCCCGAACCAGGAGAACACGAATGGACAAGGCCGTGGAAGAGTTTTCAATATTAATGCGGTAGAGGCACAGGAAGACCCGGAGCTTGTTACGGGTACGTTTCTTATTGACAATAAATCTGCTTACGTTTTATTTGATTCGGGTGCGGATAGAAGCTATATGAGTAGAGATTTTTGTGCTAAATTAAGTTGTCCATTGACGCCTTTGGATAGTAAATTTTTACTCGAATTAGCAAATGGTAAATTAATTTCAGCAGATAATATATGTCGGAATCGAGAAATTAAACTGGTTAGCGAAACATTTAAGATTGATTTGATACCAGTAGAGTTAGGGAGTTTTGATGTGATAATCGGTATGGACTGGTTGAAAGAAGTGAAAGCGGAGATCGTTTGTTACAAAAATGCAATTCGCATTATACGAGAAAAAGGAAAACCCTTAATGGTGTACGGAGAAAAGGGCAACACGAAGCTACATCTTATTAGTAATTTGAAGGCACAAAAACTAATAAGAAAAGGTTGCTATGCTGTTCTAGCACACGTCGAGAAAGTACAAACTGAAGAAAAGAGCATCAATGATGTTCCCATTGCAAAAGAATTTCCCGATGTATTTCCGAAAGAATTACCGGGATTACCCCCACATCGATCCGTTGAATTTCAAATAGATCTTGTACCAGGAGTTGCACCAATAGCTCGTGCTCCTTACAGACTCGCACCCAGCGAGATGAAACAACTGCAAAGCCAATTACAAGAACTTTTAGAGCGTGGTTTCATTCGACCAAGCACATCACCGTGGGGAGCTCCTGTTTTGTTTGTCAAGAAGAAAGATGGTACATTCAGGTTGTGTATCGACTACCGAGAGTTGAACAAACTTACCATCAAGAACCGCTACCCACTACCGAGAATCGACGACTTATTTGATCAACTACAAGGCTCGTCTATTTATTCAAAGATTGACTTACGTTCCGGGTATCATCAAATGCGGGTGAAAGAAGATGATATTCCAAAGACTGCTTTCAGAACACGTTACGGTCATTACGAGTTTATGGTCATGCCGTTTGGTTTAACTAATGCACCAGCTGTGTTCATGGACCTTATGAACCGAGTGTGTGGACCATACCTTGACAAGTTTGTCATTGTTTTCATTGATGACATACTTATTTACTTAAAGAATGACCAAGAACACGGTGAACATTTGAGAAAGGTGTTAGAAGTATTGAGGAAGGAAGAATTGTACGCTAAGTTTTCAAAGTGTGCATTTTGGTTGGAAGAAGTTCAATTCCTCGGTCACATAGTGAACAAAGAAGGTATTAAGGTGGATTCGGCAAAGATAGAAACTGTTGAAAAGTGGGAAACCCCGAAAACTCCGAAACACATACGCCAGTTTTTTAGGACTAGCTGGTTACTACAGAAGGTTCATCCAAGACTTTTCCAGAATAGCAAAACCCTTGACTGCATTAACGCATAAAGGGAAGAAATTTGAATGGAATGATGAACAAGAGAAAGCGTTTCAGTTATTGAAGAAAAAGCTAACTACGGCACCTATATTGTCATTGCCTGAAGGGAATGATGATTTTGTGATTTATTGTGACGCATCAAAGCAAGGTCTCGGTTGTGTATTAATGCAACGAACGAAGGTGATTGCTTATGCGTCTAGACAATTGAAGATTCACGAACAAAATTATACGACGCATGATTTGGAATTAGGCGCGGTTGTTTTTTGCATTAAAGACTTGGAGGCACTACTTATATGGGGTCAAAAGTATTATATATACTGACCACAAAAGTCTTCAACACATATTTAATCAGAAACAACTGAATATGAGGCAGCGTAGGTGGATTGAATTATTGAATGATTACGACTTTGAGATTCGTTACCACCCGGGGAAGGCAAATGTGGTAGCCGATGCCTTGAGCAGGAAGGACAGAGAACCCATTCGAGTAAAATCTATGAATATAATGATTCATAATAACATTACTACTCAAATAAAGGAGGCGCAACAAGGAGTTTTAAAAGAGGGAAATTTAAAGGATGAAATACCCAAAGGATCGGAGAAGCATCTTAATATTCGGGAAGACGGAACCCGGTATAGGGCTGAAAGGATTTGGGTACCAAAATTTGGAGATATGAGAGAAATGGTACTTAGAGAAGCTCATAAAACCAGATACTCAATACATCCTGGAACGGGGAAGATGTACAAGGATCTCAAGAAACATTTTTGGTGGCCGGGTATGAAAGCCGATGTTGCTAAATACGTAGGAGAATGTTTGACGTGTTCTAAGGTCAAAGCTGAGCATCAGAAACCATCAGGTCTACTTCAACAACCCGAAATCCCGGAATGGAAATGGAAAAACATTACCATGGATTTCATCACTAAATTGCCAAGGACTGCAAGTGGTTTTGATACTATTTGGGTAATAGTTGATCGTATCACCAAATCAGCACACTTCCTACCAATAAGAGAAGATGACAAGATGGAGAAGTTAGCACGACTGTATTTGAAGGAAGTCGTCTCCAGACATGGAATACCAATCTCTATTATCTCTGATAGGGATGGCAGATTTATTTCAAGATTCTGGCAGACATTACAGCAAGCATTAGGAACTCGTCTAGACATGAGTACTGCCTATCATCCACAAACTGATGGGCAGAGCGAAAGGACGATACAAACGCTTGAAGACATGCTACGAGCATGTGTTATTGATTTCGGAAACAGTTGGGATCGACATCTACCATTAGCAGAATTTTCCTACAATAACAGCTACCATTCAAGCATTGAGATGGCACCGTTTGAAGCACTTTATGGTAGAAAGTGCAGGTCTCCGATTTGTTGGAGTGAAGTGGGGGATAGACAGATTACGGGTCCGGAGATTATACAAGAAACTACCGAGAAGATCATCCAAATTCAACAACGGTTGAAAACCGCCCAAAGTCGACAAAAGAGCTACGCTGACATTAAAAGAAAAGATATAGAATTTGAAATTGGAGAGATGGTCATGCTTAAAGTTGCACCTTGGAAAGGCGTTGTTCGATTTGGTAAACGAGGGAAATTAAATCCAAGGTATATTGGACCATTCAAGATTATTGATCGTGTCGGACCAGTAGCTTACCGACTAGAGTTACCTCAACAACTCGCGGCTGTACATAACACTTTCCACGTCTCGAATTTAAAGAAATGTTTTGCTAAAGAAGATCTCACTATTCCGTTAGATGAAATCCAAATCAACGAAAAACTTCAATTCATCGAAGAACCCGTCAAAATAATGGATCGTGAGGTTAAAAGACTTAAGCAAAACAAGATACCAATTGTTAAGGTTCGATGGAATGCTCGTAGAGGACCCGAGTTCACCTGGGAGCGTGAAGATCAGATGAAGAAGAAATACCCGCATCTATTTCCATAAGATTCGTCAACACCTTCAACAGCTTAAAATTTCGGGACGAAATTTATTTAACGGGTAGGTACTGTAGTGACCCGAACTTTTCCATGTTTATATATATTAATTGAGATTGATATTTACATGATTAAATGTTTCCAACATGTTAAGCAATCAAACTTGTTAAGACTTGATTAATTGAAATATGTTTCATATAGACAATTGACCACCCAAGTTGATCGGTGATTCACGAACGTTAAAACTTGTAAAAACTATATGATGACATATATATGGATATATATATATATAGTTAACATGATACTATGATAAGAAAACATATCATAAAGTATATTAACAATGAACTACATATGTAAAAACAAGACTACTAACTTAATGATTTTTAAACGAGACATATATGTAACGATTATCGTTGTAAAGACATTTAATGTATATATATCATATTAAGAGATATTCATACATGATAATATCATGATAATATAATAATTTAAAATCTCATTTGATATTATAAACATTGTGTTAACAACATTTAACAAGATCGTTAACCTAAAGGTTTCAAAACAACACTTACATGTAACGACTAACGATGACTTAACGACTCAGTTAAAATGTATATACATGTAGTGTTTTAATATGTATTTATACACTTTTGAAAGACTTCAATACACTTATCAAAATACTTCTACTTAACAAAAATGCTTACAATTACATCCTCGTTCAGTTTCATCAACAATTCTACTCGTATGCACCCGTATTCGTACTCGTACAATACACAGCTTTTAGATGTATGTACTATTGGTATATACACTCCAATGATCAGCTCTTAGCAGCCCATGTGAGTCACCTAACACATGTGGGAACCATCATTTGGCAACTAGCAGGAAATATCTCATAAAATTACAAAAATATGAGTAATCATTCATGACTTATTTACATGAAAACAAAATTACATATCCTTTATATCTAATCCATACACCAAAGACCAAAAACACCTACAAACACTTTCATTCTTCAATTTTCTTCATCTAATTGATCTCTCTCAAGTTCTATCTTCAAGTTCTAAGTGTTCTTCATAAATTCCAAAAGTTCTAGTTTCATAAAATCAAGAATACTTTCAAGTTTGCTAGCTCACTTCCAATCTTGTAAGGTGATCATCCAACCTTAAGAAATCTTTGTTTTTTACAGTAGGTTATCATTCTAATACAAGGTAATAATCATATTCAAACTTTGGTTCAATTTCTATAACTATAACAATCTTATTTCAAGTGATGATCTTACTTGAACTTGTTTTCGTGTCATGATTCTGCTTCAAGAACTTCGAGCCATCCAAGGATCCATTGAAGCTAGATCCATTTTTCTCTTTTCCAGTAGGTTTATCCAAGGAAATTAAGGTAGTAATGATGTTCATAACATCATTCGATTCATACATATAAAGCTATCTTATTCGAAGGTTTAAACTTGTAATCACTAGAACATAGTTTAGTTAATTCTAAACTTGTTCGCAAACAAAAGTTAATCCTTCTAACTTGACTTTTAAAATCAACTAAACACATGTTCTATATCTATATGATATGCTAACTTAATGATTTAAAACCTGGAAACACGAAAAACACCGTAAAACCGGATTTACGCCGTCGTAGTAACACCGCGGGCTGTTTTGGGTTAGTTAATTAAAAACTATGATAAACTTTGATTTAAAAGTTGTTATTCTGAGAAAATGATTTTTATTATGAACATGAAACTATATCCAAAAATTATGGTTAAACTCAAAGTGGAAGTATGTTTTCTAAAATGGTCATCTAGACGTCGTTCTTTCGACTGAAATGACTACCTTTACAAAAACGACTTGTAACTTATTTTTCCGACTATAAACCTATACTTTTCTGTTTAGATTCATAAAATAGAGTTCAATATGAAACCATAGCAATTTGATTCACTCAAAACGGATTTAAAATGAAGAAGATGTGGGTAAAACAAGATTGGATAATTTTTCTCATTTTAGCTACGTGAAAATTGGTAACAAATCTATTCCAACCATAACTTAATCAACTTGTATTGTATATTATGTAATCTTGAGATACTATAGACACGTATACAATGTTTCGACCTATCATGTCGACACATCTATATATATTTCGGAACAACCATAGACACTCTATATGTGAATGTTGGAGTTAGCTATACAGGGTTGAGGTTGATTCCAAAATATATATAGTTTGAGTTGTGATCAATACTGAGATACGTATACACTGGGTCGTGGATTGATTCAAGATAATATTTATCGATTTATTTCTGTACATCTAACTGTGGACAACTAGTTGTAGGTTACTAACGAGGACAGCTGACTTAATAAACTTAAAACATCAAAATATATTAAAAGTGTTATAAATATATTTTGAACATACTTTGATATATATGTATATATTGTTATAGGTTCGTGAATCAACCAGTGGCCAAGTCTTACTTCCCGACGAAGTAAAAATCTGTGAAAGTGAGTTATAGTCCCACTTTTAAAATCTAATATTTTTGGGATGAGAATACATGCAGGTTTTATAAATGATTTACAAAATAGACACAAGTACGTGAAATTACATTCTATGGTTGAATTATCGAAATCGAATATGCCCCTTTTTATTAAGTCTGGTAATCTAAGAATTAGGGAACAGACACCCTAATTGACGCGAATCCTAAAGATAGATCTATTGGGCCTAACAAACCCCATCCAAAGTACCGGATGCTTTAGTACTTCGAAATTTATATCATATCCGAAGGGTGTCCCGGAATGATGGGGATATTCTTATATATGCATCTTGTTATTGTCGGTTACCAGGTGTTCACCATATGAATGATTTTTATCTCTATGTATGGGATGTGTATTGAAATATGAAATCTTGTGGTCTATTGTTACGATTTGATATATATAGGTTAAACCTATAACTCACCAACATTTTTGTTGACGTTTTAAGCATGTTTATTCTCAGGTGATTATTAAGAGCTTCCGCTGTCGCATACTTAAATAAGGACGAGATTTGGAGTCCATGCTTGTATGATATTGTGTAAAAACTGCATTCAAGAAACTTATTTTGTTGTAACATATTTGTATTGTAAACCATTATGTAATGGTCGTGTGTAAACAGGATATTTTAGATTATCATTATTTGATAATCTACGTAAAGCTTTTTAAACCTTTATTGATGAAATAAAGGTTATGGTTTGTTTTAAAATGAATGCAGTCTTTGAAAAACGTCTCATATAGAGGTCAAAACCTCGCAACGAAATCAATTAATATGGAACGTTTTTAATCAATAAGAACGGGACATTACAACTTGGGTAGTAGGTGTGAGCCTAGCTTCCAAATCGTGCACCGTTTCTTCCAGGGTTTCTACTTTACGCTCGAGTCTATGGATTTGTTCTACCCATTCCTCCGTAAGGTTTGTCAATTCTTGATATTTAGTTCGAAGTCTTCTAACTTCTTCTAGTAATCCCATCTGATTAGAATTTGGGAGTAGAGGACGAATACTGTCTTGGGCTACATCGAGTCGACCTTCGAGGCGGAAAATCCTTGCGAAAAGAGTGTAAACAGTATTACGAATAGGTTCGCCGGTAAGCGGATCGAGTACTCCAACGTTTGGTGGTAAGTTTGGCTCGTGATAAGGAGTACCTTCTTCATTTCTCCATAGGGTGAGTATTTCGCGAACCCATCCCCATTTTCTGAAGAAATTACGGTAATTGATCGGTTGGTGGGTCCTCGTCATGCTGTCTTCGGAACTAGAGGAATTTGAAGAATCGGGTGAGAAATCCATATTATGTGTTTGGAATAGGGTTTGATATGAAATGGGTATTGAATACTGAATGATATATTCGTCTCCTTGAATACGTATTTATAGCAAAAAGATTTCCGTAATTTACGGAGGAAATTTAGGAAAAGTGGTAGACAAGGTCTATTGGGATAGATATGATAAGATATGATTTGTCTATACTCCAATAATGGCAGTATGACGTGTCGAGATTATAAAATGATAAGTATGTAATCTAATAATCTTTCGATTAAAGACTTTCAATTCGTATACTGTGATAACCCAATGACATTTTCCGGTTCACAAATCGATGCATAAAGGTATAAGGCATATAGGTACGTGATATAACAGGCAGTTATATACGTTTGAGTATGAATAGTAACAATTATAGGAGTTTCAAAAATCATGGATAATATTTCAGGTAATACATATGTAATACACAAAACCATGATAGATGACATAGGAATGTCAAGAATTTCAGAAATCATGGTGTCGCATTTAAGTGCGGTGGCGTAATTGGATAATACTTAGGAAAGTGAGCAGAGTTCTTAGGTTGGCACGACATTCTAAGATAAGTAAAGTTTCTAAAGTATAGTATAGCATTTAACAGTTTAAGGCAACAATTAAAGGCACTATGGTCAGGGAAAGTTGTAGTCCTACATTGCTAAGGTACCTAATTGTATAAGGCACACATAAAATGCAATCCTGGTTCTCTACAACAACCTGCTCTGATACCAATCTATCACACCCCCAAATAGGGCCTTGGGTATTTGTGACTAATTATATCAAATCACAGTTGTATAAACGAGAACGACTCTGCATGAGACGTTTTGTTGAGTTTTACAGCGGAAGATAAATATGTCTTTAATTGATATGATATGTAATGAAGACTCCAAGCATAGCAAGCAATCATCATCAAAGCAGTAGATATACAGCGGAAACAATATTTAAGTACCCGTGAATAAACATGCTTAAAAAGGTCAACACGAGTTTGAGTGAGTTCATAGGTTTGTCATAAATAATGATTTCAGTAATAGTGTTAGAACACAAAATTTAGTTTGTAAAGTTGATCTCCCGCAGGATCAAAAGTTATGCCAGTGCGTGATATTTAGACTAAACGTTGTTTGCCCCGTGACAAGTTGTTATGTCCTTGTCGTTTTAATTTCATTATTAAGTAATACAAAGACTTCGTCAAATGTATCGGGGACGTTACTCCCGATAGGCCTATCCCCAATAATTAAGAATGCCGCAGCAATTAAAAATATCACTGTAGGGACTTAGTCGGAAATAGCCGGGTATAGCATAGTTTTAACAGTTGGTACTGATATTTAGACTAGAGTTTCAAGTTTGCCCCGTAACAAGTTATCGTTTATACTTGTCGGTTGGGGAATTGCTGGTCATAGCCCAACATATCACAGTTTAACAGTTGGTACTTGTATTTAGACTAGACTTTCAAGTTTGCCCCGTAACAAGTTATCGTTTATACTTGTCGGTTGGGGACTTGCTGGTCATAGCCCAACATATCACAGTTTAATAGTTGATACGTGTAAAACAGTTGTAAAAGTTGCGCATGTATTCTCAGCCCAAAAATATAGAAAAAGGGAGCAGATGAACTCACATTAAATAGCAGTTGAAGTATTCCACGCAAGAAGGAAAGTAAAGCAAGTAAGTGATCTGGATATCAACCTTGAGGTATAACGTTTGATTATTTAATGTCTAACTTGACATAAAATATGTTTATTAATATAGCAACTATATTGACAGTGACGGTTTTCGAGAAAAGTTCCTATTTCTCAAAAGTTTCTATTTTTAGAAACCTACTATTTATGAAAAACTTCCACTTATAGTAAGCTTCTAGTTTAAGAATGTTCGGGTTATAATTCTTAACAAAGATGTTATACAATCTCGCCCAAACTTCGTCGCTAACATGCAAGTCACTCGAATGATCTATTGTTACCGAGCGGCCCAGGATCTCTTGACCAGAATCTAAGTCTTGGCATTCGAGATCCACAAGCGTCCCATAATGGTAACAAGGATCACCCTAGGCCACAAGTAGCGGTGATGTTTGTAGTCTTTGTACGCTATCTTTAATTATAACCTTCACGTTAGGTGCGTATATACATATATATTCATTAATTCGATTTTAATTATAACTCCTATATATTAATTCATAAAAATACTTTTATAATTTTTAGTAACATATATTACTAATTATAACATGTTATTTATTTTAATTTTAATTGCATATAATTTATAACATTATTTACATGTTTCGGTAAAAAAAATAATAAATCGAAGTAAACAGTAAAAAGTAAAAAATTAAAAAAGTAAAAAGTAAAAAGTAAGAAAAAATACTTACTAGTAGTAATTCTTCAAAGAGAGAATGAGAGAAATTTTGGTGTGAGTTTGAATGAGAAATGAGGGGTATTTATACTTGAAAAAATTAGGTAAAAAGAATAAAATAATTAAAAGAAAAAGAAATATTTTAATTTTTAATGGGATTTTAAAATTCAAAAGTATTAAATGTTAGGTCATGGGATAATGCACAAAATAAAATAATAAAAGTAGTTTTCTATTATAATTTTTAATTAAAAAGTAATTTATTTATTTATTTATTTTATTAAAAAAATCATTTATTTTAAGGATTTTTTATATATATATATATTTTTTAAAATAAACAAATTGATTTACTACTTTTCCAAGAATATTTGTCAATATATTTTTTTTTATTCATAATAACAATACTGATAATAAAGATATTAATTATTGATATCTTGTTTAAAAAGGATATTATTAATAATAATAATATTAATATATCAAATTAATGCGTAATTATTTACAAATAATTGTTCGTGAATCGTCAGAATTAGTCGAGGTTAAATGAAATCATATAAAGTTTTTGTTTAAATCAACTCGGAAATTTCCGGGTTGTCACACTTTCTTCTTTAGAGGACATGTCAACTTCCAAGCTTATGTCAAAAACATGAAGGGTAATGAGGATAATTTCAGAAGTAATTGGCCTCTAGTTGCAGCTATTCAACAAGGGAAAATGAAAATTTTCAAAGGACAAAAACGGCCATAAGAATCAGATGTCAGAGGTACACGGTCGAACCACGGTCGACCGTGTAGTGAGCCGTATGACTTCTAGGCAGATTTCTCTTTCCAATAAAAGCCAAGCCTTAAAGCATTTGAAGACTCACCTCTTGCACTCATATTCTCTCATACTTACTGATATCATTCTTATAATTAAATTATAATCTTGTGGAGTGATTCAAGCAAGAGTACTTGTAAGCTTAAAGTTGTAAGTTTACTTGTAAGCTATCTTCTTAAAGGGATTTAGAGGATAGTTGTGTTTTCACTAGGATAGTTCATTAGGATCTTGTGGTAAGAGCTATAGGTGATTGTGAAGTCTTCAAAGGAATGTAAGAGTTCACAAGTTGTGGCTTATCGAAGTACTAGTGTTGTATCCGAATACTCCACCGAGTTTGAAGTATCATAGTGAAGAAAAATCTCAATTCGTAGAATTGAGGAGTGGATTAAGAAAGATTAGTTAGCATCTTCCCAAACCACTATAAATCGTTGTGTTTGTTCTCTCTTCCCTTATCTTTTTATTACAAGTTTATATATATTTACATTGTTAGTATTATTAGAGAACAAACATTTCAAATCACACTATATCAAGTTTAAGTTCAACAAAACGTTAAGAAAATTTTGAAAAATTGACTAAGTAACTATTCACCCCCCTCTAGTTACTTACATTTAGTATCAGAGCGGTTGCTCTAATTGTTTTGTCAAAAATTACTAATTCGAAATTAAAACTAATTTTTGCAAATCTTAGAGTTTAAGATCATGGAACAAAAATTTGAGAACTTGAACTACAGTGAAGGATGATCCATGCAAAGGCCTCCACTTCTTGAAAGTGAAGGATTTTGTTATTGAAAACATCGATTTGAAACGTATGTCCATTCCAAAGACATAGACTATTGGAACATTATTACTAAAAGTGATTATCTTCCATTTAAGTTTGGTGATGATAAGAAAACTAAAATATATATACCCGAGGAAGAATGGACTAAGGAGCATAAGGTAGAATTAAGCAAAAACTATGAAGCTAAGATGACCATTTTTAATGCATTGCCTAGGAAAGAATATGAGAGAGTTTTTATGATGGGTAGTGCTAAGGAAATTTGGGATAGTATTATGGTTACTCATCATGGAAACCCGCAAGTTATAGAAAATAAAGTAGAATTACTTATAACTAAATATGAACAATTTGCTATTGAAGATTATGAAAAAATTGATAGTTCCTACACTAGATTTAACAATATTTGTTCAAGTTTGAAAGCTCTAGGTACGGTCTACACGGATAAGCAATATGTTCGAAAATTCTTAAGGGCCTTACCATCAAGATGGAGACCAAAGGTGACGACAATTGACGAATCAAAGAATGCAGAAAATTTAACTCTAGATGAACTGATTGGAAATCTCAAAGTTCATTAGGTCATTCTAGATAAGGATGACGAGGTGGAAAAGGCCAAGAAAGAAAAGAACAAGTCAATTGCTCTAAAGACTAAGATTCATGATGAATATGACTTGGACGATGACGATGATGATATCCTAAATGATGATGAACAACTTGCATTTATTGTTCGCTCATTTAAGAAGTTCTATCGAAGGCCGGGAAACTATGTTCGTCCTCCAACGGAACAAAAGAAAACGCCATTCGATCCGAAGAGAAATTTTGTACGAAAATGATTTGGGTGCGGTGATCCAAATCATTTGATAAGTGAATGTCCTAAGAGAAAGAATGAAAAGGCTTTTCTTGGAGACGCATGGGATGATGAAGAAAACGACACACAAGAAGAAGGGAAAGAAACGTGTCTCATGGCTATTGACATCCCAAGTGATGACGACAAGGGATCGCAAGTCGGACAAACCGAAAATGAGGTACTTTCAAGTTCCTTTGAGTTCAATATTGATAACTTTGCTAAGTTATGTGTCTTAAGTAGTAAAGTAATTAACAAAAACACAAGTCTAAAGGAAGAAAATAACTCACTTAGGTTAGAAATCTTACAACTTAAAGAAAAATTATCTAATTCACAAGAATGTCTTACATGTGATGACTTAAAACATGAAAACCTTGTCTTGAACAAAACTAACAAACTACTTGAAAATAAAATTAAGTTTTCAAAATATGATGGAAGTAGTAAAGTGTTAGAAAATATTTTAAACGTTCAAAAATCAACAAATAACAAACAAGGGCTAGGATATACGAAAAATACTCTTGAGATAAAATCGTCCAAACATAAGCCAATAGTGTTTGTTAAATCTAAAGAAGTGGAAACACCAAAACCAAAGGCTTCTACAACCAAACAAGTTAAGACAAGTAGAAAAGAAATCAAACCATTCGTGCAAAATTATTCAAGAAGAATGATCAATCAAAACTTTGAAAGAAAACGGGTCGAAACTAAAAGGAGCAACAATATTAAAATTGTAAAAGGTGGATTAAAGTAGGAGTCTTCAATGCTAATCATCCCGGACCCAACAAACATTGGGTACAAAAGTTATTGATTAATTAAATATATGTTTGTCTCAATGGTTTTGTACAAAATGAGGAATGGATAATTGATAGCGGATGTACAACACACATGACGGGCAACAAAGAATTCTTCACAAAATATACGGAGCACAATGGAGGTGATGTAATCTTTGGTGGCGATGTGAAGGGAAAAATCGTCGGTAAAGGTAACATTACAAATCAAAAGATTACACTTGATAATGTGTTACACATTAAAAACTTAAGCTTTAACTTGCTAAGTGTAGGAAGAATATGTGATAAAGGATATAACATGACATTTACTAAAAATTCCTCACACATAATAAAAGATGGTAAAAGCGTCATAAATGGAACTAGGAAGAAAGGTCTTTATACTTGCAAATTGGATAATTTCAAACATGTAGATATTTGTCTCACATCTATACATGATACTACTACCTTGTGGCATAGGAGACTAGGTCATGCTAACATGAAACTAATTCACAACATATCCTCAAAAGACATAGTTAGAGACTTGCCTAAGTTAAAATATGAAAGTCATTTTTGTGATGCATGCAAGGTAGGAAAACAAGTACATGCTAGTCATAAACCTAAGAACTTTATCTCTACTAAAAGATGTCTAGAACTTTTGCACATGGATTTATTTGGGCCATCGGCCGTTCAAAGTTATGGAGAAAATTTTTATACCTTAGTAATAGTAGATGATTTCTCAAGATATACATGGACACTATTTCTAAAGCATAAAAATGAAGCATGTGAAACATTCATAATCTTTGCCACTAAGATACAAAATTTGCTAGGTTTTACTATAGTAACAATAAGAACGGATCATGGTAGAGAATTTGATATGATGCTCAATTTGGAGTCTTTTGTGATTTAAATGGTATCTCTCATAATTTTTCGGCTCCTCGCACACCTCAATCTAATAGGGTTGTTGAAAGGAAAAACCGAACTCTTCAAGAAATGAGTTGAACTATGTTAAATGAACAATCAATACCTCAAAAGTTTTGGAGTGAATCCATTGCCACCTCCACCTATATTCAAAATAGAGTCTTAATTAGGCCATCAATGGATAAAACACCTTACGAAATTTTAAATGGTAGAAAACCAACCGTAAGTCATCTTAGAGTATTCGGGTGCAAATGTTTTATCTTAAACAAAAGGAATATCTTACAAAGTTCGAACCTAAGGCTTACGAAGGAGTATTTTTAGGGTATTCATTAGAAAGTATGGCATACAGGGTTCTAAATAAATACACAAATGTCATAGAAGAATCCCTAGATATCACATTTGATGAAAGTCCACCACCACCCAAAACTAAACCTTTAGAGGATGATGATGTGATAGAACAAGATGCCATAGAATTAATGCCAACTCAAATCGAGTTCAATGACACAAATGAGGATGGATCTCATTTGAAACCAAGTAAGGATAACTTAGCGTCTTCGATCGATCTCAAACTTATAAAGGATCATCCTATAGGTCAAGTCATTGGACACATCAACACTAGAACCACTAGATCACAAGCATTCAACCTAATTGCCAACTATGCTTTTATCTCACAAATAGAACCCAAAAATGTTAAGGAAGCCCTATTAGATGAAAGTTGGGTAGAAGCTATGCAAGAGGAATTAAATCAATTCTAAACGAGCGATTTATGGGATTTGGTTCCTTTACCTACTAAAAGCAATATCATAGGTACAAAATGGGTGTATAGAAACAAACTAGATGAAAATGGCAACGTAGTTAGAAACAAGGCTAGACTAGTTGCACAAGGATATAGCCAACAAGAGGGAATTGATTATGATGAAACATTTGCTCCCGTCACTAGGCTAGAATCAATAAGAATACTTCTTGCATATGCATGTGCCAACAACTTCAAACTCTATCAAATGGATGTCAAAAGTGCCTTTTTAAATGTTGTCATTAATGAAGAAGTTTATGTGTCATAACCTCTGGGGTTTGAAGACTTCGAAAAACTTTATCATGTTTTTAAACTTTAAAAGGCTCTCTATGGGCTTAAACAAGCCCCTAGAGCATGATATGAAAGACTTAGAACCTTCTTGATAAATAATGGGTATGAAATGGGAAAAATTGATAATACACTCTTTATCAAAAGGCATGAAAAAGATTTAGTTATAGTTCAAATATATGTTGATGATATTGTATTTGGTTCTACTAACGAATCTCTTAGCAATGAGTTTTCTAAGTTAATGCATGATGAGTTTGAAATGAGTATGATGGGTAAACTCAAGTTCTTTCTCGGACTACAAATCAAGCAACTAGAAGATGGAACGTTCATCAATCAACAAAAATACATTCATGAAATGATCAAAAAATTCTGAATGGAGAACTCAAAACCAATGGCAACTCCGATGGCAACAAATGTAAAACTCACCTTAGAAGGGGAAGGAGAACCGTTCGATAGTACAAAATATAGGGGAATGATTGGATCCCTTCTATACTTAACGGCAAGTCGGCCCGATATCATGTTTAGTGTGTGCTTATGTGCAAGATTTCAAGAGAAACCAAAGACATCACACGTTGAGGCCGTCAAAAGAATTTTTAGATACCTAAAAGGGATGATGCACCTTGGGTTATGGTATCCAAAGTTCACCGGAGTTGATATTATGTGCTTTGCGGATTTCGACCACAGAGGATCTAGGATTGATAGAAAAAGCACAAGTGGAGTATGCGCATTCGTGGGTCTTTGCCTAACTTCATGGTTCTCGAAGAAGCAAACGTTCGTTGCATTATCCACCACCGAATCCGAATATGTAGCTATGGGAAGAGCGTGCGCACAAGTGCTATGGATGAAGCAAACCTTCCTTGATTATGGTATCATCTCATCTGAAATACCCATATGTTGTGATAATAAAAGTGCTATAGACCTATAGAAAAATCAAATATTACACTCTAGGACTAAACACATAGACATTAGGCACCATTTCCTTCGTGACCACATCCAAAATGGTAATATTGTGATAGATAAGGTAGAATCTGCTGAAAACATAGCTGACATATTCACTAAGCCCCTTAAAAAGGAAACCTTTAACTTTCTTAGGAATGGGTTAGGAATGATGGAACATACTTCGTAAAATTTTATCTTGATCACGCACGGTCGAACCACGGTCGACCGTGATGAAAGCCGCCTGATGTCTGACGAATTTCTTTGTCTTTTGTGCAACTCCTTTAATACCCAAACAACTTTTTCACCAACCATATCTCTTCCTTAAACCCTAACCATTGAATTTCTGGTTTTACTTTTGTCCTACCTTCAAGTATTCTTCAAAAAGTAGTCCATACTCTTTCAAATCTATTCAAGGTAAACACCTAAAACTTACTTCAAATTTTACTAAATTGATTATATTATTTCCAAAATCATAGGAACACTTATTTCTTGCATGAATTACTTAAATATATGAGTAAAGATTTTTCTTATCAAATGAGTCATAATGGTGATTTCTTGCATAAAAACTCATATATATTTTAAATCATTAAACTCACTCATGCACACACACATATGTTTGAACAAATCATTATGATACTTGTGAATCTCATGACTAGTATCTATTCCTGTTAAACATAATGAAAAATGATGAAACTTGTCTAAATTTTCAAAAGAAAAATAGTACAATTCAATTTCAAAGTCATAGTTTTCAAAATGGGTCTAGACAAGGACTAATCTACATATGTTTAGCATATAGTTTTTCAAACCTATGAACTTGATTACTTTGCTAAAATTGTTGTTTTTCTAGGAAATGACCAACACGAGAAATCAACGTATTACGAACAATAGACAAAAAATGGAGACTAGAACACTTCATGAGGAGCGTGTTGTTCATCATACCGAGTTTCTCGAACTAACTCAACTTTTTACCCATATCAATTGTTTCTCATTTCTTGAGCTTGATGAAACCATTTATCCAACTCTCATTAGGGAATTCTATGCTAATCTTGAGGTTTCCAACCCCGATCAAGTGGCATTTCGACTTTTTAATACACCTTACACTTGGTCCCTTGAACAATTCAGAACCGTTACGGAAATTCCTTCGAATGGGCGTTCCTTCTATACTCCTTCAACCGATCTAAGATCACTTAATCCTATGTTTCCGTTGCAACCCATCTTAGATCTCATCACCACTCTGGGAGTACAACGAAACCTTAACCAACGGCTTCGCATTCAAGATAACGACATCCGCCATGATCTTCAATTTATTCTTAATGTCGTTCGGAACAATGTCTATTGTCGGGAACCTACCGCTACTCACATATCTGGAACCGAAGTCGTTGTCATGTGGTAACTTCTCACTCATGAACCCATAAATATTGCTTATCTCACTACTCAAAGAATGGGTTACCTTCGAGAACTAGGAACTCGTCCACTTCCATATTCAAATCATCTTAATCGGCTTTTCCGATTTGTTAATGCCATCAACGCTTATCATATCCCTCAACCCGTGTCAACAATTTCTATTACTTATTGGGAGGCTCATCAAGTGATCATTCTCTCATCTGATAATGAAAGCTCGACAATCTCTGATGCATTTAGCACCAATGGGATTTATCCTTAAAAGAACTTAATGTTGGTTAGGAACAATTATAAGGGCGGGTAGATACAACACTTGTCCTAGGATTGACGCTTGTTATGAATTAATTATTGTAATGCACTTGCTATGCTTATCATGTTTGTTACTCTTTATGTCTACTATTGGTTCGAGGGGGAGCCATTTTATTTATTTGCAGGAACATCTGATAAGTGTGTACAATTTAAGGGGGAGCATTACTCTGGGGCGCGCTTAGTTCCATGTGGAACTAACCTTTTTGCTTCGACAAAAGGGGGAGAAAGTGTATGGTAAGTAATGTTAACACTTATGTCGACCTACATAGTTAACACTTACTCATATGTTTGTCATCATCAAAAAAGGGGAGAATGTTGGTTAAGATTCAAAGCATAATATTCAAAAGTTAATCACTTTGTTTTGATGATGACACGCAAGAACTAAGTAGTTAAATCATATGTAGGACGGCATGAGTTCATGAGCCTAAACTATCTCTAGCAAAAGACCAATACTTAAAAAATCATCTAGAGAAAAATGCTACACGGCTGCACCACGGTCGACAGTGACATCAACCATATGTGTCCTGCACCAACTATTTCAAGCTTTTCTAAAACTGCAAACCCACGGCTGACTTCACGGACGACCGCAGCCCGACCGCAGTTTTTTCTGTTACCAATCTTGACCAAATAAAGTTTGACTAGTTCCCGGCATCTATAATTTACAAAACCTTTTTAAACATGCTTATAATAGTTGCCCTCTTTGATCTAAAAAGAGTTTTGAACCAAAAGATGTTAATTTTCACTAATCACACCTAATGACATCTTAATGACACTTTAAGCTTGATTTAGGCTAAAACACTCAAGTGTTATATCTCCTGACCCCAATACATAGTATCATTTAAACATACTAATAATGGTCATTAAAGTCCCAATTAAAGAGTTGCTCTCCCATTAGCTCTATGTATCATTATTTGTATAAGAATGTAATTAGTTCATGTCTAGTCAAGATGAAACAAGAATCATTGTGTTCAAACTATATTCAAACTAGTTCATTTAAGTTGTAACAATGTTCTAAAGGGCAAGATACTCCCATAAGCTAAATGACAAGTAATTAAGAAAGGTTGATGAAGTTTTTGGAAGATAATGGTTTGTCAAGAGACAAAAATATGCAATTACCTCTTTTGGTAATCAATGACAAATGGTTAAAGATTGAAGACTTTCTTCATTAGAGGACATGTCAACTTCCAAGCTTATGTCCAAAACATAAAGGGTAATAAGGATAATTTCAGAAGTAATTGGCCTCTAGTTGCAGCTATTCAACAAGGGAAAATGACCATTTTCAAAGGACAAAAATGGCCATATGAATCAGATGTCAGAGGTACAGGGTCGAATCACGGTCGACCGTGTAGTGAGCCGTATGACTTCCAGGCAAATTTCTCTTTCCTATAAAAGCCAATCCTTGAAGCATTTGAAGACTCACCTCTTGCACTCATATTCTCTCATACTTACTGATATCATTCTTATAATTAAATTGTAATCTTGTGGAGTGATTCAAGCAAGAGTACTTGTAGGCTTAAAGTTGTAAGTTTTACTTGTAAGCTATCTTCTTAAAGGGATCTAGAGGATAGTTGTGTTTTCACTAGGATAGTTCATTAGTATCTTGTGATAAGAGCTATAGGTGATTGTGAAGTCTTCAAAGGGACGTAAGAGTTCACATGTTGCGGCTTATCGAAGTATTAGTGTTGTATCTAGACACTCCATCGAGTTTGGAGTATCATAGTGAAAAAAAAAAATCTCAATTCGTAGAATTGAGGAGTGGATAAAGGAAGATTAGTTAACATCTTCCCGAACCACTATAAATCGTTATGTTTGTTCTCTCTTCCCTTATCTTTTTATTACAATTTTATATATATTTACATTGTTAATATTATTAGAGAACAAACATTTCAAATCACGCTATATCAAGTTCAAGTTCAACAAAACGTTATGAAAATTTTGAAAAATCGACTAAGTAACTATTCACACCCCTCTAGTTACTTACAAGGTACATTCACTGTTAATAAACTATTAACTTCTGTCTTGTTTGATACTGGTGCCGATAGGAGTTATATGTGTAGACATTTTTTTCTCTAAGTTGGATTGGTCATTACTCCATTGAACGAGAATTATCTTGTTGAGGTAGCTAATGGACAATTTGAGAAGGCTGATCAAATTTTCCGCGGCAGTATAATTAACTTAGCTGGTGAGGATTTTAAGATTGATTTGATTCTCATTAAGTTGGGAAGCTTTGACGTGATAGTCGGTATGGACTGGCTGTCAAAAGTGAAAGCAGAAGTTGTCTGTGGAGAGAAGATTATCCGTATACCTCACGAGGATGGTGAGCCATTAATAGTTTACGGAGAGAGAATTAGCCCAAAGCTAAACCTTATTAGTTGCATGAAGGCACAAAAGGTCATGAGAAAAGGGCGTTTTGCTATTTTGGCACATGTGAAGAAATTGGAAGCTGAGGAGAAAAGCGTGAAGGATGTGCCGATTGTAGGCGAATTTCCCGAAGTTTTTCCAGAAGAGTTGCCAGGATTACCCCCGCCGTGATCAGTGGAGTTTCAGATCGATCTAGTTCCAGGAGCTGCACCTGTAGCTCGCGCACCTTATCGACTCGTACCTTTCAAACTGCTAGAGTTGCAGAGTCAACTACAGGAATTTCTAGACCATGGATTAATTCAGCCAAGTTCTTCGCCTTGGGGCGCTCCCGTTTTGTTCGTGAAGAAGAAGGATGGATCCTTCCGCATGTGTATCGATTATCGAGAACTGAACAAGCTGACGATCAAGAACCGATATCCCCTTCCCAGGATTGATGATCTATTCGATCAGCTGCAAGGATCCAGCATTTATTCTAAGATCGATTTGCGGTCAGGTTATCACCAGTTGAGGGTGAAGGAGGGCGATGTCCCCAAGACTGCGTTCCGAACCCGTTATGGTCATTATGAGTTTCTTGTGATGCCATTTGGTTTGACCAACACACATGCCATGTTTATGGATCTTATGAACCGCGTGTGCAAGCCGTACCTAGACAAATTCGTTATCGTCTTCATAAATAATATCCTAATCTATTCCAAAAGCGAAGAAGAACATGAGCAACATCTTCGACTCGTGCTTGAACTCTTGAGACAAGAGCAACTCTATGCCAAATTCTCCAAGTGTGAATTTTGGTTGAAGGAGGGTCAATTTCTTGGTCATATTGTAAGCGATCAGGGTATCAAAGTTGATCCCTCGAAGATCGAAGCCATCAGCAAGTGGGAAACCCCCACTACTCCTACTCATATCCGCCAATTTTTAGGCCTCGCCGGTTACTATCGTAGGTTCATCGAAGGTTTCTCTTTGATTGCGCGTCCTTTGACCGCATTAACTTCCAAAGGGAAGAAGTTCGTTTGGGTGGCTGAACAAGAGTCAGCATTCCAAGCCCTGAAGCAGAAGTTAACCACCGCACCTATCTTATCCCTTCCCGAAAGCAGTGATGACTTCGTTGTATATTGTGACGCCTCGAAACATGGTTTTGGGTGTGTACTGATGCAATGAAAGAAGGTTATTGCTTACGCCTAGCGAAAATTGAAGATTCACCAGCAAAACTACACGACTCTCGATCTCGAACTTGGAGCCGTCGTATTTGCACTCAAACTGTGGAGACACTATCTTTACGGAACCAAGAGTACTATCTTCACCGACCACAAAAGCCTCCAACACATTTTTGATCAGAAGCAGCTGAATATGAGCCAACGGCGGTGGATCGAGACGTTGAACGACTACGATTGTGAACTACGTTACCATCCTGGCAAGGCAAATGTAGTAGCTGATGCCTTAAGCTGAAAGGAGAGAATGGTACCTCTTCGTGCCCGCGCCTTGAACATCACCATCCACACGAATCTCAATAGCCAAATTCGCGTAGCCCAAGATGAGGCTCTCAAGGATGAGAATATTTCTCAAGAACATTTGAACATTCTCGTCTCCCGATTCGAGGTTAAGGAGACTGGACTACGATATTTTGCCAGAAGAATTTGGGTGCCTAGTTATGGGGATTTACGAAGTCTTATTCTAGACGAAGCCCATAAGTCAAGGTATTCGATTCATCCAGGAGCCGGTAAAATGTACCATGACTTGAAGGAGTAATATTGGTGGCTAAACCTTAAGAAGGATGTTGCTATTTACGTTGGAAAGTGTTTAACTTGTTCCAAGGTAAAAGCAGAACATCAGAAGCCATCCGAGTTACCTCAACAACCCGAGATCCCGCAATGGAAGTGGGAAAGTATCACGATGGACTTCTTCATGAAGCTACCGAAAACGGTAGGTGGTTATGATATCATCTGGGTTATTATTGACTGTCTCACTAAATTCTCTCACTTTCTAGCCATGAAGGAAACCAATACAATGGAGAGACTGGTGCAGCTGTACATAAAGGAAATTGTATCCCGTCATGGCGTACCCTTATTGATTATTTTTGACCGAGAAGCCCATTTCACTTCTAGGTTTTGGCGTTCCTTGCAAGAAGCTTTGGGAACACGTTTAGACATGAGTACCGCATATCACTCACAAACCGACGGACAAAGCGAACGTACGATCCAAACCTTGGAGGACATGTTACGTGCTTGTGTTATTGATTTCGGAAAGGCTTGAGAGAAGCATTTGCCTCTAGCCGAATTCTCTTACAACAATAGCTATCACGCTGGTATTAAAGCTACACAATTCGAAGCATTATACGGACGTAAATTTCGTTCTCCTGTTTGTTGGGCCGTGGTAGGTGATAAGTAGATCACTGGGCCCGAACTCATCCATGAAACAACCGAGAAGATCGTTCAAATCCAGGAAAAGCTCAAGACGGCCCGTAACCGTCAAAAGAGCTATGCCGACATTAGACATAAAGATCTCAAATTCCAAGTGGGTGACCACGTAATATTGAAAGTCGCACCTTGGAAAGGTGTAATCCGTTTCAGAAAGCATGAAAAGCTAAATCCGCGATATATTGGTCCATTTGAAATCTTGGAGCGTGTTGGACCCGTTGTTTACTGTTTGGATCTTCCGACACAATTGAGCTCAGTTCATCCCACTTTCCACGTATCGAATCTAAAAAAGTGTCTTGCTGAACCAGAACTTGTCATACCTCTTGATGAGCTTACGATTGATGACAAACTCCACTTCATGGAAGAACCTGTTGAAATTATGGACCGTGAGGTCAAGACCTTGAAACGCAACAAGATTCCAATTGTCCGAGTACGTTGGAATGCTAAACGAGGACCTGAGTTCACTTGGAAATGAGAGGATCATATGATGCAGAAATATCCTCACCTTTTCCCGACTCTACCGTCTAGCTCCGCTTAAAATTTCGGGACAAAATTTACTTTAACATGTGGGTAATGTAACGACCCGACCTTTTCGACTTGTACTTATACTTATTATTTTCACCAAACTTCATATTTGTGCGTATTGTGTTAGATTATATTCTGGGATCATTATTCATGTTAATTACTTTCGTTAATACCTTACAGCGTGTTATTAAGTGCTTAATCACTTAACTTGATCCTCGAATACTTTTATGACCGTTAGTGTCACTTGACGTTTAGAACGAGCTATGTACTTTGTATACGTTAAACTTTAGTCGTAATTGGAATATTATGACTACGTAAAACTAACTGTTATTTTCTAATGACAATTACTTGGCTTATTGGTTGCTTAATTACGCTTATTAATTTACTAATGCACACTAGTTAGTCTTAATGGACTTTTTACCTTAATGGACTTAGGCCCACCCTACTCTAGTTAATGGACCATTAAATTAGCCCAACTTTAATGAGTTTATGATCCATTAAGATGTACGATAAAAACCCATTAAGATGAGCCAACATACTAGCATTTTTGTTAACCATTACTACACATGTTGCATGGAATCCCAACAACAAGCACCACCTTTAGATCACCACCATGCAAAAAGCAAAGTTTGTCTCCCCCTTGTCCCCCAGGCCGTCGGCCAAACACACACCACCACCACTATAAATAGAAGCCTTATTCTTTCATTTCACACTTGATCTCATTCTCATTTTACACACACTTGCTCTCTAAATTTCTCTCTAGTCTTTCTCACACTAAAATTGTAAGTTCTTAAAATTTTCTTCTTCTTCTTCTTCTTCTTCTTCTTCTTCTTCTTCTTCTTCTTCTTCTTCTTCTTCTTCTTCTTCTTCTTCTTCTTCTTCTTCTTCTTCTTCTTCTTCTTCTTCTTCTTCTTCTTCTTCTTCTCTTCTTAATCACGACATCATCATCATCATAAGATCAAGCTTTTTAGCTTTTTAATTTATTATATCTTGTAGATTCAAACTTTGATTTGAATCCTTCAAGAACATGGAAGATTCAAGCTTTCTAGCTTTGGATCTTCATTACTTTGATGGATCTAAGCTTTATAGCTTAAGATCACTTTTTTTTGTTAAAAGATCAAAACTTGTGTTTATGATCTTCATGAAACTTAAAGATCTAGCTTTTTTGCTTTAAAGATCTTCAAGAACATAAAAGATTCAAGCTTTCTAGCTTTGGATCTTCATTACTTTGATGGATCTAAGCTTTATAGCTTAAGATCACTTTGTTTTTACTAAAAGATCAAAACTTGTGTTTATGACCTTCATGAAACTTGAAGATCTAGCTTTTTGCTCTAAAGATCTTCAAGAACATAAAAGATTCAAGCTTTCTAGCTTTGAAATCTCATAATTATTGTTAAGGAATCCAAGCTTTCTAGCTTAGGGTTTCATTACTTTGTTTGATCAAATTTATGTAACTTAAGGTCTTGCTTTCTTGATTTGAATCAAAGTTTGTAGCTTTAATCTTGAATAGAACTTGTATTTGTGTTAAGACTAAGAACATGATGTAACCTTGGTTCATCATCCTTCTAAAACTCTTAAGTGAGTTGTATTTTTCTTAGTTTTGACATTGTGTGTTGATGGTTGAAACTTGGTCAAAGTGATGCTAAAACATCAAGAGTTGTACACTTGAGGCTTATACGCATCAAGGATGAGAACCGTGATGAGCATCAAACACCAAGAAACCCACCGGAGCACTTGTTTACTCTTTTTCAGGGTCTGATCAGACTGCTGGGACTTCTGCAAAGTTGATTTCCAGATAGTTCGGTTCCAGTAGATGACTTTTCGTTTAAGACTCGCCTAAATCCGATTTACGGTTTAGGATTTATAGCCTTCCGAAAATCACTACGCCTTTGTAACGACGTGCTAAAATTCTGACCTACTCGCGCTTGAACCGTCGCCACGGTCAAACGACATCGAGTTATGATATGAAAATTGGATAGCGGTACGAGGACTCACATACGGAGCCTTAGCCACTGACCACGCGTCTTTTCAGTTTGTATAGAGGTCGTAGCAGCTGTCCGAAATCAGCCTTTTTGTTTCGATCTCTATTCTTGTTGAAAACTTACTTTATCTTTTACGTATGATGATAATGATGATGCTTAGGACTTTACTTACGTACTTTTAAACCTTTTGGGATAATTTACTGACTTAGTAACCTTTGACTTAGGTTGAGGACCTTTCAGACCGACTTACTACTTGCATACTTTTCATATCGACTTTTACCGCATTGTTCACTATGAGTTATAGCTCCCTTTCTACTTTACTATTTTTGGGGACTGAGAATACATGCGCTTTTTATGTTTTACATACTAGACATGAGTACTTAAACTTTATATATGTGTGGGTGATATAACGGCACAAAGATTCCCCTTAGCACGGTAACGTTTAGTCATTGGTTTTTGAACCGGTGAACGCGAATCTTAGATATGGATCCATAGGGTTTGACATCCCCACTCGGGCTAGTCGCGCTAGCATTTAACGGGTGTTTAATACTTCGAGAACATACGCACTCGCCAAGTGTACTTTTAGGGGGTGATATTTATATTACTTTGTTAAGTTAGTTACCGGGTGCCCACGGATAAGCATATACTTTTCATACTGTTTTGAATACAAAATCTCGTGGTCTACATTATATCGTTGTTTACAAAAGCTATAGCTCACCAACATTCATGTTGACATTTTAAAGCATGTTATTCTCAGGTGCTTAGACGTTGATGCTTCCACTGTTAGACTTGTTGTTATAGACCCGCTGTGTTAGACTTCCGCTGCATTGTTTAGAGATGTCTCAATCATGAAACTTTTATTTTGCATTCGCAACTTATGTTATTTTTGAACAATGGCTTTGTAATGACCTTTGTGTCACATACTTATGTTAATACTTTCTATTCGTAGAAGCACGTTATCTTTTGTAAAATATTTGACGTTGGTAAAGATGTTATCTTTTCATGAATGCAAAACTTGTTTTTAAACATCATATAGTGTTGTAACCGTGTAATGATCCTGTTGTTGATGATCCATACACGTTGATTTTGTACGGGGCGTCACACAACACTACTGCCATTGTCCATATGAAGGTGCTTCACGCTATGACCTGACTCGGGTAAGTGTCCCTGTACTACAATGAGCGCGCAAGAAGTGTTGAACGTTCGGATGGAGGGAATGATATCTCTGTCGCCTCCAAGCTTTCGCTAGCGCCAGCTTTGCGCTTAGTTCCTAGCTGCTGTCGGCAGTTGGCCATTGAATGCACTTATCTTTTCGTAACAGATGCCTGTAAAGAAAAAATAAATGAGTAGTGGACATATAGAGAAAATATCAAATCAAAACCTTTTAACTTGTTTGTCCCACGGATGACGCCAAATGATCAAGCATAGAATAATCGGGTCGAGTTCGGTACATGCTTGACATCAAAGAAGGGGGATTCAAGGATCAATTGGGTTTAACTCTCCGGTCCGGAGTTCCGCGAATAACCCCTCACGAGATGAGGATCTCAGCAGGGGTGGTTAAACATAGACCCACCATCGACGGGTTGTCCGGTTAACGATGGCTCACGCTGGGTTGTAGGGTTTATGTTCAGATAACGTTACCTGTATATCAAGAGTGTCTAGTGGAATGTTATGTGTCCGGTAGCGCGGGTATAGAGGCGCTATCTAGATAGCGTAGTTAGTTCGTACCTTAATACCGAAAATAGTATATGTGTTAATTCCCAAAAATGGATCTCTTGCCTTGTGATTCGAGTCCGTTATTTATAGCTACAGTGCCGTTTGTTTATTGGAGCCACGTGTTCCATGTTGCTTTCTTGTCTGTACTACCTGAACGTTTAGGAGAGGGGACCAGGGAACAATACTGTTGCTCTTTGCTGGCTGTCGGTACTTTGCAGAGATCGTGGTAAGTACAAGACACGTCATCCTCTTACAGCACGCTCTAGACGTACCTAGCGCACATTTACTTGCGCCTGGAGTGCCAAAGCGCGAGAGCTGTGCACACATGGTGCAAGCGTGATGCGCAACACGAGCTAATCAGGTATGCGTATCATTATTATTGAAGTTTATAAAATGCATATAGCAAATAATGACAATGAAAGCGTACCACAAATATATTGCCTGGAACATATGATCCGAAATAATCAAAGATTTTGAAACATAGAATGCTAAGCTATTAACATGAAGGTAGGTGATATTGTTTTGAAATTTTGACTAAATAATATGCAGGAGAAATTTTTTTAAATTTAGAAACAGAATAATTGTTTAATTAAGTGTATATAATTAAGATTAATTGTTATTTACGCCATCATCATTGTGCTTTAAGAATTTTTCAATTTCTTTTTGAAATTTTTAAGTTTGGAAAATGTTTATTTATAACATCATCATTTTAGAATTTTAATAGAAACTAGTTAAATGACCCGTGAAAAAACGGGTTTATTTAAACGAAACAGTTTAATGATATGTTTTATGTATTAAGTGAATGTAAATGTTAAAGTCATTTAGTTTATTACCCCGCGGAACTACGGATTACGACTAAGAAACTTGTCGTTGGTTTCATAAACATAAAGTTCGCTCAAAGTTGAGTATTTATATTTATATTTTTAATAATAATAATAATAATTAGTAATTACTATTTGTTTACCCTCGCTTCGCGCCGGGAGTTCGGTTTTCAATGTATTTTATTGCGTTTAGTTTAACGATGATGTCGTTGAAGCGCAACTCGAGTCGAACTAAAAGGTATAACCCGTCAAAGATTTAAATGTTATTTTAAATTAACAATATAGGTGCATCTCTGCGGGTGGAGAAAAATATAAAGGAAACCAAAAAAGAAAAAATAAAAGAAAATTGTTACAACGGGTAGAGAAAAATATAAAGGAAACAATCGGTACTATTCATATTTTTTGCCTAGTAGATATTTGCTGCTGCTAATTATAAAGAAACCATCGGTACTATTCATATTTTTTGTCTAGTAGATATTTGCTGCGGGTGAAGAAAAAAATATAAAGGAAATCAAAAAAGAAAAAAACGGGAAAAAAACTGTTACAAAAAAATAAAAAAAATAAAAAAATTGCTACACCGGTCACCATTCACGTGAATAGTACTGTTCACGTAGATAGTACTTTTCATGTGAATAGTGACCGGTGTACAACCATTGTTGCTTAGTACTTTTCATGTGAATAGTGGCCGGTGTACAACCATTGTTGCGCGGTGTACAAGTGTTTAAAGCGTGCGTGTAGAACTGTTCATAACTTTTGTCTAATAGTGTATATGGTAATAAATGTCTTTTAAATTTTTTTAGAAAAATAAAATTATAATTTAGGAGAGATTAATATTTTCTTTTATAAAAGATTTTGTATTATTTTTTAAATTAAATTAATATATATTTATGACATCATCATTATAAAAATTAAGCTTAATTATAATATTATCATTTTAGAGGTTTATTAGACTATATATAAATAGATTATAGATAGCTTATAGAATTAAATTTGGTTGAGTTAGGCGACTTCGGTTGTCTCCATTTTATCGCCAAATAGTGTCTAGTGAATCTATGGATTTTTTTATTTTTTATTTATTTTACATTTTAAAAAATTACAAAATATATACTTAGTGTTTTTATGTGTTGAAACTTGAATTCGGTTTAGTTCGTATTCAACTCGTCCACTAATTTTTCCTATATTTATTTAATAAGAAACAATCTCATTTTTGGTGTATCACTAATTAATTAGAATACCGATCCATTATGAAGATGTCATTACTCTCGTTAATTAAAATTAATCATCCATTAATATAGTGGTTAGTGAAGACTTTACAACAGCCTTAATAGGTACTATGTAATTACTATAATGAAGATCGGAGGTGCATAAGGGTGTTCAACGGTTTGGTTAAAACAGTTTAAATCGAAAATCAAATTGAAAGCAAGCCGAAGAAATCCAAACTTAATTTATAAAATGGTTTTCGGATCGAGCGAAACCGGAAACCGAATTAAAATTCAATTTTCGATTCGGTTTTGGTTTTGAAATTTGGATAAGCGAAAACCGAATATAAAACCGAATTCGATTTAGACATTATTAAATAAATATATTAATTATAAATATTATTGTATACATGTGTTAGATATATGATTTGAGTAGATAATTTTACTTTTTCAAGTCAACGTATGTTTACTCGGATATAAATTATATTTAACTTATTAATTCATATTATTTTTTAATTTCTTTTTCTCCACATTCTTATACATGTAGTCAATTAAAATCGACTTTCCCTTAATTATTAATTTTGTTTATTTTCTTGATATAATATGTATTGTATTATGATATTTTGTAAGCTTATATAGGCTTATTGTATTTTGTACATTTGTATATATACGTTCGATTATATATTTTAGTTTAGTATGATATATTACAAATTTAAAACGATAATGTTTGTTCATCTCGTAGAGAAAAAGTAAAAATTGATTTTCAAAGTTAAATCCGGTTTAAACCGAAATCAAACCGAGAACAAATTCGGTTTTTAGTTTGGTTACGGTTTTGTTATTTGAATTCGGTTTCGGTTTGGTTTTCGGTTTTGATTATAAAAGTTTCAAAACTAAAAAACCGAACCGAAAAATCTGAAAAACCGAAACTCGAACCGATGAACACCCCTCAGGTGCATGCACATGATGTACAAGAAGTAACAATTATAGTTTGCAAATACGCAAGGGAATTATAGTTTGTGAACTATATAAATTTTTGTTTACGATTGTTTTCACGACCGATAATATAAACAAACAATCAACTGATTCCGCTTCCATCATAAATATTCGAGTACTTTCTGAATCTTTTTTTACTTCATTATGTGATGATATAAGACCGTTTGTATCGGTCTCGTACAACGCCATTATAATCCATCGTGGCAGCTGTGCAACGTGAGAAGGAGGTATATCGGTGAGTTGGAAGCTGGCCTTTCGTCGACGTCGGTGCTATTCTGACGGAAGAACCAACGCACGTTGGTATGATTTTATTAATCTTTTTATCATTTAAAAAATATTATTTTTACCCCTTTTTAATATTTATCCAATTATGTATCTTAACACATCATCACAATACTCCTAACCAACACCAAACCCGAGATTAGTTGCCAAGCAACTCGGGTCAATCCTTGGAGTTTCCTACCTAGTGTGTGTGGGTCGCAAGTGAGAGTATTCGATGCGAAAATTTGTCCTTAAAAAAAAACCAAAAACCAACACCACCACTATTCCACTCAATAAATCAACGCGTCCTAGTCAGCAATAAAGTGCAAAAAGCCCAGAACACGAGTGAACACTACAAGTGGTCTAAGGAATAAGGCTATGGTCCCAGTTTTCAGTTTTTAATATATATAAATGATATAAAACTCAATTGTAAATCTTAAAGATTTAGATTCAGTGTTCCAAAATATGATTATTAAGACAATGTCAGATGCATCATCATGTGTATGTCTCATCGTTTATAGTCGATAATTGGGATTTATAATATGCATGAATGTTTTAGGTGAATAGGTTGTTAATAAAACTGAATTATATATTCTTTTAATAAAACGAGAAATAAACTAAGAGTCTAAAATAGAAATTTAAGAATAAAATGAAACAACACTACTACACAAATGACATTGCAAACCCCTTTTCGAAACCGGTTTTGTGAGTAATGGCTAAAAACCGGTTCTGAAAGGTAAACGAGACCGGTTTTAAAAAAACCGGAAATGGCAAACCGGTTTTAATAAAAAACGTCGATTTAGGTTTGCATCGATTTATTGTTTGCTGCTAAACTGGTACATCACTGATATACATTTTAGGGTTTTTAATTAGTGAGTTGATTTATTTAGGGTTTTTAATTTCTTGGTGAAAGCTGTAGGATAGAGAAAGATTTTATGTTCATCATATGTATTCTTAGAATCTTGAAAAGCCATTGAATGAACACAATGTGTTCGATGAAATGCCAAACAAGAATTTGGTGTTTGGAGTTAGTATTTGCATTTCCTCATGAAAAATAGGAGTCTTGTGCAGTGCGAATTCATTTCAGTTTTTTTTTTCACATCTGTTTCTTTTAAACTTACATGCTAATGCTAATTCAAAATAATATAATCCGATGTAACTGAGTTTGCCACTTTGAGCCAACAACAAATTATTTACCAAAACTGAAATAATTGGTGGTGACTACTTTGTAAGGCCATTTTAATTTCATAAGTATTGCAATTTAGATATGGATTCGTTTGTTTGTTTTTAGTCTTGATTTCCCATGTCATTCATGGTTGTAAGTGACATTAGAACATAGTTAATTCATAGTTATTATGTATGTTATTGTCATAAACACTCGAAGTAGGCTAACTACTTCGTGACTTACAGTCAATATCCTTTTACATAGCTTGATCTTTAAATGTGGTTTTTGTCTTTTAAACATAGGGGACTTCAAAACGATGATGATAAAGATGAAAAAATGTTGTACGATTCTTTCCCGAAGCTATGATATTTCCGGATAGTTATAGTGATTGGATCAGCTTATGTCTTTGTCAAGTGGTTGTCCTAAAGAATGAAGTTTTGTTCATCACAATTCAAGATAGATAGTACTCTGAATCTCTGATTATGTGCTTTCTCAAGGATAAGGAAACTGAATGCTTTGTTGACGTCTTTACTGTTTTTTTCTTTATTATAATATAAATTTTTAATTTTTACTTTAATACTTATTGTTTTTATTGTAATTAAAATGTTGCAGGTAATCAAAGAATCATACAAGTTGCTACAGAAGTTGTGCCATACATACTAAGTATAATTAAGAAACTATACAATTATAAATGTTCTTTAAGTTATTATCATCTCTTTTCTATAGCTAATATATTATGTAATTTACCTTAAGTTATTATCATCTCTTTTCTATAGCTACCTTTAATCACAAATGTTCTTTAACAATTTGGCCTATATGCAGGGATATTATGTTTAAAAATCAAGTTGGTTATGATAATATGAGCACCAGCTAAAGATGATGCAATGATGGTCAGTCCCCATCATACGGTAACTACTTTGATATATCTTTGTGTGTCCAGATTGCTATGTCAATTATGCTATGTTTGTGGTATATGTTTGTGATATATGTACAAGATGTGTTTGTGGTATATGTACATACAAGCTGCACAAATTCATCAGAAAAATGGGTCCAATTGGGTATAAATATGTAAACAACCTGTTTTGTGATATATGTTTGTGTGTCTAAATGGGTACCAATATGTTTGTCATATATGTTTTTCTGTCCAAATGGGTCATTATGATGTATCATTTAATATAAAACATTGTTCTGTGTATCAATAAATATGTTTATATTCTTGATTTGGTTACCTTCACCTATAAGTGAATGGCTACAAATGGTTAAATTTGGTAGCTTGACTACGTGTACAACTGTGGTCTAATCTTATTGGTAATCACACAAAATTCACGCCGAAAATCTTTAAGTGCTATTTGTTTCATTAGCATTATCAAAAGTAATGATAGAATAGAAAAGCTTTATACAATTATCAAATAATTTCATAAATATTTTATGACCCTTGGACACCAATTGCTACATCCGGCTTTATTAATTGAGAAAAACATGTTTATGAGCTACAATTGAAGAAACATACAGGAGTTTGCGTATAGCATGTCACTTTTTTCATAAGCTGGGATTAAAAAGGCGTACCTTTTTATTTCATCAATTTGGTTTCTAAATAAATTTCAATTTGATTAGATTACTACATTTCATTATGTAATAAAAAAAATTGATTTTGTACCTTTAAACTTTTGAAGTTTCAACTTATATTTCATAATACCTCCAGTAAGTCTGTTTTGATTCCTTATTAAATAAAATTTTAATAAATTGATAAAACTGCCTATTTGTTGCAGAACAAATTTTCCTACAATGATATAAATTTCTTAATTCGTATAAGCCGTGTGGATTTTATATAGTGTACGCAACAATCATCGTAATTCTTCCCAATTTACATTGGTCATACATTGCGTGTCGGAATGCAACTGAAAGGCAACTCCCTTACGCAATTGTTGACCTAACACTTGACACTGATTCCTTCCTGGAACTTAAGCGTGACTGTATTGAATGCGGCAATAATCCAAAGGTTCATCTGAGGTAATATCCGCATAAATTAAGAGGAATGTTATACCTTATACTGTTCAACATTTGTAAATATATAATCTATCGTACATGTTTTTATTGTAGGTACCATATTCCTGTTCGAGTGCTACATAATACTGGCACAATCTCATTGACACTAAATTTAAAGTCATGTTGACAAGTATGTAACCAAGTCCGCTTACGAACTGCATAAAGCTATGGGGGAAGATTAAGATCAACCACATGATCTTGATGAACTTTTAGGTAACGGGATGCTTTTTAAGTTTGAGGTTGCTGGATTGAACCGTGACACCGAATATGCAACTTACATGGTTAAAGATGTGAAATCTGACCCGCTCTTTAGCTATGTTCTATGAAGAGTACGGGTTGAATGAAGTATTCACACTTACTAATTTTATCTCCTTCAAACTTTCAGGGTTGATACTTTCAGGGTTGATATCTTTATAATACTTGCATCTTTGTCACAATAATATACCGACTATTATTCGAAAATATTTGACAGGATGGTGGATCTCATACTATTGAACTTGATAAATATGCCTCATCATCCCAAGTTATTTCTTTCACTAAGGTACGTTTAAATAACTCAAATTTTATGGTATACTTGGTTTCACATTGCTCTCAAAGTATTAAATTTGTTGCATCTGATTGTGTCATCTTTACAATTGGATAAATTGTAAATACCAACAGAGATTCAGACAATCCCATCTCATTGCAATATCTGATATCTTTAAGTACAAATGAAACTCCTCTGGTCTGAGTTTGGATTAAAGACTTGACTATGAGATGGCCAACTGGTCATTCTTTGCTGATAGTACTCTGTACATTTTCTAATTTAATTGTTATTTTCCATGTTGTTTTGCTTGCTTCTTTACTTAACGAAAACCATTTAAAATCAAATGCTCATGCCATTTGACGATGTTGTCATCTTATGTTTACATGTCAACGCATAACTTTTATATTGACGATGTTGTGTTCCTTTTGTAATTATTTCATTAACATTTTATACTTAGTTTTTAATAGGGCCCGCCGTGCAACGCACGAGCTCTTAAAGGCTAGTTAATTAATAAAGCTAAAACCAACCTGTTGGTGTTATTTTACTAGATTTATAATGTAGATGGACAAGGTGACGGTGCTAGAAGATGCGGCTACTTCAACGTTGAAAGAAAGACATTGATGGATCATCTAACTTGAAGATTTATTTGTATTAAACATATATGTATTGTTTGAACATTTCATTGTTAATCAAAACCAATTAGTTTGTCGGATCTGTATATACACTTTGTTTTGGTAATATTAATATGAATATTCTTAAAGTGTGATTCTCTTAAACCATTGTTATGTAATTGGGGATTATTGAAGAGCGATTCTCTTAAACTATTGTTGTAATATTTAAATATGCTAAGATTGGTATGAATCGCAAACGTGTATGCATTTCATTTCCAGTTATTGCATAATTTTTTTAAAAAAATAAAACATGTAAAGGAACCGGTTTTAACAAGAAAAGGGGTTTTTCTCATGAATGGAAACCTGTTTTTACTAAGAAACCGGTCTCGAAACCGGTTTTAAAACCGGTTCCAACTTTAGAAACCCCTACCCTTCGAAACCGGTTTTGAATGTCCTTAAAACCGGTTTCGTTTCCCTTATTTTGTAGTAGTGCAACTTACAATTTGTTACGACTCTGTAGTACAATTTGTTTGGACTTTGTATTCCTCTCTATCTTGTAAGAATATCGAAGATAATATTATGAAGTTGGTAGTCGAGTGAAGATTATAGCTTTTCCATTAAGTAATTAGAGTATGAGGCAGGGAGTTAGAAATTGTTGGTGATTTTAGTGTCAACCGACGTGCATTTTAGTGAGTTGCGATTTACTTGAATGCAGGTGTTAGCTAGTTATACTTAACAATGGGTTCGAAGAGTGTGGAGTACACGCCCGTAAGAGTTGGCTGCTAACTGTCGCTCAAAATGCGGGGGTCAAGGGGGCTGCGCCCCCTTGCACTAGTCGTTACTTAAGAAAAGTGTGTTCGAACCCTTTCAGCGAATCTGTTTTATTTGAGACTTCTTGAAGATTGAAAGTGGTTTGGGTAGGTTCGATTGACAACCGGTGAATTGTGGGTGGTGATATTCATCGAAAACCTAATATTACAAAATTAGGGTTAGGGTTTTCTACTTGTTGATCAAAGTTTTTCGCTGATTATTCTTCATCTTCTCTCTTGTATCTTTTGATCTTCAAAGGGGAGTCTCGCGTTTATTCATACTATTTGGCTTTCTTAATTGATTATTTGTTCTTGTATGTGATTTGTTGACTGCTGATATACAATTAATTGATTCATAAATCACCGTGCCTAACTCTTGATCCAAGTCCCTTGAGACTTGTGAAAACCTGATCAACCACAGGTTAGATTGATCAATCAATTTAGTTGTATTTGTTATTACTTTTTTATATCTGTTTGTTTTTATTCCTGTGAAATATGGGTGATAGTGGTGGAGATGCCTCTACTTCTGTAACACAAATTAACAAATTGAATTTTAGTGATCCTCTTTATCTTCACTCTAATGATACTACTGGAACTCCTATAACTTCAGTCAAGTTAAAAGGAACTGAAAATTATAACATATGGAGTAGGTCAATGAAATTGGCTCTATCTACCAAGAATAAAATTGGTTTTATTAATGGAACTGTTGTAAGAAGTCAAACAGATGAGGTTCTTGCCTCTCAATGGGATAAGTGCAACTCTATTGTTCTATCTTGAATTCTTGGGTCTGTAACTGAAGATCTTTATTGTGGTCAAATCTTTTCAACTAATGCAACAGATGTGTGGAATGAACTTAAAGAAACCTATGACAAGATTGATACTTCTATTATGTATAATTTACATCATCAAATCAATACTTTAAAACAGAATGATTATTCTCTCTCTGAATATTATCATAAGATTAACACTTTGTGGAAACAATTTGATGCTATGGTGTCCTCACCAATTTGTACATGTGGTGCAACTGCCTGCACTTGTGCAGGATCTACATCATATAAAGAACATGAATGCAGTTTTTAATGGGTTTAAGTCATGAATATTCAACTGTTAGAAGTAACATCTTACTTAGCGATGCTATTATGGATCTTAAAGAAGCTTATGCTTAAATTTCAAGGGAAGAGTTCTATAAAGGAATTTCTTCTGATAAATTTGTTAAAACACAAGCCAGTGCTTTTGCTACACAATCTAGTAATAATTTTAACAAAGGTGGAAATAATTCAGGAGGTTATACAAGCAACAATAATAACTTCAGTAATAACATAACCTCTAACCAGAACTTAAAATGCAAAAAGTGTAATAAAACTGGTCACACAATAGATATGTGTTTTGAAATCATTGGATATCCACCATCTTTTGAAAGAATAGTAAGTGGAAATCAAACAAATCAATCTTATTCTAATAATAGTGTAACTAACAAAGATGAATGTTGTGGTTCTGCTCCTGCTAGTCTTACCAATGATCAACTAATGAAGCTTCTCATACTCATTAATGATAATGATCCACCTGTAGACGCAAATGCAAACATGGCAGGTAATTTCATGAACTATAATGTGTTTTTTAATACCAACTTCAAAAGATTTTTTAATGGTCATACATGTAATAAAAATAAAAGTAAAAGTCTTGGTTAGATTATTGATTCTGGTGTCAATCAGCACATGACTGTGTCTGAAGCTGGTTTAAATGACATTATTGATATTTCACAATTAAATTTGACCGTGGGTCATCCAAATGAAACTCAAGACAAAGCTGTAAAAGTTGGAAACTTAAAATTATCAAACAATGTTGCTCTTTATGATGTTCTGGTTGTTCCAGAATACTGTATCAGTTTGTTATCTATGCACAAACTATCTAAAGATAGTAAACTTACTGTTATTTTTGATGAGAATAAGTGTTTTATTCAGGATTTGAAAGCAATGACAATAGTAGGGAATGGTAGTAAATCTGGCGGACTTTACATGTTTGATGATCATAATGTGGATATCTTAGGTATGTCATGTAATGTTTGTGTGCATTTTATTTCTACTCAGCAGTGGTATAAATATTTTTTAAAAGTGTTAAAACATCTAATAAAAGTGTTTTATTAGATGTTTGTGTGCGTTTTGTTTCTGCTAGTCTTGGTCATCCATTAGATCAAGTTTTAAAAGTGTTAAAACAAAAATTAAATTTGAAAGATTTCAAATAAAATCATCCTTGTGATATATGCCATAAGGCAAACAAATCAGGGATCGATTTTCTCTTAGTGATCACAAGTCACATGAGTTAGGTGATTTGATACATTTGGATCTTTGGGGTCCATTTAGGTTATAAATATTTTTTAACCATTGTAGATGATTATTCTAGAGTTGTTTGGACTTTTATGTTAAAAAGTAAAGATGAAACTTTTGAAAATGTGTTGACTTTTGTGAATTTAATTCAAACTCAGTTTAATAAAAATGTAAAGGTTATAAGAAGTGATAATAGAACTGAGTTTGTTAATCATAAAATGGATAATTTTTTAAGAAGTAAAGGTATTATACATCAAACTTCTTTTGCACACACTCCTCAACAAAATGGGATTGTAGAAAGGAAACATAGGCACTTACTAAATGTAGAAAGAGCTCTTATGTTTCTAGGGAGTTACCATTAAATATGTGGAGTAAATGTATCTTAACTGCTTGTTATTTAATAAACAAGACTCCATCAAGTGTGCTCTCTAGAAGGACCTCTTATGAATTAGTGTTTAAAAAGGAACCAAATCTTTCTTATTTAAGTTGTTTTGGATGTTTGTGTTATGCTACTATTTTAAATTCTGAAAATAAACTTTCAAGTAGGTCTGTCAAATGTGTTGTCATTGGTTTTGGTAATGTTCAAAAGCGTTATAAATTGTTAGATTTGGACAAAAGAAGTATGTTTTTTTTAGAGATGTGAAGTTTTATGAAACATTTTTCCTTTAAAGTCAAATTCTTTTGTTGTTGAGTCAAATGGTACCGATACTAAAAAAAATATATTTTAATCATTTAAATTTCTTTGATCAAAATTTTCAAAATAAACAAAACACTCAGAGTCCCAATGATGAAGGGAAAGTAACATATGATGGTGATGGTAGTGGTACAAGTCCTACTGGTGATAATAATCATAAAAGTGAAGGTTAAAGTGGTTCCAGTTATGACTTTAGTCATTCTGGTGATAACTGTAATACTTTAAGCTATGATAGTGGTCCTAGTGGTGATTGTAGTACTTGTGCAACTCCCATGAGTAACATATTATCTCCTGAGGGCACTTCTTTTTCAAATGAAAATGTTAATACTCCACCTAATACTATAACGCCCTTAAACCCGTACTAGAAACGACAAAGCATTTTTTTTTAAAAAATTAACTTCCAAGTAAACTTCCAGGTGACACTAAACTTTCAGGTGACACCAAACTTTCAAGTGACACTTGTAGTGACCCGAACTTTTCCATGTTTATATATATTAAATAAAATTGATATTTACATGATTAAATATTTCTAACATGTTAAGCAATCAAACTTGTTAAGACTTTATTATTTGAAATAGGTTTTATATAGACAATTGACCACCCAAGTTGACCGGCGATTCACGAACATTAAAACGTGTAAAAACTATATGATGATATATATATGGACATATATATAGTTAACATGATATTATGATAAGTAAATATCTCACTACGTATATTAACAATGAGTTATATACATAAAATGAGACTATTGAATTAAGAAACTCGAAACGATATATATAACGATTATGGTTATAACCACGTCTTACTAATTACATATGATCATATTAAAATATTGTTACACTATATTTAACATGATAAAATGATAATTATATATATCATTAAGTATGTTAATAATGAACTACATATGTAAAACAAGACTACTAACTTAAGAATTTCGAAACGAGACATATATGTAACGATTATCGTTGTAACGACATTTTAATGTATATATATCATATTAAGATATATTCATACATCATAATATCATGATAATGTAATAATTTAACATCTCATTAGATATAATAAACAATGGGTTAACAACAATAAATGAGATCGTTAACTTAAAGCTTTTAAAACAACACTTACATGTAACGACTAACGATGACTTAACGACTCCGTTAAAATGTATATACATGTAGTATATTAAGATGTATTAGTACACTTTTGAAAGACCTCAAGACACATATCAAAGTACTTCTACTTAACAAAAATGCTTACAATTACATTCTCATTCATTTTCATCAACAATTCTACTCGTATGCACCCGTATTCGTACTCGTACGATACACAGCTTCTAGATGTATTTACTATTGGTATATACACTCCAATGATTAGCTCTTAGCATCCCTTGTGAGTTACCTAAATATGTGGGAACCATCATTTGGCAACTAGCATGAAATATCTCACAAAATTACAAAAAATATTATAAATCATTCATGAATTATTTACAAGAAAACAAACTTACACATCCTTTATATCTAATCCATATACCAACGACCAAAAAAACCTGCAAACACTTTCATTCTTTAATTTTCTTCATCAAATTGATCTCTCTCAAGTTCCATCTTCAAGTTCTAAGTGTTCTTCATAAATTCTATAAGTTCTAGTTTCATAAAATCAAGAATACTTTCAAGTTTACAAGTCTACTTCCAAGCTTTCTAATCCATTCCAAGTAATCATCTAAGATCAAGGAAACCTCTGTTATTTATAGTAGGTTATCATTCTAATTCAAGGTAATATTAATATTCAAACTTTTATTCGATTTCTATAACTATAAACTATCTTAATTCGAGTAAAAATCTTATTTGAACTTGTTTTTGTGTCATGATTCTACTTCAAGAACTTTCAAGCCATCCAAGATCCTTTGAAGCTAGATCAATTTTTGTCACTTCCAGTAGGTTTACCTACTAAAATTAAGGTAGTAATGATGTTCATAACATCATTCGATTCATATATATAACTATCTTATTCGTTGATTTAAACTTGTAATCACTAAAACATAGTTTAGTTAATTCTAAACTTGTTCGCAAACAAAGTTAATCCTTCTAACATAACTTTTAAAATCAATTAAACACATGTTCTATATCTATATGATATGCTAACTTAATGATTTAAAACCTGGAAACACGAAGAACGCCGTAAAACGTACATACGCCGTCGTAGTAAAATCGGGGGCTGTTTTGGGTTGGATAATTAAAAACTATGACAAACTTTGATTTAAGAGTTGTTCTTCTGGGAAAATGATATTTCATATGAACATGTTAATATATCCAAAAATTATGGTTGAACACAAAGTGGAAGTATGTTTTTCAAAATGGTCATCAAGATGTCGTTCTTTCGATGGAAATGACTACCTCTTTCAAAAATGACTTGTAACTTCTATTTTCTACTAAAAACTTATACTTTTTCTATTTATTTTCATAAATTTCAGTTCATTATGAAATCATAGCAATTTGATTCACTCAAAACGGATTTGAAACGAAGAAATTATGGGTAAAACAAAATTGGTAAAAATTACTAGTTTTAGCTACGAAAATTTTATAACAAATCTATTCTAACCATAACTTAACTAACTTATATTGTATATTATATAATCTTGATAGACCATAGACACGTATACAATTTTTTGACATATCATATCGACGTCATCTATATATATTATTTGGAACAACCATAGACACTCTATATGCAGTAATGATTGAGTTAGCTATACAGGGTTGAGGTTGATTCCAAAATAATATATATACTTTGAGTTGTGATCGAGTCTGAGACTTGTATACACTGGGTCGTAGATTGATTCAAGATATATATTAAATTATTCATGTACTATTAATTGTGGACTACTAACGTTGGACTGCTAACTTGACAACTTAAATCATCAACACATAATAAAAAAAAATGTTGTGAATATATTTCGATCATACTTTGATATATATGTATATATTTTTTATAGGTTCGTGAATCAACCCGTGGCCAAGTTTAATTCTCGACGAATTGATAATCTGTGAAAGTGAGTTATAGTCCCACTTTTAAAAATCTAATATTTTTGGGATGATAATACATGCAGTTTTATAAATGTTTTACGAAATAGACACAAGTAATCGAAACTACATTCTATGGTTGAATGATCGAAATCGAATATGCCCCTTTTAACTTGGTAGCCTAAGAATTAGGGAACTGGCCCCTAATTGACGCGAATCCTAAAGATAGATCTATTTGGCCCAACAAGCCTCATCCGGGTTACGGATGCTTTAGTACTTCGATTTTATCATGTCCGATGAGAGTCCCGGAATGATGGGGATATTCTATATGTATCTTGTTAATGTCGGTTACCAGGTGTTCAACATATGAATGAATTTTATCTCTATGCAGTTTGCGAAATGCCTGATATGAGATGTATATTTATGAATGAAATCTTGTGGTCTATTATTACGATTTAATAAATATAGAGATTAAACCTATAACTCACCAACATTTTTGTTGGCGTTTAAAGCATGTTTATTCTCAGGCGATTATTAAGAGCTTTCGTTGTTGCATGCTAAATTAAGGACAAGATTTGGAGTCAGCATGCTTGTATAATATTGTTTAAAAACTGCATTCGAGAACTTACTTTGTTGTAACATATTAATATTGTAAACCATTATGTAATGGTCGTGTGTAAGCGTGATATTTTAGATTATCATTATTTGATAATCTAGGTTGTGTCTTTTAAATCTTTGTCGATAAAATAAAGGTTATGGTTTGTTTTAAAAACGAATGCAGTCTTTGAAAAACGTCTCATGTAGAGGTCAAAACCTCGCAACGAAACCAATTAATATGAAACGTTTATAATCGATATGAACGGGACATTTCAACACTAAACTTTCAGGTGACGCCAAACTTTCAGGTGACGCCAAACTTTCAGGTGACGCTAAACTTTCAGGTGACACCAAACTTTTGACCCATTTCCAAAGACTCATTTCGTCACCTGTCGTCTAACCAAAATACCGAATTTAACACTTGGTTCCAAAACATAATTTAAATATCTTTTATTTTAATACACTTTTGACCTTTGGCGTTAATAAGCGGTTATCATAAAGCTAGATTCAAATAAGAGACTTGCATACCACTTGCTAAGTGTCGAATGCTCCTCTAAAACCTTGTTGTCCCATACCTTTTCGATGCATAAGAACCTAAAAAACATTAACAACATAACGGGATAAGCAATACGCTTAGTGAGTTAATGGTAAGTAAATATCTTAAACTTAAAACATAAACACAATCATAACGTAACCATAACCTTTCAACCCGAAGGTTGATATCATGTTTCGGACTTGATCATCTCGCATCCTAGGCATACGTCTAATCTTAGCACATGACATGTACATAGTTCAAGCTTAAAACATTATCATAGATGTGAATTCAAGCTTGCACATAACATGGACATCGTCCAAGCTTACACTTAACATGAATATAAATCCAAGCTTACTCTTAACATGGACCCCATCCAAGCTTACACTTAACATGGATATAAATCCAAGCTTATCACGTGATATGGACATATCAATGGACCAAAGTTAAAAATGGTCAATGGTGTTTCCGCCGAGGAAGCAAAATATTGAGAAAATTACTAATTTTCTGATGAATCGGATCCCGATGAGGATTCTGATGATGTTATAGAAATTATCCCGACCCAATTTGAAAAGGCAAAAGAAAACAATAAGGGAAAAGGCATCAAAATAGAGAAACCCAATCCCGAACCCGAGGAACTCCTTGTTAATATGAAATATCCCGATGTGGTATACCGTAAACACCCATATTTCTTAAACTTTAACTATGGCCCGGGAACATCTAAGTCACCAGGTTTTTCTAGACCATTAGTGAGACAAACGGCTTGTATTAGAGGAACACCATTTATCCCTAGAAAATTAGCAAGACGGACCAAGTCCGAGGAGGAGGAAACAAGTGAGTTGGAATAAAGAGTGATAATCAAGCTGTGTAAAATATGTATTATAGTGTGCTTGTACCTTTATGTTTTATGTAAAAATTGCTTGTATTTTTTATTAATTATCTTTTACGAATCTAATCCTCGTCTATTTTACAATATAAAATGGATGTTAAGAATAGACAACCCAATATTTTAGAAGACCTACCAGGGGATATGATTGATGAAATCTTGTCTAGAGTTGGTCAGAATTCATCGGCACAATTATTTATGGCAAAATTAGTTTGTAGAACATTTGAAAGATGTTCCAGGCATGCCTTGGTTTATAAAAGGCTTTCCTTCGATAGATGGTGTATATCACATTGGAGAGACCTTAAGTTACGTCGTGTTTTCTTTAAGGCATTAAGTACGGGAAACCCAAATGCAATTTTCCGTTACGGGTTGAGAGCCTATTTTGACTCCACCTATCTTAACATAGGACTTCATTCTTTAGAAAAAGCTTCAAACATGCAATTTAAAGAAGCATGTTATGTTTATGGGTTAGTGATGTTCGCTTCTCACTAAATTGAGAAAAAGAACATCGGATTGCAACTTCTAAATAAAACATTCCCACAGGTGACGGATTCAGTAGTTGGGGTGAGAAATAAGGTTTTTAGATTGCTACGGGGCTGTTGGGCATTACGTAAACCCCGTCCTTTCGACAACGTTACAACGTGCTGTCTTGTCAACGGCCACAACGGTTATTTTCTACAAGACCAAGGATGGGAACTAGTATTAGTAAAACCAGAGTGTATGACTTGTTTCTGGACCTATGAATTACGTGTCTTTATTGCCTTTGCTGAACAACTTGCGCTTAACTAGAATTGTCTTCATAACTGCCTTGTATCAAAGTTATTGTGTACTATATATTTTATGTTATATGTAAAATAGCGCTATGGTATGATTGTAAAATATTGTATCAAAAGTTTAGCGTGAATGAATTAAGTTTTTCATGATATAATATTATTTTTGACGGTAGTAGTTAATTTTTGCGTTAGCTATTAAGTATGAACTTTAACGGGTAGGTACTACCCGAATTAAAATTATAAAACACTAATATGAATAAAAGGCTTTTATAAATAAGTTCATATTAAGCTACGAAATATTATTGACTACTCCTAATATTCTATATGATTAACTAAATTCTTTTGGCTATTTTTGAAGGAAATGGCACCAACGACTCGTCAGAACTTGAACATGATCGAGGAAGACTTCCGTGTGTTCCTTGCTGCGAACATAGCTGCAGTACAAGCTGCTATGCAAAACAACAAAAATCTGAATCCAGCAATGGAACTAACGCCACAAGAACTCGTGTAGGATGCTCCTACAAAGAATTCACTGCCTGTAAACCTCTGGAATTCGATGGAACCGAGGGTCCAATCGGATTAAAACGGTGGACCGAGAAGGTTGAATCGGTGTTTTCCATAAGTAAGTGTGCTGAAGAAGACAAAGTAAAGTACGCTACGCATACCTTCACATGTACGGTGTTAACTTGGTGGAACACATATCTCAAGCAGGTGAGACAAGATGCTGCTTACGCACTACCGTGGTCAGCATTCAAACACATGATGAATGAGCAGTACCGTCCCAGAAACGAGGTCAATAAGCTCAAAGCAGAGCTTAGAGAATTATGAACACAAGGATTTGATATTACCACATACGAATGACGATTCACTGAGTTATTCCTATTATGTCCAAGAGTGTTCGAAGATGAAGAAGAGTAGATCGACGCGTTTGTAAAAGGGTTACTTGCAAGAATTCAGGAGGATGTGAGTTCAAACGAGCCTACCTCCATACAAAAGGCAAGTCGATTGGCTCACAACCTCATAAACCAGATTGAGGGAAGAATTAAAGAGCAGGCGGCCGAGGAGGCCAAAATGAAGCAAGTCAAGAGGAAGTGGGAAGAAAGCAGTGATAAGAGTTACCAACACAACAACAGTAACTATCGGATCAATAATCAACACCAAAATCACAACCACAATCGCACCATTTTTTGCAACAACAACCGCAACAAAAACCATCCCAACAACAACAACTACAACAATCGTCCCAACAATAATACCAACCGCAACCACAACAATCCCAACAATAATCTCAATAACAACACCGACAATCAAAACTAGAAAATTTCGTGTCAAAGGTGTGAAGAGTACCACCAGAATGGGTTCTGCACGACAGTTTGCACCAAGTGTAAAAGAAATGGTCATAGTGCAAAGAAGTATGAGGTCTACGGACCGATGAATAATAGAATTAGAGAAACAAATAATGCCCACATTACTTGTTTCGGATGCGGGAAGAAGGGCCACTACAAAACTAGGTGCCCAAATCAGGAAAATAATAATGGGCAAAACCATGGCAGAGTCTTCAATATTAATGCGGTAGAAGCACAGGAAGACCCGGAGCTTGTTACGGGTACATTTTTTATTGACGATAAGCCTGCTTATGTTTTATTTGATTCGGGTGCGGATAAAATCTATATGAGTAGAGATTTTTGTGCTAAATTAGGTGGTCCATTAACGCCTTTGGATAATAAATTTTTACTCGAATTAGCAAATGGTACTTTAATTACAGCAGATAAAATATGTCGGAATCGCGAAATTAAACTGGTTGGCGAAATATTTAAGGTTAATTTGATACAGTAGAGTTAGGAAGTTTTGATGTGATAATTGGCATGGACTGGTTGAAAAAGGAGAGAGCAGAGGTCGTATGTTACGAAATTGCAATTCGCATTATGCGTGAGAAGAGAAAACCCTTAATGGTGTACGGAGAAAAGAGCAACGCGAAGCTAAATCTTATTAGTAATCTGAAGGTGCAAAAACTAATAAGAAAAGGTTGCTATGCCATTATAGCACATGTCGAGAAGGTGCAAACTGAAGAAAAGAACATCAATGATGTTCCCGTCGCAAAAGAATTTCCTGACGTATTTTCGAAAGAATTACCGGGACTACCTCCACACCGATCAGTTGAATTTCAAATAGATCTTGTACCAGGAGCAGCACCAATAGCTCGTGCTCCTTATAGACTCGCACCCAGCGAAATGAAGGAATTATAAAGCCAATTACAAGAACTTTTGGAACGTGGTTTCATTCGACCAAGCACATCACCATGGGGAGCACCGGTGTTGTTTGTCAAGAAGAAGGATGGTTCGTTCAGATTGTGTATCGATTACAGAGAATTGAACAAGCTTACCATCAAGAACCGTTATCCACTACCAAGAATCGATGATTTATTCGATCAACTGCAAGGTTCGTCTGTATATTCGAAGATTGATTTACTTTCCGGGTATCATCAAATGCGGGTGAAGGAGGATGATATTCTGAAAACTGCTTTTAGAACTCGTTACGGTCGTTATGAGTTCATGGTTATGCCGTTTGGGTTGACTAACACACCAGCTATGTTCATGGACCTCATGAACCGAGTGTGTGGACTGTAACTTGACAAGTTTGTCATTGTTTTCGTCGATGACATACTTATTTACTCAAAGAATGAACAAGAGCACGGAGAAAAATTTGAGAAAAGTGCTCGAATTGTTAAGGAAAGAAAAATTGTACGCTAAGTTTTCAAAGTGTGCATTTTGGTTGAAAGAAGTTCAATTCCTCGGTCATGTAGTAAACAAGGAAGGTATTCAGGTGGATCCATCAAAGATTGAAACCATTGAAAACTGAGAAACTCCGAAAACTCCGAAGCATATACGCCAATTTTTAGGACTGGCTGGTTACTACAGAAGATTCATCCAAGATATTTCCAAAATAGCAAAATCCTTGACTGTATTAACGCATAAAGGGAAGAAATTTGAATGGAAAGATGAGCAGGAGAAAGCGTTTCAATTGTTGAAGAAAAAGTTAACTACGACACCTATATTATCATTGCCCGAAGGGAATGATGATTTTGTGATATATTGTGACACCTCAAAGCAAGGCCTCGGTTGTGTATTAATGCAACGAACGAAGGTAATTGCTTATGCATCTAGACAATTAAAGATTCACGAGCAGAATTATACGACACATAATTTGGAATTAGGCGCGGTTGTTTTTGCATTAAAGACTTTGAGACACTACTTATATGGGGTCAAAAGTATTATATATACCGACCACAAAAGTCTCCAACATATATTTGATCAGAAACAGCTGAACATGAGGCAGCGTAGGTGGATTGAACTGTTGAACGATTACGACTTTGAAATTCGATACCACCCGGGGAAGGCGAATGTGGTAGCCGACGCTTTGAGTAGAAAGGACAGAGAACCTACGAGGGTAAAAGCTATGAATATAATTATTCGTACTAACCTTACTACTCAAATAAAGGAGGCCCAAAAGGGAGTTTTAAAAGAACGAAATTTGAAGAATGAAATACCCAAAGGATCAGAGAAATATCTTAATATTCGGGAAGACGGAACCCGATATAGGGCTGAAAGAATTTGGGTACCAAAGTTTGGAGATGTGAGAGAAATGGTACTTAAGGAAGCACATAAAACCAGATACTCAATACATCCCGGAGCGGGGAAGATGTACAAAGATCTCAAGAAACACTTTTGGTGGCCGGGTATGAAAGTCGATATTGCTAAATACGTAGGAGAGTGTTTGACGTGTTCTAAGGTCAAAGCTGAACATCAGAAACCAAACCTGAAATCTCGGAATGGAAATGGGAAAACATTACCATGGATTTCATTACTAAATTGCCAAGGACTGCAAGTGGTTATGATACTATCTGGGTAATAATCGATCGTCTCCCCAAGTCAGCACACTTTCTGCCAATGAGAGAAGATGACAAAATGGAGAAGTTAGCACGACTATATTTGAAGGAAGTCGTCTCCAGACATGGAATACCAGTCTCTATTATCTCTGATAGGGATGGCAGATTTGTTTCAAGATTTTGGCAGACGTTACAATAAGCATTGGGGACTCGTCTAGACATGAGTACTGCCTATCATCCACAAACTGATGGGCAGAGCGAAAAGACTATACAAATGCTTGAAGACATGCTACGAGCATGTGTTATTGATTTTGGAAACAGTTGGGATCGACATCTGCCATTAGTAGAGTTTTCCTACAACAACAGTTACCATTCGAGTATTGAGATGACACCGTTTGAGGCACTTTATGGTAGAAAGTGCAGGTCTTCGATTTTTTGGAGTGAAGTTGGGGATAGGCAAATTACGGGTCCAAAGATAATCCAAGAAACTACCGAGAAAATCATTCAAATTCAACAACGATTGAAAACCGCCCAAAGTCGACAAAAGAGTTACGTGGACATTAAAAGAAAAGATATAGAATTTGAAATTGGAGAGATGGTCATGCTTAAGGTTTCACCTTGGAAAGGTGTTGTTCGATTTGGTAAACGGGGGAAATTAAATCCAAGGTACATTGGGCCATTCAAGATTACAGATCGTGTTGGACCAGTAGCTTACCGACTTGACTTACCTCAACAACTCGCCGGGGTACATAATACTTTTCATGTCTCGAATCTGAAGAAATGTTTTGCTAAAGAAGATCTCACTATTCCGTTAGACGAAATCCAAATTAACTAAAAACTTTAATTCATCGAAGAACCCGTCAAAATAATGGATCGTGAGGTTAAAAGACTTAAGCAAAATAAAATACCAATCGTTAAGGTTCTATGGAATGCTCGTAGAGGACCCGAGTTCACCTGGGAGCGTGTAGATCAAATGAAGAAGAAATACCAGCACCTATTTCTAGAAGATACGTCAACACCTTCAACTGCTTAAAATTTCGGGACGAAATTTATTTAACGGATAGGTACTGTAGTGACCCGAACGTTTCCATGTTTATGTATATTAAATGAAATTGATATTTACATGATTAAATGTTTCCAAAATGTTAAGCAATCAAACTTGTTAAGACTTGATTATTTGAAATAGGTTTCATATAGACAATTGACCACCCAAGTTGACCGGCGATTCACGAACGTTAAAACGTGTAAAAACTATATGATGATATATATATGGACATATATATAGTTAACATGATATTATGATAATTGATAAGTAAATATCTCACTAGGTATATTAACAATGAGTTATATACATAAAATGAGACTATTGAATTAAGAAACTCGAAACGATATATATAACGATTATGGTTATAACCACATCTTACTAATTACATATGTATCATATTAAAATATTGTTACCCTATATTTAACATGATAAAATGATAATTATATATATCATTAAGTATGTTAATAATGAACTACATATGTAAAACAAGACTACTAACTTAAGAATTTCGAAACGAGACATATATGTAACGATTATCGTTGTAACAACATTTTAATGTATATATATCATATTAAGATATATTCATACATCATAATATTATGATAATGTAATAATTTAATATTTCATTAGATATAATAAACAATGGGTTAACAACATTAAATGAGATCGTTAACTTAAAGCTTTCAAAACAACACTTACATGTAACGACTAACGATGACTTAACGACTCTGTTAAAATGTATATACATGTAGTATATTAAGATGTATTATTACACTTTTGAAAGACTTCAAGACACATATCAAAGTACTTCTACTTAACAAAAATGCTTACAATTACATTCTCATTCATTTTCTTCAACAATTCTACTCGTATGCACCCGTATTCGTACTCGTACGATACACAGCTTCTAGATGTATTTACTATTGGTATATACACTCCAATGATCAGCTGTTAGCAGCCCTTGTGAGTCACCTAAATATGTGGGAACCATCATTTGGCAACTAGCATGAAATATCTCACAAAATTAAAAAAAATATTATAAATCATTCATGAATTATTTACAAGAAAACAAACTTACACATCCTTTATATCAAATCCATATACCAACGACCAAAAACACCTAGAAACACTTTCATTCTTCAATTTTATTCATCTAATTAATCTCTCTCAAGTTCCATCTTCAAGTTCTAAGTGTTCTTCATAATTTCTATAAGTTCTAGTTTCATAAAATCAAGAATACTTTCAAGTTTACAAGTCTACTTCCAAGCTTTCTAATCCATTCCAAGTAATCATCTAAGATCAAGGAAACCTCTGTTATTTACAGTAGGTTATCATTCTAATTCAGGATAATATTCATATTCAAACTTTGATTCGATTTCTATAACTATAAACTACCTTAATTCGAGTAAAAATCTTACTTGAACTTGTTTTTTGTGTCATGATTCTACTTCAAGAACTTTCAAGCCATCCAAGATCCTTTAAAGGTAGATCAATTTTTGTCACTTCCAGTAGGTTTACCTACTAAAATTAAGGTAGTAATGATGTTCATAACATCATTCGATTCATATATATAACTATCTTATTCGAAGATTTAAACTTGTAATCACTAGAACATAGTTTAGTTAATTCTAAACTTGTTCGCAAACAAAGTTAATCCTTCTAACATAACTTTTAAAATCAATTAAACACATGTTCTATATCTATATGATATGCTAACTTAATGATTTAAAACTTGGAAACACGAAGAACACCGTAAAACCGGACATACGCCGTCGTAGTAAAACCGGGGGCTGTTTTGGGTTGGATAATTAAAAACTATGACAAACTTTGATTTAAGATTTGTTCTTCTGGGAAAATGATATTTCATATGAACATCTTACTATATCCAAAAATCATGGTTAAACACAAAGTGGAAGTATGTTTTCCAAAATGGTCATCAAGATGTCGTTCTTTCGACGGAAATGACTACCTCTTTAAAAAATGACTTGTAACTTGTATTTCTGACTAAAAACTTATACTTTTTCTGTTTAGTTTTATAAATTTCAGTTCATTATGAAACCATAGCAATTTTATTCACTCAAAACGGATTTGAAACGAAGAAATTATGGGTAAAACAAAATTGGTAAAAATTACTAGTTTTAGCTACGAAAATTTTATAAAAAATCTATTGTAACCATAACTTAACTAACTTATATTGTATATTATATAATCTTGATAGACCATAGACACGTATACAATGTTTTGACATATCATATCGACGTCATCTATATATATTATTTGGAACAACCATAGACACTCTATATGCAGTAATGCTTGAGTTAGCTATACAGGGTTGAGGTTGATTCCAAAATAATATATATACTTTGAGTTGTGATCGAGTCTGAGACTTGTATACACTGGATCGTGGATTGATTAGAGATATATATTAAATTATTCATGTACTATTAATTGTGGACTACTAACGTTGGACTGCTAACTTGACAACTTAAATCAGCAACACGTAATAAAAAAAATGTTGTGAATATATTTCGATCATACTTTGATATATATGTATATATTTGTTATAGGTTCGTGAATCAACCCATGGCCAAGTTTAATTCTCGACGAATTGATAATCTGTGAAAGTAAGTTATAGTCCCACTTTTAAAAATCTAATATTTTTGGGATGAGAATACATGCAGTTTTATAAATGTTTTACGAAATAGACACAAGTAATCGAAACTACATTCTATGGTTGAATGATCGAAATCGAATATGCCCCTTTTAACTTGGTAGCCTAAGAATTAGGGAACTGGCCCTTAATTGACGCGAATCCTAAAGATAGATCTATTTGGCCCAACAAGCCTCATCCGGGTTACGGATGCTTTAGTACTTCGATTTTATCATGTCCGATGAGAGTCCCGAAATGATTGAGGTATTCTATATGCATCTTGTTAATGTCGATTACCAGGTGTTCAACATATGAATGAATTTTATCTCTATGCAGTTTGCGAAATGCCTGATATGAGATGTATATTTATGAATGAAATCTTGTGGTCTATTATTACGATTTGATAAATATAGAGATTAAACCTATAACTCACCAACATTTTTGTTGACGTTTAAAGCATGTTTATTCATAGGTGATTATTAAGAGCTTCCGCTGTTTCATGCTAAATTAAGGACAAGATTTGGAGTCAGCATGCTTGTATAATATTGTTTAAAAACTGCATTAGAGAACTTACTTTGTTGTAACATATTAATATTGTAAACCATTATGTAATGGTCGTGTGTAAGCGTGACATTTTAGATTATCATTATTTGATAATCTAGGTTGTGTCTTTTAAACCTTTTTCGATAAAATAAAGGTTATGGTTTGTTTTAAAAACGAATGCAGTCTTTAAAAAACTTCTCATGTAGAGGTCAAAACCTCGCAACGAAACCAATTAATATGAAACGTTTATAACCGATATGAACGGGACATTTCAACACTAAACTTTCAGGTGACGCTAAACTTTCAGGTGATACTAAACTTTCAGGTGACACCAAACTTTCAGGTTACACCAAACTTTTGACCCATTTCTAAAGACTCATTTCGTCACCCGTCGTCTAACCAAAATACCGAATTTAACACTTGGTTCCAAAACATAACTTAAACATCTTATATTTTAATAAACTTTTGACCCTTGGCGTTAATAAGCGATTATCAAAAAGCTAGATTCAAATAAGAGACTTGCATACCACTTGCTAAGTGCCGAATGCTCCTCTAAAACCTTGTTGTCCCATACCTTCTCGATGCATAAGAACCTAACAAACATTAACAACATAACGGGATAAGCAATACGCTTAGTGAGTTAATGGTAAGTAAATATCTTTAACTTAAAACATAAACACAATCATAATGTAACCATAACCTTCCAACTCCAAGGTTGATTTCGTGTTTCGGACTTGATCATCTCGCATCCTAGGCATATGTCTAATCTTAGCACATGACATGTACATAGTTCAAGCTTAAAACATTATCATAGATGTGAATTCAAGCTTGCACATAACATGGACATCATCCAAGCTTACACTTAACATGGATATAAATCCAAGCTTACTCTTAACATGGACCCCGTCGAAGCTTACACTTAACATGGATATAAATCCAAGCTTATCACGTGATATGGACATAGATATAAAGTCTAAGCTTTACACCTTGACATAGACACAAAGTCTAAGCTTTTCGCCTTATAATAGACATGAAGTCTAAGCTTTGCATTTTGACATAGACGTAAAGTCTAAGCTTTACCTAGTGAACTTAATCGTCACCCTCTTGCACGAATGCAATCCGGGAGCATTAAGTCTCCCATATCATCCTATCTCGTATTCAAAACAACCACAAGTACACTTCTATAATTAAACTAAAAAACATAGAATAATCATAAAATCTCTTTTACATAACTTATGATCATGGATTTCATGATCACCCTTGACCCGCCCATATTACCCCCATATAACTCACCTTTGCCACTTGTCAATTTGCATCCAAGTTTGATTCCTTTCCTTGATTTGCACCTAATACACAAAATGCTTATCTTGTCATTTCGCATTAATCATACTTTTACTTTAATCTTTACAATCATAACTAGATTAATCTCAACTAATTAACCTCATTTCATGCACAACATAACTTACTAGTCTTTAACCTTCTTAATCTCATTTTTACCATTAATAACTACTATATTAATTCATTACTCAACATAAACTCCTTATCCATAACATTTCTTGTTAAATTACAATTTTCACTTTCATTGAAGCATTTTATCAAACACCTTATGTGCATAAAGCCATATTCAACCATTTCATAATCTAAGAAATCATCTTTTCCATCATTCATCATCTATTAACTAGTTTATGCATAAACTTATGCCATAACATCATAAAAACTAGTATTTATACATAACCATAACATAAACCCATCATAATCTACACTTATACCTTCATCTCATTAACAAAACTCATTTAGACATAGACTATAGCACTTAAATCCGAATTTTAACTCATGCTTACATAAATCATACAATAATTCATAAAACATAAATCACTTGAGCATAAGCATATGTAAAATTCGATTTTACCAATCATATCTCAAATTTCTTCAAGAACTCTAGCTTAGAATAGATGAACAAAGGATGTAAATGGTGATCTTTTTATTTTCTTCAACCTATTAAAGCTCTTGATTGCTTTAATTCATAACCCACTTGAGTTTAGATCACTTAGTTTGAAAACCCTAATTCTCTATTGCTTCCCAAAACCGTTCCTTCTTGCTCTCTCTCTAGATATTTCTTTTTTTTTTTTTACACTTCTCAAATGGACTAGAAGCTTCACCATTTATTTAACATATTTTAAGTTTCACTAGTTGGCAACTTAGGTCCCTCCCCACCAAAACATAGTTTAGGTGGTCCTTAACACTAACTAACCACCTCATTTTATACTTTGCATGAATAGTCCTTTTAACAAAACACATAACTTGAAATTTGGGATGTTACAACTCTCCCCCCGTTGAAATGTTCGTGTCCTCACGAACTATCCTTTTTATTCCTTGGTGAATTCAAAACCCTTATAAACTACATTTGAACCTTCACCGGTCCTTGTTCATAATTCAATACTCGTTGGTGCCAATTTCATTTTAATCGAATAAAGCTCCTAATAATCATAAGTCATCCTAATTATTAAGGTTTTTCATCATATTTGTTACCGTTTATACCTTTGTCCTCATAGTTTCAAAACTTCGTTCACTAACCTCTTTCAAATTCGTTAACCAAAGTACTTAGCTTTTACTTAATCTCATCTTAACGTTGGTAATTTATTGTAGAATTTTGTGCACGTTGCTCCATCAATTACACACTAGGTGTTCTTTAGGCATACATTCGTTATATTCTGTCACCCTAAGTCTTAAATTTCCTGCGTTAAGTATTCTTTCCTCGCGTACCTTTCATTAGATATTTCAATTCACCCACTTTCTATCTCATTTTTCGTATTATTAGGCCTCTATATCATAACTTTTACCAATAAAAATCCTCATAACCGAGAACTAGTCCTTAATACCAAACAAATCCTTATTTCTTTTCCAGAAAATTTCTCGTTACACCATGTACTCGCATCTTAATTCTCTTATTTCAAGGTATTAAAACATGTTATCACTCTAAATTCTTCACTAGCTTTTCTTAGTTTTTGCCAATTTACATAGATTTTACTTCCTTACAACTTTTCGTGTCGACAACTCATGCCATCAACATTGATTATTCGCATCATCATCTCGAATTGTGTTTAGTATTAAACAAATAAAAAGATTTTATCCCCTTTATGCTCACCATTATTTCCATGTCGTAAACTTTCTGTATAATTGCACATTACATTCCATAAGTACCTTTCTCTTCTTAATTAAATTACATCCTTCACCAATCTTACACTTGTGAAATTCATCTTTCAAGTCTCTTCATAAGATCACACATTATATGACTCATTTGCTTAAATATTAAAATCTTCTAGAATCTCTTAATCTCTATTCGCGAATCTATACAGGAGCCCGCATTTGCTCCCCACATATCACTTTTATATAAACTTACATACCTTTGAATCTTCCATAAGGTCTTTCTCGGTAAAATATTTCTACTAAAGTCTATAGAGTTACCATTATTTCAACATTCATCTATCTCCAAAAAGTTAACGATCTTATTATCACCATGATCAATCTTCCATTCTTATGATTCCTTCAACTATGTATTTTCACATAGCCCTTTTTCCCCTTAACCACATTAACTAGAAACGGGGAATCTGACATGCCTCATGCAAAACCCATTAAATTCTTTTTGCTTATAAAATTTATCTAATTACTTGAATAAGCCTTCAATATTATCTAATATAATTATAGATCAAACGTACGCTATTTTCATTTTCATCATCAATTTCTACATCATATTCTCTGGCTAATGAATAGCCGAACCTGCTTCTTTTTCAATACATAACCAGAACGTGTCACAAGACTCATTGCTACTACGCAAATGTAGCCTTAATACATATCTCATCATCTTTACGGGTAAGGAACCTTACTCTTTAATTTTTTTCCACTCTATAGTCAAAACTAACTTTACATTTTTGAGTTCGTACCAAACATCTGTGTCTTGTTCTCTGACTAATGACACTCATAACTCCTCTTATCGTCATCTCATATCACTGTTGCTTATATGTGATAACTTGTCATCGATTATTTTTTTTCCTTCGATTCATAGCATGTTCCTTAACATGCTTTTCCACTTCCAATTACGCCCAACATTTTAAATATGGACTCGTATGTACCTTCAATGTGATAATCAACTATTCTTATATGTACCCATAAGGTTCAATCTATCATCTAGAGCTCATTTCAATGCCTATTTTCATGAACAGATTATTCTCATGCGATTTTTCAGAGACGCCTCCTTCCATTCTCAAAATTCATTGCCATAACATAAAAATCTTCTCATTTCTCACATCTCTTTCGTGTCTTTACTCATTTCCATCATTAGGTACAGATAATACACATTTGTATATACACTTAATCTTCATTTTAAACATCGTATATCATGCACATCTTACTACTTAATCATAACCAAGTCTTAAGTACCATGATAGCTGGATTGCTCATTCTCATGCAAAATTTTACTCCCCATGCTTAGTTAGTTTTCTTAACTGTCTTCTAAGTCTTACATCATACTACACTCATTTGCTGTACCATATCTCTTCCTTTTTAATATAAGAAGAACTACTCATTTTCAGACTTCATACATTCTATCTTGTTCTTCTTGCATTTGTGTAGTCTTAAAGCTATGAAGATCCAAATATTTATAGTACCTTACAACCGGTTCAATCTTATCTATCACATCTTCCTCTCCTTCCAGGACCAAAGAGATCTCTTGCTCATGGCATTTCATCCTCAAAAGTAAGAAATTTGGTCCTCTTAACATTCTTACATTTGCCTAAGGGAAACTCTTTCTTTTCATTCAGTCCCTTCACATGAAGGTTCATTGCTATACATTTCCTTTGCAACACACTAACCCCACTCCAAGGGATCAAATAATCTTTTACTCACTATAGTCACAACTATATAGTTTCGTTGCCTCTCCAATTAAAGGTTAAGGCCTATACGCGTTCATGTAGGAAGTCACACAAAACATGTGCAGGTGTAAAGGAAGGTACCTACCACATATCTCGTGACTCATTTACCCTCCTTCTACTCTAGATCAGGTTCGAGTCTCAGTTTAACCCGGACTGAGTTCACATTCCCTTCATACTTCCTTCTCTTTTTATGACTTCTTAATATTCTAAACGATCAGGGATGCTAAGCTCTGCCCCTAAATCCATTCTTTTCACGCTTCAGTATTACTTGAACTGCTTTCATGCTTTTCTCGTTTCCGTTACATCATTTTTAGTCATCATAACTTAAGGGTACATTCATTATACTTTTGACAACTACTTTACATGACCGTTTCTATTCATGTGTTTGTTCATCTTAAACTTGCAACTTACATCATCCAATATAGAACTTGTGGTCACGAAAACCAAAGAGCACTCTTAGCATTAGCATAATCATAACCAAAACATAACCTGTCAACCCGCAAGTGTCTTTCTTGTATCGGATTCGGTCATACCACACCATAAACACAACTTACTAGGGATGACCTAAGATTGTGCCTAAGCTAAACACAAATCCATAGACATAAGGTCTAAACTCATCAAGATTAACATGGACGTAAGTTCAGGCTCACTAACATTATCATGGATGCAAGTCCAAGCTCATTAACTCTACCATGGACGCAAGTCCAAGCTCACTAACTTTACCATGGATGCAAGTCCAAGCTCATTAACTTTACCATGGATCCAAGCTTACCATTATCAACATGGACACAAGTCCAAGCTTATCATCATCAACATGGATGCAAGTCCAAGCTAATCCTCATTGATATGGACACAAGTCCAAGCTAATCATCATTGACGTGGACACAAGTCCAAGTTAATCATCATTGACATGGACACAAGTCCAAGCTAATCATCATTGACAAGGATCCAAGCTTCATTACTTAGTGAGTTTGATCATCACCCTCTTGCAGAGATGCAATCCGGGTGTACCAAACCACTCTCGTACATCACATCACAAGTGCATAGTTTTCTCAAAAATACTAACAAACTCAGGCATAACACACATTCATTCTTCCCATTCCTTTCTTCTAGTTTCTAGCATCATATACAATCCTAAGGAACATGACATAATACTTTAAACATTATCTATCATGCAAGTCATAAACCACTTATTAAAACTTAGAGTTGGTTTTGTGACGACCCGAAAATTTCCGACCAAATTTAAACTTAATCTCTATATGGTTTCGACATGATAAGCAAAGTCTATTAAATTGAATTCCAAAATCTTTGAACTATTTTATGAAATCATTTGACCTTCGACTGCTCTCGACGATTCACGAACAATTAATTGTAAATAGATATGTGTGTATGTATATATAAATAATAATTTGAAATATAATTTAAAGTATTATATGTTGTTGTTATTAAAAATTAATAAAATAAAAATAGGATATTATAATAATTATTATTTAAAATGTATCTCTATATATAAATAAAGTATATTAAAAATAAATATTAAATGATTGTAATACTCGTTTGATGTTTCGATTGATATTGAGCAAGATAAATTCAAATTTATGTAATTTTAAAATAAACGGTGATCCAAAAATGAGTAATATAAATTTTAGGTTTATTAATAATATATTTAGATGTTGTTCATCAATTTTAAATTTTTTATATTTTGCTTGGGGGTTGGGAGTGAAAAATTAATGTAATTTTTATTTAATAGTTAATGACCAAACTTTATACCATAATGACCTAAATAAATAAAGATACTTAAACTAAAATTTTGGGATTTTTTTTGAAGACTTTTATTCGCCCTGATTTCAAATAGTGCACGATACATGGGCCGTGAAAAAGTGTCGGTAGAGTGAAGACAAGGAGACTGTAAATTATTAATGTTCACACGCTTTCTGAACTTTTGAAATAATTAAGTGTCTCACTGTATTTGTTCCTTCTTACATTCTAATTCATATATACATGATTAGATAAATGTAATATATTTCAACCCACTAGTTTTTTTTTTTCTCTGTTTCTTTTACGTCCTTTTTGCCATACCAAACATCACCCACTTGTTCTATTTTTAATTCAATCTTCTATGGCACATCTCAAACCACTTGAGCTATATATATATATATATATATATATATATATATATATATATATATATATATATATATATATATGATACATGAGTGAATACAAACATATTCCATCATCACTTTGACATTCATCAATCACCACCACTTCATCTTCAATAAGCCATCAAACTAGCTACTGGATCACACCATCGTCTTCATCAAACCGATCACAACACCATAACCTTGCTGCTTTCTGTTCTTGTATCACATAAACCACTAACATTAATTATTCAAAATTTTCTTTTTGTTTCGATGATTAAACTATCATCTTCAAACCATACTTCACTTTTACAACTATTTGAACAAGAACATTCGAAACCCTTTTTTTTTTTTTTTTATGTTATGTTATTAATCGAGACCACTACCTAGTTGCACTCTTTAAAAAAAAAAAAAAAAAAAAAAAAAAAAACCATAGATCGTCCCTCATGTTACAAACTCCATGAGATATTCAATCGACAAAAACAAATTACATGTTCTAGCCACTAAAGCTATTACCATTAACCACCCTCGGACTCTATTTAGAATCACCATCAACGACTATCATGCTGTTGCTACATTAAAATATTTCCGTTTCTAACTTCCAAACCACAACCCATATGCCACCATAACTTCACCATCGGCCACCTTCAACTCTAACATTCACCTTCAAATAACAACCCACACAACACCATTAAGCCATAAGCACCATCGACCAACTAAACTGCCACTATGGCCTCCTTTGTGTTTGATATTACTTTCTTTCTGTTTAACGGTTCCTGTTCAGACCGGAACAAACACTTCCATCTATCTCCCATCGAGCTCCTGTTTGCTGCTACTATACCTACAATAAAACCCAACCCAAAAACTAAACCCACTACTGCTACAGTTCCGGGTTTCTATTTCGGATGAAGAACCACCGTAAACCTTTAACAACTTTACAACCATCATCAACACACACAAACCTACTCGATCATCTCTAATGTGCTAATAGGCTACGACTATTTCTAATTCATTGATCACCATTAAAACCCACCAATTTATTAACCTACTTTCACTCGCTGTTCTATTCGGAAAAAAAAAACCATGAATATCTATAATATTCGACCGCTACTTCTGTTGGTTTTCAACATCTACTTGCTAATCAAATCCTATATTTTTTTCTCCTATCTTCTGGTTGTTCGATACCCAGCCCATAAACAACCTGCAAACCGTGAACAAAAACAATGACGACGATGTTGATGATGTACTGTTACGATATCAAATGATGATGACGACATGATGCTACGAAGAAGATGATGTATAGTGACACGTGATTTTGAACGATAATGGTGATGATTTAATAGCAAACCTTTTATGCTTAATGGGGATGAGCTGTAAAGATAAAAAAGGGTGCGTGTACGTTATTACCCTACTCGAATTATCCCTTTTTGCAAATACACCGTCGACTGTGAATTCCCTTTGAAGAACCAAAACCCTTAACGGGCTTATGATTGCAGTGGGCTGTGTATGATTTTTTTCATTGGGCCATTAAATACTAATTAGGCTAGTATACAAAATGGGATTTAACGTTGGGCAGAGTTATTTTGGGCCGAGATCCATTGAAACCTTTTGTTGGGCTGAATTGAGAAGAGTGGGAAAAATAAAATGGGTTATATTAAATTTTGTGGTGTTTAATTCAAGATAAATTGATATAGAGTAATGGTCTTGAGTGGTGTCGGGTTCCGAGAGGTCTCGGGTTCGAGTCCTGTTTGGGGCATACTTTTTACAAAAAGCTTTATAAAAAGGGTATACTCTTTATTCTTATTCTTTTTATCATTACTATTATTATTGTTATTATTATTATTGTTAAGTAATATTATTAGTATTATAATGTAACTAGCATTACAATTATTATTACAAGTATTATAAATGTTATTATTATTATCATTAATGTTAAGTATGAGTGTTATTATTATTATAATTATTATTATTAGTATCATGTTTATTAAAAACTAACCTTTTTATTAAAGTATCATTTTTATTATTATTGTCATTATGAGAAAAAAATTATCATTTTTTTTTTTCAAAACTATTATCTTCATATTCATTATTAAATCTAAGCATTATCGTTATTAAAGATTATTATCATAGATATTATTAGTATAGCTATTATTATTAACACTATTAATATTATTTTTAAATATTATTATTATTATTATTATTATTATTATTATTATTATTATTATTATTAGTATTATTAACATTTTATCTTTATATTACTTTAACAAAAGATAATTATATAAAGATATAAATATTACATATATCATAAGAATACCTAAAGTTACTATAACATATATAGATATATATATATATATATATATAACATTTAAAATAATAAATACATTACTATATAAAATAAGTAATATATTATATAATTAATATATATATAAACTGATTTGATTACTATTACGTGTTAATTAGAGGTGTTAATATATATATATACATAATATAGGTTCGTGAATCCGAGGCCAACCCTACACTTGGTCAATGTCGTTATATGTATTTTTACTACAAAATACAGTATGGTGAGTTCATTTGAATCCCTTTTACTCTTTACATTTTTGGGCTGAGAATACATGCAAATGCTTTATTAACTATTTTACAATATTTACATGCGTGAGTTTCATTTGCTCCCTTTTTAAATGCTTTTGCAATATATATTTTTGGGACTGAGAATACATGCGCTGTTTTTATAACTGTTTTATGAAATAGACACAAGTAATTGAAACTACATTATATGGTTGAATGATCGAAATCGAATATGCCCCTTTTTATTAAGTCTGGTAATCTAAGAATTAGGGAACAGACACCCTAATTGATGCGAACTCTAAAGATAGATCTATCGGGCCCAACAAGCCCCATCCAAAGTACCGGATGCTTTAGTACTTCGAAATTTATATCATGTCATTTGGAGGATCCCGGAATGATGGGGATATTCTTATATACAAATTGTGAATGTCGGTTACCAGGTGTTCAATCCATATGAATGATTATTTTGTCTCTATGCATGGGATGTATGTTTATGAGAAATGGAAATATGAAATCTTGTGGTCTATTAAAATGCTGGAAATGATTATTTATGGCAAACTAATGAACTCACCAACCTTTGGTTGACACTTTTAAGCATGTTTATTCTCAGGTGTGAAAGAAACCTTCTGCTGTGCATTTTGCTCATTTTAAGGACAATACTTGGAATCGATCATTGCTTTGGAATCAAAGGTTGATGACTTCGTCTGGATGGATTAGGACGGGTCTTCACAGTTGGTATCAGAGCGGTGGTCTTAGTGAACCAGGTCTTGCATTATAGTGTCTAATTAGTAGTTGTTTAGATGCATTAGTGAGTCTGGACTTCGACCGTATCTGCATGTCAAAAAAATTTTGCTTATCATTTCTAGTCAGAAATTATCTGCTTATCATCCTTAGAAAATTTTCTGCTTATCATTCTTAGTCTAGACACATCTTATTGCAATGATTGCATGAATAGTATATAGACAAAAATTCGTATCTTAGTGTATCTACAAATTCATATTTTAGCATATATGTTACTGTAGACTTTGCCTGACAACTTCCGTGAATTTCTCCGTAACTTATGGGATTTTAGTATTACATATGCATATGTAAATTATGTATTGCAGGGTACTAATCTACATCCTATAATCTAATTCTTATCGAAAATCCTTCATCTGATCATACGAGATGAATCCCTCAACCAGTTCGAATTCCTCGGATTCCGACAGCTATTCCGATATGGAGTTTCACCTATCAGCGTCAACAGAATGAATCAACCAATCAGTCATCCCCAATTCATCTAATGGGTTCGTGGTCGACTTAATCAATGGAGATGCGAAAAAGGCGATCCCTTCCACCAACCGAATTCACCTCTTGACAATGAACCAGAAGTGTTTACCGGCGAACCTGTTCGAGACACCATTTTCAGTCTCATTTTCAGGATAACTTGACAAGATTATATTCTACCCACAATTCTGAACCTTATTTATCCGCTCGTTACCGACAATCATCCTAGAGTAATAAATCAATGAACTTCGCGCTCGAATAATCAAGCCGGAGAATATGGTGCAAAATGTACCAGCTTCAGCAACATCACCAGCACCAACAGTGCAATCAATAACAGCACCAGTACCATCAACAATCCATGCTTCAATATCATCATATGTACTTTGAGTATGATCTTCATTCTACGTATCGTTCTACCTCATTTATCTTCGTTCGACATGGCGAATATGTAATCTCTAAAGTTTTAGAGATTATTTATTCTTGTTCCAACCGAAAAACAAATGAGTTTAATATCATATTAACTCATTAAATCCATGAATACATCTGAAGAAAATATATATGTATATATGTTTTCATAAAGATTGTAATTAAAAATTCTCTGGTACAAACTGTTAATGGTGAAAACATTTTAATGGGTAGGTAATACCCGAGGACTATTTAAATTTCACATTAATAAGTTACATTGTACGTTCTTCGATTCTGTTTCAACAAGTCATATACTATCCTACTTACATCCACCGATATACAAATCCGTTCACCAAAGAATAACCATATTCATCCAATTACATATTTGGATTTTGATCTATCAGAATCCATCAAGTGGCATAACGAAGAAATAATGGACACAATAAAAATTGATTAGAAACAGATTAATTAACAATATGAAATTCTATTAAGAATCCACGCTAACAAAATCCTAGCTAACTGTTCCTAGCTAACTGATTACATTTTGTTTATCGCAATTTATTTTATTGTAATTTACATTCTCGCAATTTTATTTATCGTCATTTAATTTCTGTTATTTACTTTACGCACTTTATTTATCGTTATTTAATTTCTGTTATTTATTTTACGCACTTTAAATATCGGGACACGTATACAAGGTTTTGACATATCATATCGACGCATCTATATATATTATTTGGAATCACCATAGACACTCTATATGCAGTAATGATCGAGTTCTCTATACAGGGTTGAGGTTCATTCTACAATAATATATATACTTTGAGTTTTGATCGAGTCTGAGACGTATACGGGTCACGACACGTATTAATTACTTCGAATATTATATATTAAACTGTATATAAATTATTGAACTGTTAACTGTGGACGAATAATATTGGACAATCAAAATGAATTAAAATACTGATTATAACATATGAAACTAAATAATTCTTCAAGTTGCCACTTGATTTCATCTTAAACCTCATTTGTATCTTGACAATTCCAGTCTATTTTCAAACCTTTTATGATTCTTGAAAACACCTCAATAGAGAGGATGAACCAACCGCACTTCATCTACGGAAGAAAAGGTTAATGCATATAGTTATGCACCTGAAAACACTCGGAACCTGAGTAAACGTTAAACACGTATCTGTGTTAATTTTTTTTTTTTTTTGGCATTGTTATTACCAAAAATAACTTTGCAATTCCTTTTCAAAATTAGTCAATTTTGTCACAGCTCCAGCAAGACAATTTCGACTTTTCGTACGAAACAACCTTATTATAATGTTGATATATACGCGTGCTCTTTTATTGTTACCAGGGAACCTTCCATATTCCACCATATTACCATCAGCGTTTAATCATCTAAAAACACAATTCTCCTAAAACCACCTCGGATTAATAACCGATGATTCAGATATCACGGCATTAAATGCAGAGGAAACAGAAAAATGGTAGATGGTCTAAACAACTAAAAGTTTGATGATAAAGAAAAGAGTGTTAGGAACGCTTGATAGAAAATTGGGTATTGAAAAACAGATTGGGCTACCCATGAAGGAGACCAAGGACAAATACAAGGACCATACCCTATATTCAAAGAATCCAGATAAATCTAGATCCGTTGAAATCTTTAGAGAATATCTTGCTCCAAAGTCATGTTAAAATCTTGCGGAAAATTTTTCATCATCAACCTTCGATCTTAGAAATTCCAAAATATCATCATAAATATCTTCGATATTTCTGAGGATATTATCATAAATATTCTTATCTGAAATCATCTATCTCTTCGTGCTACTAGTGTTACATCATATAAGAAACTGTTAGTTTCTATATTCTGTAAACTTTCAAGTTAAACTATGAATGATTTTGAAGTAGTGTTGGGAACTGATGCATGAGTTAGTATAATATAATGACACTTGATCAACGTGATTATATTACAATAAGTCATGCTGAGTTTCTAATGGAACGTGATGATTCACAGATCATAATGTCATCATGTGCCATGTTACACAACTCTTACATTCTACCTAATCTATAAACATATCAAGACCATATTTTCTTGATAGTTATATCTTTTCTCCTGAATTCTGGTAATATAACTTATCAAGATCGTGCTAATACATTCTTTTTTTTTGTTTAGAACATGATGTTTTTCCGAAATTCCATACTTACAAATTCTGGACCGTTACTCGCTTTACTAGAGGTAGGGAGGATAATAAAAAGGCAAAGAGCTCCAAAATATAAGAGAAAATATAAAGCCCAATAACAACACGGAGGTTACAAACTGTGGATATTAATACGAATAGCAATATAAAGACACGGTAGAATTAAGAATAATATCACCCCAAGGTAATAGTAGAAGTAAACAGATTTTTCTGGTAGAAGATTGAAAAGAAGGATGACAGAAATAATAATTAGAAAAATATCAAGGATTAGAAATGGATTAAGCATTTTTACAATCTTTTGGATGTATGAGTTAAGAAGGAAGATATAGGAATGGTGAGAATATGAAACGGAAGAGTTTAATTTATAATGAAAATATCAGACAGAGTAATCGAGGCAGATCACCGTATTTAATATTAGAGGTCTTAATTTCCTTACTCGCCGAAAAATCAAATCTTTTAGATTTCGAAGATTTCCTCTAAATCTCTTAAATTCCGAAAATCAACTGTGACTATGTCACCAATTAAGACGAACTTGCATTTACTCATTTCTTTCTTTTGTGATAACTTCACTTATACTCTTCTTATAATCGAATTGTTTTATCCATATTACTCAATGATGATAAAACTCTATTTATCAACTCATATTCGTCATGAAAACATTTTTATTGTTAGCCATGACCACCTCACTCAAATTTCGGGACGAAATTTCTTTAACGGGTAGGTACTGTGACGACCCGAAAATTTCCGACCAAATTTAAACTTAATCTCTATATGGTTTCGACATGATAAGCAAAGTCTATTAAATTGAATTCCAAAATCTTTGAACTATTTTATGAAATCATTTGACCTTCGACTGCTCTCGACGATTCACGAACAATTAATTGTAAATAGATATGTGTGTATGTATATATAAATAATAATTTGAAATATAATTTAAAGTATTATATGTTGTTGTTATTAAAAATTAATAAAATAAAAATAGGATATTATAATAATTATTATTTAAAATGTATCTCTATATATAAATAAAGTATATTAAAAATAAATATTAAATGATTGTAATACTCGTTTGATGTTTCGATTGATATTGAGCAAGATAAATTCAAATTTATGTAATTTTAAAATAAACGGTGATCCGAAAATGAGTAATATAAATTTTAGGTTTATTAATAATATATTTAGATGTTGTTCATCAATTTTAAATTTTTTATATTTTGCTTGGGGGTTGGGAGTGAAAAATTAATGTAATTTTTATTTAATAGTTAATGACCAAACTTTATACCATAATGACCTAATTAAATAAAGATACTTAAACTAAAATTTTAGGATTTTTTTTAAGACTTTTATTCGCCCTGATTTCAAATAGTGCACGATACATGGGCCGTGAAAAAGTGTCGGTAGAGTGAAGACAAGGAGACTGTAAATTATTAATGTTCACACGCTTTCTGAACTTTTGAAATAATTAAGTGTCTCACTGTATTTGTTCCTTCTTACATTCTAATTCATATATACACGATTAGATAAATGTAATATATTTCAACCCACTAGTTTTTTTTTCTCTGTTTCTTTTACGTCCTTTTTGCCATACCAAACATCACCCACTTGTTCTATTTTTAATTCAATCTTCTATGGCACATCTCAAACCACTTGAGCTGTATATATATATATATATATATATATACATATATATGTGATACATGAGTGAATACAAACATATTCCATCATCACTTTGACATTCATCAATCACCACCACTTCATCTTCAATAAGCCATCAAACTAGCTACTGGATCACACCATCGTCTTCATCAAACCGATCACAACACCATAACCTTGCTGCTTTCTATTCTTGTATCACATAAACCACTAACATTAATTATTCAAAATTTTCTTTTTGTTTCGATGATTAAACTATCATCTTCAAACCATACTTCACTTTTACAACTATTTGAACAAGAACATTCGAAACCCTTTTTTTTTTTTATGTTATGTTATTAATCGAGACCACTACCTAGTTGCACTCTTTTAAAAAAAAAAAAAAAAAAAACCATAGATCGTCCCTCATGTTACAAACTCCACGAGATATTCAATCGACTAAAACAAATTACATGTTCTAGCCACTAAAGCTATTACCATTAACCACCCTCGGACTCTATTTAGAATCACTATCAACGACTATCATGCTGTTGCTACATTAAAATATTTCCGTTTCTAACTTCCAAACCACAACCCATATGCCACCATAACTTCACCATCGGCCACCTTCAACTCTAACATTCACCTTCAAATAACAACCCACACAACACCATTAAGCCATAAGCACCATCGACCAACTAAACTGCCACTATGGCCTCCTTTGTGTTTGATATTACTTTCTTTCTGTTTAACGGTTCCTGTTCAGACCGGAACAAACACTTCCATCTATCTCCCATCGAGCTCCTGTTTGCTGCTACTATACCTACAATAAAACCCAACCCAAAAACTAAACCCACTACTGCTACAGTTCCGGGTTTCTATTTCGGATGAAGAACCACCGTAAACCTTTAACAACTTTACAACCATCATCAACACACACAAACCTACTCGATCATCTCTAATGTGCTAATAGACTACGACTATTTCTAATTCATTGATCACCATTAAAACCCACCAATTTATTAACCTACTTTCACTCGCTGTTCTATTCGGAAAAAAAAACACCATGAATATCTATAATATTCGACCGCTACTTCTGTTGGTTTTCAACATCTACTTGCTAATCAAATCCTATATTTTTTTCTCCTATCTTCTGGTTGTTCGATACCCAGCCCATAAACAACCTGCAAACCGTGAACAAAAACAATGACGACGATGTTGATGATGTACTGTTACGATATCAAATGATGATGACGACATGATGCTACGAAGAAGATGATGTATAGTGACACGTGATTTTGAACGATAATGGTGATGATTTAATAGCAAACCTTTTATGCTTAATGGGGATGAGCTGTAAAGATAAAAAAGGGTGCGTGTACGTTATTACCCTACTCGAATTATCCCTTTTTGCAAATACACCGTCGACTGTGAATTCCCTTTGAAGAACCAAAACCCTTAACGGGCTTATGATTGCAGTGGGCTGTGTATGATTTTTTCATTGGGCCATTAAATACTAATTAGGCTAGTATACAAAATGGGATTTAACGTTGGGCAGAGTTATTTTGGGCCGAGATCCATTGAAACCTTTTGTTGGGCTGAATTGAGAAGAGTGGGAAAAATAAAATGGGTTATATTAAATTTTGTGGTGTTTAATTCAAGATAAATTGATATGGAGTAATGGTCTTGAGTGGTGTCGGGTTCCGAGAGGTCTCGGGTCCGAGTCCTGTTTGGGGCATACTTTTTTACAAAAAGCTTTATAAAAAGGGTATACTCTTTATTCTTATTCTTTTTATCATTACTATTATTATTGTTATTATTATTATTGTTAAGTAATATTATTAGTATTATAATGTAACTAGCATTACAATTATTATTACAAGTATTATAAATGTTATTATTATTATCATTAATGTTAAGTATGAGTGTTATTATTATTATAATTATTATTATTAGTATCATGTTTATTAAAAACTAACCTTTTTATTAAAGTATCATTTTTATTATTATTGTCATTATGAGAGAAAAATTATCATTTTTTTTTTTCAAAACTATTATCTTCATATTCATTATTAAATCTAAGCATTATCGTTATTAAAGATTATTATCATAGATATTAATAGTATAGCTATTATTATTAACACTATTAATATTATTTTTAAATATTATTATTATTATTATTATTAGTATTATTAACATTTTATCTTTATATTATTTTAACAAAAGATAATTATATAAAGATATAAATATTACATATATCATAAGAATACCTAAAGTTACTATAACATATATATATATATATATATATATATATATATATATATATATATATATATATATATATATATATATATACATATATATATATATATATATATATATATATATACATATATATATATATATATATATATATATATATAACATTTAAAATAATAAATACATTACTATATAAAATAAGTAATATATTATATAATTAATATATATAAACTGATTTGATTACTATTACGTGTTAATTAGAGGTGTTAATATATATATACATAATATAGGTTCATGAATCCGAGGCCAACCCTACACTTGGTCAATGTCGTTATATGTATTTTTACTACAAAATACAGTATGGTGAGTTCATTTGAATCCCTTTTACTCTTTACATTTTTAGGCTGAGAATACATGCAAATGCTTTTGCAATATATATTTTTGGGACTGAGAATACATGCGCTGTTTTTATAACTGTTTTACGAAATAGACACAAGTAATTGAAACTACATTATATGGTTGAATGATCGAAATCGAATATGCCCCTTTTTATTAAGTCTGGTAATCTAAGAATTAGGGAACAGACACCCTAATTAACGCGAACTCTAAAGATAGATCTATCGGGCCCAACAAGCCCCATCCAAAGTACCGGATGCTTTAGTACTTCAAAATTTATATCATGTCCGATGGAGGATCCCGGAATGATGGGGATATTCTTATATACAAATTGTGAATGTCGGTTACCAGGTGTTCAATCCATATGAATGATTATTTTGTCTCTATGCATGGGACGTATGTTTATGAGAAATGGAAATATGAAATCTTGTGGTCTATTAAAATGTTGGAAATGATTATTTATGGCAAACTAATGAACTCACCAACCTTTGGTTGACACTTTTAAGCATGTTTATTCTCAGGTGTGAAAGAAACCTTCTGCTGTGCATTTTGCTCATTTTAAGGACAATACTTGGAATCGATCATTACTCTGGAATCAAAGTTTGATGACTTCGTCCGGATGGATTAGGACGGGTCTTCACAGGTTTAAGCCTAGATAACCCTACGGTGGATTATCCAAGTCCCTTAAACCATAGCTCTGATACCAACTTATAATGCCCTTAAACCCGTACTAGAAAAAACAAAGCATTTTTTTTAAATAACTTCCAAGTAAACTTCCAGGTGACACTAAACTTTCAGGTGACGCCAAACTTTCAGGTGACGCCAAACTTTCAGGTGACACTAAACTTTCAGGTGACGCTAAACTTTTAGGTGACACCAAACTTTTGACCCATTTCCAAAGACTCATTTGGTCACCTGTCGTCTAACAAAAATACCAAATTTAACACTTGGTTCCAAAACATAACTTAAACATCTTTTATTTTAATACACTTTTAACCCTTGGCATTAATAAGCGGTTATCATAAAGCTAGAATCAAATAAGAGACTTGCATACCACTTGCTAAGTGCCGAATGCTCCTCTAAAACCTTGTCTTCCCATACCTTCTCGATGCATAAGAACCTAACAAACATTAACAACATAACGGGATAAGCAATACGCTTAGTGAGTTAATGGTAAGTAAATATCTTAAACTTAAAACATAAACACAATCATAACGTAACCATAACCTTCCAACCTGAAGGTTGATTTCGTGTTTCGGACTTGATCATCTCGCATCCTACGCATACGTCTAATCTTAGCACATGACATGTACATAGTTCAAGCTTAAAACATTATCATAGATGTGAATTCAAGCTTGCACATAACATGGACATCGTCCAAGCGTACACTTAACATGGATATAAATCCAAGCTTACACTTAACATGGACCCCGTCCAAGCTTACACTTAACATGGATATAAATCCAAGCTTATCACGTGATATGGACATAGACATAAAGTCTAAGCTTTACACCTTGACATAGACACAAAGTCTAAGCTTTTCGCCTTATAATAGACATGAAGTCTAAGCTTTGCATTTTGACATAGACGTAAAGTCTAAGCTTTACCTAGTGAACTTAATCGTTGTAGTGACCCGAACTTTTCCATGTTTATATATATATATATATATATATATATATATATATATATATATATATATATATATATATATATATATATATATATATATATATATATATATATATATATATATATATATATATATATATATATATATATATATATATATATATATTAAATGAAATTGTTATTTACATGATTAAGTGTTTCTAACATGTTAAGCAATCAAACTTGTTAAGACTTGATTAATTGAAATAGGTTTCATATAGACAATTGACCACCCAAGTTGATCGGTGATTCACTAACGTTAAAACTTGTAAAAACTATATGATGACATATATATGGTAAGTAAACATAATGATTTTAACAATGAACTACATATGTAAAAACAAGACTACTAACTTAATGATTTTGAAACGAGACATATATGTAACGATTATCGTTGTAACGACATTTAATGTATATATATCATATTAAGAGATATTTGTACATCATAATATCATGATAATATAATAATTTAAAATCTCATTTGATATTATAAACATTGGGTTAACAACATTTAACAAGATCGTTAACCTAAAGGTTTCAAAACAACACTTACATGTAACGACTAACGATGACTTAACGACTCAGTTAAAATGTATATACATATAGTGTTTTAATATATATTCATACACTTTTTAAAGACTTCAAGACACTTATCAAATTACTTCTACTTAACAAAAATGCTTACAATTACATCCTCGTTCAGTTTCATCAACAATTCTACTCGTATGCACCCATATTCGTACTCGTACAATACACAGCTTTTAGATGTATGTACTATTGGTATATACACTCCAATGATAAGCTCTTAGCAGCCTATGTGAGTCACCTAACACATGTGGGAACCATCATTTGGCAACTAGCATGAAATATCTCATAAAATTACAAAAATATGAGTAATCATTCATGACTTATTTACATGAAAACAAAATTATATATCCTTTATATCTAATCCATACAACAACGACCAAAAACACCTACAAACACTTTCATTCTTCAATTTTATTCATCTAATTGATCTCTCTCAAGTTCTATCTTCAAGTTCTAAGTGTTCTTCATAAATTCTACAAGTTCTAGTTTCATAAAATCAAGAATACTTCCAAGTTTGCTAGCTTACTTCCAATCTTGTAGAGTGATCATCCAACCTCAAGAAATCTTTATTATTTACAGTAATATATCTTTCAAATACAAGGTAATACTCATATTCAAACTTTGATTCAATTTCTATAACTATAACAATCTTATTTCGAGTGGAAATCTTACTTGAACTTGTTTTCGTGTCATGATTCTACTTCAAGAACTTTCAAGCCATCCAAGATCCTTTGAAGCTAGGTCCATTTGTTGCTTTTACAGTAGGTTTATCCACAAAACTTGAGGTAGTAATGATGTTCATAACATCATTCGATTCATACATATAAAGCTATCTTATTCGAAGGTTTAAACTTGAAATCACTAGAACATAGTTTAGTTAATTCTAAACTTGTTCGCAAACAAAAGTTAATTCTTCTAACTTGACTTTTAAAATCAACTAAACACATGTTCTATATCTATATGATATGCTAACTTAATGATTTAAAACTTGGAAACATGAAAAACACCGTAAAACTGGACATACGCCGTCGTAGTAACACCGCGGGCTGTTTTGGGTTTGATAATTAAAAACTATGATAAACTTTGATTTAAAAGTTTTTCTTCTGGGAAAATGATTTTTCTTATGAACTTGAAACTATATCCAAAAATCATGGTTAAACTCAAAGTGGAAGTATGTTTTTCAAAATGGTCATCAAGACGTCGTTCTTTCGACTGAAATGACTACCTCTTACAAAAATGACTTGTAACTTATAATTCCGACTATAAACCTATACTTTTTCTGTTTAGATTCATAAAATAGAGTTCAATATGAAACCATATCAATTTGATTCACTCAAAACGGATTTAAAATGAAGAAGTTATGGGTAAAACAAGATTGGATATTTTTTATTTTTGTAGCTACAGGAAATATTAACAATTCTATACAAATCATATCCTAGCTAACTTATATTGTATTATACATGTATTCTAATATATTATGTAATCTTGGGATACCATAGACATGTATGCAAATGTTTTGACATATCATATCGACCCATGTATATATATTATTTGGAACAACCATAGACACTCTATATGCAGTAATGTTGGAGTTAGCTATACAGGGTTGAGGTTGATTCCAAAAATATATATACTTTGAGTTGTGATCTAGCCTGAGATGTGTATACACTGGGTCATGGATTGATTCAAGATAATATATATCGATTTATTTCTGTACATCTAACTGTGGACAACTAGTTGTAGGTTATTAACGAGGACAGCTGACTTAATAAACTTAAAACATCAAAATATATTAAAAGTGTTGTAAATATATTTTGAACATACTTTGATATATATGTACATATTTGTTATAGGTTCGTGAATCGACCAGTGGCCAAGTCTTACTTCCCGACGAAGTAAAAATCTGTGAAAGTGAGTTATAGTCCCACTTTTAAAATCTAATATTTTTGAGATGAGAATACATGCAGGTTTTATAAATGATTTACAAAATAGACACAAGTACGTGAAACTACATTCTATGGTTGAATTATCGAAATTGAATATGCCCCTTTTTATTAAGTCTGGTAATCTAAGAATTAGGGAACATACACCCTAATTGACGCGAATCCTAAAGATAGATCTATTGGGCATAACAAACCCCATCCAAAGTATCGGATGCTTTAGTACTTCGAAATTTATATCATATTCGAAGGGTGTCCCAGAATGATGGGGATATTCTTATATATGCATCTTGTTAATGTCGGTTACCAGGTGTTCACCATATGAATGATTTTTATCTCTATGTATGGGATGTATATTGAAATATGAAATCTTGTGGTCTATTGTTACGATTTGATATATATAGGTTAAACCTATAACTCACCAACATTTTTGTTGACGTTTTAAGCATGTTTATTCTCAGGTGATTATTAAGAGCTTTCGCTGTCACATACTTAAATAAGGACAAGATTTGGAGTCCATGCTTGTATGATATTGTGTAAAAACTGCATTCAAGAAACTTATTTCGTTGTAACATATTTGTATTGTAAACCATTATGTAATAGTCGTGTGTAAACAGGATATTTTAGATTATCATTATTTGATAATCTACGTAAAGCTTTTTAAACCTTTATTGATGAAATAATGGTTATGGTTTGTTTTAAAATGAATGCAGTCTTTGAAAAAACGTCTCATATAGAGGTCAAAACCTCGCAACGAAATCAATTAATATGGAACGTTTTTAATCAATAAGAACTGGACATTTCAGTTGGTATCCGAGCGTTGGTCTTAGAGAACCAGAATTTTGCATTAGTGTGTCTTATCGAGTTTGTTAGGATACATTAGTGAGTCTGGACTTCGACCGTGTTTACTTGAAAAATGATTGCTTAACAAATTTTGTTGGAAACTATATATTTTTAACATGTGAATATTATGTGATATATTAATCTCTTAACGTGTTTGATATTATGCGATAGATGTCTACCTCTAGAACAAGTCTCATTGACTCACCTAATAATAATGAAGAGTCAAATGTAAATTGGAATGATTCGTGGACTGATTCACAAGTTCCCGAAGAGGAACCGGAAGAAGAGTCGGAATCGGAAGAAGAATCGGAACCGGAAGAAGAATCGGAATCGGAAGAAGAAATAGAACCAGTGAAATGTCCCGTTCTTATTGATTAAAAACGTTCCATATTAATTGATTTCGTTGCGAGGTTTTGACCTCTATATGAGACGTTTTTCAAAGACTGCATTCATTTTAAAACAAACCATAAGCTTTATTTCATCAATAAAGGTTTAAAAAGCTTTACGTAGATTATCAAATAATGATAATCTAAAATATCCTGTTTACACACGACCATTACATAATGGTTTACAATACAAATATGTTACAACAAAATAAGTTTCTTGAATGCAGTTTTTACACAATATCATACAAGCATGGACTCCAAATCTCGTCCTTATTTAAGTATGCGACAGTGGAAGCTCTTAATAATCACCTGAGAATAAACATGCTTAAAACGTCAACAAAAATGTTGGTGAGTTATAGGTTTAACCTATATATATCAAATCATAATAATAGACCACAAGATTTCATATTTCAATACACATCCCATACATAGAGATAAAAATCATTCATATGGTGAACACCTGGTAACCAACATTAACAAGATGCATATATAAGAATATCCCCATCATTCCGGGACACCCTTCGGATATGATATAAATTTCGAAGTACTAAAGCATCCGGTACTTTGGATGGGGATTGTTAGGCCCAATAGATCTATCTTTAGGATTCGCGTTAATTAGGGTGTCTGTTCCCTAATTCTTAGATTACCAGACTATATAAAAAGGGGTATATTCGATTTCGATAATTCAACCATAGAATGTAGTTTCACGTACTTGTGTCTATTTTGTAAATCATTTATAAAACCTGCATGTATTCTCATCCCAAAAATATTAGATTTTAAAAGTGGGACTATAACTCACTTTCACAGATTTTTACTTCGTCGGGAAGTAAGACTTGGCCACTGGTTGATTCACGAACCTATAAAAATATATACATATATATCAAAGTATGTTCAAAATATATTTACAACACTTTTAATATATTTTGATGTTTTAAGTTTATTAAGTCAGCTGTCCTCGTTAGTAACCTACAACTAGTTGTCCACAGTTAGATGTACAGAAATAAATCGATAAATATTATCTTGAATCAATCCACGACCCAGTGTATACGTATCTCAGTATTGATCACAACTCAAACTATATATATTTTGGAATCAACCTCAACCCTGTATAGCTAACTCCAACATTCACATATAGAGTGTCTATGGTTGTTCCGAAATATATATAGATGTGTTGACATGATAGGTCAAAACATTGTATACGTGTCTATGGTATCTCAAGATTACATAATATACAATACAAGTTGATTAAGTTATGGTTGGAATAGATTTTTACCAATTTTCACGTAGCTAAAATGAGAAAAATTATCCAATCTTGTTTTACCCATAACTTCTTCATTTTAAATCCGTTTTGAGTGAATAAAATTGCTATGGTTTCATATTGAACTCTATTTTATGAATATAAACAGAAAAGGTATAGGTTTATAGTCAGAAAAATAAGTTACAAGTCGTTTTTGTAAAGGTAGTCATTTCAGTCGAAAGAACGACGTCTAGATGACCATTTTAGAAAACATACTTCCACTTTGAGTTTAACCATAATTTTTGGATATAGTTTCATGATCATAATAAAAATCATTTTCTCAGAATAACAACTTTTAAATCAAAGTTTATCATAGTTTTTAATTAACTAACCCAAAACAGCCCGCGGTGTTACTACGACGGCGTAAATCCGGTTTTACGGTGTTTTTCGTGTTTCCAGGTTTTAAATCATTAAGTTAGCATATCATATAGATATAGAACATGTGTTTAGTTGATTTTAAAAGTCAAGTTAGAAGGATTAACTTTTGTTTGCGAACAAGTTTAGAATTAACTAAACTATGTTCTAGTGATTACAAGTTTAAACCTTTGAATAAGATAGCTTTATATATATGAATCGAATGATGTTATGAACATCATTACTACCTTAAGTTCCTTGGATAAACCTACTGGAAAAGAGAAAAATGGATCTAGCTTCAATGGATCCTTGGATGGCTCGAAGTTCTTGAAGCAGAATCATGACACGAAAACAAGTTCAAGTAAGATCATCACTTGAAATAAGATTTTTATAGTTATAGAAATTGAACCAAAGTTTGAATATGATTATTACCTTGTATTAGAATGATAACCTACTGTAAGAAACAAAGATTTCTTGAGGTTGGATGATCACCTTACAAGATTGGAAGTGAGCTAGCAAACTTGAAAGTATTCTTGATTTTATGTAACTAGAACTTGTAAAATATATGAAGAACACTTAGAACTTGAAGATAGAACTTGAGAGAGATCAATTAGATGAAGAAAATTGAAGAATGAAAGTTTTTGTAGGTGTTTTTGGTCGTTGGTGTATGGATTAGATATAAAGGATATGTAATTTTGTTTTCATGTAAATAAGTCATGAATGATTACTCATATTTTTGTAATTTTATGAGATATTTCATGCTAGTTGCCAAATGATGGTTCCCACATGTGTTAGGTGACTCACATGGGCTGCTAAGAGCTGGTCATTTGAGTGTATATACCAATAGTACATACATCTAAAAGCTGTGTATTGTACGAGTACGAATACGGGTGCATACGAGTAGAATTGTTGATGAAACTGAACGAGGATGTAACTGTAAGCATTTTTGTTAAGTAGAAGTATTTTGATAAGTGTCTTGAAGTCTTTCAAAAGTGTATGAATACATATTAAAACACTACATGTATATACATTTTAACTGAGTCGTTAAGTCTTCGTTAGTCGTTACATGTAAATGTTGTTTTGAAACCTTTAGGTTAACGATCTTGTTAAATGTTGTTAACCCAATGTTTATAATATCAAAAGAGATTTTAAATTATTATATTATCATGATATTATGATGTACGAATATCTCTTAATATGATATATGTACATTAAATGTCGTTACAACGATAATCGTTACATATATGTCTCGTTTCAGAATCATTAAGTTAGTAGTCTTGTTTTTACATATGTAGTTCATTGTTAATATACTTAATGATATGTTTACTTATCATAATATCATGTTAACTATATATATAACCATATATATGTCATCATATAGTTTTTACAAGTTTTAACGTTCGTGAATCACCGGTCAACTTGGGTGGTCAATTGTCTATATGAAACCTATTTCAATTAATCAAGTCTTAACAAGTTTGATTGCTTAACATGTTGGAAACATTTAATCATGTAAATATCAATCTCAATTAATATATATAAACATGGAAAAGTTCGGGTCACTACAGTACCTACCCGTTAAATAAATTTCGTCCCGAAATTTTAAGCTGTTGAAGGTGTTGACGAATCTTCTGGAAATAGATGCGGGTATTTCTTCTTCATCTGATCTTCATGCTCCCAGGTGAACTCGGGTCCTCTACGAGCATTCCATCAAACCTTAACAATTGGTATCTTGTTTTGCTTAAGTCTTTTAACCTCACGATCCATTATTTTGACGGGTTCTTCGATGAATTGAAGTTTTTCGTTGATTTGGATTTCATCTAACGGAATAGTGAGATCTTCTTTAGCAAAACATTTCTTCAAATTCGAGACGTGGAAAGTGTTATGTACAGCCGCGAGTTGTTGAGGTAACTCAAGTCGGTAAGCTACTGGTCCGACACGATCAATAATCTTGAATGGTCCAATATACCTTGGATTTAATTTCCCTCGTTTACCAAATCGAACAACGCCTTTCCAAGGTGCAACTTTAAGCATGACCATCTCTCCAATTTCAAATTCTATATCTTTTCTTTTAATGTCAGCGTAGCTCTTTTGTCGACTTTGGGCGGTTTTCAACCGTTGTTGAATTTGGATGATCTTCTCGGTAGTTTCTTGTATAATCTCTGGACCCGTAATCTGTCTATCCCCCACTTCACTCCAACAAATTGGAGACCTGCACTTTCTACCATAAAGTGCTTCAAACGGCGCCATCTCAATGCTTGAATGGTAGCTGTTGTTGTAGGAAAATTCTGCTAACGGTAGATGTCGATCCCAACTATTTCCGAAATCAATAACACATGCTCGTAGCATGTCTTCAAGCGTTTGTATCGTCCTTTCACTCTGCCCATCAGTTTGTGGATGATAGGCAGTACTCATGTCTAGACGAGTTCCTAATGCTTGCTGTAATGTCTGCCAGAATCTTGAAATAAATCTGCCATCCCTATCAGAGATAATAGAGATTGGTATTCCATGTCTGGAGACGACTTCCTTCAAATACAGTCATGCAAACTTCTCCATCTTGTCATCTTCTCTTATTGGCAGGAAGTGTGCTGATTTGGTGAGACGATCAACTATTACCCAAATAGTATCAAAACCACTTGCAGTCCTTGGCAATTTAGTGATGAAATCCATGGTAATGTTTTCCCATTTCCATTCCGGGATTTCGGGTTGTTGAAGTAGACCTGATGGTTTCTGATGTTCAGCTTTGACCTTAGAACACGTCAAACATTCTCCTACGTATTTAGCAACATCAGCTTTCATACCCGGCCACCAAAAATGTTTCTTGAGATCCTTGTACATCTTCCCCGTTCCAGGATGTATTGAGTATCTGGTTTTATGAGCTTCTCTAAGTACCATTTCTCTCATATCTCCAAATTTTGGTACCCAAATCCTTTCAGCCCTATACCGGGTTCCGTCTTCCCGAATATTAAGATGCTTCTCTGATCCTTTGGGTATTTCATCCTTTAAATTTCCCTCTTTTAAAACTCCTTGTTGCGCCTCCTTTATTTGAGTAGTAAGGTTATTATGAATCATTATATTCATAGATTTTACTCGAATGGGTTCTCTGTCCTTCCTGCTCAAGGCATCGGCTACCACAATTGCCTTCCCCGGGTGGTAACGAATCTCAAAGTCATAATCATTCAATAATTCAATCCACCTACGCTGCCTCATATTCAGTTGTTTCTGATTAAATATGTGTTGAAGACTTTTGTGGTCGGTATATATAATACTTTTGACCCCATATAAGTAGTGCCTCCAAGTCTTTAATGCAAAAACAACCGCGCCTAATTCCAAATCATGCGTCGTATAATTTTGTTCGTGAATCTTCAATTGTCTAGACGCATAAGCAATCACCTTCGTTCATTGCATTAATACACAACCGAGACCTTGCTTTGATGCGTCACAATAAATCACAAAATCATCATTCCCTTCAGGCAATGACAATATAGGTGCCGTAGTTAGCTTTTTCTTCAATAACTGAAACGCTTTCTCTTGTTCATCATTCCATTCAAATTTCTTCCCTTTATGCGTTAATGCAGACAAGGGTTTTGCTATTCTGGAAAAGTCTTGGATGAACCTTCTGTAGTAACCAGCTAGTCCTAAAAACTGGCGTATGTGTTTCGGAGTTTTCGGGGTTTCCCACATTTCAACAGTTTCTATCTTTGCCGGATCCACCTTAATACCTTCTTTGTTCACTATGTGACCGAGGAATTGAACTTCTTCCAACCAAAATGCACACTTTGAAAACTTAGCGTACAATTCTTCCTTCCTCAATACTTCTAACACCTTTCTCAAATGTTCACCGTGTTCTTGGTCATTCTTTGAGTAAATAAGTATGTCATCAATGAAAACAATGACAAACTTGTCAAGGTATGGTCCACACACTCGGTTCATAAGGTCCATGAACACAGCTGGTGCATTAGTTAAACCAAACGGCATGACCATAAATTCGTAATGACCGTAACGCGTTCTGAAAGCAGTCTTTGGAATATCATCTTCTTTCACCCGCATTTGATGATACCCGGAACGTAAGTCAATCTTTGAATAAATAGACGAGCCTTGTAGTTGATCAAATAAGTCGTCGATTCTCGGTAGTGGGTAGCAGTTCTTGATGGTAAGTTTGTTCAACTCTCGGTAGTCGATACACAACCTGAATGTACCATCTTTCTTCTTGACAAACAAAACAGGAGCTCCCCACGGTGATGTGCTTGGTCGAATGAAACCACGCTCTAAAAGTTCTTGTAATTGGCTTTGCAGTTCTTTCACCTCGCTGGGTGCGAGTATGTAAGGAGCACGAGCTATTGGTGCAGCTCCTGGTACAAGATCTATTTGAAATTCAACGGATCGATGTGGGGGTAATTCCGGTAATTCTTTCGGAAATACATCGGGAAATTCTTTTGCAATGGGAACATCATTGATGCTCTTTTCTTCAGTTTGTACTTTCTCGACATGTGCTAGAACAGCATAGCAACCTTTTCTTATTAGTTTTTGTGCCTTCAAATTACTAATAAGATGTAGCTTCGTGTTGCCCTTTTCTCCGTACACCATTAAGGGTTTTCCTTTTTCTCGTATAATGCGAATTGCATTTTTGTAACAGACGATCTCTGCTTTCACTTCTTTCAACCAGTCCATACCGATTATCACATCAAAACTCCCTAACTCTACTGGTATCAAATCAATCTTAAATGTTTCGCTAACCAGTTTAATTTCTCGATTCCGACATATATTATCTGCTGAAATTAATTTACCATTTGCTAATTCGAGTAAAAATTTACTATCCAAAGGCGTCAATGGACAACTTAATTTAGCACAAAAATCTCTACTCATATAACTTCTATCCGCACCCGAATCAAATAAAACGTAAGCAGATTTATTGTCAATAAGAAACGTACCCGTAACAAGCTCCGGGTCTTCCTGTGCCTCTGCCGCATTAATATTGAAAACTCTTCCGCAGCCTTGTCCATTCGTGTTCTCCTGGTTCGGGCAATTTCTAATAATGTGGCCCGGTTTTCCACATTTATAACAAACTACATTGGCATAACTTGCTCCGACACTACTTGCTCCGCCATTACTCGTTCCGACACCATTTGTTCCTTTCGTTCTATTAACCCCTGGTCCGTAGACATCACACTTCGCCGCGCTATGACCATTTCTTTTACACTTGTTGCAAAATTTGGTGCAGAACCCCGAGTGATACTTTTCACACCTTTGGCATAGCTGCTTCTGATTGTTGTTGTTGTTGCGGTTATTATTGTTGTTGGGATGATTGTTGTAGTTGCTGTTGTTGTTGTTATTGTTGTTGGGCCGTTTGTTGTTGTTGCGATTGTTGCTGCGATTGTTGGGATAATTGTTGCGATTATTGTTGTAATTGCTGTTGTTGTTGTATTGGTGATTCTTATCACTGTTTTCCTCCCACTTTCTTTTGACTTGCTTCACATTGGCCTCTTCAGCAGTCTGTTCTTTAATTCGTTCTTCAATCTGGTTCACTAGTTTGTGAGCCATTCTACATGCCTGTTGTATGGAGGCGGGCTCGTGTGAACTTATATCTTCTTGGATTCTTTCCGGTAATCCTTTCACAAACGCGTCGATCTTCTCTTCCTCATCTTCGAATGCTCCCGGACACAATAGGCACAATTCTGTGAATCGTCTTTCGTACGTGGTAATATCAAATCCTTGGGTTCGTAACCCTCTAGGTTCTGTCTTGAGCTTATTGACCTCGGTTCTGGGACGGTACTTCTCGTTCATCAAGTGCTTGAATGCTGACCACGGTAGTGCGTACGCATCGTCTTGTCCCACTTGCTCTAGATAGGTATTCCACCATGTTAACGCAGAACCTGTGAAGGTATACGTAGCGTACTTCACTTTGTCCTCTTCAGTACACTTACTTATGGCAAACACCGATTCGACCTTCTCGGTCCACCGTTTCAATCCGATCGGTCCGTCGGTTCCATCAAATTCCAAAGGTTTGCAGGCAGTGAATTCTTTGTAGGTGCATCCTACACGATTTCCTGTACTGCTAGATCCAAGGTTATTGTTGGTATGTAGCGCAGCCTGTACTGCGGCTATGTTTGAAGCTAGAAAAGTACGGAATTCCTCTTCATTCATATTCACGGTGTGTCGAGTAGTCGGTGCCATTTCCTTCAAAATAGTCAAATGGAACAAGTTAATCATACAGAATATTAAGAGTAGTTAATAGTATTTCGTAGCATAATATGAACTCATTTATAAAAGCTTTTTCTTCATATTAGCATTTTATAAGTTTAAATTCGGGTAGTACCTACCCGTTAAGTTCATACTTAGTAGCTAATATACAATTCAACTACTACAATTCTATATGAAAAACTGATTATAATAATATTTCGCGTTCAAACTTTTATACAATATTTTACAAACTTACAATACCGCTTATTTTACATAAAGCATGAAATATAGCACACAATAACTTTGATACAAGATAGTTGTGAAGATAATTCTAGCTAGTACACAAGTCGTTCAGCAAAGGCAATAAAGACACGTAATTCATACGTCCAGAAACAAGTCATGCATTCTGGTTTTACTAGGACTACTTCCCATCCTTGGTCTTGTGGAACATAACCGTTATGGCCGTTGATAAGACAGCGTGTTGTAATATCGTCAAAGGGACGAGGGTTACGTTATGTCCAACAGTCCCGTAATAATCTAGAAACCTCATTTCTTACCCCAATTACCGACTCCGTCACTTGTGGAAACGTTTTGTTTAATAGTTGTAGCCCGATGTTCTTGTTCTCACTTTGGTGAGAAGCGAACATTACTAATCCATAAGCATAACATGCTTCTTTATGTTGCATGTTAGCCGCTTTTTCTAAATCACGAAGTCCAATATTCGGATATATTGAGTCAAAATAATTTCTTAACCCGTTGCGTAAAATAGCATTTGGGTTCCCCGCAATATATGCGTCAAAGTAAACACATCGTAACTTATGGGTTTCCCAATGTGATATCCACCATCTTTCAAACGAAAGTCTCTTATAAACCAAGACATTCTTGGAACGTTCTTCGAATGTCTTACAAACTGATCTCGCCTTAAATAGTTGTGCCGAGGAATTCTGGTCGACTCTAGACAAGATTTCATCAATCATGTCTCCGGGTAGGTCTCTTAAAATATTGGGTTGTCTATCCATTTTGTGTTTTTAAAGTGTAAAATAGACAAGAGTTAGTTTCATAAAAAAAATACTTATTAATACAAGCAATTTTTACATATATCATAAAGCATAAGCACACTATATTACATATATTACACCACACGAATACAACTATCTTATTCCGACTCGCTTGTTTCTTCTTCTTCGGTTTTGGATCGTTTTGCCAAGTTTCTAGGGATATATGATGTTCCCCTAATACGAGCTGTCGTTGTCCACATTGGTTTAGAAAAACCTGGTGGTTTAGAGGTTCCCGGGTCATTGTTACAACTTAAGGACTTCGGGGGTTGACGATACATATAAAGTTCATCGGGGTTGGAATTAGATTTCTCTATTTTTATGCCCTTTCCCTTATTATTTTCTTTTGCCTTTTTAAATTCAGTTGGGGTAATTTCTATAACATCATCGGAATTCTCGTCGGAATCCGATTCATCGGAGAATTGGTAATCCTCCCAATATTTTGCTTCCTTGGCGGAAACACCATTGACCATAATTAACCTTGGTCGGTTGGTTGAGGATTTTCTTTTACTTAACCGTTTTATTATTTCCCCCACCGGTTCTATTTCTTCATCCGGTTCCGATTCTTCTTCCGGTTCCGATTCTTCTTCCGGTTCCGACACTTCTTCCGGTTCCTCTTCGGGAACTTGTGAATCAGTCCACGAATCATTCCAATTTACATTTGACTCTTCATTATTATTAGGTGAGTCTATGGGACTTGTTCTAGAGGTAGACATCTATCACATAATATCAAACGCGTTAAGAGATTAATATATCACATAATATTCACATGTTAAAAATATATAGTTTCCAACAAAATTTGTTAAGCAATCATTTTTCAAGTAAACACGGTCGAAGTCCAGACTCACTAATGCATCCTAACAAACTCGATAAGACACACTAATGCAAAATTCTGGTTCTCTAAGACCAACGCTCTGATACCAACTGAAATGTCCCGTTCTTATTGATTAAAAACGTTCCATATTAATTGATTTCGTTGCGAGGTTTTGACCTCTATATGAGACGTTTTTCAAAGACTGCATTCATTTTAAAACAAACCATAAGCTTTATTTCATCAATAAAGGTTTAAAAAGCTTTACGTAGATTATCAAATAATGATAATCTAAAATATCCTGTTTACACACGACCATTACATAATGGTTTACAATACAAATATGTTACAACAAAATAAGTTTCTTGAATGCAGTTTTTACACAATATCATACAAGCATGGACTCCAAATCTCGTCCTTATTTAAGTATGCGACAGCGGAAGCTCTTAATAATCACCTGAGAATAAACATGCTTAAAACGTCAACAAAAATGTTGGTGAGTTATAGGTTTAACCTATATATATCAAATCATAATAATAGACCACAAGATTTCATATTTCAATACACATCCCGTACATAGAGATAAAAATCATTCATATGGTGAACACCTGGTAACCAACATTAACAAGATGCATATATAAGAATATCCCCATCATTCCGGGACACCCTTCGGATATGATATAAATTTCGAAGTACTAAAGCATCCGGTACTTTGGATGGGGTTTGTTAGGCCCAATAGATCTATCTTTAGGATTCGCGTCAATTAGGGTGTCTGTTCCCTAATTCTTAGATTACCAGACTATATAAAAAGGGGCATATTCGATTTCGATAATTCAACCATAGAATGTAGTTTCACGTACTTGTGTCTATTTTGTAAATCATTTATAAAACCTGCATGTATTCTCATCCCAAAAATATTAGATTTTAAAAGTGGGACTATAACTCACTTTCACATATTTTTACTTCGTCGGGAAGTAAGACTTGGCCACTGGTTGATTCACGAACCTATAACAATATATACATATATATCAAAGTATGTTCAAAATATATTTACAACACTTTTAATATATTTTGATGTTTTAAGTTTATTAAGTCAGCTGTCCTCGTTAGTAACCTACAACTAGTTGTCCACAGTTAGATGTACAGAAATAAATTGATAAATATTATCTTGAATCAATCCACGACCCAGTGTATACGTATCTCAGTATTGATCACAACTCAAACTATATATATTTTGGAATCAACCTCAACCCTGTATAGCTAACTCCAACATTCACATATAGAGTGTCTATGGTTGTTCCGAAATATATATAGATGTGTCGACATTGAAGGTATTTCGTATGCCCGAGAGACATATTAAATTAATGTGGCTAATGTGTTATGATCCAAGTCGGGTCATACCCAATAACAAACTTACCGACACTTTATTCGTATTTAATTTTAGCGGTTGGATCGTTGATTAAATAAACGACACTTGAACTTTAAGGAAAAGGTTTCTTAAATAATGTTACTTGATATGTTTATATATAAGTTATGAAATAACTTATATAACAAGGATTTAATTATTTATAGGTTAAATAATTAAGTTATGTCACATTTTATAAAATTGGTTTTATAAAATATACATAACAAATAATATACATGTTTATATAATGTGTTTTATAAAATTAAGTTTTATAAAAACTGATTTTATAAAATCAGTTTTTTTTATATAATGTATATTATAAAATGATCCTTGTAGTGGCATTGGGAGTTCAAGAAGCATGCTAGAGATTCCATTTGATGCCCATGCTTTCCCAATTCCTATAACATGCATCTTGACTCACTTTGGGACCTAGAGAAGCATTTTACATATCAAAAACTGCACAAAAACTTCTCCTATTCTGCTGTCCAAAACGTGGGGTATTTGCAGCTCAAAGGAGTTCATAATTTGGTTTTTATAAGCTCCATTCAAGTGTGATTAAATCCTAACCAAAGTACTAAGTGTTGGTTACAAGTTTGGGGTATTATCTCTTGAGGTTCCATAGTATTGGAACTAGTATTCATCATCATCTTTCTTGGTGCTTGCTGTCCAGATTTTAAGGTTCAAATAAAGTAGTTTTCTAGCTTGGTTAGTAAGGTCATAAGGTACCAAAGTCTAGCCAAGGTTAAGGGTGATATTGGAGAAGCATAAGCTTGGTGTTTTCATCTTCAAATTCATCATTCTTGGAAGTAAATAACCTCCTAACTTGGAGAAGGTATAACTTCTAAATTACTATCTTGTAGTTTGTAAGCATATTATTTCACAACTTGATCCATGGGATTTAACTTTAAAATGGTTTAAAGATTAACAAGTTAAAATGTAACTAACATGCTTCCGCTTTGATATGTTTCTTAAAAGGTTTTAAGTATCATGAAACTTGTTAAATCCCAACAATGGTATCTAGAGCCGAAGTTGTTGAAATATGCTTCGAGATGGTTATTAAACCCACTATAATTTTGCATTCTATGAACATGCATGAAGTAGAATGTAAAATTTTCGGTTTTGGGTGGTTGTCATTTTGGCCAAAATCACTTGTGATTCTGCATTCTGTACTGCCAATCACTTGTGATTCTGTACTGCAAATCACTTGTGATTCTGTATTGCCAATCACTTGTGATTCTGTGTTGCAGATCACTTGTGATTCTGTGTTGCCGATCACTTGTGATTCTGTATTGCCAATCACTTGTGATTCTGTGTTTCCAATCACTTGTGATTCTGTATTGCCTATCACTTATGTTGATGATGTTCACAATCTATGCCTTGACCTTGTGTTTGGTTGCATGCATGGTTGATTGATATTTATTCAATTGGTTTGTAATAATATTTATTCATTTGGCATGTAATAATTCATTTGGTTATGTAATTTATTTTATATTTGGTATGTAAAATAGATTAGGTTGTATTTTCATTTTTTAGAGAAAAATGTATTAGGATATATTTTTTTGTAAAAGATGAAGATGCAAGATGAAGAACACAAGAAGAAGCATTTGGATGCAAGATTGAGTGGGAGATTTTGAAATCTCTAACTTTGAGTTATAACCCCTTAACCGGTGGCATTTGTTTTCGGCTAAACAAATGCCTACCAAAATGGCTAGATTGTGAACATCTTTGTTTTGCATGCGTGGTTGTTTTAATTTCTTGTATGATTGTGGATTGTGTGTTTGTATGCTACAAGTTAATCACACAAGTTAACAACAAACAAAACTAAAATTTAATTGGTTAAATTAGACGTTATTAATCACATGCAAAACGACAATTTAAAATGGTTAAATTGAAATGGCTAAAAGGACATTAATAAACGGTTATTAAGATCATGATAAGGATCATATATATAAAATGGTTTACATCATGTAATTGGTTTAATTACAAGACATGAAAATGGATTTCATAAGTACCATACACTAAATGCATGTTGGTGTATAGCAAAATGTTTTCTTAAACTAGAATTTATGAAAACTTAAAATCCCTTTACAAATACAAGGTAAACAAGTTAAACGCCATCCTTTTGTGGGAACACTTGAACATAGTAGTGAACTCATAATGGGATAAAGGTCACCTAACCATTATGAACTAGCTAATATGCTTAAGGTAAAATTCGCACACTTGTGGGATAAAGGTCACCTAACCACTTGTATGTTAATTTTACATGTTTTCACAAGTAGGACGACTTGATTTGGGAATCATGAACTTAGGGTCACCGAAGCATGATGAACAAATAGGCGTTGATGGGATAAATATGCCATGCAAAAGGATTGCATGATCCCAAAACTTAGAAGTTGCAAAAGGATTGCAATTGTCATATAATGACTACCTAGCTAAATCAAATGACGGGATAAAGGTCACCTAACCGAAATTTGGTTTACCGTTGGATTCTAATATTTAATAAGTCAATTAAAATAAGAGGGTATTGTTTATTAAATTTAAAATCGATACTTAAAAGAACTTTGTTGAATTTTGTAGATGGCCGCCAATAACAACAACAACATGCAAAACGCACCACTTAACCTAAACCACCTATCATTAAGGTCTCTCTTAGAAAAGGACAAACTCAACCATACCAACTTTATGGATTGGTTCCGCAATCTTCGGATTGTCCTCAAACAAGAGGATAAAGCGTATGTACTTGAGGACCCCATTCCCGATCAACCGGATGAGAATGATGTGGAGGCAATGGCCTCTTACGATAAGTATTGCCACGACTCCCTTCAAGTCTCATGCTTAATGCTTGGGACTATGATACCCGAACTCTAAAAGGATTTCGAACATCATAGTGCATACGACATGATAACGCAATTGAAGGAGATGTTCCTTCAACAAGCGCGTGTCGAACGCTTCGAAACGGTTCGAGCGCTACATGCTTGTCGTATGGACGATACCCAATCGGTTTCATCTTATGTACTTAAGATGAAAAGCCTTATCGATCGTGCTAACCGTCTTAACCTAAACATATCTAATGAGTTAGCCACCGATCTTATCCTTAACTCCCTATCAAAAAGGTTTGATCAATTTGTAATTAATTACAATATGAATGGGATGGATAAGAGCATAGGTGAGCTTCACGGTATGCTTAGAACGGCGGAAACTAGCATGGGTAAAAGGGCTTTACCCGTGTTAGCAATCGATCAAGGTGGGTCCAAAGGTAAGACCTCTAAGCCAAAGGTGGCTAAGAGAAAAGGACCCGCTTACCAAGGCAAAGGGAAGGGGAAGATGGTTACCCCAACCATCAACAAGGCTAAGAAGCAAAAGGTAGCCGAGAAGGCAAACCCCAAGGAAGACCCATGTTTCGGTTGCGGTGAAATGGGTCATTGGAAACGAAACTGTCCGATCTATCTTAAGGAGTTGAAGGATAAGAGGGATGCAGGGCAAACCTCAGGTAATATATATATGGTATATATAGAGCTTAGTATTACTTCTTCTAATACATGGGTATTAGACACTGGATGTGGAACTCACATTTGCAATTCATTGCAGGGGTTCAAAAGAAGTAGCAAGCAAACGGGAACATCAAGTCTCTACATGGGTAATGGAGCCAAAGTGCAAGTGAAGGCTCAAGGAGACTTTGTGTTAAAGCTTCCAAGTGGTTTGGAACTTATTTTGAAAGATGTTTTGTATGCACCCGATTTATGTCGAAACATTATTTCCATTTCCCGTTTGAAACAATGTGGTTTTAATCTTAATTTTGTTAATGATGATATCCATATTTATTTAGATAATGTATTCTATTTCAAGGCTTCGCCTTCAAATGGAATTTATGAATTGGTTCATGATGACGCATCATCGAGCTCTATATACCATACAAGTACCAAGAAACTCAAAAGGGATTTGAGTGATTCCTACTTATGGCATTGTCGCCTTGGTCACATAAACAAGAACCGAATGCATACACTTCAAAGGAATGGACTTTTGAAATCAAATGAAATGGATTCATTTGATGTATGCGAATCTTGTTTACAAGGCAAGATGACTAAAGCACCTTTCAAAGGGACTTATGAAAGGGCTAAAGATTTATTGGGATTAATACATTCGGATGTATGTGGACCCTTTAAACCCATAACTAGGAATGGTGAAAGATACTTTGTTACTTTCATTGATGACTTTAGTCGTTTCGGATATGTCTACTTATTAAGACACAAGGACGAAACGTTTGAAGCATTCAAAGAATATCAAAACGAAGTACAAAATCAACTCAATAGGACAATTAAGGTACTACGTACCGATAGAGGAGGTGAATACCTAAGCGATGCCTTCCAAGATCATCTTAGGAGTTGTGGGATTATCTCACAACTTACTCCACCCGGAACACCCCAACTTAATGGAGTTTCCGAAAGGAGGAACCGAACCCTAATGGATATGGTTCGATCTATGATGGCAAGAAGCTCGTTGCCTCTATCATTTTGGGGTTATTGTCTAAGCTCCGCGGCTCGTATTTTAAATATGGCCCCAACCAAGAAAGTGGAACGAACTCCTCACGAGATGTGGTTTGGTAAACCTCCATCTCTATCATACTTAAAGGTATGGGGATGTGAAGCTTATCCTAAGCATTACGTCCCTAATAAGTTGAATGCTCGATCCACGAAGTGTATCTTCATAGGATATCCCAAGGATGATATGGGATACTATTTCTATGATCCATCCGAGCAGAATGTATTTATTGCTCGGAAGGCGGAATTCCTTGAAACTAAGTTCCTAATGGAAGGAAATAGTGAAAGGAAGATAGATCTTGAAGAGGTTCAAGATCAAGTAGATGATACACAATTGGTTGACACTAACACTCAACATGAAAATGTTGATAGTGATCAAATGGATGATCAAAATACACAAGACATTCGTAGATCTGGTAGGATTAGCAATCCTCCTGAGAGATATGGGTTTCTCATAGATGGTTGCTATACGGTTGATTTGGATGAACCAACAAACTACCAAGATGCTTTATCAAGGATTGATAAAGATAAATGGCAGGAAGCCATGAACGCCGAGATGCAATCCATGTATGAAAACCAAGTGTGGGAACTTGTTGAGCAACCTCCTAGCTCTAAGCTAGTTGATTGCAAATGGCTTTTCAAAATGAAAACCGACATACATGGAAACTTGGATACATATAAAGCTAGACTTGTTGCAAAAGGTTTCACTCAAACTCAAGGGGTTGATTATGATGAAACTTTCTCGCCTGTGGCAATGCTAAAGTCTATTAGGATATTATTTGCCATTGCTGCTCACTACGACTATGAAATATGGCAAATGGATGTCAAAACCGCTTTCCTAAATGGATATCTTATGGAAGATGTCTATATGGTCCAGCCTGAAGGTTTTGTTGATCCAAAATATCCTAAAAGTGTATGCAAGTTAAAGAAGTCAATCTACGGATTGAAACAAGCATCTAGAATGTGGAATCATCGTTTTAATGAGGAAGCCGAGAAATTTGGCTTCATTAAAAATGGTGATGAAGCTTGTGTATATAAGAAAGCTAGTGGGAGCACTATCATGTTCCTTGTACTATATGTGGATGATATATTATTATTTGGGAATGATATTACCACAATGCAAGGAGTCAAAACTTGGCTAAAGAGTTGCTTCTCCATTAAGGATCTTGGAGATGCACAATACATATTGGGGATAGGGATCTATAGGAATAGATCCAAGAGATTGATAGGTTTAAGTCAAAGTACATACATTGATAAAATCTTGAAAAGGTTCAAGATGGAAAACTCTAAGAGAGGTTTGGTACCTATTCAAAAGGGAACCGTTCTCAGTTCATCTCAGTGTCCTGCCTCGAAAGATGAACAAGAGAGAATGAAGAAAGTCCCATACGCATCTGCTATTGGGTCTATCATGTATGCAATGATATGTACTAGACCGGATGTGTCATGCGCTCTAAGCTTGACAAGTAGATACCAGAACAACCCAGGAAACAGTCATTGGATTGCTGTTAAAAGTATATTGAAATACCTTAGGAGAACTAAGGATATGTTTCTAATATATGGGTCTGGTGAGGAGGAACTCGCCGTAAAAGGTTACGTGGACGCGAGTTTCCAAACTGATCGAGATGACTCTCGATCACAATCCGGTTATGTCTTCATGTTAAATGGTGGTGCGGTCTCTTGGAAGAGTTCGAAACAGGAAGTTGTTGCGTTATCCACTACAGAGTCGGAGTACATTGCCGCCTCACTGGCAGCTCAGGAAGCTGCATGGATGAAGAAATTCATCGACGACTTAGGAGTGGTCCCTTCCATTCAGGACCCTCTTGAGATCTTTTGTGACAACGAGGGTGCGATTGCTCAAATCAAGGAACCTCGTGCTCATCAAAAGACTCGTCACATTGAGCGGAGATTCAACTACATCAGGGATGAGGTTGAAAAGGGAAAGATATGTATTCACAAAGTTCACACAGATCAAAATGTTGCGGATCCACTCACGAAGCTTTTACATGGGCCAAAACATGAGGGACATGTTTGTGCATTAGGGCTTCGATATTCTAGTGATTGGATATGATCTATTTTAAGTATTGTACCGGAACGAAATTGTTCAAACTCATTAATATAACTATGGTGTTAATTTATTTGAGTTATGTTCCTATTTTGCATATTTCATCCATGAATAAGCAATTACTCTAAATTTCCGTAGTCGATCACATTTGTGGGAACAAGTGTGAGGTTTAGACTATTATGAACTCGGATTGGTATACATTCATAGGTTGAATGTGGGGCAAGGTTGCAACCAAGGTTCATAGATATTTGTGGGAAACAAATATTGGAAGACCCGCTCTCAAGAATTACTGTATAGAGCCTTTGTGGTTGATCACATGTAATCTTGAGTAAAGGCGAATATCATTGTATCCTCTGACCTGAGATACATATTGGGTTCGGATATTCACCAAGTACTGTGCCTTGATTCTTTCCTTCGCTATTCTGAAACATGGTAGTACATAAGGAAGAACTCAGGTATATTACAAAGTGTATATCTAGGACGTATGTAGTCAAGATGGAATTTGTCCCTCTTATTCGTTGAGAGTCAGATGTCTAAGGCCTGAAAAGTTAAATCTATAAGAGAGTGATCACTCTGTATCTCTTGGATTTAACATGACATCTATGATGAAAGGATATAATGAAAGATTCACCTACATATATCAGTTCGAGTAGGGAACTCGAAAAGTGATGATGTTATTGAATGGCACAAAGTCATAACATATTAGGGGTGATGGACGGTGTGTTAGGCTGTATCCATCACTTGCATTAATTTCTTATGTTTCTCGTGCAAGTGGGAGATTGAAGGTATTTCGTATGCCCGAGAGACATATTAAATTAATGTGGCTAATGTGTTATGATCCAAGTCGGGTCATACCCAATAACAAACTTACCGACACTTTATTCGTATTTAATTTTAGCGGTTGGATCGTTGATTAAATACACGACACTTGAACTTTAAGGAAAAGGTTTCTTAAATAATGTTACTTGATATGTTTATATATAAGTTATGAAATAACTTATATAACAAGGATTTAATTATTTATAGGTTAAATAATTAAGTTATGTCACATTTTATAAAATTGGTTTTATAAAATATACATAACAAATAATATACATGTTTATATAATGTGTTTTATAAAATTAAGTTTTATAAAAATTGATTTTATAAAATCAGTTTTTTTTATATAATGTATATTATAAAATGATCCTTGTAGTGGCATTGGGAGTTCAAGAAGCATGCTAGAGATTCCATTTGATGCCCATGCTTTCCCAATTCCTATAACATGCATCTTGACTCACTTTGGGACCTAGAGAAGCATTTTACATATCAAAAACTGCACAAAAACTTCTCCTATTCTGCTGTCCAAAACGTGGGGTATTTGCAGCTCAAAGGAGTTCATAATTTGGTTTTTATAAGCTCCATTCAAGTGTGATTAAATCCTAACCAAAGTACTAAGTGTTGGTTACAAGTTTGGGGTATTATCTCTTGAGGTTCCATAGTATTGGAACTAGTATTCATCATCATCTTTCTTGGTGCTTGCTGTCCAGATTTTAAGGTTCAAATAAAGTAGTTTTCTAGCTTGGTTAGTAAGGTCATAAGGTACCAAAGTCTAGCCAAGGTTAAGGGTGATATTGGAGAAGCATAAGCTTGGTGTTTTCATCTTCAAATTCATCATTCTTGGAAGTAAATAACCTCCTAACTTGGAGAAGGTATAACTTCTAAATTACTATCTTGTAGTTTGTAAGCATATTATTTCACAACTTGATCCATGGGATTTAACTTTAAAATGGTTTAAAGATTAACAAGTTAAAATGTAACTAACATGCTTCCGCTTTGATATGTTTCTTAAAAGGTTTTAAGTATCATGAAACTTGTTAAATCCCAACAGACATGATAGGTCGAAACATTGTATACGTGTCTATGGTATCTCAAGATTACATAATATACAATACAAGTTGATTAAGTTATGGTTGGAATAGATTTGTTACCAATTTTCACGTAGCTAAAATGAGAAAAATTATCCAATCTTGTTTTACCCATAACTTCTTCATTTTAAATCCGTTTTGAGTGAATCAAATTGCTATGGTTTCATATTGAACTCTATTTTATGAATCTAAACAGAAAAAGTATAGGTTTATAGTCAGAAAAATAAGTTACAAGTCGTTTTTGTAAAGGTAGTCATTTCAGTCGAAAGAACGACGTCTAGATGACCATTTTAGAAAACATACTTCCACTTTGAGTTTAACCATAATTTTTGGATATAGTTTCATGTTCATAATAAAAATCATTTTCTCAGAATAACAACTTTTAAATCAAAGTTTATCATAGTTTTTAATTAACTAACCCAAAACAGCTCGCGGTGTTACTACGACGGCGTAAATCCGGTTTTACGGTGTTTTTCGTGTTTCCAGGTTTTAAATCATTAAGTTAGCATACCATATAGATATATAACATGTGTTTAGTTGATTTTAAAAGTCAAGTTAGAAGGATTAACTTTTGTTTGCGAACAAGTTTAGAATTAACTAAACTATGTTCTAGTGATTACAAGTTTAAACCTTTGAATAAGATAGCTTTATATATATGAAACATCATTACTACCTTAAGTTCCTTGGATAAACCTACTGGAAAAGAGAAAAATGGATCTAGCTTCAATGGATCCTTGGATGGCTCGAAGTTCTTGAAGCAGAATCATGACACGAAAACAAGTTCAAGTAAGATCATCACTTGAAATAAGATTGTTATAGTTATAGAAATTGAACCAAAGTTTAAATATGATTATTACCTTGTATTAGAATGATAACCTACTGTAAGAAACAAAGATTTCTTGAGGTTGGATGATCACCTTACAAGATTGGAAGTGAGCTAGCAAACTTGAAAGTATTCTTGATTTTATATAACTAGAACTTGTAAAATATATGAAGAACACTTAGAACTTGAAGATAGAACTTGAGAGAGATCAATTAGATGAAGAAAATTGAAGAATGAAAGTGTTTGTAGGTGTTTTTGGTCGTTGGTGTATGGATTAGATATAAAGGATATGTAATTTTGTTTTCATGTAAATAAGTCATGAATGATTACTCATATTTTTGTAATTTTATGAGATATTTCATGCTAGTTGCCAAATGATGGTTCCCACATGTGTTAGGTGACTCACATGGGCTGCTAAGAGCTGATCATTTGAGTGTATATACCAATACTACATACATCTAAAAGCTGTGTATTGTACGAGTACGAATACGGGTGCATACGAGTAGAATTGTTGATGAAACTGAATGAGGATGTAACTGTAAGCATTTTTGTTAAGTAGAAGTATTTTGATAAGTGTCTTGAAGTCTTTCAAAAGTGTATGAATACATATTAAAACACTACATGTATATACATTTTAACTGAGTCGTTAAGTCATCGTTAGTCGTTACATGTAAATGTTGTTTTGAAACCTTTAGGTTAACGATCTTGTTAAATGTTGTTAACCCAATGTTTATAATATCAAAAGAGATTTTAAATTATTATATTATCATGATATTATGATGTACGAATATTTCTTAATATGATATATGTACATTAAATGTCGTTACAACGATAATCGTTACATATATGTCTCGTTTCAGAATCATTAAGTTAGTAGTCTTGTTTTTACATATGTAGTTCATTGTTAATATACTTAATGATATGTTTACTTATCATAATATCATGTTAACTATATATATAACCATATATATGTCATCATATAGTTTTTACAAGTTTTAACGTTCGTGAATCACCGGTCAACTTGGGTGGTCAATTGTCTATATGAAACCTATTTCAATTAATCAAGTCTTAACAAGTTTGATTGCTTAACATGTTGGAAACATTTAATCATGTAAATATCAATCTCAATTAATATATATAAACATGGAAAAGTTCGGGTCACTACAACCAGTGGGGAGAATAATAAAACGGTTAAGTAGAAGAAAATCCTCAACCAACCGACCAAAGTTAATTATGGTCAATGGTGTTTCCGCCAAGGAAGCAAAGTATTGGGAGGATTACCAATTCTCCGATAAATCGGATCCCGACAAGGATTCCGATGATGTTACAGAAATTACCCCAACACAATTTAATAAGGCAAAAGAGAACAATAAGGGAAAGGGTATAAAAATAGAGAAATTCGATTCCAAACCCGATGAACTTTATATGTATCGTCAACACCCGTATTTCTTAAGTTGTGACAATAACCCGGGAACCTCTAAACCACCAGGTTTTTCTAAACCAATGTGGAAAACGACGGCTCGTATTAGGGGAACATCATATATCCCTAGAAACTTGGCAAAACGAACCAAAACCGAAGAAGAAGAAACGAGCGAGTCGGAATAAGATAGTTGTATTCGTGTGGTGTAATATATGTAATATAGTATGCTTATGCTTTATGATATATGTAAAAATTGCTTGTATTAATAAGTATTTTTTTTATGAATCTAACTCTTGTCTATTTTACAGTATAAAAACACAAAATAGATAGACAACCCAATACTTTAAGAGACCTACCCGGAGACATGATTGATGAAATCTTGTCTAGAGTCGGTCAGAATTCCTCGGCACAACTATTTAAGGCGAGATCAGTTTGTAAGACATTCGAAGAACGTTCCAAGAATGTCTTGGTTTATAAAAGGCTTTCGTTCAAAATATGGGGGATATCACATTGGGAAATCCATAAGTTACGATGTGTTTACTTTGACGCATATATTGCGAGGAACCCAAATGCTATTTTACGCAACGGGTTAAGAAATTATTTTGACTCAATATATCCGAATATAGGACTTCGTGATTTAGAAAAAGCGGCTAACATGCAACATAAAGAAGCATGTTATGCTTACGGGTTAGTAATGTTCGCTTCTCACCAAAGTGAGAACAAGAACATCGGGCTACAACTATTAAACAAAACGTTCCCACAAGTGACGGAGTCGGTAATTGGGGAAAGAAACGAGGTTTTTAGGTTATTACGAGACTGTTGGTCATTACGTAACCTTCATCCTTTTGACGACGTTACAACACATTGTCTTACTATCGATCACAACGGTTATGTTCCACAAAACCAAGGATGGAAAGTGGTATTAGTAAAACCAGAATGCATGACTTGTTTCTGGATGTATGAATTACGTGTCTTTATTGCCTTTGCTGAATGCCTTATTTATTAACTAGAATTATCTTCGCAACTACTTTGTATCAAAGTTTTATGTGCTATATTTCATGCTATATGTAAAATAGTGGTATTGTAAGTTATTGTATAAAGGTTTGAATATGATTTTTTTTTTTTTTTTTTTTTTGATTAGTTTTTCATATAGAATTGTAGTAGTTGAAATGGTATGTTAGCTACTAAGTATGAACTTAACGTGTAGGTACTACCCGAATTAAAGAGTATAAAACGCTAATATGAAGAAAGAGCTTTTATAAATAAGTTCATATTACGCTACGAAATACTATTGACTACTCTTGATATTCTATATGATTAACTCGTTTCATTTGACTATTTTTGAAGGAAATGGCACCGACTACTCGACACACATTGAATATGAGCGAAGAGGAATTTCGTGCCTTTCTTGCTTCAAACATAGCCGCAGTACAGACCGCGCTACATACCAACAATAACTCTGAATCTAGCAATACAGCTAACGGCGCAAGAAATCGTGTAGGATGCTCCTACAAGGAATTCACTACCTGCAAAACTTCAGAATTTGATGGGACCGAAGGACCAATCGGATTGAAACGGTGGACCGAGAAAGTTGAATCGGTCTTTGCCATAAGTAAGTGTGCTGAAGCAGACAAAGTGAAGTACGCTACGCATACCTTCACAGGTATTGCGTTAACATGGTGGAATACCTATCTAGAGCAAGTGGGACAAGATGCTGCTTACGCGCTACCGTGGTCAGCATTCAAGCACTTGATGAACGTTGTATATGAAATAGCTTATATTTTACTAGGAAAAACTATTAAATACGATACAATTTTACACAAGATATTTATTTATTTATAGAATGGATATACTTAAACCTTGCTACAACACTTATAGGCAGTGTACCTAATCGTACAGTAGTGTAGTTTTTAGTAAGTCCGGTTCATTCCACAGGAAAAATCTTTAAACAAAGCTTAACGCTATATTATTTTAATTTTATAAAAATACAAATATATATATAAGTAATATTATTATTATAAAAGGGGGGGTTTTTACCGTTTAATGACCGGTTTGTCGATTTTAAAAACTTAGTTGCAGTTAAAACCTAATGTAAAATAATAAAAATAAATATAACTTAATTTAAAGCGTAAAATAAATAACGAAAATGAAATTGCGATAAATAAAAATGCGATAAAATAAAATACAATAATTAAAAAGTGCGTTAATTAAAAGTGCAATTAAATACAATGACAATAAATAAAAGTGCGATAATTAGAAGTGCAATTAAATATAAAATAAAGGAAATTAAATATGAAATAAAATAATTATGCTTATTTAAACTTCCGTAATCATGATGTTTGACGTGTTGATTTTAGTTTTATGCCCATGGGTTAATTGTCCTTTGTCCTAGATTATTTAATATGTCCGTCTGGTTTTTGTCCATAACAGTCCATTAGTCATAAATATAAAGTGCGAGTATCCTCGTCAAATTATCCTTATACCCGAAGTCAAATATTCTAACTAATTGGGGACTTAAACTGTAACAAGGTTTTATTACTTTGTTTAATAATTACACCAGGTTATCAACTACGTGTAACCCAAGGTTTTAATACTTTGTTATCAATTATGCCAAGTGTCCTTGTACATAATTTCACCCCTATTTTAATAATTCTAGTGACTATTAATCCATTCCCATGTCCGGTTAAATGAACGGTTATTGGTACATATAAATACCCCGCCCATCGTGTCCGATCGAGTGTATATGGTTATTTATAGGGACGTCCAATTGTAAATCTTTATATTAAAATTAACAAACTATCATTTATTTAAACAAATATAAAGCCCATTAATAGCCCATAGTCTAATTTCCACAAGTGTCGTTCTTTTGTCCAAACCCCAATTATGGTACAAAGCCCAATTACCCAATTTTAGTAATTAGCCCAACATCATGATTAGTTCGGATTAAATAAGCATAATAATAACTTAGCTACGAGACATTAAATTAAAAAGGTTGAACATAACTTACAATGATTAAAAATAGCGTAGCGTTACACGGACAGAATTTCGACTTATACCGTTACAACATTCGCTAACATACCCTTATTATTAGGATTTAAAATTAAAATTAAAATATAAATATATATATTACGTATAATATAGATAGAGAGATTGAAAGATGGATATTTTTTACGATCAGAATGCGCGAGCTTTTATAGGCAGTTTCAACATTTGGGGCTCCGCGAGTCGCAGCCCATTTCTTCTTCAAACTCTGCAACTCGCGGAGTTTGCTTTTACAGCTCACTCCAATTTGGATCTTTGTTTGCCGACGGTTTTAATATAAATATAATATATATATATATATAATTAATTATATATTATATTATATTTATATACATAGTTAACTTGTAATTTTTAGTCCGTTGCGTCGAGCGTTGAGAGTTGACTCTGGTCCCGGTTCCGGATTTTCGAACGTCCTTGCGTACAATTTAATATCTTGTACTTTGCGTTTTGAATCTTGTACTCTTGTAATTTCGAGATGTTTCTTATCAATAATTGGAACCACTTTGATTGTATTTTGTACTTTTGAGCTTTTTGGTCGTTTGCATCTTCAATTCGTCGAATCTGTCTTTTGTCTTCACCTTTTATTATTTAAACGAATATCACTTGTAAATAGAACAATTGCAACTAAAAGCTTCTCTTTCTTGAGGAATAATGCTATGAAATATATGTTCGTTTTTAGCATTATCAAATATTCTCACACTTGAGCGTTGCTTGTCCTCAAGCAATATAGTCTTGAAATACTAGAATCACTTCTTTATTCTTCACACTTTGTACATCAGTGATTTCTTTATGGCGGTATAAACAATAGTAGTAACGATGTGGTTTACAGTCTCACATGACTATTAAAATCTAGATCCATTAAGGAAATTGGATCTTTATGAAAATATTTGATCTTTTGAAAATTAAATCTAGTTTTTACCCTAGATAAGTTTTCCGGAATAACCCTTCACCGGTGTTTGCAAAATATTTTTGTGGGTTTGGTGGGTTTCATATTTGAAAATTTTAGCTCAAAACTTACGGTTTTGTGTCACCCACTTGCTAACCTTGTATTAGGAAAGCAACACGTCTAGTATACTTGCTCCTTATATTACCTTTCGGTAAACTACCGTCCGGCTGTAAAGGAAATCGTTGAACAAGCAACTGTTAAGGCAATGTCCCCTGACATGCTTTTAATTATGGTCTATAACGTGTCGGACGCAATTACTATCCTTTGTAGGAGCAATAGTAAAGCTCACCCTTATAATTTTTCGGTCTGACACAAGGTCCTGTGTTTGACCATGCTATGCAACCACCGTTCTTACTGTTGACACCCGATTTGGTTCAGGTGACCTAATGAATTCCAGTTGAATTCCTAGGGTTTTACGTTCAATGGTAATGAACGCATTGAAAATGGATTTTTAGAAAACAAATCGGTTTTAATTTGATCAAAATATTTTCTTGTTCAAGCTCGAGTTTAGATATCATTGAATTCCATGAGTTTGTAATTCTCAATCTTTAAGGTCAATCTCAAGGATTGAGTAATATCAGGCTTAAAAGCTGATTTTTGATCTTTAAGGAGATTATCCTTTCTGGGGATCTGATTCATTAGTCTTATCAAGCTAATTTGCATGGCGTCCTCCCCATTTTACGAGATAAATCCTTCTCATGGTTAGGATAAATCTGACCACTTGGCGACCCTGTTTGATGTTGAGGTCCGTGGATTTCCTGCTGATTTTAGAGATGACTTTTCTAGGTTTTTCGTCAACCTACAGCTGGTCTGGACGACAACTTCATGACCTAAATCAAGAAGCACGTTTCTTTTTCGGAAGACTTTACTTCCTTTTAATGATGGAATTGATTCATCGTGTAGATCCATCTTTCTTACAGTAAATCGGGTAAAACTGTTTAGTTTAGTCCAAAGCAAAAGTATCTTTAATTATTTGTTAAAGAAATATGTGACATATGTTTAAAATAACTTGGTAAATTTTCCCACACTTGGCTTTTATTTTTCCTTTTTGTTCTCCTCTATTCCATTTTAAATGAATTCTAACATTTTGGTTTGTTTCTCAATTTATGTCCTTTCCAAGGTAACAATAATTTCGGTGTTAACACCTAGTTTTATCGTTCATAAATATGTATAAACATGATTTTGAGTTCATTTAGTTGAAAATTTTTAAAATTTTTACTAGAATTGAGTAGTCAGTATATAAGACTAGGGCTGTTCTTTATTATCAGACAGCACTAGATTCTAATACAACTACTGCTTTACTAGTATTTCTAATGGTAACCAAGTGTATAAAGTAAAAAATTTAAAATCCGAAAGAATTTAACCCCTTCCCACGCTTAAGATCTTGCAATGCCCTCATTTGCAAGAAATCAGTAACAATTTAAATTATTGAGGGTGATTAGCGTAGAAAAATGATTAAATTTTACCAAAGTTTCCAAACATATTGTTGTTTGTGTTGAATGATAAATGGTGCACATCATTTGTTCATTCCGTCTTGTTGTTATTTCACATATATTTTGCATCTTGTCGTCAAAATTAGTTGCTTTTGCTGAACTTAATGCCAGTCTTTGAAAATGCATTGTTTTACCCTGTTGTGTACATAAGATAAACTGCAAACATATATACATATTTTTGAAGTTTGGTACATTACCCCACATTCAAAAATTATTAAAATCTAATAATAAAAGTTAGAAAATTATAAAAACTATTACAATATTAACATAAGTGCTAAATGTAGTAACATTACAAAAATAAAATAAATAAAACTAGATAAACTAGGGTTGTTACTGATACCAGTAGGGGTTCCATGCATAACCATATGTGTTATAAAATGCTTCAGCTGGGTTATAAGTAGGATACGGTGGTTGGATATCTATAGACCAGGGAGGAAATACGGGCGTTGGAATAGGAATATAGTTTCTACCTATATGTTGGCAATGAGCTATGATTTAGTTTTGATGAACTTGCCAATCTTCAAATGCTCGATGTCTAGCATTTTCATACTCTTGTGAAGCTATAAACCTTTGCATTTCTGTCATTTCATTTCCCCCTCCCACATTACCTGGCTGTTGATTTCTCTCAACCTGTGGATGTCTTCCATTATATCTTACTGCGGCGTTATTTCGCCTCTTCAAAACCTTAGCACCATGATATACATTTAAACCAATTGTATCGCGGGGTTCTGGTTCTTCGATTAATAATCCCCCCCGACTTATATCCACATCGAGATACTCAGCAATTAATGTAATAAATATACCACCACCTATTATACTGTGCGGTCTCATCCCCCTAACCATAGCTGATAAATAATAACTCACACAATAAGGTATACTTACAGCGCTTTGTGGGTCTCGAATACACATGTGGTAAAACAAATCCTGTTCATTTACCTTTTCCTTATTTTTACCTCGCTGTGTAATCGAGTTCGCTAGAAACCTGTGAATTACTCTTAACTCAGCTCTATCTATATCCAAATAAGAGTAATTTCCCCCTTTAAATCAGTGATGGCTAGTCATTTGACTCCATACACCATGCGTATCAAAATTTTCATCAATCTTCCTACCATTTAATATCAACCCTCGACAATCGGCAGATGCTAGCTCCTCAGGCGTATATATACGTAAGGCCTGAGCCATGTCTAGCAGAGACATGTTGCGCATCGAACCTCCTAACAAAAATCTAATAAAAGTTCGATCGGTTAAACTAGCTACCCGATCATTTATTTCTATACTACACAATAATTCTTCACACCATACTTTATATACATGCCTACGCATGTTGAATAAACGTAACCAATCGTTAAAGTAGAATTACCATACCTTTGAGTAAGTAATTCCCTAATTGGCTCGGCCAATTCTACGGCTTCTAACGGTTCCCATTCTATTACCCTAGGTACTTCAACAGCTTTAGAATGAAGAGTATGCAAGCCCCTTTGGTATTTTGGATAATCTATCCAACGTCTGTCTAATCTCAAGTTCGGGTGCAAATTTTCCACGTGCATATCAGAAAATGTCATAACTGGATGAGGTATATCTTGTTTGTAATAGTTATCAACATCCTATTGTTCCGCATTCTCAGAAGGAGCAATGCGAGCTTGGGATGAAGATTCACCCCTTTCAGTCTGCAAAACACATCAAACACAATTTTTGTGCATCCAAATATGCATTAGTGTCAGCAAAATCATCAATCAAAATAATTACAATGACATGTTCAATTTATATCAAACTTATGCTCATTTTCATATTTTTATCAAATCTACACTTTTTCAAATAAGCATATACGAAAATGTTCGCCAAGTTCATAAGCATTCAACTCAAATAACATGTCAAAATAATCATTATTAGCAATTAAACAAGTTTTAAATGGCATTATCTCTCAAAAGTCAAGTTCATGAATTTTAGACTTGAAAAAGTCTACTTTAATTCTCAAAAATCATGTTTAGGCTCAAAGTTTGGATCATTTAACTACCTAAACATGTTACACTACTTAATTTAGCAATAATTCATGACAAAAATCGGCCATAACCTGTTTATATCAAAAAGCCCCAAATTGCTCAAGAACACAAACCCTAGATTTTTCAAAATTTGAAGTTTAAGGCTTCTAATCATGTTAAATAGCATCAATCTAGGTTATACAAGCATAATACATAAGCAATTTAAGCATAATTAAACTAAAAAGCATCAAAATCGAATTGGGTATAAAATTGCTCAAGAACACTAAATTTTTGGATTAAATGGGTGTTTAGGTGCAGAAATTTACCGTTTTCCTTTAGTAATTCCTTGATAGCATCCTTCTCAACATGATTTTAGTAAAAAATGTGATTATTTTTGGTGAAAAATTTCGATTTTGGGAGTGTTTTTTCGGGTTTTTTCGCAGTTTTGTGGGTGTTTGTGTGTTGGGGACTGATCTGTTCTGCCGTTATATTTTTTTCTGGAATTTTTAAACTCCGCGAGTCGCGGTGTTTTTCCTCTTCAAACTCCGCGAGTCGCGGAGTTTGTATTTTTTTTTTTATAAAAATCTTTAACTTATAAAACAATTAAGTAATTAATTTTAAAATTTTGTTTCTTTTCAGGATGAGGGCGTTTCGCAATGATGTCCTAGTCCGTCCCTCGACAAAATTTTAAAATTTATCAATTTAAAGCGTGGTTTTAAAAGCAAAGATTTTTGATTTTTTTTTTTAATATTTTTAGCATACTTTAATTCAATAAGATTAAAAATAATGATAATAAAAGTTCTCGTCTCTCCCTCGGGTAAAGCAATTTCGGTTCAAAGACCTAGTCTTCAACTCACGACGAATTTTAAAAATCATATTTTTAACTTAGCGAAATAAAGTAAATTTTTATTTTTAAATTCACACCAACTTAAATTTAAAATGCATAAAATTAAAAATTCACACCAAACTTAAATTATATTTTTGTTTTTATACATACAAACTTATATTAAAAATATTAATTTTTCAAATATTTACAATTTTAAATATATATTAATTTTAACAAGTTTACAATATTATTTTAATATTAATTTTAAAAACAAAGTAAAAATAAAATTAAAAATCTTTTTGGCTTTTATCTCACTTTAATCAATCAAATATTATCAAAAATATGCGCCCATCTTTTCGGTAAAGTAATTTCGGTTCCATAACCTAATTTAACTCATGACGAATTTTTGAAATATTTTGGGTTGATTGATTAAAGATATTTATACCTTAAGAATAAACGTTAAATTTGTAGTGACCCGAACTTTTCCATGTTTATATATATTAATTGAGATTGATATTTACATGATTAAATGTTTCCAACATGTTAAGCAATCAAACTTGTTAAGACTTGATTAATTGAAATATGTTTCATATAGACAATTGACCACCCAAGTTGATCGGTGATTCACGAACGTTAAAACTTGTAAAAACTATATGATGACATATATATGGATATATATATATATAGTTAACATGATACTATGATAAGAAAACATATCATAAAGTATATTAACAATGAACTACATATGTAAAAACAAGACTACTAACTTAATGATTTTTAAACGAGACATATATGTAACGATTATCGTTGTAAAGACATTTAATGTATATATATCATATTAAGAGATATTCATACATGATAATATCATGATAATATAATAATTTAAAATCTCATTTGATATTATAAACATTGGGTTAACAACATTTAACTAGATCGTTAACCTAAAGGTTTCAAAACAACACTTACATGTAACGACTAACGATGACTTAACGACTCAGTTAAAATGTATATACATGTAGTGTTTTAATATGTATTTATACACTTTTGAAAGACTTCAATACACTTATCAAAATACTTCTACTTAACAAAAATGCTTACAATTACATCCTCGTTCAGTTTCATCAACAATTCTACTCGTATGCACCCGTATTCGTACTCGTACAATACACAGATTTTAGATGTATGTACTATTGGTATATACACTCCAATGATCAGCTCTTAGCAGCCCATGTGAGTCACCTAACACATGTGGGAACCATCATTTGGCAACTAGCATGAAATATCTCATAAAATTACAAAAATATGAGTAATCATTCATGACTTATTTACATGAAAACAAAATTACATATCCTTTATATCTAATCCATACACCAACGACCAAAAACACCTAAAAACACTTTCATTCTTCAATTTTCTTCATCTAATTGATCTCTCTCAAGTTCTATCTTCAAGTTCTAAGTGTTCTTCATAAATTCCAAAAGTTCTAGTTTCAAAAAAATCAAGAATACTTTCAAGTTTGCTAGCTCACTTCCAATCTTGTAAGGTGATCATCCAACCTCAAGAAATCTTTGTTTCTTACAGTAGGTTATCATTCTAATACAAGGTAATAATCATATTCAAACTTTGGTTCAATTTCTATAACTATAACAATCTTATTTCAAGTGATGATCTTACTTGAACTTGTTTTCGTGTCATGATTCTGCTTCAAGAACTTCGAGCCATCCAAGGATCCATTGAAGCTAGATCCATTTTTCTCTTTTCCAGTAGGTTTATCCAAGGAAATTAAGGTAGTAATGATGTTCATAACATCATTCGATTCATACATATAAAGCTATCTTATTCGAAGGTTTAAACTTGTAATCACTAGAACATAGTTTAGTTAATTCTAAACTTGTTCGCAAACAAAAGTTAATCCTTCTAACTTGACTTTTAAAATCAACTAAACACATGTTCTATATCTATATGATATGCTAACTTAATGATTTAAAACCTGGAAACACGAAAAACACCGTAAAACCGGATTTACGCCGTCGTAGTAACACCGCGGGCTGTTTTGGGTTAGTTAATTAAAAACTATGATAAACTTTGATTTAAAAGTTGTTATTCTGAGAAAATGATTTTTATTATGAACATGAAACTATATCCAAAAATTATGGTTAAACTCAAAGTGGAAGTATGTTTTCTAAAATGGTCATCTAGACGTCGTTCTTTCGACTGAAATGGCTACCTTTACAAAAACGACTTGTAACTTATTTTTACGACTATAAACCTATACTTTTTCTGTTTAGATTCATAAAATAGAGTTCAATATGAAACCATAGCAATTTGATTCACTCAAAACGGATTTAAAATGAAGAAGTTATGGGTAAAACAAGATTGGATAATTTTTCTCATTTTAGCTACGTGAAAATTGGTAACAAATATATTCCAACCATAACTTAATCAACTTGTATTGTATATTATGTAATCTTGAGATACCATAGACACGTATACAATGTTTCGACCTATCATGTCGACACATCTATATATATTTCGGAACAACCATAGACACTCTATATGTGAATGTTGGAGTTAGCTATACAGGGTTGAGGTTGATTCCAAAATATATATAGTTTGAGTTGTGATCAATATTGAGATACGTATACACTGGGTCGTGGATTGATTCAAGATAATATTTATCGATTTATTTCTGTACATCTAACTGTGGACAACTAGTTGTAGGTTACTAACGAGGACAGCTGACTTAATAAACTTAAAACATCAAAATATATTAAAAGTGTTGTAAATATATTTTGAACATACTTTAATATATATGTATATATTGTTATAGGTTCGTGAATCAACAGTGGCCAAGTCTTACTTCCCGACGAAGTAAAAATCTGTGAAAGTGAGTTATAGTCCCACTTTTAAAATCTAATATTTTTGGGATGAGAATACATGCAGGTTTTATAAATGATTTACAAAATAGACACAAGTACGTGAAACTACATTCTATGGTTGAATTATCGAAATCGAATATGCCCCTTTTTATTAAGTCTGGTAATCTAAGAATTAGGGAACAGACACCCTAATTGACGCGAATCCTAAAGATAGATCTATTGGGCCTAACAAACCCCATCCAAAGTACCGGATGCTTTAGTACTTCGAAATTTATATCATATCCGAAGGGTGTCCCGGAATGATGGGGATATTCTTATATATGCATCTTGTTATTGTCGGTTACCAGGTGTTCACCATATGAATGATTTTTATCTCTATGTATGGGATGTGTATTGAAATATGAAATCTTGTGGTCTATTGTTACGATTTGATATATATAGGTTAAACCTATAACTCACCAACATTTTTGTTGACGTTTAAAGCATGTTTATTCTCAGGTGAATATTAAGAGCTTCCGCTGTTGCATACTAAAATAAGGACAAGATTTGGAGTCCATGTTTGTATGATATTGTGTAAAAACTGCATTCAAGAAACTGATTTCGATGTAACATATTTGTATTGTAAACCATTATGTAATGGTCGTGTGTAAACAGGATATTTTAGATTATCATTATTTGATAATCTACGTAAAGCTTTTTAAAACCTTTATCTATGAAATAAAGGTTATGGTTTGTTTTAAAAATGAATGCAGTCTTTGAAAAACGTCTCATATAGAGGTCAAAACCTCGCAACGAAATCAATTAATATGGAACGTTTTTAATCAATAAGAACGGGACATTTCAGTTGGTATCCGAGCGTTGGTCTTAGAGAACCAGAAAATTTGCATTAGTGTGTCTTATCGAGTTTGTTAGGATGCATTAGTGAGTCTGGACTTCGACCGTGTTTTCTTTAAAAATGATTGCTTAACATTTTTGTTGGAAACTATATATTTTTAACATATGAATATTATGTGATATATTAATCTCTTAACGTGTTTGATATTATGTGATAGATGTCTACCTCTAGAACAAGTCCCATTGACTCACCTAATAATAATGAAGAGTCAAATGTAAATTGGAATGATTTGTGGACTGATTCACAAGTTCCCGAAGAGGAACCGGAAGAAGAGTCGGAACCGGAAGAAGAATCGGAACCGGAAGAAGAATCGGAACCGGATGAAGAAATAGAACCGGTGGGGGAAATAATAAAACGGTTAAGTAAAAGAAAATCCTCAACCAACCGACCAAAGTTAATTATGGTCAATGGTGTTTCCGCCAAGGAAGCAAAATATTGGGAGGATTACCAATTCTTCGATGAATCGGATTCCGACGAGAATTCTGATGATGTTATAGAAATTACCCCAACTGAATTTAAAAAGGCAAAAGAAAATAATAAGGGAAAGGGCATAAAAATAGAGAAATCTAATTCCAACCCCGATGAACTTTATATGTATCGTCAACCCCCGAAGTCCTTAAGTTGTAACAATGACCCGGGAACCTCTAAACCACCAGGTTTTTCTAAACCAATGTGGACAACGACGGCTCGTATTAGGGGAACATCATATATCACTAGAAACTTGGCAAAACGAACCAAAACCGAAGAAGAAGAAACGATTGAGTCGGAATAAGATAGTTGTATTCGTGTGGTGTAATATATGTAATATAGTGTTCTTATGCTTTATGATATATGTAAAAATTGCTTGTATTAATAAGTATTTTTTTATGAATCTAACTCTTGTCTATTTTACAGTTTAAAAACACAAAATGGATAGACAACCCAATATTTTAAGAGACCTACCCGGAGACATGATTGATGAAATCTTGTCTAGAGTCGGCCAGAATTCTTCGGCACAACTATTTAAGGCGAGATCAGTTTGTAAGACATTCGAAGAACGTTCCAAGAATGTCTTGGTTTATAAGAGACTTTCATTTGAAAGATGGGGGATATCACATTGGGAAACCCATAAGTTACGATGTGTTTACTTTGACGCATATATTGCGGGGAACCCAAATGCTATTTTACGCAACGGGTTAAGAAATTATTTTGACTCAATATATCCGAATATTGGACTTCGTGATTTAGAAAAAGCGGCTAACATGCAACATAAAGAAGCATGTTATGCTTACGGATTAGTAATGTTCGCTTCTCACCAAAGTGAGAACAAGAACATCGGGCTACAACTATTAAACAAAACGTTTCCACAAGTGACGGAGTCGGTAATTGGGGTAAGAAATGAGGTTTTTAGATTATTACGGGACTGTTGGACATTACGTAACCCTCGTCCCTTTGATGACGTTACAACACGCTGTCTTATCAACGGCCATAACGGTTATGTTGCACAAGACCAAGGATGGGAAGTAGTCCTAGTAAAACCAGAATGCATGACTTGTTTCTGGACGTATGAATTACGTGTCTTTATTGCCTTTGCTGAACGACTTGTGTACTAGCTAGAATTGTCTTCACAACTATCTTGTATCAAAGTTATTGTGTGCTATATTTCATGCTTTATGTAAAATAAGCGGTATTGTAAGTTTGTAAAATATTGTATAAAAGTTTGAACGCGAAATATTATTATAATCAGTTTTTCATATAGAATTGTAGTAGTTGAATTGTATATTAGCTACTAAGTATGAACTTAACTGGTAGGTACTACCCGAATTTAAACTTATAAAACGCTAATATGAAGAAAAAGCTTTTATAAATGAGTTCATATTATGCTACGAAATACAATTAACTACTCTTAATATTCTGTATGATTAACTTGTTCCATTTAACTATTTTGAAGGAAATGGCACCGACTACTCGACACACCGTAAATATGAATGAAGAGGAATTCCGTACTTTTCTAGCTTCAAACATAGCCGCAGTACAGGCTGCGCTACATACCAACAATAACCTTGGATCTAGCAGTACAGGAAATCGTGTAGGATGCACCTACAAAGAATTCACTGCCTGCAAACCTTTGGAATTTGATGGAACCGAAGGACCGATCGGATTGAAACGGTGGACCGAGAAGGTTGAATCGGTGTTTGCCATAAGTAAGTGTACTGAAGAGGACAAAGTGAAGTACGCTACGCATACCTTCACAGGTTCTGCGTTAACATGGTGGAATACCTATCTAGAGCAAGTGGGACAAGATGATGCGTACGCACTACCGTGGTCAGCATTCAAGCACTTGATGAACGAGAAGTACCGTCCCAGAACCGAGGTCAATAAGCTCAAGACAGAACTTAGAGGGTTACGAACCCAAGGATTTGATATTACCACGTACGAAAGATGATTCACAGAATTGTGCCTATTGTGTCCGGGAGCATTCGAAGATGAGGAAGAGAAGATCGACGCGTTTGTGAAAGGATTACCGGAAAGAATCCAAGAAGATATAAGTTCACACGAGCCCGCCTCCATACAACAGGCATGTAGAATGGCTCACAAACTAGTGAACCAGATTGAAGAAAGAATTAAAGAACAGACTGCTGAAGAGGCCAATGTGAAGCAAGTCAAAAGAAAGTGGGAGGAAAACGGTGATAAGAATCACCAATACAACAACAACAGCAATTACAACAATAATCGCAACAATTATCCCAACAATCGCAACATCAATCGCAACTACAACAAACGGCCCAACAACAACAACAACAACAACAGTAACTACAACAATCATCCCAACAACAATAATAACCGCAACAACAACAACAATCAGAAGCAGCTATGCCAAAGGTGTGAAAAGAATCACTCGGGGTTCTGCACCAAATTTTGCAACAAGTGTAAAAGAAATGGTCATAGCGCGGCGAAGTGTGAGGTCTACGGACCAGGGGTTAATAGAACGAAAGGAACAAATGGTGTCGGAACGAGTAATGGCGGAGCAAGTAGTGTCGGGGCAAGTTATGCCAATGTAGTTTGTTATAAATGTGGAAAACCAGGCCACATTATTAGAAATTGCCCGAACCAGGAGAACACGAATGGACAAGGCTGTGGAAGAGTTTTCAATATTAATGCGGTAGAGGCACAGGAAGACCCGGAGCTTGTTACGGGTACGTTTCTTATTGACAATAAATCTGCTTACGTTTTATTTTATTCGGGTGCGGATAGAAGCTATATGAGTAGAGATTTTTGTGCTAAATTAAGTTGTCCATTGACGCCTTTGGATAGTAAATTTTTACTCGAATTAGCAAATGGTAAATTAATTTCAGCAGATAATATATGTCGGAATCGAGAAATTAAACTGGTTAGCGAAACATTTAAGATTGATTTGATACCAGTAGAGTTAGGGAGTTTTGATGTGATAATCGGTATGGACTGGTTGAAAGAAGTGAAAGCGGAGATCGTTTGTTACAAAAATGCAATTCGCATTATACGAGAAAAAGGAAAACCCTTAATGGTGTACGGAGAAAAGGGCAACACGAAGCTACATCTTATTAGTAATTTGAAGGCACAAAAACTAATAAGAAAAGGTTGCTATGCTGTTCTAGCACACGTCGAGAAAGTACAAACTGAAGAAAAGAGCATCAATGATGTTCCCATTGCAAAAGAATTTCCCGATGTATTTCCGAAAGAATTACCGGGATTACCCCCACATCGATCCGTTGAATTTCAAATAGATCTTGTACCAGGAGCTGCACCAATAGCTCGTGCTCCTTACAGACTCGCACCCAGCGAGATGAAAGAACTGCAAAGCCAATTACAAGAACTTTTAGAGCGTGGTTTCATTCGACCAAGCACATCACCGTGGGGAGCCCCTGTTTTGTTTGTCAAGAAGAAAGATGGTACATTCAGGTTGTGTATCGACTACCGAGAGTTGAACAAACTTACCATCAAGAACCGCTACCCACTACCGAGAATCGACGACTTATTTGATCAACTACAAGGCTCGTCTGTTTATTCAAAGATTGACTTACGTTCCGGGTATCATCAAATGCGGGTGAAAGAAGATGATATTCCAAAGACTGCTTTCAGAACACGTTACGGTCATTACGAGTTTATGGTCATGCCGTTTGGTTTAACTAATGCACCAGCTGTGTTCATGGACCTTATGAACCGAGTGTGTGGACCATACCTTGACAAGTTTGTCATTGTTTTCATTGATGACATACTTATTTACTCAAAGAATGACCAAGAACACGGTGAACATTTGAGAAAGGTGTTAGAAGTATTGAGGAAGGAAGAATTGTACGCTAAGTTTTCAAAGTGTGCATTTTGGTTGGAAGAAGTTCAATTCCTCGGTCACATAGTGAACAAAGAAGGTATTAAGGTGGATCCGGCAAAGATAGAAACTGTTGAAAAGTGGGAAACCCCGAAAACTCCGAAACACATACGCCAGTTTTTAGGACTAGCTGGTTACTACAGAAGGTTCATCCAAGACTTTTCCAGAATAGCAAAACCCTTGACTGCATTAACGCATAAAGGGAAGAAATTTGAATGGAATGATGAACAAGAGAAAGCGTTTCAGTTATTGAAGAAAAAGCTAACTACGGCACCTATATTGTCATTGCCTGAAGGGAATGATGATTTTGTGATTTATTGTGATGCATCAAAGCAAGGTCTCGGTTGTGTATTAATGCAACGAACGAAGGTGATTGCTTATGCGTCTAGACAATTGAAGTTTCACGAACAAAATTATACGACGCATGATTTGGAATTAGGCGCGGTTGTTTTTGCATTAAAGACTTGGAGGCACTACTTATATGGGGTCAAAAGTATTATATATACCGACCACAAAAGTCTTCAACACATATTTAATCAGAAACAACTGAATATGAGGCAGCGTAGGTGGATTGAATTATTGAATGATTACGACTTTGAGATTCGTTACCACCCGGGGAAGGCAAATGTGGTAGCCGATGCCTTGAGCAGGAAGGACAGAGAACCCATTCGAGTAAAATCTATGAATATAATGATTCATAATAACATTACTACTCATATAAAGGAGGCGCAACAAGGAGTTTTAAAAGAGGGAAATTTAAAGGATGAAATACCCAAAGGATCGGAGAAGCATCTTAATATTCGGGAAGACGGAACCCGGTATAGGGCTGAAAGGATTTGGGTACCAAAATTTGGAGATATGAGAGAAATGGTACTTAGAGAAGCTCATAAAACCAGATACTCAATACATCCTGGAACGGGGAAGATGTACAAGGATCTCAAGAAACATTTTTGGTGGCCGGGTATGAAAGCCGATGTTGCTAAATACGTAGGAGAATGTTTGACGTGTTCTAAGGTCAAAGCTGAGCATCAGAAACCATCAGGTCTACTTCAACAACCCGAAATCCCGGAATGGAAATGGGAAAACATTACCATGGATTTCATCACTAAATTGCCAAGGACTGCAAGTGGTTTTGATACTATTTGGGTAATAGTTGATCGTCTCACCAAATCAGCACACTTCCTACCAATAAGAGAAGATGACAAGATGGAGAAGTTAGCACGACTGTATTTGAAGGAAGTCGTCTCCAGACATGGAATACCAATCTCTATTATCTCTGATAGGGATGGCAGATTTATTTCAAGATTCTGGCAGACATTACAGCAAGCATTAGGAACTCGTCTAGACATGAGTACTGCCTATCATCCACAAACTGATGGGCAGAGCGAAAGGACGATACAAACGCTTGAAGACATGCTACGAGCATGTGTTATTGATTTCGGAAACAGTTGGGATCGACATCTACCGTTAGCAGAATTTTCCTACAACAACAGCTACCATTCAAGCATTGAGATGGCGCCGTTTGAAGCACTTTATGGTAGAAAGTGCAGGTCTCCGATTTTTTGGAGTGAAGTGGGGGATAGACAGATTACGGGTCCGGAGATTATACAAGAAACTACCGAGAAGATCATCCAAATTCAACAACGGTTGAAACCCGCCCAAAGTCGACAAAAGAGCTACGCTGACATTAAAAGAAAAGATATAGAATTTGAAATTGGAGAGATGGTCATGCTTAAAGTTGCACCTTGGAAAGGCGTTGTTCGATTTGGTAAACGAGGGAAATTAAATCCAAGGTATATTGGACCATTCAAGATTATTGACCGTGTCGGACCAGTAGCTTACCGACTAGAGTTACCTCAACAACTCGCGGCTGTACATAACACTTTCCACGTCTCGAATTTAAAGAAATGTTTTGCTAAAGAAGATCTCACTATTCCGTTAGATGAAATCCAAATCAACGAAAAACTTCAATTCATCGAAGAACCCGTCGAAATAATGGATCGTGAGGTTAAAAGACTTAAGCAAAACAAGATACCAATTGTTAAGGTTCGATGGAATGCTCGTAGAGGACCCGAGTTCACCTGGGAGCGTGAAGATCAGATGAAGAAGAAATACCCGCATCTATTTCCAGAAGATTCGTCAACACCTTCAACAGCTTAAAATTTCGGGACGAAATTTATTTAACGGGTAGGTACTGTAGTGACCCGAACTTTTCCATGTTTATATATATTAATTGAGATTGATATTTACATGATTAAATGTTTCCAACATGTTAAGCAATCAAACTTGTTAAGACTTGATTAATTGAAATATGTTTCATATAGACAATTGACCACCCAAGTTGATCGGTGATTCACGAACGTTAAAACTTGTAAAAACTATATGATGACATATATATGGATATATATATATATATAGTTAACATGATACTATGATAAGAAAACATATCATAAAGTATATTAACAATGAACTACATATGTAAAAACAAGACTACTAACTTAATGATTTTTAAACGAGACATATATGTAACGATTATCGTTGTAAAGACATTTAATGTATATATATCATATTAAGAGATATTCATACATGATAATATCATGATAATATAATAATTTAAAATCTCATTTGATATTATAAACATTGGGTTAACAACATTTAACTAGATCGTTAACCTAAAGGTTTCAAAACAACACTTACATGTAACGACTAACGATGACTTAACGACTCAGTTAAAATGTATATACATGTAGTGTTTTAATATGTATTTATACACTTTTGAAAGACTTCAATACACTTATCAAAATACTTCTACTTAACAAAAATGCTTACAATTACATCCTCGTTCAGTTTCATCAACAATTCTACTCGTATGCACCCGTATTCGTACTCGTACAATACACAGCTTTTAGATGTATGTACTATTGGTATATACACTCCAATGATCAGCTCTTAGCAGCCCATGTGAGTCACCTAACACATGTGGGAACCATCATTTGGCAACTAGCATGAAATATCTCATAAAATTACAAAAATATGAGTAATCATTCATGACTTATTTACATGAAAACAAAATTACATATCCTTTATATCTAATCCATACACCAACGACCAAAAACACCTACAAACACTTTCATTCTTCAATTTTCTTCATCTAATTGATCTCTCTCAAGTTCTATCTTCAAGTTCTAAGTGTTCTTCATAAATTCCAAAAGTTCTAGTTTCAAAAAAATCAAGAATACTTTCAAGTTTGCTAGCTCACTTCCAATCTTGTAAGGTGATCATCCAACCTCAAGAAATCTTTGTTTCTTACAGTAGGTTATCATTCTAATACAAGGTAATAATCATATTCAAACTTTGGTTCAATTTCTATAACTATAACAATCTTATTTCAAGTGATGATCTTACTTGAACTTGTTTTCGTGTCATGATTCTGCTTCAAGAACTTCGAGCCATCCAAGGATCCATTGAAGCTAGATCCATTTTTCTCTTTTCCAGTAGGTTTATCCAAGGAAATTAAGGTAGTAATGATGTTCATAACATCATTCGATTCATACATATAAAGCTATCTTATTCGAAGGTTTAAACTTGTAATCACTAGAACATAGTTTAGTTAATTCTAAACTTGTTCGCAAACAAAAGTTAATCCTTCTAACTTGACTTTTAAAATCAACTAAACACATGTTCTATATCTATATGATATGCTAACTTAATGATTTAAAACCTGGAAACACGAAAAACACCGTAAAACCGGATTTACGCCGTCGTAGTAACACCGCGGGCTGTTTTGGGTTAGTTAATTAAAAACTATGATAAACTTTGATTTAAAAGTTGTTATTCTGAGAAAATGATTTTTATTATGAACATGAAACTATATCCAAAAATTATGGTTAAACTCAAAGTGGAAGTATGTTTTCTAAAATGGTCATCTAGACGTCGTTCTTTCGACTGAAATGGCTACCTTTACAAAAACGACTTGTAACTTATTTTTCCGACTATAAACCTATACTTTTTCTGTTTAGATTCATAAAATAGAGTTCAATATGAAACCATAGCAATTTGATTCACTCAAAACGGATTTAAAATGAAGAAGTTATGGGTAAAACAAGATTGGATAATTTTTCTCATTTTAGCTACGTGAAAATTGGTAACAAATATATTCCAACCATAACTTAATCAACTTGTATTGTATATTATGTAATCTTGAGATACCATAGACACGTATACAATGTTTCGACCTATCATGTCGACACATCTATATATATTTCGGAACAACCATAGACACTCTATATGTGAATGTTGGAGTTAGCTATACAGGGTTGAGGTTGATTCCAAAATATATATAGTTTGAGTTGTGATCAATACTGAGATACGTATACACTGGGTCGTGGATTGATTCAAGATAATATTTATCGATTTATTTCTGTACATCTAACTGTGGACAACTAGTTGTAGGTTACTAACGAGGACAGCTGACTTAATAAACTTAAAACATCAAAATATATTAAAAGTGTTGTAAATATATTTTGAACATACTTTAATATATATGTATATATTGTTATAGGTTCGTGAATCAACAGTGGCCAAGTCTTACTTCCCGACGAAGTAAAAATCTGTGAAAGTGAGTTATAGTCCCACTTTTAAAATCTAATATTTTTGGGATGAGAATACATTCAGGTTTTATAAATGATTTACAAAATAGACACAAGTACGTGAAACTACATTCTATGGTTGAATTATCGAAATCGAATATGCCCCTTTTTATTAAGTCTGGTAATCTAAGAATTAGGGAACAGACACCCTAATTGACGCGAATCCTAAAGATAGATCTATTGGGCCTAACAAACCCCATCCAAAGTACCGGATGCTTTAGTACTTCGAAATTTATATCATATCCGAAGGGTGTCCCGGAATGATGGGGATATTCTTATATATGCATCTTGTTATTGTCGGTTACCAGGTGTTCACCATATGAATGATTTTTATCTCTATGTATGGGATGTGTATTGAAATATGAAATCTTGTGGTCTATTGTTACGATTTGATATATATAGGTTAAACCTATAACTCACCAACATTTTTGTTGACGTTTAAAGCATGTTTATTCTCAGGTGAATATTAAGAGCTTCCGCTGTTGCATACTAAAATAAGGACAAGATTTGGAGTCCATGTTTGTATGATATTGTGTAAAAACTGCATTCAAGAAACTGATTTCGATGTAACATATTTGTATTGTAAACCATTATGTAATGGTCGTGTGTAAACAGGATATTTTAGATTATCATTATTTGATAATCTACGTAAAGCTTTTTAAAACCTTTATCTATGAAATAAAGGTTATGGTTTGTTTTAAAAATGAATGCAGTCTTTGAAAAACGTCTCATATAGAGGTCAAAACCTCGCAACGAAATCAATTAATATGGAACGTTTTTAATCAATAAGAACGGGACATTTCAAAATTTCACAGTGATGTAATAAATTTTTGTATGTGATATCAATAATTTCGGTCGTAAGACCTAATTTCATCGAATACCAATTTAATACTTTATAGCGAACAAATTAGCGTTTATTATCAAAAGGTTAAAAATAAAAATAAAAATAAAAATAAAAACGGTACAAACTTACCTGTGAAATATATTTCTTAGTGATATGCTCTAGCCCACTCATAAGATAGTCGGACTAATTGGTTTTCCATGGCTACATAGGCATAACCTCGAGCATTTAATGTTTTTTCTTCTAAACATATGAACGGTCCATCTCTGCATAAAGTAACAAATTCGGTATTTGAATAGGTTTGATTATTTGAACATTTACCTTCGTGTGACCATTTTCCGCATTTGTGACATCTTTCAAGGTGTCGTGCTCTTCTTTTCGCTACGGATTTTGATTTTCCTTTACCAAATTGTAACTTATTATCTTCGCATCTGGATTCTTTTCTTACTCCGTCCAATTTTTCTCTGATTACTGATACTAGTTCACTCGGAAGTGTGTCATTATTACGTTTAGTAATCAAAGCGTGTAGCATTAGACCATGGTTTAGTTCACAGGAAGTCTTCATTTCGTAAAACCTAAAAAAAATAAAAATTCAGAATGGGGGGAGAAGACTAGTTCTTTAGGGTCTGCTAGAGAAAGACCATTCGGGTTCCATTTTCGAGAACTACACGAAAACAGAAAATCTAACTCTAACAGAAATACATATTATCCTTTAAAAGACTTGATTCTCCCCACACTTAGTTAGATGTGGTATCGAAATTGTGATTAACTTCGTTGTCAACTTCCATCAGACTATCTATGTAGTGTTTAACTCCGTGACCATTAACCTTAAATTCAATCCCATTTGAATTTATCAATTCTACTGTTCCGTATGGGAAAACTCTTTTAACTATGAATGGTCCAGACCATCTTGATTTCAATTTTCCAGGAAATAGCTTGAATCGTGAATTGAAAAGAAGAACTCTGTCTCCTTCTTTAAATTCTTTTGAACTTCTGATTCTTTTATCATGTCATTTCTTCGTTCTTTCTTTATAGATTAACGAATTTTCGTATGCTTCATGTCTTAATTCTTCTAATTCGTTTAATTGATTTAACCGTAGACGTCCGGCTTCATGTAAATCAAGATTACATGTCTTCAAAGCCCAAAATGCTTTGTGTTCAATTTCTATTGGAAGATGACATGCTTTTCCGTAAACGAGTCTAAAAGGTGTGGTTCCAATTGGAGTTTTGTAGGCTGTTCTAAAAGCCCATAGTGCATCCTCCAATTTTATGGACCATTCCTTCGGATTTGATCCTACGGTTTTCTCTAGAATACGTTTTAAAGCTCGGTTGGTATTTTCAACTTGTCCACTTGTTTTTGAATGATATGCAGTGGATATTTTATGAGTTACTCCATATCTTTTAAGAACGTTCTCAAGTTGATTATTACAGAAATGAGTTCCCCGATCACTTATTAAAGCTTTCGGTGTTCCAAACCTTTCAAAAAGACGTTTTAAAAAATTTACTACAACTCGTGCATCGTTAGTTGGGAGAGCTTGTGCTTCCGCCCATTTAGATACATAATCAATGGCTACAAGAATGTAAAGATTGTTATGAGATTTTGGAAATGGTCCCATAAAGTCAATACCCCAAATGTCAAATACTTCACATACTTGAAGGACATTTTGTGGCATTTCATCACGTTGACTTATTTTTTCGGCCCTTTGACAAGCATCACAGGATTTGCAAAGAAGGTGTGCATCTTTGTAAATTGTAGGCCAATAGATTCCAGCATCATAAACTTTTCTTGCTGTTAGTTGAGGCCCATAATGCCCTCCTGTTGGTCCTTTGTGACAATGGTTTAAGATTTTACAAGCTTCATCTCCGAATACACATCGGCGTATTATTCCATGGGGATAACTTTTAAACAAATGTGGATCTTCCCAGAAATAGTGTTTTATATCACTAAAGAATTTCTTTCATTTTTAGTACGACAATCCTTTTTCAAGGAATCCACAAACTAAGTAGTTTGCATAGTCTGCAAACCATGGAATTTCATTATGATCTATCTTCAATAGATATTCATCAGGAAAGTTGTCTTGTATGGCCAATTCATTTAGAACTTCTAATTCGGGATTTTCAAGACGAGAAAAGATGATCAGCGGCGAGATTTTCTGCTCCTCTTTTATCTCGGATTTCAATATCGAACTCTTGTAAGAGTAAGATCCAACGGATTAATCGTGGTTTAGCATCTTGTTTCGAAAATAGGTATCTAAGAGTAGAATGGTCGGTATAGACCACCGTTTTAGCTAGAACGAGATATGAACGAAATTTGTCAAAAGCAAAGACAATAGCAAGGAGTTCTTTTTCAGTAGTTGTGTAATTTGTTTGTGCTCCTTGTAACGTCTTACTAGCATAATATATAGGTTGAAATCATTTTTCAATCCTTTGTCCTAAAACGGATCCCATTGCAAAATCTCTTGCATCGCACATAAGTTCAAATGGTAGATTCCAATTTGGTATTATCATGATCGGCGCATTAGTGAGTTTCTCTTTAAGAATATTAAAAGATTTGATGCATTCATCTAAAAAGATGAATGGAGCATCCTTTTCTAGGAGTTTATTCATAGGAGTGGCAATTTTAGAAAAATCTTTTATGAAACGTCGGTAAAAACCGGCATGCCCTAGAAAACTCCTAACTCCTCTAACATTGGTGGGATGTGGAAGTTTAACAATTACATCTACTTTATCTCTATCCACTTCAATTCCTTCCTTTGAGATTTTATGTCCAAGAATGATGCCTTCTTTAACCATGAAATGGCATTTCTCCCAATTAAGAACTAGATTTGATTGTTCGCATCTAATAAGCATTCGTTCAAGATTAACTAAACATGATTCAAATGTATCACCGAAGACTGAAAAGTCATCCATGAAAACTTCCATGCATTCTTCTATCATGTCATGAAAAATTGCCATCATGCACCTTTGAAAGGTTGCAGGGGCGTTGCAAAGTCCAAATGGCATGCGTTTGTAAGCAAAAGTACCATAAGGGCACGTGAACGTGGTTTTCTCTTGGTCCTCGGGTGCTATTGGAATTTGAAAATATCCGAAAAATCCATCAAGAAAACAATAGTAACTGTTTCCGGCTAATCTTTCCAACATTTGATCAATAAAAGGTAAGGGAAAGTGATCTTTTCTGGTGGCGTCATTTAATTTTCTATAATCAATACATACACGCCATACTGTTACAGTCCTAGTAGGAATAAGCTCATTTTTCTCATTTGTAATGACAGTCATGCCACCCTTATTAGGCACGCATTGAACTGGGATTACCCATGGACTATCAGAGATTGGATAAATTAAACCTGCATCAAGCAGTTTAATAATTTCTTTCTTAACATCTTGCATATTAGGATTTAGTCTTCGTTAGCATTGCACATACGTTTTATGACCTTCTTCCATAAGGATTTTATGTGTGCAGTACGAAGGACTTATTCCTTTAATATCATGAATCTTCCATGCAATAGCTGGTTTATGAGCTTTCAACACAGAAATGAGTTGTGATTTTTCATTTTCGGTAAGAGAAGACGATATTATTACAAGTAATTCAGATTCATCATGTAAATAAGCATATTCCAAATGGTTTAGAAGTGGCTTTAACTCTAATGTCAGAGGTTCTTCTATCGATGATTTATATCGATATCTGTCTTCTTCTTTTAGCATTTGAATTTCTTCTGTTGTTGGTTCATATCCATTAGCAATTAGTGTAGCTAACATTTCAGCTTCATCAATTGGTTCAGTTCCTTCTCCTAAAGAACATTCTCCTGTTCCTTGTAATTCTGGAAATTCTTCTAATAATTCTGCATGTGAATCTATAGTTTGAATATAATAACATGTATCATCTGCAGATTGCGGTTGTTGCATTGCTTTATCAATTGAAAAGGTAACGCTCTCGTCCTTTATACTTAGGGTCAGTTTCTTACCAAACACGTCTATCATTGCTTTAGCCGTGTTTAAGAATGGTCTTCCTAATATGAGAGGAACTTGAGAATCTTCTTCCATGTCCAGAATAACAAAATCTACTGGAAATACTAAAGTACCAACTTTAACTAGCATGTTCTTCATTATCCCTCTAGGATATTTTATTGATCGATCAGCTAGTTGTATGCTTATTCTTGTTGGTTTCAATTCTCCAAGGTCTAGTTTAGCGTATAGTGAATACGGCATTAAATTTATACTAGCACCTAAGTCTGCCAATGCTTCTATTGAACTAAGACTACCCAGAAAACATGGAATTGTGAAACTTCCTGGATCAGATAGTTTTTCTGGTATCTTATTCAACAGCACTGCTGAACAATTAGCATTCATAGTAACGGCCGAGAGTTCTTCCATTTTCTTTCTATTTGAGATTAGATCTTTCAAGAATTTAGCACATCTAGGCATTCCTGAAATCACATCAATGAAAGGAAGATTTACATTTATTTGTTTAAACATATCCAAGAATTTGGATTGCTCGGCTTCAAGTTTCTCTTTTTTCATTTTACTTGGGTAAGGAAGTGGTGGTTGGTATGGTTTAACATAAGGTTTAGCCTTAACTGTGTTATCTTCATTAACCTTTTCAACTACCGGTTCTTTTTCCTTATCTTGTTCAGGTTGTGGTTCTTGTGGAGTAGGAATAGCTTCATCAGAAATTACAGGTATTTCAGGTGGTTTAAGTGTTGTACCACTTCTTGTGGTAATGGCTTTAGCTGTTTCATTCCGGGGGTTAGCATTTGTATCACTAGGTAGATTTCCCGGTTTTATTTCACCTATTAACCTTGCTAGGTTACTTACTTCTTGTTCCAAATTTTGAATAGAAGCTTGTTGATTTCTAAATGCTTGAGCATTTTGTTCATTAGTTTGTTTCTGAGATGTGAAAAACTGCGTTTGAGAATCAACTAGCTTTGTCACCATATCTTCTAAATTCGGCTTTTTATCATCGGGTTGTGGTGGTTTGTTTTGAAAATTAAGTCTTTGCTGATTGTAAGTATTATCGGAAACTTGTTGATTGCTAGGACCTTGTTGGTTGTTGTATGGAATATTTCGGTTATAATTCTGGTTTTGATTGTAAATCGGTCTTGGCGGTTGATAATTATTCTGATAATTATTTCCAGGCCTTTGGTTTATATATGAAATATTCTCTCTTTATTCCATTGTTAGTTCAATACTGAGACAATCTTTTGTCAAATGTGGTCCTCCACACTGCTCACAACTAATTCGTATTGAGTGTATATCTTTAGTCATCTTTTCCATTCATCTCTCGACAGCATCTATCTTTGCAGAAATGGAATCTAAGTCATGGCTAGAATCGGCTCTAGCTGCTTTAGATGATCTAACAATATCTTTTTCTTAGTGCCACTCATGTGAGTGGGAAGCAGTGTTATCAATAATTTTGTAAGCATCAGTTTCTGTTTTCTTCATAATGGAACCACCAGCTGCTATATCGATGTCTTTTCTTGTAGTGATGTCGCATCCTTGGTAGAATATTTGTACTATTTGACAGGTGTCTAAACCATGTTGCGGACATCCTCTCAATAACTTTCCAAATCTTGTCCACGCCTCATATAGAGTTTCATTTGGTTTCTGTGTGAACGTAACAATTTCTCCTTGAAGTCTTACGGCTTTAGATGCCGGAAAGAATTGTTTAAGAAATTTTTCAACTAAAACGTCCCATGTATCAATCGCCCCTTCAGTTAACGATTCCAACCAATCTTTGGCTTCTCCCTTTAAAGTCCAGGGAAATAACATGAGATATATCTGTTCATCTTCAACTTCACTTATTTTAAATAGTGTGCAGATCCTATTAAAGGTACGAAGATGTTCATTTGGATCTTCCTTCGGCGCACCACTAAATTGGCATTGATTAGTCACCATATGTAGAATTTGTCCTTTGATTTCATAATCTGGCGCATTAATGTCTGGATGAGTAATTGCGTGACCTTGGCCAGTGCGTTTAGCTCTCATTCGATCTTCCATACTTAAAGGTTCCAGATTCTCCATAATTGAATTTGTTGAATCTGAATCACTAGAGGATTCTGATTTAATGGTTCGTTCCTCAACAATCTCTGTTTGAATGATTGGTGGTTCCGGAGGAAAGATTAGTGGTTCAGGATCTATGAATCATCCTTGAATATTCTCCAGATTCTCAATTGTGAGGTCGAGTTCAAAAAATGGATTATCGGAAATTTGAATTGGAGTACTTGGTCGACTGGATGACGATTCTAAAGAAAAATCAACGGCGGTAATATTTGCTAGATGTCTTGATCGAGTTACAGGTGGTGAACGTACAAAAGGTGGTGAACGTCTTGCTCGGTGCATTCACTGAATATCCTATTAGTTTTTAAAAGGAAAGAAAAATTATATAAGTTATCCAATTAATAGACTTTTCTGATTTTGCCCACGTTTCGAATAGCCAAAAGATGCAGCAGAGGGGCAGGATTCGTTTGGTCTCAATATAATTGAGTACGGTTTGGCTCCAATAACCCGGTCCACGTACAAATCCAACTATTACTACGAACCAGAAAATTTTGATGTCTATCAATTTAACCACTTAAAATAAATTTTCGTAATTTTAAGAAATTTAGATAAGAAATAGAATAAAAATCTATGTCCTAAAACTAGAATAGCGAGAAATAAGAAAGAAAAAGAGCGCGTCGAAAAAGGTCGAAAAAGAAAAGGGTTGAAAAATAAAAGGCGTCGAAAAATAAGAAAGAAAAAGAGTGACTTATAAAACTTTAAAACACTCGACTAACCCAACCTTATTACTATCACTAACTTAAAATTAAAATTGCAAATTGAGATTACTAACTGGAGTGATAATTGATACATAGGTAAAAGGCGTCGAAAAATAAAAATAAGAAAGTAGCGCGTTAAAACTTAAAAAGGAACTAAAAACTTAAAAATTAAAAGTTGCGTCTAAAAATATTAAAGCTTAAAAGTAAAACTATATCCCAAATGGCAATAACTTAAAAAGGTACCAAAAATTAAAAAGGCGTCGAAAAATTCTAAAGCATCTAGATCTTAGTCTAAAGAAAAAGCACTTAAGAGATTTTACGGCAAAGCCTAAAAATCTAGAAATAAAAATAAATATGGAAAAAACTATATTTAAAACTAAATATGAGCGAAAAATACAAAAAATTACGCTAAAACAAATAAAAAGGGACAAAATATAAAAATACACTAAAAGTTGCAAAAAGTACAATTTTTACAAAAATATTATTTTTATATTATTTATTTTATAAAACTATTAATTTTGTAAATTAATTAAACTAATTAAACAAAATAATAATAAAAACTAAATTAAAAATTAAATTAAAACACTAACCTAATTAGGGTTATAATTAAAAAAATAATAATAATAATTACTCCGTATTTAATGCGAATTAGGGGCTGACACGCGTGTCAGGGTAGCTCCGCGAGTCGCGGTGCTAGGTGCCGGTTGAACTCCGCAAGTCGCGGAGGTTGATAATACTGGGCTCCAATTGGGCTGAAACAGTTCGGCCCAGTTTCGTTTTATAATTAAAATATGCTTTGGGCTTCGATTTTAATCTGGCCCAGTACGTTTTTTTTTTATAATAATTTGATTTTTATTTTTATAAAATAATAGATATATAATTTATATAAAATATATTTCAAAAACTTAAAATAAAAATACTTATTAAAAATAAAAATCTTAAAAATAAGTTTATATTTTTTTCCGATTTTTAAATTTATGTTTTTAAATAAACACAAAATATTTAAATAAAACTTAAATTTTTATAAAATAAAAATAAAGAAACTTTATAAAAATATTTATATTTTTGTTTTTCTTTTTATGTTTTCGAATATTTAAAACGTATTTTTACAAAAACGTATTTTTATAAAAGTAAACTAAAAATAAAAATCTTTTTTTTTTATATTTAGCGTTGTGCTTCCGGCTTTTAAGCAAGAAATTGAGTTCCCCGGTAGCGGCGCCAAAAATACTTGATGTTATGCGAGGTGTATATGAAATAGCTTATATTTTACTATGAAAAACTATTAAATACGATACAATTTTACACAAGATATTTATTTATTTATAGAATGGATATACTTAAACCTTGCTACAACACTTATAGGCAGTGTACCTAATCGTACAGTAGTGTAGTTTTTAGTAAGTCCGGTTCGTTCCACACGGAAAATCTTTAAACAAAGCTTAACGCTATATTAGTTTAATTTTATAAAAATACAAATATATATATAAGTAATATTATTATTATAAAAGGGGGGTTTTTACCGTTTAATGACCGGTTTGTCGATTTTAAAAACTTAGTTGCAGTTAAAACCTAATGTAAAATAATAAAAATAAATATAACTTAATTTAAAGCATAAAGTAAATAACGAAAATGAAATTGCAATATATAAAAATGCGATAAAATAAAATACAATAATTAAAAAGTGCGTTAATTAAAAGTGCAATTAAATACAATGACAATAAATAAAAGTGCGATAATTAGAAGTGCAATTAAATATAAAATAAAGGAAATTAAATATGAAATAAAATAATTATGCTTATTTAAACTTCCGTAATCATGATGTTTGACGTGTTGATTTTAGTTTTATGCCCATGGGTTAATTGTCCTTTGTCCTGGATTATTTAATATGTCCATCTGGTTTTGTCCATAACAGTCCATCAGTCATAAATATAAAGTGCGAGTATCCTCGTCAAATTATCCTTATACCCGAAGTCAAATATTCCAACTAATTGGGGACTTAAACTGTAACAAGGTTTTATTACTTTGTTTAATAATTACACCAGGTTATCGACTGCGTGTAACCCAAGGTTTTAATACTTTGTTATCAATTATGCCAAGTGTCCTTATACAAAATTTCACCCCTGTTTTAATAATTCTAGTGACTATTAATCCATTCCCGTGTCCGGTTAAATGAACGATTATTCGTACATATAAATACCCCGCCCATCGTGTCCGATCGAGTGTATATGGTTATTTATAGGGACGTCCAATTGTAAATCTTTATATTAAAATTAACAAACTATCATTTAGTTAAACAAATATAAAGCCCATTAATAGCCCATAGTCTAATTTCCACAAGTGTCGTTCTTTTGTCCAAACCCCAATTATGGTACAAAGCCCAATTACCCAATTTTAGTAATTAGCCCAACATCATGATTACTTCGGATTAAATAAGCATAATAATAACTTAGCTACGCGACATTAAATTAAAAAGGTTGAACATAACTTACAATGATTAAAAATAGCGTAGCGTTACACGGACAGAATTTCGACTTATACCCTTACAACATTCGCTAACATACCCTTATTATTAGGATTTAAAATTAAAATTAAAATTAAAATATAAATATATATATTACGTATAATATAGATAGAGAGATTGAAAGATGGATATTTTTTACGATCAGAATGCGCGAGCTTTTATAGGCAGTTTCAACATTTGGGGCTCCGCGAGTCGCGGCCCATTTCTTCTTCAAACTCCGCAACTCGCGGAGTTTGCTTTTACAGCTCACTCCAATTTGGATCTTTGTTTGCTGACGGTTTTAATATAAATATAATATATATATATATATATATATATATATATATATATATATATATATATATATATATATATATATAATTTATATAATTAATTATATATTATATTATATTTATATACATAGTTAACTTGTAATTTTTAGTCCGTTGCGTCGAGCGTTGAGAGTTGACTCTGGTCCCGGTTCCGGATTTTCGAACGTCCTTGCGTACAATTTAATATCTTGTACTTTGCGTTTTGAATCTTGTACTCTTGTAATTTCGAGACGTTTCTTATCAATAATTGGAACCTCTTTGATTGTATTTTGTACTTTTGAGCTTTTTGGTCGTTTGCGTCTTCAATTCGTCGAATCTGTCTTTTGTCTTCACCTTTTATTATTTAAACGAATATCACTTGTAAATAGAACAATTGCAACTAAAAGCTTGTCTTTCTTGAGGAATAATGCTATGAAATATATGTTCGTTTTTAGCATTATCAAAAAGGTTGCTATATTGTTCTAGCACACGTCGAGAAAGTACAAACTGAAGAAAAGAGCATCAATGATGTTCCCGTCGCAAAAGAATTTCCCGATGTATTTCTGAAAGAATTACCGGGATTACCCCCACATCGATCCGTTGAATTTCAAATAGATCTTGTACCAGGAGCTGCACCAATAGCTCGTGCTCCTTACAGACTCGCACCCAGCGAGATGGAAGAACTGCAAAGCCAATTACAAGAACTTTTAGAGCGTGGTTTCACTCGACCAAGCACATCACCATGGGGAGCTCCTGTTTTGTTTGTCAAGAAGAAAGATGGTACATTCAGGTTGTGTATCGACTACCGAGAGTTGAACAAACTTACCATCAAGAACCGCTACCCACTACCGAGAATCGACGACTTATTTGATCAACTACAAGGCTCGTCTGTTTATTCAAAGATTGACTTACGTTCCGGGTATCATCAAATGCGGGTGAAAGAAGATGATATTCCAAAGACTGCTTTCATAACACGTTACGGTCATTACGAGTTTATATTCATGCTGTTTGGTTTAACTAATGCACCAGCTGTGTTCATGGACCTTATGAACCGAGTGTGTGGACCATACCTTGACAAGTTTGTCATTGTTTTCATTGATGACATACTTATTTACTCAAAGAATGACCAAGAACACGGTGAACATTTGAGAAAGGTGTTAGAAGTATTGAGGAAGGAAGAATTGTACGCTAAGTTTTCAAAGTGTGCATTTTGGTTGGAAGAAGTTCAATTCCTCGGTCACATAGTGAACAAAGAAGGTATTAAGGTGGATCCGGCAAAGATAGAAACTGTTGAAAAGTGGGAAACCCCGAAAACTCCGAAACACATACGCCAGTTTTTAGGACTAGCTGGTTACTACAGAAGGTTCATCCAAGACTTTTCCAGAATAGCAAAACCCTTGACTGCATTAACGCATAAAGGGAAGAAATTTGAATGGAAGGATGAACAAGAGAAAGCGTTCCAGTTATTGAAGAAAAAGCTAACTACGGCACCTATATTGTCATTGCCTGAAGGGAATGATGATTTTGTGATTTATTGTGACGCATCAAAGTAAGGTCTCGGTTGTGTATTAATGCAACGAACGAAGGTGATTGCTTATGCGTCTAGACAATTGAAGATTCACGAATAAAATTATACGACGCATGATTTGAAATTAGGCGCGGTTGTTTTTGCATTAAAGACTTGGAGGCACTACTTATATGGGGTCAAAAGTATTATATATACCGACCACAAAAGTCTTCAACACATATTTAATCAGAAACAACTGAATATGAGGCAGCGTAGGTAGATTGAATTGTTGAATGATTATGACTTTGAGATTCGTTACCACCCGGGGAAGGCAAATGTGGTAGCCGACGCCTTGAGCAGGAAGGACTAGAACCCATTCAAGTAAAATCTATGAATATAATGATTCACAATAACCTTACTACTCAAATAAAGGAGGCGCAACAAGGAGTTTTAAAAGAGGGAAATTTAAAGGATGAAATACCCAAAGGATCGGAGAAGCATCTTAATATTCGGAAAGACGGAACCCGGTATAGGGCTGAAAGGATTTGGGTACCAAAATTTGGAGATATGAGAGAAATGGTACTTAGAGAAGCTCATAAAACCAGATACTCAATACATCCTGGAACGGGGAAGATGTACAAGGATCTCAAGAAACATTTTTGGTGGTCGGGTATGAAAGCCGATGTTGCTAAATATGTAGGAGAATGTTTGACTTGTTCTAAGGTCAAAGCTGAGCATCAGAAACCATCAGGTCTACTTCAACAACCCGAAATCCCGGAATGGAAATGGGAAAACATTACCATGGATTTCATCACTAAATTACCAAGGACTGCAAGTGGTTTTGATACTATTTGGGTAATAGTTGATCGTCTCACCAAATCAGCACACTTCCTGCCTATAAGAGAAGATGACAAGATGGAGAAGTTAGCACGACTGTATTTAAAGAAAGTTGTCTCCAGACATGGAATACCAATCTCTATTATCTCTGATAGGGATGGCAGATTTATTTCAAGATTCTGGCAGACATTACAACAAGCATTAGGAACTCGTCTAGACATGAGTACTGCCTATCATCCACAAACTGATGGGCAGAGCGAAAGGACAATACAAACGCTTGAAAACATGCTACGAGCATGTGTTATTGATTTCGGAAACAGTTGGGATCGACATCTACCGTTAGTAGAATTTTTCTACAACAACAGCTACCATTCAAGTATTGAGATGGCGCCGTTTGAAGCACTTTATGGTAGAAAGTGCAGGTCTCCGATTTGTTGGAGTGAAGTGGGGGATAGACAGATTACGGGTCCGGAGATAATACAAGAAACTACCGAGAAGATCATCCAAATTCAATAACGGTTGAAAACCGCCCAAAGTCGACAAAAGAGCTACGCTGACATTAAAAGAAAAGATATAGAATTTGAAATTTGAGAGATGGTCATGCTTAAAGTTGCACCTTGGAAAGGCGTTGTTGAATTTGATAAACGAGGGAAATTAAATCCAAGGTATATCGGACCATTCAAGATTATTGATCGTGTCGGACCAGTAGCTTACCGACTTGAGTTACCTCAACAACTCGCGACTGTACATAACACTTTCCACGTCTCGAATTTGAAAAAATGTTTTGCTAAATAAGATCTCACTATTCCGTTAGATGAAATCCAAATCAACGAAAAACTTCAATTCATCGAAGAACCCGTCGAAATAATGGATCGTGAGGTTAAAAGACTTAAGCAAAATAAGATACCAATTATTAAGGTTCGATGGAATGCTCGTAGAGGACCCGAGTTCACCTGGGAACGAGAAGATCAGATGAAGAAGAAATACCCGCATTTATTTTCAGAAGATACGTCAACACCTACAACTGCTTAAAATTTCGGGACGAAATTTATTTAACGGGTAGGTACTGTAGTGACCCAAACTTTTCCATGTTTATATATATATTAAATGAAATTGTTATTTACATGATTAAGTGTTTCCAACATGTTAAGCAATCAAACTTGTTAAGACTTGATTAATTGAAATAGGTTTCATATAGACAATTGACCACCCAAGTTGACCGGTGATACACGAACGTTAAAACTTGTAAAAACTATATGATGACATATATATGGTTATATATATTGTTAACATGATATTATGATAAGTAAACATATCATTAAGTATATTAACAATGAACTACATATGTAAAAACAAGACTACTAACTTAATGATTTTGAAACGAGACATATATGTAACGATTATCGTTGTAACGACATTTAATGTATATATATCATATTAAGAGATATTCGTACATCATAATATCATGATAATATAATAATTTAAAATCTCATTTGATATTATAAACATTGGGTTAACAATATTTAACAAGATCGTTAACCTAAAGGTTTTAAAACAACACTTACATGTAACGACTAACGATGACTTAACGACTCAGTTAAAATGTATATACATATAGTGTTTTAATATGTATTCATACACTTTTGAAATACTTCAAGACACTTATCAAAATACTTCTACTTAACAAAAATGCTTACAATTACATCCTCGTTCAGTTTCATCAACAATTCTACTCGTATGCACCCGTATTCGTACTCGTACAATACACAGCTTTTAGATGTATGTACTATTGGTATATACACTCCAATGATCAGCTCTTAGCAGCCCATTTGAGTCACCTAACACATGTGGGAACCATCATTTGGCAACTAGCATGAAATATCTCATAAAATTACAAAAATATGAGTAATCATTCATGACTTATTTACATGAAAACAAAATTACATATCCTTTATATCTAATCCATACACCAATGACCAAAAACACCTAAAAACACTTTCATTCTTTAATTTTCTTCATCTAATTGATCTCTCTCAAGTTCTATCTTCAAGTTCTAAGTGTTCTTCATAAATTCTACAAGTTCTAGTTTCATAAAATCAAGAATACTTTCAAGTTTGCTAGCTTACTTCCAATCTTGTAGAGTGATCATCCAACCTCAAGAAATCTTTCTTATTTACAGTAAGATATCTTTCTAATACAAGGTAATACTCATATTCAAACTTTGATTCAATTTCTATAACTATAACAATCTTATTTCGAGTGGAAATCTTACTTGAACTTGTTTTCGTTTCATGATTCTACTTCAAGAACTTTCAAGCCATCCAAGATCCTTTGAAGCTAGGTCCATTTGTCGCTTTTCCAGTAGGTTTATCCACAAAACTTGAGGTAGTAATGATGTTCATAACATCATTCGATTCATACATATAAAGCTATCTTATTCGAAGGTTTAAACTTGAAATCACTAGAACATAGTTTAGTTAATTCTAAACTTGTTCGCAAACAAAAGTTAATCCTTCTAACTTGACTTTTAAAATCAACTAAACACATGTTATATATCTATATGATATGCTAACTTAATGATTTAAAACCTGGAAACACAAAAAACACCGTAAACCTGGACATACGCCGTCGTAGTAACACTGCGGGCTGTTTTGGATTTGATAATTAAAAACTATGATAAACTTTGATTTAAAAGTTGTTCTTCTGGGAAAATGATTTTTCTTATGAACATGAAACTATATCCAAAAATCATGGTTAAACTCAAAGTGGAAGTATGTTTTTCAAAATGGTCATCAAGACGTCGTTCTTTCGACTGAAATGACTACCTCTTACAAAAATGACTTGTAACTTATAATTCCGACTATAAACCTATACTTTTTCTGTTTAGATTCATAAAATAGAGTTCAATATAAAACCATAGCAATTTGATTCACTCAAAACGGATTTAAAATGAAGAAGTTATGGGTAAAACAAGATTCGATATTTTTTATTTTTCTAGCTACGGGAAATATTAACAATTCTATACAAATCATATCCTAGCTAACTTATATTGTATTATATATATATTCTAATATATTATGTAATCTTGGGATACCATAGACACGTATGCAAATGTTTTGACATATCATATCGACCCATGTATATATATTATTTGGAACAACCATAGACACTCTATATGCAGTAATGTTGGAGTTAGCTATACAGGGTTGAGGTTGATTCCAAAAATATATATACTTTGAGTTGTGATCTAGCCTGAGACGTGTATACACTGGGTCGTGGATTGATTCAAGATAATATATATATCGATTTATTTCTGTACATCTAACTGTGGACAACTAGTTGTAGGTTACTAACGAGGACACCTGACTTAATAAACTTAAAACATCAAAATGTATTAAAAGTGTTGTAAATATATTTTGAACATACTTTAATATATATGTAAATATGTTATAGGTTCGTGAATCGACCAGTGGCCAAGTCTTACTTTCCGACGAAGTAAAAATCTGTGAAAGTGAGTTATAGTCCCACTTTTAAAATCTAATATTTTTGGGATGAGAATACATGCAGGTTTTATAAATGATTTACAAAATAGACACAAGTACGTGAAACTACATTCTATGGTTGAATTATTGAAATCGAATATGCCCCTTTTTATTAAGTCTGGTAATCTAAGAATTAGGGAACAGACACCCTAATTGACGCGAATCCTAAAGATAGATCTATTGGGCCTAACAAACCCCATCCAAAGTATCGGATGCTTTAGTACTTCGAAATTTATATCATATCCGAAGGGTGTCCCGGAATGATGGGGATATTCTTATATATGCATCTTGTTAATGTCGGTTACCAGGTGTTCACCATATGAATGATTTTTATCTCTATGTATGGGATGTATATTGAAATATGAAATCTTGTGGTCTATTGTTACGATTTGATATATATAGGTTAAACCTATAACTCACCAATATTTTTGTTGACGTTTTAAGCATGTTTATTCTCAGGTGATTATTAAGAGCTTCCGCTGTCGCATACTTAAATAAGGACAAGATTTGGAGTCCATGCTTGTATGATATTGTGTAAAAACTGCATTCAAGAAACTTATTTCGTTGTAACATATTTGTATTGTAAACCATTATGTAATAGTCGTGTGTAAACAGGATATTTTAGATTATCATTATTTGATAATCTACGTAAAGCTTTTTAAACCTTTATTGATGAAATAAAGGTTATGGATTATTTTAAAATGAATGCAGTCTTTGAAAAAACGTCTCATATAGAGGTCAAAACCTCTAAACGAAATCAATTAATATGGAACATTTTTAATCAATAAGAACGGGACATTTCAATCGTCATCCTCTTGCACGGATGCAATCCGGGAGCATTAAGTCACCCATATCATCCTATCTTGTATTCAAAACAACCACAAGTACACTTCTATAATTAAACTAAAAAACATAGAATAATCATAAACAACTCTTTTACATAACTTATGATCATGGATTTCATGATCACCCTTGACCCGCCCATATTACCCCCATATAACTCACCTTTGCCACTTGTCGATTTGCATCCAAGTTTGATTCCTTTACTTGATTTGCACCTAATACACAAAATGCTAATCTTGTCATTTCGCATTAATCATACTTTTACTTTAATCTTTACAATCATAACTTGTAACAACCCGACTTCATAAACCCAAAAACGCGTACCAAAAAAAAAAAATTTATGGCAGTGCATCTGGACGGCGTCCAGAATCCTGGACGGCGTCCAGCTCAGAAAGGTGGGACGGCGTCCAAAGTTTGGGACGGCGTCCAGCTCAAAACAACTGGGACGGCGTCCAAGCAATTGGGACGGCGTCCCAATGGTCTTCCAGCTACTGATCACGGGTCCAACTCACACGAGCGGAAAACCCGCTTCCCGACACTTTCAAACGAAAACCTTTTTACCACAAGTCAATATAAGTGAAACTAAAAGATTTTCATCATCAAATCAAGTTTTACATCAACGGGCCCACATCGCCCATTTTACGAGTTTCGTTCAAAAATAAAAGTTTCGACCAAATATAAATTTAAGTTCCAAACGACACTAGAGCATGGTGTTTGGGGTTAAACTACCCAATCTCGGTCGAACTCCAAAAGCTAACACCCAAAAGCATCCCCTAACAAAACAAGCGGGAGATCACTAATCCAATTGAACGCTCTTACCCTTGTCAACGCCCGAGCCTATAAAAAAGGTAAACAACGAGAGGGTAAGCAAAGCTTAGTGAATGCAATAATTATACGAATACATATATAATTATACCTACTTGCATACACTTACACAACCGCAAACATGCTAGCAAACAACATTAGCTTATCGTCGCAATAACAAGCTATAATTCACCAATACCCCTAAGCTAGCATAACATCCGCATATAAATATAACTCGAATAATATAATATGCTTACAACACAAATAACCATGGTTAACCAATAGTACAAGGGAACGGCGCTCGCGAAAACTCCATCGGTGTTCACAACATCCGTTAGGGCACTTAACACCTCGCACCACTAACCCCTAAGGTGGCACCTTAACACCTCGGCACTTCACCCCGAGTGGCATCTTAACACCTCAATGCTTCACTCATTATTTTATGGAGTGGTGTCTTAACACCTCGGCACTACACTCCTAGGTGGCATCTTAACACCTCGATGCTACACCTGAGTGGCATCTTAACACCTCGATGCTACACTCTTCAAGTGAAACGTGGTGTCTTAACACCTCGACACTACACATTTCACGCTACAACAAATAGATACATTATATACCTACGCATATAATTATTCCACTCACCTCAAAGTCTTGTGAAAAGATACCCGAGCTTGCGAAACCTCAAAGTAACGTACCTATCACGTTATACATATTATCAAACGCAAACTCAAGTCGGTCAACCAATTCTTTCACCATTCCTAAGTCATTTTGACCCAAAGTGCAATCCCGACCCATTTTGCACCATTAACCCTAATAATGGGTCAACTTCACCAAAAACCCTAACTCTAGTCAAATATGGTCTTATTACATTTTTTTAAATCACCAATTTAACTCATTTTCACACATGCAAGACCACTTAGGTCATTAAAGACCCATTTGACCCATTTCAAGGTCAACACACCCATTTGGGTCATCCACAACCCAAATGACACCCACTAACATTAACTATAAGTGTACTAGTGATTTGCTAGGCCTTTAAGACCCATTTACCCTTTCAAAACCCTAGGTTAGTCACCATTTGGGTCTTCATGACCCAAACTTACCCAAAACCCCCAAATTACTCACAAATGGGTTTTATGTGCAACACTAACCCAAACCCTAACCCTTAAACACATTAAACTAAGGTAATCAAGTTTAGGGCTTACCACCACAATCAAAACGAAGCTAACGAGGAGATGAACAACTTTAATGCTCGAGCTAAAATCCGAAACACGCTTCTTCTTCTCCGATTTGAGCTTTCTCAAACTTGAATCACACTCTCTCACTAGGATTTAAGTGGATGAAGTTTGGTGGTTAGAAATGGAGTAATGAGGCTCAACCAAACTGATCTAGGGCCTTTAATTCGTCCACTAAGTGAAATTACCAATTTACCCATCTAAAATATTTAAAAACCCAATTCTGGCTCGACAGATCATCTGGACGGCGTCCAGATTTCTGGACGGCGTCCAGGCCTTCATAATGGGACGGCGTCCCAGATGTTTGGACGGCGTCCAAACCAAAAAGAAAACAGGATCTTACAACTCTCCCCCACTTGAACCGGATTGCGACCTCGCAATCCACGCCGCATGACAAGCAGGAAGATAAACCAAAATAAACTCTTCGGGCTCCCAAGTAAACTCGGAGCCTATACTTCGACGCCATTGGACTTTAAAAGTCCTCACCTCCTTATTTCTCAATTTCTTAACCTTTTCATCAAGTATAGCAACCGGCTCCTCAACATACTCTAACTTATTATTTAGCTCAATCTCGTCTAACGACACCCACGAAGAATCATTCGCAAGACACTTACGGAGATGGGAAACATGAAATGTATTATGGATCCCCGCAAGTTCTTCGGGTAATTCCAAACGATAAGCAACTTCGCCAACACGAGCTAAAACTTTGAATGGCCCAATAAATCGAGGAGCTAACTTTCCCCATTTTCGAAATCGAATAATACCTTTCCATGGCGAAACCTTAAGCATCACCATGTCACCTTCTTGAAATTCGATCGTTCGTCTACGTTTATCGGCATACGACTTTTGTCTATCTTGAGCCTTCTTCAAGTGATCCCGAATAATATCAATCTTGTTGTTCGTCTCCAAAACCAAATCGGTACTCCCAATTTCCTTTTGTCCCACTTCACCCCAACAAATTGGGGTTCGACACCTACGCCCATAAAGCATCTCATATGGCGGCATCCCGATACTAGTATGATAACTATTATTGTACGAGAATTCCACCAAAGGTAAGTGCTCGTCCCAACTACCACCAAAATCAATAATACACGCCCGTAACATATCCTCCAAAGTTTGATCGTACGTTCGGTTTGACCGTCCATTTGAGGATGATACGCCGTGCTCAACTTCAATTGCGTGCCCATAACTTCATGAAACTTTTCCCAAAACCGAGATGTAAAACGGGTATCTCGATCCGAAATAATAGATATAGGAACCCCATGTCGCGAGACCACTTCCTTGATAAACAACTTAGCCAAGGTCTCTGACGATATCGCTTCTTTAATGGGAAGAAACAAAGCGCTTTTTGTCAATCGGTCAACTATAACCCAAATCGAATCGAATTGGGTTCTCGCCGTTTTAGGTAACTTTGTAATGAAATCCATGGTAATGTGCTCCCATTTCCATTTCGGGATTTCTAACTGTTGCAACTTACCATACGGCTTTTGGTGTTCAGCTTTTACTTGTAAACACGTGACACATTGCTCAACATACTTCACAACATCACGTTTCATGCCCGGCCACCAATAATCTTTCTTCAAGTCATGATACATTTTTGTCGCGCCCGGATGAATGGAATATTTTGACTTATGTGCTTCATCAAGTAGCACCCGTCGGTAATCACCCATATTAGGCACCCACACCCTTCCTTGAAAGGACAACAAACCACGCGAGCCCATAGTAATGAACTCCGATTGGCCCACGATTCGTTCCGCATGCTTTTTGTGAACGTAAGCCTCTATTTGAATCTCGCCAAGCCTCTCAAGTTAATCGTTGGAAATAATCAAACGTAACGATCCCACTCTTATCGCCGGATGTTGACTCTTTCGACTCAACGCATCCGCGACAACATTCGCCTTACCCGGATGATAAAGTATCTCACAATCATAATCTTTCACCACATCCATCCACCTACGTTGGCGATAATTCAAATCTCGTTGATTAAAGAGATGTTTCAAACTCTTATGATCCGAATAAATCGTACACTTGACACCATACAAGTAATGGCGCCAAATTTTCAACGCATGCACAACCGCCGCCAACTCAAGATCATGAGTCGGATATCTCGTTTCATGTCCCTTTAATTGTTGAGAGGCATAAGCGATGACTTTACCTCTTTGCATTAGAACACACCCGAGACCATTTAAGGAAGCATCACAATAAACCACCATATCTTCTACCCCTTCCGGCAACACTAACACCGGAGCTTGACACAACTTCTCTTTTAACAATTGAAAAGCAATCTCTTGCTCGTTCTCCCAATTAAACCTAGCATTCTTTCTCGTCAACTTCGTCAATGGAGAAGCAATTTTAGAAAAGTCTTGGATAAACCGACGATAATAACCGACCAATCCGAGAAAACTTCGGATTTCCATAGGCGTAGTCGGTCGTCCCCAACTCTTCACCGTCTCGATCTTCCCCGGATCTACTTGAATACCGTTTTCATTCACAATATGACCAAGGAATTGAACTTCCCTTAGCTAAAATTCACATTTGGAGAACTTTGCATACAACTTCTCCTTTCGTAGCGTCTTCAATACTTCACGTAAATGATGTTCATGCTCGTTCATACTTTTCGAGTAGACTAGTATGTCGTCAATGAACACTATTACCGACTTGTCCAACATAGGTTGGCACACTCGGTTCATAAGATCCATGAATGCCGCCGGTGCATTCATAAGGCCAAAAGGCATCACCACAAACTCAAAATGCCCATACCGCGTTCTAAAAGCCGTTTTCTCAATATCTTCCTCACGGACCCGCATTTGGTGATAGCCGGACCGTAGGTCGATCTTAGAGAAATACGTTGCACCTTGAAGTTGATCAAATAAATCGTCAATCCTGGGTAATGGATAACGATTCTTGATCGTCACTTTATTCAACTCACGGTAATCAATGCACATACGCATACTACCATCTTTCTTTTTCACAAATAACACCGGAGCGCCCCACGGTGAAGCACTCGGTCGAATAAAACCCTTCTCGAGCAATTCTTGAATTTGATTTAACAACTCTTGCATCTCCGTTGGCGCTAAACGATAAGGAGTTTTAGCAATGGGGGTAGCCCCCGGAACCAACTCGATGCGAAATTCGACTTGTCTTTCCGCCGGAACACCCGGTAATTCGTCCGGAAAAATGTCTTCGAAATCACTAACAACCGGAATTCCACGAATGGGTGGCGGCTCATCACGAGTATCAACAACATGAGCAAGGAAAGCCATGCCACCGGTAACAACATGACGACGTGCCCGTGCAAAAGTGCATATCGCCACCGGTCTCCTCCGCCTATCACCATAAATAACCAACTCTCCCCCACTTGGGGTCTTCACACGAATAAACTTATCATGGCATGCAATATCGGCTCTATAACGATCGAGCCAATCCATACCAACGACAATATCAAAGTCGCCCAAGGTCATTGGAATAAGATCGATTTTAAAGGTTTCAGCACCAAAAACAACATCACAATTTTCACACACATCGACCACTAGCACCGTCTTGCTGTTCGCTATTTCGACTTTGATAAGGCTAAAAAGGAACATATATTTCATAGCAATATCCCTCCTAAATAATAGGTTTTCATATGTAATTGTATTATATTTTTATTGTAATTGTTTAAATAAATAAGTGCGAAGACAAAAGGCGAAAACGAAGATTTGAAGACAAAAACGTCCAAAAAGCTCAAATGTACAAGATACAATTCAAAAGGTTCAATTTATTGATGAAAAACGTCTAAAAATGACAAGAGTACAAGTTGCAAAACGCAAAGTACAAGATATTAAATTGTACGCAAGGACGTTCTAAAATTCGGAACCGGGACATGAGTCAACTATCAACGCCCGACGCAACGGACCAAAAATTACAAGTCAGTTATGCACAAGAATATAATATAATATATAAATAATTATATTAATTATTTATATTTTATATTTATATATTTATTATGTCGACAAGCTAGGAGCCAAAAGTTTGTGAGCTGGATTTTCAAACTCCACGACTCGCGGAGTTTGAAGGCCAAAAACTCCACGACTCGCGGAGCTGCCAAATTCCAAAATGCCTATAAAAGGTCACGAATTCTGCGAGTAAAAATATAATAAATAATAATAATAATACTCTGTAATAAATAAATAAATAAATATATATATAATATATATAGTATAGAGTAGTTTTATATTTGATTAGTTCGGGTTATGTAAAGGTTATTTTACGGGTTTTTGAAGTCGAAATTCTGTCCGTGTACCACTACGCGATAAATAATCAATGTAAGCTATGTTCTCCTTTTTAAATTAATGTCTCGTACTTAAGTTATTATTATGCTTATTTAAGATAAAGTAATCATGATGTTGGGCTAAAATACTAAAATTGGGTAATTGGGCTTTGTACTATAATTGGGGTTTGGACAAAAGAACGACACTTGTGGAAATTAGACTATGGGCTATTAATGGGCTTTATATTTGTTTAACTAAATGATAGTTTGTTAATTTTAATATAAAGATTTACAATTGGACGTTCCTATAAATAACCATATATACTCGATCGGACACGATGGGCGGGGTATTTATATGTACGAATAATCGTTCATTTAACCGGACACGGGAATGGATTAATAGTCTATGGACTTATTAAAACAGGGGTGAAATTATGTACAAGGACACTTGGCGTAATTGTTAACAAAGTATTAAAACCTTGGGTTACACGCAGTCGATATCCTGGTGTAATTATTAAACAAAGTATTAAGACCTTGTTACAGTTTAAGTCCCCAATTAGTTAGAATATTTGACTTCGGGTATAAGGATAATTTGACGAGGACACTCGCATTTTATATTTATGACTGATGGACTGTTATGGACAAAAACTAGACGGGCATATTAAATAATCCAGGACAAAGGACAATTAACCCATGGGCATAAAACCAAAATCAACACGTCAAACATCATGATTACGGAAGTTTAAATAAGCATAATTGTTTTATTGTATTTTTCATCGTACTTTTATTTACTCGCTATTTTATTTAACGTCATTTATTTATTGTCATTTATTTTTCGCTACTTTAATTATCGTCATTTATATTTTGCATTAGGTTTTAATTGTAACTTAAAATATAAATCGACAAACCGGTCATTAAACGGTAAACCCCCTTTTTATATATTATATATATATATATATATATTTATATATTTTGTACAAATATAGTTGTTTAAAAATATAGTGTGCAATAAGCCCGCTCCCTGTGGAACGAACCGGACTTACTAAAAACTATACTACTCTACGATTAGGTACACTGCCTATAGTGTTGTAGCAAGGTTTAGGTATATCCATTTTGTAAATAAATAATTAAAACTTGTGTAGTTTGTATCACTTTTCGTAGTAAAATATAGTACTATCACGTACCCCCACGCTACCACATCAAGTTTTTGGCGCCGCTGCCGGGGAACTTGGCAAAACGCTAGATTTTTAATTTATTTTTGTATAAATATATTTATATATCATTTTAGAAAAACAATATAAAATTAAAAAAAAACCGAAAATGCAAACTCCACGACTCGCAGAGTTTGCAGGCTTAAACCTCCACGACTCGCGGAGCCGCCCTGACAGACGCACCCAGAACCCTAATTTGGCATTTATTACGAGTATAATTTAATTATTATTATTAAAACTTAATTAGGTTTATATTTAATATTAATATTTAGTTTTAGTTTTTAAATTAATTTGTATTTTAAATATTAATTAGTATTATTAAATATATATATAAATAAATACTTTTATAAAATAAATAGGATAAAAATAATATTTTTATAAAAATTATAATTTTTACAACTTTAATTTTATTTTTATATTTTGTATCTTTTTAATCGTTTAATCGTAATATTGTATATTTATCGTTCGTAGCTAGTGTTAAGTTTAGTTTTGTTGTAGCTTATTATTTTTATTTCTAGATTTTTAGGCTTTGCCGTAAAATCCCTTAAGTGCTTTTTCTTTAGACTAAGATTTAGGTGCTTTAGAATTTTGCGACGCCTTTTTAAGTTTTAATACCTTTTTAAGTTATTGCCATTTGGGATATAGTTTTACTTGTAAGCTTTAATATTTTTAGACGCAACTTTTAATTTTTTTTAGTACCTTTTAAGTTACGACGCGCTACTTTCTTTTTATTTTTCAACCTTTTATTTTTCGACATTTTTCGACGCGCAATCTTTTTCTTTCTTATTTCTCGACACGCTAGTTTTTAGGACTTAGAAATTTTCTCTATTTCTTATCTAATATCTCAAACGGAAAGAAAAATTATTTAAGTGGTTAAATTAATGGACGTTGACAATTTTCTGCTTCGTAGTAATAGTTGGATTTGTTAGTGGCTGAGTTGTGAGCTTCCGATTTAAAGGGTTCTGGCTCCCTGCTGCATCTTTTGGCTATTCGAAACGTGGGCAAAAGCAGAAAAGTCTATTAATTGGACAACTTATATAAGTTTTTCTATTTTTATAACTAATAGGATAATTAGTAAATGCACCACATTGTAGCTAAAATTTGGCCATCGCAATAAAATGGAAAATTTTGAAAACAAGGCTATGGAAACTCTTTTTGATATCCAAAATCAATTAAATCAATACTCTCAAACGGGTGTTGATGACAATTCGTTCGGTCAATCTTGGATCACGAATGACGAAACAATAACTAGTTGTGAAATCTGTGGAGATTATCACTCAACATGGGAATGTTATTATTACGTTCCTATGGAAAATTACACACTCACGGAACCTGAATGGAATGATTATGAAGAATACAATTCAAATTGGGATTATTCCCAAGAATATTTCCAAACTCAACAACCAGTAGACGAGGAAAATTACGTGTCTGAAAATTTATTAGACAATATGAAAATCAAACTCGAAGAACTCAATACTCAAAATGAACAAATGAGAGAGTTTGTAAACCGGCAAGCTGAAACTCTATCAGACTACACACCTGTTGATCTGAGGAGTCGTGTGCAAGAAAATCTCATATCATCGAATTTTGATGAATTCGAGAGCTCCGAAATCACCAACTATCCTGATGATACTTTTTATTCAGTCTTACCAATTTCACAACATATCGACACATTAACCTCTACCGACGAAATCATCGATCCATCAATGGATAAAGAAGAAGTAAGGGTGACAAATTGGTACTCTTGGGAATACAATAACATTGAAAATTTTACCCCCGAGGCCAAATCGAACTTCACCATTCCACAACCTTCCAACCCAATATTCTCAATAGACGAGTCATCCACCGGAAATGAACTACGAGCTGTAATAGATAATGACACCTCGAATTTCACCCAATTGGGTAATAGAGGTGAAAACTTTGATCCTGAGAATAAAAGGAAGGAAATATTAGGAATTGTCCACCCTATAGAAATAAGTATGTCGGTGTATATCGATCCATTTGACAAAAAACCAGAAAAGAGACATATCCATTTACTAAAAGCTACACTTAAAAAAGAATTAAGTAGTGACAATCGGGCAAGTCTAAACTTTAAACCCATTGATATATTATACACCACCCGAGATGTAAATAACTGGCTCACTATTTTAATTCGTGGAACTTATTCTCCGGACTTCACATGTCGTCAGCTAAGTGTGGGGAAGTCTAACCCCACTTAACATTAAATTAGGGGTTCGGGTTAGTGCATAACTCGTTAATAAACATGCATAATAAGTTAGGGTAAAAGACGCATTTTCAAATATTAGCAAACAGTCCAGAAAAGCAATCATTTTTGAAGAAAAACATGTGTGATAAAACAATAAAAGGAATGAACGATGAGGCGCGCCATCTATCATTTGACGAGCTTTGTAATTACAAACTGGGTATTTTTAATTACTTTTCTACACTAATCACCCTCATGAATTTATAATTATAGTCTGATTTCATGCAAATGAGGGCATTGCATGATCTCAAGTGTGGGGAAGGGTTATAAATTCTCTCGGGTTTATACTTGGTTTATTTGCCAAATTTTATGAAAATTTAAAAAATTTTCAACTAAATGAATTTAAAATCATGTTTATATATATTTATGAACGGTGAAAACTAGGTGTTAATACCGAAATTATCGTTACCTCGGAAAGGACATAAATTGAGAAACACCCTAAAACGCTTGAATTCATTTAAAATGGAATAAAGGAGAATAAAAAGGCAAAGAAAGAAACTAAGTGTGGGGAGAATGTACCTAGTTATTCAATTAAAAACTATCTATCACATGTTTCTGTAAAGTTTATTGCAGGTGCTTTTGTTTTGGACTAAATTAACTGTTTTACCCGATTTACTGTAATGAAAGATGGATCTACACGATGAATCAATTCCATCATTTAAAGGAAGTAAAGTCTTCCGAAAAAGAAACGCGCTTCTTGATTTAGGTCAAGAAGTTGTCGTTCAGACCAGCTGTAGGTTGACGAAAAATCTAGAAAAGTCATCTCTAAAATCAGCAGAAAATCCACAGACCTCAGCATCAAACAGGGTCGCCAAGTGTTCAGACTTATCCTAACCATGAGAGGATCTGTCTTGTAAAATGGGGAGGGCACCGTGCAAATTAGCTTGATAAGACTAATGAATCAGATCCCCAGAAAGGATAATCTCCTTAAAGATCAAAAATCAGCTTTTAAGACTGATATTACTCAATCCTTGAGATTGACCTTAAAGATTGAGAATTACAAACTCATGGAATTCAATGATATCTAAACTCGAGCTTGAACGAGAAAATATTTTGATCAAAAATACAAACCGATTTGTTTTCTAAAAAACCATTTTCAATGCGTTCATTACCATTGAACGTAAAATCCTAGGAATTCACCTGGAATTCATTAGGTCATCTGAACCAAATCGGGTGTCAACCGCAAGAACGGTGGTTGCATAGCATGGTCGGAGACAGGACCTTGTGCCAGACCGAAAAATCATAGGATGATCTTTACTATTGCTCCTACAAAGGATAGTAATAGCATCCGACACGTTTATAGACCATAATCAAAAGCAAGTCACGGGACATTGCCTTAACAGTTTCTTGTTCATCGCTTTCCTTTACAACCGGACGGTAGTTTACCGAAAGGTAATATACGGAGCAAGTATACTGGACGTGTTGCTTTCCCAATACAAGGTTAGCAAGTGGGTAACACAAAACCACAAGTGTTGAGCTAAAATTTTTAAATCTGAAACCCACACAACCCACAAAAAAATATTTTCCAAACACCAGTAAAGGGTTATTCCGGAAAACTTATCTAGGGTAAAAGCTAGATTGAATTTTCAAAAGATCAAATATTTTCATAAAGATCCAATTTCCTTAAGGATCTACATTTTCATAGTCATGTGGGACTGTAAACCGCCTTTCAAATGTGCACTTTGCTTTGGAAACCGAAAGTAAATCGGCTATTTGACTGCAAGTGTCGTTGACCTAAACCCGAGGCAACTGTGGATGGCACACCCACCTTTAACCATGGTTCTATCGTTATTATCATTGTTTATACCACCATATCAAAATCACTGATGTACAAAGTGTGATGAATAAAAAAGTGATTCATGTATGTTTTTATTTCAAGTTCTGTATTGCTTGAGGACAAACAACGCTCAAGTGTGGGGATATTTTATAAGGCTAAAAAGGAACATATATTTCATAGCAATATCCCTCCTAAATAATAGGTTTTCATATGTAATTGTATTATATTTTTATTGTAATTGTTTAAATAAATAAGTGCGAAGACAAAAGGCGAAAACGAAGATTTGAAGACAAAAACGTCCAAAAAGCTCAAATGTACAAGATACAATTCAAAAGGTTCAATTTATTGATGAAAAACGTCTAAAAATGACAAGAGTACAAGTTGCAAAACGCAAAGTACAAGATATTAAATTGTACGCAAGGACGTTCGAAAATTCGGAACCGGGACATGAGTCAACTATCAACGCCCGACACAACGGACCAAAAATTACAAGTCAGTTATGCACAAGAATATAATATAATATATAAATAATTATATTAATTATTTATATTTTATATTTATATATTTATTATGTCGACAAGCTAGGAGCCAAAAGTTTGTGAGCTGGATTTTCAAACTCCACGAATCGCGGAGTTTGAAGGCCAAAAACTCCATGACTCGCAGAGCTGCCAAATTCCAAAATGCCTATAAAAGGTCACGAATTCTGCGAGTAAAAATATAATAAATAATAATAATAATACTCTGTAATAAATAAATAAATAAATATATATAGTATAGAGTAGTTTTATATTAGATTAGTTCGGGTTATGTAAAGGTTATTTTACGGGTTTTTGAAGTCGAAATTCTGTCCGTGTACCACTACGCGATAAATAATCAATGTAAGCTATGTTCTCCTTTTTAAATTAATATCTCGTACTTAAGTTATTATTATGCTTATTTAAGACAAAGTAATCATGATGTTGGGCTAAAATACTAAAATTGGGTAATTGGGCTTTGTACTATAATTGGGGTTTGGACAAAAGAACGACACTTGTGGAAATTAGACTATGGGCTATTAATGGGCTTTATATTTGTTTAACTAAATGATAGTTTGTTAAATTTTAATATAAAGATTTACAATTGGACGTCCCTATAAATAACCATATACACTCGATTGGACATGATGGGCGGGGTAATTATATGTACGAATAATCGTTCATTTAACCGGAAACGGGAATGGATTAATAGTCTATGGACTTATTAAAACAGGGGTGAAATTATGTACAAGGACACTTGGCGTAATTGTTAACAAAGTATTAAAACCTTGGGTTACACGCAGTCGATATTCTGGTGTAATTATTAAACAAAGTATTAAGACCTTGTTACAGTTTAAGTCCCCAATTAGTTGGAATATTTGACTTCGTGTATAAGGATAATTTGATGAGGACACTCGCATTTTATATTTATGACTGATGGACTGTTATGGACAAAAACCAGACGGGCATATTAAATAATCCAGGACAAAGGACAATTAACCCATGGGCATAAAACCAAAATCAACACGTCAAACATCATGATTACGGAAGTTTAAATAAGCATAATTGTTTTATTGTATTTTTCATCGTACTTTTATTAACTCGCTATTTTATTTAACGTCATTTATTTATTGTCATTTATTTTTCGCTACTTTAATTATCGTCATTTATATTTTGCATTAGGTTTTAATTGTAACTTAAAATATAAATCGACAAACCGGTCATTAAACGGTAAACCCCCTTTTTATATATTATTATATATATATATATATATATATATATATATATATATATATATATATATATATATATATATATATATTTTTATATATTTTGTACAAATATAGTTGTTTAAAAATATAGTGTGCAATAAGCCCGCTCCCTGTGGAACGAACCGGACTTACTAAAAACTATACTACTCTACGATTAGGTACACTGCCTATAGTGTTGTAGCAAGGTTTAGGTATATCCATTTTGTAAATAAATAATTAAAACTTGTGTAGTTTGTATCACTTTTCGTAGTAAAATATAGTACTATCACGTACCCCCACGCTACCACATCAGACTTCTACCAGACGACTTAACTTAGCTAACAGTCTATCAAGTTTAGGCACAAATCTAGGAAACACAAACGACAAATTTGCACCGCTATCAAAAAGAATCCTCGCCGGATTAGAATTAACCATGAAAGTACCTGAGACAACTTCATTCGATTGTTTGGCTTCATCATTAGTCTTCAAGTAGTTGCGACCCCTAGCCGTACCAGCCGCCTTCTCTAACCGCTTCACATTATCATTTCGCAAATCGGGACACTCCGGCTTCTTATGCCCCTCTTTGCCGCAATTAAAACAAGTGACTTTGTTTCCGGAAGATGGTTTCGGACACTCACGAGCCATATGACCCGGTTGCCCACAATTGTAGCACGTATAAGAAAACCCGCCGGTAGTGCCCTTCTTTGCACTATTGACACTTTCGGCCCCCCTCTTGCTCTTGCTCTTCTTGCTTGAGGCGTTAGAGTAACTAAAACCTTCAAATTTTCTTTTGGAAAACATGAAATCACTCTTTCTTGGAACCTCCGGCTCAAAACCCCGAGCCAACTCGAACAATTCATCAAAAGACTTAGTCATACCCCGACTAATCTTCCCCTTGTACTCATCATTCAAAGTACGGTAGAAATCCTTCATGAGCTTATGATCATCACCAACATATTCCGGGCAAAAACGAGTCTTTGCCAAGAATGTAGACTTGAGGGTAACCAAATCCATGGAACCTTGTTGCAAATGGTGCAACTCGTCCCGGATTCTATCGAGATCGGATGAAGTTCGGTATTCTCTGAAAAATTCTTTCTTGAACTCCTCTCATGTCAAGCCCATACATTGTTCTTCACCATACAAGTTGATTTTATTTTCCCACCACAACTTAGCTTCTTCGCGTAACATGCTAGAACCATACCTCGTCTTCCATTCGGGAGGACATTCCGCGGTACGGAAAGCTCCCTCAATATCGGAGATCCAACATGTACTTTTTAAAGGATCCCGCACCCCATTAAACATCGGGGGTTGAGCATCCTTGAAGTTCTTGTAGTGGAAGTCCCGCCTTCCTTCACCTCCTTCACCGCGAGGGTAGATATTCCTAGCGTCAAGGGCCTCTTCGATAGTGGCCTTCATTCGTTCATTAATTAGATCGGTTATTTGCTCATCAACCGAATCTTGGAAGACCTTTCGAACGTCCGCAAGAAAATCCGATTTTAACTTCTTAAAGATGGCCTCAACCTTGGTTGAGAACTCGGCGTCCCCGCTTGTACTTCCATTATCATGTTCGGGACCGTTTCTCGTCTTCATTCTATAAAACGAATTAGGTTAAACCACAAAACGGAAGGACAGATTACATATATACATACATATACGCCACACTACTCCATCTCGCTCAATAATCGTCGTACATTACTTGTTTGACACGATTTGCACTCGTAGTGATGGTAGCTAGTCATTACTACGCGAGCACGTCGCATTAACTCGCTAGTACAACGTCCATCTCGCTTGATGATTGCTAAACATGTAGTGACCCGAACTTTTCCATGTTTATATATATTAATTGAGATTGATATTTACATGATTAAATGTTTCCAACATGTTAAGCAATCAAACTTGTTAAGACTTGATTAATTGAAATATGTTTCATATAGACAATTGACCACCCAAGTTGACCGGTGATTCACGAACGTTAAAACTTGTAAAAACTATATGATGACATATATATGGATATATATATAGTTAACATGATACTATGATAAGTAAACATATCATTAAGTATATTAACAATGAACTACATATGTAAAAACAAGACTACTAACTTAATGATTTTTAAACGAGACATATATGTAACGATTATCGTTGTAAAGACATTTAATGTATATATATCATATTAAGAGATATTCATACATGATAATATCATGATAATATAATAATTTAAAATCTCATTTGATATTATAAACATTGGGTTAACAACATTTAACAAGATCGTTAACCTAAAGGTTTCAAACCAACACTTACATGTAACGACTAACGATGACTTAGTGACTCAGTTAAAATGTATATACATGTAGTGTTTTAATATGTATTTATACACTTTTGAAAGACTTCAATACACTTATCAAAATACTTCTACTTAACAAAAATGCTTACAATTACATCCTCGTTCAGTTTCATCAACAATTCTACTCGTATGCACCCGTATTCGTACTCGTACAATACACAGCTTTTAGATGTATGTACTATTGGTATATACACTCCAATGATCAGATCTTAGCAGCCCATGTGAGTCACCTAACACATGTGGGAACCATCATTTGGAAACTAGCATGAAATATCTCATAAAATTACAAAAATATGAGTAATCATTCATGACTTATTTACATGAAAACAAAATTACATATCCTTTATATCTAATCCATACACCAATGACCAAAAACACCTACAAACACTTTCATTCTTCAATTTTCTTCATCTAATTGATCTCTCTCAAGTTCTATCTTCAAGTTCTAAGTGTTCTTCATATATTCTACAAGTTCTAGTTACATAAAATCAAGAATACTTTCAAGTTTGCTAGCTCACTTCCAATCTTGTAAGGTGATCATCCAACCTCAAGAAATCTTTGTTTCTTATAGTAGGTTATCATTCTAATACAAGGTAATAATCATATTCAAATTTTGGTTCAATTTCTATAACTATAACAATCTTATTTCAAGTGATGATCTTACTTGAACTTGTTTTCGTGTCATGATTCTGCTTCAAGAACTTCGAGCCATCCAAGGATCCGTTGAAGCTAGATCCATTTTTCTCTTTTCCAGTAGGTTTATCCAAGGAACTTAAGGTAGTAATTATGTTCATAACATCATTCGATTCATACATATAAAGCTATCTTATTCGAAGGTTTAAACTTGTAATCACTAGAACATAGTTTAGTTAATTCTAAACTTGTTCGCAAACAAAAGTTAATCCTTCTAACTTGACTTTTAAAATCAACTAAACACATGTTCTATATCTATTTGATATGCTAACTTAATGATTTAAAACCTGAAAACACGAAAAACACCTTAAAACCGGATTTACGCCGTCGTAGTAACACCGCGGGCTGTTTTGGGTTAGTTAATTAAAAACTATGATAAACTTTGATTTAAAAGTTGTTATTCTGAGAAAATGATTTTTATTATGAACATGAAACTATATCCAAAAATTATGGTTAAACTCAAAGTGGAAGTATGTTTTCTAAAATGGTCATCTAGACGTCGTTCTTTCGACTGAAATGACTACCTTTACAAAAACGACTTGTAACTTATTTTTCCGACTATAAACCTATACTTTTTCTGTTTAGATTCATAAAATAGAGTTCAATATGAAACCATAGCAATTTGATTCACTCAAAATGGATTTAAAATGAAGAAGTTATGGGTAAAACAAGATTGGATAACTCATTTTAGCTACGTGAAAATTGGTAACAAATCTATTCCAACCATAACTTAATCAACTTGTATTGTATATTATGTAATCTTGAGATACCATAGACACGTATACAATGTTTCGACCGATCATGTCGACACATCTATATATATTTCGGAACAACCATAGACACTCTATATGTGAATGTTGGAGTTAGCTATACAGGGTTGAGGTTGATTCCAAAATATATATAGTTTGAGTTGTGATCAATACTGAGATACGTATACACTGGGTCGTGGATTGATTCAAGATAATATTTATCGATTTATTTCTGTACATCTAACTGTGGACAACTAGTTGTAGGTTACTAACGAGGACAGCTGACTTAATAAACTTAAAACATCAAAATATATTAAAAGTGTTGTAAATATATTTTGAACATACTTTGATATATATGTATATATTGTTATAGGTTCGTGAATCAACCAGTGGCCAAGTCTTACTTCCCGACGAAGTAAAAATCTGTGAAAGTGAGTTATAGTCCCATTTTTAAAATCTAATATTTTTGGGATGAGAATACATGCAGGTTTTATAAATGATTTACAAAATAGACACAAGTAAGTGAAACTACATTCTATGGTTGAATTATCGAAATCGAATATGCCCCTTTTTATTAAGTCTGGTAATCTAAGAATTAGGGAACAGACACCCTAATTGACGCGAATCCTAAAGATAGATCTATTGGGCCTAATAAACCCCATCCAAAGTACCGGATGCTTTAGTACTTCGAAATTTATATCATATCCGAAGGGTGTCCCGGAATGATGGGGATATTCTTATATATGCATCTTGTTAATGTCGGTTACCAGGTGTTCACCATATGAATGATTTTTATCTCTATGTATGGGATGTGTATTGAAATATGAAATCTTGTGGTCTATTATTATGATTTGATATATATAGGTTAAACCTATAACTCACCAACATTTTTGTTGACGTTTTAAGCATGTTTATTCTCAGGTGATTATTAAGAGCTTCCGCTGTAGCATACTTAAATAAGGACGAGATTTGGAGTCCATGCTTGTATGATATTGTGTAAAAACTGCATTCAAGAAACTTATTTTGTTGTAACATATTTGTATTGTAAACCATTATGTAATGGTCGTGTGTAAACAGGATATTTTAGATTATCATTATTTGATAATCTACGTAAAGCTTTTTAAAACCTTTATCTATGAAATAAAGGTTATGGTTTGTTTTAAAAATGAATGCAGTCTTTGAAAAACGTCTCATATAGAGGTCAAAACCTCGCAACGAAATCAATTAATATGGAACGTTTTTAATCAATAAGAACGGGACATTTCAGTTGGTATCCGAGCGTTGGTCTTAGAGAACCAGAATTTTGCATTAGTGTGTCTCATCGAGTTTGTTAGGATGCATTAGTGAGTCTGGACTTCGACCGTGTTTACTTGAAAAATGATTGCTTAACAAATTTTGTTGGAAACTATATATTTTTAACATGTGAATATTATGTGATATATTAATCTCTTAACGCGTTTGATATTATGTGATAGATGTTTACCTCTAGAACAAGTCCCATTGACTCACCTAATAATAATGAAGAGTCAAATGTAAATTGGAATGATTCGTGGACTGATTCACAAGTTCCCGAAGAGGAACCGGAAGAAGAGTCGGAACCGGAAGAAGAGTCGGAACCGGAAGAAGAATCGGAACCGGGTGAAGAAATAGAACCGGTGGGGGAAATAATAAAACGGTTAAGTAAAAGAAAATCCTCAACCAACCGACCAAGGTTAATTATGGTCAATGGTGTTTCCGCCAAGGAAGCAAAATATTGGGAGGATTACCAATTCTCCGATGAATCGGATTCCGACGAGAATTCCGATGATGTTATAGAAATTACCCCAACTGAATTTAAAAAGGCAAAAGAAAATAATAAGGGAAAGGGCATAAAAATAGAGAAATCTAATTCCAACCCCGATGAACTTTATATGTATCGTCAACCCCCGAAGTCCTTAAGTTGTAACAATGACCCGGGAACCTCTAAACCACCAGGTTTTTCTAAACCAATGTGGAAAACGACGGCTCGTATTAGGGGAACATCATATATCCCTAGAAACTTGGCAAAACGAACCAAAACCGAAGAAGAAGAAATAAGCGAGTCGGAATAAGATAGTTGTATTCGTGTGGTGTAATATATGTAATATAGTGTGCTTATGCTTTATGATATATGTAAAAATTGCTTGTATTAATAAGTATTTTTTTATGAATCTAACTCTTGTCTATTTTACAGTATAAAAACACAAAATGGATAGACAACCCAATATTTTAAGAGACATACCCGGAGACATGATTGATGAAATCTTGCCTAGAGTCGGTCAGAATTCTTCTGCACAACTATTTAAGGCGAGATCAGTTTGTAAGACATTCGAAGAACGTTCCAAGAATGCCTTGGTTTATAAAAGGCTTTCGTTCGAAAGATGGGGGATATCACATTGGGAAACCCATAAGTTACGATGTGTTTACTTTGACGCATATATTGCGGGGAACCCAAATGCTATTTTACGCAATGGGTTAAGAAATTATTTTAACTCAATATATCCGAATATTAGACTTCGTGATTTAGAAAAAGCGGCTAACATGCAACATAAAGAAGCATGTTATGCTTACGGATTAGTAATGTTCGCTTCTCACCAAAGTGAGAACAAGAACATCGGGCTACAACTATTAAACAAAACTTTTCCACAAGTGACGGAGTCGGTAATTGGGGTAAGAAATGAGGTTTTTAGATTGTTACGAGACTGTTGGACATTACGTAACCCTCGTCCCTTTGAAGACGTTACAACACGCTGTCTTATCAACGGCCATAACGGTTATGTTCCACAAGACCAAGGATGGGAAGTAATCCTAGTAAAACCAGAATGCATGACTTGTTTCTGGACGTATGAATTACGTGTCTTTATTGCCTTTGCAGAACGACTTGTGTACTAGCTAGAATTATCTTCACAACTATCTTGTATCAAAGTTATTGTGTGCTATATTTCATGCTTTATGTAAAATAAGCGGTATTGTAAGTTTGTAAAATATTGTATAAAAGTTTGAACGCGAAATATTATTATAATCAGTTTTTCATATAGAATTGTAGTAGTTGAATTGTATATTAGCTACTAAGTATGAACTTAACGGGTAGGTACTACCCGAATTTAAACTTATAAAACGCTAATATGAAGAAAAAGCTTTTATAAATGAGTTCATATTATGCTACGAAATACTATTAACTACTCTTAATATTCTGTATGATTAACTTGTTCCATTTGACTATTTTGAAGGAAATGGCACCGACTACTCGACACACCGTGAATATGAATGAAGAGGAATTCCGTACTTTTCTAGCTTCAAACATAGCCGCAGTACAGGCTGCGCTACATACCAACAATAACCTTGGATCTAGCAGTACAGGAAATCGTGTAGGATGCACCTACAAAGAATTCACTGCCTGCAAACCTTTAGAATTTGATGGAACCGAAGGACCGATCGGATTGAAAAGGTGGACCGAGAAGGTCGAATCGGTGTTTGCCATAAGTAAGTGTACTGAAGAGGACAAAGTGAAGTACGCTACGCATACCTTCACATGTTCTGCGTTAACATGGTGAAATACCTATCTAGAGCAAGTGGGACAAGACGATGCGTACGCACTACCGTGGTCAGCATTCAAGCACTTGATGAACGAGAAGTACCGTCCCAGAACTGAGGTCAATAAGCTCAAGACAGAACTTAGAGGGTTACGAACCCAAGGATTTGATATTACCACGTACGAAAGACGATTCACAGAATTGTACCTATTGTGTCCGGGAGCATTCGAAGATGAAGAAGAGAAGATCGACGCATTTGTGAAAGGATTACCGGAAAGAATCCAAGAAGATATAAGTTCACACGAGCCCGCCTCTATACAACAGGCATGTAGAATGGCTCACAAACTAGTGAACCAGATTGAAGAAAGAATTAAAGAACAGACTGCTGAAGAGGCCAATATGAAGCAAGTCAAAAGAAAGTGGGAGGAAAATGGTGATAAGAATCACCAATACAACAACAACAGTAATCGCAACAATTATCCCAACAATCGCAACATCAATCGCAACTACAACAAACGGCCCAACAATAACAACAACAACAACAACAACAACAACAACAACAACAACAACAACAACAACAACAACAACAACAACAACAACAACAACAACAACAACAACAACAACAACAACAACAACAACAACAACAACAGCAACTACAACAATCATCCCAACAACAATAATAACCGCAACAACAACAACAATCAGAAGCAGCTATGCCAAAGGTGTGAAAAGTATCACTCGGGGTTCTGCACCAAATTTTGCAACAAGTGTAAAAGAAATGGTCATAGCGCGGTGAAGTGTGAGGTCTACGGACCAGGGGTTAATAGAACGAAAGGAACAAATGGTGTCGGAACGAGTAATGGCGGAGCAAGTAGTGTCGGAGCAAGTTATGCCAATGTAGTTTGTTATAAATGTGGAAAACCGGGCCACATTATTAGAAATTGCCCGAACCAGGAGAACACGAATGGACAAGGCCGCGGAAGAGTTTTCAATATTAATGCGGCAGAGGCACAGGAAGACCCGGAGCTTGTTACGGGTACGTTTCTTATTGAAAATAAATCTGCTTACGTTTTATTTGATTCGGGTGCGGATAGAAGCTATATGAGTAGAGATTTTTGTGCTAAATTAAGTTGTCCATTGACGCCTTTGGATAGTAAATTTTTACTCGAATTAGCAAATGGTAAATTAATTTCAGCAGATAATATATGTCGGAATCGAGAAATTAAACTGGTTAGCGAAACATTTAAGATTGATTTGATACCAGTAGAGTTAGGGAGTTTTGATGTGATAATCGGTATGGACTGGTTGAAAGAAGTGAAAGCAGAGATCATCTGTTACAAAAATGCAATTCGCATTATACGAGAAAAAGGAAAACCCTTAATGGTGTACGGACAAAAGGGCAACACGAAGCTACATCTTATTAGTAATCTGAAGGCACAAAAACTAATAAGAAAAGGTTGCTATGCTGTTCTAGCACACGTCGAGAAAGTACAAACTGAAGAAAAGAGCATCAATCATGTTCCCATTGCAAAAGAATTTCCCGATGTATTTCCGAAAGAATTACCGGGATTACCCCCACATCGATCCATTGAATTTCAAATAGATCTTGTACCAGGAGCTGCACCAATAGCTCGTGCTCCATACAGACTCGCACCCAGCGAGATGAAAGAACTACAAAGCCAATTACAAGAACTTTTAGAGCGTGGTTTCATTCGACCAAGCACATCACCGTGGGGAGCTCCTGTTTTGTTTGTCAAGAAGAAAGATGGTACATTCAGGTTGTGTATCGACTACCGAGAGTTGAACAAATTTACCATCAAGAACCGCTACCCAGTACCGAGAATCGATGACTTATTTGATCAACTACAAGGCTCGTCTGTTTATTCAAAGATTGACTTACGTTCCGGGTATCATCAAATGCGGGTGAAAGAAGATGATATTCCAAAGACTGCTTTCAGAACACGTTACGGTCATTACAAGTTTATGGTCATGCCGTTTGGTTTAACTAATGCACCAGCTGTGTTCATGGACCTTATGAACCGAGTGTGTGGACCATACCTTGACAAGTTTGTCATTGTTTTCATTGATGACATACTTATTTACTCAAAGAATGACCAAGAACACGGTGAACATTTGAGAAAGGTGTTAAAAGTATTGAGGAAGGAAGAATTGTACGCTAAGTTTTCAAAGTGTGCATTTTGGTTGGAAGAAGTTCAATTCCTCGGTCACATAGTGAACAAAGAAGGTATTAAGGTGGATCCGGCAAAGATAGAAACTGTTGAAAAGTGGGAAACCCCGAAAACTCCGAAACACATACGCCAGTTTTTAGGACTAGCTGGTTACTACAGAAGGTTCATCCAAGACTTTTCTAGAATAGCAAAACCCTTGACTGCATTAACGCATAAAGGGAAGAAATTTGAATGGAAGGATGAACAAGAGAAAGCGTTTCAGTTATTGAAGAAAAAGCTAACTACGGCACCTATATTGTCATTGCCTGAAGGGAATGATGATTTTGTGATTTATTGTGACGCATCAAAGCAAGGTCTCGGTTGTGTATTAATGCAACGAACGAAGGTGATTGCTTATGCCTCTAGACAATTGAAGATTCACGAGCAAAATTATACGACGCATGATTTGGAATTAGGCGCGGTTGTTTTTGCATTAAAGACTTGGAGGCACTACTTATATGGGGTCAAAAGTATTATATATACCGACCACAAAAGTCTTCAACACATATTTAATCAGAAACAACTGAATATGAGGCAGTGTAGGTGGATTGAATTGTTGAATGATTACGACTTTGAGATTCGTTACCACCCGGGGAAGGCAAATGTGGTAGCCGATGCCTTGAGCAGGAAGGACAGAGAACCCATTCGAGTAAAATCTATGAATATAATGATTCATAATAACCTTACTACTCAAATAAAGGAGGCGCAACAAGGAGTTTTAAAAGAGGGAAATTTAAAGGATGAAATACCCAAAGGATCGGAGAAGCATCTTAATATTCGGGAAGATGGAACCCGGTATAGGGCTGAAAGGATTTGGGTACCAAAATTTGGAGATATGAGAGAAATGGTACTTAGAGAAGCTCATAAAACCAGATACTCAATACATCCTGGAACGGGGAAGATGTATAAGGATCTCAAGAAACATTTTTGGTGGCCGGGTATGAAAGCCGATGTTGCTAAATACGTAGAAGAATGTTTGACGTGTTCTAAGGTCAAAGCTGAGCATCAGAAACCATCAGGTCTACTTCAACAACCCGAAATCCCAGAATGGAAATGGGAAAACATTACCATGGATTTCATCACTAAATTGCCAAGGACTGCAAGTGGTTTTGATACTATTTGGGTAATAGTTGATCGTCTCACCAAATCAGCACACTTCCTGCCAATAAGAGAAGATGACAAGATGGAGAAGTTAGCACGACTGTATTTGAAGGAAGTCGTCTCCAGACATGGAATACCAATCTCTATTATCTCTGATAGGGATGGCAGATTTATTTCAAGATTCTGGCAGAAATTACAGCAAGCATTAGGAACTCGTCTAGACATGAGTACTGCCTATCATCCACAAACTGATGGGCAGAGCGAAAGGACGATACAAACGCTTGAAGACATGCTACGAGCATGTGTTATTGATTTCGGAAATAGTTGGGATCGACATCTACCGTTAGCAGAATTTTCCTACAACAACAGCTACCATTCAAGCATTGAGATGGCACCGTTTGAAGCACTTTATGGTAGAAAGTGCAGGTCTCCGATTTGTTGGAGTGAAGTGGGGGATAGACAGATTACGGGTCCGGAGATTATACAAGAAACTACCGAGAAGATCATCCAAATTCAACAACGGTTGGAAACCGCCCAAAGTCAACAAAAGAGCTACGCTGACATTAAAAGAAAAGATATAGAATTTGAAATTGGAGAGATGGTCATGCTTAAAGTTGCACCTTGGAAAGGCGTTGTTCGATTTGGTAAACGAGGGAAATTAAATCCAAGGTATATTGGACCATTCAAGATTATTGATCGTGTCGGACCAGTAGCTTACCGACTTGAGTTACCTCAACAACTCGCGACTGTACATAACACTTTCCACGTCTCGAATTTGAAGAAATGTTTTGCTAAAGAAGATCTCACTATTCCGTTAGATGAAATCCAAATCAACGAAAAACTTCAATTCATCGAAGAACCCGTCGAAATAATGGATCGTGAGGTTAAAAGACTTAAGCAAAACAAGATACCAATTGTTAAGGTTCGATGGAATGCTCGTAGAGGACCCGAGTTCACCTGGGAGCGTAAAGATCAGATGAAGAAGAAATACCCGCATCTATTTCCAGAAGATTCGTCAACACCTTCAACAGCTTAAAATTTCGGGACGAAATTTATTTAACGGGTAGGTACTGTAGTGACCCGAACTTTTCCATGTTTATACATATTAATTGAGATTGATATTTACATGATTAAATGTTTCCAACATGTTAAGCAATCAAACTTGTTAAGACTTGATTAATTGAAATATGTTTCATATAGACAATTGACCACCCAAGTTGACCGGTGATTCACGAACGTTAAAACTTGTAAAAACTATATGATGACATATATATGGATATATATATATAGTTAACATGATACTATGATAAGTAAACATATCATTAAGTATATTAACAATGAACTACATATGTAAAAACAAGACTACTAACTTAATGATTTTTAAACGAGACATATATGTAACGATTATCGTTGTAAAGACATTTAATGTATATATATCATATTAAGAGATATTCATACATGATAATATCATGATAATATAATAATTTAAAATCTCATTTGATATTATAAACATTGGGTTAACAACATTTAACAAGATCGTTAACCTAAAGGTTTCAAAACAACACTTACATGTAACGACTAACGATGACTTAACGACTCAGTTAAAATGTATATACATGTAGTGTTTTAATATGTATTTATACACTTTTGAAAGACTTCAATACACTTATCAAAATACTTCTACTTAACAAAAATGCTTACAATTACATCCTCGTTCAGTTTCATCAACAATTCTACTCGTATGCACCCGTATTCGTACTCGTACAATACACAGCTTTTAGATGTATGTACTATTGGTATATACACTCCAATGATCAGCTCTTAGCAGCCCATGTGAGTCACCTAACACATGTGGGAACCATCATTTGGCAACTAGCATGAAATATCTCATAAAATTACAAAAATATGAGTAATCATTCATGACTTATTTACATGAAAACAAAATTACATATCCTTTATATCTAATCCATACACCAACGACCAAAAACACCTACAAACACTTTCATTCTTCAATTTTCTTCATCTAATTGATCTCTCTCAAGTTCTATCTTCAAGTTCTAAGTGTTCTTCATATATTCTACAAGTTCTAGTTACATAAAATCAAGAATACTTTCAAGTTTGCTAGCTCACTTCCAATCTTGTAAGGTGATCATCCAACCTCAAGAAATCTTTGTTTCTTATAGTAGGTTATCATTCTAATACAAGGTAATAATCATATTCAAACTTTGGTTCAATTTCTATAACTATAACAATCTTATTTCAAGTGATGATCTTACTTGAACTTGTTTTCGTGTCATGATTCTGCTTCAAGAACTTCGAGCCATCCAAGGATCCGTTGAAGCTAGATCCATTTTTCTCTTTTCCAGTAGGTTTATCCAAGGAACTTAAGGTAGTAATTATGTTCATAACATCATTCGATTCATACATATAAAGCTATCTTATTCGAAGGTTTAAACTTGTAATCACTAGAACATAGTTTAGTTAATTCTAAACTTGTTCGCAAATAAAAGTTAATCCTTCTAACTTGACTTTTAAAATCAACTAAACACATGTTCTATATCTATTTGATATGCTAACTTAATGATTTAAAACCTGGAAACACGAAAAACACCGTAAAACCGGATTTACGCCGTCGTAGTAACACCGCGGGCTGTTTTGGGTTAGTTAATTAAAAACTATGATAAACTTTGATTTAAAAGTTGTTATTCTGAGAAAATGATTTTTATTATGAACATGAAACTATATCCAAAAATTATGGTTAAACTCAAAGTGAAAGTATGTTTTCTAAAATGGTCATCTAGACGTCGTTCTTTCGACTGAAATGACTACCTTTACAAAAACGACTTGTAACTTATTTTTCCGACTATAAACCTATACTTTTTCTGTTTAGATTCATAAAATAGAGTTCAATATGAAACCATAGCAATTTGATTCACTCAAAACGGATTTAAAATGAAGAAGTTATGGGTAAAACAAGATTGGATAATTTTTCTCATTTTAGCTACGTGAAAATTGGTAACAAATCTATTTCAACCATAACTTAATCAACTTGTATTGTATATTATGTAATCTTGAGATACCATAGACACGTATACAATGTTTCGACCTATCATGTCGACACATCTATATATATTTCGGAACAACCATAGACACTCTATATGTGAATGTTGGAGTTAGCTATACAGGGTTGAGGTTGATTCCAAAATATATATAGTTTGAGTTGTGATCAATACTGAGATACGTATACACTGGGTCGTGGATTGATTCAAGATAATATTTATCGATTTATTTCTGTACATCTAACTGTGGACAACTAGTTGTAGGTTACTAACGAGGACAGCTGACTTAATAAACTTAAAACATCAAAATATATTAAAAGTGTTGTAAATATATTTTGAACATACTTTGATATATATGTATATATTGTTATAGGTTCGTGAATCAACCAGTGGCCAAGTCTTACTTCCCGACGAAGTAAAAATCTGTGAAAGTGAGTTATAGTCCCATTTTTAAAATCTAATATTTTTGGGATGAGAATACATGCAGGTTTTATAAATGATTTACAAAATAGACACAAGTAAGTGAAACTACATTCTATGGTTGAATTATCGAAATCGAATATGCCCCTTTTTATTAAGTCTGGTAATCTAAGAATTAGGGAACAGACACCCTAATTGACGCGAATCCTAAAGATAGATTATCAATATTTGATAATCTACATAAAGCTTTTTAAAACCTTTATCTATGAAATAAAGGTTATGGTTTGTTTTAAAAATGAATGCAGTCTTTGAAAAACGTCTCATATAGAGGTCAAAACCTCGCAACGAAATCAATTAATATGGAACGTTTTTAATCAATAAGAACGGGACATTTCAAAACACACACAACAATTAGCGCATGATTAGTTCACATAAACCTATGCACTAACCATCCCGATCCGATCCAAGGTCCTACAAGTCCCGTATAAACGCGCACACAAAAAGTCTAAGTCTAGGCGCCTATCTCAAGTCACCTAAATCCCTTAGACCATGCTCTGATACCACTTATAACAACCCGACTTCATAAACCCAAAAACGCGTACCAAAAAAAAAATTATGGCAGTGCATCTGGACGGCGTCCAGAATCCTGGACGGCGTCCAGCTCAGAAAGGTGGGACGGCGTCCAAAGTTTGGGACGGCGTCCAGCTCAAAACAACTGGGACGGCGTCCAAGCAATTGGGACGGCGTCCCAATGGTCTTCCAGCTACTGATCACGGGTCCAACTCACACGAGCAGAAAACCCGCTTCCCGACACTTTCAAACGAAAACCTTTTTACCACAAGTCAATATAAGTGAAACTAAGAGATTTTCATCATCAAATCAAGTTTTACATCAACGGGCCCACATCGCCCATTTTACGAGTTTCGTTCAAAAATAAAAGTTTCGACCAAATATAAGTTTAAGTTCCAAACGACACTAAAGCATGGTGTTTGGGGTTAAACTACCCAATCTCGGTCGAACTCCAAAAGCTAACACCCAAAAGCATCCCCTAACAAAACAAGCGGGAGATCACTAATCCATTTGAACGCTCTTACCCTTGTCAACGCCCGAGCCTATAAAAAAAGGTAAACAACGAGAGGGTAAGCAAAGCTTAGTGAATGCAATAATTATACGAATACATATATAATTATACCTACTTGCATACACTTACACAACCGCAAACATGCTAGCAAACAACATTAGCTTATCGTCGCAATAACAAGCTATAATTCACCAATACCCCCAAGCTAGCATAACATCCGCATATAAATATAACTCGAATAATATAATATGCTTACAACACAAATAACCATGGTTAACCAATAGTACAAGGGAACGGCGCTCGCGAAAACGCCATCGGTGTTCACAACATCCGTTAGGGCACTTAACACCTCGCACCACTAACCCCTAGGGTGGCACCTTAACACCTCGGCACTTCACCCCGAGTGGCATCTTAACACCTCGATGCTTCACTCATTATTTTACGGAGTGGTGTCTTAACACCTCGGCACTACACTCCTAGGTGGCATCTTAACATCTCGATGCTACACCCGAGTGGCATCTTAACACCTCGATGCTACACTCTTCATGTGAAACGTGGTGTCTTAACACCTCGACACTACACATTTCACGCTACAACAAATAGATACATTATATACCTACGCATATAATTATTCCACTCACCTCAAAGTCTTGTGAAAAGATACCCGAGCGTGCGAAACCTCAAAGTAACGTACCTATCACGTTATACATATTATCAAACGCAAACTCAAGTCGGTCAACCAATTCTTTCACCATTCCTAAGTCATTTTGACCCAAAGTGCAATCCCGACCCATTTTGCACCATTAACCCTAATAATGGGTCAACTTCACCAAAAACCCTAACTCTAGTCAAATATGGTCTTATTACATTTTTTTAAATCACCAATTTAACTCATTTTCACACATGCAAGACCACTTAGGTCATTAAAGACCCATTTGACCCATTTCAAGGTCAACACACCCATTTGGGTCATCCACAACCCAAATGACACCCACTAACATTAACTATAAGTGTACTAGTGATTTGCTAGGCCTTTAAGACCCATTTACCCTTTCAAAACCCTAGCTTAGTCACCATTTGGGTCTTCATGACCCAAACTTACCCAAAACCCCCAAATTACTCACAAATGGGTTTTATGTGCAACACTAACCCAAACCTTAACCCTTAAACACATTAAACTAAGGTAATCAAGTTTAGGGCTTACCACCACAATCAAAACGAAGCTAACGAGGAGATGAACAACTTTAATGCTCGAGCTAAAACCCGAAACACGCTTCTTCTTCTCCGATTTGAGCTTTCTCACACTTGAATCACACTCTCTCACTAGGATTTAAGTGGATGAAGTTTGGTGGTTAGAAATGGAGTAATGAGGCTCAACCAAACTGATCTAGGACCTTTAATTCGTCCACCAAGTGAAATTACCAATTTACCCATCTAAAATATTTAAAAACCCAATTCTGGATCGACAGATCATCTGGACGGCGTCCAGATTTCTGGACGGCGTCCAGGCCTTCATAATGGGACGGCGTCCCAGATGTTTGGATGGCGTCCAAACCAAAAAGAAAACAGGATCTTACATAACTAGATTAATCTCAACTAATTAACCTCATTTCATGCACAACATAACTTACTAGTCTTTAACCTTCTTAATCTCATTTTTACCATTAATAACTACTATATTAATTCATTACTCAACATAAACTCCTTATCCATAACATTTCTTGTTAAATTACAATTTTCACTTTCATTGAAGCATTTTATCAAACACCTTATGTGCATAAAGCCATATTCAACCATTTCATAATCTAAGAAATCATCTTTTCCATCATTCATCATCTATTAACTAGTTTATGCATAAACATATGCCATAACATCATAAAAACTAGTATTTATACATAACCATAACATAAACCCATCATAATCTACACTTATACCTTCATCTCATTAACAAAACTCATTTAGACATAGACTATAGCACTTAAATCCGAATTTTAACTCATGCTTACATAAATCATACAATAATTCATAAAACATAAACCACTTGAGCATAAGCATATGTAAAATTCGATTTTACCAATCATACCTCAAATTTCTTCAAGAACTCTAGCTTAGAATAGATGAACAAAGGATGTAAATGGTGATCTTTTTACTTTCTTCAACCTATTAAAGCTCTTGATTGCTTCAATTCATAACCCACTTGAGTTTAGATCACTTAGTTTGAAAACCCTAATTCTCCATTGCTTCCCAAAATCGTTCCTTCTTGCTCTCTCTCTAGATATTTCTTTTTTTTTTTTTTTTACACTTCTCAAATGGACTAGAAGCTTCACCATTTATTTAACATATTTTAACTTTCACTAGTTGGCAACTTAGGTCCCTCCCCACCAAAACATAGTTTAGGTGGTCCTTAACACTAACTAACCACCTCATTTTATACTTTGCATGAATAGTCCTTTTAACAAAACACATAACTAGAAATTTGGGATGTTACAAATACTCAAACCTTAAGGAGGCTACCAGAGAGACTGTTTTTCCAAGGAAGTTTGATGATTTTGTTGTTGAAGAAAAAGTTAAATATGGGCTTGAAAAGGTGGTATACATTATTCTTTTTTAAATAAAGAAAATCAATGTTTTACTTCAAACTTAAACAAGTTCATTGAACCAAAATCATATTATGAAGTATCTAAAGATAGTAATTGAGTTGAGGCTACGAATCAAGAAATGGAAGCTCTTAATAGAAACAAAACTTGGATTATAACTTATTTACCTCCTGACAGAAAACCAATTGGAAGTAAGTGGGGTTTTAGGATTAAGTACAAATAAAATGGTGAGATTGAGAGATACAAAGCAAGACTTGTTGCTAAAGGTTATAGTCAAAAGGAGGGAATTGATTATGATGAAACCTTTTCACCTGTTGTGAAACATGTTATTGTAAGGTGTATTATTACACTTACAGTTCAAAATAGTTTGCCTCTTTTTCAATTGGATACTAATAACGCTTTTTTATATGGAGACTTACATGAAGAAGTACATGAAATTACCTAAAGGGTACTTCTCTAAAAATGATAATAAAGTGTGTAAGTTAGTTAAATCCTTATATGGATTAAAGAAAGCCCAAGGCAGTGGAATTCAAAACTGAATTCTGCCTTGGTTGAGCATGGCTTTAAACAAAGTACTTGCGATTATTCTTTGTATATTAAAAGTTCAAATGATATATTCATTGCACTACTTGTTTATGTGGATGATATTGTTGTGACTGGAAATAACTTAGCTGAAATTGAAAATTTAAAACTTTTCTTAAAACTAAGTTCATGATTAAAAATCTTGGAAGATTAACATACTTTCTTGGAATTGAAATTTTACCAAATGAGTCTGGGGTTTGTATGAATCAAAGAAGGTATTGTTTGGAGTTGTCAATGATTATGGAATGCTTGGGTGTAAACCTATAGACACTCATATTGAACCAAATATGAATGTTGAATGTGAACCAAGCATCAAAGATAAACTTCTTAAGAATATCACTGAATACCAAAAACTTGTGGGAAGATTAATTTATCTTATACTCACAAGACCTGATATTGCATTTTATGTTCAAGTTTTAAGTCAGTAGATGCATTCTCCATTACAATCTCATTTCAATCTTGCTTTTAGAGTTTTAAGATACTTAAAAGGAGCACCCGGAAAAGGAATTAACATTGTTAAAAGTAATAATTTCAACCTTTGTGCTTATAGTGATTCTGACTATGCTAAGTGTAAATTGAAAAGAAAGTTTGTTACAGGGTACTTGGTATATTTTTATAATTCTTTAATGTCTTGGAAAAGTAAAAAACCAGCTACAGTGTCAAGGTCTTCAGCTGAAGCTGAATATAGGGCCACGACCTCTACAACTTGTGAAATTGTTTGGATTAAAAATCTTTTAAAAGAGTTGAATATTAAAGTTGAATTGCCTATAAAATTATTTTGTGATAATAGTTCAGGTCTACAACTTGTTGCTAATCCTGTTTTTCATGAGAGGACAAAACATTTTGAAGTTGATGTTCATTATATAAGAGAAAAGGTAGCAACAAGTATTATTCAAACAATTAAAGTGGAATCTGCAGCTCAACTTGCAAATATCTTAACCAAAGGGTTAAGTGTAAGTCAACATGAGCAGTTGGTTAAACAATTGGGATTGTTAGACTTGTTTCAAAATAAGTTTGAGGGGAATTTTCAAAATGATACATTATATCAAACTTATTTTGAAACTTATTTTATTTATTTGCTCTTACTTGTTGTTTGTTCTAGAATATTTTGCAGGTTTATATGTTGATGAGCTGCAGAAGGTGAGAAAGTTAATCTGGTTGCAGTAGCTTTGGTTTTGATCAAGTTATGGCAAGCAGTATGAAAGTGTAGCAGATCAAGAGGCTTATTTAGTTTATTAGATTTAATTTATTCATTATTTATGTTGGTTCTTCCAACTTGAAGAGTTGACGGGTCATTTCTGCCATCTTGCCAAAGTTCTTATCTGCTCGTATAAAAGGAAATGGATGTCAGATTAGGGTTTCTAATCACAACTGTTCGATCTTATTTTCTCTCTCTAATTCGTTCATTCTCTTCTCCAGATCACATCAATCTTCCTCTTTGAGTGATTTGAAACATTTTGTGGCTTGATTGTGTGTTTGCTTTTTTCCTGTATTTCGTTTATGTGAATACAGTTGATTGTTGCTGTAGATTGGTTGTAACTAGTTTCCGAATTGGATTTAGGTTTAAATCTTGTAATCTTGGTGATTAATTGAAGTATTGTGATTCGTGTTATTCAAGTTTACATAACCCGTTTGACCCATTTGACTCATTTGACCCAATTGACTTGTGATCCGTTTTGACCCGTTACCCAAACCGACCCAACCTGACCCATTTAGACCCGTTTAAAAAAATTGACCAGTTTGACCTATGACTCATTTCAACCCAAAACCATTTTGACCTGTTACCCATACCGACCCGACTTGACCCGTTTGCCAAACATAGTTTAATCACACCCATAAAACAAAACAAAAACAAAATATGTAACTTAGTTCTTTTCTAAACAATATAAGGGAGGCGTCGTTCATGACCAGTCTCGACTCATCATGCAAGTTAGCGTAGGACTTGTTGAGTGGTGAGTTGAGTAAGGACGTGTTCGTGGTGGGCATAACTCTACCCATCTTGGTCGAAAAATATATTAGTAAGTTTAAAGAGGTTGTTTAGCCTGGGTTTTTTGGTAGGTTGCATAGAGTTTAAAGAACCCGTTTTAGCTGATGTCATGTATCTTGCCGGTATAGTTAAATGTTAATTATTCGTACCAGTGTTGCAAAAAACCCGATTACTCGTCGATTAATCCGCGATTAATCATTTTTAAGAGCAATCCGTTTCGACTTCCAAAAATCCGTTTAATTAAACGGTCAACGTCAATTGATGAGTCAAAATCGAATTTGGTAATCAAAGTCGGTCAAAGTCAAAAATGATTAACATTTTAACATGAATTTAAACTAGAACTTTAGAGTTTTTGAGCAAAATGAATAATTTTAGACAATTATGTTAAAGTTTATTTATATATTTATGGGCTTTTTCTATATTTACACATATAATTTTTAAAATTAATATTTGAATGTATAAATTACAATCCGATTAATCCCCAAATTACCGATTAATCATTTTAAAGTCCCGAGCGATTAATCCCCGAATAGCAAATTTTGCAACCTTGATTCGTACACATGACTTATTCTTGGCCGAACGATATATAATATAGTAACTCATCAATAAGTTCGAGTCCTTGAACTATTTATAATTGTCGTGGTTGTTTGCCGTTATAAAAACAAGTACATATCTATATAAAAATTGAATAGTCGATAGTCAAAAAGTATCTCTTCATAAAAATACAATAGTCAAAAAGTAAAGCACATCATAATAGACATATTATTTCAATGTCATAAGTTTCATCAATGGAACAAATGGATTTAACGACATATGCGCTAGATTACATGGTTAGGTGTTGTTAGTTCCATTAACCATCACATGATAACTTAATAGCTGAAGTGCTACATCCTCACAAGAGTTCTATGATTCAAATTTCACTACCTGCATATCTTGAATTGGCCAGTGAAATAATCGATAATGATAAGAGATAATCCAATTAGACTTCGTACATCTATGTAAAAAGTACATCTAAGTAAAAATACTTGTCCCCGTCAAAAGTTTGAAATGAGAAAACTTTATTCGTTATTATAATCATCTACACTAACGATCTAGCCTTCTCCCTAAAGGGGGCCTAACAACTAGAATAATTTTGTTGGTTAGAGCTATAGTTATGAGGATTTGTGTTTTCGAAACCCATTGGAAGTAGTGCATGATACCTCATGGTTAGCTAGAGAATGTCTAGGGGAGCGAGAGCCTCGAAATCACTAATTTTATCCCATACCTTTCTTTGTTTATGGTTTGATATTCTGGTGTCCTAATTTTATCCCATACCTTTCTTTGTTTATGGTTTGATATTCTGGTGTCCTAGACGTGGAAACCATACGCTCATTTTACCTAGGTAATAGGGAAGACGACCGAACACCGTTTACCCGTTTAGTCGGTACCGTCAATTTCATTATAAATGGATTCTTTTTTATTGTTAAAGGCAAATATTTCTATGATTTCCTGTCACCCTAGGCTGTTAGTAGCCAGTGCATAGGTGCTTGAGTTACAACTTACAAATTGTCACAAACATATTTATCAGAACTAATCTTACCATTCCACATCTATGATTTCTTGATTTATTTTGTTACTTGGTACAATCACCACAAAATAGGGTTGTATAGCTTCATGTTTGCACACAACGCACTGATATAAGCACTTATTTTAATCTTACACACACTAAGTTCTGTTTTACCCTTTACAACAAACCAATTTTGCTAATATTTGGCTTTATTTGTTGCAGTTGCTTCCTCATCCAACTGTCTCATGAGAACTGAGAGTCTTGATGCCAAACTTTGTTTCGCCGCTGGCGACACACCGTTCTTCCCTATCACGGACTCAATTACTGCTTGTCCCAACTTCTCATTCTCTAATACCGCATTTGCAGCTTCCGGTATGATACCATCTCTCGCAAAGCTTATCTGCATTCAAACAAATATGGAGAAAAAAATCAATATGTTCCGAGAGTATGGGTCAAAATGGATAAAATTTAAACCCATTTATACGAAAACGGATTAAACTGGCTAATGAATTGGGTTAAATGGTTCAATCATACCCAGTGGTAGATTCAGGAATTGTTTTCGCCGGGGTCAAAATGTTACTATAAATTTGAAAAAATAAAAATGACCGAGACAAAACGTCGAACTTTAAGTTATAAACACGTTTAAAAAATCAATCGTCGGAGGCGGCTAACCCCGATTGCCCATTCATAAGTACGCCCCTGATCATACCTAACAAATTAGTTGTTTACATAATCCAAAGAAAATGTTGTCAAATTTGCCTGTTTTAACCAACGTGCAAAAGTTAAATGATTTGACCCAAACCCATTTTGACATGTTACCAGCACAACACGATTTGGAACTGTAACTAACCGTTAGTGATCCAACAGCAGATGTATTGAAGATAATAGAAGAGCCAGGTGAGAAGTTTTCATCCTTAAAAACCTCGAGGAACTTGTCAATTGTTGCTCCATCTGCATCTGTATAAGTCCCGTGTGCTTTCCAAACTCCGACACACATTTCAGACACTTTTTGAGAGTACTGTTTACCGGTTAACGGCAGTATCATTGTCACCTGTGTAACTTTTTCAAAGGGGCCTGCTCAATGCGCGTAAACAGAAGTCAAGGTGTTATATTGTAGCTAATGCTGATTACTGTAATCTAATAGACCAAAACTAATACAATTTATTAAGAAAAAGTATTATTGTGAAAACAGAGTCGGTAAACCTTCATTACTTGTATCCTAGCCTCGGTACAAAGTATTAATCAGTCGTTGATCAAGCCATAATGATTAATGCCCCTTAATTAGTTTTAAACATTATGCTAAATGAGACTGTACCTTAGATGATCATAACAGATCCATCCATTTTTAATTAAATGTTTTCTCAATTAACATAAAGTAAACAGTAAGCAAGCAGATGATATTCTTTTCCAAAAACAAGCAGTACCAACCACTTCCATTTATATTTATATTCTATTATTATATTATATTATATTTATTTATTATTATATAATTTATAATTTAAGGTTTAATGATAATGATAATGATAATGATAATGATAATGATATTGACAATGACGATGAGACCTTTCAATTAAGATTCCAACCATAACAAACCCAATGTCCCCTAATTTATTAGTGGACAAAACTCAAAATAAGAAGTCAAAAGTTTGGTGCTGTAGTTTTAGTGAATCTACAAGGCACACAATAGTCCAAGTTTTAGCCGGATCGGATCTAATAAGAAGAATATTTTAAAATGCTTAAAACCGGATAATGTAGTGTCGTTTGGCCTAAGCATAAAAAACTTTATTTGTTTATGCGTTTGCGAATCTACACTGGCCATGTACTTGAGTCCTAATGTAAATCATTTGCCTTAACGATCTACTAATAAAATGGTTGTATTTTAGTGTCTAACAATCGTTTTCAGTTGTCATTTACATAAAAGCAACTATTATCTTTGTTATGCTTAATAACGGTGCACGCCCGTAAAAGCTGAATCGATGTTGTCAAAATTATAGCGGAAATTAAGGGGGTTGCGCTCCTTTGCGGTGTCAAGGGGCAGCGTCCCCTTACGGTAAACTCAAAATTTGCGTTACAACGAATTTTCACGCCAAAAGTCACAACCTTTCGATTGCCAGTTTTTCCCGCCAAAACGAAAGGTTGTACATTTTCATTTTTCAACTGCAAGTGTTTATATAATTCAAGAATCATTCTAGATTATCAGTTTATACTCAGTTTTTATGATAAAAAACTTCAGTTTTAGACCTAAATGTAACCAACAACAGAAAAAGGACACTTTTTCATATCAAAAATCAACAAAGGTCTGTTTTAACAGGTTGTTGGACCAAGTTAACTCACATTATATATAGCCATTTAAAGATCTAAAAAACACAAACAAGTAACAAGTTAACAATACGTAGAAGTTAAAAACATAGCATAAGTTGAGGATTACCAGTAACAATGTCCCTGTAGAACTCAACAGAATCCGTTAATTCTTCAATAGTTTTGCCCTTCCACTTAACTGCGAGTAACGGAATAGCTTTTTCCTCCAAATACACAGCGATTCCCGTAAACTTAACAAACTTGCCTTCGATTTCCATACCTCTCACACCTTATACATGATTACAACATTTATTCACACAATTCAAACTCTAAGACGATTAACACGTACGTATAAACCAACGTAAACCAAAATGGACATATTTTGCAAATTTGCACGCTCTCATGATGTGCGAGAAATGACAACCCACAAAGTATCCCTTAATCATTCGCTCTATATTTTATTTTAGAAAGAAAAAAATGATATATTTTAAACATTTAAGGTTGAAATTTATAAATTCAAGGGAGGTGTGCGGAAATAAGTCAAAAGTACACATTGAATTTTCTACCCCACTTCTTTCTTCTTACATGCTCTCATCATCACCATTTAACATCAATAATTCAATAGAACATCTCCATTGACAACTTCTCCGTTAAAATTAAATCTGGGTGTATCTATTACTCCGTATCTATTATCTTCTAAAAAACAAACAACAGATACACTTTTTGCTCAGATTTTTGGGAGGGCCAACACCCCTCTCTGCCCCCCCCCCCCTAAATATCCGCCCTAAATGTAACTAACAAAAAGTACCGTGAGCAGTGGCGGGAAAAGAAATTTTTTTCACGGGCAAAAAAAGTTAAAAACGTATCATTTTTTTGGCAAAATATGGATGCTTTTGGTTAAAATGGGGGAGGTTTTTGGCAAAATATGAAAGTTTTTTTTACAAAGTACTGAAACTTTTGGACAAAATATGGAGGCTATGGGGTAAACTAGGAAGACTTTACCAAAAAAAAATCACTAGGAATCTAAAAATACAAAATTTTTGCACTAAAATTTTCAAATCCACTGGGGCGTGTGCCCCGCTTGTCCATTACTACTTCCGCCCCTGACGGGCTGACCGTGAGGTCCCCTTTCGGCGACTAGCGAGATAACATCATAAAATTTGGTATTTCGACGTATGTTTTCGTCTGTGGACTATTAAATGGAAGCATTATTTTTATAACTATATACTTTTTTACTAGATAATTAAATTAAAATGCATATGCATATAGTAGCTAAATCCTAATGGATTAATTAAGTTCATCTTTGCAATCAAGTTGGACCATAGTAACTTAACTAATAGTCTATTCTAATACTCCCTGCAATTAAAGTGCCGATGAAAAACAAACGAACACATAGGAACTTGAATACATAAATACATATTCAAATAATACATACCTGCACCCGCAAGAAACAAATCGGTGGTGGCGCCAGGAGGTTTGAGGGACGGTGGAAACACGATGGATTCGACGTCTAGACTGGTGATTGACGGTGGTGGAGACATGGTACAGACTGGTGCGTTTTGACTCACAGTTATATGTGAGTTAGACATACCACAATTATTTGATATTTATAGATCGAGGAACTTCGAAGTAGATACATCGTGGGGTATAGAATGTGAGAGTTGCATAAAATAAACGGTTCAGATTAGTTTGGAATGGCCGAATGGGGTATTATTTAAGAGGTACTATTATAGGATAAAACCATAACAAGACATACTTAGCTGATTGACACTTGAATTTTTGAGGTATCAGGTTTGAATTATGACTACAACAAATATTTTGTATAGAATTTTTTTTTTTTTTTTTTTTTTTTTGAAAAGCAAAAAGATTATTATTATTATTAACCGGATTATAACAATACAAGTCCCTATATGCTTCTATACAATTCTATAAACAAACGAAACATTTGGAAGAGGAATGAGACAAATATCAAACTGTATGGTCGGGAGTGACGTAGACTAGATAACACTATGAGGGACGAACTTGAGTGGAAAGCACAAGCGGGGAAGGAGGGAGCAACCGTGCCGATCAAGCGGCGACAAAGTTGACACACAACCAACCCATTTAATCTAACCCACATAGGCTAAATAGAACCACGGGCACTGTCCGATATAAATTGAGTCATGTTAACCGGCTCCCATTCGGTTTGAAGGAGATGTCACGTAAAAAGACGGGTTGATGAGTCATTGATGCCAATCGATTGGTATTCTTTTTCGCGAACGGTTTGAAATTTAGCTAAAACTTTGAGATTGGATCTCAGAAATTATTGCTGCAGGGTTCCATATTTTGTATAGAATGATATCCGATTACTCGTATGAACAAAAATAAACCTTTTACCTTACCTTATTATAGGTTAAAAAATTTTATTTAGATAACAAGGCGAAATACTATATCATGGAAGGTGAGAATAAAAATTCATTTACAAATCCTTTTGTAACAACTTTTTAAGTATAGGATTTTTCAATGAGAATCATCCCCTTTTTGGGGGATGATTCTAACACACCCTTTTTTGATCCTCACACACCTATTTTAACCTTTTACTCTTCTAATAATACTCCATTTCTTTAAATTGGTGTGTGAGAATCAAAAAAGTGTGTGTGAGAATCATTCCCTTTTTCAATTAAACATAATTCATAATTTTTTAATATGATAAGTATAGAAAATTTATTGAAATATTATAATTGTAAGCTGGAGAATGTTAAAGTTAGCCTTTAAAACTACTTTTTATATCATACGGAGTATATAATTTAATTATTTACTTTTATTTATAGCCTAATGAATAAACGATCATATCAATTTTATGAAAGAAAAATATGTACTAAAATGAAATATATTTTTTCAAAGCAAATAGTTATTATTTATTTATCTTATACTAACAGACATATAATTTGGTGTCTTATTTATTTATCTATACATTACATAAATCGCGTGTCATTATGCTGACGTGTCAATTCCTCATTTATTCTTGCCATGTGTCATTTTATCGTTCTTCCCATCTATTTAATTGATTTTTTCAAATAAGGAAATTATTCATATTCTAAAGAAAATATAATAACATTTAAATATTGATATAAATAAATAAAAAATATAAATATAAAAATAGAAGTAACAAATAAAATAATATAAATATAAATCTTAATATTGTTTAATCTGACAATTTTATTATCGGCTATTAATAGATATACACATAAAAAATCGTAAACAAGATTTGCATGCTAATACATAAGATTATATTTGAGCATAAATTTTAGGATTTAATCCTTACACACCACTTTTTGATCCATATACACCTAATTTACTATTATATCCTTAATTATATTTAGAATAATAATATAATTCAACTCCCTGGATTAATTTACCCAAAATAAATGAATAAACTTTATATAAAATTAGGTATGTAACTTAAATTTAAATAAACAATTAAATATATATACTAAATACAATGCGGAGTATATAGTATTTAAATAAATTTAAAGTATATGATATTTTTTCGACATTGGCGACACGTATTTTAACAAACTGGCTCATAAACGTATCACTATATGTTCAAGAAACTTTGCGACATTGAATGGGAACAACTGATTGTTGTACTGTAATTGTATTTAATATTAACGTTTACGATACTAATGTTTTTAATACCTCATACTCATGTTAACATACATTATATAACGTGTGTTCATAACATACATTGATGGATTTCACAAACACATAACCAAATATGAGAAATTGATCGATTTCAGTAACAATTTTTTTGAAAACAAAAATTGTTCATAACCGACCAATTGGGAGGAGTGGTGTGTGGATAAATATTATCCGTGCAGGTTATGATATTGACAAGACCGGTGTCCAATTTAGCTCCTCTTTCATCAAGAAAATTGGCGACGGGAAAGACACTTGCTTTTGGGAGGATTTATAGTTACAATAAGGCGTGTTAAAAGTCCTTTGCCTGCATCTATACCACTTGGAGATCGACAAAACTGTCCACATTGCAGATCGTGTTACCTGGCCTGATGGAACTGTTCGAATGGAGTGGAGCTGGGCTCGTGACTTACGGGGACGGGACTACAATGAACTTAATTTTTTATCTAACCTTTTACTCTCTTATGTTAAACAGGACGGAAGCTCGGATGTTTGGTATTGGAAGCTTGCATCGAATGGTATATTCACAACTAAGAAACTTTCAAGGCTCATTGACGATGAATTACTACTAGACAATAAACCGAGAATTGAGACACTCAAAAACAACTTGGTACCGGGGAAACTTGAAGTTTTTATTTGGAGAACAATAAAGAAAAGACTACCAACGAGAATTGAACTTGATAAACGAGGAATCGATCTTAACTCCGTTAGATGTCCGATTTACGATGATGATGTGGAAACTTTGGATCATAGTTTGTTCTTTTGCCGAGATGCTTTTGACGTGTGGATTCGTGTGTACAAGTGGTGGGGTTTCAATTCCATTCCGCTTTCAAATGTTAACGAAGCTTTTCGAGGTAATAGTAATCTTCCAATGTCGTACTTGGGCAACAAAATGTGGCAAGCTATAGAGTGGACGACCGCGTATCTTATTTGGAACAACCGGAACAAAAAAGTATTTTCAAACACGTGTTGGAGTGGACCGGTGGCGCTTATGGAAATACAACTAAAATCGTTTGAATGGATTTCCGCTAGAGTGAAGAACTTGGAACTAGATTGGCTACAATGGATCACCAACCTGAGTATGCCGTATAATGTCTTAATTTTCGTTTTTGTAAAGTTTTAGCCTTGTTATTTCTTGTATAGTTGCTTCCTTTGCAACTACATGTACCATTTCGTGTGTATGGTTTCTATACCTTTATTCGAGTCGATGTCGTGTTGTAACATTGGGCTTGGCTGTTACAATGCCTAGCCCCCTTCGAGTTTTATATAATATCTTGCTTTTCGAAAAAAAAAAAAATGTTTTTATTTACCTTTACGTTTTACGTACATGCTTCACATATATGTTTTACACTCTTTTAATTATTTTTAAAAAAACGTTTGTGTATAGCATGAGTTAAAAACCTAATATGTACTATAATATAAAAGTTAAACTTATACTCTGTAATGTTCTTACTATTTGGATTGTTTTTGAAAAATAATGATTTAATATAATATAATATGGAGTATTGTTTACGGCTTCATAGAGCCTAACAATAAAAACTTTGTCAGTTTTATGGCTTTGTGGAATCGATTTACAAGAAACAAAATAAAGGTCTGGAAGAATAAAAAGTATAACGTAAAAAATTCGAAGCAAAAAACCGTGACCGTGAACAGACTAATCAACACACGTCAAAGTTCGTATTTACAATATCCATGCAAGTTTGATTACCAAGTTTTATTGGCAAATGTACAGTTTTACCCTTTGAAACCTCATAAAAATTTGGCATTTTAATTTTATAATATCATGTAATCATCATGTAATGTAATATAAGTACACTCACGCGTAATTTTGTGCGGGATTGGGTTTGTTGTTGTTACGCGTCAATTTGAATGTCCCTTGAGTCCTGTGATACACTGTCGTGAAAAAAGTGAGGAATAACTGAATAAGAGCAGTTTTTATAATAGTATATCGGTATTGAAATTATTTTATTTTTGATTTTTTAAAGATTAATAATTTATAATAATTTATAAAGAAAACAAAATACTTCGATTGAAGGAAACTTCTTGAAAAAATTACACTGTTGGTACTTGTGGTTTGTTCATTTTTTCATCACAAAACCTAAACTTTAAATTTTGCGCCGTTGGTACCTGTGGTTTCATTAAATTACCTAGTTAGTAACCGAACTAACGACCGTTTATTTTTAAAGGTTAACCCCTCACATGCGGCTCACATGTGCCACGCATGTGAGGGTAATTTAGTCCTTTTATTTAATTTTTTTCTACATGTAAAAACACTTTAATAGCCCCAAATCGATAGCCCCAAATCGATGTGAGGGCATATGTGTCAAAATTCACAATAATACACCAAACACCTTGTATTTGTGTATGTATACACGAGCTGAAAAGCAATGTCACGTATGTTATTCCACCAAAATGTTAAGTAAATTTACACAATAACTATTCATGATACATACTTTAGCATATCTGTATATGTTCTAAAGAAAATGTAGACAGCTGGCATAAAGTCATAAACATTAACTACGATGTTGTTACTATCTAAGAAGTTGCCTTAGTAATCTGGTGATCATCTTTTTTATTTATGTACTGCAGGATGATTCATGTTTAGAAAGTTACATTAGCACCATTGGTGTGGACTTCGTAAGCAATTTTTTACCAGCCTTCTACTTTGATAATATTATTATCTAGATAAATTTGACTTTTTTGACCAAATCGATTCTTATTGTAGAAAATTCGTACTGTGGAACAGGATGGCAAAACAATTAAGCTTCAAATCGTAAGCATATATCCCTCTTGCTCAGTTGACAAATAAAAACGTTTTTATATGTTTTGTGCGCTACTTAACCTTGAAACTTATGTTCTTTTCGTGCTACATTATATTCTATGTAACTATTCTCTTGCATGCATGTAGTGAGATACTGCAGGGCAAAAACGTTTCAGGACAATCACCAGCAACTACTATCGTGGAGCTCATGGCATTATTGTAAATGTTCCATCATACTGTGTTCTTTAAATCCTTATTACCAAGATTATGTTTTAATGTTTGAAGTTGTTTCTTTTAAAGTTACATAGAATATTAAATAAAAAGACGAAATTAAAGTGTTTTTACATGAAGAAAAAACTTAAATAAAAGGACGAAATTAACCTCACATGCGTGGCACATGTGAGGGGTTAACCTTTAAAAATAAACGTCCGTTAGCTGGGGTACTAACTAGATAATTTAATGAAACCACGGGTACCAACGACACAAAATTTAAAGTATAGGTGTTGTGATGAAAATAGGGGTGAGCATGGGGCGGTTGGGGGCGGTTAATAACAACACCCGCCCCCCCCATAACCGAAACTTTGGTTAATTAACATTTTTAACCGTACGGTTCGGTTAAAAGCGGTTTGGTTAATTCGGTTAATATGGTTAATGTGTAGATATAAAATGGTTAATTCAGTTAACCATTCACAAAAAATGAGTTTGGACAATGAATAACGATATATACCGTTTTGATGACACTAAATAACGAATTATATCGTTCAAAGTCGTATATCCCAAATAAACTAAATGTTCACGTAGATGGAAAACGCCAAACATTCAAGTTAAATTGAACCAAATCATGATTTAAATACTATTGTATTCTATATGCATACATCTCTTATGATATAATATATCGTTACGACATAACAAAGTAAACGTTAATGATGTTGTAAACATACTCTAATGAAATCCGTACCTGAATTGGGCAGTCATATTCTGTAAGGTCAGTCGACGAGAGGAAAATTATTCTTTTTAATCTTCGGATATATATACCATTAAATATTAATTATAAAAACAGAATTATATATATATATATATATATATATATATATATATATATATATATATATATATATATATATATATATATATATATATATATATATATAGTAAGGATCCAGCGTTAAGGAACTTTTTTGGGATAAGGGGATAAGTGATTTTTATATCTTTTTTTCTACAGCTCCGATTTAAAAAAAAATTCCGTGATCTACTGACATTGTGTAGATTCAGGATTTTTTTTTTTAACTGGAGTGATAAGATGCATATGATGCATGTTATCCGCTGTTTGATGCATGTTAACTGCCTTTCATGCATCAGATGCATCTTAACAAAAAACAAAAAAAAAAAAATTTGACTTTTGATTAAAAAAACAGTGTTTAGAGTTTAGAAATTAGGGTTTTAGAATGAGTTTTTAACACGAACGGTATAAAGTTTAAGGTTTAGGGTTTACGGAGTAAACTAAATCCTAAAAAAAACTCAAAAAAACCTCACGTTAACATGCATAAGATGCATTTTAAGCTCCTGTTGAAAAAAAAAAAAAAAAATTATGAATCTACACAATGTCAGTAGATCACGGATATTTTTTTCTTTATAAATTGGAGCTCTAATGTGAAAGATATAAAAATCTCATATTACTTATCCCCTCATCTCAAAAAAGTCACTTATCCCTTGATCTGATATAAGTCAGTTGTTTAAGTCATGAAAGACTTGTAAAATGCAAAAAACAACGAGGAAAGCAGAAAACTGCTACCGACAATTGAATAAGGATCCAATATTTAAGTTGAACACAAGCAAACTTTCAATCCATCAAACTTTGACAAAACGTACACACATTCCAAATTCAAAATTTGACCTAATCCTGCCTCTCAATTACCTATGCCTTGATTGCATACTTCCTCAACGGGAAGTATTTTTCTTTCTTCTTCTCCCGCTCTGTCTTCAACGAAGCCTGTATCACACCGGAAGACAACATAAAGACGTGGCAACACAACATACTTCATACACTACAACAAATTTGCTAATTAACCACGCATAAATTTACACACTATTAAAGAATGTGTACTTTTTTGTTAAATTCCTCGCACTTGTAAATGTGTGTAAATGTATTACATTTATAAGTGTAGAATATCATTATAGTTTCACACATAAAAGTGTGGGGAAAAAAGTTCACACTAATTTGTATGTATAATTATAAATATAACTACACTTAAGAGTGGTAAGTTAATTTTGTCGCACTAGATTTGTTCACACTCCCAAATTTTACTCACATTTTTAAATGTGATTAAATTTGTGTTTGTACACACTGATAAGTGTGAACAATTTTTCCTACAATTTTAAGTGTGAAATTTGAATAACATTCAACATTTATAAATGTAACAACTTTATACATATTTATAAGTGTGAGGAATTTGACAAAAAACTCACACTTTCTTACAAGTGTGTAAAAATATGCGTGAACAATTGATAAATTTGTTGTAGTGAGAGTACAATAAATATAAAGCCTTATGTACCAAAAAAGAGCAAGAAGAACATGTTTGACGTTTTAAAACTGTTGTTTCAAAAGCCCATACTGATATATTAATACCCATGAGATTAAGATCTTCTAATGTTGGGACTTGACATGAGAGATCTTAATACCTCACATGAGTAAAACTGGACAAAAAGAAAGATACTTTCATCGTATAATTAATCTATGGTATGATCAAGAATCAATGTTACCTGATGCTTGGTCAAACGCCTGCGAATGGCTCGGGTTTTCTTAGGACGCAAGTCAAGAGGAAGATATTTCTTATTCTTGTAAGCTTCCCTAAGGGCCGACTTCTGAGTCTGTGAAATCACAGTCAGCACCTGTGCAATAGATGTCCTCACAACTTTACTGCACAAACAAAATATAGTTCACAACATTAAATTATATAATCTATTAAAATGCAAATTTGACATTTCACATCAACACGCTGAAAAAAATAGATCCAAATGCAGTAACAATATGCCTAAACAATGATGAATGAGATTTAAGAACCTAAATGTAGCGACGAGATGCTAATAAATAATGAGTGTAGTAACAATTTATATTGAATAAGCAGTGTATCCATCAACTGGTTTTATAATACCATTCAAAATCTTGTTTCTGTATCAAAAAACACTATGAAAGAAGGTAAGATTATGAGAATAACGTAAGATAATGTTTTAAATAAATTCATTTTGCAAAAACTTGATTTCTATCTGTAAATCATTATGCAAAACCTTAAAATCCAACTGTAGACAAAACATATAAAAAACAAAACACATGACTCAAGTTTTGAAATATCAGCAAAAACTCAATAATCTAAACAATATAAAAACCTTAAGAATGTAATCTGTTTAATAACTAGCCAGTTTTTCATTGCAACAACGCATCATTACAAAAATAAAAATGAAGCATTCGAGCAAATTCAACTTGACCTAAAACAATAGAATCTTTACATTACCTTATAATAATAGACTAAACCGCGAATCATTACTCTACATGTAATATAAACAGTTTGCATATCAGTTTGCATCAAAATGTGTAAGCATAGTTTCCGCTGATAAAAACATCACATCTAATACAGACTACTTCTAATCTAATCTAACTGGATATTAAAGTTAAAACAATATATAATATAATATAATGCTTACAATTTACTAACATCAATCTAAACAATCAGTGACAGATAAACATTTCATTCACACGTGCAAAATCTATTATAGATATAAGCATAAATAGTGTGCAAATATATTAAATTAAAATATATACATATATATCGTGAGAGAATAGATTACATTTTGGAGAGCTTGTTCGGGGCACCACCAGTGACTTTAGCGACACGAAGAAGAGCAAGTTCAGCTTTAAGGTCCTTCAACTGAGTAAACAAATCAGCCTTTGTTTTGCCTCTAAGCTCATGAACTTTAATTCGAGCTGTAATTTATTCAAAATTGACAGAAATCAGAAAACAATTACAAAAATTTAGAATTAAAAAGAGTAATTAAGTATTATGAATGTAAAACTTACCCATTTGATTGAGTGTAATCGAAGCAGAATCGAGCAGGAATTGAGACCGCCTATGAATCCCTGGTGGTTCTATAAATATGAAAGAAAATTAGGGTTTTGTTATTTCAGGCTTTATATACAGTTAACGAATAAGGAATTGGGATTGGGCTTTATTATGTGGATCATATAGGCTCAAGTTGGGCCAACTTAATATTTTCAAAAACATTACTACCATTACCATAGCGATGAAAGTGCTTGAGGAAATTTGCAACTTGTATTTATTATCCATTTCAAGATGGACAGGTAATATAATCTTTTCTTTTGCCAAAAAAAAAAAAAAAAAAAAAAAAAAAAGATGGACAGGTAATAAATATAAAATATCTTACTCGCATGAACAATTATGTGTAGAAAAGTGTATCTGACTACGAATTGTGAGCAGATTAAGGTGGCGTTTAGTTCGTGAATTTTAAATCCTAGAATTTCAAATCCTATCATGTGTTTGACATCCCATGATACACAATCCAATCAAAAGAAGTTTTGAACAATATTAATATTACTTTTACGTTTTACATATGTTTTCATTTTTTATGTTTACGTGAAATGAAAATTTTTAACGCAGATCTAAATACTGATACGCGAAATCCAATACTGAAACACGAAACTAAAAATTGAAACACAATTGTGTAACTAAAAACTAAAATGCAAATCTAAAAGCTAAACTAAAACATGAAATGCGATACTGAAACTACGAGTTTTAAAGATGAAACCCGAAACTGAATGCTGAAACGTGAAACTCAAAACTGAAACGCGAAAATAAAAATCGAAAACTGAAATGCGAAACTGAAATTTGTAATGCAAAACTGAAAACTGAAGCACAAAACAGAAAACGGTGAATCATAGGGTTTAGAAATTCATCACCAACACAAAAGATTTTGAAATCCTTCATCTATGAGATTTCATGCGATTTGAAATGCAAATCCCTCCAACCAAACATGAGATTTGAAATGCAAATCCCTCCTGCGGAATCTCACGACCCAAATGCCACCTAAAGATATTCATTGTCCGTCATGAGTAAAACTCAATGATAAGGGTATTCATTAGTTCGGCTTACAGATTGTTCGATTTAATCAATAACTTCTGAAAACAAAACAAAAATCGCATCGAAAACCAATCCATCAGACTCATTTACATGCTGGTTGGGCTTACAATTTTAATTATATATCAGTTATTATATGATAATAATTTACTTTGAAATTATACATGCATCTTAGTAAAAAAGAAAACTTAATTAAGTGTTATTTGTTGTAAATAGTTATACTGAAATGTCCCGTTCTTATTGATTAAAAACGTTCCATATTAATTGATTTCGTTGCGAGGTTTTGACCTCTATATGAGACGTTTTTCAAAGACTGCATTCATTTTAAAACAAACCATAACCTTTATTTCATCAATAAAGGTTTAAAAAGCTTTACGTAGATTATCAAATAATGATAATCTAAAATATCCTGTTTACACACGACTATTACATAATGGTTTACAATACAAATATGTTACAACGAAATAAGTTTCTTGAATGCAGTTTTTACACAATATCATACAAGCATGGACTCCAAATCTCGTCCTTATTTAAGTATGCGACAGCGGAAGCTCTTAATAATCACCTGAGAATAAACATGCTTAAAACGTCAACAAAAATGTTGGTGAGTTATAGGTTTAACCTATATATATCAAATCATAATAATAGACCACAAGATTTCATATTTCAATACACATCCCATACATAGAGATAAAAATCATTCATATGGTGAACATCTGGTAACCGACATTAACAAGATGCATATATAAGAATATCCCCATCATTCCGGGACACCCTTCGGATATGATATAAATTTCGAAGTACTAAAGCATCCGGTACTTTGGATGGGGTTTGTTAGGCCCAATAGATCTATCTTTAGGATTCGCGTCAATTAGGGTGTCTGTTCCCTAATTCTTAGATTACCAGACTTAATAAAAAGGGGCATATTCGATTTCGGTAATTCAACCATAGAATGTAGTTTCACGTACTTGTGTCTATTTTGTAAATCATTTATAAAACCTGCATGTATTCTCATCCCAAAAATATTAGATATTAAAAGTGGGACTATAAATCACTTTCACAGATTTTTACTTCGTCGGGAAGTAAGACTTGGCCACTGGTTGATTCACGAACCTATAACAATATATACATATATATCAAAGTATGTTCAAAATATATTTACAACACTTTTAATATATTTTGATGTTTTAAGTTTATTAAGTCAGCTGTCCTCGTTAGTAACCTACAACTAGTTGTCCACAGTTAGATGTACAGAAATAAATCGATAAATATTATCTTGAATCAATCCACGACCCAGTATATACGTATCTCAGTATTGATCACAACTCAAACTATATATATTTTGGAATCAACCTCAACCCTGTATAGCTAACTCCAACATTCACATATAGAGTGTCTATGGTTGTTCCGAAATATATATAGATGTGTCGACATGATAGGTCGAAACATTGTATACGTATCTATAGTATCTCAAGACTACATAATATACAATACAAGTTGATTAAGTTATGGTTGGAATAGATTTGTTACCAATTTTCACGTAGCTAAAATGAGAAAAATTATCCAATCTTGTTTTACCCATAACTTCTTCGTTTTAAATCCGTTTTGAGTGAATCAAATTGCTTTGGTTTCATATTGAACTCTATTTTATGAATATAAACAGAAAAAGTATAGGTTTATAGTGGGAAAAATAAGTTACAAGTCATTTTTGTAAAGGTAGTCATTTCAGTCGAAAGAACGACGTCTAGATGACCATTTTAGAAAACATACTTCCACTTTGAGTTTAACCATAATTTTTGGATATAGTTTCATGTTCATAATAAAAATCATTTTCCCAGAATAACAACTTTTAAATCAAAGTTTATCATAGTTTTTAATTAACTAACCCAAAACAGCCCGCAGTGTTACTACGACGGCGTAAATCCGATTTTACTGTGTTTTTTTGTGTTTCCAGGTTTTAAATCATTAAGTTAACATATCATATATATATATATAGAACATGTGTTTAGTTGATTTTAAAAGTCAATTTAGAAGGATTAACTTTTATTTGCGAACAAGTTTTGAATTAACTAAACTATGTTCTAGTGATTACAAGTTTAAACCTTCGAATAAGATAGCTTTATATGTATGAATCGAATGATGTTATGAACATCATTACTACCTCAAGTTCCTTGGATAAACCTACTGGAAATGAGAAAAATAGATCTAGCTTCAAAGGATCCTTGGATGGCTTGAAAGTTCTTGAAGCAGAATCATGACACGAAAACAATTTCAAGTAAGATTTCCACTCGAAATAAGATTGTTATAGTTATAGAAATTGAATTAAAGTTTGAATATGATTATTACCTTGTATTAGAAAGATAACCTACTGTAAGTAACAAAGGTTTCTTGATCTTGGATGATTACTTGAAATAAACTGAGTCGTTAAGTCATCGTTAGTCGTTACATGTAAATGTTGTTTTGAAACCTTTAGGTTAACGATCTTGTTGAATGTTGTTAACCCATTGTTTATTATAACAAATGAGATGTTAAATTGTTATATTATCATGATATTATGATATATAATATATCTTAGTATGATATATATCTGTTACAAGAATGGAATATTCCATAGCATTCGCTTCTGAAAGAATTTGGTCTCGTTTCGAAATCATTAAGTTAGTAGTCTTATTTTTACATATGTATTTCATTGTTAATACACTTAATAATATATTTACTTATCATTTAACATAATTAACCAAGTGTGTCAATATCTTAATATGATTCATATGTACCTAGTAAGACGTTGTTATAACGATAATCGTTATATATATCGTTTTCGAGTTTCTTAAATTAATAGTCTCATTTTTATGTATATAACTCATTGTTAAAATACCTAATGAGATACATACTTATAATAAAATCATGTTAACTATATATATAACCATATATATGTCATCGTATAGTTTTTACAAGTTTTAACGTTCGTGAATCACCGGTCAACTTGGGTGGTCAATTGTCTATATGAAACCTATTTCAATTAATCAAGTCTTAACAAGTTTGATTGCTTAAAATGTTGAAAACACTTAATCATGTAAATAACAATTTCATTTAATATATATATAAACATGGAAAAGTTCGGGTACTACATATACATCAATATTGAAAAATGTTAATCATTTAATTATTTGTGAACTAATTCTTTCCGGACCATGTGTGTGCAGCTTGTGTAAAGCACTGTATGATCTCAAGCAAGCCCCTTTATTAGGGTGGTATAACCGTTTTGTTGTTTAGATTTCTCCCTTAGTGTTTGTCAATAGCAAATCTGACACGTCTTTCTGTTGGTGATTTTAGTGTCATCCAGCATACATTTTAGTGAATTGGGGTTTACTTGAATGCAAGAGTTAGCTAGTTATACTTAACAACGGGTTCGAAGAGTGTGGAGTACACGCCTGTAAGAGTTGGCTACTAACTGTCGCGCAAATTGCGGGGGACAAGGGGGTTGCGCCCCCTTGCAGGGTCCAAGGGGCAGCGCCTCGAAGCCTCAACTGAAAAGTCACCATTCATTTTAATGAAAAGGTGTCTTCCAACCGGTTTTCCCTCCAAAACTCAAGAGTTATGACTCTTCATATTAATTGTTGAAAACAGACTTTATTTCGGGTTTTTCCAACAGTTTTTTTGCATTAAGAAAGACATACAGAAACACACACAGATTCTGTAATTCGTGATTTTGATTTCTTCTTGGCTGAAAACAAAATCGTTCTTGTCTTATTCCAATTAGGATTTCGTGTTAACCCGATGCTTGTGAGGGGCGAAATACTTAATTAGAAAAGGGTTTCACGATTCAGTAACCAATCCGATTATCTATTTTCATACCCATTTTCTAACACTATCTTCACGTATCATCCGTAGCTCTGACAAGGTTTCTCTTCTTATGTATGTTGATGATATTATTCTTACCGCGTCTTCTCACTCTCTAGTCGACCGTGTTATCTCTCGTCTTTCTTTGAGTTTGTCATGACAAATTTTGGTTCTCTCTCTCTCTCTCATACTTCTTTGGGATTGCGGCTTCTTGCACTACCTCCTGGTTGTTTCTAACACACACTTCCTATCTTCGTGAGATCCTTGGTCGTGCTAACATGCTTTGTTGTAACTCATGCAACAACCCTGCAGTAACTCATGCAACAACCCTGCAGACACTATGATCCTGAAAGAACTTCTCCTAGCTTGATCTTTTGAACCAAGTTTTACTCACCCTGGAGAAACTTCATCTTTTGTTATATAGTTACAGATTTTACCCCAAACACTCGCCTCATCTTCAAAAATTGTGATTTCATTATGGTCTTACAAAACGAAAATTACTTAAGTATGTTCGAATCGTTGAAAAAGCAAAGGGGTCAATAGGTCAGGATGAAACTTCCAGGAAAAAACTACTCAAAATCTTAAAATAGAAGTCATCTTTCTTCAAAGGTCGTTGACTCTAGCATGTCCGAATTCTTTATTTTATTATTTTATTTGATTTATTTTTGAGAAGACCTCCAATGCGGTTGAGGGCAGCTGACTGAAAGGAAACTGTGATCGAGTTGTTACTTGACTCAATTCGCAATTTCGCAGTCTTGTGGGTGCTTTGAGATATCTCATTTTCATTCATATTGCAAACGCAATTTAACATGTATGTATTCATATGCATTCTCCCTGTGAACCACAGCTGAATTCACTTACCTTTCCGTACATTCGAAATAGTTATATTATCTTTAAATACTTTAATGGTATTTAAAGTAACTTACGTTACTCTTTTGACTTATTTTCAAATATACTTCCTCCATTCAGTCAAAAATTTCGTGTTGATTGGGTGGTTACTGGTTAGTACTCCGTAACATTATTTATGAAATAGCCCAAAATAGGAATGTACATGAAGGTATTATTTAATTATATTTTTATGTATTAGACGAAGTTATACGAAAAGAAAGGCAAAGCCAATAATATTGGTTTGATGCCAAATGTCGGTCCATTTTCAGATAAATACAAATACGCAAAAGCACCATTAAAATCCCACCACAAATATCATGTCTCATCCAAATGCCTATCACTTTTTTATTTTAACATTACAGTTTTTGATTTTAGCAGCTATTTGGATCGATGTTTTGTAGTATATATATATATATATATATATATATATATATATATATATATATATATATATATATATATATATATATATGAGACTATTACAATTAAAACTTACGTTGTTAATACTCAACTTTATACAGGAATCTGGTAATAACATAGTTGGACTGCATCATAGTTACTTCATTTTCTAATAGCGAATCACTCTATACTTACTTCAAACTTGAGTATAATAGCTTTACTTGATTTGAGTGATCAAAATATCACCAGTATATTAAACACTCGTTAATCTAGACGGAAGTTTAATATAATGTCGGGTTTTATTCATCAACCTAGTGATTAACGAGTACTTTAATTTCTATGAATTATGATCACTATCGATCATAATTTGAAAAAGTTGTTCATCATGTTTAGTTAAATGAGCTGTCTTTACATTTTCAAAAAACAGATGTTTAGTTGTCAAAAATGAGGGTCTATATTTACTAGAATTTATTTTTATTCCTTTTTTTTTTCGAAAAAAACAAGAACTTATATAACAAATGAGCTTCAACAAAAAAACTGAAGCCCCAAAGAAACTTACAACCAAAGACAACGGAGCCTAAACTAAAACCAAAACCAAAACTAACCAAGCTCGAACTAAACCAAGATCAAAGCGTCTACATGGAATAAACAAATGATACAAAGAAAACTAACAAACAACCAAAATAACCAAAACAAAGATAGTGACCAATCAAAAGAAGGACGAACGATTGGTAACCATCTTCATTGTGACCTCACAAGCGCAAGCAAGAAAGAAAAGCCCAAGTGTCCTTGATGAACTCCGCAAACTTCTCCCTTTCAGCCACACATAACCATCTTTTTCCCCTTTAGCAAGTACTAACAAAACTGACGCGACACACACATTTTGGTTGTCCTATAATCAAGAGGTTATGTGTGGCCGTCCACTCACTAATACGTCCGGCCTTGTGCTAAGTAGGAAATCTAAAGGAATTGTCTTTGTGAACTAAAAATCAATGTTGATCGTTTTGAAGAAAGTTCAATTTTGTGATTCAAAATACAAATATGGGACATAGTTTGAACAAGTTTCAAATGAAGTGTTTAATACTCCATGAAATAGACAATTGATGGACCAACAGTTTTAGCTTCATTTATTAAAATATATATACAAAATACACATAAGAACAACAAAGGGACATAATGCTCACATCACATGAGATCTTTACACATATTATACTGAAGCTCTGTACTAGATAGTGACTTCCTCCTAGCAATTTTGATACACTAAGATTCAATATGCCCACCAACCTGAATTTACTAAAATACCCTAATCATGTCATAAACAACCAAGGGCAATCTAGTCGTTTCACATTGATCACGATGGTAAGACGACCAATAATATATGGTACACCCTGTACATAAACAACTCCATATATAGTAGAAATATGTTATATGTTATATAGAGTGAAAATTAATTACTAGTCATCTTTATCAGAATTGTTTGATCGGTTTTCAGATATCATCTTTTGAATGAACTCGCTTGTCTCAGCTTCTGACATTCGGTTTGTTGCACTAGAAGATTGAGATTGCAAGTATGACTCAAAGAACTCCTTGTTTTCTTTCTCCAACTCTTTCCACACTGAAAAATGACATGAACATTATTAGTTTAACAGTTGAAGCTTAGAATATAAAGATTAACAGTTGGTGCCAAAACGGGCCGGGCTAAGATCATGAGAGTAATATTATTAGTTTTGTAATTTTGTAATCATGATTATACTTTAAATTGTATGTGAAAAATATTAAAATTGACATAATAATGTTTCAGGTAAATTCAAGCCCCTTCAATCCATGCTAAAATGACATGTTTCTCTCCTAACCCATTTCGACCCGCTCATCTTGCTACCTCTAGGTCCATCAGGACCCACTCATATGAAGTCCTTTTTAGGTTTTGATGGTCTAGCTTGCTTGGTGTTTGGAGTTTTAATTGACTTGTGGGCCTTTACCCTAACGGCTAGTCGTGTGATAGAGACTAATACGATCATATAACCAAAAAAGTACCTATATGATTATGATATCATCATTATAACAATAACAAATAGAACCACTACAAGTAGAGAAAACCAAAAGTATATAGCCACTAAGATCTTAGCTCTTTATATTGTAAGCACATGTGCATATATATTGAAAAGATCAACCTTTTACACCAAGAATAAGATCAAACATAAAGAAAACATGAAAATATTACGTATGTTGCACGCGCATGCATGCTTGCATTCAAGTGATCTTTATGTAGGAAACTAACCGGTCGAGGTGATGACTGGTTTGATGTTTGCATGTTTCGAAAGGGCTTCCATGCACTCTTCCTTGCTCATGCGGAAGATCAAACACTTCTCAATCATATGTTGTACCTAGATCAAAACATGTTACATGATCATATGTGTATATATAACAAATATTTAAATTTAAACTATATATATAACATGTAACTTCTTTTTTTGTTAACAATTATATATGTTACCATGTGTATGTATGAAGCGGAAGAGTCACCCATCTTAAAATCACTCGTCGTAAGAATTTTATGATACAAAAATGGACATGTATAAGGAATTAGCATATGTTGTATCAAATGATCAAGTGATCAAGTGATGAAGCAATTATGAAGTAAGGAAATGTGTTAGAAAGTTATATAGAGATGAAAATGAAGGTTAGATGGTGGGGTGGGCCAATAAGACCATGTGGGAGATAGATTATAACTGGTTGAGAAGAAACTAGAGAAGATTTGGAAATGAACATTTCTGTCTTGTAGGAATCCGATTAGGCAGCCAACCCTCCACGTGACCTACGGGTCCCACATCCGACATTCCTTTAAACTTATTACCTTTCACCAATCGTCGTTGGTGAAATGCATCCTAACCATAAAAAGCCAATGAATTTATCATCCTTAACAAACGCGGCCCAATCAAGATGTGACAAATGGCAGTCTTGATCAAATCATTCTGGTCTAACTAGTGAATATACTTGGGGTATGATGCCATGTTGGCGCAAACGATTTTCCTATGTGGCAGTTTTATGATCTATGATTGGTTGATGGGTACAAGACAAGTGAAAAGCATCAATAATATGGACTTGTATCAGTTGTAAGCTATCGACGTTCATGAGATTTTTATTTATTTACTGATCGAAAACCTTGAGATATTATAATTAATATCAGATTTCATTCTTACAGATTCAGTGTTTCTTCGGGTTCTATTTTTACCTAGTAGATTCTTGTCAAGTGGTTTGTTTGTCATCTTCCTTAAATTCGAATCCCTGTTAACAAAAAAAAGTGAACAGGTTATCAAGTGGCACAAATTGTTAAAGAAGAATGCTTTATAAATTCCAGTTCATCCCTAAAGATATCTCAAAAAAAAAAAAAAACAAAAAACAAAAAACAAAAAAACAAAAAAAAAAAACAAAAACAAAAAAAAAAAAAAACAAAACGAAGCAGACGTAGAAAATTGCTTACTAAAAATGTAGAAAATCAGCCTTTAGAACTAATGATTCATAAAAAGCATGAGAAACCACCCTGTTACACAACACTATTAACTGGGACCAATGATAACGTACCCACTATAAAATTCTTTGTACGAGTTCAACTGTCACAAACGCAAGGATGTTTTAATAGATGTTATTTTCATGGTGACAAAAAAAAAAAAAAAAAAAAAAAAAAAAAAACGTTGATCACATAAAAGTGACCTCTAATATTATTTTAATTGTCATGTCATGAAACCAACAACCTTGTACTAAAAACATTCTTGATCAGTTCCTTAGCCCAAGCAAAATAAGGCACCTATTAGATATAACGAATCTTGTGGCATAATGCCCTACACTAAATGTAGCAATTTCAACCCATTCACCCATTTACTTATATAAATGTGCTGATTATGTTGTCTTATCTCCCACACGTTAAATGAGAAAAAGAAAGTATCGTAAATGAAACGGGGCAAATGAGTCAAAATCAGCCTAACGTGTATTTGTAGTTAATAAAATTTCCCTGATCTTCTCCTAAATCATTGTCTGCATAAGAATAAAAACAGATATGAATATAAAGTAATATACATTTCAATGGTCATATTTGGAACATATTTAGTAAGCTGGTCATTAAATTTTTTGGACAAAATATGTTGCAGGGTCAGCCCTCCTGACCCATACCTATAAATTAATCATTTTAACTCGAACCCATTTTGACCTGTTACTTCCAACCTGTGCCTAGATATTAACCATTTTGACCCAAACCCATACTGACATGTTACTCAACCAACCCATTTTACATCTCTACGTAGAAATGGCATATATATTAACGTGCTGAAAAGTGAGTGATCATGGATGTTTAAAACAAATCTCCATTGATAACAATCTACAAGGAGGAGATCAAGCGCAATCCCCACTATATATATAAGGATCAAGAAACTCACATGACCAACGAAACAACAAAAAAGTAGACATGTTATATAGTAGAATTACACGGGGTAACTTAAGGATAGCATACAACTCAAGTAGCTATAAGTCGACAGGTTAAAGTTTATGCGTACGTTGTGTATGCCTACCATTTATTTTGGCAGTTACTTGCTTACAAATGAAAGCATACACAGAATGAATAAACTTTTCATAATATTTGACCTGTCATAACACAGTAATAATCAAGAAATAGCATTATAGTATGCATTAACACTTGTTATTCAAATGAAAGAATTGGGTCAGGGCCCATGTAGTCAAGTTGAGAAACTACAAACTTTATTCACACAAAAAAAGAACATAAAAACATCATATAGATAGATACCAAAGGAAATTAAGATGAACACAAGTACTGGGACCACTAGTACTGCCACTTACCAATGTACAGTCAAATGAGAGGTGAAAACACCCTTACATATATATTGAGAAGGATGACCTTATCTTAAAAAACTATTAACTACCTACAACCACAAAATCTTCACCAATTTCACAAATTGGTTCGAGACTGGTGCATATTGGCTAAGCCTTATCTAACCCAAATCGTGTTTATTTGGCTTATGCTGTTAGAATTCAAAGTAACATCAGTCTAGGTGTTTTCGGTGGCATGTGGTGCAGTGTCTTGTAATCTATATAACTTCCGTCTTCATATATGATTATACCTTTACAAAAGTCCAAATTACTGTATATGATTGCTACCTCTGAAATTGGAATCTAAGTTATCATATAAATAGTAATTTGTAAATTTATTATTTTTCACTACATATACAATCAACCAAGAAGAGGATCACATCAAATCTATAATACAAAATATAATTAATCCAAATACTATGATCTCATCTGTAATAAATCAATAACCAAGGGTTCACACTCATAATGATCTTTGTGTCGAGACCTTGTTGGACTTGGGCCAAAGGTTATCCCAAATAGTCAGTTAACGGCAAACGAAACTGAAATACGAGTAAATAAACAGATTACATAAAACATAATAATCAGATAAACATGTAATACATATAATCAGATTATAAACGAACTGAAATTAAAAACGATCAAACCAGAAAACTGGTTGAACCGGGCTTTTGTTTCACAGAATTCCATTTTCTGTCTGTCTGTTCCCAAGGTACATCGGCTTGAAGCAGCGTATACCCGATTATCCATCCTTTATGCCCAAAAAAAAGACTCGAATACCCATGGAAAACCCGTTTACCCAATAGTTCGTAAGTAAATGGGACCCGAATACATGTGAGGAAACTCATTTATCCACTAGTTAGTAACTAAATGGTGACTTGACAGGCCGAAATCCAGGTTTGAGATGGATTTTTTTATTCGAGTTCGGGTTTGGGATTACCTAAACCCAACCCAAACCCGGATCGATGCCGACCGGTCTAAACGTTGGAGTTCTGCACGAACTTATATAAATATTACCACATGATCAAGCATAGAATAACTGTGTCGGGTTCGGTCCATGCTTGACATCAATGAGGAGGGATTTAAGGGTCAATTGAGTTTAACTCTCCGGTCCGGAGTACCGTGAATAACCCCTTACGAGATGAGGATCTCAGCAGGGATGGTTAAACATAGACCCACCATCGACGGGTCACCCGGTTAGTGATGGCTCGCGCTAAGTCATAGGGTTTATGTTCATAGAACTTTACCTGTAATTCAAGGGTATGTCTAGTGAGATGCTTTAAGTCCGATAGCGCGGGTATAATGGCGATATGTGATAGGCGTTACTGTTAATAATAGTATATGGGTGAATGTAGAGTGAACGTCCAGCCCCTTCTGCTGTGGGTTGAATTCATTATTTATAGGGTAATCCTTTTTGTCTTCTATCACCACATAATAGGGCTGAAAGGATCGTGACCTGCCAATAGTACATCCTTGTGTGAGCTGACCCGACAAAAGTAAAAAGTGTTTTGTCGGACCTGATTCTTGTCTGCCAGGTGTCTTCTGTTAGCTCAGCATCGCCTGACATGCATATGTAACCTTGGCGCTAGTATGGGACCTGTGCCAGGTCGGTGACTTGAGCGCTTATTTCCTTCAGCGCGTGACATGCATGGCTCATATGGTGATGTTGTTTGATGCGCTACACGAGCTGATCGGGTCAAGCATTTAAGTAGTGATTTTATTTTTGGGCAGTCATGCGCGATCTATACTTTTAATTCAGGAATAATTAGCTTTATGCGTGTTTACATACCTGTTGAAGTCGATAGTCCTCCGCTGTTACTTTGGACTTGAGAGTAGCGTTTCCCATCGGGGTAGGTAGCACAATGTGTACGTGGGCCATAGAGGTTGTGATAGCAAAGTGTGATAGCGCTGGTTGCCCAAGGATAGCATCATATTCCGATTCAGCGCGGATCACTTTGAATCGACCATTAACGTGTGCTCCCTTTTCCGCTCATGATCATCCCGCAAGGTCAATGCCGCTTCGAGTATCCCTTTCGATCAAGCGGGGTCCCCACTTATTCCCTTGAACTGTTGCTTTACTTCCCTTGTGTGACTCTTCATTTTGTAAGACAGGTTGTTGAAGCAGTGAAAGAACATAACATTAACGCAACTACCAGTGTCAATGAGAATGTTGTTGATGTATTGGTTGCACTCTGGCAAGTAACCTTCCACAACTAACGGGGCACATTTTATTTCATAAACAGGTTAGCGCGGAAGGTGTGCTTTGAGGGATTCATACGGCAACAACGGTTCCTGCTCAATTTCCTTCCATTTTTGCCACGAAAAAACGTAGATAACCTTGTCTATCTCAGCGCCCTCACCCACTTTTTTGTATGCGCCAAACTCATCCTTCACTGGTTTCAAATGTTTCAACTCCCCACACTTGAGGCAACCAACCATCTTGTCGACCAACGCTTTACAACGATTGGTCTCATCCGAAGTCATCATGGAAATCGCATAACTTTGATTTGTTTCGCTGCGCATACTCAGACATGCATGCTGGTCTCTCAAACAATTTTGGAGATAGGTTCCATCACGTATATCTCCTTCAGTCTTTTGGTAAGGCTCCTGATTAGCGCCTGTTTTTTTCCCATGTGTCATTGTCTATGTTCCTGTGATGTTGTTGGTTGTTGTTGTTCCCTTGATAACCTCGTTGGTGCTTCTTGTCGTTGTGGTTGTTGCCGCCGTGGTGGCGGTATGGGCTGAAGTCATGTTGGCTTCTGTCGAAGCCGCCTGACTGACGACCGCCCCTAGGCGAATCGTAACCGTCGCGTCAGCCGTTTCCTAAACCACGGTAGCATGAATACTTGGTAATGTCTTCCTCAGCGCGCATGTGCTCATGCGCTTCTCTGATTGCCTCTGCAAGTGTTTCGGGAAGGCGCTTCTGAATCCTTTGTCGTAGCGTCAAGTGGCGGTCTCTGCAAATTCCGTGTATGAAACCTGATACCTTTTGTGATTCTGCCAAATCAGGGATCTTGGCAACCTTCTGGCAGTACCTATTAATGAACTGTCCCAGCGACTCTCCGCGCTCGTGCTTGATGTCATGACACTCCACGCGTGTCCTTCGAGTTGCGTGCATATTATGAAATTTAAGTAGGAAGCGCGTTCGAAGGTCATCATAGCAGCTGATGGTAGGCGCGGGAAGCTTGTTAAATGTGATGACCCGGAAATTTCTGACCAAATTTAAACTTTATCTTTAAATGATTTAATGTTTTTGACAAGATAAGCAAAGTCTGTAATGTTGAGTCTCAAAGTTTTGGAACTATATTCATGTAATCAATTATTCTTTGACTGTTCACGAAGATTCACGAACAATATATATATATAACTTAATGTGCATATATATATATATATATATATATATATATATATATATATATATATATATATATATATATATATATATATATATATATATATATATATATATATATATGATTTGAAGTTATTTAGTAAACGATATTAACATTCGATTATTGATTCGATTAATATTTAGATAAGTTAACTAAAACGTTTAAGATGAACCAGTAAAACACTAATTTGCTACAGTATTTTCGAATTGCTACAGTACCCGAAAAGCTACAGTGTTTTTGAAAATCACTATTTGCTACATTAAAAAAAACTTTGCTGCAGTAACTTTGCTACAGTAAAACACTATTTCAAAATGAAAATGTATATATTATGTATATATTAACAAATAGCGAGACGATGATTTATAGAAGTAAATGATCAAAACACTCAAAAGTTTAAGATATACTTTGAGTGGTATAGTTTATGGATAACTTAAGGCTATATTTTGACAAAGGTACGTGACACGAAACGTAAAATGCAAGTTTTCTAAATGTACGAAAGAACGTTCGAAAAACCGGAAGCGGGACATAAGTCGAGTGATGACGTACGACTTATCGGAACTAAAATTACAAATCAACTATGCACGTGAATTTAATATAATATATAATTAATTATGTAAATTATATATATTATATATTAATATGTCGACAAGCTAAATGTTAAACAAGATGTGAGCTGGAAAATGTTTCCATGCGATCGCATGGGAAATGGCATGGCAGTAGAATTCAGGCCACAAGTATAAAAGCTCGACTTCTGATTCAGTTTGCACACATCTTTCTATCTCTCTCGTATTATTATTATTATTATTATTATTATTATTATTATTATGAAATTGAAATAAATTTACCTAATCATTTAACACTACATTATTAAATTATTATTATTATTATTAATATATTATTATTATTATTATTATTATTATTATTATTATTATTATTATTATTATTATTATTATTATTATTATTATTATTATTATAAACTTAAAAGTTTTAAAACTTACAAAAAATTAGTGGGAAGCCTAGAGACAATCTGGGCCCCCCCACCTCTAGCAATAGCAAAACCTATCCTAGTAAAAATATGAGCAGCAGCACCGGCACCAATATCTTGCGCCATCGAACTCTTCTGAACCCGCTTAAGCAAAGAAATAGCCTCATTCTCTAATTCCCCAAGGGAAGAAAATGAGAAAGGAATGAAACCATAACCAATCGCCTGACAGCAAGATTCGTACTTGACCCGCTTCCGACGAGCCGCCTCAACCACAGCACGTCCAGGGACAAAGTCAGAAAGCCCAGACTGTGTCAAAGGAGAAGACCCTGTTAAGTCAACACAGACATCGCGACCACAATCCCATGAATAAAGTAACACATCTGCAGGTCTGAGGGCCCTGCCGTTCCCTCCAGACAACCCAATGTCAACCTCCTTTCTCGCAGAAATCCCAGATCGATAACAAACATCAACAAGGGAATCCCGAACAATATTATGTCGATGCTTAATACCCACCATACCAGCACAAGACACCGCGTGATCCCCGAAAATATCCCCGGTAAAAACCCTTGAACAGGCAGAGCATGCCGTCGAGATAGAGAACAATGGAACACCTAACCGGTAGCACAACACACATCGGTAAGTCTTTGAGTTCATCGTCTGACCCAACCCCAAAATAGGGACTGCCCTTAGCCAAGCAGAGGTGTGAACACCCTGCTGTGATTTCCATAAGGCCGATTGTCGGGGAGATAACGAAAAAGTGGATTCTGCAGAAGCGGTAACCTTTGTGAAATAAACATCTGCCAATTTCTTCATGAGTATTGGGGCAGCGACCTCACTCGGATTACCTAAAATATCAAACCCAACCGTATTATTAAACAGACCCAATGCATCTTCAAAAGCATGACCAAGACCAACAATACCCGCATGACGTAGGAGCTTGGTCTGCAACCCAGCAGACTGTAACCGAGAAGCCAGAAAAGCATAATGACGAACATCTCCCGCAGAATAAACACCAAGCCCTCCAAATGCAAATGGCAAGGTGGCAAGCCGCCACTGCCAATCACCAAACCCAGGCCCTGAAGCAGTAACAATACGCTCCAAGGAAGATCGAAGGGCTCCATCGAAAGCGCGTTGAGCCGCCTCTAATATACTAGGAGGACAAGTACGCAAGGTAAAGTAAAGTTTAGAAACTCCCGTACATGCCCTAAGCAACAACAACTCACACTGAGGATCATCAAGCTTAGCAACCTTATCCATAAGCGCAATGGACTTGGTCACCCTTAGCATCACCAGTTCACTACTACTATTATTATTATTATTATTATTATTATTATTATTATTATTATTATTATTATTATTATTATTATTATTATTATTATTATTATTATTATTATTATTATTAACTAGCTTAAGACCCGCGAATTCGCGGGCTTAGACAATAAACTTTTCATTTATAAAAAATTATTTAGGTCCTGTAAAAATTGGTTAGAAACTATGTATATTAAACAATTTGACAGCAAAGAATGTAGTTAAATAAAAATGAAGTTTATATATATTAAAATAAAAGTAAAGTTCCAATGGGTAAAAAAGAATTGTAACACACTAACACCAAATGCGTAAATCGGTCCAGTATTATTTTATCATAGGATGGTAATAGTTTTTAATTATTTCAAACTGTGACGACTTTCCCATAGATCATTCAATGCAAGAAAACGTTTGAAGTGGTCATTTAGTGTAATTACTAAAGCAACTATACTACTCTTTAAATATACTTCGCATATCCGTTAAACTCCTTTGACGCAATTGAGTTCCTTAATTATATCTTATATATACTAACCGATAATGGCTTAAAAACAAAAAATTACAAATTAACATTGGACTTTAAGTCATTCTGGATGTTTGTATGTACATTAATATTAATAGGACCATTAAAACAGGTATATTACTAAAGTTAAGAAGACATTATATAGCTAGTGTTTTCAAAATTGGTCATGCTTTATTTCCAGTGAGAGAATTCAAAAGAATGCAAATAAGTAAACAGGTCAAATGAGATCTGATCCAAGCCACCAAAGCGTATTTGTAAGGGACAAAAAATCCTAAACAAATTACTACAAATTCTGTAACCATAGTTCACAATGCAGCACAATAATCACTTAAAACTCCATTATTTAAAAAAAGTTGTTTCCGATCACCAGACCCTTTAGAGAAGTTTGACCTATCTTAACTCATTACCCAACCAACCGAATGTTGCCCGATTTCCTAGCTCTAAGTCCATTTCATTGCAATTAAACAATTATCGTGAAACTTTAACATGTAAAATTCTTCTCCTGGTTTTAAAGTCGGAAAGTGGAAACTCTATCTTCCTATCAATACGACCAGGCCGGAGCAACGCTGAGTCAAGACTTTCAATTCTATCTGTGGCCAAGATCACTTTAACATCAACTCTTGAATCAAATCCATCCAGCTAGTTCAATAACTCTAACATGATTCTTTGAATTTCACATTCACCACCCGAGCGAGCGTCGTACCTGCATAAAGAACATGGTCAGGCATCGTTTCTGTAACAAAGGCTGTAATTTTTGGAACAACTCAGGGACACTCCCAACCAAATTTCGAAAACAAATTTGAGGCATATGAGTACCAGTTTGCAACACACTTGTCTTGGCCACCTGTGACACAAAGGCCAACAGAAAGCCGAGACGAACATCACCAAATGCCTCATGTGGCGACCCATCAGCCGACAAACAATCACTATTACTACTTGTTTTTGTCTTTTTATTATTTGGCATTATGTCCATTAATATTATTACATGATTACTAAATCGAAGCCAATTTTTAAAAGGAACAAATGATCACAACTTCACATCACTAATGCATAATACGTCACAAAACCCACAATTACCACAGAATAGAAAACAAAACAAAAAAGAGGAAATAACACAAAAAGAAGTGGAATGCAGTAGACATAATAGAAATACATAATATATTGATATTTGAATGATATAATTACGATTAAAGTGAAATAATGTTCACTTCCAAAATAAGTGGGAGTTTAATAACATAGTATTAGACATACCATTAGAAGAAACCAATATCTTATTTTTTTAAGTTGTGTGAAACATAGGACCGCACCAACCTATAAGTAACTCATAGTTGATGCATCACCTTCTTAATATGAATTTCACGGCGACATGAAAACATTAAACTTTTAAATTGTAGAGTTAAATTGTAGAAGTTGAAGAATACACATGATTATAAGAAACTGGTAACGTACCTTAACGTCGCCAGTTTTTTAAGTTGTGTGAAACATAGGACCGCACCAACCTATAAGTAACTCATAGTTGATGCATCACCTTCTTAATATGAATTTCACGGCGACATGAAAACATTAAACTTTTAAATTGTAGAGTTAAATTGTAGAAGTTGAAGAATACACATGATTATAAGAAACTGGTAACGTACCTTAACGTCGCCACTAATGGAAGCCCTTTTGTACCACAACAATTACAATAAGTTCTTTTTTTAGCTAATGTATTTGCTAAAAAGGAAGTACCAACCTTATGATACATCTTGAAGCACTTGTAAAGCTTCAGTTTGTCATCTAGAGACTTCAGCGGTGACCCAGTTGGTGATCGCCCTTACCTGAATGATGACACAAACAGAATGCACAACTCAGTTTCATAATAAACTAAATATACAACACTCATGTTCAGTTTTATATCGAACAGTATAATTTAGTAAAGTAACATATAAAATTATGTAATAGTATATGACAATAATATATCAAAATTTTTTGAATATATCTTTTGGGTCAACCGCAACCAACCAGTACGTTTTGCGCTGTTACTCCACCCATTTGCGTTTTAGTTCTAGAAATGAAAGCTACCTTTAGTCTTCCGATACTTCCAATGATCAAAAAGTATCTCAAAGTCCAAAAGCATAAAACCGCCTAACTACTCTTCATGAAAAAGAAACGACTTATTTTGGAAAAATTAAATATTTTGTAATTGTGATTTACGTACTAATTGACGGTTCATGTTGATACGTATATAATACAATGGTTTTGAAAACATGTTCCGGAACAACAAAGTTCTTTTTAAACTTTATCATAAAGTATCCACTTTCACCCCTTACCCAGCCCAACTCGCCCATTTAGCCACCTCTAGGTAGAATAATTAAGCACCTCATGATGAACCGAAATAAAGAGCTCATCTTCTCCCTCGTAGGTGCCCTCATCATCCAGACTTGTCTGATTGTCATTAATGAAGTCCCAATTTTCCGAGTTATCGTGTCCATCACCATTAATTTTGTTGTCATCATAAGCTTCACAATCTAGTTCTACATACGTTTGGCAGGAAGGTATTTGCTGGTCGTCTATTATCTTCATCAAACATATTGACTATATGCTTGAGAGTTTGTGTGATTTCAAGTTTCTTTTAGAAGTTTGATACCGTTTGTTCAATACACTCCGTATAAGGGAAAATGGAAACATGAACTTTTGCGGGAGTAGCAAAAGCAATAACCACAAGAGAAAAGCGATAAACAACTGAAAAAAACGCATAGTTAATCATCAAGAAGACGACGAAGTAGAAAGTTAAACTTACATAAGATACTGAAAACAATACCGGTGGAGGTCGGAAATCGATAGCAACACATGTATAAGCAACTATATAGTGCCGGCAAACAATCTTGTAATTAATGCGAAACACCTGAAAGAAAAATCATGAACATGCTCAACAAAATTCAAAAGGCGTAAAAGCAACCTAAAAAATTTCAAACCCATAATCAGTGATAACAATACAGGAAGCATAAGAATGTAATGATCGCAAGAAATACCAAAGGCAAACTACAAGCTTCAACTTCAATCAAAATAACCACGGAAACCTAAAATTTAAGCAAATACCGGTTAACATAAACGATCAATGCATAAAAAAACACATTACCCGAAGCAATCGAAAACAAAATCAAAAAAGAAATCTTAGCTGAGAACAAAGTAACAATCACAAAAGATTAACGCACCGAATCAGCACTTTGTAATAAAATTAACATCATATCATAATAAATATCGAAAATTACAATAATAAATATATGTAAGCTTAATTTTAATAGTACCTCATAAAGATGATTGCAAAATTGGACCTAATTCATCTGCCTCTTTAAGTTCCCTTTGAATATATTGAGCTGGTAACTTCCAACTCCCTACATTATCTGTCATTTAAACAAAGTTACTAAGTCTAACTGTAACCACATATTTTGAATTATAAACACATGTATGCCCTAATATATCAAAATCACTTAAAAAGCCTTCAAAATATAAAAATAAAAATATATGTAAATTATGAATTACCAAACAAAAATCACAATTACACAACACAACATTGAAAATTTTATAGCTAGTGTAATAATGATATCGGTAAAAAATAAAATACAAACTATTATTATTTTTTTTATTCTTGTTTTTATCTTCACATGTAACAACCCGAGTTTTTCCGTTAAAACTTCCGTTAAATACTTGACGATCGTTAGTTAAATCATACAATTTTCATACGCCAATTTTTTTTTTCCAGAATAGTTAACAGTGGCTATGTGAAACTTTTTCGTATTTAAAGTAATTAAATGCGTACTTGATCCTTAGTGGATTACTTGAATTAATATGTTATATTAATTAGTGAACTTAATTCGGTTGACGAATTAAACTAGAAATGATACGATTAAAGTTAATCGCCTAGAAAACTTTTCAGTTAACGGAACTCAGAAAAACGATAGAATAATTATTTTTAATAATTATTGAACTTATGAAAGAAATTTAATTTATTATTTACTTAATGAATTAAACACAGTGATTTTGTTTCAACGACTAGTTAAAGTTCCGGAGATTCGGTACGGTTAATGGCACTCGAAACGAACCACGCGCGAACGAGCTTTTACATAAAACGAGCCCGAGACCCGAGCCCGAGGACACATGGCCATGACCTCATACCTCATCATCCTTGGTCCCATGAGTAGCCAATGCATGTTGACTATTAGTTTAGGCCCATGTTTGTTGACTTTTGGTTGTTTAGGACACTAACTATATTCTCTTAATTTCTAAGTAACAAGAGAACATGTCCCATTCTTTTTCCTATCATTCTTGCTCCATGATTGCAGCCCCATACACACCAAATAATCTCATACCTTCATCCCTACAATTCTCCATCAAGTTTTGATCTCTTGTTTTTGCTTCTTTGATCAATATTGTTGCTTGCATCGTTCTCTACGCGTTTGTATAAACGATTTTGTGATCAAAGGTATAAACACATAAACTCTAATCTCTAAAATCAGATTTTTATTAAGGTTTTATGGATTAGGTTGTGTATTGCTCAAGTCTTGATGTTTGATGAATACTAGATGCGATAAATTGCTCGTCTTGATTGTTTTATGCGAAAACCGAATTTGTATTTGATGTGTACAGTAATTTTAATTTTTCAATTGTATGATATTATATTATAATTAGATTCCTTGCGAAAAACTATTGATTTTAGGCTTTGGATTCTCTTGATTTCATTTCCGGATGATCAAGTTATGGCCAATTGAAATTAACGTTGTGTTTTTGTGATTGATCAGAAATATGGGTTTGATAGACCAAGAATTGAATTGTGAAATTTATACCATTGGGTAGTTAATTTAAAAACACTCAGTTTACACTAGGATATCATGTCGTTTGCTTATGTAAAACCCGAGATATGCTTGAATTAGTGTAAAAGTAGTTTTATACATCACTTGCATGAAAACGACCTTGTATGATAAAATGTGTTAGCTTCTGTGATTAAAGCTTTGCATATTTGAAATATACACAAAAAGTACTTCATCTTTCATGTAGATATCATAGGCTAATTGTATATAGATCTTCGGCTAATCGTGTGCGAATGTGACTAGCGAAACTAGAATCGAATCTGTAAATTGCTCTATGTTTTATACTCTGTGGATTGTGTTTATTGAATGAGAATGTAAGCTTCTGGAATATGAATTTTAACATGATATGTGACTTATTGTTAGTTTATGTCAATCTCTGAAACCTTATGCATTGGGCACAATAGGGCCATACTTTATGTAAATTCTGATTTGAGCTGAAAAACTGAATGTTCAATTTGCATGAATAAACTGTACAAATTGGCTAAACCAAAATTGCTCGATTTTTGATATGTGTTAGTTTAACTTGTTTTTGAACTATGGACACTGGTCTTGTATCGATTTCATGTTCCTAACTCCGGTTATAGCTAAAACCAAATCAGTGCGCGGTCAGAAACTGACTTGGTGAACCCCAAATGTACCCCTTCTGATTCCTGACTTTTAATTATCGTATGAGACCCTGGCCGGACTTTTTGGAATCAATTTTGAGTATACTTATGATCTGGAGTTTGCCATGTTTACTTGAATTTTGTACTATGAGATAATATGCTAAGTTTGCTACATGTACATGAACTTTGTGCACAACGATAAACTGAAATTGTGAAATTGACCAATTATGATCTAAAACGTGTTGTTTGACTTAGGTTTAATATGTTGACCAACATTTGACATGAACCTACTGATTTTGACTTTAGTTGACTACTTTGACCAAGTTTGACTTTCGGTTTGACTTCGGTTGACTTTGTTTGACTTGCATGAATTAGTTGACTGTATGTTGACTTCTACTTTGAAACGCGTCGATTCGAGCAATAAGACAACTTATACTATGAAACCACACTTGTTTAAGACATATTTATTGACCAACCTAAATACATATACTTAGGTTGCATTACTCGGCTATAAACCGTACAAGTAAATTGTCCACTTTTCAATCCGAGCTTTATTCAAAGGTGAGTCTACAGTCCCGCTTTTTACATGTTTTTAGGGATGAGAATACACGCTATTATACTTACATTATCAAATGCTTTTTGTATTGACACGAGTACTATATCTACATATTGAGTTTGTACACAAAGCCTCTAGCTTGAATACTTTAAATACCATCGGTGTAGGCACAATTTAGATGGACGGATCCGTTAGGTTGACAACCTCACCCGCTATAAAAACTGTGGTGCATTTACTTTGAACATAATACATTCGTACAAGTGTATAACATTTTTATGAGGTAAAGGCAGGTATAGTGGATTCTATACTTGGGTCATTGCTAGTATTCAGGTGCTCATAGATTATGCAAACATTTCGCAACTTGGAGTTATACTTGTAAAATCTCGTGGTCAAGGAAACTAAACTATATTTCTGATAAATGTTTTTTTCAGATACTATACAACGTTATTTAAAACTGTGGTTTACGAACAAATGAGATAAAACTTGACATGGTATTGTCTACGAATATTTGAAACTTGACATGGTATTGTCTACAAATGATTGAAACTTGACATGGTAGTGCCAACAAACTTTTGAAATGGGACACGGAGTTATCTAACTTTTAACATTGAACCTTGGTGGTCTTCCACTAATAACCGTTTTCGAAATGTATTTCTTAAACATACTGTATTGTTTACCTAAAACCTGTAGATTTACTCAACATTGTTGTTGATCCGTTTTGAGTGATTTATTCTCAGGTATTAATTGCTTCCGCTGTAGAATATTGCTGTTACGTAGAAGTCAAGCCAAGCACTGGGACCAGAGTTAACATTCCGTTAAAGGGATTTTTGACGGGGTGTTAAAGATGGTATCAGAGCTTTGGCTATAGAGAACTAGGATACATTAGTGTGTCTAATCGTAGGGCGCATTAGTGAAGTCTAGTCTATAGTCGTGTGTCTTGGATGACTTTTATACACCATACATGCACTATTTGCTTCACAATACGACATGTAGGGCTACACATTACATCACGTACATATACACCCTATACCAATATGATATGGACTTGAACTAAACGTTATACTACGAATCACATACGTACACGCAACGCGAGATTTAACTAAATTAAGTTGATTACGCCATCTTGAACTTATGGAGTTATGTCGAATGGAAATGTGAGATAGCGTAATGTAATGACCGGGATTACATTACGGTAACTCATATAGAAGTTCCGACATCGCAAAATAAGGAATTGGGAGCGATTCAAGTAGGTTACTTGGATAAATACCGTTTAGAACATAAACCGTTTAATTTCAAATATGAGTAGAAATTTACACCGTACGATTTAATTGTTATTATAACCTATAAGGAGCGTGTAGTCACGTCACAATTCGTCACTACCCGACACTGTCCGTCACCCCTGATTTCTACTTGGCACTACGAAGACACTGCCTGGACATACTCATCATCTTATACCACTACCCCTTGCTATTTATCGTTGGTTACTACTACTCAACGCCGCCTCTCACCACTAGTCGCAACCGATCACTACTTCTCACTGCTTATCATTTTTGATCCACCGACATCTTACTGCAATTATTGTACCAATTACATATAGGCTAATCCTGTCGCTATCATACTTATTATATTAGATTTTGTCTGATATATTTCCTAAATTTCCTCCGTAAATTACGGAAATCTTTTTGCTATATACACGTATTCAAGGAGACAAACATAGCATCCAACACTCAATTCATATCAAACCCTATTCCAAACACATAATATGGATTTCTCATCTGATTCCTCGAGCTCCATGGACAGTGTAACCGGAACGAACGAACCTATTAGCCATCATCTTTTCTGGATGAATTGGGGGTGGGTTCGTAGTCGACTTAATCAATGGAGGCGAGAAGAAGGCGATCCCTTCCACCAACCGAATTCACCTCTTGTTGAAGAACCTGAAGCACTTACCGGCGAACCAATCCGGAATACCATTTTCACCCTCATTTCCAGGATATCCCGCCACGAATATCTAATATCCAGAATTCTAGATCTTATTCATCCACTTGTCCGAACCGCCAATCATCCCGGAATAGTAGAAGAAGTCAACGAGCTTCGCGCTCGAGTAGTGGCTTTGGAGAATATGGTGCGAAATCTAAGAGCATCAGCAGCATAGCCAGCACCACCAGTACCATCAACATCACCACCAATAGCATCAGCTTCATCAATAACAACATCCGCATCCCACACCTCAACATCACACTCGGTACTTCGGATATCAACATCATACACCCCATAGATACCAAGGAATATTAGTAATTGTGAGTTAAGATGTATTGACTCATTCTTCCTGGAAAAAAAAATTATATATGTATACTTTATATATATATATGGTTTGGAATAATAATAAATCTTTTCGTACTAAACTATTACGTGTGAATCTTAACTAGTATGTACTACTTGGTTAAATCATATCACTAATATGCTATGATGTACATCCTTCGTTAATGACTTAACAATCATTAATCACTGCTTCAGCACAATAAACTCCATTTCATAATAAACTAAGTGTATTATTCAAATACATGTTTGATTTTTCACTTCTATTTTCGATGTACTCGAAACTTTCTAGAAAACATTATTCGTGCCTTGTAAATTTCACAAGAACTTCACGAGCATCAATATCATATACCGAGGTATATCAATAAACAATGAACGATGAAATATTGATTCATAACTTCATTAGCAAAATATTTCGCGATAATTATGAAATCTCTAAGGTTTTGGAGATTATCTTCAACCGTAAATCAAATGAGTTTAATATTATATTAACTCATTAAATCCATGATTACATCTGAAGAATATATACGAATATATATCTTCATAAAGATTGTAATTAAAAACTCCTCTGTACAAACTGTAAATTGTAAAAATATTTAACGGGTAGGTAAAACCCGAGAAATATTTATATCTCACATTAATATGTTACATTATACATTCTTCAAATTCTGATTCAATAATCAGTAACTATACTAATTACACTCACAAGATATGTGTATCCGTTCACTAAAGAACAACTACTATATATTCTGATTTTGACTTATCAGAATCTAAGTAAAGCTTTAGCAAGTGTTATCTTCCTAAAGATCACTACATTCATGAATTATATTCATTTGTATTCTATGATGAATTATCACATCAAACCATCGAAATTATCATTCATTACTTTTGAAATCAACAACGCCTATTCGTCAACCATTAGATCCGTTAATGATTACAATCAACGTTTAATCATCTAAAAATAAAATCTCTTGAAACCATCTCGGATTGATAACCAACGATTCAGATTCGTTTACCTTGAGAATGCTGACGAAGCAGCAAAAGCTATAGATGGTCTTAATGGCCAAAAGTTTGATGATAAAGAATAACGTATTGAAAAAGGCTCAGATTTGGAACTGAAAAATGGATTGAGCTAACCATGAAGGAGACCAAGGACAAATACAAGGACCAAACCCTATATTCAAAGAATCCAGGTAATTCTGGATCCGATGACATCTTTAGAGAATATCTTGCTCCGAAGTCATGCTGAATTTCTAATGGAAGATGATGATTCACAGACCTTACAATCATCATGAACCATGTTACATAACTCTTTCATTCTATTTAACTTCTAAACATATCAAGGAAATATATTTCTTGATGATTCGGTCTTTTTTGGATATTCTGGTAATTTGACAAATCAAATTGTGCTATTACCTTTCCTTTCTACTTTGTATATTATGATCATTCGAAACTCCATACCTACGAATTCTGGACACTTGCTTGATTTAAAGTCGAGAAGAGAAAACAAGGTGAAAACGGATACTATGACGATGAACAGCGAATGTTTCTGCATTATCACTAGCCATTGATCTGTATTATTTGACCATGTATAGAAGAACAAGTTGAAGATCTTCTTGGATAAAAAGCATGAGTCTTCGAAAAATAGGTCAGAATATAAAAGACAACAAACATGGAAGATCATAAACCATTTATATCAATAAGTATTGAAAAATAGAGGAGTGGTAGAATTAAAAATACTGTCACCCCTAGAGCATTATAGAAGAACAGAGATTCTTCTGGTGGTAGACTAAAAAGAAGAATGACTGTATACACAGTCAAAATCGTAACGAAAATCAAGAGCGGATGAAGCATCTTCACAAAATTTTCGAAAATAGAATTTTGAAAGTAAGAAGATTGAGGTTGAGAAAATAAGGACGCAGAGATGATTAATTTATATCAAAACTTTTTACCATAGCAACGCGTCAGCCGATTAAGATAATCGTATTAAATCAAAAAGAAAAGGATTCTAATTTCCTTAATTACCGGATCCAAATCTCACAGATTTCAAACGATTATATTCAAATCCCTTAAATTTAGGAGATTCAATAGTGATCACATCGAAAAGTCAAGGCGGACAACTATTACTTCAATACCTCCGTTAGTGACATATTCAGTCATATTTTTACACGTAACCGAATCATTTCATTCATATTCTTGATGATAAGAAATTCTATACACTTAACTCGTATTCATTACGAAACCGAACGTACCTTAGAAGTCCATCCGTATAGAGATCTCGAAAGATTATTTAATTTTATCATATTATTTGACGAAACACTCGTATATGACCAAATTCTTTTATTAAAAGAATGTATGAAGGCTTACGTCTGGAAAGACAAACTATTCAAGCCAAGTATAAACTTTATTTGTAAACTTAGTTATAGAATTCAAGCTCACGTTGAAACGTGGATTTCTAATGATACGAAAATATTTTATTTTCATCAATAACTGCCATCATCCAAATTTTGGGACGAAATTTTCAATAACAGGTGGGTAATGTAACAACCCGAGTTTTTCCGTTAAAACTTCCGTTAAATACTTGACGATCGTTAGTTAAATCATACAATTTTCATACGCCAATTTTTTTTCCAGAATAGTTAACAGTGGCTATGTGAAACTTTTTCGTATTTAAAGTAATTAAATGCGTACTTGATCCTTAGTGGATTACTTGAATTAATATGTTATATTAATTAGTGAACTTAATTCGGTTGACGAATTAAACTAGAAATGATACGATTAAAGTTAATCGCCTAGAAAACTTTTCAGTTAACGGAACTCAGAAAAACGATAGAATAATTATTCTTAATAATTATTGAACTTATGAAAGAAATTTAATTTATTATTTACTTAATGAATTAAACACGGTGATTTTGTTTCAACGACTAGTTAACGTTCTGGAGATTCGGTACGGTTAATGGCACTCGAAACGAACCACACGCGAACGAGCTTTTACACAAAACGAGCCCGAGACCCAAGCCCGAGGCCACATGGCCATGACCTCATACCTCATCATCCTTGGTCCCATGAGTAGCCAATGCATGTTGACTATTAGTTTAGGCCCATGTTTGTTGACTTTTGGTTGTTTAGGACACTAACTATATTCTCTTAATTTCTAAGTAACAAGAGAACATGTCCCATTCTTTTTCCTATCATTCTTGCTCCATGATTGGAGCCCCATACACACCAAATAATCCCATACCTTCATCCCTACAATTCTCCATCAAGTTTTGATCTCTTGTTTTTGCTTCTTTGATCAATATTGTTGCTTGCATCGTTCTCTACGCGTTTGTATAAACGATTTTGTGATCAAAGGTATAAACACATAAACTCTAATCTCTAAAATCAGATTTTTATTAAGGTTTTATGGATTAGGTTGTCTATTGCTCAAGTCTTGATGTTTGATGAATACTAGATGCGATAAATTGCTCGTCTTGATTGTTTTATGCGAAAATCGAATTTGTATTTGATGTGTACAGTAATTTTAATTTTTCAATTGTATGATATTATATTATAATTAGATTCCTTGCGAAAAACTATTGATTTTAGGCTTTGGATTCGCTTGATTTCATTTCCGGATGATCAAGTTATGGCCAATTGAAATTAACGTTGTGTTTTTGTGATTGATCAGAAATATGGGTTTGATAGACCACGAATTGGATTGTGAAATTTATACCATTGGATATTTAATTTAAAAACACTCAGTTTACACTAGGATATCATGTCGTTTGCTTATGTAAATCACGAGATATGCTTGAATTAGTGTAAAAGTAGTTTTATACATCACTTGCATGAAAATGACCTTGTATGATAAAATGTGTTAGCTTCTGTGATTAAAGCTTTGCATATTTGAAATCTACACAAAAAGTAATTCATCTTTCATGTAGATATCATAGGCTAATTGTATATATAGATCTTCGGCTAATCGCGTGCGAATGTGACTAGCGAAACTAGAATCGAATCTGTAAATTGCTCTCTGTTTTATACTCTGTGGATTGTGTTTATTGAATGAGCATGTAAGCTTCTGGAATATGAATTTTAACATGATATGTGACTTATTGTTAGTTTATGTCAATCTCTGAAACCTTATGCATTGGGCAAAATAGGGCCATACTTTATGTAAATTCTGATTTGAGCTGAAAAACTGAATGTTCAATTTTCATGAATAAACTGTACAAATTGGCTAAACCAAAATTGCTCGATTTTTGATATGTGTTAGTTTAACTTGTTTTTGAACTATGGCCACTGGTCTTGTATCGATTTCATGTTCCTAACTCCGGTTATAGCTAAAACCAAATCAGTGCGCGGTCAGAAACTGACTTGGTGAACCCCAAATGTACCCCATCTGATTCCTGACTTTTAATTATCGTATGAGACCCTGGCCAGACTTTTTGGAATCGATTTTGAGTATACTTATGATCTGGAGTTTGCCATGTTTACTTGAATTTTGTACTATGAGATAATATGCTAAGTTTGCTACATGTACATGAACTTTGTGCACAACGATAAACTGAAATTGTGAAATTGACCAATTATGATCTAAAACGTGTTGTTTGACTTAGGTTTGATATTTTGACCAACATTTGACATGAACCTACTGATTTTGACTTTAGTTGACTACTTTGACCAAGTTTGACTTTCGGTTTGACTTCGGTTGACTTTGTTTGACTTGCATGAATTAGTTGACTGTATGTTGACTTCTACTTTGAAACGCGTCGATTCGAGCAATAAGACAACTTATACTATGAAACCACACTTGTTTAAGACATATTTATTGAACAACCTAAAAACATATACTTAGGTTGCATTACTCGGCTATAAACCGTACAAGTAAATTGTCCACTTTTCAATCCGAGCTTTATTCAAAGGTGAGTCTACAGTCCCGCTTTTTACATGTTTTCAGGGATGAGAATACATGCTATTATACTTACATTATCAAATGTTTTTTGTATTGACACGAGTACTATATCTACATATTGAGTTTGTACACAAAGCCTCTAGCTTGAATACTTTAAATACCATCGGTGTAGGCACAATTTAGATGGACGGATCCGTTAGGTTGACAACCTCACCCGCTATAAAAACTGTGGTGCATTTACTTTGAACATAATACATTCGTACAAGTGTATAACATTTTTATGAGGTAAAGGCAGGTATAGTGGATTCTATACTTGGGTCATTGCTAGTATTCAGGTGCTCATAGATTATGCAAACGTTTCGCAACTTGGAGTTGTACTTGTAAAATCTCGTGGTCAAGGAAACTAAACTATATTTCTGATAACTGTTTTTTTCAGATACTATACAACGTTATTTAAAACTGTGGTTTACGAACAAATGAGATAAAACTTGACATGGTATTGTCTACGAATATTTGAAACTTGACATGGTATTGTCTACAAATGATTGAAACTTGACATGGTAGTGCCAACAAACTTTTGAAATGGGACACGGAGTTGTCTAACTTTTAACATTGAACCTTGGTGGTCTTCCATTAATAACCGTTTTCGAAATGTATTTCTTAAACATACTGTATTGTTTACCTAAAACCTGTAGATTTACTCAACATTGTTGTTGATCCGTTTTGAGTGTTTTATTCTCAGGTATTAATTGCTTCCGCTGTAGAATATTGCTGTTATGTAGAAGTCAAGCCAAGCACTGGGACCAGAGTTAACATTCCGTTAAAGGGATTTTTGACGGGGTGTTAAATCACCTGACATTATTTGTGAGGTGGTTGTCATACGGCCACCTGCAAAGCAATCTCATACAATAAAAAGTATGAATGAAAGCTAATTCAAAAGTAATATGACACAATTGACTGTTGTTGATACAAACCCTATTTTAACGATTGGAAAGAAGGAGATTGTAATATGTAAGGAGGAGATTGACTGTTGTTGAATTCTGGCCAAGTTGTATCATCTTCAGATCCATCATTCCTTGGAACATCGCTGATCAATCAAGTGAAATCGACGAAATTGAATACGAAATTCTTTTCGATCGGTCGATTAGGCAGAGGAAACTGAAGAATTAGAAGGTATAATTGAAATCTAGGGTTTGGTTAGATCAATGTTTATGTGAATTTTAGTATTACGGAGTATCTATTTTTTGATTATTTGAAGGGTAATTTAGTCATCAAACAACTAATCAATGTGATTATGAGGTCATAATGTTGATTAGAAAATTTGGATGGTGTAGATTATAGTTGTTAATGACAATAAAAGAATAGGATTAGTGGTTTGAATTTGAGATGATCTATTTTTAACTTTGTTATTATAATATAAAGAGATAAGATTAATATTATTATTAATCTTATTATTATTATTAATTAGTATTATACACAAAATACTACGACGAGGTCATGAGCGTGTCACTTTCAAAATGGGTTTCGAGCGGGATAGAGCTAAGGAAATTATGGGTTATAATTATGGAGGTTATGGGTAATATTCGCAAGTCAAACCTAGTGTTTATCATCTCCGTTACGTCTACATACTTTCCTACAATATTGAATCTCAATATTGATACGTAAGCACTCATATTTTATCTTTTATATATTAATTGTGTATCCATGTCTAGTGCTCGAGTATATATATTTATACATGCTTGTATGCTAAATTTCATCGTTAAACAGTTATGATGAATCACGAAGTAAATACATATATTACTGATAAAAGGTATATGATATGCATGTTTTTGGAAAGCTGGGGAAAAATCAATAACTTTTCATTTAGATATCGAATAGTTTCGATGAATGGATTAAAAGATATGATCAACTGAATTATGATTGACGTTAGTTGAAATTGATTTTGAATCTGCAATTAAGATTTAAACAACTTGTTTACAAGATTGATAAAATGGATTTTTAAATATTACCAGCCGAGTAAATGAAATCTTATATAAGGCACGTCTCGTTTTGTTAAACTATTGTCAAAATTGACTTTTTGAAACAACTTTGGATAACTTTTGTATGTCGATCTCGAGCATTAGGATTGTGATACACTATGACCTGACCTAGCTTAATAGACATTTATTGACCAACATATGTTCTCTAGGTTGAGATCTACGGTTATTTGGTAATCCGAGTTTCAGTCACATTTTGGTGAACGACTTTATATGCTGCTAAGGTGAGTTTATAGATCCCTTTTTAAATGCTTTAAATATTTTGGGCTGAGAATACATGCAATTTATTTTAAACGCAATGGATACAAGTACATACTTAATTCTACACTGAGTTTGAACCGAAAATCCCTTAGCTTTGGTAACTAGTAACTGCCAGTTATAAGAACTGATGGGCGTGAGTAGTAGTATATGGATCCATAGGGATTGATATCCCCGTCCGAGCTAGAGCACTAGCCTTTTAACGGACGTATGCTATTTGAGAAGCGTACACGTTGGTTTGCGTGTATTATTAAGATGATTATACAAAGGGTACAAATTATATATACGTTAAGTTTAGTTATCAGGGTGCTCAATTTTGTAGAATATTTTGATAAACGTTTCTGGATGAAACAACTGAAATCTTGTGGTCCACCTTTATATACAGATTATGCGAAACACTAAAACTATGAACTCACCAACCTTTGTGTTGACACTTGTTAGCATGTTTATTCTCTGGTTCCTAGAAGTCTTCCGCTGTTTGCTTATATGTTAGACAAGCTATGTGCATGGAGTCTTACATGACATATTTATCAAGGAAATGTTGCATTCACCAAATCATCACCATGTATCTTATTTTGACTGCATTGTCAATGGAAGTACTATTGTAAACTATTATTTACGGTGATTGTCCATATGTAGAAATCATCAAATGTCGAAAACCTTTGATTTAAATATTCATTTATGGTGTGCCTTTTCAAAAGAATGCAATGTTTACAAAATGTATCATATAGAGGTCAAATACCTAGCAATGAAATCTATGAATGACGTGTTCGTCCATATGGATTTGGAGCGATCGTCACATTAAACCATTGTCGGGCTACGCCCTCGAGCAGTGGAGGGAACTCCATGCATTTCGTTTCATCGGGCCAGCGTTGATTTCGCGCTATCCCCTCGTATTTTTGTAAGAAGTCATTTGGGTCTTAGAACCCATCGTAGTATACCAAGGTGAGCTGTATCACGGGTAGTGGCGTCGAGACATGATTTAGTATGTGTGTTGCACATTTCTCCCCAGTAAGAGCAGTTTCAAATGAGGGTTAGACATGTATCACCCTCATCCCTGCGTACAGGTTTTTGATCTTGAGTTCAGCCTTCCTAGGTTGTTCGAATTCGTGCACCATATTATCTGGCGCAGCGTTCATCAATGCGTAGATCAGATTGGCTTGGTTGAGAGCGCGTTGTTCGCGCGTTCGAGCTGATGACTCAGCGAGAGTGATTCTTCCTGTAGACGAAGTCCCCTGCACAAAAATAGCAGCGCTAGACCTCGGGGTTGTCGGAGAAGCATCCCGCGCGGTGTGGGTGAAGGCCTTGCGCTTGGTGGACCAACAGGATTGCCCGCATGGCTTGGGCTACGACGCGTGGTCTCAGATACTGGGTAGTGTAGTGACCCGAACTTTTCCATGTTTATATATATATTAAATGAAATTGTTAGTTACATGATTAAGTGTTTCCGACATGTTAAGCAATCAAACTTGTTAAGACTTGATTAATTGAAATAGGTTTCATATAGACAATTGACCACCCAAGTTGACCGGTGATTCACGAACGTTAAAACTTGTAAAAACTATATGATGACATATATATGGATATATATATAGTTAACATGATATTATGATAAGTAAACATATCATTAAGTATATTAACAATGAACTACATATGTAAAAACAAGACTACTAACTTAATGATTTTGAAACGAGACATATATGTAACGATTATCGTTGTAACGACATTTAATGTATATATATCATATTAAGAGATATTCATACATCATAATATCATGATAATATAATAATTTAAAATCTCATTTGATATTATAAACATTGGGTTAACAACACTTAACAAGATCGTTAACCTAAAGGTTTCAAAACAACACTTACATGTAACGACTAACGATGACTTAACGACCCAGTTAAAATGTATATACATGTAGTGTTTTAATATGTATTCATACACTTTTGAAAGACTTCAATACACTTATCAAAATACTTCTACTTAACAAAAATGCTTACAATTACATCCTCGTTCAGTTTCATCAACAATTCTACTCGTATGCACCCGTATTTGTACTCGTACAATACACAGCTTTTAGATGTATGTACTATTGGTATATACACTCCAATGATCAGCTCTTAGCAGCCCATGTGAGTCACCTAACACATGTGGGAACCATCATTTGGCAACTAGCATGAAATATCTCATAAAATTACAAAAATATGAGTAATCATTCATGACTTATTTACATGAAAACAAAATTACATATCCTTTATATCTAATCCATATACCAACGACCAAAAACACCTACAAACACTTTCATTCTTCAATTTTCTTCATCTAATTGATCTCTCTCAAGTTCTATCTTCAAGTTCTAAGTGTTCTTCATAAATTCCAAAAGTTCTAGTTTCATAAAATCAAGAATACTTCCAAGATTGCAAGTTTACTTCCAAGTTTTCTAAATCCATTCCAAGTAATCATCCAAGATCAAGAAACCTTTGTTACTTACAGTAGGTTATCTTTCTAATACAAGGTAATAATCATATTCAAACTTTAATTCAATTTCTATAACTATAACAATCTTATTTCGAGTGAAAATCTTACTTGAAATTGTTTACGTGTCATGATTCTGCTTCAAGAACTTTCAAGCCATCCAAGGATCCTTTGAAGCTAGATCCATTTTTCTCATTTCCATTAGGTTTATCCAAGGAACTTGAGGTAGTAATGATGTTCATAACATCATTCGATTCATACATAAAAAGCTGTCTTATTCAACGTTATAAACTTGTAATCACTAGAACATAGTTTAGTTAATTCTAAACTTGTTCGCAAATAAAGTTAATCCTTCTAACTAGACTTTTAAAATCAACTAAACACATGTTCTATATCTATATGATATGCTAACTTAATGATTTAAAACCCGGAAACACGATAAACACCATAAAACTGGATATACGCCGTCGTAGTAAAACCGGGGGCTGTTTAGGTTGGGATAATTAAAAGCTAAGAAGAACTTTGATTTAAAAGCTATACTTCTGGAAAAATTATTTTTCTTATGAACATGAAACTATATCCAAAAATCATGGTTAAACTCAAAGTGAAAGTATGTTTTTCAAAATGGTCATCAAGATGTCGTTCTTTCGACGGAAATGACTACCTCTTTCAAAAACGACTTGTAACTTGTATTTCCGACTATAAACTTATAATTTTCTGTTTAGATTCATAAAGTTAAGTTCAATACGAAACCGTGGCCACTGGAATCACTCAAAACGGATTAGAAACGAAGAAATGGCGAGTAAAACAAGATTGATAAAAACTACTCATTTTACCTACGTGAAAGTTAGTAATAAATCTATTCCAACCATAACCTAATCAACTTATATTGTATATTATGTAATCTTGAGATACCATAGACACGTATACAATGTTTCGACCTATCATGTCGACCCATCTATATATATATATTGCGGAACAACCATAGACACTCTATATGTGAATGTTGGAGTTAGCTATACAGGGTTGAGGTTGATTCCAAAATATATATATAGTTTGAGTTGTGATCAATACTGAGATACGTATACACTGGGTCGTGGATTGATTCAAGATAATATTTATCGATTTATTTCTGTACATCTAACTGTGGACAACTAGTTGTAGGTTACTAACGAGGACAGCTGACTTAATAAACTTAAAACATCAAAATGTATTAAAAGTTTTGTAAATATATTTTGAACATACTTTGATATATATGTATATATTGTTATAGGTTTGTGAATCAACCAGTGGCCAAGTCTTACTTCCCGACGGAGTAAAAATCTGTGAAAGTGAGTTATAGTCCCATTTTTAAAATCTAATATTTTTGGGATGAGAATACATGCAGGTTTATAAATGATTTACAAAATAGACACAAGTACGTGAAACTACATTCTATGGTTGAATTATCGAAATCGAATATGCCCCTTTTTATTAAGTCTGGTAATCTAAGAATTAGGGAACAGACACCCTAATTGACGCGAATCCTAAAGATAGATCTATTGGGCCTAACAAACCCCATCCAAAGTACCGGATGCTTTAGTACTTCGAAATTTATATCATATCCGAAGGGTGTCCCGGAATGATGGGGATATTCTTATATATGCATCTTGTTAATGTCGGTTACCAGGTGTTCACCATATGAATGATTTTTATCTCTATGTATGGGATGTGTATTAAAATATGAAATCTTGTGGTCTATTGTTACGATTTGATATATATAGGTTAAACCTATAACTCACCAACATTTTTGTTGACATTTAAAGCATGTTTATTCTCAGGTGAATACTAAGAGCTTCCGCTGTTGCATACTAAAATAAGGACAAGATTTGGAGTCCATGTTTGTATGATATTATGTAAAAACTGCATTCAAGAAACTGATTTCGATTTAACATATTTGTATTGTAAACCATTATGTAATGGTCGTGTGTAAACAGGATATTTTAGATTATCATTATTTGATAATCTACGTAAAGCGTTTTAAACCTTTATTTATGAAATAAAGGTTATGGTTTGTTTTAAAAATGAATGCAGTCTTTGAAAAACGTCTCATATAGAGGTCAAAACCTCGCAACGAAATCAATTAATATGGAACATTTTTAATCAATAAGAACGGGACATTTCAGTTGGTATCCGAGCGTTGGTCTTAGAGAACCAGAAAATTTGCATTAGTGTGTCTTATCGAGTTTGTTAGGATGCATTAGTGAGTCTGGACTTCGACCGTGTTTTCTTTAAAAATGATTGCTTAACATTTTTGTTGGAAACTATATATTATTAACATGTATATATTATGTGATATATTAATCTCTTAACATGTTTGATATGGTGTGATAGATGTCTACCTCTAGCACAAATCCCATCGACTCACCTAATAATAACGAAGAGTCGAATATATATTGGACTGATTCACAAGTTCCCGAAGAGGAACCGGAAGAAGAATCAGAACCGGAAGAAGAATCAGAATCGGAAGAGGAGGAACCGGAGGAAGAAATAGAACCGGTGGGGGAAATAATAAAACGGTTAAGTAAAAGAAAATCCTCAACCAACCGACCAAGGTTAATTATGGTCAATGGTTTTTCCGCCAAGGAAGCAAAATATTGGGAGGATTACCAATTCTCCGATGAATCGGATTCCGACGAGAATTCCGATGATGTTATAGAAATTACCCCAACTGAATTTAAAAAGGCAAAAGAAAATAATAAGGGAAAGAGCATAAAAATAGAGAAATTTAATTCCAACCCCGATGAACTTTATATGTATCGTCAACCCCCGAAGTCCTTAAGTTGTAACAATGACCCGGAAACCTCTAAACCACCAGGTTTTTCTAAACCGTTGTGGAAAACGACAGCTAGTATTAGGGGAACATCATATATCCCTAGAAACTTGGCAAAACGAACCAAAACCGAAGAAGAAGAAACGAGCGAGTCGGAATAAGATAGTTGTATTCGTGTGGTGTAATATATGTAACATAGTGTGCTTATGCTTTATGATATATGTAAAAATTGCTTGTATTAATAAGTATTTTTTTATGAATCTAACTCTTGTCCATTTTACAGTTTAAAAACACAAAATGGATAGACAACCCAATATTTTAAGAGACCTACCCGGAGACATGATTGATGAAATCTTGTCTAGAGTCGGTCAGAATTCCTCGGCACAACTATTTAAGGCGAGATCAGTTTGTAAGACATTCGAAGAATGTTCCAAGAATGCCTTGGTTTATAAAAGGCTTTCGTTCGAAAGATGGGGGATATCACATTGGGAAATCCATAAGTTACGATGTGTTTACTTTGACGCATATATTGCGGGGAACCCAAATGCTATTTTACGCAACGGGTTAAGAAATTATTTTGACTCAATATATCCGAATATAGGACTTCGTGATTTAGAAAAAGCGGCTAACATGCAACATAAAGAAGCATGTTATGCTTACGGGTTAGTAATGTTCGCTTCTCACCAAAGTGAGAACAAGAACATCGGGCTACAACTATTAAACAAAACGTTCCCACAAGTGACGGAGTCGGTAATTGGGGTAAGAAATGAGGTTTTAAAATTGTTACGGGACTGTTGGACATTACGTAACCTTCATCCTTTTGACGACGTTACAACACGTTGTCATACTATCGGTCACAACGGTTACGTTCCACAAGACCAAGGATGGGAAGTAGTATTAGTAAAACCAGAATGCATGACTTGTTTCTGGACGTATGAATTACGTGTCTTTGTTGCCTTTGCTGAACGCCTTATTTATTAACTAGAATTATCTTCGCAACTACTTTGTATCAAAGTTTTATGTGCTATATTTCATGCTATATGTAAAATAGCAGTATTGTAAGTTTGCAAGTTATTGTATAAAGGTTTGAATATGATATATATATATTTTTTTGTGATTAGTTTTTCATATAGAATTGTAGTAGTTGAAATGGTATGTTAGCTACTAAGTATGAACTTAACGGGTAGGTACTACCCGAATTAAAGAGTATAAAATGCTAATATGAAGAAAGAGCTTTTATAAATAAGTTCATATTACGCTACGAAATACTATTGACTACTCTTGATATTCTATATGATTAACTCGTTCATTTGACTATTTTGAAGGAAATGGCACCGACTACTCGACACACCTTGAATATGAGTGAAGAGGAATTTCATGCCTTTCTTGCTTCAAACATAGCCGCAGTACAGGCCGCGCTACATACCAACAATAACCTTGGATCTAGCAGTACAGGAAATCGTGTAGGATGCACCTACAAAGAATTCACTGCCTGCAATCCTTTGGAATTTGATGGAACAGAAGGACCGATCGGATTAAAACGGTGGACCGAGAAGGTCGAATCGGTGTTTGCCATAAGTAAGTGTACTGAAGAGGACAAAGTGAAGTACGCTACGCATACCTTCACAGGTTCTGCGTTAACATGGTGCAATACCTATCTAGAGCAAGTGGGACAAGATGATGCTTACGCACTACCGTGGTCAGCATTCAAGCACTTGATGAACGAGAAGTACCGTCCTAGAACCGAGGTCAATAAGCTCAAGACAGAACTTAGAGGGTTACGAATCCAAGGATTTGATATTACCACGTACGAAAGACGATTCACAGAATTGTGCCTATTGTGTCCGGGAGCATTCGAAGATGAGGAAGAGAAGATCGACGCGTTTGTGAAAGGATTACTGGAAAGAATCCAAGAAGATATAAGTTCACACGAGCCCGCCTCCATACAACAGGCATGTAGAATGGCTCACAAACTAGTGAACCAGATTGAAGAAAGAATTAAAGAACAGACTGCTGAAGAGGCCAATGTGAAGCAAGTCAAAAAAAAGTGGGAGGAAAACGGTGATAAGAATCACCAATACAACAACAACAGCAATTACAACAATAATCGCAACAACTATCCCAACAATCGCAACATCAATCGCAACTACAACAAACGGCCCAACAACAACAACAACAACAACAACAGCAACTACAACAATCATCCCAACAACAATAATAACCGCAAAAATAACAACAATCAGAAGCAGCTATGCTAAAGGTGTGAAAAGTATCACTCGGGGTTCTGCACCAAATTTTGCAACAAGTGTAAAAGAAATGGTCATAGCACGGCGAAGTGTGAGGTCTACGGACCAGGGGTTAACAGAACGAAAGGAAAAAATGGTGTCGGAACGAGTAATGGCGGAGCAAGTAGTGTCGGAGCAAGTTATGCCAATGTAGTTTGTTATAAATGTGGAAAACCGGGCCACATTATTAGAAATTTCCCGAACCAGGAGAACACGAATGGACAAGGCCGCGGAAGAGTTTTCAATATTAATGCGGCAGAGGCACAGGAAGACCCGGAGCTTGTTACGGGTACGTTTCTTATTGACAATAAATCTGCTTACGTTTTATTTGATTCGGGTGCGGATAGAAGCTATATGAGTAGAGATTTTTGTGCTAAATTAAGTTGCCCATTGACGCCTTTGGATAGTAAATTTTTACTCGAATTAGCAAATAGTAAATTAATTTCAACAGATAAAATATGTCGGAATCGAGAAATTAAACTGGTTAGCGAAACATTTAAGATTGACTTGTTACCAGTAGAGTTAGGGAGTTTTGATGTGATAATCGGTATGGACTGGTTGAGAGAAGTGAAAGCAGAGATCGTTTGTTACAAAAATGCAATTCGCATTATACGAGAAAAAAGAAAACCCTTAATGGTGTACGGAGAAAAGAGCAACGCAAAGTTAAATCTTATTAGTAACCTGAAGGCACAAAAACTAATAAGAAAAGGTTGCTATGCTGTTCTAGCACACGTCGAGAAAGTACAAACTGAAGAAAAGAGCATCAATGATGTTCCCGTCGCAAAAGAATTTCTCGATGTATTTCCGAAAGAATTACCAGGATTACCCCCACATCGATCCATTGAATTTCAAATAGATCTTGTACCAGGAGCTGCACCAATAGCTCGTGCTCCTTACAGACTCGCACCCAGCGAGATGAAAGAACTGCAAAGCCAATTACAAGAACTTTTAGAACGTGGTTTCATTCGACCAAGCACATCACCGTGGGGAGCTCCTGTTTTGTTTGTCAAGAAGAAAGATGGTACATTCAGGTTGTGTATCGACTACCGAGAGTTGAACAAACTTACCATTAAGAACCGCTACCCACTACCGAGAATCGACGACTTATTTGATCAACTACAAGGCTCGTCTGTTTATTCAAAGATTGACTTACGTTCCGGGTATCATCAAATGCGGGTGAAAGAAGATGATATTCCAAAGACTGCTTTCAGAACACGTTACGGTCATTACGAGTTTATGGTCATGCCGTTTGGTTTAACTAATGCACCAGCTGTGTTCATGGACCTTATGAACCGAGTGTGTGGACCATACCTTGACAAGTTTGTCATTGTTTTCATTGATGACATACTTATTTACTCAAAGAATGACCAAAAACACGGTGAACATTTGAGAAAGGTGTTAGAAGTATTGAGGAAGGAAGAATTGTACACTAAGTTTTCAAAGTGTGCATTTTGGTTGGAAGAAGTTCAATTCCTCGGTCACATAGTGAACAAAGAAGGTATTAAGGTGGATCCGGCAAAGATAGAAACTGTTGAAAAGTGGGAAACCCGAAAACTCCGAAACACATACGCCAGTTTTTAGGACTAGCTGGTTACTACAGAAAGTTCATCCAAGACTTTTCCAGAATAGCAAAACCCTTGACTGCATTAACGCATAAAGGGAAGAAATTTGAATGGAAGGATGAACAAGAGAAAGCGTTCCAGTTATTGAAGAAAAAGCTAACTACGGCACCTATATTGTCATTGCCTGAAGGGAATGATGATTTTGTGATTTATTGTGACGCATCAAAGCAAGGTCTCGGTTGTGTATTAATGCAACGAACGAAGGTGATTGCTTATGCGTCTAGACAATTGAAGATTCATGAACAAAAATTATACGACGCATGATTTGGAATTAGGAGCGGTTGTTTTTGCATTAAAGACGTGGAGGCACTACTTATATGGGGTCAAAAGTATTATATATACCGACCACAAAAGTCTTCAACACATATTTAATCAGAAACAACTGAATATGAGGCAGCGTAGGTGGATTGAATTGTTGAATGATTACGACTTTGAGATTTGTTACCACCCGGGGAAGGCAAATGTGGTAGCTGACGCCTTGAGCAGGAAGGACAGAGAACCCATTCGAGTAAAATCTATGAATATAATGATTCACAATAACCTTACTACTCAAATAAAGGAGGCGCAACAAGGAGTTTTAAAAGAGGGAAATTTAAAGGATGAAATACCCAAAGGATCGGAGAAGCATCTTAATATTCGGGAAGACGGAACCCGGTATAGGGCTGAAAGGATTTGGGTACCAAAATTTGGAGATATGAGAGAAATGGTACTTAGAGAAGCTCATAAAACCAGATACTCAATACATCCTGGAACGGGGAAGATGTACAAGGATCTCAAATAACATTTTTGGTGGCCGGGTATGAAAGCCGATGTTGCTAAATACCTAGGAGAATGTTTGACGTGTTCTAAGGTCAAAGCTGAGCATCAGAAACCATCAGGTCTACTTCAACAACCCGAAATCCCGAAATGGAAATGGGAAAACATTACCATGGATTTCATCACTAAATTGCCAAGGACTGCAAGTGGTTTTGATACTATTTGGGTAATAGTTGATCGTCTCACCAAATCAGCACACTTCCTGCCAATAAGAGAAGAGGACAAGATGGAGAAGTTAGCACGACTGTATTTGAAGGAAGTCATCTCCACACATGGAATACCAATCTCTATTATCTCTGATAGGGATGGCAGATTTATTTCAAGATTCTGGCAGACATTACAGCAAGCATTAGGAACTCGTCTAGACATGAGTACTGCCTATCATCCATAAACTGATGGGCAGAGCGAAAGGATGATACAAACGCTTGAAGACATGCTACGAGCATGTGTTATTGATTTCGGAAACAGTTGGGATCGACATCTACCGTTAGCAGAATTTTCCTACAACAACAGCTACCATTCAAGCATTGAGATGGCGCCGTTTGAAGCACTTTATGGTAGAAAGTGCAGGTCTCCAATTTGTTGGAGTGAAGTGGGGGATAGACAGATTACGGGTCCGGAGATAATACAAGAAACTACCGAGAAGATCATCCAAATTCAACAACGGTTGAAAACCGCCCAAAGTCGACAAAAGAGCTACGCTGACATTAAAAGAAAAGATATAGAATTTGAAATTGGAGAGATGGTCATGCTTAAAATTGCACCTTGGAAAGGCGTTGTTCGATTTGGTAAACGAGGGAAATTAAATCCAAGGTATATTGGACCATTCAAGATTATTGATCGTGTCGGACCAGTAGCTTACCGACTTGAGTTACCTCAACAACTCGCGGCTGTACATAACACTTTCCACGTATCGAATTTGAAGAAATGTTTTGCTAAAGAAGATCTCACTATTCCGTTAGATGAAATCCAAATCAACGAAAAACTTCAATTTATCGAAGAACCCGTCGAAATAATGGATCGTGAGGTTAAAAGACTTAAGCAAAACAAGGTACCAATTGTTAAGGTTCGATGGAATGCTCGTAGAGGACCCGAGTTCACCTGGGAATGAGAAGATCAGATGAAGAATAAATACCCGCATTTATTTCCAGAAGATACGTCAACACCTCCAACTGCTTAAAATTTCGGGACGAAATTTATTTAACGGGTAGGTACTGTAGTGACCCGAACTTTTCCATGTTTATATATATATTAAATGAAATTGTTATTTACATGATTAAGTGTTTCCGACATGTTAAGCAATCAAACTTGTTAAGACTTGATTAATTGAAATAGGTTTCATATAGACAATTGACCACCCAAGTTGACCGGTGATTCACGAATGTTAAAACTTGTAAAAACTATATGATGACATATATATGGATATATATATAGTTAACATGATATTATGATAAGTAGACATATCATTAAGTATATTAACAATGAACTACATATGTAAAAACAAGACTACTAACTTAATGATTTTGAAACGAGACATATATGTAACGATTATCGTTGTAACGACATTTAATGTATATATATCATATTAAGAGATATTCATACATCATAATATCATGATAATATAATAATTTAAAATCTCATTTGATATTATAAACATTGGGTTAACAACACTTAACAAGATCGTTAACCTAAAGGTTTCAAAACAACACTTACATGTAACGACTAACGATGACTTAACGACTCAGTTAAAATGTATATACATGTAGTGTTTTAATATGTATTCATACACTTTTGAAAGACTTTAAGACACTTATCAAAAGACTTCTACTTAACAAAAATGCTTACAATTACATCTTCGTTCAGTTTCATCAACAATTCTACTCGTATGCACCCGTATTTGTACTCGTACAATACACAACTTTTAGATGTATGTACTATTGGTATATACACTCCAATGATCAGCTCTTAGCAGCCCATGTGAGTCACCTAACACATGTGGGAACCATCATTTGGCAACTAGCATGAAATATCTCATAAAATTACAAAAATATGAGTAATCATTCATGACTTATTTACATGAAAACAAAATTACATATCCTTTATATCTAATCCATACACCAACGACCAAAAACACCTACAAACACTTTCATTCTTCAATTTTTTTCATCTAATTGATCTCTCTCAAGTTCTATCTTCAAGTTCTAAGTGTTCTTCATAAATTCCAAAAGTTCTAGTTTCATAAAATCAAGAATACTTCCAAGATTGCAAGTTTACTTCCAAGTTTTCTAAATCCATTCCAAGTAATCATCCAAGATCAAGAAACCTTTGTTACTTACAGTAGGTTATCTTTCTAATACAAGGTAATAATCATATTCAAACTTTAATTCAATTTCTATAACTATAACAATCTTATTTCGAGTGAAAATCTTACTTGAAATTGTTTTCGTGTCATGATTCTGCTTCAAGAACTTTCAAGCCATCCAAGGATCCTTTGAAGCTAGATCCATTTTTCTCATTTCCAGTAGGTTTATCCAAGGAACTTGAGGTAGTAATGATGTTCATAACATCATTCGATTCATACATAAAAAGCTGTCTTATTCAACGTTATAAACTTGTAATCACTAGAACATAGTTTAGTTAATTCTAAACTTGTTCGCAAATAAAGTTAATCCTTCTAACTAGACTTTTAAAATCAACTAAACACATGTTCTATATCTATATGATATGCTAACTTAATGATTTAAAACTCGGAAACACGATAAACACCATAAAACTGGATATACGCCGTCGTAGTAAAACCTTGGGCTATTTTGGTTGGGATAATTAAAAGCTAAGAAGAACTTTGATTTAAAAGCTATACTTCTGGAAAAATGATTTTTCTTATGAACATGAAACTATATCCAAAAATCATGGTTAAACTCAAAGTGAAAGTATGTTTTTCAAAATGGTCATCAAGATGTCGTTCTTTCGACGGAAATGACTACCTCTTTCAAAAACGACTTGTAACTTGTATTTCCGACTATAAACTTATACTTTTTCTGTTTAGATTCATAAAGTTAAGTTCAATACGAAACCGTGGCCACTGGAATCACTCAAAACAGATTAGAAACGAAGAAATGGCGAGTAAAACAAGATTGATAAAAACTACTCATTTTACCTACGTGAAAGTTAGTAATAAATCTATTCCAACCATAACCTAATCAACTTATATTGTATATTATGTAATCTTGAGATACCATAGACACGTATACAATGTTTCGACCTATCATGTCGACCCATCTATATATATATATTGCGGAACAACCATAGACACTCTATATGTGAATGTTGGAGTTAGCTATACAGGGTTGAGGTTGATTCCAAAATATATATATAGTTTGAGTTGTGATCAATACTGAGATACGTATACACTGGGTCGTGGATTGATTCAAGATAATATTTATCGATTTATTTCTGTACATCTAACTGTGGACAACTAGTTGTAGGTTACTAACGAGGACAGCTGACTTAATAAACTTAAAATATCAAAATGTATTAAAAGTTTTGTAAATATATTTTGAACATACTTTGATTGATATGTATATATTGTTATAGGTTTGTGAATCAACCAGTGGCCAAGTCTTACTTCCCGACGAAGTAAAAATCTGTGAAAGTGAGTTATAGTCCCATTTTTAAAATCTAATATTTTTGGGATGAGAATACATGCAGGTTTATAAATGATTTACAAAATAGACACAAGTACGTGAAACTACATTCTATGGTTGAATTATAGAAATCGAATATGTCCCTTTTTATTAAGTCTGGTAATCTAAGAATTAGGGAACAGACACCCTAATTGACGCGAATCCTAAAGATAGATCTATTGGGCCTAACAAACCCCATCCAAAGTACCGGATGCTTTAGTACTTCAAAATTTATATCATATCCGAAGGGTGTCCCGGAATGATGGGGATATTCTTATATATGCATCTTGTTAATGTCGGTTACCAGGTGTTCACCATATGAATGATTTTTATCTCTATGTATGGGATGTGTATTAAAATATGAAATCTTGTGGTCTATTGTTACGATTTGATATATATAGGTTAAACCTATAACTCACCAACATTTTTGTTGACGTTTAAAGCATGTTTATTCTCAGGTGAATACTAAGAGCTTCCGCTGTTGCATACTAAAATAAGGACAAGATTTGGAGTCCATGTTTGTATGATATTGTGTAAAACCTGCATTCAAGAAACTGATTTCGATGTAACATATTTGTATTGTAAACCATTATGTAATGGTCGTGTGTAAACAGGATATTTTAGATTATCATTATTTGATAATATACGCAAAGCTTTTTAAACCTTTATTTATGAAATAAAGGTTATGGTTTGTTTTAAAAATGAATGCAGTCTTTGAAAAACGTCTCATATAGAGGTCAAAACCTCGCAACGAAATCAATTAATATGGAACGTTTTTAATCAATAAGAACGGGACATTTCAGGTAGGCGGGGGTGAATTCCACACTTGCGGTATTTGAAGCCCACGGTATTGGTCTGATTGCTTCTGGGGTCTTGAAAGGAGATGTTGGCGCACCAAAGGGAGATGATGGAGCGCCCCTTGGAAGCGCGTTGTCAGAGGTCCCCGCAAGTCCTTTGGTGCGGGATTTGGTCCTGTAGGCGAGGTAGCTCGCGCTTGCACAGGCTTGGGTACTTTTGGCTTGCTAGTCATTTCGATACATGTCACCGTATTAAAAGGAAACAAGCGAGTTGTTAGCGGACATATACAAAAAAGATCAAATCAAAACCTTTTAACTTGTATGTTCCACGAATGGCGCCAAATGATAAAACATAGAATAGCTGTGTCGGGTTCGGTCCATGCTTGACATCAATGACGAGGGATTTAAAGGTCAATTGAGTTTAACTCTCCGGTCCGGAGTACCGTGAATAACCCCTTACGAGATGAGGATCTCAGCAGGGGTGGTTAAACATAGACCCACCATCGATGGGTCACCGCTAAGCCACAGGGTTTATGTTCATAGAACGTTACTTGTAAATCAAGGGTATGTCTAGTCTCTAGTGAGATGCTTTAAGTCCGGTAGCGCGGGTATAATGGCGTTATGTGATAGGCGCTACTGTTAATAATAGTATATGGGTGAATGTAGAGTGAACGTCCCCTTCTGCTGTGGATTGAATCCATTATTTATAGGGTAATCCCTTTTGTCTTCTATCGCTACATAATAGAGCTGAAAGGATCGTGGCCTGTCAATAGTACATCCTTGTGTGAGCTGGCCCCACAAAAGTAAAAAGTGTTTTGTCGGACCTGACTCTTGTCTTCCAGGTGTCTTCTGTCAGCTACAACATTGCCCGACATGCATATGTAACCTTGGCGCTAGTATGGGACTTGCGCCAGGTCGGTGACTTGAGCGCTTATATCCTTCAGTGCGTGACATGCATGGCTCATATGATGATGCTGTTTGATGTGCTACACGGGCTGATCGGGTATGCGTATCATTACGATGCATTCATTTACTATATTGAATACTTTTCCTTTTATGAAATGTACTGAGTATTACTTTTGACATGTTGGCACAATGAATATTGAAAACTTTTTTAAATGAATATATTTTTATTAAAACGTCTCATGTAGAGGGGTAGAGGGGGGTTAACCTGGTATGGGTCACTTGATATCACGCAGAGTCAACGAAAACTTGCATTTGATTACTTGAATTACGCAAACTTGCATTACCTCCTTGTACATATTATGCCTGGAATTTCATATACATTTCTAACCTTACTTAAGAAACATGTTTCCATAACCTTAAGAAACATGTTTCCATAAGATCTTAACTTGACATCACCGAGTCAACAAAAACTTGCATTAAGATCTTGATATCACAACGAAAACTTGCATTACCTTATTATACATATTATACTGGAAGATCATATACGTTACATAAAAATTTAGATGTAAATAATTAAGAGTCTCAAACCCAATGACATCTCCGATTATATAATAAAATTATAAAAATAAAATTTTAGATGTAATAAATTAGGGGCGGGTGTTGGGAGGCCCGCACAAGCGAGTTCTGCAAAAGTAAGCAGCGTCAACACTCAGCCAGCCTATTACCCCTCCATAAATTTGTGCGCTAATTATTTATGAGTTGCGCGGCGACCGGCTCTCACCGCTCGCTTTGTTTTCCTTACTCATTAGTTTAAGGCAATTTTTTCTGTTACACATATCTTCCTTATTTATAGCCCTCTACATTCTTTCACTTTTTTATTTTGAACGATGTGGGAATAATTCTCAGTTAAACCAAATATTCCCCTTATCCACAAATTCTTCGTCACTCGTCACCCATTTCGTTGACTAACTGGTTAAACTAGTTCAACTATCATGAGAGATCAATTATTTAAGTCATATTTTTTTTAATTGAAAAAATTGAAACTGCTATAACAAAGTACACTTCAAATGAAGGCCCAAAGAAACATTACAAAAAAGACAAAAATAAAAAAGGGAACACTGCTTAAAAACTGAAACCAAGTAAACAAAAACAAAAACAACACACAAAACACAACACAACACCAAAACCAACCTAAGAAAGCCAAAACATATACTAAAGGAGTTGAAGCTTCAAATATTCTTTAAGAACTCTGTAAAAATCTTCAACTCGGCTCCTTGAATAATCTTTTCCTTTTTCCTTTCGTTCACATATATATAATGCCTAATTAGGTTATCCTATAACAATTTCTATTATTTTTTTTCATGTCAGATTAAGATATAAATTTGAATCTGAAACCTCCTCTTAGGATATCGCATTACACCTCCAAGAACTAATTTATCTGAAGATGTCAAGACCTTAATCACTATGTTATCTTATCTTGCAATTATTATGTGTTACATTGACCATTCAATGGTCAGACTTTAATTCCGTTACCTTCGATATTGTTATATACTTTCTTATTATACAAACATGTTTTTTTTTTTTTTTTTTTTGAAAAGCACAAAATTATTATTATTAAAACTTAGAAGGGGATTACACTATAAGCATGCGATTACATGCTAACAACAATCAATACACAAAGCTACACGACACCTAAGACCTGGAGCAGACTTAACCGATTGAACATTAAGGAGAACATGACAGAAACTTGACAGAATGCGCGAAGGTTTTAGCCATGATCATCGAAATATGAGGGGTTGATAAGCCATTGATTCCAGTCAAAACCGCCTTTTCTCGAACGTCTTGAGATCCATTCAAAAGTCTTGATTTGGACTTCGTTTAGTGCCAAGGGAATGTTGGATTTCTTCTTTATGAACGTGATATGGTTTCGGATACGCCATATAATGTACCCGCAGACCCATTCGACTGCTATCCACATGTCCGATTGAATATTTGGCACAGACCCTTTGATGCATCCTCTAAACATTTCTTCCAAGTGAGCGTATCCTGACCTGCTTGCGCTAAACCAACGAATCACTCGAGCCCACAATTCCTTAATATGATTGTATTGTACAATAGTAAATTACTATTGTACAAACATGTTTAATATGATTGTATTGTATAATAGTAAATTACTATACCTGGCAAACGGGTCGGACGGGTTAGGTTAAGGATCAAATGAGTTTGGGTCGAAATGAGTCATGGGTCGAAACCGGTCAGCTTTCAAATGGGTCCAAAGGGTTGGGTTGAGGCCTATTTTTCTCCTTAAAATTTTTTGGTCGGGTTGGGTCGAGACCCATTTTTAGCTTTCAGTTTTGCATTTCGTACTCCAAGTTAGCAGCATCATCACGTTTCATATTTCAAATATTAGTTTTAAGTTTCAGTTTCACGTTTTACATTTCAGTTTTCAATTTCGCGTTTCAATAAATCTAAAACGTAAACTCGCTAACATTTCAGTTTTGAGTTTCACGAACTCATATTCATATATAAAAATACGTCGTGTTTCACGTTTACGAAATGCGAAATTGAAAACTAAATATTTGTCGTAGGCTAACATGTAAGAAAGTGACTAGAATATAAGCTTCATTTTCAAAATGTGATAAGTGAGGAAAAGAAAGGCATAGGTGGGACAACCTACGATAATGAAGTCAACTGTATGGATGCATTAAATTCAATTAAACTGAATAAATGGATAGAACACAAGTTATGATTGTTGATTCGGTGTTTTAAACAAATAATATAATGACCCATTCAGACTCGTTTGTCCGACCTATTGGACCCCCTTTAATTTTTGAAAACATAATATAAAGACCTTTTGGGTCTGGTACCATACTTAAGTCACCACTCTAGAAGACCCAAAGAAAACCCATAGTCGACCCAAAGGACCCATCTTTTGAAGAACGAGTCCTGTTTGCCAGGTATATAAATTACACATATTTTGTTTTGTTGGGATGAACAAGTATATGAAACAATGATTTGAATTCACATTTTATAAATACTTTTTTTTTTAAAAAAAAGTTTACCATGGATTTTAATCAACCGATGAAAAGAATCAATCAAACCAATACAATACCAATACAGAAAACAAAGTCATGACATGTCTCGCCATTAAAACATGTAACTAAAACAAATCGAAACAAACTATCTAATGGCGAGTCGCGCCGATCTGAACAAAACGAAACTGGACAACATAAACAACCAGGCCACAGGAATAAAAAGTGTGTCAACAAAGCCAACTAGAAACCACAATCTAGAACCTAAGACACTAACAAAGAAACCAACATACGAAAAAAATAAAAATAACTAACATAATAAAAGCATCAACTACCACAACCGAAACAAAATCAATTAATGTTAATGCAATAAATGTACCAAACCGAGTTTCATTTTCTTGCCATACATACATTTAATCACAAATATTGTTTAATTACAAATACATATTATGAAAATATATACACCACTGATCGCCCGATCTCGATATTGTCTGAGAATTGTGACATTTATAACCAGGACAAACACACATTGAAAGACCTGACCAACGGGACAGGTTGAGTCGGGGATCTTATGGGTTTGGGTTAAAACGGGTCATGAGTCAAAACTTTGTAGTTTGTACGTGCCAAATTGGTCAGGTTGGGTTGAGAGCCAATGGGCATACATGAATGTCTCTTGAATTGTATTCCTGGTACAACTTTTTTAGAGCTTATATTGCACTGGTGTCAACACAAGTAACAGCTAAAAATACATGAGATTAGATGAATATTTGTTTAGCATGACATGAAACTTCAAAGAAAGTCGGTTGCTTTGACACGAAAATGTAGATATTGAGGCACCAAATCAGAAAATATCTATCCAAATACACAATTGATCTAAAAAAGTATGTGATGACAAATATCTTGTAAAGGCAACGCCCCAAAGTTGTAAATATGAGATTAAACTTGAGTCTTCACTAGAAATTCCCAAAGTCTCAATGGAATTCTAATAGTTTTCACATTTCTTTTATATAGGTTATGTTGGCAAAATAAATCGGTGAATGAAGTTGTTTGGACATGTTAAAAGCAAGAAGTGGAAATTTTGATCCACTTAACTTCACATGGTTTGATTTGGGTTGTATTTCACTTCAAAAAGGGCACGTCGTATACTCGTTATTTGCTTGAAATGGGAGCAGGTTAAAAGAGTTTATAGTAACCCAAAATCCATCTTTGATGCACATATTATTAAAAAAGTTGAATTGTGTTGTTGCAACAATGTTGTTTTTAACCATTGTTCATGAGCTATTTATTCATTATTTGAGGCAAAATTCAAAAGGTGTTTTGGATCCTAACCTAGCGCACTTTGTTTCGTACCAAAAAAGACCCCAAAACTATCAGTAACTTCCCAAAGAAACAAATCTTTCTTATGATCTTATCTAGCCGCCAAAAATTATCGCTTCATCATAATCCACCTATAACAAAAACACAATCAGCAGCAGATATTACAATAAAAGCAAGAGCACGCTGCAAAAGTTACCAAAAAAAAGAACACAATGCAGATTGCGAGCATAAAATAATTCAGAGCAGTCTAAAACATATCTGCTGTCTGAAGTTACATTAACAGGAATTAACTGTTAACTGTTTGTGGTAGAAACGAAAATGAAGCATCAAGAATTATGTAACAGGATTTAAGTTAACTGTTAAGCCACCACCTTTATAATCTATGAATTTCCCAACGCTCATTTATTTATCAGCCCCCGATGTTGCAACCGTAAGACATTGTCTCACCCATATATGGTTTTTATTACTTTGATAAATAAAACATTGGTTTCTTTTTGAATCGTCACCACCATTTTCCTCTTAAAGCGCAATTTTATACTTTTAAAGAAATGATATTTAAACCCCACTCTCCTATGATGAGAGAGCCTCACCCCATTTCACCTAACCCATTTTGGATACCTCCCCACAGTCACACCAAAAGAAATTACGGTGACACGCTCTAATTTTTAATCACACATGACAGTACACAGAAAATAGAAGAGTAGTAAAGTGTCGAGCTTCCAAAAACGATCTCTCACCAAAAGACAAAGTTCTAGCTTTCCAAAAAGCACAAGTGATAGGTGTAAGAGGTAAAGTGAAAGCTTTGGATGACAAAAGACATTAAATTAATTAGTGAAAATGTCATAAAACTTCTATTGGTGAAATAATGGAAGTGTTGAATTGTTCACAAAATCATTATTGACTCCGAATTTGGAACTCTGTTTCACAAAGATGTTTGACTTGCAAAGTTGCTGGTCAAATATCCGGTGCAGAATAGACACAAGGTCATTAACCAAAAGTAATCAAAGCATTTTTGAATCTCACAAATAAGATAGATAAAAGATTGAAAATGGTGAATCTGTAACAAGGATTATATCATTTCTAAACAAGTTTATACCTCTAATTCCATTTATAGTTTGACATTAAGTCAAACTGACTAATTTTGGAGCCATACAGAATATTTCAATCTTAAGGGCTATGAATGAGTACATGAGTTGTTTAATGTATAACACTTGTAAACTTGAAATTGTTATCGTAAAATTATAAGAACGCTCCTGTAAATATGAAATAGAAAAAATAGCAGGATTGACCTCAAAAGTCCAAATCCAAGATTCTTATGATCTTTACCTTGGAACAAAAAATCCAAGCTTTGAAAAATTCTCAAGTCAAGATGATAGCAAAAGAGCATCTCTATATGTACAACAAGTCAAGACGTAACAAGATCAACAGTTTTTTCTAGTGAGAATATGCATCGAGTCTCGTCTCAAAAGTAAACCACCTGATTGAAGATTTCCAGCCTACAATCTAGAAGCCCACCTTCTAGATATTCAAAGTAGGCAACCTTGACAACTCATATGGAGGTAGCAAAGTTGATGACGATGACGGCCGCCAACCTTCTCCGTTCACACCATTCCACCGCCATAGAATTTTTACTATAAATAGAGGTGCAAACCTCAGTTGTAAATTATCCTAAATCACTCAGAGAAGTGTAATCACAACCTTGAGAGTGTGTGTGAGTTTTTGAGAGTTTTTTTTGTAAGAGTTTTGTAATACTCTGTAAATCTATTCTTGTGAGTAATAGAGTTGTTTTTCTCTCAAATTTATATCTCCCAACGTCCAGGCGATCCCCTCTTCCTAACAAGTGGTATCAAGAGCTTGGTTAGCGACGTTGGTTGAGTTTTTGGGTCTTCTGAAGTTTTCTCAAAATTCAATTTTGAGTGTACCATTGGATTCGTCTCGTCGAACCGAGTCCAACGCAAAAAACAGCGACTTAAACGGAGTTATAACGAGCCCAGAAAATGCGGTCAAAGTTTGGTCAACTCGCCGGAATCTCGCCGGAGAAGACGACCGGTGCCGGAATTTTCGCCGGAGAAGACGATCACTGTAGCAGTACTGTATCGGTACTGTATCGGTACTGTAGCAATTCTGAAATTTTACAATTTGGTCCCTGAAATTTTCAGAATTTCATTCTTGGTCCCTGAAGTTTATAAAAATTATAATTTTGCCCCGTAAGTGGAATTTAAGCCGCAAAGTGTCTAACCACCATTTTCAACCATTCCGGACGTAACGGTGATCTCTGTTTTCTACAATTCAACCCCGTTTGTGTTGAAAAATTATTTTTAAGGTGATAATGTCCACAGAAGAGTCAGCATCATCTTCCGGAGCTATGATTATGCTCACAGCAACAAACTACACGCTGTGAAAACCTCGGATGGAAGATCTCCTCAGCTGTAAGGATTTGTTCGATCCTATTGAATTGAAGGGTATAAACCCTGATTCTGCCAAAGAGAAAGAGTGGAAGAAATCAAACCGAAAAACTATTGGTCAGATCCGTCAATGGATTGATCATAGTGTCTTCCACCATGTTGCACAAGAGACAGACGCATATGTCCTCTGGAAAAAGTTGGAGGACATGTACCAGGCCAAGACTGCTCGGAATAAAGCCCTGCTGATGAGGCGTTTAGTCAACATGAAGCTCAAAAGTGGAACTTCAGTTGCCGAGCATACCAGTGAGTTCCAGAGCTTGGTCAACCAGTTATCTTCTGTAGAGATGCCGCTTGGCGATGAAGTTCAGGCGCTACTGCTACTTAGTTCCCTTCCCGATAGTTGGGAAACGCTGGTAGTAACACTCAGCAACTCAGCCCCGAATGGCAAACTTACCATGTCAATGGTCAAGGATGCCCTATTCAGTGAAGAGGCAAGGAGAAAGGACATGGGCACAGATCAGACCCATGCCTTTGTCACAGAGAATCGGGGGAGACAGCGAATGAGTAGCAAAAATAAATGTAGAGGCAGAAGCAAGAGCAGGGGCAGGTCAGCTGATGGCAGAAAACCAGCATATAAATGCCATCATTGTGGATTAGAGGGACATATGAAGAAGAACTGCTATAGATTGAAAGAGGAACAAGGTCAAAGTAGTTCACAGCCGAAGAATAAGGGTGGAGAAACATTAGTGACTATCCCTGGTGATGTAGCTTATTGTTCAACCCATGATGAGACATGCCTTCACGTCTCACGAGAAGACACATAATGGGTGGTAGATACTGCAGCTTCCTACCACGTGACTCCATACAAGGAATACTTCACAACATACAAAGCTGGAGACTTTGGAGCTGTGAAGATGGAAAATTCCAGTTCCGCTGAGATTTTCGGAATTGGTGATGTCAAGATAAAGACAAGTTCCGGGAGCACAATCACTCTGAAGGATGTCCGCCATGTGCCAGATCTTCGGCTGAATCTACTTTCCGGAGTAGCTCTCGATAAACAGGGCTATGATAGTCATTTCAGTAGAGGCACATGGAAATTGTCAAGAGGCGCTATGATAGTCGCTCGAGGACACATTTGTGGCACACTGTACAAGACTCATGTGAATATCTGCACAGACAGCATTAATGTTGCGGAAAAGGAGGCTTCACAAAATTTATGGCACCAGAGACTCGGTCACATGAGTGAGAAAGGGTTGTCTACCCTAATAAAGAAGGAGCTTATCAATGTAGACAAGGACGCTGCACTAGATCCTTGCAATCATTGTCTGTTTGGTAAGCAACATAGAGTCTCGTTTAATTCCTCTTCAACGAGAAAATCAGAGTTACTCAGTCTGGTACACTCTGATGTTTGCGGTCCCTTGGAGGTTGAATCAATTGGCGGCAACCGATACTTTCTAACGTTTATCGATGATGCTTCTCGAAAGGTGTGGGTATATTTCTTGCGGACGAAGGACCAGGTGTTCGATTACTTCAAACAGTTCCATGTCATGGTAGAACGTGAGACAGGAAAGAAGTTAAAGTGTCTTCGATCCGACAACGGCGGTGAATACTCTTCCAGGTAGTTCGATGCCTATTGCAGATCATATGGCATCCGACATGAGAAGACGGTCCCACGTACCCCTCAACATAATGGTATAGCAGAAAGAATGAACCGAACAATCATGGAACGTGTTCGGAGCATGCTCAGTATGGCTAAGCTGCCAAAGCCATTCTGGGGAGAAGCAGTCAGAGCCGCTTGTTATTTGATCAACCGATCTCCATCAGTACCACTGAATTTTGAAGTTCCGGAGAAACTTTGGTCTAGAAAGGATCCATCATACTCTCACTTAAGAGTATTTGGATGTTTGGCGTACGCACATGTATCCAAGGAGCTCAGGCAGAAGCTGGATGCAAGGACCACTCCATGCATATTCATAGGCTATGGAGATGAAGAATTTGGATACAGATTATGGGATCCAAAGGAGAAAAAGGTGATCAGAAGTAGGGACGTAGTGTTCCATGAAAGCCAGACAATAGAAGATATTGAAAAGCCCACAATATCTCAGAAGACAAATGTTGCTGCTCAGGTGCCAGAGGCAACAACGGAATCATTCATGAGAAATGAATTTTCAGTGCAGGAAGAAATTCCAGAAGTAGAAGATAATGAGGAAAATGACGGTGCTGAGCAGGGGGAGCCACAACCCCATATGCCAGACGTTCCAGTACCATCACAAGGTCAAGATGATGGTGGATCTCCTCAAAATGTTCCAGAAGTTCGTAGATCTGAACGAGGTCGGATTCCATCGAGTAGATATCCAGAATCCGAGTACCTTCTACTTACTGAAGATGGAGAACCGGAGAGTTTTCATGAAGTAGTAACTCATAAGGATAAAGAAAAATGGTTGCTCGCAATGCAGGATGAGATGGATTCTCTGCAGAAAAATCAAACTTATGAGATTGTAGAACTTCCACGCGGGAAGAAGGCACTGAAAAATAAATGGGTGTTCAAGCTGAAAAAGGATGGTAGTGGAAAAGTGGTGAAATACAAAGCACGACTTGTAGTCAAAGGATTCCAACAGAAGAAAGGGATTGATTTTGATGAGATATTTTCACCAGTAGTCAAGATGACTTCAATTAGAGTCATACTTGGATTGGTCGCAAGTATGAACTTGGAGCTTGAACAGATGGATGTAAAGACAGCTTTTCTTCATGGAGATTTACATGAAGAAATTTACATGGAGCAGCCGGAAGGTTTTGAGGTTTCAGGAGATAACCTCGTATGCAAGCTGAAGAAAAGTTTGTATGGTTTGAAGCAGGCACCTAGGCAGTGGTACAAGAAGTTTGACTCGTGCATGGTGAGTCACGGGTACAAGAAAACTACAGCAGATGAGTGTGTCTACATTCAGAAGTTTTCTGAAGGAGATTTCGTTGCTCTTCTACTTTATGTAGACGATATTTTGATCGTAGGGAAAGACGTAACGAAGATCAACCAGCTGAAGAAGGAACTCTCTAAGTCTTTTGACATGAAAGACTTAGGACAGGCTCAACAGATTTTGGGAATGCAAATAACCAGAGACAGGAAGAATAAAAGGTTATGGCTATCTCAAGAGAAGTATATTGAACGAGTGCTTTCACTTTTCAATATGAACAATGCCAAACCTGTTAGCATTCCATTAGCCAACCATTTCAAGTTAAGCAAGAGTTCTTGTCCCTCATCCAAGGAAGAGATCGGGGAGATGTCTTCAGTACCATATTCTTCAGCAGTTGGAAGTTTGATGTATGCAATGGTGTGTACAAGGCCCGATATTGCTCACGCAGTGGGAACAGTGAGTCGTTTTCTCTCGAACCCCGGGAAAGAGCATTGGAATGCGGTAAAATGGATTCTCAGATATCTTAAGGGTACAACGAATCTATGTCTTTGTTACGGGGGAGCTGATCCAATCTTGAAAGGCTATACAGATGCCGATATGGCCGGAGATCCTGATAGTAGGAAATCTACTTCAGGATTCATTTACACTTTTGCAGGGGGAGCTGTTTCATGGCAGTCAAGACTACAGAGGTGTGTTGCATTATCCACAACTGAAGCAGAGTATATTGCTGCCGCAGAAGCTGGAAAAGAAATGTTGTGGTTAAAGCGTTATCTTCAAGAATTTGGAATCAAGCAAAAGGAGTACAAGGTATATTGTGACAGTCAAAGTGCTATAGATTTGAGCAAGAACTCCATGTACCATTCTCGTACAAAACATATTGATATTCGCTATCATTGGATACGCGAGGTAATTGATCGACAACTGTTGAGACTAGTGAAGATCCATACAAAGGAGAATCCTGTGGATATGTTAACAAAGGTGGTGACTCGAGAGAAGTTGGAGTTATGCAGAGACATAACTGGAATGTTTGTGGATTCGGCTGGAGGGGGAGAATTGAAGATTTCCAGCCTACAATCTAGAAGCCCACCTTCTAGATATTCAAAGTAGGCAACCTTGACAACTCATATGGAGGTAGCAAAGTTGATGACGATGACGGCCGCCAACCTTCTCCGTTCACACCATTCCACCGCCATAGAATTTTTACTATAAATAGAGGTGCAAACCTCAGTTGTAAATTATCCTAAATCACTCAGAGAAGTGTAATCACAACCTTGAGAGTGTGTGTGAGTTTTTGAGAGTTTTTTTTGTAAGAGTTTTGTAATACTCTGTAAATCTATTCTTGTGTGTAATAGAGTTGTTTTTCTCTCAAATTTATATCTCCCAACGTCCAGGCGATCCCCTTTTCCTAACACTGATTAACATCCAATCATCCATGTACAAGCCTACAAGAATGTTGAAGTGGGTGCTTACTGATTAGGTATTAAAATCAAACTGGTGCAATGTTGTTCAGTTAATGGTTTTGTGAATATAAAATATGAAAGAAGTGAAGTTACTGTCTTTCTAGTGGTTGTCACCTGTCAATGAACATGTACAAGTTTAGGAACACATTATAATACATTATTTTTTGTGTCATCTCATAAACATGACGGAAAAAGTTTTAAAAAAATTTGTAAATTTCAGACTTTATGTACAAATTACAAGGTAAAAGAACTAGGAGTTGACCGACGAATGTTGGCATTGTTTCTAAAACTAACACGCCATGGATATAAAGTAGGTTCCACTTCAAAAAATACAAGATTATATCTTATGTAACTGATAGGTTCAAGAGGTAAAGTAAAAGCCTTTGTTGACTTTTAAAGTCAAATAACTCGGTTCCACTTCAAAGTGTATGATGATCCTCAAACTTACAATGGATAATGGGTTAAAAATAACATAAGATATACGATATTAATCAGTGAAAATGTAAAAATAAAAATAAAACATCTATTGGTGAAATAATTAAAGTGTTTGTTCACAAAAATCATTATTGGATTTGAAATTTGTTTCACATGCAATATGTATGAATTGCAGAGTTGCTGGTCAATGGCCAAATATCTGGTGCAAAATTAACACAAGACCATCATACGATCCGAAAGACCGCAGTTGTTTGTCCGTATATGCTTTGGCCTTGCATATTTGTTGCACTTTTCAACCAATGGAACAAACTCATGGTGATACAGAAAGTAAATTTATGATTAAATATCAAAAGCTTATATAAGTTGAAAGTAGAGCAACAAATATTAATAATGTGAAAACAACAGACGGGGTGATCAACATCTGACCTCTTTATGCTCAAGTTTACTCTGTATACTCCAACTTCTCAAACTGGGCCACCCGAACAGAGCGTGTTTTCCTCTTGATTGTTTTATGTGTAGATTCACACAACTTACATATGTACAGGAACTACCATAAAATAAATAACCCTTCATCAGATATTCTACTTAACTGATCTACAGTAATAAACAATGCCAGCAAAAACCTAATTTCTATGTATGTAGAGTTCAATAAGCGCAAGCGTAATACTAAAAGAATCTCATCATATACCTAATGAAAGCCTATAAGATCATAAACTTATAGACATAAAAATAAGAATCACCACATGACCCTAAATGTTGCCAGAAGCGCATAGTGGTGGGTTGGGTAATGGGTTAAAGCTGGTCAACTTCTGTAAGGGTCAAAATTCCTAGAAATTCACTATGAAAATAGAGCATATTTGATGACATTACTGGTCTTAATAACAACACCTAGAAATTCACTATGAAAATAGAGCATGTTTGATGGTGGAATCAAACAATACATATATCAACTATATGATGTATTTATTATGAACATAAGAAAAGTACAAGAGAGGGAGAAATACACATACCTATGTAAATATTGAAATTAAGACCAGCAGTAGAATGCCAAACTCAAAAAACTGCATCTTCTTAGATAATGTTTTTGACAGAAAACTCAAAATGACATCTTACCCCATACTCTAGCTTTATTTAACAGCTTCATCTAAAACTACAAAACAAACAACATTTGTTTCTACAATAACTTACACCCTCGCAAAATTATATAACTTGGCTTTCTGATAACTCGCAACATTTACTTGGCTAATAATCCATGTCCACCATAGTTAAATTAACATTATGTTCATAATTCATAAAACTCTGCTTCTTGAGAACTTCAACATTGTAGCAATAACATACATACAAATAAGATAGTTAGCTACACCTCATTCAACCACGACAAATGTAAAAATACTTCAAAGTTGTGAACTAAGTGAGGTTATCCAATGACTGTTTCCACCCATTTCCATGACCGTTTCCAACCATTTCCATGACCATACGCTCCTAATGAGGTTATCCGTAAGTTTCCATCAAGTATTTCGGTACTAGCCTACCTATCAACTCAGTCAACGTATTCTTCAATGAACCGTTTGCTATCTTCTTCACTAACAGTGTTAAGGTCGTAACATCAAGTGAGTAACTTTTTACTTCCATTTCATGTAAAAGAATCTCTACATCGTCATAGTATTTATTTATTAGATATCCTTGCAGAAGAACGTTGTATGTAACATCATCTGGCAAACAACCACTCTCACCCATTTTTAGAAACAACTTCTTTGCATCACTTGGTAGACCTTCCTTACAAAGAGCACTAATTATCACACTATATGTTTGAACATCAGGTTTCAAGCCTTTATTATTTAGGTCCTCAAAGAGAACCCTTGTGATATCAAACTTATCACATTTGCTTGCACCATCAATCACGATGTTATACACAACAATATCCGAATTGTGCTTGCTATTGCCCATTAACTTGAACAAAGAGAATGCATCTTTTACCAGATTGTTGCTGCAAAGACCCTTTAAGATTATTCCATAAGTTAATTCATCGGGAAGTTGACCTTGTGCAAGCATCTCATCAAAGAGTTTGCGAGCTGCCGCACAACGTCCAGCGCTAAACAATCCTTGTATCATGCAATTGTAAGTGACTTTATCACGTTTCAACCCTATTCTTTTCATTTCACAAAACAGATCCACGGCCTTGTCTATCATCATATTTTTACAATACCCATTTATTAAGCTACTGTAAGTGACAACATTAGGGACCAGTCGTTTAAGTGTCATTGAATCAAAAGTTGTTTTTGCTTTACTCATTTCACCTCGTAAACAATAACCGTCAATAAGTGAACTGTATGTTACTACGTCAGGAACCTTTCCTCTCTCAAACATGATGTTGATCACAGCTTCTGCTTCATCTACTTTACCATCTTTGCAAAATGCATCCACTAATACATTGTAGGTTTTTACAATTAAAGAGATTCTTTCATCCTCCTTTTCTTTTAGTATATTACAAACTTCATCCCAACGACCTAAATTACAAAGACCATGAATCAAAGAGGTGTATGTGATGACATCTGGTAGAATCCCTTTGCGAAACACCATCTCTTTGAAAAGATCAAAAGCATCATCAATCATTTTGTCTTTGCAGAGACTGTCAATGATGGTGCTATATGTAACGATACTAGGTTTATGACCTCTTTCATTCATTAGCCTGAGCAAAGCAATAGCAGTAACATTCTTTCCGACCTTACAAAGTCCCTTAATCATTGTGCTATACATAACTACATTAGGTTCACAGAGATTCTGTTTGATAATCTTTTTGAAGAATATCTCAGCTTCAAGAATCCTATCTTCTATAACAAGGCCATCTAATAGTGTACTAAAAATGAACACATCTGGTACAATGGCTTGTCTGAAGCAAATACCTAGAAGTGCAAAACCTTCAATGGTACGGTGCAAGTGGCAACAACACTTGATAGAAGTACTAATATTGTATTTATCAAGAGGAACACCAATTGAACACATGTGTTTGAAAAGATCAAGTGAAGAAGAATAATGTTTCATTCTGGTGACAGCAGTCAACAACTGATTGAACTGAACCACAGATGGCAGAGGTCTTCTATGAGTCATTTCATCAAACATATTGTAAGCATCATTCAAGTTATCATAAACATAAATATTCTGAATTGAGGAAGATTTAGAGTGGATGGAGGCTGCTAAAAATGAATTATGAGGAGGATTAAATCGAAGACCTAATTGAAATTGAAAGGAATATGAAAAGGGGGTTTTAGAGAAATTGTGGGTAGAAGAAAGATTACCTTTGAAGTTGATGAAAGCATTAACAACAGAAGCAACATGATTTCTTCTTCGATTCATCGTTTTAGTTTAACAGCAAGAATTGGAGGTCAACCTACCTTCGAGCTAGACTCTCGTATACTCCCTCGCGTAAAGTTAAATTCCTGACGGCCTTTTTTTCTATCACTTGATGATATGGACATTCAAATACTCTTAGCAACCTAAGTACCTAACCGCAGGTTTACTTCAAATTTCGTGCAAGATTTTTTTTCCTAATTAAGAACTTATATATATATATATATATATATATATATATATATATATATATATATATATATATATATATATATATATATATATATATATATAATATATAAACTTGTTTAAATTAATAGTGTATTTACTAATAGGAACACCAATTGAACACATGTGTTTGAAAAGATCAAGTGAAGAAGAATAATGTTTCATTCTGGTGACAGCAGTCAACAACTGATTGAATTGAACCACATTTGGCAGTGGTCTTCTCTGAGTCATTTTATCAAACAGATTGTAAGCATCATTCAAATTTTTAACTTTTTGATACCTAGATAGAGAGCGATTATCACAAACATAATCATTCTGAATCGAGGAAGATTTGGAGTGGATGGACGCTGCTAAAAATGTATTATGAGGAGGATCAAATCGAAGACCTAATTAAAATTGAAAGGAATATGAAAAGGGGGTTTTAGAGAAATTGTGAGTAGAAGAAAGATCACCTTTGAAGTTGATGAAAGCGTTAACAGCAGCAGAAGCAACATGATTTCTTCTTCGATTCATCGTTTTAGTTTAACAGCAAGAATTGGAGGTCAACCTACCTTCGAGCTAGACTCTCGTATACTCCCTCGCGTAAAGTTAAATTCCTGACGGCCTTTTTTTCTATCACTTGATGATATGGACATTCAAATACTCTTAGCAACCTAAGTACCTAACCGCAGGTTTACTTCAAATTTCGTGCAAGATTTTTTTTCCTAATTAAGAACTTATATATATATATATATATATATATATATATATATATATATATATATATATATATATATATATATATATAACTTGTTTAAATTACACTGATAATTCTTGAAATTGAGAGTAAACTAAATCGATCATCCTTATTTTTTTGATAATTACACCAATTATCTTCTTTCAATATATAAGGATAGTACACACAAATTTAATCGAGTCAACAACAAACGTCGATTTATTGGCGACTTGAATGTCGCTTAGAACCTAAATTGAACCACAAACACGTTTATGAAAATACACATTATGAAAATATATACACCACTGATCGCCCGATCTCGATATTGCCTGATGAGAACTGTGACATTTATAGCCAGGACAAACACACATGGATAGATCTGACCAACGGGACAGGTTGGGTCAGGGATCTTATGGGATTGGGTTGAAACGGGTCATGGGTCAAAATGGTAAGATTTTTTGTACGTGTCAAATGGGTCGAGTTGGTTCAAGAACCAATGGGCATACATGAATGTCGCTTGAATTGTATTCCTGACACAACTTTTTTTAGAGCTTAAATTGAAACTTTGTTTAGATAGAATCTTTGTTTAGCACTTTAGCATGACATGAAACTTTAAAGAAAGTCTGTAGCTTTGACACGAAAATGTAGATATTAAGGCACCAATCTGAAAAAAATCTATCCAAATACGATCTAAAAAAGGTATGTGATGACGAATATTTTTGAAAGGCAAGACCCGAAGTTGTAACTATGAGATTAAACTTGTGTCTCCACTAGAAATTTTCAAGTCTTAAAAGAATTTTAATAGTTTTCACATGTCTTTTATATAGGTTGTGTCGGCAAAATAAAATGGTGAATCAATTCGAACAATTACAAATCCATTGTATGTATATACCTCTTGGCATTGTTGGATGTTCCAATAAACGGCGAAGAATTTATGTTAATAAAAAAAATTTCTGTTCCAAATAAAAAGTTTCAAGAGAAAAACCACCCTATATGTCCAAATCCGAAGCATTCATTTAAGCCTATATATTTTCCGTATTCTTTCCTTATTACAATAACAGGTCAAGTTGTTTGAACATGTTAAAAGCAAGAAGTGGAAATTTTGATCCACTTACCTTAAGATGGGTTGATTTGGGTTGTATTTCACCTCAAAAAGGGAACGTCAAATACTCGTTATTCGCTTGAAAGGGAGAGGGTTAAAAGAGTTGAAAGTAACCTAAAATCCATCTTTGATGTGTTGAGAAAATAGAGTATTCAAAGAATTAATATGCTCATTAACTGAAGTAGATTCATTCATGCGTAGCGCATAAAGTTTCCTCTTAAGGAATATCTTGTTGTGGAGTGATTTGGTCTCGTACAATTTTACGAGGTGATCCCAAATCTCTTTCGCCGTCTTCTTTTCTTCTATGATAGACAAAACGCCATCTGCTAGTGCCAGATGAAGATTTGCGATAGCCTGGCCGTCCATCTCTTCCCATTTTTCATCAGTGACTTCGGCGGAACGTCCACTGATGGCCGCCAAACACTTATCCTTTCTCAGGATAGCTTTCATCTTTAGTTTCCATAACGAGAAGTTACTCCCGTTGAACTTTTCAATTTCGAATTTTGTAGACATTGCTATAATTACAATCTTCTTTTCGACAATACTACTTTTCGAGAAATAGTACCCGAGAACTTTTATCGAGTGAAATTAATCTTACTTATTTTCTGATGTGGACGATCCACTCCAGTGGCAACCACAGAGCATACGATAAGTAGATTAATACTGTAGCGACCCCGACAAATCGTCAAATGACGGCGTCATCTACGTATGGTCCCATTACATGTGTCGTAGGTCTTTATAACAAAGTTTGACCGAAAATATGTCGCATTCATTTCATAAAAGGATGTTTCAATGTTTACAAAAGAAGTTCCCATAACGAGTACATAACAATGGTTAAAGTTTGTATGAAACACATGCGACACAATTTAAAGTAGCCAAAATACGCTCCACGTATGCAATATACTCGACATCCAATGCAAGTATCAAAAAGTATGTGCGGAAGCATGCATCACCTAAGTTCAAGGACCTGAGAAAACATAGAGAATCTGTCAACGAAAACGTTGGTGAAATCATAGTTGTATGCATAAAGTATATTTGTATCACAAGGTTTAGTATAAAACGTTTATCAAGCGTATACATCTCAAAAGATGTGTTTGTATCACGAGCACCCAATTATCAAGCTTAACTGAATCTTACCTCTGCATAATAGTGTTAGAACCTACACTATACATTGAAAGAACGTTTCATTCCTTCGAATGAGGGTTCGTTAAACCCGCATGGCCACACAACATAATTTCTCGCTTACACCCTACAAGTGTAACTAATGATAATTGGACTTGAGGCTTTTCGTTCTAACTCGTATGTATCTTTGCTTTTGTATAGTATTCGAAACGTTAAAGTATGAAAAGTATATGTAAGTATGTATTGTATATGTTTTCTCATCCCACGATTTTTAAAGTATAAAAGTGTTTGAAGAGTGGGCTATGATCTCACCTTTGATTGCAAGAGTAAATAAGTACTTCAACAAGTAATGTGCGCAAAGGACAACGCTAGCCTCGACCTAAACAAATAGGTTGTATCAATAACGATAGTCACGAAGGGTCAAAATTGCTCAATTAGTCCTATGGCTCAACACGACTCGATTATGAAGTATGTGAAGCAAATAGTCAAGTTTCATGCAAGATACATGTATAGAAACAAGTTAGAAAGATTGCATAATCAATTGGTTAAGTTTGACAAAAAGTCAAACTTTGGTCGGTCAAAGTCAACGAAAAAGTCAACATGTTCGGGTCGGTCCCGAACAAATTTTCTATGCTAATTATTCATATATAAGCATGTTAGAACAAGTTGCATGTGAATTGGAGGTCTAGAACGTGCCAAACATTTTTCACATTTGGGACAAGGAGGTCAGAACCTGGCCCCCTTATATGTCGCGCCGCGACAGGAAGGGCCGCGCCGCGGCAAAGGCCGGGTGCTGGTGCCTGGCCAGTCCCAAATGTTCAAGTCTCAATCCAAAACCTTTTTGTGCATAAAACACAAACCGCTAACACTTAGGACTCGCACCTTATATCGTTGGAAAGCTCTTTTGACGTAGAATGCAACTAAACACAATTCATCAATCAAAAACCTCATTTGTAACAACCGAGTTTTCAAACCAAGTGATCATTCAATGCACCCATTAATGCTTCAAACTCACCAATGCACATTTAATGATTTGGGCATTCAATGCATACATATGACATGCCATTTTGTAGGTAATTGAGCATACAATACCACTAACAACTTACTAACAACAAATCATGGCAATCAATGCATCAAATAATCCTTTCAAGTTCATTAAACCCTAGCTCAATTCCACCAAAAATCAATAAACAAGTTCTTAGAGTTTTCTCATGCAACCTATACATCAAAATGAAGCTAGTAACACTAGGAATAAGATTAAAACATGAACTCTTAGCATCAACAACATATGAACACTCAAAATTCAAGATTAAGCATGTGAACTTTCAATATGAACTAGTTACATCAAAATAGCAAGAACAAGCATACAAAACACATAATCATACTAGACTTGAGCCATAGACACTAATTAACAACCTTTTAACTCAAAAATCTCAAGAACACATAATATTAGTGATTTTAGAAAGTTACCCAAATTTGATGAAATCGGTATGGAATCGAAGAGGAGATCACGAGGAGTTCAAATATGTAATTTGTTTTGATCGAATCCTTCTTGAACGAATTTGGATGAGGAATTGCTTTTTGATGAATTTAAAGAATGGTGGAAGTATTAGATGAAAAGGAAAAATTAAATGAAGAAATGAGGTGGAAGAGTTTGACTAGTCAAGTGGCTAGTCACCACTTTGGTGTCTTGGCGAAACAAGTCCCTCAAGTTGCAATCGGGTGCGTTAAATTACCTAAAACAAGATAATTGAAACGCGTATTAACGGAAGATGTTATAAACATATAACGGAGTTTAAAATAGTTAAACGGAAAAGTTGACAGAAAAAGGCGGGATGTTACATTACCTACACCTTAAAAGAAATTTCGTCCCGAAATTTAGGTAGGCGTAGTGGTCGTTGTTTCTTCCTCGGAATCTGACGTTTCCGGAACTGGGAATAGATGAGGGTGTTTCTTTCGCATTTGATCTTCTCTTTCCCAAGTAAACTCGGGTCCCCTTTTGGCGTTCCAACGGACCTTAACAATCGGGATCCGGCTTTGTTTCAATTCCTTCTCGACGTAGTCCACAATTTCAACCGGTTCCTCCACAAAATGGAGTTTGTCATTAATAGTAAGTTCCTCGAGAGGAACGACGATATCGGGCTCGGCAAGACATTTCTTCAAGTTAGATACATGAAAAGTAGGATGGACGGAGCTTAGTTGAGGCGGAAGATCCAAACGATACGCAACGGTTCCAACACGCTCTAAGATTTTGAAAGGACCAACGTACCGCGGATTTAGTTTCCCACGTTTCCCAAAACGGATGACACCTTTCCAAGGTGCGACTTTTAACATGACGCGGTCACCGACTTGAAATTCGAGGTCTTTGCGTCTTTTGTCGGTATAGCATTTTTGACGACTCCGGGCCGTCCGAAGCCTATCTCGGATTTGAAGAATCTTCTCGGTGGTTTCGTGAATGAGTTCGGGCCCGGAAATTTGCACGTCACCCACTTCGGCCCAACAAAGAGGAGAGCGACATTTTCGACCATATAACGCTTCAAAAGGTGCGGCCTTAATACTCGCGTGATAACTATTGTTGTAAGAGAATTCGGCGAGAGGTAAGTGATTGTCCCAAGCTTTTCCAAAATCAACAACGCAGGCTCGTAACATATCCTCTAAGGTTTGTATTGTACGTTCACTTTGCCCATCGGTTTGGGGATGATATGCGGTGCTCATGTCCAAACGCGTTCCCAACGCTTCTTGTAACGTACGCCAAAATCTAGAAACGAAATGACCATCTCGGTCGAAGATAATCGATAACGGTACTCCGTGTCGGGCTACAATCTCTTTAATGTAAAGTCGTGCAAGTTTCTCCATTTTGTCGGTTTCTTTCATGGCGAGAAAGTGCGCGGATTTGGTGAGACGGTCAACAATGACCCAAATTGTATCATAACCGCCCGACGTTTTCGGTAGTTTGGTGATAAAATCCATCGTGATCCTTTCCCACTTCCATTGCGGGATCTCGGGTTGTTGAAGTAACCCGGACGGTCTTTGGTGTTCGGCTTTGACTTTAGCGCAAGTCAAACATTTGGCGACGTATCTAGCAACTTCCTTTTTGATGTTCGGCCACCAATATTTTTCTTTAAGGTCATGGTACATCTTATTGGCGCCGGGATGAATCGAGTATCGTGATTTGTGGGCTTCGTCTAGGATGAGGTTTCGTAAATCGCCATATCTAGGCACCCAAATTTTTCCGGCGTAATATCGAAGTCCGGTCTCCTTAACTTCGAATCGGGAGACGAGAATGTTTAAAAGTTCGCGTGCGATGTTGTTGTCCTTAAGAGCTTCATCTTGGGCTACCCGAATTTGGCTATTAAGGTTGGAGTGTATGGTGATATTCAAAGCTCGGACACGAAGAGGCACCGCTCTTTCCTTTCGACTTAAGGCATCGGCCACTACATTTGCCTTCCCGGGGTGGTAACGAAGCTCGCAATTATAATCGTTCAAGGTCTTAATCCACCTTCGTTGTCTCATGTTTAGTTGCTTTTGATCAAAGATATGTTGGAGACTTTTGTGATCGGTAAAGATGGTACTTTTGGTACCAAGAAGATGATGTCTCCATAACTTAAGTGCAAAGATGACGGCACCGAGTTCAAGATCATGTGTCGTGCAGTTTCGTTCGTGGACTTTGAGTTGTCGAGAGGCATAAGCAATGACTTTCTTTCGTTGCATTAATACGCATCCATAACCGTTTTTCGAGGCATCACAATATACAACAAAATCATCATTGCCTTCGGAAAGTGACAAGATAGGAGCGGTGGTTAGCTTAGTTTTCAAGATTTGAAAAGCGGTTTCTTGTTCGGATGACCAAATGAACTTTCGGTCCTTGTGAGTTAACGCGGTTAAAGGACGAGCGATTAGGGAGAAATCCTTGATGAATTTACGATAGTATCCGGCGAGACCCAAGAATTGACGAATTTGAGTAGGAGTAGTAGGAGTCTCCCATTTACTAATGGCTTCGATTTTTGCGGGATCGACTTTAATGCCTTGATCACTTACAACGTGACCGAGGAATTGAACTTCCTTCAGCCAAAATTCACACTTGGAGAACTTGGCATAGAGTTGTTCTTTTCTCAAGAGTTCAAGCACGAGTCGGAGATGTTCTTTGTGTTCCTCTTTGCTTTTAGAATAGACCAAAATATCGTCGATGAACACGATAACGAATTTGTCGAGGTAAGGTTTGCACACGCGGTTCATGAGATCCATGAACACCGCCGGTGCATTTGTGAGACCAAAAGGCATGACAAGGAATTCATAACTACCATAACGAGTCCGGAAGGCGGTTTTGGAGACATCTTCCCCCTTAACCCTTAGTTGATGATAACCCGAACGGAGATCGATTTTTGAATATACACGAGAACCTTGTAGTTGATCAAAGAGGTCATCGATACGAGGAAGAGGATATCGGTTCTTAACCGTCAATTTGTTTAGTTCACGATAATCAATGCACATTCGTAGGGATCCGTCTTTCTTCTTGACGAACAAAATCGGAGCTCCCCATGGTGAATGGCTAGGTTGAATGAAACCACGGTCAAGTAACTCTTGGATTTGACTTTGCAATTCTTGCAATTCGGATGGAGCGAGTCTATATGGTGCACGCGCTACGGGTGCGGCTCCTGGAATAAGATCGATTTGAAATTCAACCGGTCGATGAGGTGGAAGACCCGGTAATTCGTCGGGAAATACATCGGAAAAGTCACTAACAATCGGCACATCTTCGATGCGCTTTTCGTCGGCCTCGAATTTCTTAATGTGAGCAAGAATCGTGAAACAACCCTTGCGAAGTAGCTTTCGAACTTTAAGGCACGAAACGATATTGAGTCCGGTGCAATTTTTGTCGCCATAGACAATCAATGGTTCACCATTCTCGATAGGAATTCGGATTGCGTGAAGATCGCAAAGAATGTGAGATTTATTTTTGACCATCCAATTCATACCGATTATTACATCAAAACTCCCTAGTTCCATGGGTATCAAGTCAATTTCAAATTCATTACCCAAAATGTTTAAAGTACACCCCCGGTAATATGTGTCGGCACTTAAGAGTTTTCCGTCGGCCACTTCGATGGAATAAGTAGTATCTAAGGGGTGTGGTGGAGTGCAAAGAGTAGGAGCCAAAGTCTTAGACACAAAACATTTATCGGCACCCGAATCGAATAAGCAAGTAACATAAGTGTTGTTGAGAAGAAACGTACCCGTGACTAGTTCATTGTCATCCCGGGCTTCCTCGGTGTTGATGTTGAAGGCTCGGCCTCGGTTGTTGGGGTTGGCTTTCTTCTTTGGGCATGCATTTCTATAGTGACCCGGTTGGCCACATTCATAACAAACACCCGGTCTTGGTGCATTGGGTCCCTTTTGAGCAACGGGAGCGGTGGTTCTACATTCATGGGCCGAATGGCCACTCTTGTGACACTTGACGCAATACGGCCTTCCACACTCACCCAAATGATGTTTGTGGCACTTGTTGCAAAACGGTAAAGATCCGGAATAACCCTTCTTGCCGTCGTTGTTGTAAGGCTTCTTGGTGGAGGTGTTGTTGTAGTTGGTTGATGGAGTGGCTTCCCATTTCCTTTTGTTGCCACCCGACCTGTCCTCGGCCTTAGGAGCCGGCACTATGATTTCGTCAACCGTTTCAATTAATTGGCGGGCCATGTTCATAGCGGCTTGATGAGTAGCGGGTTTGGATGACATCACCCCTTGTTTGATGCTTTTTGGAAGACCGAGCATGTAGAGCTCAATCCTTTGAGATTCGGGGTTAACAAGATTAGGACACATCAAGGATAGTTCGGCGAAGCGTTGATAATAAGCTTTAAGATCGTTTCCGACCGCTTTCAAAGCTCTTAGTTCTTCCTCAAGCTTTCGGGTTTCTTCGCGCGGAAAATATTCAACAATCATCTTTTCCCTTAGATCGGCCCAAGAGAGGGCATGAGCTTCATCGGTACCCACCGATTGAACATAGGTGTTCCACCATGTTAGAGCAATTCCGGAGAAAGTGTGGGTGGAGTATTTGACCTTATCTTGGTCCCGACAACCGCTTATGCTAAAGACGGCCTCGGTTTGTTCAAACCAACGAGTAAGCACAACCGGTCCCCCGGTTCCATCATAAGTGTGAGGTTTGCACCCCATGAAAGCTTTGTAGGAGCACCCTTCGCTAGAGTTACCGGCTCCTTGGTTGTTGTTGTTGTTATTATTATTGTTGTTGTTGGACGAGTGACCGGCCATGGCCGCATCCACGGCGGTGGCTATCATGCGTTGCAAAGCTTGTTCGGGAGTTTCATTGCGTCGTACACGGCGAGGAGGCATTGTTCCTTCAAAACAAAAGAATACCGTTGGTTAGTATTCTAAATAATACTAACCGTGATATGGAATAAAGATAAAGAGAAAATTATCCTTGACTCGCCTTAAATTCTTTATGTCATAATGTCGGTATGTTCATATGAGTCACCGTAATATAATTTCCGGGAATTATATTACCCTAATTCATATGTGCATTCGACATTACATCATATAGTCAAGGTGGCGTGTCAATTAAATTATACAACGCAAGATTTAGATAGAATAAGAGTAGATATGAGTAGAAGAGTTAGAGTATAAATGCACAATTTGCCAAGTAATTCCTACGTCAAGTCTATATGCCGATTGTAGTCTAGACTCACCAATGTACCCTATGACTCGGGGTCGACACCAATGAACTCTAAATCCCTACAACCAAAGCTCTGATACCACTTGTAGCGACCCCGACAAATCGTCAAATGACGGCGTCATCTATGTATGGTCCCATTACATGTGTCGTAGGTCTTTATAACAAAGTTTGACCGAAAATATGTCGCATTCATTTCATAAAAGGATGTTTCAATGTTTACAAAAGAAGTTCCCATAACGAGTACATAACAATGGTTAAAGTTTGTATGAAACACATGCGACACAATTTAAAGTAGCCAAAATACGCTCCACGTATGCAATATACTCGACATCCAATGCAAGTATCAAAAAGTATGTGCGGAAGCATGCATCACCTAAGTTCAAGGACCTGAGAAAACATAGAGAATCTGTCAACGAAAACGTTGGTGAAATCATAGTTGTATGCATAAAGTATATTTGTGATAAGGCTAAAAAGGAACATATATTTCATAGCATTATCCCCCAAGAAAGACAAGATTTTAGTTGCAATTGTTCCATTTTCAAGTAATATTCGTTTATATTAAATAAGTGCGAAGACAAAAGGCGAAAACGACGAATTGAAGACACAAAGGTCCAAAAAGCTCAAAAGTACAACATACAATTAAAAAGGTTCAAATTATTGATGAGGAACGTCTAAAAATGACAAGAGTGCAAGTTACAAAACGCAAAGTACACGATATAAAATAGTACGCAAGGACGTTCGAAAATCCGGAACCGGGACATGAGTCAACTCTCAACGCTCGACGCAACGGTGTAAAAATTACGAGTCAACTATGCACAAGAATAAAATATAATATTTAAATAATTCATAATAAGAATAATATTAAATAATAAAAAGTTGTTAATTGAGCATAGTTAAGGGGTCATAAGTGAAAGTTTGAATTCAAAATTCGTCTATAAAAGAACGAATTCTGATCGATTATATATCTATCCCAATTCTCTCTTTCTATCTTTCTGTAAACATATTTATATATATTATAATTTTAATTTTAATTTTAGATAATAATAATAATGGTATGTTAGCGAATATTGTAAGGATTTAAGTCAGAACTCTGTCCGTGTAACGCTACGCGATTAATCATCACTGTAAGCTATGTTCTTCCTTTTTAATTTAATGTCTCGTAACTAAGTTATTATTATGCTTATTTGAGCCGAAGTAATCGTGATGTTGGGCTAAAATATTAAGACGGGGTTATTGAATTTTGTACCATAATTAAAGTTTGGGCAAAAGACCGACACTTGTGGAAATTGGACTATTGACTATTAATAGATGGGGGGTATTGTCTAATTGAGTGACAACTCATTGGAGTCTGTCGAACCTATCTTCAAATTAATTAACCTAATAATTAATAATGATTATGGTTGTCCTATTTAGTGACGTTGTCCTATTATAATCATTTAATTAATTATTCGGGTTGGGTAATTGATTATTCAAACTGATCAAGTGGGTAAATTAATATTCATATCTAATCAAAACAGGGGTGGATTACATACAGTGATAACTGGTGTAATTGTTGACAGAAGTGATAACTGCGTCACAGTTTAAATCCTTAATTAGTTGGAATATTTGACTTCGGGTATAAGGGTAATTTGACGAGGACACTCGCACTTTATATTTATGACCGATGGACTATTATGGACAAAAACCAGATAGGTATCAAATAAACCATGACAAAGGACAATTAACCCGAGTAACAATTAATTAAAATCAAAACGTTAAACATCATGATTACGGAAGTTTAAATAAGCATAATTCTTTTATTGTATTTCTCATCGTATCTTTATTTACTGTCATTTTATTACTCGCAATTTTATTTACTGTCATTTTATTTATTGTCATTATTTTACGCACTTTAATTATCGTCATTTATCTTTGCGCTTAAAATATAGAATCGACAAACCGGTCATTAAACGGTAAAACTCCCCTTTTATAATATATTACTACTTATATAATTATATATATCTTGTATAAATGTAGTTGTTAAAAATATAGTAAGTATCACCAGCTCCCTGTGGAACGAACCGGACTTACTAAAAACTACACTACTCTACGATTAGGTACACTGCCTATAGTGTTGTAGCAAGGTTTAGGTATATCCCACTCTATAAATAAATAAATAACTTGTGTAATTTGTAACGTATTTTGTATTAAAAATAATAATACTATTTCGTACCCTCACGCTACATCATCAAGTTTTTGGCGCCGCTGCCGGGGAGCGCTAAAACGCTATATTTTTAATTATAATAATATTGAAATAAAATATAATAATATAATAATATTGAAATAAAATATAATAATATAATAATATTGAAATAGAATATAATAATATAATAATATTTTAGAATTACGTAAATTTTAAAAAAGTCGTATTTATTAAATACTTCAGGGGTATATTATGTAACTTATAATTAATAATTTCTATAATGTCGCTTTCATGTGAATAGTAAATTAATTAATTTCTTTTCATTTACTATTCATGAATAGTAAATGAGTTAAAAAAAAAATTTTGTGTAAAAAAAAAACGTTTTTTTTTTAAAGAAAAAAAATTCGTTTTTTATAAAAAAAGAAAAATTGTAAAAAAAAACGTTTTTTTTAAGAAAAAAAAATTCGTTTTAAAAAAAAAAAAATTGTGTAAAAAAAAATCGTTTTTTTAAGAAAAAAATCGTTTTTTAAAAAAAAAAAAAAAAAAAAAATTAAATTTTTTTTTTTTTTATTACCTTTAGATTTTTAGACTCTAGTTACAATTTTTAGTATTAAGTTTAGTTTTGCCATAGTTATTTTTATTTCTAGAATTTTTAGGTTTGCCGTAAAATCTCTTAAGTGCTTATTCCTTAGACTAAGATTTATGTGCTTTAGAATTTTGCGACGCCATTTTTCGCGCTACTTTCTTATTTTTATTTTTCGACGCCTATTTTTCGACCTTTTATTTTTCGACCTTTTTCGACGCGTTTTTTTTTCTTTCTTATTTCTCGCTATTCTAGTTTTAGGATAAGATTTTTATTCTACTTCTTATCTAAATTTCTTAAAATTACGAAAATTTATTTTAAGTGGTTAAATTGATAGACATCAAAATTTTCTGGTTCGTAGTAATAGTTGGATTTGTACGTGGACCGGGTTATTGGAGCCAAACAGTACTCAATTATATTGAGACCAAACGAATCCTGCCCCTCTGCTGCATCTTTTGGCTATTCGAAACGTGGACAAAATCAGAAAAGTCTATTAATTGGATAACTTATATAATTTTTCTTTCCTTTTAAAAACTAATAGGATATTCAGTGAATGCACCGAGTAAAACGTTCACCACCTTTCATACGTTCACTACCTATAACTCGATCAAGACATCTAGCCAATATTGTCACCGTTGATTTTTCTTTAGAATCATCATCTAGTCGACCAAGAACTCCAACTCAAATTTCTGATAATCCATCTTTTGAACCCGACCTCACAATTGAGAATCCGGAGAATATTCAGGGACAATTCCAAGATCCAGAACCACTAATTATTCCTCCTGAACCACAAACCATTAAATCAGAATCTTCTAGTGATTCGTATTCAACAAATTCAATTATGGAAAATCTGGAACTTCTAAGTATGGAAGACCGAATGAGAGCCACACACACGGGCCAAGGTCACGCCATTATTAAGCCAGACATTAATGCGCCAGATTATGAAATCAAAGGACAAATCCTACACATGGTAACTAATCAGTGCCAATATAGTGGTGCGCCGAAGGAAGATCCAAACGAACATCTTCGTACGTTTAATAGGATCTGTACACTATTCAAAATCCGAGAAGTTGAGGATGAACAGATCTATCTCATGTTGTTTCCCTGGACTTTAAAGGGAGAAGCCAAAGATTGGTTAGAATCGTTACCTGAAGGGGCGATTGACACATGAGATGTTTTAGTTGAGAAATTTCTTAAAAGATTCTTTCCGGCATCTAAAGCCGTGAGACTTCAAGGAGAAATTGTTACGTTCACACAAAAGTCAAATGAAACTCTATATGAGGCGTGGACAAGATTTGGAAAGTTGTTGAGAGGATGTCCTCAACACGGTTTAGACACTTAACAAATAGTACAAATATTCTACCAATGTGTCAACGTTGCTACACGAAAAGACATCGACATAACAGCTGGTGGTTCCATTATGAAGAAAACCGCAACTGAAGCTTACAAAATTATTGATAACACAGCCTCCCACTCTCATGAATGGCACCAAGAGAAAGATATATATCGTTCATCTAAAGCGGCTAGAGCCGATTCTAGCCATGACTTTGATTCTGTTTCCGCAAAAATAGATGCTTTCGAAAGAAGAATGGAAAAGATGAATAAAGATATTCACGCAATACGAATCAGTTGTGAGCAATGCGGTGGACCACACTTAATGAAAGACTGTCACATTGAACAAACGATGGAACAACGTGAGAATGTTGTCTACATGAACCAAAGGCTGGAAAATAGTTATCAGAATAATTATCAACCGCCAAGGCCAAACTTCAATCGAAATCAAAACATTCTTTACAATCCAAAAGGATCCGACAATAACTCGTATAACCAACAAGATCCGAATAACCAACCAACTCAAAACAACACTGTCAATCAACAAAGACCTGGCTTGTATAAACCACCACAACAAACCGAAGAGAAAAAGTCAAATCTGGAAGAAGTGGTATTTAAGCTAGTTGAATCTCAAACACAATTTATTGAAACTCAAACTCAAACGAATGAGAGGTTTGATCAGTCATTTAGAACTCAACAAGCTTTTATTTTGAATCTAGAAAAACAAGTAGGTACTCTTGTTAGATTGATGAGTGAAAGGAAACAAGGAAAGCTACCGAGTAATACTGAAGTAAATTCTCGGAATGAAAATGTTAATATGGTTTCAACAAATTCTGAAAAACCAGCATCAGAAGATGGGAAGGTTTTAGATGAGAGTAACAATGAAGAAGTTACACCACCACCACCCGAGTATGTAAAGCCAGTGGTGGCACCATACAAACCACCCATCCCGTTTCCAAGAAAAGGAGTTGAGTATGAGCAAGTGATAGGTAATAAAGATTGTGATACCTCTGGAAAGAAGAAGAAGAAAAAGAATAAGAAAGTACAAGAAACAAAAGCCGTAGAAGTAAACCCGGTGAAGACAGTTCCACCAAAACCTCCTCCTAGGATAGGTGATCCGGGTGAATTTATTGTTCCTTGTCTACTTAGTGATTGTGTCATGTATGATGCACTAGCAGATTTAGGTGCAAGTGTAAGTGTTATGCCTCTTTCCTTATATAAGAGATTAGGTGTAGGTAAGTTAACTCCAACGGATATGAGTGTTCGACTCTTTAATCAAACTATTAAACACCCAGTTGGAATTGCTGACAACCTACCCATTCAAGTAGGCAATTTAACGTTTCTAGTCGAATTCATTGTCATAGACATAGAAGAAGACCCAAACATTCCTCTAATTTTAGGTCGACCATTCTTAGCGTCCACCAGAGCGTTCTTTGATGTAGGAAACGGTAGAATGACACTTAAGAGTGGTGACAAATCGATCACCTTTATGATTCGAAAGTCTAAATCTCCACCAACCAAAACCGTTGAACCAATAAAAACAATTGGTAATAACCATGTTGTTTTACCAACTCCAACGGTAGTGCTTAACAATAATAAAACGCCTAAGTGTGGGGAAAATGAAGTAACACCTAATGATGACCCAATAACAAATAACCCCATTGTTGATACGAAATTAAATGATCCCGTTATTAACAGTTCAATGAAGAAACTTTATAAACGGGTTATAGATGCTAGAAGTAAGGGGAACTTTAAATTATGTAACCGGTTAGTATCCAATCTGTCACCTAAAGAAAAGGCGAAACTAGTTGAAATTGTGGATATTACTGGAGAAGCTAGTCAATGGCTTAAAGAAAAAGTCACAGATATGCAAGTTGATTATGGACCAAGAGAAATTGAAGATGAAGTTAATCACAATTACGACACCACAGCTACCTAAGTGTGGGGAGATTCAAATGTTCTAAAAGAAAATGTTATTTAGAATTAGTTGTTCTGTTCTCGTGTAGTTCCGAGAATGGAATCCGATTGGTCTTTTCCGCTAGCAGACACTAAAGAACTAGTTTTCTCCCTCCATTCTGAATTTTTGCTTTGTAGGTTTTATATGAAATTAATATGCTTTTTAAATTTAAGTTTTGTGTGTTTTTAAAAACAAAATTTACTTTATTTCATTAAGTTGAAAAAAAAATGATTTATAAAATTCGTCGTAAGTTGAAGACTAGGTCATAGAGCTAAAATTGCTTTACCCGAGGACGGGGCGACAAATTTTGTTATCATTATTTTTAATTTTATTGATCTAAAGTATGCTAAAAAGATTTTAGATTTTATACATTTTTGAACGTGGGGTTATATACCAAACTTCAAAAATATGTATATATATGTTTGTGTTCTATGTTATGTACAAAATAGGGTAAAACAGCGCACTTTCAAAGACTGTCATTAAGTTCAGCAAAAGGTACTAATTTTGACGACAAGACACAAAACAACAAATGTGATATAACAAATGAAGGAATGAACGATGAGGCGCCATCAATCATTCAACGAGCTTTGTAATTACAAATTCGGTATTTTTAATCACTTTTCTACACTAATCACCCTCATGAATTTATAATTATAGTCTGATTTCATGCAAGTGAGGGCATTGCATGATCTCAAGTGTGGGGAAGGGTTATAAATTCTCTCGGGTTTATACTTGGTTTATTTGCCAAATTTTGTGAAAATTTGAAAAATTTTCAATTAAATGAAGTCAAAATCATGTTTATACATATTTATGAACGATGAAAACTAGGTGTTAATGCCGAAATTATCGTTACCTCGGAAAGGACATAAATTGAGAAACAACCTAAAACGCTTGAATTCATTTAAAATGGAATAAAGGAGAATAAAAAGGCAAAGAAAGAAACTAAGTGTGGGGAGAATGTACCAAGTTATTCAATTAAAAACTATCTATCACATGTTTCTGTAAAGTTATTGCAGGTGTTTTTGTTTTGGACTAAATTAACTGTTTTACCCGATTTATTAAAGAAAGATGGATCTACACGATGAATCAATTCCATCATTAAAAGGAAGTAAAGTCTTCCGAAAAAGACACGCGCTTCTTGATTTAGGTCATGAAGTTGTCGTCCAGACCAGCTGTAGGTTGACGAAAAATCTAGAAAAGTCATCTCTAAAATCAGCAGGAAATCCACGGACCTCAGCATCAAACAGGGTCGCCAAGTGGTCAGATTTATCCTAACCATGAGAAGGATTTATCTCGTACAATGGGGGGCACCGTGCAAATTAGCTTGATAAGACTAATGAATCAGATCCCCAGAAAGGATAATCTCTTTAAAGATTAAAAATCAGCTTTTAAGTCTGATATTACTCAATCCTTGAGATTGACCTTAAAGATTGAGAATTCAAACTCATGGAATTCGATGATATCTAAACTCGAGCTTGAACGAGAAAATATTTTGATCAAAAATACAAACCGATTTGTTTTCTGAAACCCATTTTCAATGCGTTCATTACCATTGAACGTAAAATCCTAGGAATTCACCTGAAATTCATTAGGTCACCTGAACCAAATCGGGTGTCAACCGTAAGAACGGTGGTTGCATAGCATGGTCGGAGACAGGACCTTGTGCCAGACCGAAAAATCAAAGGATGATCTTTACTATTGCTCCTACCAAGGATAGTACTAGCATCCGACACGTTAAAAAGACCATAAACAAATGCATGTCATTAGACATTGCCTTAACAGTTTCTTGTTCATCGCTTTCCTTTACAACCGGACGGTAGTTTGCCGAAAGGTAATATACGGAACAAGTAAACTGGATGTGTGCTTTCCGATACAGGGATAGCAGTGGATTACACGAGCCTAAAAGTTTTTAGCCAAAATATTGATCCACAAATATATTTTGCAACACCAATGGTGGATCAAATCAGAAAACTTATCTAGGGTAAAAGCTAGATTGAATTTTCAAAAGATCAAATGTTTTCATAAAGATCCTATTTCCTAAAGGATCTAAATTTTTATAGTCATGTGGGACTGTAAACCGCCTTTCAAATGTGCACTTTGCTTTGGAAACCGAAAGTAAATCGGCTATTTGATTGCAAGTGTCGTTGACCTAAACCCGAGGCAACTGTGGATGACACACCCACCTTTAACCACATTGTTACTATCATTGTTCATATCGCCGTATTGAAGTCACTGATGTATAAAGTGTGAAGAATAAAGAAGTGATTCAAGTGTTTTTCAAGACTATATTGCTTGAGGACAAGCAACGCTCAAGTGTGGGGATATTGATAAGGCTAAAAAGGAACATATATTTCATAGCATTATCCCCCAAGAAAGACAAGATTTTAGTTGCAATTGTTCCATTTTCAAGTAATATTCGTTTATATTAAATAAGTGCGAAGACAAAAGGCGAAAACGACGAATTGAAGACACAAAGGTCCAAAAAGCTCAAAAGTACAACATACAATTAAAAAGGTTCAAATTATTGATGAGGAACGTCTAAAAATGACAAGAGTACAAGTTACAAAACGCAAAGTACACGATATAAAATAGTACGCAAGGACGTTCGAAAATCCGGAACCGGGACATGAGTCAACTCTCAACGCTCGACGCAACAGTGTAAAAATTACGAGTCAACTATGCACAAGAATAAAATATAATATTTAAATAATTCATAATAAGAATAATATTAAATAATAAAAAGTTGTTAATTGAGCATAGTTAAGGGGTCATAAGTGAAAGTTTGAATTCAAAATTCGTCTATAAAAGAACGAATTCTGATCGATTATATATCTATCCCAATTCTCTCTTTCTATCTTTCTGTAAACATATTTATATATATTATAATTTTAATTTTAATTTTAGATAATAATAATAATGGTATGTTAGCGAATATTGTAAGGATTTAAGTCAGAACTCTGTCCGTGTAACGCTACGCGATTAATCATCACTGTAAGCTATGTTCTTCCTTTTTAATTTAATGTCTCGTAACTAAGTTATTATTATGCTTATTTGAGCCGAAGTAATCGTGATGTTGGGCTAAAATATTAAGACGGGGTTATTGAATTTTGTACCATAATTAAAGTTTGGGCAAAAGACCGACACTTGTGGAAATTGGACTATTGACTATTAATAGATGGGGGGTATTGTCTAATTGAGTGACAACTCATTGGAGTCTGTCGAACCTATCTTCAAATTAATTAACCTAATAATTAATAATGATTATGGTTGTCCTATTTAGTGACGTTGTCCTATTATAATCATTTAATTAATTATTCTGGTTGGGTAATTGATTATTCAAACTGATCAAGTGGGTAAATTAATATTCATATCTAATCAAAACAGGGGTGGATTACATACAGTGATAACTGGTGTAATTGTTGACAGAAGTGATAACTGCGTCACAGTTTAAATCCTTAATTAGTTGGAATATTTGACTTCGGGTATAAGGGTAATTTGACGAGGACACTCGCACTTTATATTTATGACCGATGGACTATTATGGACAAAAACCAGATAGGTATCAAATAAACCATGACAAAGGACAATTAACCCGAGTAACAATTAATTAAAATCAAAACGTTAAACATCATGATTACGGAAGTTTAAATAAGCATAATTCTTTTATTGTATTTCTCATCGTATCTTTATTTACTGTCATTTTATTACTCGCAATTTTATTTACTGTCATTTTATTTATTGTCATTATTTTACGCACTTTAATTATCGTCATTTATCTTTGCGCTTAAAATATAGAATCGACAAACCGGTCATTAAACGGTAAAACTCCCCTTTTATAATATATTACTACTTATATAATTATATATATTTTGTATAAATATAGTTGTTAAAAATATAGTAAGTATCACCAGCTCCCTGTGGAACGAACCGGACTTACTAAAAACTACACTACTCTACGATTAGGTACACTGCCTATAGTGTTGTAGCAAGGTTTAGGTATATCCCACTCTATAAATAAATAAATAACTTGTGTAATTTGTAACGTATTTTGTATTAAAAATAATAATACTATTTCGTACCCTCACGCTACATCATCAATTTGTATCACAAGGTTTAGTATAAAACGTTTATCAAGCATATACATCTCAAAAGATGCGTTTGTATCACGAGCACCCAATTATCAAGCTTAACTGAATCTTACCTCTGCATAATAGTGTTAGAACCTACACTATACATTGAAAGAACGTTTCATTCCTTCGAATGAGGGTTCGTTAAACCCGCATGGCCACACAACATAATTTCTCGCTTACACCCTACAAGTGTAACTAATGATAATTGGACTTGAGGCTTTTCCTTCTAACTCGTATGTATCTTTGCTTTTGTATAGTATTCGAAACGTTAAAGTATGAAAAGTATATGTAAGTATGTATTGTATATGTTTTCTCATCCCACGATTTTTAAAGTATAAAAGTGTTTGAAGAGTGGGCTATGATCTCACCTTTGATTGCAAGAGTAAATAAGTACTTCAACAAGTAATGTGCGCAAAGGACAACGCTAGCCTCGACCTAAACAAATAGGTTGTATCAATAACGATAGTCACGAAGGGTCAAAATTGCTCAATTAGTCCTATGGCTCAACACGACTCGATTATGAAGTATGTGAAGCAAATAGTCAAGTTTCATGCAAGATACATGTATAGAAACAAGTTAGAAAGATTGCATAATCAATTGGTTAAGTTTGACAAAAAGTCAAACTTTGGTCGGTCAAAGTCAACGAAAAAGTCAACATGTTCGGGTCGGTCCCGAACAAATTTTCTATGCTAATTATTCATATATAAGCATGTTAGAACAAGTTGCATGTGAATTGGAGGTCTAGAACGTGCCAAACATTTTTCACATTTGGGACAAGGAGGTCAGAACCTGGCCCCCTTATATGTCGCGCCGCGACAGGAAGGGCCGCGCCGCGGCAAAGGCCGGGTGCTGGTGCCTGGCCAGTCCCAAATGTTCAAGTCTCAATCCAAAACCTTTTTGTGCATAAAACACAAACCGCTAACACTTAGGACTCGCACCTTATATCGTTGGAAAGCTCTTTTGACGTAGAATGCAACTAAACACAATTCATCAATCAAAAACCTCATTTGTAACAACCGAGTTTTCAAACCAAGTGATCATTCAATGCACCCATTAATGCTTCAAACTCACCAATGCACATTTAATGATTTGGGCATTCAATGCATACATATGACATGCCATTTTGTAGGTAATTGAGCATACAATACCACTAACAACTTACTAACAACAAATCATGGCAATCAATGCATCAAATAATCCTTTCAAGTTCATTAAACCCTAGCTCAATTCCACCAAAAATCACTAAACAAGTTCTTAGAGTTTTCTCATGCAACCTATACATCAAAATGAAGCTAGTAACACTAGGAATAAGATTAAAACATGAACTCTTAGCATCAACAACATATGAACACTCAAAATTCAAGATTAAGCATGTGAACTTTCAATATGAACTAGTTACATCAAAATAGCAAGAACAAGCATACAAAACACATAATCATACTAGACTTGAGCCATAGACACTAATTAACAACCTTTTAACTCAAAAATCTCAAGAACACATAATATTAGTGATTTTAGAAAGTTACCCAAATTTGATGAAATCGGTATGGAATCGAAGAGGAGATCACGAGGAGTTCAAATATGTAATTTGTTTTGATCGAATCCTTCTTGAATGAATTTGGATGAGGAATTGCTTTTTGATGAATTTAAAGAATGGTGGAAGTATTAGATGAAAAGGAAAAATTAAATGAAGAAATGAGGTGGAAGAGTTTGACTAGTCAAGTGGCTAGTCACCACTTTGGTGTCTTGGCGAAACAAGTCCCTCAAGTTGCAATCGGGTGCGTTAAATTACCTAAAACAAGATAATTGAAACGCGTATTAACGGAAGATGTTATAAACATATAACGGAGTTTAAAATAGTTAAACGGAAAAGTTGACGGAAAAAGGCGGGATGTTACAAATACACACTAGATATTAGAACCTTAGCTCTTGATTGGGTACACCCAACATCTCCTAGTGTAATCATCAATAAATGATACAAAATACTTTGCTCCTCCTAGGGATTGAACTGGTGCTTGCCACACATCAGAGTGAACCAATTCTAGAATCAATTTACTTCTAGAATGTAAGACCCAAATATTTATTGTACATATTTTATTTATGGTGTACGATGCGTATATGAAGTGTACGAAGCATGTACGTGCTGCTTGCTCGAATGTCGAAGAAAACTGGACGTTGCTGGAGGTACAAGGGGTGTGCGTATCTTTTCAACCCCAAATAAAGTTTGAGTTGATGTTTCAAAGCCTTACCATTGGAAAGGAAATCTTATTACGTTTCCAACGATATTTGGTTCATCGAAAACGGAGCTACGGTCAAAAAGTTATGGCCAAAACAAGTTTCTGGAATCTGACCTGCAGTGTGGAGCGGCGCGCGACCTTTTGGCGCGGCGCGCCGAATGGGTCTGATGCGTTTTTTTCAGCATTTTAAGTGCCTAAATGAAGGGTATTATGGTCCTTTCACTTGTGGACGGATTTGTGGCTTTTAGATCAGTTTTGGATCTAGTTTTGGATCATATTTCAAGTCCATAAACACTCTCATTTCATTCTTAGAGAGGGAGAGATTTCTAGTGAGAGATTAGGCAATTTGAAGAAGAAGGAGCACGAATCGATTTAAAGTCCAAGTGTTAAAGTTGTGCACATCGTTCTTAGCCACATTTTGGTTGTTTTGGTAAGTCCTAACTCCAAGTTTTCATATTATGATTAGTGTTTATAATTGGGGTTTTGATTAGGGTGTTCTTGAGTAAACCCACTAGTTGATAATTGGATGATTGAATTAGTAAGTGGTGTTAGTAACCATTGTTGGTGGGTTTGTAAAACTAAATTAGTTGATGAAATCACTAGCTACTTGGATTGTTGGTGATTAGAGGTGTAAACTTACAATTTGGTGTTTTGACTAGTTTTAGGTCAAAATGGGTTTTTGAGTAAACGACCCTATAAATGGCGTTTAAGGGCTAAAAGAGTTAAGATTAGCTATTTCGGGAGCGCGGGATGTGATTTCATAAGTTTTGGACTTGTGAGTATCGTTTTATGCATATTAGGGTGTAAAACACACTTTAGGACCAAATGGGCGGGTCGTGTGTTTAAATGAGTGATCGAATGACCAAACCATGTTTAAATGATGTTGTTGAGGCATAATCACAAGTCATTTGTGATTATGAAGGTTTTCGAGCGAAAAATGGTCCTTGGTCAAAGTTGGTCAATAGGATGTTCTAGAAGAACATAAGTGTTGTTCGAGTCGAATAAGCATTTTGTGTAGCTTATTTGCATTGATACTTTGCGTAGGTGATTTGCGTGAAGTCGGTGGAAGAAGTAAGATCGCGGATACGTTCTTCAAGTGTTCAAGGTGAGTGGAATATTTATACATGTATGTATGTGGTTTATTTACTCGTACGCGATGTGGGCCTTTGGCGCCACTTCGTGAGTATTGGATGTTATGTCACAAGTTGGTGACTTATTTGGGATTTGGGTGAAGAGAACTACGGGTCGGTAGTATCTCGCTAGGTGCCTCACAAGTCGGTGACACCTCATGGTGGTTCACAAGGCGGTGACCCTTATTAGATGTTCGTTAGGTGATTACAAGTCGGTAATACCTATTAGTGTTCACAAGTCGATGACACTTTGTGGTGGATCACAAGTCGGTGATGCCTTAGGTCGGGGAAGTGATTCACAAGTCGGTGACACTTCATAGTGCTCACAAGTCGGTGGCACTTAGTGGTGCTTCACAAGTCGGTGACACCTCTTGGAGGTTCACAAGTCGGTGGCCTCATATGTAATGGCGGGTGGTGTACAAGTCGGTGACACCCTATAGTGTTCACAAGTCGGTGACACTTGGTGGTACTTCACAAGTCGGTGATGCCACACGGCGTTCACAAGTCGGTGACGCCTTATGATGAGTCACAAGTCGGTGACATTACTTAGTGTTCACAAGTCGGTGACACTAGGTGGGGCTTCACAAGTCGGTGATGCTACATGGTGATTCACAAGTCGGTGACACCATATGACGAGTCACAAGTCGGTGACATGATACGAGTGAGACTCGATGAACTTGGTCGGCTACAAGTCGGTAGTAGCAAGCGGTGAACGGTTAGCGTGTTTATGCCTTTTATGTTTAGTATATTATTGTGTTGATTATTATACTAACGTTATTGCTAGTCGTGTGTTTGTTGATGCTAGCTCGTTTATCATTGTATATATGGTTTGTAAGTGGATGCGTGTAGGTAAATTACATATGTATATGTATAAGTATTGCATTCACTAAGCATTAGCTTACCCTCTCGTTGTTTACATTTTTAGGTTCGAAGGCGGACGTGGCAAGGGTATGCTCGGGATTAGATGATTATCCCTTTTGATGCTTGATTGGCTTACTTTTGGATTCGACCTAGGATTTGGGTAGTTTATCCCCAACATCATGCTCGTAGTTTTTGTTGGAACGTAAACTTTTGTGGTCGAACTTGTATTTTTGTACTCAAAGGGTAATTTGGGCGTATGTGGGCCCGGGTTTGTAAAACATCATTTTATGTTTGATTCGTGTTAGTTTTCATATATTGAACATGTGGTTAAAAGCGTTTTGCCTAAATATGTCGGGAACTAGTCAAACATTTTCGCATTAAAAAGTCCCGGGGACAGCCCGTTTTGGCGCGGCGAGCCAGGAAGGGGGCGCGGCGCGCGAGTTGCTGCAACAGGAAATTTTTTTTTACTCCGTATTTTCACGTGGTTTAGTCGTGGGTTGGTTTGGGTTGTTACAAGTGGTATCAGAGCATGGTCTAAGGGATTTAGGTGACTTGAGATAGGCGCCTAGACTTAGACTTTTGTGTGTGCTATTATGCGGGACTTGTAGGATTGCGGGTCGGTTCGGGTTTCTAGTTTGTGCCTTTGAGAATAGATGCTTTAACTACGTGTTGTCTATGTTGCTACTAACCGTGTTGTTTTGCGTTGAATATCTAGCGAGATGGTTGTTGTATTCATGAGCTCGGCATGGCGTGTGAGCGTAATAATGCGTCGCGAACATTATTACGGTTGCAAGCCAAGTCATGCAAGTGATGTACAACAATTATTGGACTAGATGGGATGCGCGAACGTTGTCATACTTATATGAATGTGATTATTGTTCATGGCGGTGTATGTGACTTATTTGTGTTGCGTTCCTAATCGAATTCATTTCTTAGAATGAGGACAAGGAACGGACATGATAACGAAGATCAAAGCGATGACTCCGAGTTCACGGCCAAAGTCGAGGCCATTATACAAAGTCAACGAGCGGCTCTTCTAGAGGACGTTAGAGGGATGTTCCGGGACTCGATTAAAGAGGAATTAGTCGATATGGTCAAGGAACAAGTTAAGATTGCTCTTCAAGAAGATAATGTGAAAAGGCGGGACTTTTACTATAAGAACTTCAAGGATGCTCAACCTCCCACTTTCGAGGGAGAGCGGGATCCGCTTAAGAGTGCTCGATGGATCTCCGATATGGAGGGGGCTTTTCGTACTAGTGAGTGCCCTCTCGATAAGAAGACGAGGTATGGTAGTAGTATGTTGAGGGGCGACGCCAAGTTGTGGTGGGACGCGAAAATCCAACTTTATGGTGAGGAACAATGTATGGACTTTACATGGGACGAGTTTAAGGCAGAATTTTTCAATGAGTATCGAACTTCGGCCGATCTTTCTAGGCTTAAGGACGAGTTGCGTGCTTTGAAGCAAGGGTCAATGGATTTAAACACTCTCAAATCCGTTTTCTTATCAAAGACCCAATTTTGCCCGGAGTATGTCGGTAACGATAAGATGTTGAAAGAGGATTTCTATCGAATCTTGAACGATGGTTACCAAGAGAAGATTAGCGTGAACGTGGTGAAAAATTTTGACGAGTTGTTTGACATGGCGAAAGGTTTTGAGACGCTTGTTCTAAGGAAAAGTGTTTCCGATACTAGTAAGCGGAAGTTCGAGACTACGATGTTTTCGAACAAGAAAAGTAAAAGCGCTACCGAAGGCGTCGGAAGCGTAAAGGTGAATGACGCGGGTGGTTCTAAGTTCGCGTGTTATAATTGTGGGCAAACGGGGCATAAGTCTCGTGATTGTCCGTCGGGGAAGGTCACATGTTTTAAGTGCCGGAAAGAGGGACACCGGAGGTCGGAGTGTCCCGAGTTGAAGTGATGACTCTCGCGACGTGTATGTAAGGTATTATTTGATTTTGGTACCTACCTTATTTTGTTGTATGCGTGACCTTGTGTTTGGGTTGGTTTACCCATGTGTTGTAGTGACTAGCTAAGCCGGGTTAGTCCTTGCGTTTCGATTAGCCATGTCGGGTTAATTAATTGGATGTTAGGTGTTGACCGAGTCGGGTTGACCTAGTGTATTTGACTTAACCAAGTCGGGTTAGTCAATTGTTGTTAGAGGTTTGACCAAGTCGGGTTGACCTAGTGGATTTGACTTAACCGAGTCGGGTTAAACATTTGTTGTTAGGAGAGTGTTGACCAAGTCGGGTTGACCTAATGTGTACGAGTTGACCGAGTCGGGTTAATTGATTTGGTGGTAAATTTTGATCGAGGCGGATTGACTGAGCGTATTTGACTAACCGGGTCGGGTTAGTTAAATTTTATAAAGGATTGACCAAGAGAGTTGACTTAACTAAGCCGGGTTAATCAACAAGTGTTGAAGGTTGACTAAGTTGAGAGTTGACCGGGAGTATTTGACTTAACCGAGTCGGGTGGTCACTAGATACTAAGTGTTGACTTGGTCGGATTGGTTTAGGATGTTGACTTATCAACATCGGGATTAGTTGCTGTTATTGGAAGCTCAGCCGAGTCGGGCGTAACCATGACGTGGTAAGAGATTATTTACATTGCTTCCAATTACATGACGTTGTGACAAGGGGTTGACGTGATAGTTGACCTTGATGTTAGTGAGGCTTGTGTGCTATGTGGGAAATTCCTTCGTGTGAGGTGATGAAGGAACATCGTGTTTTATCCGGAAGAGTTTACGGTAACGGGGTCGAGTTAACCCGATGTTTCGTAAAGACTACCTTGCGGGTAGCGTTAATTGATGTACAATGTACAAGTCGAGTTGACTTTGGGTCATTGATTGATGAGTTTATGGAACAAGGTACCAAGTGGGGGAGTTTCACTCCCGCACGAAAGTGTTTGTGGACGAAAATTCCGAATGGTGTTCGTGTTAAATTCGGAATTTGGTGTCGAGACCTAGGATTGGTCGGTTCAATGTAGAGTTCGGTTCGGATTAAAGCGCCTTTTTGGATAAGATTAAGTTGCTACTCGAGGTAAGAATGTGGTGAACTCTAGTAAAGAGGCGACTTGTTGAATTTCTTCTTGTTTAAGAAGGTGGTGAGCGAGGTGTAGCGCTCGAAATCGTGGTATTGATGGGTCGTTAGCGGTGATCTTAATCAAAATGGCAATTTATGGAGAGAAGTTGCCAAAGGAGTTATGAAAAAATATGAGAATTTTGGAAACGTTCGAAAGGTTTCGAGTTTGTGAGCGAGTCGAAGGACCGCGAAGTGTATGTCTGAATGGTTAAGTTACGAAGATCACGAGGGCGTGATCGAGTTTAAGTGGGGGAGAGTTGTAAGACCCAAATATTTATTGTACATATTGTATTTATGGTGTACGATGCGTATATGAAGTGTACGAAGCATGTACGTGCTGCTTGCTCGAATGTCGAAGAAAACTGGACGTTGCTGGAGGTACAAGGGGTGTGCGTATCTTTTCAACCCCAAATAAAGTTTGAGTTGATGTTTCAAAGCCTTACCATTGGAAAGGAAATCTTATTACGTTTCCAACGATATTTGGTTCATCGAAAACGGAGCTACGGTCAAAAAGTTATGGCCAAAACAAGTTTCTGGAATCTGACCTGCAGTGTGGAGCGGCGCGCGACCTTTTGGCGCGGCGCGCCGAATGGGTCTGATGCGTTTTTTTCAGCATTTTAAGTGCCTAAATGAAGGGTATTATGGTCCTTTCACTTGTGGACGGATTTGTGGCTTTTAGATCAGTTTTGGATCTAGTTTTGGATCATATTTCAAGTCCATAAACACTCTCATTTCATTCTTAGAGAGGGAGAGATTTCTAGTGAGAGATTAGGCAATTTGAAGAAGAAGGAGCACGAATCGATTTAAAGTCCAAGTGTTAAAGTTGTGCACATCGTTCTTAGCCACATTTTGGTTGTTTTGGTAAGTCCTAACTCCAAGTTTTCATATTATGATTAGTGTTTATAATTGGGGTTTTGATTAGGGTGTTCTTGAGTAAACCCACTAGTTGATAATTGGATGATTGAATTAGTAAGTGGTGTTAGTAACCATTGTTGGTGGGTTTGTAAAACTAAATTAGTTGATGAAATCACTAGCTACTTGGATTGTTGGTGATTAGAGGTGTAAACTTACAATTTGGTGTTTTGACTAGTTTTAGGTCAAAATGGGTTTTTGAGTAAACGACCCTATAAATGGCGTTTAAGGGCTAAAAGAGTTAAGATTAGCTATTTCGGGAGCGCGGGATGTGATTTCATAAGTTTTGGACTTGTGAGTATCGTTTTATGCATATTAGGGTGTAAAACACACTTTAGGACCAAATGGGCGGGTCGTGTGTTTAAATGAGTGATCGAATGACCAAACCATGTTTAAATGATGTTGTTGAGGCATAATCACAAGTCATTTGTGATTATGAAGGTTTTCGAGCGAAAAATGGTCCTTGGTCAAAGTTGGTCAATAGGATGTTCTAGAAGAACATAAGTGTTGTTCGAGTCGAATAAGCATTTTGTGTAGCTTATTTGCATTGATACTTTGCGTAGGTGATTTGCGTGAAGTCGGTGGAAGAAGTAAGATCGCGGATACGTTCTTCAAGTGTTCAAGGTGAGTGGAATATTTATACATGTATGTATGTGGTTTATTTACTCGTACGCGATGTGGGCCTTTGGCGCCACTTCGTGAGTATTGGATGTTATGTCACAAGTTGGTGACTTATTTGGGATTTGGGTGAAGAGAACTACGGGTCGGTAGTATCTCGCTAGGTGCCTCACAAGTCGGTGACACCTCATGGTGGTTCACAAGGCGGTGACCCTTATTAGATGTTCGTTAGGTGATTACAAGTCGGTAATACCTATTAGTGTTCACAAGTCGATGACACTTTGTGGTGGATCACAAGTCGGTGATGCCTTAGGTCGGGGAAGTGATTCACAAGTCGGTGACACTTCATAGTGCTCACAAGTCGGTGGCACTTAGTGGTGCTTCACAAGTCGGTGACACCTCTTGGAGGTTCACAAGTCGGTGGCCTCATATGTAATGGCGGGTGGTGCACAAGTCGGTGACACCCTATAGTGTTCACAAGTCGGTGACACTTGGTGGTACTTCACAAGTCGGTGATGCCACACGGCGTTCACAAGTCGGTGACGCCTTATGATGAGTCACAAGTCGGTGACATTACTTAGTGTTCACAAGTCGGTGACACTAGGTGGGGCTTCACAAGTCGGTGATGCTACATGGTGATTCACAAGTCGGTGACACCATATGACGAGTCACAAGTCGGTGACATGATACGAGTGAGACTCGATGAACTTGGTCGGCTACAAGTCGGTAGTAGCAAGCGGTGAACGGTTAGCGTGTTTATGCCTTTTATGTTTAGTATATTATTGTGTTGATTATTATACTAACGTTATTGCTAGTCGTGTGTTTGTTGATGCTAGCTCGTTTATCATTGTATATATGGTTTGTAAGTGGATGCGTGTAGGTAAATTACATATGTATATGTATAAGTATTGCATTCACTAAGCATTAGCTTACCCTCTCGTTGTTTACATTTTTAGGTTCGAAGGCGGACGTGGCAAGGGTATGCTCGGGATTAGATGATTATCCCTTTTGATGCTTGATTGGCTTACTTTTGGATTCGACCTAGGATTTGGGTAGTTTATCCCCAACATCATGCTCGTAGTTTTTGTTGGAACGTAAACTTTTGTGGTCGAACTTGTATTTTTGTACTCAAAGGGTAATTTGGGCGTATGTGGGCCCGGGTTTGTAAAACATCATTTTATGTTTGATTCGTGTTAGTTTTCATATATTGAACATGTGGTTAAAAGCGTTTTGCCTAAATATGTCGGGAACTAGTCAAACATTTTCGCATTAAAAAGTCCCGGGGACAGCCCGTTTTGGCGCGGCGCGCCAGGAAGGGGGCGCGGCGCGCGAGTTGCTGCAACAGGAAATTTTTTTTTACTCCGTATTTTCACGTGGTTTAGTCGTGGGTTGGTTTGGGTTGTTACATAGAATTTGATGTGTTAAACTTCAGGCGATGCTGCTTGCTGATTACACAATGCTCACAGAAAGGTAGTGAACAAAGACAAGGAATAAGATTTCTTTCCACAAGAATCTTCATACCTTGTTCAGACATGTGTCCAAGCTTTTGATGCCATGTCATAACAACTTTATCACTTGAACTATTCGAAGCAACAGATGCTTCCGATTCCTGTACCGTCTCGCCTTTCAGAATGTATAAATTAGCACCCACCTTTTCTCCTTTCATAAGTACAACCGCGCCTTTCTTAATTATCATGATCTTCTCATGTATCACCATCTTACAACCAAGATCATCCAATTGTCCTAAAGACAATAAGTTCTTCTTCAAACCCTCCACGTGTCGCACACCTTGAATAGTACGAACTGTACCATCATGCATCTTCAAAATGATATCTCCAATTCCAATGATCTTTAGTTTATGATCATTACAACTGTATACAGATCCTCCTGAGATACGTTCATATTGTTTGAACCATTCTCTTCTAGGGGTCATGTGAAAAGTAGCTCCCGAGTCAAATAACCAGACATCAACAAATGTCTTTCTGCCTTCATTTGCTACCATTGCCTCACTAACCAAAGCAGTCCCATCATCTGAAGTGCTTGCAATATTTCCTTGAGGATTTGAGTTATTTAAACTTCGACAATCCTTCTTCAGGTGACCTTTCTTGCCACAATTGTAGCATGTATAGGTCTTTTTCTTTTTAGACTTGGGTTTACCGTGATTGTGACTCCCACTTGGGCCACGTTCCGTTGATCTCCCTCCTGACACCAATAAGGCCTCCACTTGTCGTGAACCGGCCTGTTTGTCCTCCTTGTTATTGCGCCGATTTTCTTTTTCTAGAATAGCAGCCGCAACTTCATCATAGACTAGATACTCCGAGAGAACATTATTGGTTAAGTTAATAATGAGTTGATCATATGAATCAGGTAGACTCTGAAGTAAAAGTTCAGCACGTTCTTTTGGCTCTATATACTAAAAGAGTTAAATAGAGAGTTTGTGAGTTTAGTCTCCTAATTACAAGAGATATAAAAGATTTGTACTTATCCTTGTAATTAGAGAGAAGTGTAATTCCTATTATTCTTATTAGTGAAACGTTTTTTTCCTTGCCCGTGGTTTTTACCCTATTGGAGTTTTCCACGTTAAATTTTGGTGTTCCTTTATTGTCATTATTTCGAGTGTTACTAGCGGTTTGCTATAATTCGGTGTCGCTTTTCTCAACATGATGCACACAAATTTATTCAAAACTTGGTATGCACAAACAGTATACACAAGGTATGCTAATGTCCTATAACTATTGATAATTAGCCTCTTAAAGAACTTACCCCAACCAAAGAAAAATAATCTTTTTATGATCTTAATTATCTAGCCGCTACAAAAATATCGCCTCATCATAGTCCACCTTTAACAAAAACACAATCAGGAATTAGGAACTGAATATGGAATCAAGAACTAATTATTTTCAATAGTTCAAATCAAAAAGCACATTTAACAACTGAGTTTTAGGGCATATGGTTCATTTAATCTTGATTATTGACAGTAACTTGAACACATAAGAAAATATATATACTGACCAGCCCAATTACATCAGATATTACAATAACAGAAAGAGCACACTGCAGAAGTAAACAAAAAATAAAACACAATGCAGATTGCAAACATAAAAATAATTCAGAGCATTCTCAAACATATCTGCTGTCTGAAGTTACATTAACAGGAATTAACTGTTAACTGTTTGTGAAAGAAACGAAAATGAAGCATCAAGAATTATGTAACAGGATTTAAGTTAACTGTTAAGCCACCACCTTTATAATCTATGAATATCCCAACGCTCATTATCCTACTCCAAGTAGGCCTCAGCCCCCGATGTTCCAACTGTAAGACATTGTCTCACCCACAAATGCTTTTTATTACTTTGATGAATAAAACACTTGATTTCTTTTCAAATCGCCACCACCATTTTCCTGTTAAAGCGCAATTTTATACTTTCAAAGAAACGATATTTAAACCCCACTCTCCTATGATGAGAGAACCCCACCCCATTTCACCTAACCCATTTTGGATACCTCCCCAAAGTCACACCAAAAAAATATTAAGGTGACATGCTCTAATCTTTATCACACACGACAGTACACAGAAAATAGAAGAGTAGTAAAGTGTCAAGCTTCCAAAAACGATCTCCCATCAAAAGACAAAGTTCTAGCCTTCCAAAAAGCACAAGTGATAGGTTTAAGAGGTAAAGTGAAAGCTTTGGTTGACTTTTTAAGTCAAATAAACTAAGGTTCCACTTCAAAGTTAATGATGACCTTGAAATCTACAATGGGAGAATGGGTTATACTTAACAAAAGACATTAAATTAATTAGTGAAAATGTCATAAAACCTATATTGGTGAAATAATGGAAGTGTTGAATTGTTACAAAATCATTATTGAATCCGAATTTGGAAATCTGTTTGACTGTTTCACAAAGATGTTTGACTTGCAGAGTTGCTGGTCAAATATCTGGTGCTGAATAGACACAAGGTCATTAACCAAAAGTAATCAAAGCATTTTTAAATCTCACAAATAAGATAGATAATATATTGAAAATGGTGAAGCTGTAACATGGATTATATCATTTCTAAACAAGTTTATACCTCTGACTCCATTTGTGGTTTGACTTTAGGTCAAACTGACTAATTTTGGAGCCTGATAAAGATACAAAATATTTCAATCTTAAGGGTTATCAATGAATGCATGAGTTGTTTAACGTAAAATTATAGGAACGCTCATGTAGTTATGAATTAGGAAAAATAGCAGGATTGACCTCAAAAGTCAAAATCCACGATTCTTATGATCTTTACCTTAAAACAAGAAATCCAAGGTTCGAAAAATTATCCAGTCAATATGATAGCAAAGGAGCATATGTACCTGTACAACAAGTCAAGATGTAACAAGATCAACAGTTTTTTTAGTGAGAATATGCATCGAGTCTCGTCTACAAAAGTAAACTGCAACCTACAGAAGTTTGAATAGTCTGGAGTATCTAACGAGATTCTCCGAAAAATATTCATATGGTATGTTACTTTAGCAACATATTTTTACTTAACTCTTTACTAACCCTTGTACTAAGAAATAATTTGCTCAAGTTAAATTTTACTTCGCAACAAACTGAAATGTCCATCAAGTTAAAAACTATAGTCCAGAAAAAAAATTATTTTCCATATTCCTGCACTATTAACTTTAACATTCAGATAAATAAATAAAAAAACTTAAAATTTGCAAATTCTTTTACAATAAACCAGACATGCAAATTACGAGTAGGTAAATCTGACCAAAATACTAACGAATGGGTCTGTTTGGGCCAATCAATTTACCTAAAAAGGGAACGTCTAAACGTGGAGAATGTCTCCCGAAGTGTAGTTTTATATACACAACCCTCCCAAGTCACTTGCTTTTAAAAAATTGGATTATTTTGTAATCATAATAAATACATTACCTTTTATAATAAGTTTCTGAGAAACCCTACAAGTGCTTCATTGTTTAAATTCTTAGGTTACATCCTATCATTACAGAGCGAGTTTTCCTCTGATTGTTTTATGTGTAGATTGAGATTCACACTACTTACATATGTAAAGGAACTACCATAAAATAAATAACCCTTCATCAGATATTCAACCCAACTGATCTAATAAACCTAATTTTTATGGATATAGAGTTCAATAAGCGCAAGCGCAATACTAAAAGAATCTCATCATATACCTAATGAGAGCCTAGCCTATAAGATAATAATAAACTTATAGACATAAAATTAATAATCACGACATGGGGTTACCCTGTTAACAGAGTGGTGGGTTGAGGCGGGTCAGTTTGGGTCAAAAATTAAAACTTGGGGTTGCCCTGTTAACAGTTTATTGGTATTGAAATAAACAAGTTTTTGGGTTAACCGCACTTCGTTGCGGTCAAAGTGCGGTTGACTACGTAAGAACTTATTGCTTATTGTAAAGGAAATTTTTTTTGAAAAACAGCCCCCATGACTCGAACCCACGACTATCCAGTACACATGTAAGGTGTCTAAACATCCATCCATTGATGTTTTGGTCTTTTAAGTACGACATTACTTATTTACTCAGTATTATTTAAATGAATCGATTTTTAAATTTAAAAAAGAAAAGCGCATAACCAGCCAACCAACCATTCACTTGTATTTGTTATTTACAACTAATATTAGACATCTAGTGAAAATCGCGTTTTAAAAATAAAAAAATAAAAAAAATCAAGAACCAACATTTGATTATAAATCTCTAAATGAATATATATATACTATGAAAATATACAAACTCAAAAACTGTGTCTTCTTAGATAATGTTTTTTACAGATAACTCAAAATGACATCTTAGCCCATAGATACTCTAGCTTTATTTAACTTCATCTAAAACTACAAAACAAACAACATTTGTTTCTACAATAACTAACACCCTCGCAAAATTATATAACTTGACTTTTTGATAGCTTACAACATTTACTTGGCTAATAATCCATGTCCACCATAGTTAAATTTAACATTATTTTCATAATTCATAAAACTTTGCTTCTTGAGAACTTACAACATTGTAGCAATAACATACATACAAATAAGATGGTTAGCAACACCTCATTCAACCACGACAAATGTAAAAATACTTTGTGAACTAAGCGAGGTTATCCAATGACTGTTTCCACCCATGTCCATGACCGTTTCCAACCATTTCCATGACCATACGCTCCTAATGAGGTTATCCGTAAGTTTCCATCAAGTATTTCGGTACTAGCCTACCTATCAACCCATTGAGCGTATTCTTCAATGAACCGCTTGCTATCTCATTAACTAACAGTGTCAAGGTCGTTACATCAAGTGAGTAACTTCATTTTTCCATTTCACGTAAAAGCATCTCTACATCGTCATAGTATTTATTTTTTAGATATCCTTGCAGAAGAACGTTGTAAGTAACATCATCCGACGGACAACCACTCTCACTCATTTCTAGAAACAACTTCTTTGCATCACTTGGTAGACCCTCCTTACAAAGAGAACTAATTATCACATTATATGTTTGAACATCAGGTTTCAAGCCTTTATTATTTAGGTCCTCAAAGAGAACCCTTGTGATATCAAACTTATCACATTTGCTTGCACCATCAATCACGATGTTATACACAACAATATCCGAATTGAGCTTGCTATTGCCCATTAACTTGAACAAAGAGAATGCATCTTTTACCAGATTGTTGCTGCAAAGACCCTTTAAGATTATTCCATAAGTTAATTCATCGGGAAGTTGACCTTGTGCAAGCATCTCATCAAAGAGTTTGCGAGCTGTCGCACAACGTCCAGCGCTAAACAATCCTTGTATCATGCAATTGTAAGTGACTTTATCACGTTTCAACCCTATTCTTTTCATTTCACAAAACAGATCCACGGCCTTGTCTATCATCATATTTTTACAATACCCATTTATTAAGCTACTGTAAGTGACAACATTAGGGACCAGTCGTTTAAGTGTCATTGAATCAAAATTTGTTTTTGCTTTACTCATTTCACCTCGTAAACAATAACCGTCAATAAGTGAACTGTATGTTACTACGTCAGGAATCTTTCCTCTCTCATACATGATGTTGATCACAGCTTGTGCTTCATCTACTTTACCATCTTTGCAAAATGCATCCACTAATACATTGTAGGTTTGCACATTTAAAGAGATTCTTTCATCCTCCATTTCTTTTAGTATATTACAAACATCATCCCAACGACCTAGGTTACAAAGACCATGAATCAAAGAGGTGTATGTGATGACATCTGGTAGAATCCCTTTGCGAAACACCATCTCTTTGAAAAGATCAAAAGCATCATCAATCATTTTGTCTTTGCAGAGACTGTCAATGATGGTGTTATATGCAACAACATTAGCTTTATGACCTCTTTCATTCATTAGCCTAAACAAAGCAATAGCAGTAACATTGTTTCCGATCTTACAAAGTTCCTTAATCATTGTGCTATACATAACTACATCAGGTTCACATAGATTGAGTTTGATAATCTTTTTGAAGAATATCTCAGCTTCAAGAATCCTATCTTCTATAACAAGTCCATTTAAGAGTGTACTATAAGTGCACACATCTGCTATAATGGCTTGTCTGAAGCAAATACCTAGAAGTGCAAAACCGTCATTGGTACGGTGCAAGTGGCAACAACACTTGATAGAAATATTAATAGTGTATTTACTAATAGGAACACCAATTGAACACATGTGTTTGAAAAGATCAAGTGAAGAAGAATAATGTTTCATTCTGGTGACAGCAGTCAACAACTGATTGAATTGGACCACATTTGGCAGTGGTCTTCTCTGAGTCATTTTATCAAACAGATTGTAAGCATCATTCAAATTTTTAACTTTTTGATACCTAGATAGAGAGCGATTATCACAAACATAATCATTCTGAATCGAGGAAGATTTGGAGTGGATGGACGCTGCTAAAAATGTATTATGAGGAGGATCAAATCGAAGACCTAATTGAAATTGAAAGGAATATGAAAAGGGGGGTTTTAGAGAAATTGTGAGTAGAAGAAAGATCACCTTTGAAGTTGATGAAAGCGTTAACAGCAGCAGAAGCAACATGATTTCTTCGATTCATCGTTTTAGTTTAACAGCAAGAATTGGAGGTCAACCTACCTTCGAGCTAGACTCTCGTATACTCCCTCGCGTAAAGTTAAATTCCTGACGGCCTTTTTTTCTATCACTTGATGATATGGACATTCAAATACTCTTAGCAACCTAAGTACCTAACCGCAGGTTTACTTAAAATTTCGCGCAAGATTTTTTTTCCTAATTAAGAACTTATATATATATAAATAAATATAAAAACTTGTTTAAATTACACTGATAATTCTTGAAATTGAGAGTAAACTAAATCAATCATCCTTATTTTTTTGATAATTACACCGATTATCTTCTTTAAATATATAAAGATAGTACAGACAAATTTAATCGAGTCAATAACAAACGTCGATTTATTGGCGACTTGAATGTCGCTTAGAACCTAAATTGAAGCACACACACGTTTATGAAAATACACATTATGAAAATATATACACCACTGATCGCCCGATCTCGATATTGCCTGATGAGAACTGTGACATTTATAGCCAGGACAAACACACATGGATAGATCTGACCAACGGGACAGGTTGAGTCAGGGATCTTATGGGATTGGGTTGAAACGGGTCATGGGTCAAAATGGTTAGATTTTTTGTACGTGTCAAATGGGTCGAGTTGGGTCAAGAACCAATGGGCATACATGAATGTCTTTTGAATTATATTCCTGACACAACTTTTTTAGAGCTTAAATTGCACTGGTGTCAACGTAAGTAACTGCTAAAAATACATGAGATTAGATAGAATCTTTGTTTAGCACTTTAGCATGACATGAATGTAGTGACCCAAACTTTTCCATGTTTATATATATTAATTGAGATTGATATTTACATGATTAAATGTTTTCAACATGTTAAGCAATCAAACTTGTTAAGACTTGATTAATTGAAATATGTTTCATATAGACAATTGACGACCCAAGTTGACCGGCGATTCACGAACGTTAAAACTTGTAAAAACGACATGACGATATATATATGGATATACATATGGTTAACATGAGATTATGATAAGTAAGTATCTCCATAATTATATTAACAATGAGTTATATACATATAAACAAGACTACTAACTTAAGGATTTTGAAACGAGACATATATGTAACGATTATCGTTGTAACGACATTTAAATGTATATATATCATATTAAGATATATTAATATATCATAATATCATGATAATATAATAATTTAACATCTCATTAGATATAATAAACAATGGGTTAACAACATTAATTGAGATCGTTAACTTAAAGGTTTCAAAACAACACTTACATGTAACGACTAACGATGACTTAACGACTCAGTTAAAATGTATATACATGTAGTGTATTTATATGTATTAAAATAATTTTGGAAGACTTCAAGACATATATCAAAACACTCATACTTAACGAAAATGGTTACAGTTACTTTCCCATTCTTTTCTTTCATCAAGAATTCTAGTCGTATTTTTACCCGTATTATACACAGCTTCAAAACGTACTTACTATGGGTATATACCAATAGGAACTAGCATGGGATTCCACTCTTGATTATGTCATGTATGACTAATCAATTTTAACTTCTACCATGAGCTAGTCAACTAACTAGAACTCCTTTTAACCCCACTCACCACTCACCAATTACCACTCATCATTCACTCCATTTCAATTCCAATTCTCTTTCTAATTCTCTCTCAACACACCCACACTATTATGAACGTATTTTTCCAGTAGTTAATCATCATCTTCATCAAAAATCACTTCAAGAATCAAGCTATAATCATCATAGGAAGAACACTTCAAGAACACTTCAAAAATCCCTTCAAGTTTACTAATTTACTTCCAAGCTTTCTAATCCATTCCAAGTAATCATCTAAGATCAAGAAACCTTTATTATATACAGTAGGTTATCTTTCTTATTCAAGATAATATTCATATTCAAACTTTGATTCAATTTCTATAACTATAAACTATCTTAATTCGAGTAAAAATCTTACTTGAACTTGTTTTTGTGTCATGATCCTACTTCAAGAACTTTCAAGCCATCCAAGATCCTTTGAAGCTAGATCATTTCTTGTCACTTCCAGTAGGTTTACCTACTAAACTTGAGGTAGTAATGATGTTCATAACATCATTCGATTCATATATATAAAACTATCTTATTCGAAGGTTTAAACTCGTAATCACTAGAACATAGTTTAGTTAATTCTAAAATTGTTCGCAAACAAAAGTTAATCCTTCTAACTTGACTTTTAAAATTAACTAAACACATGTTCTATATCTATATGATATGCTAACTTAATGATTTAAAACCTGGAAACACGAAAAAGACCGTAAAACCGGATTTACGCCGTCGTAGTAACACCGCGGGCTGTTTTGGGTTAGTTAATTAAAAACTATGATAAACTTTGATTTAAAAGTTGTTATTCTGAGAAAATGATTTTTATTATGAACATGAAACTATATCCAAAAATTATGGTTAAACTCAAAGTGGAAGTATGTTTTCTAAAATGGTCATCTAGACGTCGTTCTTTAGACTGAAATGACTACCTTTACAAAAACGACTTGTAACTTATTTTTCCGACTATAAACCTATACTTTTTCTGTTTAGATTCATAAAATATAGTTCAATATGAAACCATATCAATTTGATTCACTCAAAACGGATTTAAAATGAAGAAGTTATGGGTAAAACAAGATTGGATAATTTTTCTCATTTTAGCTACGTGAAAATTGGTAACAAATCTATTCCAACCATAACTTAATCAACTTGTATTGTATATTATGTAATCTTGAGATACCATAGACACGTATACAATGTTTCGACCTATCATGTCGACACATCTATATATATTTCGGAACAACCATAGACACTCTATATGTGAATGTTGGAGTTAGCTATACAGGGTTGAGGTTGATTCCAAAATATATATAGTTTGAGTTGTGATCAATACTGAGATACGTATACACTGGGTCGTGGATTGTGAAACATCCGCGACTAATCCTCCCAGACGGAATCTTCAACAGTTGGTTCCATCGCGATGATCGACTCCAAGTAAGGTCCTTAATATGAGCTATTGCACAGCGGAAGACTTAATTTATACCTGAGAATAACATGCTTTAAAAAGTCAACATAAAGTTGGTGAGATATAGATTTATTTGCTAGCAGCGTTATAACTATGGACCACAAGATTTCATATATAAAAATATAATACACTCGCAAGTGTATAAAATCATTCTGCTTATGTTGAGGCCTCAGTAACCAACCTTAACAATAATATAATAAGTCATCTTCGCAAAGATGGATATGTACACTCGCAAGTGTATAAATAATCCTCGAAGTACTAAACATCCGCCCACTAGTTCTTATGTCTAGTGCAGCCTACTGGATGGGGGTGTTAAACCCGATAGATCTATCTTTAGGATTCGCGCTTACATGCTATTATAACATATAACTAAATTACCTAGCACATCAATCCGCAGAATATCATTTTTAATCACTTGTGTCCATAACGTAAATCATTTATAAAAACAGCGCATGTATTCTCAGCCCAAAAATATTTAAAGTTTAAAAAGGGACTATATACTCACCATACTGTATTTTGTAGTAAAAATACATATAACACCATTTAACAAGTATAAGGTTGGCCTCGGATTCACGAACCTATATCCAATTATGTATGTTAATACATGTAATGAAAATCGAACAAAATTTATATATTATTGTTAGTGGTGTAATTTTTATATTAATAATTTGTATATGTTATTTTGTATATAACAATACTAATATAATTAAGTTTTGTATTATATATCTTTTATATAAACAATATTTTGTTTACAGACTAATAGTTATAATAATACTTAGAATAAATATAATAATAAAATAATAATTTTAATACTACTATTAATAATAATGATAGTATTAATAATAGTTTTTATGAAAACTATGATAAATAAAATAATGATACTTTTGGTAACAATTATGTAAATTTTTAATAATAACAATACTATTAATGATACCCACATAAATGATAATATTAATACATATATTCATATTAATATATATAATACATAAATGATATACCTTAACAATAATAAATATATTAATAACACTTATAAGAATAATAATAATGATAATTATATTAATCATAATAATAATGGTTAATATTTTTAATTATAATGATAATAGTAATAATTACAATACTTAATAATAATAAAAATTTTATAGTAACAATAATAATTATATATAGTAATAATTGATAATTAACAATAATAATAATAACAATAATAATAATAATAATAATAATAATAATAATAATAATAATAATAATAATAATAGAATTTTAAAACTACCTTAATGAATGCTTTAAAAAAAAGTATCACCCATACAGGAATTGAACCCGCGACCTCTCGATACCCGTCAACTCTCTCTAACCATTACTCCGTATTATCATTTCTGTGATTATTAGATCGCGTTTGTATTTATTTAAGTTTTCCTGCTACCCTTCTTCTTCCTACTTCTTCTTCTCAGACCCGAATCCACCAAAATAATACCCAATCAAATCATACCCAAAATCATAACCATAATTTATAAATCGAATTTAGACTTGAATTTTTAACTATAACGACTTGTGTTTATAACGTTAAATTAATCAGAAAAGAAATTGTTGCAGCAACTATTTTCGTAAAAAAAAAAATTTAAACTCGAACTTTGAACTCAAATTCTTGAACTCTTTAGGATACGATTTCCAAACGAAATAAGTTCAAATCCGTTCCTAGAAACTCTATAAATTATTAATTTAACTTAAAACTCGAAAACGAGGTCGAATTTTATCATACACGATCTGTTTAACTTTAGAAATTTAATCTTTTACTTCGAAATTGAAGCTGGATTGGACGAATTAAACTATAAGACTTTGTGGATAGATTAAGAAGAAGATTTCAGACACAATTGCTTTTACACATCTGAAATTTTATTTGAATTCGAAGTTCCAAAAAAAATAAAATAATATACGTACAGAGTACTGGACCAGAGTTCTTTGTTTCCTGTCTTTTTGGTTTTTCTTTAAATTAATTCTTGCAGTAACCAATATATAATCCACGATTTCCTGTTTTCAGTTGTGATAGAAAGTGATGCGTAAAAAAAAAATCCGAAAAGGAATCACGAGTTCAACAGAAGGAAGCAGAAGAAGATAAAATAACAGATGTTGATATTTAATAAAAAAAACGCGTACCCTATCTGTTATTTATATTTTATACAAATTTATATATATTAATTACTATAAATATATTAATAAATATAATTCTATTAATAATAATAAAAATACTAATAATACAACAATAATACTAGCAAAATTAATTAAAATGATAAAATTAATAAGAATCATGTTAGTAATAATTTTATATAATAATACCAATTAATAATGATTACAATTACAATAATAATAATAATTGTAATATCTTTCATATAATAATACTAATTACACATTTATAATTATAATAATCCAATGTTATTAATGATAACGATATTAGTTTTAATACATTTTTGTTATATTCAATGATAATAAAACTGTTAATATTAATATTTATTATAATACAAAAATTAATACTAATTATAATTAACAATAAGAATGTTATAACAATTCTCACATATTAAATTTCATATTTATATGTTGTGTCTTTAAAATAATAATATCAATAATTCACATGTTAATATTAATATTGAAAGTAAATAATAATATTAATATAGAAATTTTTTTTTTATTTCAACTTGCAAATAAAATAAATTTTTTTTTTATATATATACCGTACATATTATAACGTATGTGATATATTGAATATTTAATATTTATAAATCTTATCTGTATTACAACATATATAATATTTCAAATTATATTACCAATTATTATTTAAACACATATGTTCACATAACTATTTACAACTACTTGTTCGTGAATCGTCAGTCATGGTCAAAGAGTAACTGATTATCCTAAATATAGATTTCAAACTTTCTAGACCCAATTTTACAGATTTTGCTTATCGTGTCGGAAACATATAAAGGTTAAGGTTTAAATTTGGTCGGAAATTTCCGGGTCGTTACAGTACCCACCCGTTAAATAAATTTCGTCCCCGAAATTTGGTAGAGGTTGTCATAGAAACAATAGGAATGTTTTCATGACAAGTATGAGGTATTAATGGAGTTTTATCAGTATTGAAAGATATAGATAAAATAATTCGATCAAGTGAAGCGCACGAGTGAAGTTATCACAAAAGAGTGAAATGAGTAAATATGGAATTGTTTTTAATCAATGACGTGATTAGAATTGATTTTCCGGAATTTATGGAATTAAAGAAAATCTTACGTAATAAGATTTGGTTCTTCGGCGATTTAGAAAACAGGATCTCCTTTGATTTAATGTGGTAATCTGTTTCGATTTCTTCGTCAAATATTTTACTATAAATCTACCCCTTATACTTCGATGTTCTTGTTTCCGTTTTCTATAATCATTGTCATCCATAGTTAATACTCTCTCCTTTTTGCTGCGATCTATATTCCAATTTCTATTTTGGGAATTTGTCCCTTCGTTTCTTCTTCCCTTCTTTAAGTCAAGCAATCAATGGTCCGGAGTTCATAGGTATGCGATTTGAATTGAACATAATTAATGCTCTTAGAAAGAAAGGGTAATGACACTATTTTGATTTGTCAAATTACCAGAATATCTTGGAAAAGACCGAATCATCAATAGAATATTTTCTTGTTAGATTTAAAGATTGGATAGAATGTAAGAGCCGTGTAACATGGCATGTGTTGATGGTACTGCGAATCATCACATTTCATTAGAACCTTAACATGACTTACTGTAATATAATGAAGTTGATCAAGTTTCATTATATTATACTAATTCATGTATCAGTTCCCAACACTACTTCAATGCATTCATATTTTAAACTCGAAGGGTTCCGAATTTAGAAACTGACACCGTTTCTTTTATGTTGTAACGCAGATATCACAGAGAGATACATGACCTCAGATAAGAATAGTTGTGAAAATGTCTCTAGAAATTTGAAGAACATGTATAACGGAAGATATGAAGATATCTTATAATATCTAAGATAAGATGATGATGAAGAATATCATCTGGAAAGGTTTAGAATAAGGAGTAAGGTTCTTTCTAACGGGTTCAGCAGACACTGAAACGTTTGGATTCTTTGAAGTCAAACTTATTCTTTGTGATTTGTCCACAGCCTCCTTCATACTTTGCTCAATTCATTTTCCAGTTCCCAACCTTCTCTTTTTCTGAGCTTTACCAACATACTGTACTTTATCGTTAAACTTTTGACTGTTAAAGTCATTTACGGTTTTTGCTGCTTCATCAGTATTTTAAGAACTACTTCATAGTTCAGGGTGTTTTTCAGAAACTTCATATTCGGAGTATGAATTTCTTAGGGATAAACGTTATAGGTATAACTGAAGAAATGCTACTAGATTTTCAAAATACTAATTGCGGATTCCGCCGAAGAGATAATGAGCTGCTGATATACCTGCTGATGATGTCGTGGGATATAAAAGGTTCTCTGGTAACGATGACGGAAGAACAACGTGTATATATCGAGGTTGTAATGAGAGTAGTCTTGCTGAGAAGTTAAAGTGGAGCTGTGACAAAATTGGTTACTTGAAAAGAAATCGTATGGTTGTTTTTGCTAATGAATGATAAGGAATTCGACGCGGATAGGTTTTAACTATATATAGTTTCGAAAGTTTTTCGGATGTATAACTGTATGCATGAATCTTTCTTCCATAGGCGAGGTGCGACTGGTTCAACTTCTCGATCGAGGTGTTTTCAAGAATAATGATAGGTTTGAACGCGGATTTGTAATTGTCGAGGTACCAATGAAGTTTAAGATGAAATCAAGTGGCAAACTTGAAGAACTGTTTAGTTTCATATGTTATAATCAATATTTTAATTCATTTTAATTGTCCGTAGTTAGCAGTCTATTAGTCCGATTGTCCAATGGTCCAATAGTTCAACAGTTCAATATATTCATATATAATTTAATATACATAATTAATACGTATCGTGACCCGTGTACCGGTCTCAGTGTCGATCACAACTCAAAGTATATATATATATTGGAATCCACCTCAACCCTGTATAGTCAACTATAGAGTGTCTATGGTCGTTCCGAAATATATATATAGATGGGTCGATATGATAGGTCGAAACCTTATATACGTGTCCCGTTAATTTAAAGTGCGTAAAATAAATAAATATATATCATGACCCATTATACAACGTGTTGTCTCAGAATTAATCCGACGTATTGTTGTACATGTGTCCCGACGGTATGTAAAGTGCATAAATTAAATAACAATAAATAAAATTGCGAGAATGTAAATTGCGATAAATTAAATGTTAGCCAGGAACAGTTAGCTGGAACAGTTAGCGTGGAATCCTATCAAAATTTCAATTAGTTAATTCGTTTGTTTCTAACACTTTTTATTTTGTCCAATGTTTTCTTCGTTATGCCACTTGTTGGATTCTGATAAATCAAAATCCAAATATGAAATTTGAACAGAAATGGTTATTTTATGGTAAACGGATACGTATATCAATGGTTGTAAGTAGGATAGCAAATGACCGTTGAATCAGCTTTCGGAGAATGTATAGTGTAACTTATTAATGTGAATTCTAAATATTCCTCGGGTACTACCCACCCGTTAAAATATTTTCATCATTAATAGTTTGTACAAAAGAATTTTTAATTACAATCTTTATGAAAATATACTTGCATATATATTTTCTTCGGATGTAATCTTGGATTTAATGAGTCAATAAGATATTAAACTCATTTGTTTTATCGTTAATACTGGATTACATGATCTCTAAAACATTAAAGATTTCATAATCACCATGTCGAACGAAGATATATGAGGTAGAACGTTACGTAAAGCGAAGGTAATCGATGTAGAACGATATATAGAACGAAGATTATACTTGAAGTACAGATGATGATTTTGAGGCATATGATGTTGATATCCGAGGTACAGATCGTAACGTTGAGATTTATGACGTGATTGTGGTTGGGGTGATAAGAGTATTGTCGGCGTTGATGTTGGTGGTACGGATTATGCGGCTGGTGCTGCTGCTGGTGTCTCCACACCAGATTCTCCAAAGCCATTACTCGATCACGTAGTTCGTTAACTTCCTATATTATGTCGGGATGATTGACGATTGAAACGAGCGGGTGAGTAAGATTCGAAATATAGGATGATATATAATCGTAACGGAATACTCTAGAAATGAGAGGGTAAATGGTTTCTCGAATAGGTTCGCCGGTAAGTGCTTTTAGGTTCATTGCCAAGAGAAAATCGATGAATGGAATGGATCTTCGATGTGAAATAATTTTCGAATATAGGTTGATATTCTAACTTCATAGAATATCTATGTATATAATACTAAAGAGTTTGTAAACTACAGAGAAATTTACGGCATATGTCAGGCAAGTCTACAGATGTGCTAAGATATGAATTTTGTCTATACACTATCGATGCAGTAAGTGCAGTAAGACGTGTCTAGACTTATGAATGATAAGCAGGCAATTCCCTAAGGATGATAAGCAGATGGTTTCCGACTAGAAATGATAAGCAAAACTTTTTGACATGTAGACACGGTCAAAGTCCAGACTCACTAATGTATCCTAACATCTACTAGTCAGACACACTAATGCAAGGCCTGGTTCAGTAAGACCAACGCTCTGATACCAACTGAAAGACAGATGGGGACAACGTCCCACCCAGTGCCGTCTCAGCTAACTGCCTTAGTGACCACTGAGCGTATCTCAGACACTGATTTTACAGCCCGCCTCTCAGCAGTACAGCCAACCCTAATAGGGACCGCGAGGGGCAAGAGCCAATGCTTCGTCACAGGTAACACTGTGAGAACCCCCTCTATGATTAACCCGCTCATAAACGGCATTAAACCAGCTCTGATACCAACTGAAACATCCGCGACTAATCCTCCCAGACGGAATCTTCAACAGTTGGTTCCATCGCGATGATCGACTCCAAGTAAGGTCCTTAATATGAGCTATTGCACAGCGGAAGACTTAATTTATACCTGAGAATAACATGCTTTAAAAAGTCAACATAAAGTTGGTGAGATATAGATTTATTTGCTAGCAGCGTTATAACTATGGACCACAAGATTTCATATATAAAAATATAATACACTCGCAAGTGTATAAAATCATTCTGCTTATGTTGAGGCCTCAGTAACCAACCTTAACAATAATATAATAAGTCATCTTCGCAAAGATGGATATGTACACTCGCAAGTGTATAAATAATCCTCGAAGTACTAAACATCCGCCCACTAGTTCTTATGTCTAGTGCAGCCTACTGGATGGGGGTGTTAAACCCGATAGATCTATCTTTAGGATTCGCGCTTACATGCTATTATAACATATAACTAAATTACCTAGCACATCAATCCGCAGAATATCATTTTTAATCACTTGTGTCCATAACGTAAATCATTTATAAAAACAGCGCATGTATTCTCAGCCCAAAAATATTTAAAGTTTAAAAAGGGACTATATACTCACCATACTGTATTTTGTAGTAAAAATACATATAACACCATTTAACAAGTATAAGGTTGGCCTCGGATTCACGAACCTATATCCAATTATGTATGTTAATACATGTAATGAAAATCGAACAAAATTTATATATTATTGTTAGTGGTGTAATTTTTATATTAATAATTTGTATATGTTATTTTGTATATAACAATACTAATATAATTAAGTTTTGTATTATATATCTTTTATATAAACAATATTTTGTTTACAGACTAATAGTTATAATAATACTTAGAATAAATATAATAATAAAATAATAATTTTAATACTACTATTAATAATAATGATAGTATTAATAATAGTTTTTATGAAAACTATGATAAATAAAATAATGATACTTTTGGTAACAATTATGTAAATTTTTAATAATAACAATACTATTAATGATACCCACATAAATGATAATATTAATACATATATTCATATTAATATATATAATACATAAATGATATACCTTAACAATAATAAATATATTAATAACACTTATAAGAATAATAATAATGATAATTATATTAATCATAATAATAATGGTTAATATTTTTAATTATAATGATAATAGTAATAATTACAATACTTAATAATAATAAAAATTTTATAGTAACAATAATAATTATATATAGTAATAATTGATAATTAACAATAATAATAATAACAATAATAATAATAATAATAATAATAATAATAATAATAATAATAATAGAATTTTAAAACTACCTTAATGAATGCTTTAAAAAAAAGTATCACCCATACAGGAATTGAACCCGCGACCTCTCGATACCCGTCAACTCTCTCTAACCATTACTCCGTATTATCATTTCTGTGATTATTAGATCGCGTTTGTATTTATTTAAGTTTTCCTGCTACCCTTCTTCTTCCTACTTCTTCTTCTCAGACCCGAATCCACCAAAATAATACCCAATCAAATCATACCCAAAATCATAACCATAATTTATAAATCGAATTTAGACTTGAATTTTTAACTATAACGACTTGTGTTTATAACGTTAAATTAATCAGAAAAGAAATTGTTGCAGCAACTATTTTCGTAAAAAAAAAAAATTTAAACTCGAACTTTGAACTCAAATTCTTGAACTCTTTAGGATACGATTTCCAAACGAAATAAGTTCAAATCCGTTCCTAGAAACTCTATAAATTATTAATTTAACTTAAAACTCGAAAACGAGGTCGAATTTTATCATACACGATCTGTTTAACTTTAGAAATTTAATCTTTTACTTCAAAATTGAAGCTGGATTGGACGAATTAAACTATAAGACTTTGTGGATAGATTAAGAAGAAGATTTCAGACACAATTGCTTTTACACATCTGAAATTTTATTTGAATTCGAAGTTCCAAAAAAAATAAAATAATATACGTACAGAGTACTGGACCAGAGTTCTTTGTTTCCTGTCTTTTTGGTTTTTCTTTAAATTAATTCTTGCAGTAACCAATATATAATCCACGATTTCCTGTTTTCAGTTGTGATAGAAAGTGATGCGTAAAAAAAAATCCGAAAAGGAATCACGAGTTCAACAGAAGGAAGCAGAAGAAGATAAAATAACAGATGTTGATATTTAATAAAAAAAAAACGCGTACCCTATCTGTTATTTATATTTTATACAAATTTATATATATTAATTACTATAAATATATTAATAAATATAATTCTATTAATAATAATAAAAATACTAATAATACAATAATAATACTAGCAAAATTAATTAAAATGATAAAATTAATAAGAATCATGTTAGTAATAATTTTATATAATAATACCAATTAATAATGATTACAATTACAATAATAATAATAATTGTAATATCTTTCATATAATAATACTAATTACACATTTATAATTATAATAATCCAATGTTATTAATGATAACGATATTAGTTTTAATACATTTTTGTTATATTCAATGATAATAAAACTGTTAATATTAATATTTATTATAATACAAAAATTAATACTAATTATAATTAACAATAAGAATGTTATAACAATTCTCACATATTAAATTTCATATTTATATGTTGTGTCTTTAAAATAATAATATCAATAATTCACATGTTAATATTAATATTGAAAGTAAATAATAATATTAATATAGAAATTTTTTTTTTATTTCAACTTGCAAATAAAATAAAATTTTTTTTTTATATATATACCGTACATATTATAACGTATGTGATATATTGAATATTTAATATTTATAAATCTTATCTGTATTACAACATATATAATATTTCAAATTATATTACCAATTATTATTTAAACACATATGTTCACATAACTATTTACAACTACTTGTTCGTGAATCGTCAGTCATGGTCAAAGAGTAACTGATTATCCTAAATATAGATTTCAAACTTTCTAGACCCAATTTTACAGATTTTGCTTATCGTGTCGGAAACATATAAAGGTTAAGGTTTAAATTTGGTCGGAAATTTCCGGGTCGTTACAGATTGATTCAAGATAATATTTATCGATTTATTTCTGTACATCTAACTGTGGACAACTAGTTGTAGGTTACTAACGAGGACAGCTGACTTAATAAACTTAAAATATCAAAATATATTAAAAGTGTTGTAAATATATTTTGAACATACTTTAATATATATGTATATATTTTTATAGGTTCGTGAATCAACAGTGGCCAAGTCTTACTTCTCGACGAAGTAAAAATCTGTGAAAGTGAGTTATAGTCCCACTTTTAAAATCTAATATTTTTGGGATGAGAATACATGCAGGTTTTATAAATGATTTACAAAATAGACACAAGTACGTGAAACTACATTCTATGGTTGAATTATCGAAATCGAATATGCCCCTTTTTATTAAGTTTGGTAATCTAAGAATTAGGGAACAGACACCCTAATTGACGCGAATCCTAAAGATAGATCTATTGGGCCTAACAAACCCCATCCAAAGTACCTGATGCTTTAGTACTTCGAAATTTATATCATATCCGAAGGGTGTCCCGGAATGATGGGGATATTTATATATATGCATCTTGTTAATGTCGGTTACCAGGTGTTCACCATATGAATGATTTTTATCTCTATGTATGGGATGTGTATTGAAATATGAAATCTTGTGGTCTATTGTTACGATTTGATATATATAGGTTAAACCTATAACTCACCAACATTTTTGTTGACGTTTTAAGCATGTTTATTCTCAGGTGATTATTAAGAGCTTTCGCTGTCGCATACTTAAATAAGGACGAGATTTGGAGTCCATGCTTGTATGATATTGTGTAAAAACTGCATTCAAGAAACTTATTTTGTTGTAACATATTTGTATTGTAAACCATTATGTAATGGTCGTGTGTAAACGGGATATTTTAGATTATCATTATTTGATAATCTACGTAAAGCTTTTTAAACCTTTATTGATGAAATAAAGGTTATGGTTTGTTTTAAAATGAATGCAGTCTTTGAAAAACGTCTCATATAGAGGTCAAAACCTCGCAACGAAATCAATTAATATGGAACGTTTTTAATCAATAAGAACGGGACATTTCAGTTGGTATCAGAGCGTTGGTCTTAGAGAACCAGAATTTTGCATTAGTGTGTCTTATCGAGTTTGTTAGGATGCATTAGTGAGTCTGGACTTCGACCGTGTTTACTTGAAAAATGATTGCTTAACAAATTTTGTTGGAAACTATATATTTTTAACATGTGAATATTATGTGATATATTAATCTCTTAACGCGTTTGATATTATGTGATAGATGTCTACCTCTAGAACAAGTCCCATTGACTCACCTAATAATAATGAAGAGTCAAATGTAAATTGGAATGATTCGTGGACTGATTCACAAGTTCCCGAAGAGGAACCGGAAGAAGAGTCGGAACCGGAAGAAGAATCAGAACCGGAAGAGGAGGAACCGGATGAAGAAATAGAACCGGTGGGGGAAGTAATAAAACGGTTAAGTAAAAGAAAATCCTCAACCAACCGACCAAGGTTAATTATGGTCAATGGTGTTTCCGCCAAGGAAGCAAAATATTGGGAGGATTACCAATTCTCCGATGAATCGGATTCCGACGAGAATTCCGATGATGTTATAGAAATTACCCCAACTGAATTTAAAAAGGCAAAAGAAAATAATAAGGGAAAGAGCATAAAAATAGAGAAATCTAATTCCAACCCCGATGAACTTTATATGTATCGTCAACCCCCGAAGTCCTTAAGTTGTAACAATGACCCGGGAACCTCTAAACCACCAGGTTTTTCTAAACCAATGTAGATAACGACGGCTCGTATTAGGGGAACATCATATATCCCTAGAAACTTGGCAAAACGAACCAAAACCGAAGAAGAAGAAACAAGCGAGTCGGAATAAGATAGTTGTATTCGTGTGGTGTAATATAAGTAATATAGTGTGCTTATGCTTTATGATATATGTAAAAATTGCTTGTATTAATAAGTATTTTTTTTATGAATCTAACTCTTGTCTATTTTACAGTATAAAAACACAAAATGGATAGACAACCCAATATTTTAAGAGACCTACCCGGAGACATGATTGATGAAATCTTGTCTAGAGTCGGTCAGAATTCTTCGGCACAACTATTTAAGGCGAGATCAGTTTGTAAGACATTCGAAGAACGTTCCAAGAATGCCTTGGTTTATAAAAGGCTTTCGTTCGAAAGATGGGGGATATCACATTGGGAAATCCATAAGTTACGATGTGTTTACTTTGACGCATATATTGTGGGGAACCCAAATGCTATTTTAGGCAATGGGTTAAGAAATTATTTTGACTCAATATATCCGAATATTGGACTTCGTGATTTAGAAAAAGCGGCTAACATGCAACATAAAGAAGCATGTTATGCTTACGGATTAGTAATGTTCGCTTCTCACCAAAGTGAGAACAAGAACACCGGGCTACAACTTTTAAACAAAACATTCCCACAAGTGACAGAGTCGGTAATCGGGGTAAGAAATGAGGTTTTTAGATTGTTACGGGACTGTTGGACATTACGTAACCCTCGTCCCTTTGACGACGTTACAACACACTGTCTTATCAACGGCCATAACGGTTATGTTCCACAAGACCAAGGATGGGAAGTAGTCCTAGTAAAACCAGAATGCATGACTTGTTTCTGGACGTATGAATTACGTGTCTTTATTGCCTTTGCTGAACGACTTGTGTACTAGCTAGAATTATCTTCACAACCATCTTGTATCAAATTTATTGTGTGCTATATTTCATGCTATATGTAAAATAAGCGGTATTGTAAGTTTGTAAAATATTGTGTAAAAGTTTGAACGCGAAATATTATTATAATCAGTTTTTCATATAGAATTGTAGTAGTTGAATTATATATTAGCTACTAAGTATGAACTTAACGGGTAGGTACTACCCGAATATAAACTTATAAAACGCTAATATGAAGAAAAAGCTTTTATAAATGAGTTCATATTATGCTACGAAATACTATTAACTACTCTTAACATTCTGTATGATTAACTTGTTCCATTTGACTATTTTGAAGGAAATGGCACCGACTACTCGACACACCGTGAATATGAATGAAGAGGAATTCCGTACTTTTCTAGCTTCAAACATAGCCGCAGTACAGGCTGCACTACATACCAACAATAACCTTGGATCTAGCAGTACAGGAAATCGTGTAGGATGCACCTACAAAGAATTCACTGCCTGCAAACCTTTGGAATTTGATGGAACCGAAGGACCGATCGGATTGAAACGGTGGACCGAGAAGGTCGAATCGGTGTTTGCCATAAGTAAGTGTACTGAAGAGGAAAAAGTGAAGTACGCTACGCATACCTTCACAGGTTCTGCGTTAACATGGTGGAATACCTATCTAGAGCAAGTGGGACAAGACGATGCGTACGCACTACCGTGGTCAGCATTCAAGCACTTGATGAACGAGAAGTACCGTCCCAGAACCGAGGTCAATAAGCTCAAGACAGAACTTAGAGGGTTACGAACCCAAGGATTTGATATTACCACGTACGAAAGACGATTCACAGAATTGTGCCTATTGTGTCCGGGAGCATTCGAAGATGAGGAAGAGAAGATCGACGCGTTTGTGAAAGGATTACCGGAAAGAATCCAAGAAGATATAAGTTCACACGAGCCCGCCTCCATACAACAAGCATGTAGAATGGCTCACAAACTAGTGAACCAGATTGAAGAAAGAATTAAAGAACAGACTGCTGAAGAGACCAATGTGAAGCAAGTCAGAAGAAAGTGGGAGGAAAACGGTGATAAGAATCACCAATACAACAACAACAGCAATTACAACAATAATCGCAGCAATTATCCCAGCAATCGCAACATCAATCGCAACTACAACAAACGGCCCAACAACAACAACAACAACAACAACAACAACAACAACAACAGCAGCAACTACAACAATCATCCCAACAACAATAATAACCACAACAACAACAACAATCAGAAGCAGCTATGCCAAAGGTGTGAAAAGTATCACTCGGGGTTCTGCACCAAATTTTGCAACAAGTGTAAAAGAAATGGTCATAGCGCGGCGAAGTGTGAGGTCTACGGACCAGGGGTTAATAGAACGAAAGGAACAAATGGTGTCGGAACGAGTAATGGCGGAGCAAGTAGTGTCGGAGCAAGTTATGCCAATGTAGTTTGTTATAAATGTGGAAAACTGGGCCACATCATTAGAAATTGCCCGAACCAGGAGAACACGAATGGACAAGGCCGCGGAAGAGTTTTCAATATTAATGCGGCGGAGGCACAGGAAGACCCGGAGCTTGTTACGGGTACGTTTCTTATTGACAATAAATCTGCTTACGTTTTATTTGATTCGGGTGCGGATAGAAGCTATATGAGTAGAGATTTTTGTGCTAAATTAGATTGTCCATTGACGTCTTTGGATAGTAAATTTTTACTCGAATTAGCAAATGGTAAATTAATTTCAGCAGATAATATATGTCGGAATCGAGAAATTAAACTGGTTAGCGAAACATTTAAGATTGATTTGATACCAGTAGAGTTAGGGAGTTTTGATGTGATAATCGGTATGGACTGGTTGAAAGAAGTGAAAGCAGAGATCGTTTGTTACAAAAATGCAATTCGCATTATACGAGAAAAAGGAAAACCCTTAATGATGTACGGAGAAAAGGGCAACACGAAGCTACATCTTATTAGTAATTTGAAGGCACAAAAACTAATAAGAAAAGGTTGCTATGCTGTTCTAGCACACGTCGAGAAAGTACAAACTGAAGAAAAGAGCATCAATGATGTTCCCATTGCAAAAGAATTTCCCGATGTATTTCCGAAAGAATTACCGGGATTACCCCCACATCGATCCGTTGAATTTCAAATAGATCTTGTACCAGGAGCTGCACCAATAGCTCGTGCTCCTTACAGACTTGCACCCAGTGAGATGAAAGAACTGCAAAGCCAATTACAAGAACTTTTAGAGCGTGGTTTCATTCGACCAAGCACATCACCGTGTGGAGCTCCTGTTTTGTTTGTCAAGAAGAAAGATGGTACATTCAGGTTGTGTATCGACTACCGAGAGTTGAACAAACTTACCATCAAGAACCGCTACCCACTACCGAGAATCGACGACTTATTTGATCAACTACAAGGCTCGTCTGTTTATTCAAAGATTGACTTACTTTCCGGGTATCATCAAATGCGGGTGAAAGAAGATGATATTCCAAAGACTGCTTTCAGAACACGTTACGGTCATTACGAGTTTATGGTCATGCCGTTTGGTTTAACTAATGCACCAGCTGTGTTCATGGACCTTATGAACCTAGTGTGTGGACCATACCTTGACAAGTTTGTCATTGTTTTCATTGATGACATACTTATTTACTCAAAGAATGACCAAGAACACGGTGAACATTTGAGAAAGGTGTTAGAAGTATTGAGGAAGGAAGAATTGTACGCTAAGTTTTCAAAGTGTGCATTTTGGTTAGAAGAAGTTCAATTCCTCGGTCACATAGTGAACAAAGAAGGTATTAAGGTGGATCCGGCAAAGATAGAAACTGTTGAAAAGTGGGAAACCCCGAAAACTCCGAAACACATACGCCAATTTTTAGGACTAGCTGGTTACTACAGAAGGTTCATCCAAGACTTTTCCAGAATAGCAAAACCCTTGACTGCATTAACGCATAAAGGGAAGAAATTTGAATGGAATGATGAACAAGAGAAAGCGTTTCAGTTATTGAAGAAAAAGCTAACTACGGCACCTATATTGTCATTGCCTGAAGGGAATGATGATTTTGTGATTTATTGTGACGCATCAAAGCAAGGTCTCGATTGTGTATTAATGCAACGAACGAAGGTGATTGCTTATGCGTCTAGACAATTGAAGATTCACGAACAAAATTATACGACGCATGATTTGGAATTAGGCGCGGTTGTTTTTGCATTAAAGACTTGGAGGCACTACTTATATGGGGTCAAAAGTATTATATATACCGACCACAAAAGTCTTCAACACATATTTAATCAGAAACAACTGAATATGAGGCAGCGTAGGTGGATTGAATTATTGAATGATTACGACTTTGAGATTCGTTACCACCCGGGGAAGGCAAATGTGGTAGCCGATGCCTTGAGCAGGAAGGACAGAGAACCCATTCGAGTAAAATCTATGAATATAATGATTCATAATAACCTTACTACTCAAATAAAGGAGGCGCAACAAGGAGTTTTAAAAGAGGGAAATTTAAAGGATGAAATACCCAAAGGATCAGAGAAGCATCTTAATATTCGGGAAGACGGAACCCGGTATAGGGCTGAAAGGATTTGGGTACCAAAATTTGGAGATATGGGAGAAATGGTACTTAGAGAAGCTCATAAAACCAGATACTCAATACATCCTGGAACGGGAAAGATGTACAAGGATCTCAAGAAACATTTTTGGTGGCCGGGTATGAAAGCCGATGTTGCTAAATACGTAGGAGAATGTTTGACGTGTTCTAAGGTCAAAGCTGAGCATCAGAAACCATCAGGTCTACTTCAACAACCCGAAATCCCAGAATGGAAATGGGAAAACATTACCATGGATTTCATCACTAAATTGCCAAGGACTGCAAGTGGTTTTGATACTATTTGGGTAATAGTTGATCGTCTCACCAAATCAGCACACTTCCTGCCTATAAGAGAAGATGACAAGATGGAGAAGTTAGCACGACTGTATTTGAAGGAAGTCGTCTCCAGACATGGAATACCAATCTCTATTATCTCTGATAGGGATGGCAGATTTATTTCAAGATTCTGGCAGACATTACAGCAAGCATTAGGAACTCGTCTAGACATGAGTACTGCCTATCATCCACAAACTGATGGGCAGAGCGAAAGGACGATACAAACGCTTGAAGACATGCTACGAGCATGTGTTATTGATTTCGGAAATAGTTGGGATCGACATCTACCGTTAGCAGAATTTTCCTACAACAACAGCTACCATTCAAGCATTGAGATGGAGCCGTTTGAAGCACTTTATGGTAGAAAGTGCAGGTCTCCGATTTGTTGGAGTGAAGTGGGGGATAGACAGATTACGGGTCCGGAGATTATACAAGAAACTACCGAGAAGATCATCCAAATTTAACAACGGTTGAAAACCGCCCAAAGTCGACAAAAGAGCTACGCTGACATTAAAAGAAAAGACATAGAATTTGAAATTAGAGAGATGGTCATGCTTAAAGTTGCACCTTGGAAAGGCGTTGTTCGATTTGGTAAACGAAGGAAATTAAATCCAAGGTATATTGGACCATTCAAGATTATTGATCGTGTCGAACCAGTAGCTTACCGACTTGAGTTACCTCAACAACTCGCGGCTGTACATAACACTTTCCACGTCTCGAATTTGAAGAAATGTTTTGCTAAAGAAGATCTCACTATTCCGTTAGATGAAATCCAAATCAACGAAAAACTTCAATTCATCGAAGAACCCGTCGAAATAATGGATCGTGAGGTTAAAAGACTTAAGCAAAACAAGATACCAATTGTTAAGGTTCGATGGAATGCTCGTAGAGGACCCGAGTTCACCTGGGAGCGTGAAGATCAGATGAAGAAGAAATACCCGCATCTATTTCCAAAAGATTCGTCAACACCTTCAACAGCTTAAAATTTCGGGACTAAATTTATTTAACTGGCAGGTACTGTAGTGACCCGAACTTTTCCATGTTTATATATATTAATTGAGATTGATATTTACATGATTAAATGTTTCCAACATGTTAAGCAATCAAACTTGTTAAGACTTGATTAATTGAAATATGTTTCATATAGACAATTGACCACCCAAGTTGACCGGCGATTCACGAACGTTAAAACTTGTAAAAACGACATGACGATATATATATGGATATACATATGGTTAACATGAGATTATGATAAGTAAGTATCTCCATAAGTATATTAACAATGAGTTATATACATATAAACAAGACTACTAACTTAAGGATTTCGAAACGAGACATATATGTAACGATTATCGTTGTAACGACATTTAAATGTATATATATCATATTAAGATATATTAATATATCATAATATAATGATAATATAATAATTTAACATCTCATTAGATATAATAAACAATGGGTTAACAACATTAATTGAGATCGTTAACTTAAATGTTTCAAAACAACACTTACATGTAACGACTAACGATGACTTAACGACTCAGTTAAAATGTATATACATGTAGTGTATTTAGATGTATTAAAATACTTTTGGAAGACTTCAAGACATATATCAAAACACTCATACTTAACGAAAATGGTTACAGTTACTTTCCCATTCTTTTCTTTCATCAAGAATTCTAGTCGTATTTTTACCCGTATTATACACAGCTTCAAAACGTACTTACTATGGGTATATACCAATAGGAACTAGCATGGGATTCCACTATTGATTATGTCATGTATGACTAATCAATTTTAACTTCTACCATGAGCTAGTCAACTAACTAGAACTCCTTTTAACCCCACTCACCACTCACCAATTACCACTCATCATTCACTCCATTTCACTTCCAATTCTCTTTCTAATTCTCTCTCAACACACCCACACTATTATGAACATATTTTTCCAGTAGTTAATCATCATCTTCATCAAAAATCACTTCAAGAATCAAGCTATAATCATCATAGGAAGAACACTTCAAGAACACTTCAAAAATCCCTTCAAGTTTACTAATTTACTTCCAAGCTTTCTAATCCATTCCAAGTAATCATCTAAGATCAAGAAACCTTTGTTATATACAGTAGGTTATCTTTCTTATTCAAGGTAATATTCATATTCAAACTTTGATTCAATTTCTATAACTATAAACTATCTTAATTCGAGTAAAAATCTTACTTGAACTTGTTTTTGTGTCATGATCCTACTTCAAGAACTTTCAAGCCATCCAAGATCCTTTGAAGCTAGATCATTTCTTGTCACTTCCAGTAGGTTTACCTACTAAACTTGAGGTAGTAATGATGTTCATAACATCATTCAATTCATATATATAAAACTATCTTATTCGAAGGTTTAAACTCGTAATCACTAGAACATAGTTTAGTTAATTCTAAACTTGTTCGCAAACAAAAGTTAATCCTTCTAACTTGACTTTTAAAATTAACTAAACACATATTCTATATCTATATGATATGCTAACTTAATGATTTAAAACCTGGAAACACGAAAAACACCGTAAAACTGGATTTACGCCGTCGTAGTAACACCGCGGGCTGTTTTGGGTTAGTTAATTAAAAACTATGATAAAATTTGATTTAAAAGTTGTTATTCTGAGAAAATTATTTTTATTATGAACATGAAACTATATCCAAAAATTATGGTTAAACTCAAAGTGGAAGTATGTTTTCTAAAATGGTCATCTAGACGTCGTTCTTTCGACTGAAATGACTACCTTTACAAAAATGACTTGTAACTTATTTTTCCGACTATAAACCTATACTTTTTCTGTTTATATTCATAAAATAGAGTTCAATATGAAACCATAGCAATTTGATTCACTCAAAACGGATTTAAAATGAAGAAGTTATGGGTAAAACAAGATTGGATAATTTTTCTCATTTTAGCTACGTGAAAATTGGTAACAAATCTATTCCAACCATAACTTAATCAACTTGTATTGTATATTATGTAATCTTGAGATACCATAGACATGTATACAATGTTTCGACCTATCATGTCGACACATCTATATATATTTCAGAACAACCATAGACACTCTATATGTGAATGTTGGAGTTAGCTATACAGGGTTGAGGTTGATTCCAAAATATATATAGTTTGAGTTGTGATCAATACTGAGATACGTATACACTGGGTCGTGGATTGATTCAAGATAATATTTATCGATTTATTTCTGTACATCTAACTGTGGACAACTAGTTGTAGGTTACTAACGAGGACAGCTGACTTAATAAACTTAAAACATCAAAATATATTAAAAGTGTTGTAAATATATTTTGAACATACTTTAATATATATGTATATATTGTTATAGGTTCGTGAATCAACAGTGGCCAAGTCTTACTTCTCGACGAAGTAAAAATCTGCGAAAGTGAGTTATAGTCCCACTTTTAAAATCTAATATTTTTGGGATGAGAATACTTGCATGTTTTATAAATGATTTACAAAATAGACACAAGTACGTGAAACTACATTCTATGGTTGAATTATCGAAATCGAATATGCCCCTTTTTATTAAGTCTGGTAATCTAAGAATTAGGGAACAGACACTCTAATTGACGCGAATCCTAAAGATAGATCTATTGGGCCTAACAAACCCCATCCAAAGTACCGGATGCTTTAGTACTTCGAAATTTATATCATATCCGAAGGGTGTCCCGGAATGATGGGGATATTTATATATATGCATCTTGTTAATGTCGGTTACCAGGTGTTCACCATATGAATGATTTTTATCTCTATGTATGGGATGTGTATTGAAATATGAAATCTTGTGGTCTATTGTTACGATTAGATATATATAGGTTAAACCTATAACTCACCAACATTTTTGTTGACGTTTTAAGCATGTTTATTCTCAGGTGATTATTAAGAGCTTCCGCTGTCGCATACTTAAATAAGGACGAGATTTGGAGTCCATGCTTGTATGATATTGTGTAAAAACTGCATTCAAGAAACTTATTTTGTTGTAACATATTTGTATTGTAAACCATTATGTAATGGTCGTGTGTAAACGGGATATTTTAGATTATCATTATTTGATAATCTACGTAAAGCTTTTTAAACCTTTATTGATGAAATAAAGGTTATGGTTTGTTTTAAAATGAATGCAGTCTTTGAAAAACGTCTCATATAGAGGTCAAAACCTCGCAACGAAATCAATTAATATGGAACGTTTTTAATCAATAAGAACGGGACATTTCAATGAAACTTTAAAGAAAGTCTGTAGCTTTGACACGAAAATGTAGATATTAAGGCACCAATCTGAAAAAATCTATCCAAATACGATCTAAAAAAGGTATGTGATGACGAATATTTTTGAAAGGCAAGACCCGAAGTTGTAACTATGAGATTAAACTTGTGTCTCCACTAGAAATTTTCAAGTCTTAAAAGAATTTTAATAGTTTTCACATGTCTTTTATATAGATTGTGTTTGAAAAATAATTTGGTGAATCAATTCGAACAATTACAATGCCATCGCATGTATATACCTCTGGCCTCTAGGTATTGTTGGATTTTCCAATTAACGGCGAAAAATTTATTTTTGATAAAAAAAAATTCACTGTTCCAAATAAAAAATTTCATATTAGCATTAATATATTTAATAAGCTTAAGGCTTACCAATATGTGGATTTGTTGATTCATGGATCACGAACGCAAGAGAAAAACCACCCTATATGTCAAAATCCGAAGCATGCAATGAAACCTATATATATTCCGCATTCTTTCCTTATTACAACAACAGGTCAAGTTGTTTGAACATGTTAAAAGCAAGAAGTGGAAATCTTGATCCACTTACCTTAAGATGGGTTGTTTGGGTTGTATTTCACCTCAAAAAGGGCACGTCAAATACTCGTTATTCGCTTGAAAGGGAGAGGGTTAAAAGAGTTGAAAGTAACCTAAAATCCATCTTTGATGCACACAAATTTATTCAAAACTGGGTATGCACAAACAGTATACACAAGGTATGCTAATGTCCTATAACTATTGATAATTAGCCTCTTAAAGAACTTACCCCAACCAAAGAAAAAAATATTTCTAGCCGGGAAAAAAATATTTCTAGCCGGGAAAAAAATATCGCCTCATCATAGTCCACCTTTAACAAAAACACAATCAGGAATTAGGAACTGAATATGGAAACAAGAACTAATTATTAATAAATAGTTTAAATCAAAAAGTACATTTAACAACTGAGTTTTAGGGCATGTGATTCATTTAATCTTGATTATTGACAGTAACTTGAACACATAAGAAAATATATACACTGACCAGCCCAATTACATCAGATATTACAATAACAGCAAGAGCACACTGTAAAAGTAAAAGTAAAAAAAAAAAAAAAAAAAAAAAAAAAAAAAAAAAAAACACAATGCAGATTGCAAACATAAGATAATTCAGAGCATTCTAAAACATATCTGCTGTCTGAGGTTACATTAACAGGAGTTAAGCTAACTGTTAACTGTTTGTGGAAAAAACGAAAATAAAGCATCGAAAATTATGAAACAGCAAAAGGTCTCATAAAGGAGTAAATGGAGGACTGTCCCTGAAGGTTCAACCAAACAATGCAACTACAAAAATTTCCGACTTTGCCCTGGAATGTTGGATGGCTACAACAGGATATATGTATGAAACTTGTAATGGGATATGAAGGAAGATGAGTTAAAGAATATCTTATGTTTGATAGTCTTTGTATAACAATGGCATTCAAATTGTATCAAAAAGCTATTATTGAGAGACGCGTGAGAGTTAGATGTGCGGTCTCACAAATATCAGTGATCCCTGGTTTATGAACTCTTAAAATTTAAGGGCTAAATGATAGGTGGGTAAGCGTTAGAAAAAGCACAAGTGATATGTTTAGGAGGTAAAGTGAAAGCTTTGGTCGACTTTTTAAGTCAAATAAACTAAGGATCCACTTAAAAGTTTATGATTAATGGGATAATGGGTTATAATTAACATAGGACATTAAATTAATTAGTGAAAATGTCAAAACTTCTATTAGTAAAATAACGGAAGTTTTGAATTGTTCACAAAATATCATTATTGAATCCGAATTTGGAAATCTGTTTCACAAAGATATTTGGCCTGCAGAGTTGCTGGTCAAATATCCGGTGCAGAATAGACACAAGGTCATTAACCAAAAGTAATCAAAGCATTTTTGAATCTCACAAATAAGATAGATAAAAGATTGAAAATGGTGAATCTGTAACATGGATTTGTAAGGATATTAGGACCCAAAACAACGCAAGTGATTCAACAAGATCACTCACCGATAGTAATTCTACAAGATTACTAACCCACTTAATGAACGAAAGATTATAAATGCAAGAAATGTAAATCAACACAAGAGATAACGTGGTTATATGCAATCGTTGTGATTGCTTTAGTCCATGGACCAACTAGAGAATGTATTACTGAATATTTGTGGTGTGTTTACAATGAGTTACAAGAGGGTCTATTTATACAATGGTTTAAAGAGTAAGCTAAAAACAATTCCTTGAAGCTTCATGTGAGTTTCCTGACAGCTTCATGGAAGCTACATGTGAGTTTCTTGACAGCTTCGTGGAAGCTACATGTGAATTTTCTCACAACTTCGTGGAAGCTACATGTGAGTTTCCTAACAACTTCGTAGAAGCTACATGTGAGTTTTCTAACAACTTCGTGGAAGCTTCATGTGAGTTTCCTGGAATCTTCCCTCTAATTGTTTAAAGTTCTCCATATCTCCAACAATCTCCCACTTGGAGACTTTGAACAAACCCAACCTTCGTCAACCCAAAATATCAACGATCTAACCAAGAACGTTAACCCACCATTATACCGCCAAACTCCATTTGGGACACGCACACTCAACACATACTTCGGATGAGCATACTTTCGATACAAGGTCTTCAACACTACTTGTTAGAATTGAAACATTAACTCTCTAATTCTCTAGTTAGGGTCTTCTCTCATCAATTCATTAGAAGACCAATTGAGGTAATGCAAAACCTCAATTTCTCTGTCGTAACAACCTTAGTAAACATATCAGCAGGATTCTTCGTACCAAGGATTTTCTCCAATAATAAAGTACCATCATTTATATGTTGTCGAATAAAATGATACCTTATATTGATGTGTTTCGTACGACTATGAAACACCGTATTCTTCCCAAGATGAACCGCACTTTGATTATCACAATTCAAGACGCAATAGTCTTGTCTTTTACCCAACTCACCTAAGAAGTTTTTCAACCAAACAAGCTCTTTAGAAGCTTCTGCAATAGCCATATATTCGGCTTCGGTGGTTAATAAAGCAACACTCTTTTGTAGTCGAGACATCCAACTAACCACCGTCTTCCTTATTGTGAAAACATAACCCGTAGTGCTTTTCCCCGAATAATCACATCCACCCAAATCAGCATCCGCATAACCCCTAAGTATGAGATTGTTTTTGGAGAAACACAATCCCATATTAGAAGTACCTTTCAAATAACGAAGCAACCATTTGACCGCTTCCCAATGCTCTTTCCCCGGATTAGACATATAACGACTTACAACTCCCACTGCTTGAGCAATATCGGGTCTTGTACAAACCATGGCATACATAATACTACCCACAGCCTATGCATATGGTGTAGTGATCCGAACTTTTCCATGTTTATATATATTAAATGAAATTGTTATTTACATGATTAAGTGTTTCCAACATGTTAAGCAATCAAACTTGTTAAGACTTGTTTAATTGAAATAGGTTTCATATAGACAATTGACGACCCAAGTTGACCGGTGATTCACGAACGTTAAAACTTGTAAAAACTATACGATGACATATATATGGTTATATATATAGTTAACATGATTTTATTATAAGTATGTATCTCATTAGGTATTTTAACAATGAGTTATATACATAAAAATGAGACTATTAATTTAAGAAACTCGAAAACGATATATATAACGATTATCGTTATAACAACGTCTTACTAGGTACATATGAATCATATTAAGATATTGATACACTTGGTTAATTATTTTAAATTGTAAGTAAATATATTATTAAGTGTATTAACAATGAAATACATATGTAAAAATAAGACTACTAACTTAATGATTTCGAAACGAGACATATATGTAACGATTATCGTTGTAACGACATTTAACTGTATATATATCATATTAAGATATATTATATATCATAATATCATGATAATATAACAATTTAACATCTCATTTGTTATAATAAACAATGGGTTAACAACATTCAACAAGATCGTTAACCTAAAGGTTTCAAAACAACATTTACATGTAACGACTAACGATGACTTAACGACTCAGTTAAAATGTATATACATGTAGTGTTTTAATATGTATTCATACACTTTTGAAAGACTTCAAGACACTTATCAAAATACTTCTACTTAACAAAAATTCTTACAATTACATCCTCGTTCAGTTTCATCAACAATTCTACTCGTATGCACCCGTATTCGTACTCGTACAATACACAGCTTTTAGATGTATGTACTATTGGTATATACACTTCAATGATCAGCTCTTAGCAGCCCATGTGAGTCACCTAACACATGTGGGAACCATCATTTGGCAACTAGCATGAAATATCTCATAAAATTACAAAAAAAATTGAGTAATCATTCATGACTTATTTACATGAAAACAAAATTACATATCCTTTATATCTAATCCATACACCAACGACCAAAAACACCTACAAACACTTTCATTCTTCAATTTTCTTCATCTAATTGATCTCTCTCAAGTTCTATCTTCAAGTTCTAAGTGTTCTTCATAAATTCCAAAAGTTCTAGTTTCATAAAATCAAGAATACTTCCAAGATTGCAAGTTTACTTCCAAGTTTTCTAAATCCATTCCAAGTAATCATCCAAGATCAAGAAACCTTTGTTACTTACAGTAGGTTATATTTCTAATACAAGGTAATAATCATATTCAAACTTTAATTCAATTTCTATAACTATAACAATCTTATTTCGAGTGGAAATCTTACTTGAAATTGTTTTCGTGTCATGATTCTGCTTCAAGAACTTTCAAGCCATCCAAGGATCCTTTGAAGCTAGATCTATTTTTTCATTTCCAGTAGGTTTATCCAAGGAACTTGAGGTAGTAATGATGTTCATAACATCATTCAATTCATACATATAAAGCTATCTTATTCGAAGGTTTAAACTTGTAATCACTAGAACATAGTTTAGTTAATTCTAAACTTGTTCGCAAATAAAAGTTAATCCTTCTAACTTGAGTTTTAAAATCAACTAAACACATTTTATATATCTATATGATATGCTAACTTAATGATTTAAAACCTGGAAACACGAAAAACACCGTAAAACCGGATTTACGCCGTCGTAGTAACACCACGGGCTGTTTTGGGTTAGTTAATTAAAAACTATGATAAACTTTGATTTAAAAGTTGTTATTCTGGGAAAATGATTTTTATTATGAACATGAAACTATATCCAAAAAATATGGTTAAACTCAAAGTGAAAGTATGTTTTCTAAAATGGTCATCTAGACGTCGTTCTTTCGACTGAAATGACTACCTTTACAAAAACGACTTGTAACTTATTTTTCCAACTATAAACCTATACTTTTTCTGTTTAGATTCATAAAATATAGTTCAATATGAAACCATAGCAATTTGATTCACTCAAAACGGATTTAAAATGAAGAAGTTATGGGTAAAACAAGATTGAATAATTTTTCTCATTTTAGCTACGTGAAAATTGGTAACAAATCTATTCCAACCATAATTTAATCAACTTGTATTGTATATTATGTAATCTTGAGATACCATAGACACGTATACAATGTTTCGACCTATCATGTCGACACATCTATATATATTTCGGAACAACCATAGACACTCTATATGTGAATGTTGGAGTTAGCTATACAGGGTTGAGGTTGATTCCAAAATATATATAGTTTGAGTTGTGATCAATACTGAGATACATATACACTGGGTCGTGGATTGATTCAAGATAATATTTATCGATTTATTTCTGTACATCTAACTGTGGATAACTAGTTGTAGGTTACTAACGAGGACAGCTGACTTAATAAACTTAAAACATCAAAATATATTAAAAGTGTTGTAAATATATTTTGAACATACTTTGATATATATGTATATATTGTTATAGGTTCGTGAATCAACCAGTGGCCAAGTCTTACTTCCCGACGAATTAAAAATCTGTGAAAGTGAGTTATAGTCCCACTTTTAAAATCTAATATTTTTGGGATGAGAATACATGCAGGTTTTATAAATGATTTACAAAATAGACACAAGTACGTGAAACTACATTCTATGGTTGAATTATCGAAATCGAATATGCCCCTTTTTATTAAGTCTGGTAATCTAAGAATTAGGGAACAGACACCCTAATTGACGCGAATCCTAAAGATAGATCTATTGGGCCTAACAAACCCCATCCAAAGTACCGGATGCTTTAGTACTTCGAAATTTATATCATATCCAAAGGGTATCCCGGAATGATGGGGATATTCTTATATATGCATCTTGTTAATGTCGGTTACCAGGTGTTCACCATATGAATGATTTTTATCTCTATGTATGGGATGTGTATTGAAATATGAAATCTTGTGGTCTATTATTATGATTTGATATATATAGGTTAAACCTATAACTCACCAATATTTTTGTTGACGTTTTAAGCATGTTTATTCTCAGGTGATTATTAAGAGCTTCCGCTGTCGCATACTTAAATAAGGACAAGATTTGGAGTCCATGCTTGTATGATATTGTGTAAAAACTGCATTCAAGAAACTTATTTTGTTGTAACATATTTGTATTGTAAACCATTATGTAATGGTCGTGTGTAAACAGGATATTTTAGATTATCATTATTTGATAATCTACGTAAAGCTTTTTAAACCTTTATTGATGAAATAAAGGTTATGGTTTGTTTTAAAATGAATGCAGTCTTTGAAAAACGTCTCATATAGAGGTCAAAACCTCGCAACAAAATCAATTAATATGGAACGTTTTTAATCAATAAGAACGGGACATTTCATATGGAACCTTTTCCATATCCGTTTTGTCTTTTACCGTCTTTGGTGATTGACTTTTTGATAACTTAATCGTGGTACCCAAAGGCATAGAACGAGCCTTTGAATTCTCCATATTAAACCTCTCTACTACTTTCTCAATATATTTGGATTGAGACAAGTATAGAGTATCTTTCACACGATCATGCACAATACTCATGCCAAGTATTTGCCTAGCACCACCAAGATCTTTCATCTCGAATTAACGGGAAAGTAATCCCTTCAATTTGTTAATTTCGGACATGTTGGAACCTGCAAGTAACATGTCATCAACATACAACAATAAGATTATATAAGAAGACTTGAGTTTCTTCAAGTAGCAACAGTGATCTGCTTCACATCTTAAGAAACCAATCTTCTTCATAAAATCATCAAACTTCAAGTACCATTGCCGAGGTGCTTGCTTCAATCCATACAAACTTTTCTTTAGCTTACAAACCCACTTCTCTTTACCCTTTACCTCAAAGCCCTCGGGTTGCCTCATGTAGATCTCTTCAGTAAGATCACCATGCAAGAATGCGGTCTTCACATCTAATTGCTCTAGATGTAAGTCTTCTGATGCAACCATAGAAAGTACCAAACGGATAGTAGTCATCTTAACTATCGGTGAAAATATCTCTTTGTAGTCAACCCCTTTGTTTTGTTGAAAGCCTTTGACTACCAAACGAGCCTTGTACCTTTTCTTGCCATCCGACTCATTCTTGATTCGATACATCCATTTGTTTTGCAATGCCCTTTTATCATGAGGTAACTTCACTAGTGACCAAGTTTTATTCTTCTCAAGTGATCCCATCTCTTCTTTCATGGCAAGCTCCCATTGTATGGATTCTTTTGTTTTTCTCGCCTCAAAGTAACTTTCGGGTTCACCATTCTCGGTATAGAGCAAGTAGTTTGCTGATGAAGAATACCTAGGATTAGGTTTGGGCACTGTAGTCGAGCGTCTTGGTGTAGGAGTAACCGGAATGGTTGGACAGGTTTCATTTGTGTCCTCCTCATCACTAGAACTCGCACTATGTTCGGAATCATCACCGCTTTCCGAATCATCCCCATCATTAGCATTTTTCGACGCCTCACCGTTATTTGGCAATTCATTGTTCCCCGTACTCCCACTAGAACGTGCAAGATCATCAATAGAAACATCATCAAAAGTAACTTGACTCGGTTTAGGACTCCCCGTTTCCGGTTTGCCATAGACCGAATCTTCATCAAAAGTAACATCTCGTGAACGAATTACTTTTCTAGCCTCGTTGTCCCAACAACGATAGCCCATTTCATCCGACCCGTACCCTATGAAAATACATTTCTTTGACTTAGCTTCAAGCTTGTCTTTATTCGCATCTTTGGTCTTCACATATGCATTACACCCAAAGATCCTAAGGTGACCATAACTCACCTTCTTACCTTGCCATTCTTCCTCGAGAATTCGAAAACCCAACGGTGTTGAGGGTCCCCTATTTATCAAATAAGCCGCCGTGTTAACCACATCCGCCCAAAACATCTTAGGCAAACCGGCATGTAGTCTCATAGTCTTAGCCCTTTCATTTAACGTACGATTCATACGTTCGGTGACCCCATTGTGTTGCGGTGTCTCCGGTACCGTTTTCAACATTCTAATACTGAGCTTTGCACAATGGTCTTTAAACTCAAGACTACCATATTCTCCTCCATTATCCTACTTCAAGCACTTGACTTTCAAGTTAGTCTCATTTTCTACCATAGCTTTCCACTTCACAAAAGTATTAAATACATCGGATTTAGCTTTAAGAAAATAAACCCATACCTTTCGAGTGGAGTCGTCAATGAAGGTGACATAGAAGCGAGAACCTCCATGTGATTCTACATTGGTTGGACCAAACACATCTGTATGAACGAGCTCCAATTTCTCCAACTTAGGTGCATTCCCCGATTTCCCAAAAGTCACCTTCTTTTGCTTCCCATATACACATGGTTCGCAAAACCCAAGTTCTACCTTTTTTAAATCAGGAATTCTCCCACTTGAAACAAGCATCTTCATACCCTTCTCACTCATATGCCCGAGTCTTCGGTGCCATAGAGTTGATTCGGACTCAACATTAACCGTAGCAACCACCGTGTCTTCATCAAACACTTCAACCATATAAAGTGTTCCCCTTTTATGTCCACGAGCCACAATACTACTACCCTTAACCACCTTCCATTGGTGATTTTCAAAAGTAACCGCGTTACCTTCATCATCTAATTGACCAACCGAAATAAGTTTCCTTTTCAATTTAGGAATGTACCTTACGTTCTTTAAAGTCCAATTAGAACCAAGAGTAGTCTTCAAAACAACATCTCCAATGCCCTCTATGTTGAGTTGCTTGTTGTCCGCCAATCTCACCTTGCCTTGGTATGAACGAAAATTCTTCATCATGCTTTTGACATGAGTAGCATGAAACGAAGCTCCCGAATCCAAAATCCAAGACTCCATAGAATTTTCAACACTACACAAAAGTGCATCATCACTTTCCCCTTCGGCCAAGTTTACACCTTTCGCGGAACCATTTTTGCAATTCCTTTGAAAGTGCCATTTTTGATTGCAACCCCAACAAACAGCTTCACTTCTATCTTTCGATGGATACCTCTTCTTAGACTTCTTTCTACCCTTCTTCTCACCGCGATCAAATTTCCTACCATGGTTGTCGGTACTTAACAAAGAACCGGATGTCGATTCCCCCGAGCTTCTCCTACGAGTATCTTCACCAAGAATCAAATCCCTTATTGCTTCAAACGCTAGCTTAGTAGTTCCCGTAGAGCTACTAACTGCGGTAACCGTACCCGACCAACTTTCCGGTAATGATGAAAGCAAGATTAGTGCCTTTAACTCATCATCAAACACAATATCTACCGATGCTAACCTCGATATGATGTTGTTGAACTCGTTGATATGATCCGTTGTACTCGTACCTTCCTTCATCTTCGTATTGAACAATTGTCGCATGAGAAAAACCTTATTAGAAGCGGTAGGTTTCTCATACATGTTAGAGAGTGCTTTCAAGCAAGCAAACATCGTCTTCTCATTCACAACGTTGTATGCAACGTTCTTAGCAAGTGAAAGACGAATAGCACCCAAAGCTTGACGATCCAAAAGCGTCCAATCGGCATCGTTCATGCTTTCAGGCTTGGTCTCTAACAAGGGTTGGTGTAGCTTCTTTTGATACAAGTAATCTTCAATTTGCATATTCCAAAAGCCAAAGTCTCTCCCATCGAATCGGTCAATTCTAAACTTTCCGTCTTCCACCATCGTACCCAAAGTCGAAACCTTGAGCTCTGATACCAGTTGTAAGGATATTAGGACCCAAAACAACGCAAGTGATTCAACAAGATCACTCACCGATAGTAATTCTACAAGATTACTAACCCACTTAATGAACGGAAGATTATAAATGCAAGAAATGTAAATCGACACAAGAGATAACGTGGTTATATGCAATCGTTGTGATTGCTTTAGTCCACGGACCAAATAGAGAATGTATTACTGAATATTTGTGGTGTGTTTACAATGAGTTACAAGAGGGTCTATTTATAGAATGGTTTAAAGAGTAAGCTAAAAACAATTCCTTGAAGCTTCATGTGAGTTTCCTGACAGCTTCATGGAAGCTACATGTGAGTTTCCTGACAGCTTCGTGGAAGCTACATGTGAATTTCCTCACAACTTCGTGGAAGCTACATGTGAGTTTCCTAACAACTTCGTAGAAGCTACATGTGAGTTTCCTAACAACTTCGTAGAAGCTTCGTGTGAGTTTCCTGGAATCTTCCCTCTAATTGTTTAAAGTTCTCCGTATCTCCAACAGGATTATATCATTTCTAAACAAGTTTATACCTCTAATTCCATTTATAGTTTGACATTACGTCAAACTGACTAATTTCGGAGCCATACAGAATATTTCAATCTTAAGGGCTATGAATGAGTACATGAGTTCTTTAATGTATAGCACCTGTAAACTTGAAATTGTTATCGTAAAATTATAAGAATGCTCATGTCATTATGAATTAGGAAAAATAGCAGGATTGAACTCAAAAGTCAAAATCTAAGATTCTTATGATCTTTACCTCATAATAAGAACTCCAAAGCTTTGAAAAAATCTCCAATCAAGATGATAGCAAAAGAGCACCGCTATAATCTCCAATCAAGATGATAGCAAAAGAGCACCGCTATATGTACAACAAGTCAAGATGTAACAAGATCAACAGTTTTTTCTAGTGAGAATATGCATCGAGTCTAGTCTCGTCTCAAAAGTAAACCACCTGATCAACATCCATGTACAAGCCTACTAGAATGTTGTAGTGGGTGCTTATCGCTTAGGTATTAAAATCAAACCAGTGAAACGTTGTTCAGTTAATGGTTTTGTGAATATTAAGTAGTATGAAAGAAGTAAAGTTACTGCCTTTCTAGTGGTTGTGACCTGTCAATGAACATGTACAAGTTTAGGAACACATATGACATATTATAATACATTATTTTTTGTGTCATCTCATAAACATGACGGAAAAAGTTTTTTAAAAATTTTGTAAAGTTCAGACTTTATGTACAAATTACAAGGTAAAAAATAAGATTGTTACCATGGCAGAGGTGGCAGCTCCAAAGATTGAAATGCGTGAAAGAACTGAGACTTGACCAATAAATGTGGCCATTGTTTCTAAAACTAATACGCCATGGATATAACTAGGTTCCACTTCAAAGAATAGAAGATTATATGTTAGGTAAGTGATAGGTTTATAAGACAAAGTGAAAGCTTTTTTTGACTTTTAAAGTCAAATAACTAGGTTCCCCTTCAAAGTTTAAGATGATCTTGACACTTGCAATGGATAATGGGTTATAATTAACATAAGATATACAAAATTAATCAGTACAACAACAACAACAACAAAACCCAATACCACATAAGTGGTGTATGGGAAAGGTGAGATGTAGACAATCATTCCCCTATCTGAGAATAAAGACAACTCATTTCTCCACCCATAGTGAAAACACTCTCATTTCTCCACCTAGAATAAAGACAACTCATTTCTCCACTCATTTAATTTAGGCTCTAAGAGTTAGTCAAGTAAAAAAAATAAAAAGTTTATTGGTGAAATAATCGAAGTGTTTGTTCACAAAAATCATTATTGGATTTGAAATTTGTTTCACAATATGTATGACCTGCAGAGTTGCTGGTCAATGGTCAAATATCTGGTGCAAAATTGTCACAAGACCATCTTATGTAGGAGAATCACCACAGTAGCTCATCATACGATCTGAAAAACCGCCGTCGTTTGTCCGTATATGCTTTGGCTTTGCATATTTGTTGCACTTTTCAACCAATGGAACAAACACATGGTAATACAGAAAGTAAATTTATGATAAAATATATCAAAAACTTACGTAAGTTGAAAGTAGAGCAACAAATACTAATAAAGTGAAACAACACATGGTTGATTAACATCTGACCTCTTTATGCTCAAGTTTACTCTGTATAATCCAACTGCTCAAACTGGGCCACCCGAACAGAGCAATTGAAGTTACCAATTTCAAGGTGGACTGCAACCAAAATTTCTAACACCAGCATTTGCTTATTATAAAAATTCACACAAGGAAAAAAGATTCATTTATTGTGAACATAAGAAATGTACAACAGAGGGAGAAATAAACATACCTATGGAAATATTGAAATTAAGACCAGCAGTAGAATGACAAACTCAAAAAACTGTCTTCTTAGATAATGTTTTTGACAGATAACTCAAAATGACATCTTAACAACTTCATCTAAAACAACAAAACAAACAACATTTGTTTCTACAATAACTTACACCCTCGCAAAATTATATAACTTGGCTTTCTGATAACTCGCAACATTTACTTGGCTAATAATCCAGGTCCACCATAGTTAAATTAACATTATGTTCATAATTCATAAAACTCTGCTTCTTGAGAACCTCAACATTGTAGCAATAACATACATACAAATAAGATAGTTAGCTACACCTCATTCAACCACGACAAATGTAAAAATACTTCAAAGTTGTGAACTAAGTGAGGTTATCCAATGACTGTTTCCACCCATTTCCATGACCGTTTCCAACCATTTCCATGACCATACGCTCCTAATGAGGTTATCCGTAAGTTTCCATCAAGTATTTCGGTACTAGCCTACCTATCAACTCAGTCAACGTATTCTTCAATGAACCGTTTGCTATCTTCTTCACTAACAGTGTTAAGGTCGTAACATCAAGTGAGTAACTTTTTACTTCCATTTCATGTAAAAGCATCTCTACATCATCATAGTATTTATTTATTAGATATCCTTGAAGAAGAACGTTGTATGTAACATCATCTGGCAAACAACCACTCTCACCCATTTTTAGAAACAACTTCTTTGCATCACTTGGTAGACCTTCCTTACAAAGAGCACTAATTATCACACTATATGTTTGAACATTAGGTTTCAAGCCTTTATTATCTAGGTCCTCAAAGAGAACCCTTGTGATATCAAACTTATCACATTTGCTTGCACCATCAATCAGGATGTTATACACAACAATATCCGAATTGAGCTTGCTATTACCAATTAACTTGAACAAAGAGAATGCGTCTTTTACCAGATTGTTGCTGCAAAGACCCTTTAAGATGATTCCATAAGTTAATTCATCGGGAAGTAGACCTTGAGCAAGCATCTCATCAAAGAGTTTGCGAGCAGCCGCACAACGTCCAGCGCTAAACAATCCCTGTATCATGGTGCTGTAAGTGACTTTATCACGTTTCAACCCTATTCTTTTCATTTCACAAAACAGATCCATGGCCTTGTCTATCATCATATTTTTACAATACCCATTTATTAAGCTACTGTAAGTGACAACATTAGGGACCAGTCGTTTAAGTGTCATTGAATCAAAAATTGTTTTTGCTTTACTCATTTCACCTCGTAAACAATAACCGTCAATAAGTGAACTGTATGTTACTACGTCAGGAACCTTTCCTCTCTCAAACATGATGTTGATCACAGCTTCTGCTTCATCTACTTTACCATCTTTGCAAAATGCATCCACTAATACATTGTAGGTTTTTACAATTAAAGAGATTCTTTCATCCTCCTTTTCTTTTAGTATATTACAAACTTCATCCCAACGACCTAAATTACAAAGACCATGAATCAAAGAGGTGTATATGATGACATATGGTAGAATCCCTTTGCGAAAAACCATCTCTTTGAAAAGATCAAAAGCATCATCAATCAATTTGTCTTTGCAGAGACTGTCAATGATGGTGCTATATGTAACGATACTAGCTTTATGACCTCTTTCATTCATTAGCCTAAGCAAAGCAATATCAGTAACATTCTTTCTGATCTTACAAAGTCCCTTAATCATTGTGCTATACATAACTACATTAGGTTCACAGAGATTATGTTTGATAAACTTTTTGAAGAATATCTCAGCTTCAAGAATCCTATCTTCTATAACAAGTACATCTAATAGTGTACTAAAAATGAACACATCTGGTACAATGGCTTGTCTGAAGCAAATACCTAGAAGTGCAAAACCTTCAATGGTACGGTGCAAGTGGCAACAACACTTTATAGAAGTACTAATATTGTATTTATCAAGAGGAACACCAATTGAGCACATGTGTTTGAAAAAATCAAGTGAAGAAGAATAATGTTTCATTCTAGTGACAGCAGTCAACAACTGATTGAACTGAACCACAGATGGCAGAGGTCTTCTATGAGTCGTTTCATCAAACATATTGTAAGCATCATTCAAGTTATCATAAACATAATTATCCTGAATTGAGGAAGATTTAGAGTGGATGGACGCTGCTAAAAATGAATTATGAGGAGGATTAAATCGAAGACCTAATTGAAATTGAAAGGAATATGAAAAGGGGGTTTTAGAGAAATTGTGGGTAGAAGAAAGATTACCTTTGAAGTTGATGAAAGCATTAACAACAGAAGCAACATGATTTCTTCTTCGATTCATCGTTAATTCACTTGATGATATGGACATTCAAATACTCTTAGCAACCTAAGAATGATAATTACACTGATTATCTTTAGATGTACTCCATCCTTCTCATATTAATAGTCTACTATTTTATTTGGACTGATCCAAATTAATAGTTCACTCCCATATATAGATAAGAATAATAAGGTAAAGTTCTATTATGTCCTTAATATACGTGGATAGGATTAAAAGAGAAAGAAAAAGTAAGGGTAAAACTCGAAAGTAAACAGAAGGCAGAGTACTTTATGACATTTTCTTAAACTATGTGTTTTTTTTGCATTATTTTTTTTTTGAAAAAGTGTATTTTATTGATAATTCAAAAAAATACAATACATGGGGCAGGGAATAACCATCACCCCCAAAACACGATACAAATGCAACAGTACAATTAAACGCTAGGAATTACAATTCCTGATCTTTAATCGATTTCCAACCAATTCCAGATCCCATTTCGTCAATGCTTGCTGAATTCCACTCGAAAACCTCACCATGAAGGTCGTCAATTTCAGTTGAATATAAGCTACAACATATTTTACAGTCTCCATCTCCACTCTTTTCCTTCCTTTAAAAATTCTTGTATTTCTTTCTTGCCAGATATGGTAAACAGTAGCAAGAGTAATTCTGTTTATGACACCCCAAATTTGATTTCTCTGAGGGAATTTAGCCGATAGATCAACAATGCTGTTAACATCATTGGGCAATCCTCTAAAAATCAAGTAACTTTTCCCTTCCTTCCATACTTGTTTTGAGTAATTACACTCAAAAAACAAATGCTTTATTGAATCTTCAACTGTCCCACAAAGATCACATCAGTAGCTTTGTTTTGGGTACCATTGCATAAGCTTATCCTGTGTAGTAAGCCTTCCTCTAATAACAAGCCACATTATGAATGCATGCTTAGGATTAGCTTGTGGAAACCATACTACATGATGCCATGATGTAATTGGGTAATTAGGTTTGAGGTCCTCCCATACTTGATGAGTAGAATATGGAACATGAATACCTTTGTTTGTTACCCATTTGAATACACCTTCATTATCTTCATGAACATGCTGCTTTATTTTGTCTCTCATTGCTAGAAGTTGCTTCCAACCCCAACTGTCATTCTGTTTCTCTTTAATCTCCCATATAGTTTTACCTTTTAATTTTACCAAAATTTACCCATGATGACCATAATGAATCCTTCTTTTCAATAATTTTCCATAACTGCTTCAATAACAGGATATCATTCCATTCTTTCTGTGATGCCCCGTACAAAATCATCGTGTACGAATCATCAACAACAGGATCATTACAAGGTTAAGTACTATATGCGATTTCAAAAAGAGTTTGCATTCATAAATAAAGTGATGTCTAAACCAACATCGAATGTTTTATAATCCAAAAGCATACTTCACTAAGTAGAAGCAAATAATAAGTGTATGTGACCACAAAGGTCGTTACGAGTGATAGTTCAAAAGTACGAAAGTTTGAATGCAAGGTAAAGTAGTTCATGCGATGACAACTCTAAGCAGCGGGTGTCTACAACACGACTAGTACACAGCGGAAGCTAACCTCAAGCACCTGAGAAAAACATGCTTTAAAATGTCAACACAAAGGTTGGTGAGCTATAGTTTAAGTATAACAGTAAGTAAGGTAGGCCACGAGATTTCAGTGCTACAAAGAGAATTTCAAAACAGTATGATAAAGTATATGTTAACCGTGGGCACTTGGTAACTAACTTAACGTTTATACCCCCTAAAAGTACACTTGGCAAGTGCGTTTGTCTACGAAGTATTAAACACTCGTTAAATGCTAGCGCTACTAGCCCGAGTGGGGATGTCAAACCCTATGGATCCATATCTAAGATTCGCGTTCATTGTTCAAAAACCAATGATTAAACGTTAGCGTGCTAAAGGGAATGTTTATGCCGTTGTATAACCCACACATATATAAGTTTAAGTACTCGTGCCTAGTATGTAAAACATAAAATGCGCATGTATTCTCAGTTCCCAAAATAGTTAAAGTAAAAAGGGAATGCTATAACTCACAATGATAATGTAGTCGTAAAGTCGGTTCGGAAAAGGTGTGCAAGTAATCGGTTCGAAGGTCCTCAACCTAAGTCAAATAGTACTAAGTCAGTAAATCGTCTTAATAGGTTTAAAAGTATGTAAATAAGGTCTTGAAGGTCATCATCATTCATCATTTAACAAAAGGTGTAAAGTAGGTTTCGTTCATGAAAGTAGTTTAAAACAAAAGCTGACTTCGATCAGTCACCACGGCCTATACCCTTACTGAATTAAGGTGAGACCAGTGGCCATGGCTCCATATATGAGTCCCTTAAGTGTGGTAAAATTTCCAGAAGCAAACTCGTCTTTGTTTGACCGTGGCGACGGTCTAAGTGCGAGTAGGTCAGAAATTTCTGCACAACGTTAAAAGGACATAGTGACGATCGGAGGGCCATAAATCCTAAACCGTAACTCGGATTAAGACGAGTCCTATATGAAAAGTTATCTACTCGAAAAGATATATTTGAAAATCAAGGTCTTAGTAGCCCAGGTCTACTGGTCTGTTACAGAAACAGTAGGACAAGGAGCTGTAAACGGAAAGCAGGAAGTTTAAAGTGAGTTCCAGTGGTCTTGGTGCTTGATGTTCATCATGGTTCTCATCCTTGATGCATATAGCTTCAAGTGTACAACTCATTGATGTGTTTACATCATCTTTACCAAGGTTGGACCATCATAACCCTTGTGCAAGTCTAAGACATGTAGCACAACTTCACTTAAGAGTTGTAAGTGTTTTGATGAACCAAAGTTACATCAAAGTCTTAGATTTAACACATACATGAAATGTAAAAGTAATGTAGAACTATAAACTTGAAAATAAACTACTAATCAAGATTTTAAAATGTAGAACATAGTTCTTAGTTAGATCTTGAAGATCCAAGACTCAAAAGTCTAGATCTAAAGTTATTAAGTTAAATCTTAAGGATTAATACTTGTATCTTTACTTTAGTGAAACCATAAGTTACAAAACTTAGATTATCAACTAGTAAAGTGTATAAATGAAATAACAAACTAATTTAAACAAGTTAATGAGTTCATGGGTTGCATACTTTAAAGATTCAAGCCTAAGCTTGATCTTTAAGGAAAGTAAACTTTAAAGTTTATTTCATGAATCACAAGTATGCTTTCAACACATGAACTTTGATCTTTTGAAACAATATATGTAGAACATAAACTAATAAGTTTAGTTCTTGTGTGTTCTTGAAATTACAAGATAAATGAAGAATGAAACTAGTGAGTTTGATTCTTGTATATGTAAGTAAGTAACAAAGTAACAAAGTAACAACAACAACAACAACAACAAAGAGTAAGTAAACAACAATCAAATGATGATGATATGTGCATATGTAAATCGGTTTTTACAAGAAGAAAAGAAAAGAAAAAGTATCATGTAACTTACAATATTTGAGAGCAAAAGAGAGAAAGAAATGAGAGAAAAGTTGAGAGGATTTTGCAAGTAAAGTGTGTGTGTGAAGAATGAGGTTTACAAGTGAACAAGTAATGTAAAAAAAAAGTTTTGAATCCCTTTGTGCACCAACCAAAGTCACGGCCAGCTGAAAAAGGAGAGGGGAGGGAGAAGTTCCAAGGTTATTAGCATGTAAAGCTCATAAAAGTTGGATAAAAGATGGCCATGCATGGGGATAAGGTGTTAACTATATTCCAAGTCTTCTAACTAACTAGTTGCCATCCAAAGTGATACTTACAAGTGTTAATGGGCTAACTAGGTCCAACTAAGAAGTAGGGTGGGCTCTTAAAGTCCATGTACAAAAACAAAGCCCAAGTTGTATGTAATTAACAAATGAATCCAATTAAAGCCCAAGTAATTAACTAATAACTTTAGTTAATTAAAATGATTAATAAAACTAATCATGAATGTAAATAATACTTGAAAATATTATTCGTGTAAGTTCCGGGTGTCACAAAGACGTTTCGGGCAATTAAAGTCAAGTTCGGGCAATCATGGCAACATGTAAATGTAATAACATACATTCGTTTTATCACACGTATTAATAATAACAATTATTAATAAATAAACGTTGGAAAATCCAGGGTTGTTACATTACCCACCTGTTAAAGAAAATTTCGTCCCGAAATTTAAGCTGAGGTAGATGGAGGAGTCGGGAAAAGGTGAGGATACTTCCGCATCATTTGATCCTCTCGCTCCCAAGTAAACTCAGGTCCTCGTTTGGCATTCCATCGTACTCGTACAATTGGAATCTTGTTGCGTTTCAAAGTTTTGATCTCACGATCCATAATTTCAACAGGCTCCTCCACAAAGTGGAGTTTGTCATCAATCGTAAGTTCTTCAAGTGGTATGATAAGTTCAGGTGCAGCAAGACACTTCTTCAAGTCTGACACATGGAAGGTAGGATGAACTGAGCTCAATTGTGCTGGTAGATCCAAACGGTATGCAACGGGTCCAACACGTTCCAAGATTTCAAAAGGACCAATGTATCGTGGGTTTAACTTTCCACGTTTTCCAAAACGGATCACACCTTTCCAAGGTGAAATCTTTAACATTACTCGGTCGCCGACGTTGAATTCAAAGTCTTTACGTTTAAGATCGGCATAACTCTTTTGGCGGTCACGAGCAGTCTTAAGTCTAGCTTGAATCTGAGCAATCTTTTCTGTCGTTTCATGGACTACCTCGGGTCCGGTGATTTTCTTTTCGCCTACTTCAGCCCAACAAATAGGAGATCGGCACTTACGGCCATACAATGCTTCAAAAGGTGCAGCATTAATGCTAGAGTGATAACTGTTGTTGTACGAGAATTCGGCGAGTGGCAAATGTCTTTCCCAAGCCTTTCCAAAATCAATGACACATGCACGTAACATGTCCTCCAAGGTCTGAATCGTTCGTTCACTTTGTCCGTCAGTCTGTGGATGATACGTAGTACTCATGTCAAGACGAGTTCCCATGGCTTCTTGCAAAGAACACCAAAATCTAGAGGCAAAACGGGGATCGCGATCGGAGATGATCGATAAAGGTAAACAGTGTCGTGATACAACCTCCTTAATGTATAGTTGAGCAAGTCTCTCCATTGTATCAGTTTCCTTCATCGCTAGGAAGTGTGCAGATTTGGTGAGGCGGTCAACAATAACCCAAATGGTATCGTATCCGCCCACCGTCTTTGGCAGCTTGGTGATAAAATCCATTGTGATCCTTTCCCACTTCCATTGTGGGATCTCCAGCTGTTGAAGTAAACCAGAAGGTCTCTGATATTCGGCTTTAACTTTCGAACAAGTCAAACACTTCCCAACATAAGTTGCAACGTCTTTCTTAAGATTCGGCCACCAATAATGTTCTTTAAGGTCGTGGTACATCTTGCCCGCTCCAGGATGAATCGAATATCTCGATTTGTGTGCTTCATCAAGTATCAGGTTCCATAGATCTCCATAAAGAGGTACCCAAATTCTTCCGGCATAACATCGGAGTCCAGACTCCCTAACCTCAAATCGAGAGACAAGTATGTTCAAATGTTCATGAGATATATTCTCCTCCTTGAGAGCCTCATCTTGGACTACTCTGATCTGGCTGTTGAGGTTCGAATGGATGGTGATGTTCAGAGTCCTAACACGAAGAGGTGCCGTCCTCTCCTTTCGGCTTAAAGCGTCAGCTACAACATTGGCCTTGCCAGGGTGATAACGGAGTTCACAATCGTAGTCGTTGAGTGTCTCGATCCATCGACACTGTCTCATATTCAATTGCTTCTGATCGAAGATGTGCTGGAGACTCTTGTGATCGGTGAAGATAGTGCTCTTAGTTCCATACAAATAGTGTCTCCACAATTTGAGCGCAAAGACAACGGCTCCAAGTTCAAGATCGTGAGTAGTGTAGTTCCGCTCGTGAATCTTCAATTGGCGGGAGACATAGGCAATAACCTTTGATCGTTGCATCAGTACACAACCAAAACCACTTTTCGATGCATCGCAATAAACAACAAAGTCGTCACTGCCTTCGGGAAGCGATAAGATAGGTGCGGTGGTTAACTTCTTCTTCAAAGTTTGGAATGCTGATTCGTGTGTGGGTTCCCAAATGAACTTCTTGCCCTTGTGAGTCAGCGCGGTCAAAGGACGCGCAATCAGAGAAAATCCTTCAATGAACCTTCGGTAGTAACCGGCGAGACCTAGGAATTGGCGAATATGCGTCGGAGTAGTGGGGGTCTCCCACTTGCTGATGGCTTCAATCTTGGCGTGGTCAACTTTGATACCCTGGTCGCTCACAACATGACCCAGAAACTGAACTTCCTTCAACCAAAATTCACACTTGGAGAATTTGGCGTAAAGTTGCTCTTGTCTCAAGAGTTCAAGTACTAGTCGGAGGTGTTGCTCATGTTCTTCTTCGCTCTTAGAGTAGATGAGGATATCATCTATGAAGACGATAACAAACTTATCCAAGTACGGCTTGCAGACACGATTCATGAGGTCCATGAACACGGCAGGTGCATTTGTTAATCCGAATGGCATCACGAGAAACTCATAATGACCATAACGAGTTCTAAATGTAGTTTTCATCACGTCACTTTCCTTCACCCTCAACTCGTGATAACCGGATCGCAAATCAATCTTTGAGTAGACACTCGATCCTTGTAGTTGATCAAAAAGATCGTCAATTCGTGGAAGGGGATACCGATTCTTGATAGTCAATTTGTTGAGTTCACGGTAGTCGATACACATACGGAAGGATCCATCCTTCTTCTTCACAAACAACACAGGTGCACCCCAAGGCGAGAAACTTGATTGGATAAATCCTCGATCTAACAGCTCTTGTAGTTGACTCTGTAATTCTTGCATCTCGGAAGGTGCGAGTCTATAAGGTGCGCGAGCTACAGGTGCAGCTCCTGGCACTAAGTCAATTTGAAACTCTACTGCTCTCTGCGGCGGCAATCCCGGTAATTCCTCAGGGAAGACATCGGAAAATTCGTTCACAATTCGAACGTCGTTCACATTCTTCACCTCAGTTTCTACCGCTTTCACATGTGCTAGGACAGCAAAACGTCCCTTCTTCATAATCTTTTGCACTTTCATGCAACTAATGAGGTTCAACTTCGAGGTACATCTCTCTCCATAGATAACTAGTGGTTCGCCATCTCCTTATGGTATGCGAAGTGCTTTATCTCCACAGATAATATCGGCCTTTATCTTGCTCAACCAATCCATACCGACGATCACGTCAAAACTTCCCAGTTTGATAGGTATCAAATCAATTTCGAAATCTGCACCAGCTATGTTGATAATAGCTCCATGACTAACATGGTCAACCTTCTCAAGTTTACCGTTGGCGACTTCGACAAGCATACTCTCTTTTAACGGGACTAACGACCAATTAATCTTATCGCAAAAATGTCTACATACATAACTCCTATCCGCACCAGTATCAAACAAGAAAGAAGCTAAAAGATTGTTGATTTTGAATATACCTGTCACCAAGTCGGGGTTTTTTCGGGCGTCCCTTGCATTAACGTTGAAAGCTCTAGCACGGGGTGGTCCGTCATCTTTTCTTTTGTTTGGACGCGCATTTCTGAAATGGCCCATCTGCCCGCATTCGTAACACTTCCTTGGCCCTGTGGGGTTCGGCTTCTCATTCAAAGTGGTGACCTTGCAGTCTTTCCCGATATGCCCAGCCCGTTGACACTTCTCACAGACAACATTTCAATATCCAGTATGGTGCTTGTAGCACCACTTGCATTGTGGTAAGGTTCCTTTGTAGTTCGGGTTGAAGTTGGTGTTGTTGTTGGGGTTGGGGTTTCCACCATTGTTGTGCCTCTTGGCGGGGGTCTGGTCATAGGTTCTCCCCCTGTTGTTGTGGTGGTTGTTGTTGCTATTATCCCACTTTTGCTTTTCGCTACCACCAGCTTCAAACTTAGCCTTCTCCGGCTCATCAATAATGATTTAGTTCATGAGAGTATGCGCCATGTGCATTGCTTCGGGAACATTCGGTGGTTTGGACGATGTGACGTTTCATTTAATGGACTTAGGGAGTCCCCAGAAGTATCTCTCCATACGCTTGAATTCCGGGGTGACCATTGTCGGACACATAAGAGCTAACTCAAGAAACCTCCTGTTGTAACCATCAAGGTCGTTTCCAACGGCCTTTAACTGCATGAATTCCATCTCCATCTTTTGTATTTCGGTTCTCTGACAATACTCCTCAATCATAGCAGCTTTGAATTCCCCCCATGGCGTAGCATACGCCTCATCAATGCATTTCGCTTGAGCTAACGTGTTCCACCACGTTAGCGCGCCGTCAGATAGCGTGCACGAAGCAAACTTGGTCTTATTGTCCTCCGAACAGTTGCTAACTCGTAATACTGATTCAAGTTTCTCGAACCATCTGGTGAGACCAACTGGTCCCTCGGTTCCACTGAAGTTATGTGGTTTGCAGCTCTGGAATTCCTTGTAAGTACACCCATTTCGAACGGGTGGGATAACCGGTGGTGGTGGCGGTGGAGCTTGGAGGTTTCTTTCTGCTAGGGCTGCGGCTACACGTTCTTGGATCATCTCTTCAATTTGAGCAGCAGTAGGTGTGGATCGACCGTTAGCCATGATGTTCTAAACAAAAATTTTGACTCAAGTCAAAATCCAGTATTTAATATATAATAATACAGTATATAGTAACCAACATGGAATCAAAACATCACATGTTATTAAATAACGCATCTAGGTACGAATACCACAGAATCATCATACAGTAATATTAATAGAACATCGTGCAAAAATTAAATAACGCAAAGTTCCATTCATTAATAATAATAAGTTTCATACATCAGGATAAGTTCTTACAATACATAAATAATACAAGAAGCTACAACTAGATTACATCATGAAATCTAATACAAAAGGTCATACGGTGAAGGTGGGTGTAGGACGTCTAAAACCTGAGCCAACTGCTCCTCGAGCTCAGTAACCCGAGCTCGGAGGATTCCCACCTCCCTTGTCAATTCCTCGACAGTGGGAGCTGGTGGGGCGAGCGGTGCTGGTGGTGCAGGTGGGGCCGGTGGAGCGGATGGTGCTGGTGGAGCGGGTGGTGCAGACCGCACGAAGCGGGGTGCAGATGTCCCGGCTCCAGAAATAGTCAGCACGTAACGAGGTGCCTTACGTATGAGTGGGTCGGCAGGGTACGGCACAAGCCGCTTACGGGCAGTAATCCTCAGACGCCGACCAAAAGCGTCAGTGAAAGCACGACATCCATTCACCCCTAGAATGACAGTGCCATCAGGACGGTACCGCTTCTTCGGCGGGGTGGAGGGTGCCTGAATAGGTATATCAGTCGGGTCCTCGTCATCACTGGAGTCTGATGAAGAATCATCTGATGAAGAATCGGCGGATGATGAGTCATCCGAATCATACGGTGGTGGCACGGGTGGCTGAACAGGCAGTCCGAAGGCGGCCAACATCTGTCTGTGTCTGTCTGGCGGAATCGGCACTAAACGTCCGTCGGGAGTGCGTCGGCAAGGCGTGCGCATATGGTTACGAAATGGCCCTTCCCCGAATTCCGCGGGAATCTCAATCCCGCCGATGCGGGGCTGTGACCCCGAGGGTCCGGGAGCAGACGGAGCTGGAATCTCCGTAGGGCCTACGTGTCCATCGGAAACAGCCACTGGGGCAGGTGTACTACTACTGGCTCCGGAGGTAGAAGCGCCGGGATCACTAATGGGTAGCGGGACCGGTGTATCGGCAGCGGTGGTAGGTGGAGTAGCTGAAGAGTCTAAACTGCCCAAAATGCTAGCAGGTGGTACATCCAACATCTGAACAAGGAAAAATAAATTTTCCATGTCAGTAAGTCATAAAGCAAGCACGTATTAGGCCAACAGTTTAAATCATGTATAACAATAAGTAGCATGGCAATAACAGCAAATCGTACGAAGGTAGCATGCAATCGAAAGCAAGTAATATCATACAGCAGTGAAATCATGTAGTAGCATACGGCATATAGCAGTAAAAGCAAGCAGCAGCATGCAGTAAGTTCAGCGAAAACAAGTAAACTAGCAAGTTGTAGATTAGTCCTATTAGTGAATCCTACTCGGGTCGGTCTTAGACTCACTAATGCAACCTAATTCCCTACAACCAATGCTCTGATACCAAATGTGATGCCCCGTACAAAACCATCGTGTACGAATCATCAACAACAGGATCATTACAAGGTTAAGTACTATATGCGATTTCAAAAAGAGTTTGCATTCATAAATAAAGTGATGTCTAAACCAACATCGAATGTTTTACAATCCAAAAGCATACTTCACTAAGTAGAAGCAAATAATAAGTGTATGTGACCACAATGGTCGTCACGAGTCATAGTTCAAAAATACGAAAGTTTGAATGCAAGGTAAAGTAGTTCATGCGATGACAACTCTAAGCAGCGGGTGTCTACAGCACGACTAGTACACAGCGGAAGCTAACCTCAAGCACCTGAGAAAAACATGCTTTAAAATGTCAACACAAAGGTTGGTGAGCTATAGTTTAAGTATAACAGTAAGTAAGGTAGGCAACGAGATTTCAGTGCTACAAAGAGCGTTTCAAAATAGTATAATAAAGTATATGTTAACCGTGGGCACTTGGTAACTAACTTAACGTTTATACCCCCTGAAAGTACACTTGGCAAGTGCGTATGTCTACGAAGTATTAAACACTCGTTAAATGCTAGCGCTACTAGCCCGAGTGGGGATGTCAAACCCTAAGGATCCATATCTAAGATTCGCGTTCATGGTTCAAAAACCAATGATTAAACGTTACCGAGCTAAAGGGAATGTTTATGCCGTTGTATAACCCACACATATATAAGTTTAAGTACTCGTGCCTAGTATGTAAAATATAAAATGCGCATGTATTCTCAGTTCCCAAAATAGTTAAAGTAAAAAGGGAATGCTATAACTCACAATAATAATGTAGTCGTAAAGTCGGTTCGGAAAAGGTGTGCAAGTAATCGGTCCGAAGGTCCTCAACCTAAGTCAAATAGTACTAAGTCAGTAAATCGTCTTAATAGGTTTAAAAGTATGTAAATAAGGTCTTAAAGGTCATCATCATTCATCATTTAACAAAAGGTGTAAAGTAGGTTTCGTTCATGAAAGTAGTTTAAAACAAAAGCTGACTTCGATCAGTCGCCATGGCCTCTACCATTACTGAATTAAGGTGAGACCAGTAGCCATGGCTCCGCATATGAGTCCCTTAAGTGTGGTAAAGTTTCCAGAAGCAAACTCGTCTTTGTTTGACCGTGGCGACGGTCTAAGTGCGAGTAGGTCAGAAATTTCTGAACAACGTTAAAAGGACATAGTGACGATCGGAGGGCCATAAATCCTAAACCGTAACTCGGATTAAGACGAGTCCTATATGAAAAGTTATATAATCGAAAAGTTCTATTTTAAAATAAAGGTCTCAGTAGCCCAGGTCTACTGGTATGTTACAGAAACAGTAGGACAGAGAGCTGTAAACGGAAAACAGGAAGTTTAAAGTGAGTTCCGGTGGTCTTGGTGCTTGATGTTCATCATGGTTCTCATCCTTGATGCATATAGCTTTAAGTGTACAACTAATTGATGTGTTTACATCATCTTTACCAAGGTTGGACCATCATAACCCTTGTGCAAGTCTAAGACATGTAGCACAACTTCACTTAAGAGTTGTAAGTGTTTTGATGAACCAAAGTTACATCAAAGTCTTAGATTTAACACATACATGAAATGTAAAAGTAATGTAGAACTATAAACTTGAAAATAAACTACTAATAAAGATCTTAAAATGTAGAACATAGTTCTTAGTTAGATCTTGAAGATCCAAGACTCAAAAGTCTAGATCTAAAGTTATTAAGTTAAATCTTAAGGATTAATACTTGTATCTTTACTTTAGTGAAACCATAAGTTACAAAACTTAGATTATCAACTAGTAAAGTGTATAAATGAAATAACAAACTAATTTAAACAAGTTAATGAGTTCATGGGTTGCATACTTTAAAGATTCAAGCCTAAGCTTGATCTTTAAGGAAAGTAAACTTTAAAGTTTATTTCATGAATCACAAGTATGCTTTCAACACATGAACTTTGATCTTTTGAAACAATATATGTAGAACATAAACTAATAAGTTTAGTTCTTGTGTGTTCTTGAAATTACAAGATAAATGAAGAATGAAACTAGTGAGTTTGATTCTTGTATATGTAAGTAAGTAACAAAGTAACAAAGTAACAACAACAACAACAACAAAGAGTAAGTAAACAACAATCAAATGATGATGATATGTGCATATGTAAATCGGTTTTTACAAGAAGAAAAGAAAAGAAAAAGTATCATGTAACTTACAATATTTGAGAGCAAAAGAGAGAAAGAAATGAGAGAAAAGTTGAGAGGATTTTGCAAGTAAAGTGTGTGTGTGAAGAATGAGGTTTACAAGTGAACAAGTAATGTAAAAAAAAAGTTTTTAATCCCTTTGTGCACCAACCAAAGTCATGGCCAGCTGAAAAAGGAGAGGGGAGGGAGAAGTTCCAAGGTTATTAGCATGTAAAGCTCATGAAAGTTGGATAAAAGATGGCCATGCATGGGGATAAGGTGTTAACTATATTCCAAGTCTTCTAACTAACTAGTTGCCATCCAAAGTGATACTTACAAGTGTTAATGGGCTAACTAGGTCCAACTAAGAAGTAGGGTGGGCTCTTAAAGTCTATGTATAAAAACAAAGCCCAAGTTGTATGTAATTAACAAATGAATCCAATTAAAGCCCAAGTAATTAACTAATAACTTTAGTTAATTAAAATGATTAATAAAACTAATCATGAATGTAAATAATACTTGAAAATATTATTCGTGTAAGTTCCGGGTGTCACAAAGACGTTTCGGGCAATTAAAGTCAAGTTCGGGCAATCATGGCAACATGTAAATGTAATAACATACATTTGTTTTATCACACGAATTAATAATAACAATTATTAATAAATAAACGTTGGAAAATTGTAACATCCCAATTATTTAAGGTATTATTTTATGTGAAATTTTATTGCTAAGAAATTAATTGGTAAAAGTTATTTTATGTTAAATGGACAAAAGTTAAGTTTATTGGTTAAGTTAAGAAGGACTAATGGTGCAAAGTTAGAATTAAGGACCTTCCTAGCTATAGATGTGATGGGGAGGGTAGAAAGTGCAATTAGGCCAAAGTTAATTTAAATAAAAAGGAATTAAAATGCTGAAAATTGAGTTATTCACAAAAATTATACAGAAAAACCTCATGTATGTGTGTGTATGTCGATGTTGAGGGAGAAGGAGGAAGAAACCACAAATTGTTGAAATTAGACTCATGCAATTGAAGATTTGTGAAATCTAACACACCTTAATCACTCTAGCAAGCTTTAATCTTCCAATTTCACTCTCTTTGTGCACAATTAGGGTTCTTAAACTCTAAAAGTCAAGGTATGAATTGTATGTATATGTATTGCTTTTATTGTGTGATAATGATGAGATTTATGCTTAAGAAGTTGCTAGTTGTTGAATGGTGCACAATTGTTTAAGTTAAAATGAAATTGTCATTGATTTTGGAAGAAGAATTAAGCATGAACTTGCATTTTGGATTTATGGTATGAATATGATGAATTTAGTGATGTTCTAGTTAAATTTCTAGTCATGCACACCAAGTGTTTGATAAAATGTCTCAATGAGATGTTCATGTGTTTTAGTTAGTAATTTTGAAGAAGGATGTTCATGTTTGAGTTATTGTTATTATTGTAAGTTATGGAATTTGATTAAGTAATAACTTAAGGGTGTTAGTAATGGAATTGGATTGTATGCAACTTATTAAATGAATAATGAAAAGATTGGTGGAAAGTTGCATGTATTACTAAAAGAGATGAACTAGTAATGTACATGATTAAAGTTATGAAGTTTAATTGGTAATATTCTTATCTTAGAAAAGATGAGATCAAGGCTAGAATGTATGTATGTTGTGATTAGGGGGTTAAGTGTATGTATAAGTATAGAAAGATGCAATGATTCATGAAAGTTGTGATTTTGTTGAGTTGTGTGATTAATGGGATTAGCTCATGTATAGGTGCTAATCAAGGAAAAGAGGTTACAAGTGATCAAGGAAATTCAATTAAGCAAGGTGAGTTTATAGGGGGTAATATGGGCGGGTCAAGAGTGGCTTAGTGTTCTCGGATTGCATCCGTGCAAGAGAGTAACGACTAAGTGCACTATCTATGTAGCTTAGATAGAATTATTAGGTTAGCCTAATAATTGTATCTATGGTTGATGTTTAGCTTAGGCAAGGTTATTACATTGCTAGTAATCTTGCCTATGGTTTGTTTTAGCTTAGACACATTAAATGTCTATGTTTGAAATGATGATGAAATGAAATGATGATAGCTTAGGCATATTTAGTATGTCTATGGTTAGCTTAGGTATGATTACTAGGGTTGGCCTAGTAAGTCATGCCTATGGTATGAATGAATCGGATCCGAAAGTAAGCAAACAACCGATGGGTTGAAGGATAAGTGTTATGTTTTATGTTTTACTACTTTCCTATAACTCACTAAGTGTAAAAGCTTACTCCCATGATGTTTTATGTTTTAGGTGCTAAGGTTCATCGCGAAGGTAAGGAGCCCGTTTGAAGCGCTAGGGGAGCATTGGCATTAGTGTAAGTGGTATTGCGAGTCCCTTTTGTAAACACGCTCTACGGTTACCGCTTATCAACGCCTAGTGTTTTGAATGTGTCATGTTTGTTATTGTCAAATTTGGGACCAAATGATGGTTTAGATTATGAAAACATGTTTTGATGTTTAAAAGATGTTTGCGAATGTTTAATGATATTAGAAACTATTTCCTTAAGTTTGTGTATGAATTATGCAGTTTTGATTGTGTTGGAAAAATGATGAAAGGTGTAAAATTTGGTTTAAATAAAAAGTTGCAGGTCAGATCCTGGACACGAGTTGTGTCGCGCCGCGGCAAAGCCCTTCGCGCCGCGGCAATGGCCTGAAGTTGATATCAGAAACTTGGTTAAGATGTGTAATGTTTCCCGCGTTGTGTCGCGCCGCGACAAGGCAAACCGCGTCGCGGCATATGCCTTGTCCGGGCAGTGACTCTATTTTTTCAAAAAAAAAAAAAAAAAAAAAAAAAAATTTACTCGTTTAAAGGCGTTAAAAGTTGGTATCAGAGCTGTGGTTTAAGGGACTTGGATAACCCACGATAGGGATTATCTAGGCTTAAACCATTGTTATGAAATGATAAGCGGTTTAGGACTTGCATAAGTGTTAAGGTCGAATAGTAGTGCCATGCTCCATAGGGTAGAGTCGTTGACGAGACTTGTAGTTTAATGATTGATATTATGATTGGTTTATGTAAGGAGTTTGATACTCGTTAGCCATGATGTCTTAGTAGATTAAATGTGTAATGGAATGGTGTAATAACAACAGGCCATTGTTATTACTTCATTTTAGTACACATGAACGTCTACTATGGTCATGGTGAATCGAGTTAGGAATTCTTTCGATTTGTTTGGTTATGATGATGATGTAGGTATTTGAACTAACGAGTTGAATGTAATTTTCAGAATGGCTATTGTATCACCGAATAGAGGTAATGAGGAGGACGACGAGTACGTCCACACCCCATCCATGGAGTCTATTGAAGACTCTCAAAATGAATCCGAAGAAGTTAACATGCCAAATGACATTTCGGGGCAAATAGGGAAAGCCTTGATACGTTATACCCCAACCTTGTTAGAAAAGATCAAGACATTGATAAACGATCAATTAGACGAGAAGTTAAAGACTTTTATTGCTAATAACCCTACTTTAAGAGGCGAAGGGGGAAGTGGGGTAAGACAAGAAGAGGTAGAAGCCCCAAGAAGGAAGGATGATCGATTTGAATATAAGAACTTTGCAAATTGCCATCCCCCGGAGTTTCATGGTAAGGTTGACCCAATTGTTAGTCAAAGATGGATCGATGAGATTGAAGAAACTTTTATGTTGTGTGAATGCCCCGAGCATTTAAAGGTAATTTATGCGGCTCATCAAATGAAGGGTAGTGGTTATGAGTGGTGGAATTTCATAGTTAAGTCTCATGGGCGAGACGTGGCTACAAGTTTCTCATGGGACAAGTTCCGTGAAATGTTTATGACCCAATTTGCTCCACCCGCCGAGGTTAGTAGGTTGAAATCTGAGTTTATGAATATAGAGCATGGAAGTAAATCGGTGACCGAGTTTAATGCCGAGTTCAATGATAAGTCTCGTTTTTGTCCGGACTTTGTGTCAAGTCCCAAGTTAATGATGGATCATTATCATGAAAAGTTGAATCCCGAGATAAGTGAATTTATCGACAAGGGCACTTATAAGACCTTAGCCGAAATGATGAATAGAGCACTTGTTAGAGAGCATGAACTTAGGAAGAAGGCGGCGTTTAAGCGAAAGTTAGATCAAGACTCTAAGGCGATGCATAATGTTAGTCCGAAGAAGGGTAAGTTTGGTTCCGAATCCCCGCACAAGTCAAAAGGGAGTTTTGTGTCGGGTAAGAGCGGTGGGAAAGAAGCCAAGTCGTGTACTAGGTGTGGTAAGAATCATACGGGTGAATGTAAAGCGGGTACCACTGATTGTTACTCTTGCGGGAAGCCGGGTCATAGGGCCGCCGAATGTCCTAAGAAAGGTAAGCAATGTTATTATTGTTTTGAGAAAGGTCACTTTCAAGCCGAATGTCCGGAATACAAGAAGGATTTAGCTAGTGGTAGCGTTAAGAAAGAGGTTAAGACGGAACCGAAGACTAGTGATAACCGACCAAGGGCCCGAGCTCATCAGATTACCGCACTCGAAGCGAAGGAGTCCCAAAATGTGGTGTCAGGTACCTTTATTGTAAACTCTTTACCTGCGCATGTTTTGTTTGATTCCGGTGCTACGCGGTCGTTTGTATCGTATTCTTTTTGTAAGCATTTTAATATGACCCCAAGTATGTTAGAACACCCATTAGAGGTTGAAATAGCGGATAATAAAACCGTGATGGTATATAGTATCATTAAGGGGTGTGAAATTGTTTTGGATGATGAAAAGTTTGTCATTGATTTAATACCCATGCATATGGGGGAATTTCAAGTAATTGTGGGTATGGATTGGTTAGATGACAATGAAGGGATAATTTTGTGTCGTAAGAAAATTGTGTTAGTTCAATCGCCAAGTGGGAAAGTTATATGGATTTATGGGGAGCGAGCTAGGCGTGCTATTCCTATATGCACGTATGCTAGGGCTAAAAGATTTTTGTCTCATGGATGTTGTGCGTTTTTGGCACATGTTGTTGATAATTCGAAAAAAAATTGTTGAATTAGATGATGTACCGATAGTTAACGAGTTTCCGGATGTGTTTCCAAGTGAATTGCCCGGTGTACCTCCCGAACGAGAGGTAGAGTTTAGAATAGATTTGATACCCGGGGCCATGCCAATTGCCAAACCTCCCTATCGATTAGCCCCGTCGGAGATGATAGAAATGATGACTCAATTACAAGATTTGATAGATAAAGGTTTTATACGTCCCAGTAGTTCACCATGGGGAGCTCCGGTTTTATTTGTGAAAAAGAAGGATGGAACTATGAGAATGTGCATTGATTATAGAGAATTGAATAAGGTCACTATTAAGAATAAGTATCCGTTGCCGAGGATAGACGATTTGTTTGATCAACTACAAGGTGCAAGTTTCTTTTCAAAGATAGATTTAAGGTCGGGTTACCATCAATTGAAAGTGAGGGAAGAAGATGTTCCTAAAACGGCTTTTCGAACGAGGTATGGTCATTATGAGTTTGTGGTTATGCCGTTTGGGTTAACAAATGCTCCGGCCGCGTTTATGGATTTGATGAATAGAGTTTGTCGACCGATGCTTGATAGATTTGTAATTGTATTCATTGATGACATTTTGGTATATTCTAAGAATGAAGAGGAACATGCGGTGCATTTAAGACAAGTATTAGAGACTTTAAGAAGAGAAAGGTTGTTTGCTAAGCTCTCTAAATGCGAGTTTTGGCTTCGTGAAGTTCAATTTTTGGGTCATGTCATTAATAAGAAGGGTATTTGTGTTGATCCGGTAAAGATAGAAGCAATTATGAGATGGGAACCACCTACGAATCCTACCGAGGTTAGGAGTTTTCTAGGCTTAGCGGGGTATTATCGACGGTTTATACAAGATTTTTCTAGAATAGCCACCCCACTCACCAAGTTGACTCGTAAAAGTGTGCCATGGAAATGGGAAGAAAAGCAAGAACAAGCGTTTCAACTCCTTAAGGAGAAGCTTGTTCAAGCGCCCATATTGGTTTTACCGGAAGGGAATGAGAACATGACGGTTTATTGTGATGCTTCTAAGAAAGGCTTAGGGTGTGTATTGATGCAAAATGGGAAGGTCATAGCTTATGCTTCCCGACAATTGAAGGAACACGAGAAACGTTATCCTACGCATGATTTAGAATTAACGGCCGTAGTTTTTGCTTTAAAGATTTGGCGTCATTATCTTTATGGTGTTAAGTTTTCCATTTATACCGATCATAAGAACTTAAAATATTTATTTGATCAAAGGGATCTGAATGATAGGCAAAGGAGAGGTCTCGATTTGGTGAAAGATTATGATTGTGAGATCTTATATCACCCCGGAAAAGCGAACGTGGTAGCGGATGCTCTTAGTAGGAAGTCGAGTCATCAACCGATTAAGATAACAAGTTTGGCCATGGTAATATCACCTCAAATATTTGATGATATTCGTGTTGCACAAGGTGAAGCATTATCGCCCGAAAACGTGAGAAAAGAAAGGATCAAGGGGCAAGTTGATGATTTTGTGGTAGATTCTCGTGGATTAAGACTTAGATATGGGAGAATTTGGGTACCTTTGCAAAGTGGTGTTAGAAGTGAGCTCCTTGACTTAGCTCACAAATCTAAGTATTCGATTCACCCCGGTACTACGAAAATGTATAGAGATTTAAGGAAAGACTATTGGTGGCCGGGAATGAAGAGGGATATAGTTAAGTATGTGCACAAGTGTCTTACTTGTCTTCAAGTGAAAGCCGATCATCAAATGCCTTATGGTAAGATGCAACCTTTAGAGGTACCGGTTTGGAAATGGGAGCATATTACAATGGATTTAGTGACTAAGTTGCCTAAGACCCCTAGACAACACGATGCAATTTGGGTTATTGTTGATAGATTGACTAAGAGTGCATTATTCTTGGCAATAAGAGAAGCTTCGTCATCGGAAGCAATGTCTAAGTTGTATATGAAGGAAGTTGTTGCAAGGCATGGAGTGCCGGTTTCTATAGTTTCGGATCGAGACACCCGATTTACCTCACGATATTGGAGAAAGTTTCAAGAGGAAATGGGTACTAAGTTACATATAAGTACCGCGTTTCACCCGTAAACGGATGGTCAAAGTGAACGGACTATACAAACTCTTGAGGATATGTTGAGAGCATGTGTCATCGATTTCGGTGGAAGTTGGGATACTCATTTACCTTTAGTTGAGTTTTCATACAACAATAGTTATCACTCTACAATTGGAATGGCACCATATGAGATGTTGTATGGAAGGAGGTGTAGAACCCCGACTTGTTGGGGCGAAGTGGGTCAACGAGAATTAGGAAGCACGGAAATAGTACAACAAACCACCGAGATGATCGACCAAATTCGTGAAAGAATGAAGGCGGCACAAGATCGACAAAAGTCTTATGTAGATAAAAGGAGAAAACCGATAGAATTTCAAGTAGGTGATAGAGTGATGCTAAAAGTTTCTCCATGGAAAGGCATCATTCGTTTTAGAAAGAGGGGAAAATTGGGTCCAAGGTTCGTGGGACCATTTGAGATAGTGGCGAAAGTTGGGAAGGTAGCCTACCGTTTGGCTTTACCCGAAGAATTGAGTAATATACATGACACGTTTCACGTGTCGCAATTGAGAAAGTGTTTGGCGGATGAATCAACCTATGTTCCTTTGAATGAAATTGAGGTCGATAATAAGTTAAGATATGCGGAGAAGCCAATAAAGATTTTGGAGCAAAAGGTTAAGCGCTTGAGAAATAAGTTGGTTATATTGTTGAAGGTATTATGTCAATTTAGAAAAGGTTCCGAATGTACATGGGAACCCGAAGAATGGCTCATGAAGTATTATCCGTCGTTGCATCAAGAATGGTTCGCGAGGACGCGAACGATCCAAGAGGGGGAGAGTTGTAACATCCCAATTATTTAAGGTATTATTTTATGTGAAATTTTATTGCTAAGAAATTAATTGGTAAAAGTTATTTTATGTTAAATGGACAAAAGTTAAGTTTATTGGTTAAGTTAAGAAGGACTAATGGTGCAAAGTTAGAATTAAGGACCTTCCTAGCTATAGATGTGATGGGGAGGGTAGAAAGTGCAATTAGGCCAAAGTTAATTTAAATAAAAAGGAATTAAAATGCTGGAAATTGAGTTATTCACAAAAATTATACAGAAAAACCTCCTGTATGTGTGTGTATGTCGATGTTGAGGGAGAAGGAGGAAGAAACCACAAATTGTTGAAATTAGACTCATGCAATTGAAGATTTGTGAAATCTAACACACCTTAATCACTCTAGCAAGCTTTAATCTTCCAATTTCACTCTCTTTGTGCACAATTAGGGTTCTTAAACTCTAAAAGTCAAGGTATGAATTTTATGTATATGTATTGCTTTTATTGTGTGATAATGATGAGATTTATGCTTAAGAAGTTGCTAGTTGTTGAATGGTGCACAATTGTTTAAGTTAAAATGAAATTGTCATTGATTTTGGAAGAAGAATTAAGCATGAACTTGCATTTTGGATTTATGGTATGAATATGATGAATTTAGTGATGTTCTAGTTAAATTTCTAGTCATGCACACCAAGTGTTTGATAAAATGTCTCAATGAGATGTTCATGTGTTTTAGTTAGTAATTTTGAAGAAGGATGTTCATGTTTGAGTTATTGTTATTATTGTAAGTTATGGAATTTGATTAAGTAATAACTTAAGGGTGTTAGTAATGGAATTGGATTGTATGCAACTTATTAAATGAATAATGAAAAGATTGGTGGAAAGTTGCATGTATTACTAAAAGAGATGAACTAGTAATGTACATGATTAAAGTTATGAAGTTTAATTGGTAATATTCTTATCTTAGAAAAGATGAGATCAAGGCTAAAATGTATGTATGTTGTGATTAGGGGGTTAAGTGTATGTATAAGTATAGAAAGATGCAATGATTCATGAAAGTTGTGATTTTGTTGAGTTGTGTGATTAATGGGATTAGCTCATGTATAGGTGCTAATCAAGGAAAAGAGGTTACAAGTGATCAAGGAAATTCAATTAAGCAAGGTGAGTTTATAGGGGGTAATATGGGAGGGTCAAGAGTGGCTTAGTGTTCTCGGATTGCATCCGTGCAAGAGAGTAACGACTAAGTGCACTATCTATGTAGCTTAGATAGAATTATTAGGTTAGCCTAATAATTGTATCTATGGTTGACGTTTAGCTTAGGCAAGGTTATTACATTGCTAGTAATCTTGCCTATGGTTTGTTTTAGCTTAGACACATTAAATGTCTATGTTTGAAATGATGATGAAATGAAATGATGATAGCTTAGGCATATTTAGTATGTCTATGGTTAGCTTAGGTATGATTACTAGGGTTGGCCTAGTAAGTCATGCCTATGGTATGAATGAATCGGATCCGAAAGTAAGCAAACAACCGATGGTTTGAAGGATAAGTGTTATGTTTTATGTTTTACTACTTTCCTATAACTCACTAAGTGTAAAAGCTTACTCCCATGATGTTTTATGTTTTAGGTGCTAAGGATCATCGCGAAGGTAAGGAGCCCGTTTGAAGCGCTAGGGGAGCATTGGCATTAGTGTAAGTGGTATTGCGAGTCCCTTTTGTAAACACGCTCTACGGTTACCGCTTATCAACGCCTAGTGTTTTGAATGTGTCATGTTTGTTATTGTCAAATTTGGGACCAAATGATGGTTTAGATTATGAAAACATGTTTTGATGTTTAAAAGATGTTTGCGAATGTTTAATGATATTAGAAACTATTTCCTTAAGTTTGTGTATGAATTATGCAGTTTTGATTGTGTTGGAAAAATGATGAAAGGTGTAAAATTTGGTTTAAATAAAAAGTTGCAGGTCAGATCCTGGACACGAGTTGTGTCGCGCCGCGGCAAAGCCCTCCGCGCCACGGCAATGGCCTGAAGTTGATATCAGAAACTTGGTTAAGATGTGTAATGTTTCCCGCGTTGTGTCGCGCCGCGACAAGGCAAACCGCGCCGCGGCATATGCCTTGTCCGGGCAGTGACTCTATTTTTTTCAAAAAAAAAAAAAAAAAAAAAAAATTTACTCGTTTAAAGGCGTTAAAAAAATCCAGGGTCGTTACACTTTCAATGGCTTTTGACCCAATCCTCCTTGATGTTTTGGTGTGCACACTATTTTTCATGCAACCTTTGCTTTCCCTTTAACTGTATCTCCATGATTCCATAAGAATCTTTTAATGATCTTTTCTAATTCATTCACAACAGTAACTGGAAGCTTGTATACTGAGGCCCAATAAATGTGCATTGATGATAGAACTGAGGCAATGAGTTGTAATCTTCCAGCATATGACAAATGCTTAGTCTTCCAATTATCTATTCTTTTATGAACCTTGTCAATAATTTCCTTGCAGTCATGAATGCTTAGCTTTTTAGCAAGGAGTGGCACACCTAAATATTTCACTGGAAGCCTTCCCAGTAACAATTGAGTTATTTGATGTTGCAGGGCCAGATTAACACTCCCAAAAAACACTGTACTCTTGTTTATATTCGGTAGAAGACTAGTTACATAGCTAAAATCATCCAAGGCTTGTTTGATTATACTTACTGAGCATGGCAGAACATTAGCAAATCATCAGCAAAACATACATGAGTAAGTTTCACTTTTTACATCCTACATGATATTTGAAAGAAGGGTTAGCTTGAATTCTGTTTGCTAAAATTAAATTTAGTGTTTCCATTACCAGTGTGAACAGATAAGGGGACAATGGATCCCCTTGTCTTAGACCTCTGCCCCCACTAAAATAACCTTTAATTTCATTGTTAACACAAACAGAAAACAACCTGGTGGTTGTGACACACTTCATGATCCACCTAATCATCTTTTCATGAAAACCAAAAAGAGTAAGAATGGATTTTAAATAGGACCAACTCACAATATCATAGGCTTTTTGTAAGTCAATTTTGAGTGCACATCTTTTAGGCCCTGTGACTCTATTATAACCCTTCAGAAGTTCTTGTGTTACCAAAATATTGTCTTGTATAGCCCTTCTAGGAATGAAAGCACTTTGATTCATGTTGACCAGCTTTTCTAAGCCTCTTTTCATTCTATTCACCAAGCCTCTTTTCATTCTATTCACCAGAATTTTGCTGATACCTTTATATAATACATTGCAACATGCTATTGGTCGAAAGTCAGATACTTTATTTGGAGTATCAAGCTTTGGAATCAAGGATATCAAGGTAGAATTAATTCCACCTATTAATACTCCTTTGGTGAAGAACTCTTTAATGGCTTTGCACACATCCTCCCCCACAATATCCCATGCATTTTTGAAAAAATGAGAGGTATAGCCATCAGGGCCAGCAGCTTTATCATTATCAATGTCAAAAATGGCACTCTTTATTTCAGCACAAGTAATCTCAGCAACCATAGCATCTGCCTCAGTATTACTTAAGGTAACAGTGAAAATATTGCCCAGATCTTCTATAGGTTTGACCACATCTGTTTTACCCAAAAAATTGTTGAAATGTCTTACAAATTGGTCAGCAACCTCTTCACCATAAAATCTATCCCCCAATTCATTGCAAATTGTTTCAATCCTTTCTTTTTGCTTTCTACTTTTAAGCACCTTATGAAAATATTTGGTGTTTCTATCCCCTTCACTAAGCCATTTTATCTTTGTCTTTTGCTTCAGGATCAAGAACTCATCATGCTTTGCAGACTCATATTCACTTAGGGTTTTAGCAGCTAATTCTTTGAGGGAAACATTATGAGGATCACTATCAACCCTTGCCTGAGCATCTTTCAGTTCTTGCTTAAGAGAATTAACCCTAGTAAAGGTATTACCATTACTCCAATTCAACCTTTTTAATTCTTTCTTCATATCTTTTAATTTTCTAAGTAAACAATACATTTCACACCCTGCATGCTTAATATCCCAACCCTTTTCAACAATAGTCAAAAAATCTTCTTTTTCAGTGATGTAGTTCATGAACCTAAAAGCTTTAGGTTTACATACTAAGTAGTTTGGGATACATAGTATTGCTGGGCTATGATCAGATACAATATAGGGAAGGAAGATACCATGAGCCTAGGGGATTGAGTTCAAAACACCATTATTAATCAAGATTCTGTCCAATTTTTTCAGGGTGCCACACTTTGGGTTTTTCAGAGACTTGGTCCATGTAAAATGGAAGCCTGAGCTATTGATATCCTCCACCTCAATCTCTGTAAGACAGCAGTTAAACTCTTTCATATCTTCTGTGACTATTGAACTACTAGCTGAGTGTTCATTTAGGTGCCTTGTAACATTGAAATCACCTAGAATGAACCATGGCTTATTGTTAGTAACAATTTTTTGGATTTCAAGCTCCTTCCATAACGGGAGCCTCTCTTTTCCTTTATTACATGCATAAACCACTGTACAATATATCTTTTCCCTTGTGCTTGTTATTTCCACCATACAAAACAAAGACTGCCTTGTATAATTGATGACCATAACATTCACTTTATTCTCATCCCAACCCAAAATAATTCTACAACTATTAGGGCTGTGACTAATATTGGACTGCCATTTCCAGGTATTGAATACACTGGAACATACTTTATTGATATTATTCTTCTTAAGATGTGTTTCTAACACTGCACACATACATAATCCTTCTTCTCTAATTAAATTTCTAACTTCAGATTGCTTATCTAAAGTACACATGCCTCTTATATTCCAAGAGGCCATCTTAAATTCTTTATTCATTATTGAGTTTGGAACAGGATGTCATCATCCATCCCCTAAATCTCATCTTCTAATACATTCTCCTTTCTATATGTGAACACATCTTCACCCAGGGAAGTATCATTCTTTTTTCCAATTCTTTCCCATTGTTCTTTAAAATACATGAACATCTCACTTGTCTAACCCTTGGATTCATCAAGGTTTGGCTGTTGTCTTCTCTTAAGGAATGAGTCCACCTTAATCAACTCATCTTCTGCCACAACTTATTCTACTTCAGAAAGAACAGCATACCTATTTGGATTATGCTGCTTTTTAGACCCGTACTCCTTACCTTTTTTGCTTTGGTTGTTGTTCACCTTCTATTGTGCCTGCATATTGCCATTGTTATGTTTTCTTTTGATTTGTTCAAAACCATCTTTGTCTGTGTTTGTAGCTGTATTTACTACATTCTCAGTTTTTGGCCTGACTTTACAACCCTTTGAATCATGCCCAAACACTTTACAATGGTCACAAATGGCAGGTTTCCATTCATATTCAACCATCACTTTCTTAATCCCTTTCACATTATTTTCTTTATCTTTGTATTTAATTTCTACAGTATCAATAAAACCTTTCTCAGCATTAGCTTCAATCATAATTCTTGCAAAGCCAGCTCTACCACTGCCTTTATGACACATATTTGCAGTGATAGAGTCCATGGAAATAGGAATACCAACTCTGCTAGCTACTGCACTCAATCCTTTTGTATTCCAAGCTTCAAGTGGAACTTCCTTAAGTTTCACCCAGATTGGAACTTTTACAGGATCAACCTTTTCCAATTTTAGGTCAGGGTTCCATTTTTGCACCAATAGTGGTTTACCATTAACCATCCATGGACTACTTTCAATCACCTTTTTCATTCCTTGCTCATTATTGAATTTGAAATAGCAAATACCTTTGCAGTCCATGATAATGTCTTTTAGTCCAAACTTTCCCCACATCTTTCTAAGGTTAAAGTTCAATGCATTATAAGACATATTACATCCCACAGTATAACCACATGCAGTTAGATGCCATTGCTTACTACTTTCTGTGACAAATTGTTCCTCAAATTCCACAAATTCAATACCATTATTATCAGTCACAAGTGGTATGTAAGATAATTTTCTGCTAAATGCATCTTCCTTATTCACAATACCAGCATAAGTAGGTTTTTAGCCAGTATTAGTGCTCTGATCATCATTAACAGTTGTGATAGGTTGACTTACATTGTTTATGTGCTTCACAGGTGAATCATTTGTGATTATCTCACCTTCAGGTTTATCTACCTTCTCCTCAACTGATACAGAGGCTTGAACAGGGCTAGGGTTTGCCGAATCCGTTATTGCAGTACGCTCCTTCTCTTGAGCCTCTTTTGATTCAAATGAGTCTCCAGGTTTAGCTAATTTCTTTTTCTGATACTGATTTGTACTTTTGATTCCGTGAATTGAGTCCCCATATTTTCCAGGAATTTTGAGGTTACGAGTAGATTTCCTCATTGATCCATGAAAATATCAAGGATTATGCTAAAATAGACCTACAGAGTTGCTCGTCTCTTGCACTAGGTTGGATTTGATTAGGAAATGGTGAGAAAATGGTGGAATTTGGTGGATCTGAGATGAAGATTGTGTAACTAACTCTCCCGCCAAAATCGCCTAGAGAGAGAGAGAGAAGAGTTACACCAGTAGAAATTATTATTATTATTTTAATTTTCTTTTTCTGTGGATTATTAATATGGGACGGAGGGAGTATAAGGATTGCACAGGCAAGTTTAATCGATTCAACAGTAGGCGTCGATTTATTGTCGACTTGAATGTCGCTTAGAGCCTAAACTGAAGCTTATACAAGTTAAAACTCAAAAATTTGATTCTACCATGTTAATGTTAATGACGTCTTCCATTTTTTTTATTAACCTACTTATTGGCCGGAGGTCCCTTCGGAATCAATCTCTATATTCATAGAATATTGAGAGGGAAGACTTTCTCTACTCTTGAGATGTTTCACTCTATATGATGTTGTCTACAATTACAAGGGCGGATCTACATAGAGGCAGCCTGGGTCAGCTGCCAGCGATGACCTAAGTTGTTTTGTTATATATTTATTAGTGACTTTCGTCTAATTAAATATGAAAATCAGAGGGATATTGGCTTTGTTTTAATGGAGTTGTGAAGTATTTTTCAGGAAGGAGATAAAGAGAATGGGAAGAAGGTGGTCAAAAAGTAAATGTTGGGTCCGATAGTCTTTGTATAACAATGGCATTGAAGTTGTATCAAAACCTATTTTTTGAGAGAATTAGATGTGCGGTCCAATCGAAATCAGTGAACCCTGGTTCAACTTCTAACCCCACTGTTGTTAACAATGATGTAACGTAATATTTTATTCTCAAGTGTGATGATATCTTGATCTTCAGCTTCCCATTTGTTGTTTGTGAGTCTTATCGGGATAATAGTTCGATCTTTGTTTCTGTAAGAGAGACTATTTTCAGTAAGAGCACAGGCTTGGCTTATTGCTAGTTGAGCTTGGATCGTCAAAGCTTAGCTAACATCTTATGAGAACCCTGGTTTTGATCATCTAGTGTCAGTTATACAACAACAACAACAACAACAACAATACCCAATTCCACTAAAGTGGAGTATGGGGGAGGTTAGATGTAGACAGTCTTTCCTCTACTCTAGAGTAAAAGGGAAGTCATTCCTCCCCCCACGGATACCTATCGGTCCGCGGGTAAAAGAAGTCGTCCCTCCCTATACTATAGGGCAGAGAGGCTGCTTCCCAAGGACCTCCGGCCAGCAGAACCATGAAATCCGTTAAGTGAAGTAACTAAATGCAAGTAAAGTAGATAAAAGGAACCTTACCGTGGAAAATGTAAAGGTAAATATGGCATGTAACAAAGTAAAGTAAAAGAACATATAAGTGAAAAGTAAGTGTCAAGTATGCAAGTATAACAAGCAATGTAAGTATAAAATGTGTATGTAAGCATGTAGGTATAGAGCATGTAGTTATACAATGCAGTATAAAACATATAAGTATACAATGTAAGCATAAAGACATGTAGCATGTAAATCTAAATACGTGTAATTTAATGCGATATAATGTAATGCGACATGTAACGGTATAGTGCTATAAGGCAAGTAAATAAGTATAATGTAATGCACACAACATGTTGGGATATGCTACAATAAGTATTAGTATATGAAAAAAAAAAAAAAAAAAAAAAAAAAACCATATATGAAGCAAAAAAGCAAAAACATATATGAAGCAAAAAAGCAAGTAGGCAAAAGGCATACGATAAAAATATATAAAACTAAATAGAAAATTAAAAAAGAATATAAAATAAAATATATATACAACCTAGTCATCAATCCTAATTCTACTCCTCCACAAATTTCTATCAGAAGTCATGTCCTCGGTCAATAAAAGCTCCTTCATGTCAAGCTTCAGTCTATCCTCCAACCTACGTGTAGGTCTACCTCTTCTCCTTACGCCGCCAACCGTGAGGGCTTCCACTCTCCTGACCGGTGTTGTGGGTGGCCGCCTCCTTACATGGCCAAACCATCTAAGTCGTCATTCTCTCATCTTGTTGACGATATTCCCAACTTCTAAGTTCTTTCTAAAAATTCCATTAGGTATCATGTCTAACATGGTCTTACCACACGTCCACCTAAGCATCCTCATTTCTGCCACCTCCATCCTCCTCTCTTGGGCCTTCGTCATTGGCCAACACTCCGATCCGTACAACATGGCCGGTCTAATCGCTACCTTGAAGAATTTCCCCTTCAATTTAAGGGGTATCTTCTTGTCGCACAAAACCCCTTTCGCAGCTCTCCACTTCAGCCATCCTACTCTTATACGGTGAGATACATCATCATCTATCCTTCCCGATTTGTGTAGCATTGATCCTAAGTATCTAAAGGAATCATGTGGATGTAAGACCTGATCCCCAATACGAATATCCACAGTATCATTGTGATCTTCGATCCTCCCGTAGTCGCATCTAAGATACTCCGATTTAAGTCTACTAATCCGAAGTCCATTTTGTTCCAGGGCATTCCTCCATTGCTCCAGCCTTCTGTTTAGCTCATCCTGGGATTCCGATACTAAGACAATATCATCGGCAAAAATCAAGCACCAAGGGATACTCCCTTGTATCCTATGAGACAGGTCGTCTAAGACTAAAGCGAAAAGAAAAGGGCTAAGAGCAGATCCTTGATGTAAACCTACTTCTACTGGGAAAAACTCTGTGTATCCTACTGTCGTCCGAACGCGAGTTTTCGCCCCCTGGTACATGTCCATAATAGCTCTTATATACCTACTTGGGATACCTCTACCATTAAGGATCTTCCAAATCAACTCTCGTGGGACACTATCATAAGCTTTTTCCAAGTCTAAGAAAGCCATGTGTAGGTTCTTTTGTTTCTCTCTATACTTCTCCATAAGACTTCTAATAATGTGAATTGCCTCCATCGAGGAGCGTCCTGGCATGAACCCAAATTGATTCTCTGACACCTTTGTCTCTCGTCTAAGCCTAGTCTCAATCACTCTCTCCCATAGTTTCATGGTATGGCTAAGTAACTTTATACCTCTATAGTTACTACACGTCTGTGCATCCCCTTTGTTCTTGTAAATGGGAATAACCTCGCTCAGTCTCCACTCCATTGGCATTTTTGCGCTTCTAAACGTCATGTTGAAAAGGTTTGTCAACCACCTAACCCCATCATCGCCTAGGCACCGCCACGCCTCTATGGGGATTTGGTCCGGTCCTACTGCTTTGTTTCTCCCCATCTTGCGTAGGGCCACTCTAACTTCCCCATGGTTGATCCTCGTGCAGAAACAGTTGTTTTGATATTGTGGGGCCATATCATAGACATGAGGTTCTCCATTCCTAGTCCTTCCCCCATCGAAAAGGGATGAGAAGTATTCTTCCCATCGTTTCCTAATTTTGTCTTCCTTCACTATGCTTTGACCTGCTTCATCCTTGATATATTTGATGTTATCCAGATCCCTTCGCCGATGCTCCCTAGCTTTGGCTATCCTGTAGATGTCGTTTGCCCCTTCTTTAGAGTCTAGTCTCTTATATAAGTCTTCGTAAGCTTTATCTTTTGCACGTGTAACGGCGATCTTTGCTTCTCTCTTGGCTTCTTTATAGCTATTTTCTATGCTAGTTCTGTCTGCTAGTGTACCCCCCTCTAAAGGAGGTGAGCTCCCGAAACCTCGCTTGTTTAAGCACGACTTTAGTTTGGACCTCGTCGTTAAGCCACCATGATTCTCTACAACCATTTTGGGCTCTCGACGTCCCAACTGCCACTCCCAAGGATTCTTTTGCCACCCCTCTAATAGTGGACGCTAGGTTGTTCCACATCTGATCTGCATCATAATACATAATAAACTTATAATATTTAAGGGCTAAATGATAGGTGGGTAAGTGTTAGAAAAAGCACAAGTGACAGGTTAGAAAAAGCACAAGTCAAATTATATAAGGTTCCACTTCAAAGTTTATGATGATCTTGAAACAAAATGGGTTATAATTAACAAAAGACAATAGATTAATTAGTGAAAATGTCATAAAACTTCTATTGGTGAAATAATGGATGTGTTGAATAGTTCAAAAAATTATTACTGAATCTGAATTTGGAAATCTGTTTCACAAAGATGTTTGACTTGCAGAGTTGTTGGTCAAATATCCAGTGCAGAATAGACACAAGGGCATTAACCAAAAGTAATCAATACATTTTTAAATCTCACAACAAAAATAGATAAAAGGATGATAATGGTGAATCTGTAACAAGGATTATATCATTTCTAAACAAGTTTATACCTCTGATTCTATTTATAGTTTGACTTTAGGTCAAACTGACTAATTTGGGAGCCTGATACAGATACAAAATATTTCAATCTTAAAGTCTATCAATGAATACATGAGTTGTTTGGTGTATAGCACTTTTAAACTTGAAATTGTTATCGTAAAATTATAAAAACGCTCCTGTCATTATGAATTAGGAAAAATAGCAGGATTGACCTCAAAAAGTCAAAATCCACGATTCTTATGATCTTTACCTCAGAACAAGAACTCCAAACTTTGATACATTCTCCAGTCAAGATGATAGCAAAAGAGCATCTCTTATCTGTACAACAAGTCAAGATGTAACAAGATCAACAGTTTTTTTTTTTTTTTTTTAATAAGGAATATTTTTTTTTTGAAGAATATGCATCGAGTCTCGTCTCAAAAGTAAACCACGTGCGTTGTATCGGGATTTATTGTAAAGATTGCTTCTTGAAAAATCCCAAGGAACAAGTCCATAGGTAATGCACGGGATAACAAAGTAAAGATACCCACTTCGCGAAAAAAAATCCTGCTACTTGCACAGCCTACATGCACCCGATCAAAATTCATGTACAAGAATTAAAGAATAAGAAGATTAAAACAAGTACTTGGGTGTTCTATTTAGGAGATTCCAACTTCTTGAATGTGAGGCAAGAATTTGATATAAAAATATAGAATTATGAAGAAGCTAGAGATAAACATATCATACGAGCAACCACTACATAAACAGCATACACAACACGATCAACCTTAAAGTACAAGCCTCAAAGTACAACAAGGTTGAAACAGGTGTGTTTATGTGCTAGTAATGGAAACTCGGATGTGAGTTAAAATTGATACGTAGGGAAGTAAATAGGTGGAAATAATAAATTAATAAATAACAGAAACGGAGACGGCAACTTCACGAAAAGCAATGAACATGTACAACTTTCGGAACACATAAGATAATACATCATTTTTTTGTGTCATCTCATAAACATGACGGAAAAAGGTTTAAAAAAGTTGTAAATTTCACACATAAGAGAAGATTGTTACTATGGCAGTGGTGGCAGAGCTCCAAAGATTGAAATGCGAAAGAACTAAGACTTGACCGATAAATGTGGCCATTGCTTCTGAAACTAACACGCCATGGATATAACTAGGTTCCACTTCAAAGTATAGAAGATTATATGTTAGGTATGTGATAGGTTTATAATGTAAAGTGAAAGCTTTTGTTGACTTTTAAAGTCAAATAACTAGGTTCCATTTCAAAGCTTTTGTAAGACTTGCAGAGTTGCTGGTCAATGGTCAAAAATCTTGTGCAAATTTGACACAAGACCATCTTATGTAGGAGAATCACCAGAGCAGCTCATCAGTCATCATACGATATGAAAGACTGCCGTCGTTTGTCCGTATATGTGCTTTGGCCTTGCATATTTGTTGCACTTTTCAACCAATGGAACAAACACATGATGATACAGAAAGTAAATTTATAATTAAATATTAAAAACTTATATAAGTTGAAAGTAAAGCAATGAATATTAATAATGTGAAACAACAGACGGTTGATCAACATCTGACCTCTTTATGCTCAAGTTTACTCTGTATACACCAACTGCTCAAACTGGGCCACCCGAACAGAGCGTGTTTTCCTCTTGATTGTTTTATGTGTAGATTCACACAACTTACATATGTACAGGAACTACCATAAAATAAATAACCCTTCATCAGATATTCTACTCAACTAATCTAATAAACAATGCCAGCAAAAACTACATTTGTTGCACTTTTCAACCAATGGAACGAACATATGGTGATACAGAAAGTAAATTTATGATTAAAATTTAAAAATCAAATTTATTTATATAACTTGAAAGTAGAGCACCGAATATTAACATCTGACCTCTTTATCCTCAAGCGATGTGTCACAAAATTGAATATATTTTTTTAAACAAGGATGTTGTTAATTTCAAAACATGCATCTGTCTATCTATCAATCAGCTCCTCTAAATATACACTACATCCTTTCCCAGTTGCAATCACATCCTTGAGATTCATTGTTTAAATTCTTATGGGGTGATCGCTACTTAGAGCCACATCTCCTATCATTAAAGAGCGCGTTTTCCTCTTGATTGTTTTATGTGTAAATTCACACAACTTACTTATGTACAGGAACTACCATAAAATAAATAACCCTTCATTAGATATTCAACCCAACTGATCAAATAAACATGGCCCTAAATGTTGCCAGAAGCGCAGAGTGGTGGGTTGGGTAATGGGTTAAAGCGGGTCAAATTCTGTAAGGGTCAAAATTCCTAGTAATTCACTATGAAAATAGAGCATGTTTGATGGTGGAATCAAACAATACATATATCAACTTTATGATGTATGAATGTGAAGTAAGCATCTAAGTCTCATTTATAGTAAAGCAATGATGCTAAAAAAACCTTAGAAAACAGCCTCTGATGAATTCTAAACACAATTAATTAGAATCAGATATCTTCTGTAACACAAAAGGTTTCATACATTAAATCTATATAATATTGATCCCTTTAATATCATAAGTTTATTATAATTACAAAATTAAAAGTCATCACATGGTCTATGAATCAGACACGAATTCCTAATTTTTAAAATCAAATTTGCAGCATCAAAATCAGGGTTTAAGATAATAATATCAAAACTAACATAGCAATTGAAGTTACCAATTTTAAGGTGGGCTGCAACCGAAATCCTAACACCAGCATTCGCTTATTATAAAAATGCACATAAGGAAAAAAAGATTCATTTATTATGAGCATAAGAAAAGTACAAGAGACGGAGAAATAAACATACCTATGGAAATATTGAAATTAAGACCAGCACTAGGATGACAAACTCAAAAAACTGCATCTTCTTAGATAATGTTTTTGACAGATAACTCAAAATGACATCTTACCCCATATAAATACTCTAGCTTTATTTAACAACTTCATCAAAAACTACAAAACAAACAACATTCATTTTTATAATAACTAACACCCTTGGAAAATTATAAAACTTGGCTTTTTGATAACTCACAACATTTACTTGGCTAATAATCCATGTCCACCATAGTTAATTAACATTATGTTCATAATTAATAAAACTTTGCTTCTTGATAACTTACAACATTGTAGCAAAAACATACTAACAAAGAAGATGGTTAGCTACACATCATTCAACCATTTCCTTGACCATATGCTCCTAATGAGGTTATTCGTAAGTTTCCATCAAGTATTTCGGGACTAGCCTACCTATCAACTTAAGCAACGTATCCTTCAATGAACCACTTGCTATCTGATTCACTAACAATGTCAAGGTCGTAACATCAAGTGAGTAACTTTTTCCTTCCATTTCATGTAAAAGCATCTCTACATCATCATAGTATTTATTTTTTAGATATCCTTGGAGAAGAACTCTGTACGTAACATCATCCGGCGGACAACCACTCTCACCCATTTTTATAAACAACTTCTTTGCATCACTTGGTCGACCTTCCTTACAAAGAGAACTAATCATCACAACATACGTTTGAACATCAGGTTTCAAGCCTTTATTAATTAGGTCCTCAAAAAGAACCCTTGTGATATCAAACTTCTCGCATTTGCTTGCACCATCAATCAGGATGGTATACACAACAATATCCGAATTGAGCTTGCTATTACCCATTAACTTGAACAAAGAGATTGCATCTTCTACCAGATTGTTGCTGCAAAGACCCTTCAAAATTATTCCATAAGTTAATTCATCTGGAAGTTGACCTTGTGCAAGCATCTCATCAAAGAGTTTGCGAGCAGCGGTACAACGCCCAACACTAAACAATCCCTGTATCATGCAATTATAAGTGACTTTATCACGTTTCAAACCTATTCTTGCCATTTCAAGAAACAGATCCATGGCCTTGTCTATCATCATATTTTTACAATACCCATTTATTAAGCTACTGTAAGTGACAACATTAGGAACCAGACGTTTAAGTGTCATTGAATCAAAAGTTGTTTTTGCTTTACTCATTTCACCTCTTAAACAATAACCGTCAATAAGTGAATTGTATGTTACTACGTTGGGAATCTTTCCTCTCTCTAACATGATGTTGATAACAGATTGTGCTTCATCTACTTTACCGTCTTTGCAAAATGCATCCACTAATACATTGTAGGTTTGCACATTCAAAGAGATTCTTTCATCCTCCATTTCTTTTAGTAAGTTACAAACATCATCCCAACGACCTAAATTACAAAGACCATGAATCAAAGAGGTGTATGTGATGACATCTGGTAGAATCCCTTTGCGAAACACCATCTCTTTGAAAAAATCAAAAGCATCATCAATCATTTTGTCCCTGCAGAGACTGTCAATGATGGTGCTATATGCAACGACATCAGCTTTATGACCTCTTTCATTCATTAGCCTGAGCAAAGCAATAGCAGTAACATTCTTTCTGACCTTACAAAGTCCCTTAATCATTGTGCTATACATAACTACATTAGGTTCACAGAGATTATGTTTGATAATCTTTTTGAAGAATACCTCAGCTTCAAGAATCCTATCTTCTATAACAAGTCCATCTAATAGTGTACTAAAAATGAACACATCTGGTACAATGGCTTGTCTGAAGCAAATACCTAGAAGTGCAAAACCTTCAATGGTACGGTGCAAGTGGCAACAACACTTGATAGAAGTACTAATATTGTATTTATCAAGAGGAACACCAATTGAACACATGTGTTTGAAAAGATCAAGTGAAGAAGAATAATGTTTCATTCTGGTGACAGCAGTCAACAACTGATTGAACTGAACCACAGATGGCAGAGGTCTTTTATGAGTCATTTCATCAAACAGATTGTAAGCATCATTCAGGTTGGTAACTTTTTGATACCTAGATAAAGGGCGATTATCATAAACATAATCATTCTGAATTGAGGAAGATTTGGAGTGGATGGAGGCTGCTAAAAATGAATTATGAGGAGGATTAAATCGAAGACCTAATTGAAATTGAAAGGAATATGAAAAGGGGGTTTTAGAGAAATTGTGGGGAGAAGAAAGATCACCTTTGACGTTGATGAAAGCATTAACAGCAGAAGCAACATGATTTCTTCGATTCATCGGTTTAGTTTAACAGGATTAACAGCAAGAAATGGAGGTGAACCAACCTTTGAGCTAGACTAGCGTACTCCCTCGCAGAAAGTTGATTCCTGACAGCCTTTTTTCATCACTTATTTGAAATAACTCGGTGATATAGAACATTCAAAATTTAACAGAGGTTTTTGTTTTGTTTTTTTTTAAGCACACTCTTATAAGTTATGACCACTGGTTTGGTTAAAATTTCGTGTAAGATTTTTTTCCCTAATTAAGAACTTATATAAATATAAATCAAAGGTGATAAGTTAAACTGATAATTCTTGAAATTGAGAGTAAACTACATCTATCATCGTTATTTTTTTTTATAATTACACCGATTATCTATAGATATATAAGGATTGCACATGTAAGTTTAATCGAGTTAACAGTAAGCGTTGATTTATTGATTACTTAACTGTCGCTTAGAGCCTAAATTGAACTTCATACAGGTTAAAATTCATAAAAATTTGATTCTACCATTTTAATGACTTCTTACATTTTTTTTATTAACCTACTTATTAGCCGGAGATCTGTTCAGAATCAATCTCTATATTTATAGAACATTGAGAGGAAAGATTTTCTCTACTCTTAGGATGTTTCACTCTTGGATGGAGAAATAACTTCTCTTTATTTTATAATAGATGAATGATTGTTTACATATTACCTCTCTCATACCTCACTTATTTGGGATTGACCGATTGAGTTTTGTTGTTGTTACAAGTCTAAGGCAACATAGTATTTTCGCGGCTTTTTCTTGTTTCTAAATTAACATGGTTTTTTTTTTCTCTTCTTTTATGTGTATAACCAAATAACCGAATTATTTTTCTTTTTTACTTGAAAACACCATATGATAACTTACACGATACATACTTCACCTTTAACTAACAATTCTTTCGACAAATCCAAAATAAACGACATTCATTTGTATAACTAACTGCCCTTAGCAAAATTAAAGTAATGCTACTTAACAACTTACAACATTTACTTGGCTAAACTTCCATGCTCACAATAGTTAATTAACAAAATGTTGATATTTATGTCATACCCAGTGTTGTAAAAAACCCGATTACTCGCCGATTAATCTCCGATTAATCATTTTTAGGAGTAATCCATTTCGATTTTCAAAAATCCATTTAATTAAACGGTCAATGTCAATTGATGGATCAAAATCAAATTTGGTAATCGAAGTCAGTCAAAGTAAAAAATGGTTAACATTTTAACATGAATTTAAACTAGAATTTTATAATTTTGAAGCAAAATGAACAATTTTAGACAATTATGTTAAAAAATTATCTTAATATTTATGCTTTTTTTCTACAATTACACATATAGTTTCTAAAATTTAACATTTAAATGTATACAGTACAATCCGATTAATCCCCGAATTATTGATTAATCCTTTCAAAGTCCCGACCGATTAATCCCCGAATAGCGAATTCTGCAACCTTGGTCATACCGTTTAAAATAAATAAAAATTATAATAATTGTGAAGATGTTGATAATGTAGCATTTCTCTTAGGGAATAGGGAATTACCTTTACATTAAAAACACTACCTTAACAAAATATCTACTATGGTAAATATCATTCCATCTTCTTTCCAACTTTTTAGAACATTTATCATTTTTATTCCTTGCTGATGCTCCAACGCATTATAATAATTTTGCAAAAACAAAAATGTTACTTTGTGAAATCAAAAAGGGTTAAAGCCATAAATAGGTCATATACTTTCATTTTTGTCCCAATGTAGGCTATATACTCTGAAAAATACCAATGTAGGCTATATACTTTCATAAAGTGTACTAATATGAACGAACAAAACTTATTAACCGGATAAACAACTAAACGATGACGTGACATCCTACATGGAGAATGATGTTGGTGATACATCAGAACAAAACTGAAAGTATATAGCCTACATTAGAACAAAACTGAAAGTATATAGCCTACATCGGAACAAAACTGAAAGTATATGGCCTATTTGTAGCCATATAAAATGCAAAAAAATTGTTAAATAATCAACTTTACCGGTTCAGCAGGTAACTTGTTAAATTTGTGTACATCGATACAACTTTTAAGAGTATATAACCTACATTGGTATTTTTTGGAGTATATAGCCTACATTGGAACAAAACTGAAAGTATATGGCCTATTTATGGCTTTAACCCAATCAAAAACTTCTTGCGAATATCCATTCAAAGGTGTTCTTGTAAATTGCTTTTTATAAAATCCCATTTGTCTTGTAAAATTCAAGACCCCAAATTGAATATCGACGGTCTTGAAGTCTTCCCTTCAGCCCCCTGGAATCAGGGTTCTTCGAAAACATCCAGATGGAATGGGAAAAGCTTTGCAGAATCACTTGCAGGTTCTAACCATCCCTCCAATGTGACGCCGATTCCTAACCCTAATCACATTGAAATAAAAGTCGGTGGTAAATGGGTAGTCTTCGACCTACCTGCTTCGGTTAGCAACCATAACCTTGTGTTTAGCTTCAACGATGACCGATTATCTTGGACTTTGGTCGAAGTGAACAAGCTCAATGTCGACATTGCTGATGAAGGTTTCAATTCGGAATCTGGCATTAATAATTCGGTGGGTTTTAACGAAATCTCGGGTGAGGACAAGAAAGTGACAAGTGAGAAATTGGAATCAGTATATATGGATGATTTCAATCGATCCTTTACTGTGGAAAACACTGAAACTCTGTTGGATGAACAAAGTAATAATCTACCTGTAGAGGATGGCGACGAGAAGGAAGAAGGTGAGATTAGGTCGTGTGATACAATCGATGTTAGGACCGGCGATCCTCCGGTTCAATACTCTCTACCAGATGTTGATGCCGTTAAACTGTCGGATGAATCCCAATCGTCGAGTGATGAATCCCAATCGTCGAGTGACCAGGTTACGGTCCCCAAAGTCGGCTGTGATGCTTCCGAGGACAATAATAGCACGCGTGACTCATGTCCATTTCCAATGCATTTTCAAATTTATGTTGGGCTGGAGCAAACAATTGGGTCGGATCAAAAAATTGGGCCAGAGTGTTCAATTACTTCTGAAAAAGACGGCCTTTCTACAATTGGGCCGGTCCTGGATGAATGTGCAGAGATTAATCCTTATCCTCCCGACAATGACTGTGACGTGACCTCTATATTAAACCACACCGCGGTTGCTCGTTTTCGTGCTAAAGAAAAACATGTCAATCCTCTAATTAAAAGCCATTTCATTAGGCATGTTTGGGGACGGAAATATATGAAACGTAACCGACGACGAGATAATTTTTGATGGCACGAAAGAGTTTTTATCGAGAAAGTGATGAAAGAATCGGAAGAGGAAGATGGTTGTTGCTCATGTTGCTCCTCCTGCGCATCATCGGATTCGGAATCGTAGTTTTTAAATAGATAGTCGCGAAACGTTGATTTTGTGTCTAATGATTGTGTTCGAGTCTCTGTTGTTTTCGTGCGTGTAAATTGTGTGTTTGCGTGTGGTCTAGCGTCTTATCTAGCTTCTTGCTAGATTTTGTTTCGTGCTCCTTTTTAATTTAATAAAACTACTTGCCTTTCACAAAAAAATCCCATTTGTTTATAAACACTACCCTTAACAAAAAAATCGACTATGCTAAATATAATTCTATAATTCTATCTTCTTTCCGATTCTCCGCGACTTCTATCGTTTTTATTCACGCGGATACTCCAACGCATTATAATAATTTTGCAAAAATAAAAATAATATTGCTTTGCAAAATCAAAAAGTTCTTGCGAATACCTTCGTCCGAAGGTGGTCTCGCAAATTGTTTTGTATAAAATCCTATTTGTCTAATAACCTATGATAATTTGTGAAAAGTTTTGTGAATGATAATATGTACCCCAAACCATTTTATATATTGAAGTAAATGTGTTCGATAAAACAGAATAATTAAGCGTTTAATGGTTCAAAGTCTTAATGATTCAAAACTTCTGATTGAATTTGATTCGAAACAATAATAAACTGTTTGATAATTATTCTGAATGAACTATATAACTGACTATATAACAGATGTAAATCAATATATTGATCTTTTAGATTAATAAACAAAAGAATATAATTGTTTAATAAGTATTTTAAATATGATTTATGGGGATATTAAAAAAGATGATCCTTGCATCTAAGGGAGCCCAATGGTTGGGGCCTTCACATTTTTGGTCCCAGGTTCGAATATTGGGGAAGTCATGGAAGGGTTGAAAACATCTAGAGAGTATTCCTGCTGTGTACGTAGAGTATGAAGTTAAATTACTCACCTTCGCGGATAACACAAACCGGGAAAACCTTAGAATTTAACTTTTATTAAAGGAATGGATGTGTTGAGTGGCCAAGAGATGGTTGTTTGTCAACGTTGTTTTATTGAAGGTAATGGTTTTATTTACGATAAGATAAGTGACATGGGGTTTAGATCAATCTTTTAGCGGGACATGATGTGGGGTTTAAATGATCGTTTTTTTTTAGCGTGCTTTAACTTCAAACATGAGACAAGGAAGCAACAAATTGGGAGTGGTCGTGATCAACAAAAAGGTTGCACGTGACACAAGGAAGAGGTAATGAACAGTAAAATTGCATATTTCTTATATAAAACTACTCCCAATCAAATCCAACGGGGATTAATAAAAAAAAAAGTGAAAGAAAAACGGAAGATAAAATCAAACAATCATAAATGGCTTTTGAAAACAATTGAACGATCGTACCTCAAGCAGTATGCAAAACAGACACAAGTACACAGTAGCGAAGAAGCTATAAAACCATACTGAAAAATCGTAACAAGTTTCAGGAAAGCACAAAGTTGATGGATAGCTAAAACAATGCAGTGACATAAATGGAACCATGAAAATGTGAACATGTCGTTACACAAGTGCATCGCTTACTTAACAATACCAATAAACAGTTCTTGAAATACTTGGACGTTGAAGGTGAATGGTGATCCGATCCAAACTATATAAAGACAGAAAACACTGCAAGCATGATAATAGGAGCAAAGTTCAGAGTACATACAAATTCAAACTGCATACATTTTATAATATGGATCACAGATATATTTAATGCAATATAACTAAAACTAGTGAAAAGGCCCGTGAAATCACGGGTTTGTAAAAGAAAATTTGTTGAATGATATGTTATAGTTGACGAATGTTATTTAACCAAAACAACATCAAAATTATGTTTACAACGTTTTGCATAAATATAACACAAAGCAAATATGCATGAAAAGAAAATTCAAAAATGCACTAATGTTTATCCCTATAAAACCCACCCTTGTCACTAACTTTCAACCTCTTAGAGTATCGCCTAAAACAATCAGCAATCACATAATAACCCACTACTACAAAAAATACCCTTTGAAACATCTTTTTAAAGCCTTTGGAACCGGTTTTAGAAGAGGTTTCTATCGATAGGGGTTCCTTTGGTGGGAAACCGGTTTTGTAAGAGGTTCCTTAGGTATGTTTTAGAAACCGGTTTTAAGGAAAAAATAGGTTCCTTTGCTTGTTTAAAGGGACCTCTTTCTTGTAAAGAACCGGTTTCTAAAGTTAATTTTTAATAATTCCATTTTGCATCTGGTAACCCATTTTTTTCTTTAACAAACGTAATTAAAAGCTACTAAAATGAACAAACAACTTGTTTAAATATCTCAAGGAACACAATATATATTAAACAAACAATACTTATTTCAATATTTACCAGAACCAAAAAATGTATACAATTTACATCAACCAACAAAATGCTTGAAAACTACAAGCCTACTCAACGCTTTGATATAAATTCGGATATCCAAATGGTAACTTTGCTTTTCTACTCAATGCTTTTCCATACTCCATTCCACTTGTTTAAGATGGTGTTGACTTTAATTCTTCATCTTTAATTAGTTCAGGTTCAACAAAAAATTCATTGTAATCTTCATTTGCAGAGTGATCAACATGGTTATCTAAATCCTGAAAGCAGAGCACACACAAAATACCAAACTTGTAAAAATTTCTACCAAAATTTTCTGGATACATAACTAATATTCTCATTTCAAATTAACAAAAAATGTAGTAGGAAAAACGTATGTTCTAAGTATTAACAAAATAGAATTAATCCCTAACCCTAACACTAATTTTTAAAAAGGAAAAACAAAAATACCATAATAATGGAGAGGTGATGGCTGAACTTATCAATAACGGGAGGTGAAGGTATGATTCAGCTATGGTGACGATAATAAATATTCAGTGAGCCTAAAGTGACCAGTTGTAATCGGTGTTGACTGGGGAAGCAAAGTGAGCGGTGTCGGCTAAAGTGAGTTGCGGTAATCCGATGTGTGGTGACGGCGATGATAATGGAATTAGTTAACAGCGGAAGGTTGTAAATGGTGGAGGCCACACAATATAAATCTAAGAATTCTTTAAGATGGGGTTTGTGGTAAATGAAAGATACGGTATATTCATAGGAAAAGAAGTTTGGAAAGAATTACTTTGATTATTGTTATTATTATATTATATTATTTTGATTTTGATTTTGATTTTGATTTTTTCATCTCCCGCCTTAAGAAATAAGAGAAATACTCCGTATTTTGATAATGGACACCAATATGGAACCGGTTCAAAATAAAAAAGAGGTTTCAAAAATTTAAAACCGGTTTTGCTAGAAAAGAGCTTCCTATAGCAAAACTAAAGGAACCGGTTTTTAATTAAAAAGAGGTTTCAAAGGTCGAAAGCAGTTTTTTGGAAAAAAGAGGTTTCTATAGCAGACCAAAGAAACCTCTTTTTGAGCAAACTTCAGAAAACCGGTCTCTTATGATTTTTGAAACCGGTTTTTACATACTTATTTAAAAACGGGTTCCTATTGGGGGTTTCTTTGCTCATTTTTGTAGTAGTGACCTCAAAATAAGTGCAAGCATGACATACTTAGTTGTTAGAAATATAAAAAAAAAAGAAGTGCACCATTCCTGTTTATATTTATACTACCGTATTGTATAAAAGTTAAATATAATACTTAGCAAGATATCTCAAAATAAAATGCAATATCAGTAGCTTCAATATTCACAACCTTTTGTTTCTTGAACGTGAGTTCACCTACATCGTTTTTCCTAAGGTTCTTTTGCTCATTGCAACCCTTCAATTATCAACAGACCTGTAAGGATCATCAGTACTTCCTCTAACTAATTGGAATTGTATAAAGAAAACCTACACATGAGATTAGATAAAACCTACATAAATAACTCATGGAACTGTATAAACAAAACCTACATAAATAACTCATGGAACGCTTCTTCATAACCTGCACTTCAACAACCGTTGCCGACTTGAATATGCACATTCGCACATGGATCATATAAAAAACTTTTTGAAGTAACCTGGTGCAAAACACAATACAGAGTATTAGTGCATCGGACTTCATACTGGTATGGAATTGACAATACAACTCAATATCGTAATTGTAATGGTATTAGATTTAAAAAACTCATTCCTCAACTTGACCTGATCAAAAGAACTTATTATTGAAAAAGTTCTTTCAGAAATCTCATTCCTTAACAAATACTATACTACAACATAAATTCATGCAAATAAAAAATACAGCTAGTGATTTGTTCATATAAGGTAGGCATCCTAATTTCATTTCATTGTCTGATTTTCAAGAAAGAAACAAAATGAAAGGCTTGCACTTCTTGTTCAAGCTATTAGTAATATCATACATCTGAAACCCTTGATCAAAATAACACCAATTTGAATTACATTTCTTGATCATAAGAAAAGTCAAACTAAATTTGTACTAACAAAAAAAAAAAAAAAAATCACCAATTTGAATAACACCAAAATAACCCTTGATCAAAATAACACCAATTTGAATATCATACTAATTAAAATACTAAATCACCATCAAACTGACCAAAACGTAGTCATTACTTCAGTTTTGTGTTCATCAATTGAAAATGACAAATGCCCAATTTAGGAAGCAACCATAAAGCAGCAACAACAATTACATAAAAATCCAGTTTTGTGCTAATCTAGTGTAGGATCGATGGTCCACCACCATGTCCTGCATATAAGCTCAAGAGTCCCTCTTTTCTCTAAAACCAATTGATGATAGAGGGAGGTTCTCATGGACTTATATATGCACATTTAGTTCTTTCCATATCCGATGTGGGACAACACAAACCGATTAGCTCCAACAATCACCCCCTTAATCGGTTTGTTCATGCACTCGTATCATATAACGTAGCTTTCTACCGCGGGCCCGTTCATTTACATCTCGACTTTTCCCGGACACCCGACCTCTTCCCCTGGTCACGTCCACAGTCACCCCGATATGAACCGCCGCTGCCACAATGATTACACTCGTGCCACCCGCTCTGATACCATTTGTAGGATCGATTTAGGTCCACCACCATGTCCTGCATATAAGCTCAAGAGTCCCTCTTTTCTCTAAAACCAATTGGTGATAGAGGGAGGTTCTCATGGACTTATATATGCACATTTAGTTCTTTCCATATCCGATGTGGGACAACACAAACCGATTAGCTCCAACATCTAGCACCTTTGACATGAAAACATAAGAATTCAGTTTTGTGCTAATTACATAAGAATTCAGTTTTGTGCTAATCAGCCTAAACTAACATGTTGCTCGACCTGTCTAATCAACGATCTTACTACCTCTTTTGTTGAAAATATTACTAATGCTAGTGTATAGTATATATAGATCTACATATTGAACTTGAACAAAAAAAGGTGTATCACTATAACATGTGTAACTTTTGAGTTGCTACCCAAGTACCCAACCTAACGACCCACCCATTTTGGCAACGACCCACCCATCTTGTAACCTTTAGTATTAAAGATTAATTCAAAATTTCAGTCACCCATCTTATAATGACCCACCCATTAATTCAGACTTTCAGTCATCTGTATCTGAATATGATCATTTATAAGCATCAAAAGTTAACTATTAATCTCAATAGTTAGCATAATAATCAAGGTAGTAAGAGAAAATTGGGCGGTTGGTCCCTGTGGTTTACATGAAATGAGGTGTTTGGTCCTCGAACTTCATTTTCGGGGTTGTTGGTCCCTGTGATTTTCAAAACACGTGTAGTTGGTCCCAGTCAGGGACCAACAACTCCGAAAATGAAAGTTCAAAACATGTGTAGTTGGTCCCTGTCAGGGACCAACCACACGTGTTTTGCATATCATAGGGACCAACAACTCCGAAAATGAAGTTCAGGGACCAAACACCCCATTTCATGTAAACTACAGGGACCAACCGCCCAATTTTCTCAGGTAGTAAGCTTCAAAACAAAGAAAAGGTAAAACTTTAGTGCATATGGGGTAATTGAAAATACAAAACCGACAACAGATAAGTTTAATAGACAAAAATCTTAAACATTACTAGAGTAAAACATTGTCATGGTGGTACTCTTTTGTATTTCTGTAACGCATTAACAAAAAAATAAATCTTGAACATTACTAAACTAAAACATTGTCATGGTTATATAGCAATGATCGTACCTTATGAAAAGAAAAGTTTACTCCAAATGTTTAATAGGAGAACAAAAAAGTTAAATAGGACATACTTAATTGCTCCACCATGCACACCAACTGAGTAAAGCTATTGTGGCACTTGTGCTTCTAGTTTATAGTTGTTCAAAGCCTATCATGTCAAATTTAAAAAGCATAAATAGATATGTACCATCATAACTTCTTTAATTTATCCTTATTCTTAAGCTACTTATCGTTACCTCCAAGATTCACATGAAATGTGCAGCAGCGTTATTCTTTAGATATTTGGCATCTAAATTAAATAAACAAACATCGGAAGTTTTAGTTAACATACAATATCTTGAATACCCTCAACCAAGCCACTCTAATAACCACCTTGAATCCATAACCGACTTAAAAAATAACATGAAGGCTCAAAATGCATGTTACTAACGAAGTGCAGCTTTGTATTCAATTATCAAATGGTATAACTTTGATCCAAAGTTGTAATTGTAAATAATCTAGTTAAATATTACTGTAATAACAATAACAAAAGATGAATAAAAAAATGAGACAATGCATATTATCTCTTCAAAAGTTGTTACACTGAGTACTTGATTAGCTACTCTTCTGTAACTTTTTTGGCCCAACAGTTACATTGTTAAGTCTTTATACAATCTGAACAAATGAGTCAAGATTGACATTGAATTTAATAGCAACACTAAAACACAGCAGCAGCGTGTACTAAAACTAATGAATCCATATTAAATTAATTAATTAACTGCCTTAAATGAAACTACATATCCATAAACTTAATGATGTATCCAAATCCAGACTCAAGATGAAATAAAACCAAAAAAACTAATCACAATTTTAATCTAAAATAATAGATTGAGACTAACCTCATCCCAGTTTTCAAAGATATAATATCTAAATCTGCAACATAAGACTGAAGCTATACTTCATTATAAATCAAGCTACGCAAACACCTCCGATCACCTGCAAATAAATTACATATAAGTTATAGATTATTACATTATGTATTGTCGTTAAATGATTACCAAGCTTCCAAAAACAACACCACAAATGACTAATAGAAAACTTTGATATGTTTAATTTATTGAACATACGCATATCAAGTTCAAACTTAAACATGAATTAGCAATAGGTAGGGTTTTGGTGTTACCCAATAAATAGATACAATTTAAATATAAAGAAAGATAAGGTAATACCTGAAAATAAATTGCATGATGAAAGATCAACAGAGATACAAATCTTTCAAAACCCTAACATAAACAAATGATAGAAGGCTACCATTATATTAATTTCGAAGGAGAATGTTGAGGATTGAGATGTAAATGGAGAAGAAGAAAGAGATGAAGATTTGAATTCAGAAGGGTGTGGATGAATAAACCAACCCACTAACATGAAAAAACCGAGTCAAATCTAATCATTAGTTCATTATTATTTTTAACCTCTATTAGGGAGTTACACGACTAATTTTAGCTATACACCACCAAATATGCAGTAGACTATTGTACAGTACAGTGCTTTAATGCACATTTGATGGTGTATGGCTAAAACTTAGTGGTGTACGAATCACCTCCCATTTCATTACTATTTTTTACCTTTATTAATCATCATGTTCTTTAAATATTTTCTTTTTTTCTTCTTCTTAGTATTCTTATTATTCAGTTTTTCACTTATATTATTATATTATTATGGATTATGGATATGGATATGGATTATGGATGACAGTAATTAAAATACAAACAGAAGTACAGAATTACCATATAAAAGACTTTTAATTATTAATTATAAAACTATTTAATAATTTGATATGATATTAGTAATAAATCAAAATTCATTTAGATTTGGATGTCTGTCTTATGTAAACGCATGTTTATGGAGTAGAAAAATGTAGGTAAATTTTTTTGTAACAGTATTAAGATGGAAAGAAATTATTTTTTAGTAAGTACTAGTAATTTTTTAAAAGTAATTTCATTACTCCGTATTATTATTATTATTATTATTATTATTATTATTATTATTATTATTATTATTACTAGTTTAATGCCCGTGAATTCACGGGATTATGAAAGCAAAATTATAATATCGATATAATAAAATTGATTGATATAATATATTCAACAAGTCTATGTCATCTTTTCAAAATCTAAGGACAAATAAAAAGTAAGCAACACAATGCCTTATGGTGTTCCAAATATGTAAAAAAAAATTAAAATTAAATTAAATTAAATAAATAAAAAAAATAAATAAATAAATAAATAACATGCGCTTCAGTTTCAAGATTTTAAATTGCATTAGGAACTACTATTAGTTTGTTAAATTTGGCATTTCTTGAGATCCTCTAAATATGAACCCTCTAAATATGCTTCTTGTTATTATGAACCCTCCAAATATGCTTCTTGGTTTCTCATAGTTTTATCTTCTAATATAACATCTTCAGTCCTGGCAACAATGTTAAACGCCAAACCTTCCAACACTCTTGAACAACACTTGATATTGCTTGTCCCACATCCTACACATACATATATAACTTCTAATTTTGATTCAATTAAAAAAAAAATGTTTCGTGTGATTGAAAAGTTACCTTGTTCATTTGAAACTTGCTTGTATCGAGTGTTGTTTGTGAGAGTCCGGGGTAACGTTGTTCAAGCTAAACAACAAACTATCGGCTCGTTCAGATAGTATAACATTCTTATCACTCTTTTCTGTTTAGACCCTCCGACAGTTTCCCTAATTCTTCGACTGTTGTGGCAGCCTCTGTTGACCAATCGTCTTCCAGGTAATATCGTTGTTCTTTTGGGTTGCGAAGTTTCATTATTTGTGTCCAATATTTTTGGCTGTGATTTTCTTGAAGGTTGTAATAAAGTGAGTTCCTTGCGTTACAATGTAAAGATAAAAATGAAGTACTGCAGAGGGAACACAAGGTAACAGATAAAAGTAATTTCCTGCTGACGTTTGGTAATATGTTTATTTAACAAAGAATTTTCAAACCATCCAGGCATAGCCTGGGTAGCCACCAGGACTTCCAATGAAGCAAGAGATCACGGGTTCGATTCCCTTCAAGGCAAATACCTTGGGGCGAGCTCCATTTAGTGACTGATTGACTAGAGGATGCTTTACCTGGTAGCGGTGGAGGCCTGGCTTGCCGTTTACCCGGGGTTTACCAACTAGAGGGGAGCCATTATGGTTCGTCGCTAGGGGGTTCCTCGTAAAAAAAAAAAAAAAAAAAAGAATTTTCAAACCTTATGTTTTGCTAATTTTCTTTTTTTTTTCCTACTGTTTTTTAATTACTTCATGTATCACAATAACTTTTATATCTTCCTGGTATGTTAGGTTCTACTTTTGATTCCAGATCTAATTTTGTGGGTTTGTGCAGAGCCATATTTTGTATTTTTATGATTTTGGTTGTAGATTATTTAAAATTGGATAGATGGGTTTGTTGTTTATGATTAAGATGTGAAAAAATTGAACACGATTTGGATATATATATATATATATTTTTTTTAATTTAGGGTTTGCAATTTTGGGGAAGAACAAATTAAGAAAGAGCAATGTTTTAGATTCAGATGAAGGAGGCTAAAAAGACGTATTTACCCTCACATGCAAAGCACATGTTAAGGGTAAACGGACATGTTTAACGGAATTTAAACGGAGGGACTCGGTATGCTTAAATGTGATAATGGAGGGACGCTGAAAGTCAAAAAAAACTTGAGGGACGCTGTTAACTTTTTGGGAAAAAATTGAGGGACCAACGTCACAATTATTTCAAAACCAAGTCAACATCTTGGTTTCTTTATAAGTACTCAAAAAATATTACAGCGTGTATTTTTTTTTTTGAGTTCCACTATCACACATGTATTTTTTTTTATTATTTTTTACTGATTAGTGATTAATCTATTTTTTATTAAAAAATTAAATTTGTTTATTACATCATATATATGTTCTGAATTTTTTTTTTTTTAATTTTCTTTTATGAATGAAAATTTTTATTTATCACATCATCTATTAAATCTCTTTTTTAATTTAATTTTCTTTTTTTCTTGTTGGTGTGTCACCTAAGCACCTAAAAAGGTACTCCCTCCGTCCCAGATTAATTTTCTCCAGAAAAAAATCACACAGTTTAAGAAAAAGTCATTGTCACATAAATATTTTCTGTACTTTTTCTTTACTTTACAGTTTTACCATCAAACAATTAATTAGAAAACCCTCTTACTTTTATAATTTAATTAATTGATTAGGGACAATATGGTAAACTTGACTAAATTTACTTTTCATATTTGATAGTGAACAATTAATCTGGGACATTCCAAAATAGAATAGTGGACGATTAATGTGGTACGGATAGAGTAGGTGCTGGTACATAGGTGGACCCATCACCCACGTCCAACTCATGTATGTGTATAATTACCAATATATCCTAATAAGCCTATTTTATTATCAGGTACACCATTTGTTTATGAATCTTTATCTACTATCTTTTTTTTTTCTTTCAAAAACTACTGGTTCTTTCTTCTATCATGATTTATAAGTGGTTTTTATCAACGAAAAAAAAAACCTAGGAAGCTAGAAGCAAAAGTGTTAGAGCACACATAATAAAATGGAAGATCACGATGAGTAGAATTATACATATAACAACTATTATATCCCTCAGGTGATATGTAGCCGACATGAAAAAAAACATGAACTCAACTAATTTGCAGTATATAATTGATTGTATAATTGATTGATGTACGAAAACTTGAATTATTAATTTGTACAATTAACTAATAAATTATATTTTTCTTTCATTTCTTTTACTTTCCTTCGAACTTGAAAATACAATTAAGATATTTTATATTCCATTCCTCTCCATTATAATACTCTCTTCTCCTTTCTATCACATTCTTTTCCACCTTAAAAAAACTCGAGAACACAGCCTAAGCTACAAACTAAGCATATGTCTTTGGATAAGGGAAGTTTTTTTTTTAAACAAATTGAATAGAGCATCTTACATATACAATTTCTAACTAAACAACACTCTATCAACCTGACCTGAGAAACATATATGATTTGCAATTGCACATCAACAGACATACAGATGAAAAAAGATGATGCTATTGTTCAGCCATTCCAGGATTTTTATCAACGAAAGAATTTTTAGAGAAACGTATCGTTTTTTATGGCTAATCAATGGTAGCAACTCCATGCCTAAAAATAATAATTTTTCATGCCGCGTCAGAGAAAAAAAATAGTTCATAAAACTGGAGCATATATGATCATAATATCAAAGGCTGAAACTACAAATCAAAATAACATACAACTAATTTAATAAAAAAAAACCTGACTTGAAATGAAGATAATTCAGTTGTGCATAGCAGAGAACCTCAAAACTATTAGAAAAGTCATGTTTGAAATGGGGGTTCATATGTAATACAGATGAATTTTTTAAGGGAATAAAACTTGTACTCCGTAAAAAAAATACAGTAAGTAAATATAGCAAAGGTCTACATATCAAAATCTCAATCTCAAAAGAGAAAAACCATGAATAATCCCAAATTAAGTACAAAATTCACAAAATCAAACTTGAAAAAATACTTTCAAAAGACTATCTAAAAGATAGTACTCCAATAATTAATAACCACGACAAAGATCGGAAGGCGCAACTAAAGTCTCTACATACTCAATCCCATGAACCGTTGCAAAATCTGTCACACTTAAAGAAGTATTGTGTAACTCAAACGAACACTTTGATATGTCGTAAACAATAACACGGTTTAAACTATCTACTATCATAATTCTTCCATCGTCCATAATATTTACAACACGAAATTCGTAAAGATCATCATTAACTGTACCATAACATGGGAAACTAATTTCTTTTGACCATAAATTCTCGACTCCTTTCATTACCCATATATCGTACCCACTTTCAACAAAGTTGCTAGTATCGGTGATCATACAAAGGTTCCCATGAAACGTACCTAAACGAGTTTCTGTAAAACAACCTTGATTAGGTAATTGTATCTCTGAAAATACCATCTCATTAACATTAAGTGCCATAATCTTCATACGATAAGAAGCAATCCAATACAAATATCCATTCACGAACGTTCCAACATTATCATCAAAATCGTTTTTACTATATTGTGTGACTACTTTCGACGTGCTCCATGAACTCGTTCTAAAACAAAAGACATCACATGTGTTCAAATAGTAATTTTTAGATGAGTTATTAGATGCTCTATACAATCGAACCATCTTCAAATCACGATCCAATACTGTTTTACCATACGCAATTCCATACACAAAAGATGAGTCATCATAATCATCATCAATGTTACTATTAATAGGATCAGGAAGTCTCTTGAATGCATGCGTAAACGGATTGTATAGGATCGTACGCAACTTTCTTCCTTTAGTGTTAGACTTAACATTAGAATCCATTCGGATGTAAATGACTATCCCACTAAATGTTCCGATTATTTTTTGAGTGGGACGACTATTCTTGTGGCTCGTAACGAAGAACTTTCTTTGTGATTTTGAATTAATCGTGAAACAAAGATCTGAAATCACGCGATTCCAATGTGGTGATACACATCTGCATCGTGATAAAGGTTTATTACTAGGAAGTCTAGCAAGTATGTTTCGAAGAATGTCATCAGGCATAGAATCCATCGATCTGTTATGAGCAACCAGTTTCGATTAATGGTAAAGTAAGGAGAAAGTGATATATATGATTTAATAAAACTTGGGGGGCAAGTAAATTTGAATAAACTTGAAGGGCAAGTGAATTAGAATAGACTTGATTGACAAGTATAAGATAACTAAATCAGAGAAAGAATTACAGATTACCTTTCTTTGAGACTCACGAATTGAAGGAAAAAACAAAACCTAGGATTGAATTATACGACCGATGTCCACCTACAATTCAAGCAATATCAAACAGATGCATGTGATAAGTATTGAATTAATAAATAATCATCGAATGGTTATTTGAAAAACAAACTAATTAAAACAGAACCTCTTTTGGTTTTGTTGTTTCAGTACGTTAGATGCAAAGACCACAATAATTGATGTCGATTAATTCTTAACCCAAACCCTTGTGGTTTTCTCGGTGTTCGATCGTCAGATGCAAACTGAAAAAAAAAAAAAAAAAAAAAAAAAAAAAAAATTAATAATAATAATAATAATAAAATAAAGACAAAATTGTCCACTTCATCCCTGTGTTTTTCACTTTTTACTCGTTTCATCCCTGTATTTTATTTTTTTCATTATTGATCCTTAAAAACATTATAAAGTCTCAATTTCATCCCTCATCATAACGAAGGTTAACTAAGTCCGTTAAAACTATTCACGGAGACTATCCATATAATTTTTAACTAATTAAATTACAAAAATCAATTCCTTTTGATTCTTAAAGATAAGGAGAAAGAATGAATTAATTTTTGTAATTACATTACAAAAATCAAATTCATTATTCATATTATATACATCATCTACAGATCCGAAAGTTCAGAAAATAGAAATTATGTTCATATTCTGATTTCTGTTCGAACATTACATTCAAGTTTTTCATCATGAGCTACAATTTCTCACATCAACAATTGATGAAAAATAGCACAATCTGAATTTACAACAGTGATCTACAACCAAAATATAATGTTCGTACTGTGAGCCTTAGCAATTGTATAATGCACGTGTATGAACCAATGTTGGTGTTGTATTTATCACCTCCTAATTAACATAACAGAAGGAAAGAAAGAAAGTAAGTAACTCTTTATAGGTACATAATAAATGCACAATAGCTCAAATACTAATTTATCAACTTTAAAAATTCATCGTACAAGTAGAACACACAGTAAAGTGTCTTGTTTACAGGAAATCACATATAGACGCTTCACACATCTCGATGTTAACAAGTTCAGGTAAAACGTAAATTATCTGCTACCTACAAAGAGTGTTCCACAATACTCCGTATCAAAAGTCTAGTGAAGCAAACAGTCCTCTTCTAAAAGTTTTACATTATGACTTGTGAGGCACCCATAGTCATACAATTATACATGCCTTACACATGTCACGTAACAGTCAACAAAATAAAAAACCAAAGCTAAATCTTATTTCAACGTTTAGATTAATCTCGCGAAGCTCTATGCCAATTTTGAAGATCAAATTCATTGATTCTAGTCCGAATTTTGAAGTCGAATTTTGGAATCAGTTAACTGTTCTTCATTCATCAAATTGGCAAATTATGTGTTGATTCAGGTTCTATAAATGATTTTTGAGTGTTAGGCTTTGGATTTAGAACTAAGTTTCATGAAGAAATCAATTCCTTAAAGTTCTTAAATCTCAATATCATAAGACAAGGAGGAAGAATTAATTGATTTTTGTAGTTTAATTAGTTGAAGATTACATGGATAGTCCCTGTAAATAGTTTTAACGGACTCATTTAACCTTCGTTAGGGTGAGGGATGAAATTGAGACTTTAAAATGCTTTTAAGGATGAAAAATGCAGAAAATAAAACACATGGATGAAATGGGCAAAAAATAGAAAATACAATGACGAAATGGACAATTTTGTCTAAAATAAAATAAAATCTATTAATTCCTTAACCTTGGTTTAGTTGCTATTCTGTCGCAATAGACAAAATTGCACCGTTGGTCCTTTAACTTCGTATCAAATGACACAAGTAATCTTTTTTTTTTTTTTTTAAAACCTCGTTGACCCTCATCTATCAAAGTTTGACACGAATGACCCTATCACTAACTTTCATTAAATTATACCCGTTAAGTTTGACACGTGAGGGCAATTTTATCCACACCTTATTTGTGCCGATCGCAATCAAAAATCATAAAATCAAACTCAACATAAAAATTTCATCATCATCCATCATCTTGATAAAATTTATTTCTCACCTGCTATTCATTACAGTATCATTAAGATCAAAAACTAAATCAAATCAAACCCAAATCAAATATAAACCAAATCAAATCAACGTAATTGTACCTGATATTCCTTGTATCTCTTTTTTTTTTTTGTCAATTAATCAAATCAAATCAAACTAATGACTAATAAGTATACATGTACGCAACAACATTCAATAAACTTAATAATAAATAAATATAGATATAATAACGATAGATTTAAGGATGCCAAGAATTACAAGGTAAGTCGGACAGTGGCGGATCCATAAATAGTTTTCAACGGGGGCAAATTTTTACTAAAAAAATTTTTAACTATAAAAATTGTACGAAAGACGCAAAACATTTCAAAATTCTAATAAATAACATTAAATGCTAAGCATTTCAAACTTATATGGTGCATGATATTAAAAACATAATATGACTCCTAAGAGTCTTAAGCTTATAGATGGTGCAAGATAATTAAAAATAAAGTTACAAATCAGGTCTCGAACTTGAGACCTTTAGGTTAAAGAGAAAGCGTCTAACCAGCTACACTAATTAGCAGTTACATTCATTATATCTTGTATATTTATTGTATAACATATATCTCAGCACTGTTTTTAATGAAATTGCATAAAAAATTCTGTTAAAAAAATTTGATTCGTAATGACCCCCATTGCACCATGGTGGATCCGCCCCTGAGTCGGAGTACCACTCTCACTGAAACCCAAAACCTTTGTTGTGAAACCGATTGCAAATCCTAATACCCACGCAAATCAATTCCATAGTTGCAGGTGGGTGTCAACTGTCAACCGAGGGAAAAGATGAGTTCATCGGCCGACGGTTGGTTAACGCCGAAGGTTGTTACAGCCGGTGGTGGTTATGGCGGTGAGGTGTGTTATGGATTTAATTACAAGTGTGCCTAGCACGTGACTATGTAACTGAACATCATAACAGAATTAGTAGTTTGGTAGTTTAAATACTAGCATAGTCATTTGTAGTAGTTAGCGAATGAATCTGTATGTGTGTGATCACACTTTCTTCCCCCTTTTTCTCTGTAATTCCATTCTAGTTCTTGTAACTCAATTGTAGTTCTTGTAACGAATTGCATTTCAATTTCGCAAGCTTCGATTGTTCCAAGCTGTCAGGTTGAATTGAGATTATTTGAAGTTAATTACTTAGACTAATCATAACAGTGGTATCAGATTTCAAGTTTCGTATCCTAGGGTTTGTTCAAAAACTTTTCTGGACATTTCGTGATTAATCAGAAAATTTAGTAAACAATGGTGATATCAACAAGTAGTAACAGTGAGAGTCTTGATCTTTTAGAAGGCTGCCATTACGGAGTTGAATCAGAGCATGGTAGACATGAGTAAGAAAATCAATCAACGACTTGATGATTTGCTCATACAACAACAAGGTTTCAAGGACGAATTGCAACAGTTTACAAACAGAAAAGTGAACCAAGGTACTGATCGATTTCTTCAATTTTCGATGTGTGATGTTAAAAATTCTAGGTCTTGCTCTCAAATTGTTGGTGATTTAGGAGATACAGTGGTATATTATAACGATAGGAAAGCAAAACCTGTGAGAATTAATCATGCACACAAGGTGCTCGATAAAATGTTAGTTATTAGTTTTCTTGAACAAGATGGATCAGTTCAAGACTATTATGAAGCCTTTGATTCTTGGTTCAAAAATATGGGATTAGATGAATTCTATGTCATTGATATTTTCATTTGTGGGTTGAAACCGAAAATTAAGAAAGGTATTACCATTTTTAAACCCAAAACTCTCTATGATGCATATATGTTGGCTAAATTCCAAGAAGATGCACTAGAGGTAATGAAGCGTAGGTCTCAAGTCTTTGATATTAAGTCTTCTCATTTTGAAACTTCAAATAAATTCAAGGGTAATGATATTGTGAATTATGATGTTGAAGTGGTGGTCATGGACATTCATAATTCTATTGACAAGAATGAAAGTCAACTTATCAATGCACAAGAAACTACATTAGTCAACCATGATTATGAAAATGATGCTTCCATTCTTAAAGTTGAAAGTGCAAATGAGGTGAACGTGACTGATTTGTATAGCCCGAAGGAAGGGAAAACTACTTCACCATTGCCACATGTTCCTGGTTTTAAGGAGTTAAATGAAGTGAACGAGCATATTGGTTGTTTGGTCAATGTAGAAAAGTTAACTGAGGTGATTAACAACAAGGGGTTGAAATCAATACCTCCTTTAAAAGTTAAAGATGGAAGTGTGGCAAGAAGCAACAATGATTTAGTAGCTTTCGGTGAATCCAAAGATGTGTCTGCTGTTGTAAATGGTCAACAGATTAATGATCAAAGTTCATGCAATGGGAATTTAAGGAATGCAATTCTTATGGGTGTAGAAGATAATGAAGGTGAACAGAAACATGCATTGGCTGGAGGTGCAAATGCACACAAGCTGCTACAATGTATCACAAATAAGAATGAATGTGTCACTTATGATGACTTAACTCATATGTCGAGTACACCATTTCAAGTCGTTGATGAATTTTATGAGCACGCTAGTCTCATCAGCTCTCTTCTAGACGAGTCAAGTGAGCATCGTGAGTTTTACCTGACAATCGGGAAGTACAAAAAGGAATTTGCATTCGGGTTACGGGTTGTTTCAATTGATGTCACATTTATTTTTGAACCGGGTAAGCCGTTTATTGTGAAATCGTGTTCAAGGAAATTCTTGAGGTTCACAATCTTTTCGAAGAGTGTTGACTCTGTTTTGACCAATCGCACATTCATCTTTGATCGAGGAAATCCTGCAATTATTGTTGACAGCACGTTCTTTTTTGATCGTGGAAGATTTTGGAGCGTTTTGATTCACTATGATCTATGACTAGCTATGAACACTTACACATGCTTGAGGACAAGCATGTTTTGAAGGAGAGGATATTGTTATGGATTTAATTACAAGTGTGCCGAGCACGTGACTACGTAACTGAACATCATAACAGAATTAGTAGTTTGGTAGTTTAAATACTAGCATAGTCATTTGTAGTAGTTAGCGAATGAATATGTATGTGTGTGATCACACTTTCTTCCCCCTTTTTCTCTGTAATTCCATTTTAGTTCTTGTAACTCAATTGTAGTTCTTGTAACGAATTGCAATTCAATTTCGCAAGCTTTGATTGTTCCAAGCTGTCAGGTTGAATTGAGATTAGTTGAAGTTAATTACTTAGACTAATCGTAACAAGGTGGTTATGGCAGTGCGTTGGTTACGGCAGTTGTGATGACCCGAGAATTTCCAACCAAATTTAAACTTGAATCTTATATGGTTTCGACACGATAAGTAAAGTCTGTAATGTTGAGTCTCAAAATTTTTGTAACTATGTTCATGTATTCATTTGACCTATGACTACCCCCGACGATTAACGAACAATTGTTTGTAAATAAATATGTATACATATATATATATATATATATATATATATATATATATATATATATATATATATATATATATATATATATATATATAATAAAGTGAAACTATAAAATATAAACATTAGAATTAAATATGTAAAATAAGATATAAACTAATTAAGGGTAATTTAAAATGAATCTATATACATATAAAAGTATACATGGTTTCTGCGTATAATTATTATTATGTGTATATTATAATACATATAGAGTTTATAAATAAATAATAAATATTCAATAAAAGTTACTATATAATGTAGTAAATAAATATTACATAATTAATAATATAATACAAGTCAAAATATAGTTGCATTATTAATATTATTACTTTCAGAAATATTAACATTTATATCAGTATTGTTAATATCATTACATATACATATGTGAAATTTGATACATTTGATTTATTGTAATATTATTATTATTATTAACATTATTATTATCATTATTAATATTAATATCATTTTTATTATGACTAGTAGTAAAATTTAAATTTTTGTTATTATGATTAATATTATTATTATTATTAAATATTATCATTTTTTTATTGTTATAGATCAACAACATTATTATTATTATAAAAGTAATATAATTCATTAATATTATCATTAACATTATTATTGACAATTATTGTTATCATCATTCTTAAATTATTAGTATGATGATTATATTTAAAGTTAACAGTATTATTTTTATATATAATATCATTATTAATTATTATTATAAATTATATTATTATTATCTTGATTATTAATAATATATATTTATATTTATTAATGAAAATCGTATAAAGAAAAACAGATGAATCCAATTCCAGTACAATCAACTGTAACTAAATTTGATTTCCTGTCATAGTCGATCGTACCAATTATGCACCTAATCACACGAATCAAACAAAGGGAGAAGAACAAAATCAGTTTTAGGTCTTTATCATATATACATATTTCTGTTTTATTAAATTACTGGAAAGAAACTTTCTGTCAAAATCTTCTGTATATAATCGATTAAACTCAAGGTAATTCAGGGATCCCACTTTCTTCTCCCTATCAATATCTAATATCAATAATAATTAAATTCAAATTATAAATATATTTTTTTTATATCCTGCAGCTCGATACCTCTATAATGAACTCAAAACACCATAACTCGGATTCGATTGAATTTTCAAAAACTAGAAATACAGAAGTGTTAGGAATCTCTTACTCAATCTTTTTGTAAAGTTTTACGACCCAATTCCTCAAAACGAATTCGAATTTGAGAGTCAAAGTTTTCGAATTAAAAAGTCAAATATTGTTCTTCAATTGAATTCGTGATATCTGTTACGATTTAAGGAAAATTGAGGATTGAGAAAGATTTTAGAAAAGTTTTACAACTTATTTCATGTTGTGATTTTTATTTAAAACATTTTCAAACTCTAGATCATATTTTTTTTTTAGAACCGTGAGCTGCACAGCAGCGGTGCTGTTTTTTTTTACAATTAATATAAACATTTGATTTTATAAAATTAGTAATATTTTGAAGTATCAAAATTCGTTGTGTATGAGTTGGATATATTGGTTTTAATACCTCTGATCGAACTATAATGTGAAGAAGATGAAGAAAAAGGAGAAACATAATGGAAGGGTTAAATAAAATTGGCTTTGGGTTTAATCATAAATGAAGGGATAGCGTAATGGTTGTGTGAGTTAGCGGGTTTCGAGAGGTCGGGGGTTCGAGTCCCTGGAGGGGCTGTACTCTTTTTAGGCCGATTTTCTTGAGGTAGTCACATCTTTTTATTGTTATTTATTATTATTATTATTATTATTATTATTATTATTATTATTATTATTATTATTATTATTATTTACTATCATTATGTTAGTTGTTATTATAGGATTATTGTTATTATTAATGTAAAGTATGATATTATTATTATTATTACTAGTATTATCAATTAAAATTTTTTAGTATTATCATGACTAACATTATTATTATTATTTTAGTTATCATCATTAATATGATTATGAACATGTTAATAACATTCATGTTACGAAATTTATAACAAAAGCGATATGATAAAAATTATCGAAAATGGTTATAATTAAATGAATACAAGTACGATTAGGAAAACGATTATGAATTTAAGTTATAAAATAGGTAGTCATAAGTAAGTATTAGTATTATTATTAGTAGTATTATTATCATTTTAGTTATTAAGATAAATATTAGTGTTATTATTATTATTAGTAAATCATTATTATTATCAAAACTATTTATTTTAAACAAATAAATAATCTGTGCATAAAATATACTTATTACATATATTCTAATTATATTAATATTTTACATAACTATATATATATATATATATATATATATATATATATATATATATATATATATATATATATATATATATATATATATATAAAACCTATTAATATTATTTATATAAATACTTACATATAACAAACCATTGATTTTTAATTATAACACTAAACAAGTATATATATAAATATGGACACATTAATATAACTATATAGATTTTAATCATTTTAAAACATATATACAAAATAAATATATATAACATATAAGTTATTAATATAAAAATTATATCATTAATAATAATATATATGAATTTGTTCGATTACGATTATATGTTTTAATATAAATATGAATAATATAGGTTCGTGAATCCGAGGCCAACCCTGCATTGTTCAATGTCGTCATATGTATTTTTACTACAAAATACATTACAGTGAGTTTCATTTGCTCCCTTTTTAAATGCTTTTGCAATATATATTTTTGGGACTGAGAATACATGCGCTGTTTTTATAAATGTTTTACGAAATAGACACAAGTAGTCGAAACTACATTATATGGTTGAATGATCGAAGCCGAATATGCCCCTTTTGCTTGGTAGCCTAAGAATTAGTAAACCGATCTACTAATTGACGCGAATCCTAAAGATAGAACTATTGGGCCTAACAAACCCCATCCAAAGTACCGGATGCTTTAGTACTTCGATTTCGTTTTTATCATGTCCGAAGGATTTCCCGGAATGATAGGGGATATTCTTATATGCATCTTGTTAATGTCGGTTACCAGGTGTTCAATTCATATGAATGATATTTTTGTCTCTATGCATGGGACGTATATTTATGAAAATGAAAATCTTGTGGTCTATTAAAATGATGGAACTGATTATTTATGTTAAACTAATGAACTCACCAACCTTTTGGTTGACACTTGAAAGCATGTTTATTCTCAGGTACGAAAGAAATCTTTCGCTGTGCATTTGCTCATTTTAGAGGCATTACTTGGAGTCATTCATGACATATTTCAAAAGACGTTGCATTCGAGTCGTCGAGTTCATCAAGATTATTATCAAGTCATTTATAGTTTAGATATATTATGAAATGGTATGCATGCCGTCAACTTTCAATGTATTGAAAGTTTGTCTTTTTAAAAAAAATGAATGCAATGTTTGTAAAATGTATCATATAGAGGTCAAGTACCTCGCAATGAAATCAACTATTGTGAATTGTTTATAATCGATATGGACTTCGTCCAGATGGATTAGGACGGGTTATGAAGTTGGTATCTGAGCGGTGGTCTTAGCGAACTAGGTCTGCATTAATGTGTCTAACTGATAAGTCGTTAGGATGCATAAATGAGTATGGACTTTAACCGTGTCTGCATGTCAAAAGTTTTGCTTATCATTTCTAGTCGGAAATCATCTGCTTATCATTCTTAGAAAATTGCCTGCTTATCATTCTTAGTCTAGACACATCATGTTACAATGATTGCATGAATAGTGTATAGACAAAATTCATATCTTAGCGTATCTGCTAATTCATATCTTAGCATATCTGTTATTGTTACCTTAGCCTGACAGATTCCGTAGATTCCTCCGTAACTTATGGGATTTTAGTATTATATATGCATATGTAAATTATGTATTGCAGGGTACTAATCTACATTCTATAATCTATTTCTTATCGAAAATCCTTCATCTGATCGTACGAGATGAATCCCTCAACCAATTCGAATATCTCGGATTCCGACAGCTATTTCGATATGGAGTTTCACCTAAGCTCCGGAAGCAGCGTCACTAGAATGAATCAGCCAATCAGCCATCCCCAATTCATCTGATGGGTTCGTAGTCTACTTAATCATTGGAGACAAGAAGAAGCGATCCCTTTCATCCACCATATTGTCCTCTGGGCGAAGAACCTGAAGCATTCACCGGCGAACCAATTCGAAACACCATTTTCACTCTCATTTCCCGAATATCTCGCCACGATTATATTCTATCTAAAATTCTAAACCTTATTCATCCGTTTGATCCAACTGACAATCATCCCGGTGTAATAGAAGAAATCAACGAGCTTCGCTCCCGAGTTGTAACCTTGGAAAATATGGTGCAAAACGTACCAGCTTTAGCAACATCACTGGCACCAACAGTACCATCAGTAATAGCACCAGTACCATCAACAATCCATGCCTCAACATCTCATTCTATACCTTGAGTATAATCATCATTCTACGTATCGTTCTATATCAATTATCTTCGTTCTTCATGGCGATTATGTAATCTCTAATGTTTTAGAGATTATGTACTCTAATTCTAGCCGTAAACCAGATGAGTTTAATATCATATTAACTCATTAAATCCACAATTTACATCTGAAGAAAATATATATGTATATATGTTTTCATAAAGATTGTAATTAAAAATTCTTTTGTACAGACTGTTGATGGTGAAAATATTTTAACGGGTAGGTAATACCCTAGAAATATTTAGATTTCACATTAATAAGTTACACTTACATTCTTCGAACCTGATTCAACAGTCATTTACTATCCTACTTACATCCACAAGATATACGAATCCGTTCACCACAAAATAACCAATTTCATTCAATTTCATATTTGGATTTTGACTTACCAAAATCCAACAAGTGGCATAATGAAGAAAACATTGGACAAAAAAATAAAATTTGATAGAAACAAACAAATTAACTATGATAAATTTTGTTAAGAATCCACGCTAACAAAATTCTAACTAACTGTTCCTAGCTAACTGTTAATTCCTTATTACATTTTATTATCGCAATTATTTATTGCAGTTTATTTATCGCAAATTATATTCTCGCAAATTTTATTTATCGTCATTTAATTTCTGTTATTTATTTTACGCACTTTAAATATCGGGACACGTATACAAGGTTTTGACATATCATATCGACGCATCTATATATATTATTTGGAATAACCATAGACACTCTATATGCAGTAATGCTGGAGTTAGCTATATAGGATTGAGGTTGATTCTACAATAATATATATAGTTTGAGTTGTGATCGAGTCTGAGACATGTACACGGGTAACGATACGTATTAATTAATTCGAATATTATATATTAAACTATATATGAATTATTGGACTGTTAACTGTGAACTATCGACTGTGGACTAGTAACATTGGACAATTAAAATGAATTAAAATATTGATTATAACATATGAAACTAAACAATTCTTCAAGTTTGCCACTTGATTTCATCCTAAACCTCATTGTATCTTGACGATTACAATCTGCGTTCAAACCTTTCATGATTCTTGAAAATACCTCAATCGAGAGGATAAACCCACCGCACTTCATCTACGAGAGAAAAGATTTATGCATATAGTTATACACCTGAAAACACTCGGAACCTGAGTAAACGTTTAACACGTATCTGTGCTAGCTCCTTTGTCATTGTTATTACTGAAAATAACTTTGCAATTCCTTTTCAAAATTATCCAATTTTGTCACAGCTCCAACAAGTCAACTTTGACTTTTCACTCGGATTAGCTTATTATAACCCTGATATATAAGTTGTCTTTCGTCATCGATACTGGGAAACCGTTTATATCTCACCACATTAGCATTAAATTTACCAACAACTCCGTTGATCTTTGACTTTCCGAAAAGTCACTATATTCAGTGAAACCCTATCATTTACTCATTTACATCTTATAACGAGAATTACTATACCAACTACCGGGGATTAGTAATCAGTGATTTGAAATCTCGCAGCATGTCTACATCAACAGTTATATGTATACATATAATCCTTATCCCTTAGAATTATGATCTACCACCCTGAAATTTTGAAAAGCACCCAGTCTACAAATCAATACTCCAAATTCTAAAAAAAAAAAAAAAGCTGAATACAGAAGCAAAAACTGTACAAGCTGAATACAATAGCAAAAATTGTACACGACCTTAACCGTCGAAGGTATAACGATAAAGAATAGTATGTTGGCAAAGCTCAGAAAAGTTGGAACTGGAAACCAGATTGAGCAAACCATGAAGGAGACTCTGAACAAATTACAAGGACTGAACTTGTACATAAAGAATCCAGATGATTCTATTTCTGATGAAATCTTTAGCGAATACCTTACTCCTTAACCACTCTAAATCATCGTGAATGAATTTCTTCATCACAATTTGATCCTAAGATATCATCGTACCTTTATTTATTAATATCCTCAATATTTCTGAAGATATCTTCATAAATATTCTCGTCCGAAATTATTTATCTTTTCGTGCTATCCGTATTATATCATAAAATGAAACTGTTTTAGTTTCTATATTCTGCGAACCTTTGAATTTAAAATATGAATGTTTTTGAAGTAATGTTGGGAACTGATGCATGAGTTAGTATAATATAATGACACTTGATCAACGTGATTATATTACAGTAAGTCATGCTGAGTTTCTAATGGAACGTGATGATTCACAGATCATAACGTCATCATGTGCCATGTTACACGACTCTTACATTCTATCTATTCTATAAACATATTAGGAACCTATTTTCTTGATAGTTTTATCTTTTCTCTTGAATTCTGGTAATTTAACAATCAAGATCATGTCATTACAATTTCTCTCTTAGAACATTAGGCATATTCAATCGAAACTCCATATCTATGAATTCTGGACCATTACTTGCGACAAGAAAACAAAAGCATGAAGCTCCGAAAGAGAAAGGGGTATAAATCGCAGCAAATAAAAGAGAGCATTAACTGTGAATGACGATGATTATAGAAGACGGAAGGCAAAGAGCTCCAAAATATAAAAGAAAATATAAAGCCCAATAACAATCCGGAGGTTACAAACCGTGAATAGTAATACGAATAGCAATATAAAGACACGATATAATTAAGAATAGTATCACCCCAAGGTAATAGTAGAAGTAAACAGATTTTTCTGATGGAAGATTGAAAAGAAGGATGACAGAAATGATAATTAGAAAATATCAAGGATTAGAACGGGATTAAGCATTTTCATAATCTTTTGGATATATGAACTAAGAAAGGAAGTATAGGAATGGTGAGAATAATGGAACGGAAGAGTTTAATTTATAATGGAAATATCAGACAGAGTAATCGAGGCAGATCACCGTATTCAATTATTGAGATCTTAATTTCCTTATTCGCCGAAGAATCAAATCTTTTAGATTTCAAAAATTTTCTTTAATCCCTTGAATTCCGGAATTCAACCTCCTACGTCAAAAATTATGACGAAATTTATTTTCCTCATTACACTATTTTTGGATAGCTTCATTCGTGCTCTTCGAATAATCGAATTATTTTATCTGTATTATTCAATAATGATAAAACTCTATTTATCAGCTCATATTCGTCAGGAAAACATATTTATTGTTAGCCATGATGACCTCACTCAAATTTCGGGACGAAATTTCTTTAACAGGTAGGTACTGTGATGACCCGGGAATTTCCAACCAAATTTAAACTTGAATCTTATATGGTTTCGACACGATAAGCAAAGTCTGTAATGTTGAGTCTCAAAATTTTTGTATCTATGTTCATGTATTCATTTGACCTATGACTACCCCCGACGATTCACGAACAATTGTTTGTAAATAATATATATATATATATATATATATATATATATATATATATATATATATATATATATATATATATATATATATATATTATAAAGTGAAACTATAAAATATAAATATTAGAATTAAATATGTAAAATAAGATATAAACTAATTAATTGTAATTTAAAATAAATCTATATATATATATAAAAGTATACATGGTTTCTGCGTATAATTATTATTATGTGTATATTATAATACATATAGAGTTTATAAATAAATAATAAATATTCAATAAAAGTTACTATATAATGTAGTAAATAAATATTACATAATTAATAATATAATACAAGTCAAAATATAGTTGTATTATTAAGATTATTACTTTCAGAAATATTAACATTTATATCAGTATTGTTAATATCATTACATATACATATGTGAAATTTGATACATTTGATTTATTGTAATATTATTATTATTATTAACATTATTATTATCATTATTAATATCAGTTTTATTATGACTAGTAGTAAAATTTAAATTTTTGTTATTATGATTAATATTAGTATTATTATTAAATATTATCATTTTTTTATTATTATTATAGATCAACAACATTATTATTATTATAAAAGTAATATAATTCATTAATATTATCATTAACATTATTATTGACAATTATTATTATCATCATTCTTAAATTATTAGTATGATGATTATATTTAAAGTTAACAGTATTATTTTTATATATAATATCAGTATTAATTATTATTATAAATTATATTATTATTATCTTGATTATTAATAATATATATTTATATTTATTAATGAAAACCGTATAAAGAAAAACATATGAATCCAATTCCAGTACAATCAACTGTAACTAAATTTGATTTCCTGTCATAGTCGATCGTACCAATTAGGCACCTAATCACACGAATCAAACAAAGGGAGAAGAACAAAATCAGTTTCAGGTCTTTATCATATATACATATTTCTATTTTATTAAATTACTGGAAAGAAACTTTCTGTCAAAATCTTCTGTATATAATCGATTAAACTCAAGGTAATTCAGGGATCCCACTTTCTTCTCCCTATCAATATCTAATATCAATAATAATTAAATTCAAATTGTAAATATATTTTTTTTATATCCTGCAGCTCGATACCTCTGTAATGAACTCAAAACACCATAACTCGGATTCGATTGAATTTTCAAAAACTAGAAATACAGAAGTGTTAGGAATCTCTTACTCAATCTTTCTGCAAAGTTTTACGACCCAATTCCTCAAAACGAATTCGAATTTGAGAGTCAAAGTTTTCGAATTAAAAGGTTAAATATTATTCTTCAATTGAATTCGTGATATCTGTTACGATTTAAGGAAAATTGAGCATTGAGAAAGATTTTAGAAAAGTTTTACAACTTATTTCATGTTGTGATTTTTAGCTAAAACATTTTCAAACTCAAGATCATAATTTTTTTTAGAACTGTGAGATGCACAGTAGCGATGCTGTTTTTTTTTTTTACAATTAATATAAACATTTGATTTTATAAAATTAGTAATATTTTGAAGTATCAAAATTCGTTGTGTATGAGTTGGATATATTGGTTTTGATACCTCTGATCGAACTATAATGTGAAGAAGATGAAGAAAAAGGAGAAACATAATGGAAGGGTTAAATAAAATTGGCTTTGGGTTTAATCAGAAATGAATGGATTGCGTAATGGTTGTGTGAGTTAGCGGGTTTCGAGAGGTCGGGGGTTCGAGTCCCTGGAGGGGCTGTACTCTTTTTAGGCCGATTTTCTTGAGGTAGTCACATCTTTTTATTGTTATTTATTATTATTATTATTATTATTATTATTATTATTATTATTATTATATTATTATTATTATTATTATTATTATTATTATTATTATTATTATTATTATTATTTACTATCATTATGTTAGTTGTTATTATAAGATTATTGTTATTATTAATGTAAAGTATGATATTATTATTATTATTACTAGTATTATCAATTAAAATTTTTTAGTATTATCATGACTAACATTATTATTATTATTTTAGTTATCATCATTAATATGATTATGAACATGTTAATAACATTCATGTTACGAAATTTATAACAAAAGCGATATGATAAAAATTATCGAAAATGGTTATAATTAAATGAATACAAGTACGATTAGGAAAACGATTATGAATTTAAGTTATAAAATAGGTAGTCATAAGTAAGTATTAGTATTATTATTAGTAGTATTATTATCATTTTAGTTATTAAGATAAATATTAGTGTTATTATTATTATTAGTAAATCATTATTATTATCAAAACTATTTATTTTAAACAAATAAATAATCTGTGCATAAAATATACTTATTACATATATTCTAATTATATTAATATTTTACATAACTATATATATATAAAACCTATTAATATTATTTATATAAATACTTACATATAACAAACCATTGATTTTTAATTATAACACTAAACAAGTATATATATAAATATGGACACATTAATATAACTATATAGATTTTAATCATTTTAAAACATATATACAAAATAAATATATATAACATATAAGTTATTAATATAAAAATTATATCATTAATAATAATATATATGAATTTGTTCGATTACGATTATATGTTTTAATATAAATATGAATAATATAGGTTCGTGAATCCGAGGCCAACCCTGCATTGTTCAATGTCGTCATATGTATTTTTACTACAAAATAAATTACAGTGAGTTTCATTTGCTCCCTTTTTAAATGCTTTTGCAATATATATTTTTGGGACTGAGAATACATGCGCTGTTTTTATAAATGTTTTATGAAATAGACACAAGTAATCGAAACTGCATTATATGGTTGAATGATCGAAGCCGAATATGCCCCTTTTGCTTGGTAGCCTAAGAATTAGTAAACCGATCTACTAATTGACGCGAATCCTAAAGATAGAACTATTGGGCCTAACAAACCCCATCCAAAGTACCGGATGCTTTAGCACTTCGATTTCGTTTTTATCATGTCCGAAGGATTTCCCAGAATGATAGGTGATATTCTTATATGCATCTTGTTAATGTTGGTTACCAGGTGTTCAATCCATATGAATGATATTTTTGTCTCTATGCATGAGACGTATATTTATGAAAATGAAAATCTTGTGGTCTATTAAAATGATGGAACTAATTATTTATGTTAAACTAATGAACTCACCAACCTTTTGGTTGACACTTGAAAGCATGTTTATTCTCAGGTACGAAAGAAATCTTCCGCTGTGCATTTGCTCATTTTAGAGACATTACTTGGAGTCATTCATGACATATTTCAAAAGACGTTGCATTCGAGTCGTCGAGTTCATCAAGATTATTATCAAGTCATTTATAGTTTAGATATATTATAAAATGGTATGCATGCCGTCAACTTTCAATGAATGAAAGTTTGTCTTTTTTAAAAAAAAATGAATGCAATGTTTGTAAAATGTATCATATAGAGGTCAAGTACCTCGCAATGAAATCAACTATTGTGAATCGTTTATAATCGATATGGACTTCGTCCAGATGGATTAGGACGGGTTATGAAAGCAGTGCGGTAGGTTACGGCAATTTTTTAAAGTGCAAATGAATTACGATTACGATATAATCATAAATTAGGATCTAATCTTTGTTTCTTTTACAAATGGATCTGAATATGTATGTTATCAAGGAAATAGTTTCCTTTCAAAAAGAAATTAGGGTTTTTGATGTGGTAGCGTGGGGGTACGTGATAGTACTATATTTTACTACGAAATACGTTACAAATTACACAAGTTTTAATTATTTATTTACAAATGGGATATACCTAAACCTTGCTACAACACTATAGGCAGTGTACCTAATCGTAGAGTAGTATATTTTTTAGTAAGTCCGGTTCGTTCCACAGGGAGCGGGCTTATTGCACACTATATTTTTAAACAACTATATTTGTACAAAATATATATAATTATATATAATAATATATAAAAGGGGGTTTACCGTTTAATGACCGGTTTGTCGATTTATATTTTAAGCGAAGCGTATAGTAAATGACGATATTTAAATAACAATATAAAATAAATAACAATAATTGAAATGACAATAAATAAAAGTACGAGGAAAAATGAAATAAAATATATTATGCTTATTTAAACTTCCGTAACCATGATGTTTGACGTTTTGATTTTAATTTATTGTCCTGGGCTAATTGTCCTTTGTCCTGGATGTATTTGAAACCTATCTGGTTTTTGTCCATAATAGTTCATCGGTCATAATTATAAACTGCTCGGCAAATTTAACCTTATACCCGAAGTCAAATATTCCAACTAACTGGGGATTCGAACTGTAACAAGGTCTTAATACTTTGCTTAATGAATACACCAGGTTATCGACTGTGTGTAAACCAAGGTTTTAATACTTTGTTAACAATTACACCAATTACCCTTGAATGTAATCCACCCCTGTTTTAATGAGTCCATTGACTATTAATCCATCCCCGTGTCCGGTCAAATGAACAATAATTCGTACTTATAAATATCCCGCCCATCGTGTCCGATTAAGCGTATGTGGTTATATATAGATACTTCAAATCATAACCTTTATATTAAATTAACGAGGTATCGTTAATTTAATATAAAGCCCATTAATAGCCCATAGTCTAATTTCCACAAGTGTCGTTCTTTTGTCCAAACCCCAATTATGGTACAAAATCCAATTACCCCGTCTTTAATATTTAGTCCAACATCATGATTACTTTGGCTCAAATAAGCATAATAATAACTTAAGTACGAGACATTAATTTAAAAAGGAGAACATAGCTTACATTGATTATTTATCGCGTAGTGTTACACGGACAGAGCTCCGACTTTAAAAACCCGTAAAAATAACTTTTACATAACCCAAACTAATCTAATATAACACTAATCTATACTATATATACATATATATATTTATTTATATTATACTAGGGAGTATTATTATTATTATATTATTAAAACTCGGCAGAATTCGTGACCATTTATAGGCATTTTGGAATTTGGCAGCTCCGCGAGTCGTGGAGTTTTAAGCCTTCAAACTTCGCGAGTCGTGGAGTTTGATTTTCCAGCTCACAATTTTTTGGATCTTAGCTTGTCGACGTAATTAAATAATAATATAATATATAAATAATTTTAAGAATTATTTAAATATTATATTTTATTTATGTGCATAGTTGACTTGTAATTTTTGCACCGTTGCGTCGCGCGTTGAGAGTTGGCTCATGTCCCGGTTCCGGATTTTCGAACGTCCTCGCGTACAATTTAATATCTTGTACTTTGCATTTTGTAACTTGTACTCTTGTCATTTTTAGACGTTCTTCATCAATAATTTGAACCACTTGGATTGTATCTTGTACATTTGAGCTTTTTGGACGTTTGCGTCTTCAAATCTTCGTTTTCGCCTTTTGTCTTCGCACTTTTTAATATAAACGATTACAACTTAAAATAGAACAATTACAACTAAATAATTTACATATTGGGAGGATATTGCTACTAAATATATGTTCATTTGGAGCACTATCAAATATTCCCACACTTGAACGTTGCTTGTCCTCAAGCAATACAGAACTTGAAATTAAATCACACGAATCACTTCTTTATTCTTCACACTTTATACATTAGTGATTTTGATACGGCGGTATAAACAATGATAGTAACGATGTGGTTTACAGTCCCACATGACTATAAAAATTTAGATCCTTTAAGGAAATTGGATCTTTATGAAAACATTTGATCTTTTGAAAATTAAATCTAGCTTTTACCCTAGGTAAGTTTTCCGGAATAACCCTTCACCGGTGTTTGCAAATTCTTTTTGTGGGTTTGGTGGGTTTCAGATTTGAAAATTTTAGCTCAACACTTATGATTTTGTGTCACCCACTTGCTAACCTTGTATTAGGAAAGCAATACGTCCAGTTTACTTGTCCCGTATATTACCTTTCGGTAAACTACTGTCCGGTTGTAAAGGAAAGCGATGAACAAGCAACTGTTAAGGCAATGTCCCGTGACTTGCCTTTGATTATGGTCTATAACGTGTCGGACGCAATTACTATCCTTTGTAGGAGCAATAGTAAAGCTCACCCTATGATTTTTCGGTCTGGCACAAGGTCCTGTCTTCGACCATGCTATGCAACCACCGTTCTTACGGTTGACACCCGATTTGGTTCAGGTGACCTAATGAATTCCAGGTGAATTCCTAGGATTTTACGTTCAATGGTAATGAACGCATTGAAAATAGGTTTTCAGAAAACAAATCGGTTTGTAATTTTGATCAAAATATTTTCTCGTTCAAGCTCGAGTTTAGATATCACTGAATTCCATGAGTTTGTAATTCTCAATCTTTAAGGTCAATCTCAAGGATTGAGTAATATCAGGCTTAAAAGCTGATTTTTAATCTTTAAGGAGATTATCCTTTCTGGGGATCTGATTCATTAGTCTTATTAAGCTAATTTGCACGGTGCCCCCCATTGTACGAGATAAATCCTTCTCATGGTTATGATAAATCTGACCACTTGGCGACCCTGTTTGATGCTGAGGTCCGTGGATTTCCTGCTGATTTTAGAGATGACTTTTCTAGATTTTTCGTCAACCTACAGCTGGTCTGGACGACAACTTCTTGACCTAAATCAAGAAGCGCATATCTTTTTCGGAAGACTTTAATTCCTTTTAATGATGGAATTGATTCATCGTGTAGATCCTTCTTTTCTTTTTTTTCATCGGGTAAAACAGTTAATTTAGTCGAAAACAAAAGCACCTGCAATAAACTTTACAGAAACATGTGATAGATAATTTTTTATTGAATAACTTGGTATATTCTCCCCACACTTGGCTTTTTTCATGCGTCTTTTTATATCTTAAATAAATAAATTCAAGCGTCTTAGTTGCTTCTCAATTTATGTCCTTTTTGAGGTAACGATAATTTTGGTATTAACACCTAGTTTTCATCGTTCATAAATATGTATAAACATGATTTTGAATTCATTTAGTTGAAAATTTTTCAAATTTTCACAAAATTTGGCAAATAAAACCAAGTGTAAACTCGAGAGAATTTATAATCCTTCCCCACACTTAAGATCATGCAATGCCCTCATTTGCATGAAATCAGACTATAATTATAAATTCACGAGGGTGATAAGTGTAGAAAAGTGATTAAAAATACTCAGTTTGTAATTACAAAGCTCGTCGAATGATAGATGGCGCGCCTCATCGTTCATTCCTTCTTGTTTTATCACACATATTTTTCTTCAAAAACGGTTGCTTTTCTGAACTGTTTGCTAATATTTGAATATACGTATTTTACCCTAAATTATCATGCATTTTTATTAACGAGTTATGCACTAACCCGAACCCCGAATTTAACGTTAAGTGGGGTTAGACTTCCCCACACTTAGCTGACGACATGTGAAGTCGGTAGAATGAGTTCCACGAATTAGAGTAGTGAGCCAGTTATTTACATCTCGGGTGGTGTATAATATATCAATGGGTTTAAAGTTTAGAATTGCCCGATTGTCACTACTTAATTCTTTTTTAAGTGTAGCTTTTAGTAAATGGATATGTCTCTTTTCTGGTTCTTGGTCAAATGGATAGATATACACCGACATACATATTTCTATAGGGTGGACAATTCCTAACACTTCCTTTCGTTCATTCTCGGAATCAAAGTTTTCACCTCTATTACCCAATTGGGTGAAATTCGAGGTGTCATTATCTATTACAGCTCGTAGTTCATTTCCGGTGGATGACTCGTCTATTGAGAATATTGGGTTGGAAGGTTGTGGTATGGTGAAGTTCGGTTTGGCCTCGGGGGTAAAATTTTCAACGTTATCGTATTCCCAAGAGTACCAGTTTGACACCCTTACTTCTTCTTTATCCATTGATGGATCGATGATTTCTTTGGTAGAGGCTAATGTGTCGATATGTTGTGAAATTGGTAAGACTGGATAAAAAGTATCATCGGGATAGTTGGTGATTTCGGAGCTCTCGAATTCATCAAAATTCGATGATATGAGATTTTCTTGCACACGACTCCTCAGATCAACAGGTGTGTAGTCTGATAGAGTTTCAGTTTGCCGGTTTACAAACTCTCTCATTTGTTCATTTTGAGCATTGAGTTCTTCGAGTTTGATTTTCATATTGTCTAATAAATTTTCAGACACGTAATTTTCCTCGTCTACTGGTTGTTGAGTTTGGAAATATTCTTGGGAATAATCCCAATTTGAATTGTATTCTTCATAATCATTCCATTCAGGTTCCGTGGGTGCGTAATTTTCCATAGGAACGTAATAATAATATTCCCATGTTGAGTGATAATCTCCACAGATTTCACAACCAGTTATTGTTTCGTCATTCGTGATCCAAGATTGACCGAACGAATTGTCATCAACACCCGTTTGAGAGTATTGATTTAATTGATTTTGGATATCAAAAAGAGTTTCCATAGCCTTGTTTTCAAAATTTTCCATTTTATTGCGATGGCCAAATTTTAGCTACAATGTGGTGCATTTACTAATTATCCTATTAGTTATAAAAATAGAAAAACTTATATAAGTTGTCCAATTAATAGACTTTTCTGCTTTTGCCCACGTTTCGAATAGCCAAAAGATGCAGCAGGGAGCCAGAACCCTTTAAATCGGAAGCTCACAACTCAGCCACTAACAAATCCAACTATTACTACGAAGCAGAAAATTGTCAACGTCCATTAATTTAACCACTTAAATAATTTTTCTTTCTGTTTGAGATATTAGATAAGAAATAGAGAAAATTTCTAAGTCCTAAAAACTAAAACGTCGAGAAATAAGAAAGAAAAAGAATGCGCGTCGAAAAATAAAAATAAGAAAATAGCGCGTCGTAACTTAAAAAGGAATTAAAAACTAAGAATTAAAAGTTGCGTTTAAAAATATTAAAGCTTAAAAGAAAAACTATATCCCAAATGGTAATAACTTAAAAAGATACTAAAATATAAAAACGGCGTCGCAAAATTCTAAAGCACCTAAATCTTAGTCTAAAGAAAAAGCACTTAAGGGATTTTACGGCAAAGCCTAAAAATCTAGAAGTAAAAATAACTATGGCAAAAACTAAGTTTAAAACTAAATATGAGCTAAAAATACAAATATTACGCTAAAACGATTAAAAAGGGACAAAATATAAAAATATACAAAAAGTTGTAAAAAGTACAATTTTTATAAAAATATTATTTTTATATTATTTATTTATTAAAACTATTAATTTTACATATAATAAAACTAATTAAAATTTAAAATACAATTTAATTAAAAAAAAACTTAAACTAATTATAATAATTAAACTAATTAGGGTTTATTAATAATAATAATAATAAAATCCGTAATTAATGTGAAATTAGGGTTCTGTCACGTGTGTCAGAGTGTCTCGGCGAGTCGCGGTATTTCAAGCAGCAAACCCCGCGAGTCGCGGGGTTCCAAAATTCAACTCTGGTACAGTTTTTAATTCGACGTGTTTTTTTTTTTTATTGTTTTTCTAAAAATATATTTATACAAATATATATTAAAAATATAGCGTTTTGCCAAGTCCCCGGCAGCGGCGCCAAAAACTTGATGTGGTAGCGTGGGGGTACGTGATAGTACTATATTTTACTACGAAATACGTTACAAATTACACAAGTTTTAATTATTTATTTACAAATGGGATATACCTAAACCTTGCTACAACACTATAGGCAGTGTACCTAATCGTAGAGTAGTATATTTTTTAGTAAGTCCGGTTCGTTCCACAGGGAGCGGGCTTATTGCACACTATATTTTTAAACAACTATATTTGTACAAAATATATATAATTATATATAATAATATATAAAAGGGGGTTTACCGTTTAATGACCGGTTTGTCGATTTATATTTTAAGCGAAGCGTATAGTAAATGACGATATTTAAATAACAATATAAAATAAATAACAATAATTGAAATGACAATAAATAAAAGTACGAGGAAAAATGAAATAAAATATATTATGCTTATTTAAACTTCCGTAACCATGATGTTTGACGTTTTGATTTTAATTTATTGTCCTGGGCTAATTGTCCTTTGTCCTGGATGTATTTGAAACCTATCTGGTTTTTGTCCATAATAGTTCATCGGTCATAATTATAAACTGCTCGGCAAATTTAACCTTATACCCGAAGTCAAATATTCCAACTAACTGGGGATTCGAACTGTAACAAGGTCTTAATACTTTGCTTAATGAATACACCAGGTTATCGACTGTGTGTAAACCAAGGTTTTAATACTTTGTTAACAATTACACCAATTACCCTTGAATGTAATCCACCCCTGTTTTAATGAGTCCATTGACTATTAATCCATCCCCGTGTCCGGTCAAATGAACAATAATCCGTACTTATAAATATCCCGCCCATCGTGTCCGATTAAACGTATGTGGTTATATATAGATACTTCAAATCATAACCTTTATATTAAATTAACGAGGTATCGTTAATTTAATATAAAGCCCATTAATAGCCCATAGTCTAATTTCCACAAGTGTCGTTCTTTTGTCCAAACCCCAATTATGGTACAAAACCCAATTACCCCGTCTTTAATATTTAGTCCAACATCATGATTACTTTGGCTCAAATAAGCATAATAATAACTTAAGTACGAGACATTAATTTAAAAAGGAGAACATAGCTTACATTGATTATTTATCGCGTAGTGTTACACGGACAGAGCTCCGACTTTAAAAACCCGTAAAAATAACTTTTACATAACCCAAACTAATCTAATATAACACTAATCTATACTATATATACATATATATATTTATTTATATTATACTAGGGAGTATTATTATTATTATATTATTAAAACTCGGCAGAATTCGTGACCTTTTATAGGCATTTTGGAATTTGGCAGCTCCGCGAGTCGTGGAGTTTTAAGCCTTCAAACTTCGCGAGTCGTGGAGTTTGATTTTCCAGCTCACAATTTTTTGGATCTTAGCTTGTCGACGTAATTAAATAATAATATAATATATAAATAATTTTAAGAATTATTTAAATATTATATTTTATTTATGTGCATAGTTGACTTGTAATTTTTGCACCGTTGCGTCGCGCGTTGAGAGTTGACTCATGTCCCGGTTCCGGATTTTCGAACGTCCTCGCGTACAATTTAATATCTTGTACTTTGTATTTTGTAACTTGTACTCTTGTCATTTTTAGACGTTCTTCATCAATAATTTGAACCACTTGGATTGTATCTTGTACATTTGAGCTTTTTGGACGTTTGCGTCTTCAAATCTTCGTTTTCGCCTTTTGTCTTCGCACTTTTTAATATAAACGATTACAACTTAAAATAGGACAATTACAACTAAATAATTTACATATTGGGAGGATATTGCTACTAAATATATGTTCATTTGGAGCACTATCAGTTTTCACTGTAAATTTGGGTATTTGATTTTAATTTTGGGAAGAATGTAGATTATTTGTGTTTACGCCAAAAGTTGCGGGTTACTCCGTATAAATTATGAATGATTTGATAGGTAAGATGTCAAAGATGTGGTTTAGGCAGTATTACACGTAAAAATGCTTATTGTACAAGTTGTTACAGCTAGGACTGATCACAACGGGTGTGTCGTTGGGCCGTCCCACCAATGGCGCTATTGCTAGCAGCCATCGTTGGAGTGCCGTCGAACACTATGCGGTTTTAAACAATAACGAAGGACGGAGTGTTTCAATAAAAAAAAGAAAAATACAGAAAATAGAAAAAAATAGCCGTTGCGGTTTTAACGGTTATTTTTCTTTTCTTTTTTTAATTACAAAATTTATATCTATATAAACACTACTTTTTTCACTCATTCTACATTACTACAAACTATCACTCAATAACAATTTATTTTTTAAAAATACGTCCGAGAATAGATCGATGCAATCAATATTTTGATGAGGCATATGCAATTGCAAATGCGTATAATCCACTGCAAGCATTGTTTAGAACATATCGATTTTTTAGAACAAGATGAAGCTGAACAAGAAGTGGTTTCTATACCGAGAGCTCCTAGAAGACATTTTCCACGAGATCGTGAAGGAAAAGCGCACACATTGTTCAAAGATTATTTTCCGACACACCCACATTTCCAGAGGATAAGTTTAGAAGACGATTCTGTATGAGCAAGTCTTTATTTATCCGTATATGTGGAGGTATACACAATTTTAATCACGCAACTATTCCCGAAAATATTGACTTTTTTCGTCAAAAACCGGATGCAACCGGTTTATTAGGTTTTAATGTTTTTTAAAAATGTACGTCCGCTATAAGACAATTAGCGTACGGTGTTGCGCCCGATGCATTTGACGAATATTTACATATGGGTGAATCAACATCTTATAAATGTTTGAAAAACTTTTGCAAAAGTGTGTTACATTTATACAGGGTCGAGTACATGCGTAAGTCAAATGCACATGATGTGCAACGTAAAATTGCTAGACATGAAGAAATTCATGGTTTTTCGGATATGTTAGGGAACATCGATTGTATGCATTGGGCTTGGAGAAATTCTCGAGTAGGTTGAAAATGGCAATATACACGAGGTGATCATGGTTACCAACTATAATGTTAGAGGCAGTAGCCTCGTATGTTACATGAATTTGGCATTCGTATTTTGGGCCCGCATGTTCTAACAACGAAATTAATGTGCTTAATCAATTGGATTTGTTTGATGATTTATTAAAAGATCAGTTACCTCCATGTAACTATACGGTGAATGGCGCTTTGTTTACTAACCGGTATTATTTGGCCGATGAAATTTATCCAGAATGGGCAACTTTGGTTAAATCATTTAAAAGTACCCCTTGACCAAAAGGCAACGAAATTTAAAAGATTCCAAGAGTCCGCAAGAAAAGATATTGAACGAGCTTTTGGTATACTTCAAGGTCGATGGCCAATTATTAAAAAATTTGGCAAGACAATTCTATATATCCAAGATTCAACTTATAATGCATACTTGTGTTCTCTTACACAATATGGTAACTGAAGACAACATGCGTGCATTTTGTGGACTTGAGGAAGATTACCCGCCAGTTCGTCGTCCGAGACAATTAAACCTTCAAGAACGGGTTGAACTACATATGCGAAAGGACAAAGAACTACGAGATAGGAGCAGTCATCATTTCCTTAGAGATATGCTTATCGAACGTATTTGGAATCTTCCACCAAACCACCGTATTCGATATGATCCGGAAGCAGGACTTTCAAAAAGGGTAGTTGAAGTTTCAAAAAGGTTTTGGAAGCTGAGAAATCCGAACACGTGAATCTTGAAAAGAGATCAAAAATTTCAAGAGAAGTAATGATGAAACTTATGGGTCCAAATAGGCATGGACGAGCACGTCTTTATGGAGAAGGAGTGACGAAGTCTCAAGTGACTAAATTTGGAGTTGAGTTAAGAAGAATGTGAGGTGATGTTGTCATACAAAAAAATCGATTACTATCGGATAAATTGAACCATCAAAACCAGAAGCTTGAAATGCAAAATAAGCAAATAGAAATGCAAAATATGCATATTAAATCTAAAAAAAACAAATTGAAATGTAAAACAAGCATATTGAAACCCAATATAAACAAAAACAATTGAAGATTATGGAGACAAAATTGTTGATTTTATTGGATAGCTTAAACTATTTAGAACTGCATTTTAAGGATATAATGCTTCTACATCTGGGGATATGTTCTATACACCACATTGTACAACGGAATGAGAAATATCAGAACACAATATATAATGCTTCTACATCTGGGTTCATGTTTAAATGCTTTAAATCATGTGAATAATATAGACTTGGTGTTTTAAGAATGGGTTCCGCTATTAGCTTTTGTATCGAGTTCGAGCTTAATAGAACTTGAGCTCGAGCTTAACCGAGCTTGAGCTCGAGTTAAAATACGAGCATCATACTTAATAATTTTGAACGAACATCGACTTCAAACATTGAAAAAATAATCGAGTTCGAACTCGAACAAAATATGAAATTTTTAATCGAGCTCGAGTCAAGTTCGAACCGAGTATTAGTTAAACGAGCCGAGCTCAAATTCTTCCTGCTCGCTCGAGTTCGGTTCGTTAACAACCATCTAGCTAAGTTTTCTTTTTAGTATAGTTTATTTTATGCTTTTGCGTCACGGTTCTGCCTGAACATCATCTTTCTGCTTTTGTTAGCCACTTCTTATTTAATTCAAGTATTTATTTTTAAAATCTTTTATTTATTTATTGTCTTTTATTTATTTGTTGTTTATTGTTTATTTATTGTCTTTTATTTATTTTCGAGTTTATTTAATTAATGTCTTTTATTTACGTTATGCCTTTTATTATTTTTATTGCTTTCTTTTATTTAATTGTTTCCGTAACCCACTTATAAGCTAGTTTGTTAGTCTTCACTTGGAATGACATGAGTCATAGTTAGGTTTATAATATAAGATTTTGACACTTGTATGATTTAGCATTCTTACGTCTAATTAAAGAAACATATGTTAAAGTCGAAGTAGTATGGAAAAAAATGATAGTGGTTTGTGTGTTTAAAACTATGGTGTAAATATGTGGTTGTGTTTAAATATGTGTTGAGCTTGATAGGTTAAGTGGAGAGCAATCATCTGACATTCACTTATGTTGCTGCCATTTTCAAACCTCCTTCCTATGATACGTGTAAACAAGCTTTAACTTTACATTTACTTCTATTGTTGCATCTTTTGTATAAGTTAATAATGTATTATATCACCCTAAATAACGTCACTTTTAGAGGCGGACACAAGGGGGGACAGAGAGGTGCTTAGCCTCCCCCAAGACTCAAATAAAGGCCAAATCTCAATTATATTTGATGCCCAAATAATTATAAGCCTCCTTCAATGATCAAGTCTCAAATGTATTATTATGTCCAAATAGTTGTGAATTAATTGCTTTAATTGTCCAAGACTCATCTAATTTACAAGCAGCCCGTTATCTCTTTAGAATTTAGTTTTTTTACATTATTATTAATTAAAAATTAAAAATATAATATCTATTTATCGGGTAAGCCACTCTCATCCTAAAGTCCTGGCTTCGCCTCTGGTCACTTTATGTTCTTTCGTTTGTGCTACTTGATTGACATGTTATCTACTTTTATAATATAATACTAACAGAAGCATATAAAATAAAATACTAATTGCTTTGCAATGTTTTTGTCCAAAACTTGTATTTTGATCACAATTTCTTTGTTGCCTTTGTTTCAGGATTCCGAATAAAAAGTTGAATATGAGTACGATGATTCTAGTGATGCTAAAGAGTATGAATCTAGTGATGATGAAGTTGAAGAACAACCACAAAAATGGAGAACAAGAGGAACAACTACCCTAAAAAACTCTCATGGAAATACAATAATTGAGTTCACTGAGATAACGAAGACGATGAACAACCACAAAAAAGAGAACAAGAGGAAAAACTACGCTAAAAACTCCAAAGAAAAAAAGAGAAACTGAGTTTGGTGAATCTAGAGATGATGAAGTCGAGGAACAACCACAAAAAAAAGAGAGAACAAGAGGAACAACTACTTCAAAAAATTTCAAAGGAAAAAAAGAAAAACTGAGTTAAATGAATTTAGGCAAGCTATTGGGCCTAATCAAGTTAAAATTGGTCATAAATGTGGAAGCTATTCTAGGAGGATGATTTCTATAGCTATCGAATATTGACGCGACGTTCCAAAGCCTAAATTAGACGAGTCGTGGAAAAAATAAAAGTATTAACCATTCAAAACTTTTATTCTCGCTATTATCTTATAATAGATGTATATGTATTTGTGTATTGACATTTAATTTTTTTTTTTTTTAATTTCAACAGAATTACTTGGGAATTCAAAATGATAATGTAAGGTGTTGTTTGTTTTCCTGTCTGTAGATCTTATTATGTCTTATGTTTGCGTGTCCGCAGACGTTTTTACTGCAGACAGTTTGTTTTTCTGAAGACATAAGATAAAATTATGTCTTATTGTATGCAGCCTCGCAGAGTTAGAAATGTGCTTCTAAGTGTTGCAGACAGAATTAAGTTATGTTGCAGACATAAAAACAATCTTCATTATTCAGCATACAGACCTATAGATCACATCTTTTTTACATACATGGTCCGCAGATCTTCGGACAAAAAATCTTAAAAAACAAACAGCAACGAAGAGCTCCAGTACTTAGTACTTAGGGTGTGCAACGAAAGGTGGAGGGATTTTAAAACGAGACTCCGAAAGAAGTTCATGGATTATGGAGAAACTCCTTTCAAAGTGTACACGTTTTTAGAGAAAAAGGATTGGCTACCGTACAGAATACAACAACGAAAAGGGTAAATCTTTCGATTTAATAAGATGTTATGATTCACTTTATGTTGCATTGTATCTAAATGTTTTGCTACTGCTTTTAAAAAAAATATTGTATTAGATGATTATTGATTATTTTGGTTTTGGGTCAACTTTGATATGGTTTGAGTTGTTTGAGTTAAATGTTGACACTCTTAAATACTTGTTCTTTTGAAATTAGTGCCACCAACAAAAAGGAGGTTGAGAGTGCGGTTACTACGTGATGCAATGGATGCACGAGTTCATTAGATTTAAACGATATGACTTTCCGCAAATCGTAAGTGTTTGTTAAATAATTTAGGTATATAAAGTATAGAATAAACCAACCTCTTGTTTGTTACATAATGATTATTATAATTTAATTTTCTTATACACAGATCCCTTGGGACCGTACAGACTCGTACGAAGAGAAAGATTTAAACAATATTGTTGCTTTGTGGCTATCATTTTATTTGAAGACTTGTACTAGTTAGTTCTCTAATTGTATGACTATGAATGGAGTCTTTGAAGGTATTTTACATTGGTTCTTTTGTATGTCAAATTAAGATTGAAATTGAAGTTTGTATTTGTTTATTTATATATATGATTCAGTTTTTGTCTAATATGGTATTAGTTTGACTAGTTTATTTATGATTATATTTCTATTTAATAAGTGTCTATGTGGAATGTATTGGAATATATAAATTTGTTTATAGGGAAGAATTTGTCGATGATTCTTAAACTTTGTACTAAACAGCGTAGGTGACCTTAAATTTTTTTTTTTGATTTCGTTGACCCCGATCTTTTAAGATATTCCACGGATGACCCTACATTTAACAAATGTTAACTTTTGACAGTTAAGTTATCTCAAGTGACCTAATACGTAAGGGTATTTTCGTCAATTCAATTTTCCCATTCATCTCCTTCAACACCTTCATGACTTTCTTCCACATTCTTATTAAATTTCTGGAACCCTAATTTCTTCACTTTCAAACTTATTGATTTTCAATCCAAATCTTTAACATCATACAAAAGTAAAAATATTAGGGTTAATAAATTTGCCCACTAGTTTTAGTTAATGTTAGTCACTGAAGCTTTAAAGCTTTAATTCAAGTTTGTTCGAGAGTGATATGCTTTGAATCAAATATTAACTCTGTTATCGGAAATTAATTTGAAAATATTATCACTTTGTTACGATCACAAAATGAGATTAAGAAGTTCATTAGTTTTATGCTCAACACATTTTAATCCCTTTTTTGCGATGAAACATTAATATGTTTTGTAAAAATATAATAAGTCAAAAGCCATGAAGGATGAGAATTGTCTGGTATACTATTGCTTATGTTGAAATAAAGATAAACATATCCGATGGTGTAAAAATTTACTGTAATTCCGTAAGTGCGAAGCATTAATCAAAACAATGTAATTCAATCGAAGGATCTCTTAGACCTTACACCATTAAGATTTTCGCTTGTAACCAATATTCTATCCTATAATCGTGTTTGTAAGACACCATTAATCGGTAAATTTTACTCGTACTAATTTAAATCTTAATTGAGAAATTAGGGTTCTACTATTTTAATAAGAATGTAGAAGAAGGTGATGAAGATGATGAAGGAGATGAGTGGCGAAATTGCATGGCCAAAAATACCCTCAAGTGTAGTTTATGTGAGAAGATAACTTAACGATCAAAAGTTAACATTTGTTAAATGTAAGATCATCTGTGGAATATCTTAAAAGATCGGGGTCAACGAAGGTAAATAAAAAGTTTAAGGTCACCTAAACGATTTGGTACAAAGTTCAAGGACCATCCACAAAATTTTGTCTTGTTTATAAATACATTTCCCATCAAATTTTATATATTTCCCTCCAAATTTTATTTGTTATCTGCTATACAATAGAGCTAGGTGTTTTAATGTGAAATTGGTTCCTAAAACGTTTCAGAAATAGGTTAGCAATAACAAACACGTGTTTAAACACTTTTAGAAACGGTTAAAATGTACAACACGTCTCTAAACACCGAGAAAAGAAAACGGCAATTTAAAAGTTTTACAACCGTTTTCTTTAGAAACGTGTTCAAGAACTCATCTCTAAAGTGTCAAACAACTCATTTCTAAACACATTTTGTGTACTAGTGACTTATCATAATAGTAAATGATAATGATAATGATGTTGACACTCGAGAGTCAAATTTGCAATAGTACAATGCCATTTTTATCCAAAGTTTGGAAACATTACACAAATGGAATGCGGATACAAATATCACGAGGGTAACTTGGGAAATGGGAAGTGTTTGGAATGTTGTCGCGTATAATTTGTTTAAATAAATACAATTGGAAAATACCAACGGACCTTTGGTCCAGTGGTACCCGGCCCAAATGATCCTTGGCTCCACACATGTAAAGCTGGAAAGGATAACCATGCAGACTCGATTCCGGGTCCTGACATGCTGTAGGGGTTTAATGGTGATGGTGTTTCGCCAGGCTCCAGTGGCATACGGGATGCGGCTGGATGGGTTGACATAGTCAACACATGGCTAACATGTCTCTGCCGATACACATGTTTTTTGGAAAGGAAATACAATTGGAAAATCATAACTGTAATTTTTTCGTGGGAAGATGTTGGCCCTTTGTCCTTCTAATTATGGACATCCATGGACAATTTATACTTTTACACATTGTTTATTAGGGTTAATGAAATCGGAAGGACATGGGTGTTTTTGGGAATTGATATTCATGCATGTTCCAGTCTTCAAGTACTTTTCTTGTAGATCGAATCCAAAGTAATATTTAATATTCTTTGGGATCTCGAATGATAAAATGTATAAAAAGAAAAGAAAAGAAAAACACTCATTGAATAAGAAATTATATTACAATTTTCCGCTTATATATTGTTGAAGAGTTTATTGATAGTTCATAAATCTAATATATGTTTATATATTCATTATGAATATATTCGTTAAGATCGTAATATCATTCACAATAGGCCTACAAAAGTACTAGTTCACCATTCAATATATACTGTCGAAGAGTTTATTGATAGTTCATAAATCTAACATATTTTTATATATACATTATAAAGTATGGATTAAGATCGTAATATCATTCACAATAGGCCAAGAGAGATTAATTACCATTTCATTAACCTTTATATTGTAGGAGCGAGCTAAAATGGTGTAATAGGTGTGTTTTTTTTGGAGGTGGTCTGTTCTAATTTACGGAGTATTTCGCTTCTTGCGAATTGACGGATGTATTGTTGTATTATGGTAATTATAATTTTAATACATTGACCAACTTCTCAAAAAAAAAAAAAAAAAAAAAAAAAAAAAAAAAAAAAAAAAAAAGACTTACAAAAAGTACAAGTTTACCATTCACAATGAAAGGGGTGTTGTGGGCTCTCTTCCAGGAGGTCCCATATTTTTTTTTTTTTTAAATAGTAACTTTTAGGGGATTACTTGCAATAATAGAAAATCCATGAAATTTGTTACAAAAATGGTATATTCGAAGTTTCAAATTTCGGATTTGGTAAATGGAAGTTTGGAACTTCGGTTTTGGTCCTTTATAGAAAAGTTGTGACGTGGCTGGCATGTTGGATAGATTTGCCACCCGTGCCCTAAACCGAAGTTTGGAACTTCGGTTTTGCACGCTTTTCAGCAAAATCGAAGTTTCAAACTTCGGTTTTTCCCCTGCCATTTTTTTAACTTTAACCCCGAATCTTGCTTTTGATTGTCGTAATTGATGCTTTTCTACATATATTTATACCACTTGGAACTTCATTCACAATAACATCACATACAACACAACTTCATTTCAAACACATCAAACTGAAATTTATATATCAACGAAATCGTTAGTTGAAAACTACAAAAAACACTAAATCACATTCAAAAAATGACCAATTTTGAAAATGGTGGATGGAAATACCTACTTGATATCGATGATTCCGACCTCACTCAATCTGTATCGGTTACAATTCCCACTGAAACCATTTTGGTGTCGACTCAGTCGCCACCATTCCCCCGACAGTTATAGTACAATGTAATCGTCAAAAAGAAAAGCAACCTATTTCACCACCACGACCTGTTTTGTGCGGTTCTGGGTCTAACAAAAAGAACAAATTATCGTACCGAATCCCTAGACCCGCTGGTATTTTCCAAGATGCGTATGAACTTCGAAATAACGAGAATAACGTTGTAAATGACATGTGTGCGCAAGATTTTATAAGGGAAATAATAAACAAACTGAAGTGGATGATTCGTTTACACTAGATCTGTGGCTTCATACGATGGAGTTTGCATATCCGTACGGAGGTAAACAACAATTTTGTATATTCATTTTCATAACCACAAGCCAACAGTGTATATTCATTTTTGTAACTGTAGGTAGATATGATATAGCAAGCATTCTGAGGCAGCGTAGGTTTTTATCAACTGATTAAATTGTTGGTGTTGTTAAGACTTGTGTTAAAAATAGCGTCGATGATCTGTCTATAACGCTGAAAGTTAGTTTACATCATTAACTTATGTATATTTTCATAATTGTATTGCTTTCACTAAAACAAGTTAATGTAAGTTTTCATTTTTGTTTAATAGGACACTACGGGTACTATTCGGGAAACAGTTCATAACAAGATCATTGATGGTGTTCAAGGTGAGTATGAAGGTGTCAAAGGCATACGCGAGGGAGTTTTTTTGGTGCTACAAAATTGTTTTATCTTTTGCCCTAATGTTAAAGTTAAAACCCTTAACATTACACGCAAAAGTTTAATAAAGGTGTTCTTTAAAGACGGTAGATCGATCTACGTAGAGAATTGTGTTAATTGTGTTCCTTTTATGCTTTTGTTGTTGTTTAAAATAAACCATTGTTATTGTTGTTTTAAATAAACTGTTGTTATTGTTGTTTAAAATAAACTATTGTTATTGTTGTTCAAAAATGATACCAAAAGTAAATAACAAACGCAAGATATATTTAAACAAGTCCAAAGCTAAACATTACAAAGAATATAAATAAATACAACTAATCAATGACCACGACATCCCCCACGTATATATAGTAGGTGATGACCGGTTCCACACCTTGTTGGTTGTGTTTGCCTTTGACTCCTCCGCAGTACTTGTTCCTGGTTTTCATTATCACCTCCTGCTAAACCCTCGATATGTTCATCCTCAAGTTGGTAATCAGATACACTCACGTCAAGAGGGCTCCGAGAGGACGAGCCATGAAATGTTTGTTGGGGGGTCCGAGAGAATGATCCATGATATGTTTGTTGAGGGGTCCGAGAAGATGATCCATGATATGTGTTCAACGGGGTAGTGTATATGTTTCGAGGGGTATTGAATGCATTCTGATGGGTATTGTAGGCGTTTTGATGGGTATTGTAGGTGTTTTGAGGGGTACTGTATGTGTCATGAGGGTTATGATATGTTTGATGAGGATCATGATAATGCGTCTGATCACAGTAATCATTAGCCAGGAACTCGAAGTTTTGTGACGGATAGAACTCAAATGGAACTCCTGGCTGATCATGATGCGTGTATGCAAGTAACTGTTGCGGCATGTCAAAAAATGGTTGCGGGTTATGAAAGGACCCGTCCTAATCCATCCGGACGAAGTCCATATCGATTATAAACGATTTACAACAGTTGATTACATCGCGGGGTACTTGACCTCTATATGATACATTTTACAAACATTGCATTCGTTTTTGAAAAGACAATCTTTCGTTACATCTAAAGTTGACGACAGGCATACCATTATGTAATATATCCAACTATGAAAGACTTAATAATAATCTTGATGAACTCAACGACTCGAATGAAACGTCTTTTGAAATATGTCATGAATGACTCCAAGTAATATCTCTACAATAAGCAAATGCACAGAGGAAGATTTCTTTCATACCTGAGAATAAACATGCTTTAAAGTGTCAACCAAAAGGTTGGTGAGTTCATTAGTTTAACATAAATAATCATTTCATAATTTTTAATAGACCACAAGATTTCATATTTCCATTTCTCATAAACATACGTCCCATGCATAGAGGCAAAAGTATCATTCATATGGATTGAACACCTGGTAACCGACATTCACAATATGTATATAAGAATATCCCCATCATTCCGGGATCCTCCTTCGGACATGATATAAATTTCGAAGTACTAAAGCATCCGGTACTTTGGATGGGGCTTGTTGGGCCCGATAGATCTATCTTTAGAGTTCGCGTCAATTAGGGTGTCTGTTCCCTAATTCTTAGATTATCAGACTTAATAAAAAGGGCATATTCGATTAGATAATCCAACCATAGAATGTAGTTTCGATTACTTGTGTCTATTTCGTAAAGCAACGCATGTATTCTCAGTCCCACAAATATATATTGCAAAAGCATTTAAAAAGGGAGCAAATGAAACTCACCTAATGTATTTTGTAGTAAAAATACATATGTCTATACTGAACAACTGAACAATGTAGGGTTGGCCTCGGATTCACGAACCTATATCATTTGTATTTTCATCAATACATATAATTGTAAGTGAACCAATAATTATATTATTATTAGTGATAATTTTTATATTAATAACTTATATACTTCATTATATATTCATTTTATATTTTTAGGTAAAGTGTTTATATATTTAAGTTATGGTTATTATACATATTTTTCTTTTTACTTAATCCTTTGTTTACAAAATATTAGTTGTAGTAATACTAGAGTAAGTATTAATAAAAAAAATGATAATACTTATAATACATAATACTGTTAATGAAGATAATAATGGTTACGATTTCATTAGTGATAAAAATAATGATAGTAATAATACTTACGAAAATTTCTAATATTAATAACGTTTTTTTTATTACTTACAAACATATTTATGATATTAGTAAATAAAATATCTATAACACTAACAAAGATAAAAAATCAAAATAATAATAATATTACTTAGAATGATAATTTAATTATAAAGATAACACTTGTAATATTTATATAAATAATAATAATAATAGTTATAGTCCTTATAAATATGATAATAATAATAAGTATTATAATGCTAATAATAATAATGATAATAATAATCACAACAACAATAATATTAGTAATTAGTAATATTAACAACATAAAAAAATAACAATAAAACTAAAGATTTTTAAAAAAGAAAGTAAAACTACCTCAAAAAGCTTTTAAAAACATAAAACTGCTACACGCTAGGCTCGAACCCTTGACCTCCCACTTACCCGCAAACAACCTTAACCGTCCCTCCAATCCAGCTTTTCTGATTTGAACCCATCCTATATTTATATATAGACAATCCTATCTATTTACTACTCCTTCTTCTTCTCAACTCAATCGGGCATGTCCATAATCAACCATAACTATGATTTAGGAACTTGGTTTATAAGCGAAATAGAAACAAACAATTTGAGGTAAACAAAAAAAAAAAAAAAAAAAAATACCCAGCACTCTCGTCGCTGTATGAATACCAAAAAAAAAATATTGATTTTGAAATAGGCGATGTTTTACACAATTGTTACAACATGAAATAAGTTAGAAATTACTTAAGAAAACTTCCCAAATCCTCAATTTAACTTGATTTATAACAGACAGTTCGAATTTGCTTGAAGAACATTCTGTTGACTTTTGAAGTCGAAACTTTGACTCCGAAATTCTTGATCGTTACTTCGAATTAGTTTTTGTAATTTTGAAGAAAGTTTCAAGCAATGATTTAGAACGTTTCTGTATTTTTAGATTTTGCTAAGTGCTTCGAAATCGAAATATGAAGAAATTAAACAAGGCCAGAGGTTTCGTGAAATAAAAAATAATAATAATAAAACAAAACATATCCTTCTTTGTATCAATTCGTGGAGTGGTTAAATCATGTTGTTTTCGAAAGATTGATTCCAAAAAAATAAAAATAACAGATCAAGGACAAATGGTAGGGTTGCTAGTCGACATCTTCACGGATGGAATAGAAGTATAGATAAGAAGATGAGAATAAAACAAATAAATAAATAAAAAAATGAATCAGAGGGTGATATATAAAAAAATAAGCGTATGTAGTTGTGGTCATGTAACTTAATTAGTTTGTAATTTATATATATATATATATATATATATATATATATATATATATATATATATATATATATATATATATATATATATATATATATATATATATATATATATATATAATCAATTTATAAGTATTTATAAAATTCATAAATTTTGATAATTAACAATTATAAATATATTACCATTGTTAATAATACTAAATATCATATTACTTCTAATAATCATATAATTTGTATTATAATAACAATTATAATAATTTTAACAATTTTGGTATTAATAATATTAATAACCTTATTAAAAATACTAGTAGTTATATTAATGATAATAACACATAATAATAATAATAATAATAATAATAATAATAATAATAATAATAATAATAATAATAATAATAATAATGTTAATAAAGATAACAATAATTTTATTAACCATTTAAATGTATCAACTTTATATCTATATATTATAATAATATTCGTATTATTAATATTAGTATTAATATTTACTATTTATTTTAATATTGAAAGTAATGTAATAATAACAATCTTAATATAATACTTACATTTTAACTTGAAATTACATATAAATTATTAGTTTTGTAATACTTCATATACATTATATATTTAATATTTAAATATTTAACAGTATTCTTATAGTAATAGTTATGTATAGAAATCATATATATATATATATATATATATATATATATATATATATATATATATATATATATATATATATATATATATATTATGTTTTGAATATCAAGTTTTTTTACTGTATTTCGTAATTTATCTTACGTTTTTTTTTTTTTTACTTCTAGAATTAAATCGTATAATGTTTCATTAATATATTTCAAGTTATCATGTTATCATATATATATATATATATATATATATATATATATATATATATATATATATATATATATATATATCTACACATATATTCATATACATATATCTATTTATAAATGATTGTTCGTGAATCGTCGGGCATAGGTCAAAAGGGCAAATGCATTCCTGTAACTGTTCCAAAGTTTTTAAGACTCAACATTTCAGACTTTGCTTATCGTGTCGAAATCATATAAAGATTAAGTTTAAATTTTGTCAGAAATTCCCTTGGTCGTCACAGGTTAGGTTGACTGTTTGGTTGCATTTGCTCAAACGTCATATCTTGCATCCTCGAAAGCCTTTCCTCCTGCATATAATTAAAAGTAAACAAATATTATAACAAAAGTTTATCAATCGTGTGCTTATTGTTTTTAATAATAAAAATATTACACTATTGTTACTTACATATACATTAGTAGTCCCTGCCCAATTAGAATATGTGTTGCAGTCGTCATCGATTCCAGGATCTGTAATGTGCACAACTGTGCGTGCCTTATATTAGTCAAAGTAATCCCTACTCACATCCCCACCTTGCCTACCACGAAATACACTGTTGGCTCGATCATTCCAAAGTACGATGTACGTGACTTGCGGGGCAATAGTCCTCATATTAGCACTTTGTTTCATGCAAAGGCTTGTTTTGTGTACATAATGATGCATTTGAGCGGGAAGCAGTGTTCATCACTTGGAATATCCTGATTTCATACAAACTGGGTGCAGACCCTATCTTGTAGATGTGTCTCAATAGTAGCCCAGAATGTAATGGGGCCACAGTATGACCATAAGGCTCTGTCAGCTGTGCACTGACGGGGTAGTCGGCTTAGTAACACATCATCATATGGTTGCCATATAAACTGCATCAACATATTATAATACTTAATAAATGTTTTGACTTTAACATAGCTTCATAGTTTCATACCAAATAAATGTTACATGTCGAGGAGAAACGATCCAACCCGATAACCAACCATATATGTACAAATTTTTTTTATATACAAGCCGCGTCGCGGCAGTTGTAGGCGCAGCGTGCCTCACATCTGATTCAGACTCCTCCAGGTTACCAAAAAGACTGCCCACGTTTTACACTACGAACTGCGGCGCGTGGCCCCTTGGCCGTGGCGCGTCCCACTCTGGTTCAACATTTCTCTTTGTTTAAATTATCACAAGTCTCCCATTTTTAAAACCGTAACAATACATTCAACCCAATGCGTGATTAAAACATCATCATCTATAGTTTTAGTTATAATAAAACAACGATATAAGTTTCAAAAACCCCGGGACCACATTGACCCATTTAACAAGACCCCAAAAGACACTTTCGACTTAAAGTGTTTAAACTCTACAAAGAACTAGCATGGTGATTGGGGATACGCTACCTAATCCTAATCAATCCAAAAGCACGCCTTCTAAAGCAACCTACGCAAGTCCACTAGTTCCCATGCTTACCCGAGCCACCACCTCCAGGAGAATCTATAAAAATGTAAACAACGAGAGAGTAAGCTATGAAAGCTTAGTGAGTATAAACACACTATATACATACATATGCATAAAATGAATACGTACAACCAAACACATAAAGTAAACACATACCGCATTTCAAGTATAACTAGCAAGCTATATCTAACGTACCACCAAGCCAAATCTGCAAGATTAGCTACAACATAAAATAAGTATATATACGTATACACAATTTATGACCAAAGCACCAAGGTTAACCCCTTAACCTTATACATATGAAGGTTGGTCGAACAACCCGAGCCTTAGAGAATTCGCACTACCCGAGATTCACTACCTTCATCGCCTCAACAACCGAGGTTGGCCGAACTACCCGTGCCTTAGTGAATTCGCACTACACGAAATTCACCACCTCATCAATAAGGATGACCGAACTACCCGAGTCATCATGAATTTGAACTGCCCGAGATTCATCTCCTCAACATCGACGGGATTGGCCCAACATACCAACGTGAATCCGTATACTCCAAAGATTTACTATCCCAAGGGTGGTAACCCAAAATGCATAAGCGTACAATATGGACTCAAAACTCCAAGAACCCATCATCCCATCACATGTAGAGTGAATCCGAGCAAGGATCACTCTACCGACCCGCACCCATCCTAAGCATACATACGCATATAATATATTTACACTCACCTTAGCGCCGTGATGAATGAAATACCGAAATCCGCAATCGCCAATGGAAAGTACCTATTCCATTTAACACATAACAACAACACAATTAGGGTGGAATACAAACCAACCCAAATTGACACTTAGTGCAATTCCGACCCAAAAGCACTTCCAAGTGCAAACAACGCCCAAACTAACCAATAATCACTTAACACAAGTAAAAATGGTCTTATAACGCCAATTCAACCTAAACACAAGTATTAATACTCGTCTTCCCCAATCGACTCATAAACCCTAATTTTGACTCATTTCAAATTTAGTCTTCAAAATACACCCAAATGGGTTTCAACACTTCCAAAATCACTAAACCTAGTGATTAAACCCAAATACAAGTCTTAAACATGATTAAATCATCAACCAACCCAAAATTCACCAATAAGGGTCAACAACACCAATTACTAGCTCCAAACTTTCATTAAAGAGCTAAATGGGTTTTCTCAAGAATATGCAAGTTCAAAACTCTAAATTGAACAACAATCATGAATAAATAAACTTGGATTCGAGACTTACCACTAGTACCAAAATGTAGCCGTGAACGAGGTGAACAACATTAACTCTTGAGACTTGACCTGATTCACTCTTCTTCTTCCTCAAATGGAGCTCTCTCTCTCTCTCTCTCTAAAGTTTCTTCCTCTCTCTAGGGTTTTGAAGATAAGAGAAATAGATGAAAATGAGGTGAAATGAAGGTGTGGATGGGATTGTATCAGTTTTGTGGCTCAAAACCGTCCATATGTGAAGTTACCAAATTGCCCTTCATTAAACCCCTTTTTAAAAGCTGAAATTCGACTCTGGCCCGGACAAGGAGCGGCGCACTGGCCCAGACAAGCCGAGGCGCACCCTAATGGCCCGCGGCGCGGCTCGTAGTCAAAATTGAAGTCAGCCGTTTTTTCCAAAATCTAATCATTTGATCAGGAGCTAGCCGCGGCGTGGCTCTACAGACAACCAAAATTTTCATTCTTCAGTTCAGGGACTGGAGTTGCCTGATTCTGATTATGATGTAAAATCTAAAAATGCATAAGTGTCAGGTTCACTTTTAGTGGCACTTATGAGAACACTTTCTGGTGACACTTTCTGATGTATTAAAAATTCAAGGTGTTACACGAGGTTGTAACGCCGCAAGTGCGGAGCGACATGTAGGCAATACATGTGTTGTCGTTCTTTTGTTTATTCGTTTACCATGCCACCTACATATGAATTAACGTATACAAATGAATATAGTTACTAATAACTAATGGTATAGAGTAACAATAATATACCTCGAACCATAGAGTCCACGAATGGGTGGAATCTCGTGCGGTGATAGGTCCTCTTGAATAATGCGTATATCATTTTTAAGAATTGGCGCGAGGGATGGAATTCTTTCATACATCCACTAAAAGTAGCGCACCATTAATGCCCTTGGCTTGATCGTTTGTGGAGACTTTACACAAATTTCTATAATGATGTGCGAGAACCGCACTACCCCAACTAATACGTCTACCTGGACTTAAGTCAATGATGTTATACAGAATGCTCAATGGGACATCATACTCATTAGCAACGTTGTAAAAGTCGCGAGTCGAGGACGCATCGGTCGAGACCTAAAAAGGACACGTCGGCCGAGTCGGGGGACGCGTCGTGGACGCATCGGTCGTTGACCAACGTTGACTTTATTAATAATTTCTTAAATATATATTTATATATATATATATATATATATATATATATATAATAGTTGATTATGTACCATAAATTTCTTAAATAAGAACTTGAATTTAAAAACAATTAAACTTCAAACTCAATTAATGTTACTGAGTACATAATCAGTAAGGACACAGAGAAAAAAGCGGCTCAAAAAATGAAAACAAACCCTGATGTTAAAATATATCAGATCTTGAAGAAAATTTGATTGACTTTGACCATTTTTTACCAACTTTGACCGTCTTTGGCAGACTTTGACCGAACTTTTAGCTTTGACCATCTTTTGAGTCGTTTTCAGAAAAAATGGAACGGAGAACCCAAAAAAACGACGCATCGGCCGACGCATCGCCCAAGTCGGTCGACTTTTACAACACTGCTCATTAGAGTCAGAAAATAAAACGCTGCCCATTAGAGCTAAAATGTATACTCTAGCCCGCTGTTGGTGAGACTCGTTAGTGTCTCCAACATGATGTGCCCACACCTCTTTTAATACAGAAAGTAATATCCTCCCTCTCTGTATACCCCTAGTACCAATATCTTCAGGGGCAATCCCTAAGTAGGTAACGACTAACGGTACCCAATCCGCATCACTCGTTTCATACCAAGTACCGGATACAACCTCTCCGTCTATTGGTAAACACCATAAAATCTGGACGTCTTACAACGTTACAGTTGCTTCTCCTACACATATTAATACGGAATATATATATATATATATATATATATATATATATATATATATATATATATATATATATATATATATATATATATATATATATATATATATATTATATATATATATATATATGTGGTAGGATCAAGGGGGAAGTAACCAATCGGGGGAAGAGGGGGGAAGCAAATTTTTTTTTTTTTCGTTTTTTGAAAATATTTTGTTCACGAACATCATAGATTTTATGAAATTATGAACATTTAATATAGACACTTTGTGATAAATGTTTTTATTTTGGCGGAAAAACGCTCGAAGAAGTAATATATAACAATTATCGTGTTTTTTGAGCGTATGTTGAGGTTTTAGATATTAGGGTTTATAGGGTTTAGATATTAGGGTTTAGGAATTTAGGGTTTAGGGTTTAGATTGAGTTTTTAACACAAACGGTTTAGGGTTTAGGGTTTAGTCTCTGGTTTAGGGTTTTAGGTTTAGGGACTAAACCCCAAACACCAAACCCTAAACCCTAAATCCTAAACTCTAAATCGGGCTAAATTTTACTTCACAAAACATGAAAAAAAAAACGTTAATATTCTTCACGATCAATATTATCTTGACTGTTATTTTTGTCGATCGTTTTCCCGCCTAAATAATAACATTCATCACGAAGTGTCTTTTTTAAATGTTCATATTTTCGTGTGATCTTGGTGCCTGAAACAAATTTTAAAAAAAAAAACGAAAAAATAATATGCTTCCCCCATTTCCCCCCGATTGGTTTGTGTGTGTGAATTCGAAGTTTCAGACTTCGGATCTTATAAAGAACAAAACCGAAGTTTGGAACTTCGATTTCCACGTGGCATCATTTGATTCGCCAGTTTCATAATTTACGAATAATTAGGTTAAATGTGCATTTAAAATGGCAGTTGTAAAATTTGAATCAAAACCGAAGTTTTAAACTTCGGTTTTGCCACGTATCCCAACATGTCAACGAGTCTCAGCCACGTCACAGCTTTTCTACATAAAGGACCAAAACCGAAGTTCCAAACTTCGGTTTTACCAAATCCGAAATTTGGAACTTCGGATGTACCATTTATGTAACAAATTTCGTGAATTTTCTATTTTTGCAAGTAATCCCCTAAAAGTTACTATTTAAAAAAAAATCCACGATGTCCCCTGAGTTATTTTTTACATAACACCTTTCAAATTATGTAAAAGACTACTAAATTTAATTATAAGATCCCATATATTTTTGAAATTTATAGTTTTTAAAAGTAAACAACTATTAAAATAACTTTCTAATATAATTAGCTTTGAAAAAAAATAAAAAAAAAATCATGACACCATGAAATTTTGAGTCTAGATTCGTCACTACTTCACACAACAATTTTTTACAACCGTTCTCTCTATAACTCTGTTACACAACCTATGTAAGTCATAATCATACCACAAAAAACTTCTCGCAACGTTATCACATCAAAGACTCATAGTCTTCACTATGAATGTTGTCGCATCTCGTACTATATATAATATATAATTCCATCGGGAAGTAATCTCTTTGCTCTCGCGTAGAGAGATGGATGACTTTTTTTCCCATGGGTGGATAAATCTTACACATGGGTAGAGAAACGAGTTCTCTATAATCTATTATAGGTTAGAGAAGAATTGTCTACACATCACCTCCCCTATACCTCGCAAGCGCGGGATTGTGTACTCCTGTTGTTATTGCGTAATTATAATATATAATCTAAAAAAAAGTGTTAAATTTGGCTTTCAATTTGCGTGTAGAAACAGTAGAATGTTTCGGTTCTCTCTTTCCTATACATATACATTAAATGAACATAGCTACATACATACCCTGATACCCATGCACCCATACAAAGTAAACCCAAAGTGAATTTACTCCCAACTCATTTGCCTCCCTTTAATTTACACAAACACAGCACGTACATGGCTGCCAATTCGAGAAAGAGCACATCGGAGATGTTCATATCCGGATCAAGGCCTAAGAAGAATCGAAATCATCGTGTTGCTAATGTAACTGCAAATAGAGATCATTTGATAATTGACAATACTACTACTGATACAAGCCCTGTTGTGATTAAGCCTAAAACGCCAGTCATTACAGTGCAAAAAGTTCCGGTTTTGTATTACCTGACTCGAAATGGTCACATTGAACATCCACATCTTATCGATGTGCCTCTTTCTTCTCCACATGGCTTATATCTTAAAGGTAATTTATCACTTTTTTTTTTCTTTTAATTCTATTGTAAATGTAAAATTAAATATACATTCAAAGCTTCAAACGAGAAACACAAAAGGTACAAATGAGAAACACAAAAAGTGCAAAACTGTGAAAACTTGAAAACTATAAGGGTTGATGTGAATACTAGTGTAGTTAAATGTTAAAATCAAAACATTTTGAAAAATCGTCAAAATTACCTTTAAAATCAAATTTATATTTTTCGTTCAGATTTGTACATTTAGTGTGTGAAAATCTTAGAAACGGCCTATTTCAACGTGTTTGTGTACATCCTAGTAGTTAATTTCTATGCATAACATATATTTTTGCATTGGATTGAATCTGTTCTACACTAATTTGTACTATTTTTATTTGCAGATGTTATGAACACATTGAATAATCACAGAGGAAAAGGAATGGCAAACATGTTTTCATGGTCTTTCAAACGGTACATAACATCAAAGACAAAAAACAAAAGTTTACGTATCTTAATATATTATGTTCTCCTGATTCATGACGTTTTATAATTTAATGAATCTAGGATATACAAAAATGGATATGTGTGGCACGATTTATCAGAAGATGATTTGGTTGAAGCAACCAACAATCACGACTACATCCTTAAAGGAACAGAGCTTCTTCAAACAACAGAAACAAACAATTTCAACAACGAATATTGTATCTCTAACACAACTGCAGCTGCAACGATTATAAGAAGACGAAATCAGTCATGGAGTTCGTTCGATAATCCACAAGAATACATGGTAGTGAAATGTGAATCCAGTAGAGAACTAGCAGCGAATTTTGCTGCCGATGCAGCCACTCAAACAGATGAGCAAACGAAACGACGTAGTTTTAAACACGAAAAACAGGATCACGTGACGATGATATCGGGAATATCATCACCACCTTCACATTCGAGTTCGGAGGTTTCTGATGGAGTGATTGGAGCGAGATGCGTTGATCAGACGGTGAACGATAGAGGAAGAGATCCAACGGTTGAAAATCAGGATGATGCTAGTGGGAAAACGAAAGCTTCTCAAATTTTGAAGCAGCTGATAGCGTGTGGGGCGCCTTCTCGGATAAAATGTAAGTAATAGAAGTAAATGTATTAGTGAATTACTGTAGTAAGTATGTAATGTACTCTAGTGTCTATCAAATATGAACATATGTTACTGTTTTGTACAGTCTGATTCTATGTATGGAACAATATTTCGTTTTTGGGTTTAAGCTATAAATAAGCCATATATTTTTATGTTTATTTCATTATAGGCTATATACCCAAAATAATATTATTGTAGCACATAAACTTTAAAATAGCGTATTCATATAAACTACAAAGAACTTGCGGGCATAGCTCAACAGTTTTCCCCATTTACTCATGCCAAAAAATCGCCGTTCAAAAGAAATATATATATATATATATATATACACTACAAAACTTTTTTAACCTAGAAATGAAAAAAAGTGATGACGTGTAATCCTACATGGCGATGACTTGGCTTTACAAGTAGGATTAATGTTGCTATTTAAATAAATTTATTAAACTGACACTAATTCACATTGGCAATTCGTCGAACAGGTATCAGACACAATCTCACCCACCACAATATCCAGTACTTTACACAATCTCAGTTCATACCCTGCCCTAGTCCTCAAATTTACGGAGTATTTCAACCCTAGTAACACTGATATCGAATGCTATTGTACATCTATCGCCATTATATGTCAACTCCCGTCACCTAAATCGTCTTTGCAGTTCATCAAAACAGTCATCAGCTCAATCAAGTTCAGTTATGAGGATATGTTTGATGGGCTAGTTGATGCTCGTAAACGGTTTAGGTATATCCAGTTCGATAATGTTTGATTTATGGATTAAAGGTTTGTGTGAATTGAAGAGAGGTGATGAGGTGTACAAATCTTTTTACTTAATTAAACGAAACACGTTGGTGCCCAAAATCGAGACTTGTAATTGTATGCTAAGTTTGTTTGTTAGATTGAATTATACACATGCTGCGTGGGTTTTGTTTGTTGAAATGTTTAAATTGAAGATTGATTCAACTGACATTCATGGAATTTTAGAGTTATTGTATTAAACTTGGTTAGGTTATATGGAGTAGAGATGAAGAAGATGAAGATATAGAAGAAAATGACATATCGGCGTTTAGTTTAATAAGAAAGAAAAAAAGTTAATGTAATTCTTTTTACCGGTTGTACCGGTAGCCGGTCACGATTTGTGGACATGAATACAGTTTTTGAAACTTCGTTTGCTACAATGGAATTTTTGGGTTATATAGTCTACGATGGAACAAAATAGAAAGCATATGACATATTTATAGCTTAAACCTTCGTTTTTATAGGGTTTAGAGATACATGTTTCAAAGCATGGTAATTAACTATTTAAGAGCTCTTATGTGTAAGTTATTATTGTAAAGAGATGTTGATTGATAGTCCATACATACATGTAATTGACCTGTAATCAGTGTTGTAAAACTCCTCGAGTACTCCCAATTAAATCGCGGTTATTAATTTTTTAAAAACAGGTTGATTCGACTTTTCAAAATCCGTTTAAGTAATCGGTAAACGTCGGTTAATAGGTCAAAATCAGATTTGTTAGTCAAAGTCAGATATAGTAGGTCAAAATTGGTCAAAGTCAAATTTAGTTAACTTTTTAATATGAATTAAAATTAAAATTAAAATTTTAGAGTTTTTTAATAATGAATTATTATATACCTCTTTCAGATTTATGTTTCTGAACAATTACTGTATATTAAAGTTTGTGTTTATAGTTTTCTTCGATATTTTCACATATAATAATTGAAATCTGTTATTTAATGTATAAAAAGTCCAATTCAACTAATTCCCGATTAATCTTTGAGTTGCCGATTACTCCTTCCAAAGTCCCGACCGAATACTTACCGAGTAGCGAGTTTTGTAACCTTGCTTGTAATTGAGGGTCTAAATCAAGCTCTAGTCTTGATTTCTGCCAACTTTAATCTTACGACAATAGTATGTTTTTGTGATGTTAGCGTTTTAAAGCCAGTTTAGAGGATGACAGTTGAAGATGCAGCATTCAACAATCGAAGTAACAATGGTGGCTCTCACAAGATGTTTTAGTAGTTGTAATGTTCAGTATAGCTTTTGGGTCTTGTGCATTGACAATGGCCGTAATTGATTTCAATAGACTAGATCAAGTAATTTTCTTATAGTCGAATTTCAAGACGATTTCTTCAGATCGCAACAGATTAACTATAGTTGGTCACCAATTGCTATCAAGACTGCCTCCAATGAATCTTAAAAATTGTAATTTTTTTAGGACGGCACACTCAAGTACCCTACATAAATTTACATGAATAATGTCCTAAACAAGACCGAACCCATGACCTCAAGGTCAGAGGGCTCCTCGATACCGCTAGGCCAAAGGCCCTTAGGTTTAAAATTGTAAATTTTGATCTACACTTGGCCACATGCAGCTAAAATTAGGTTATGGGGATATCAGATCAATTTATGTACATAAACAAAACATCAATATACATCAAGGATATATTTTAAATTCAAATGTTTTTCTTTTGTATGCATGGCAAAAAATGTAACAAGTAAAAGTGAAATCAAAATACAGTACCAATTTGTGTTTCTTTTTTTAAGGATCACACGAAAAACATCACAACTTATACTAGAATTCATCGAATGCTTGAAGAATCAACTTAGCAGGAAAGACAAACAATATCATACCTAAATGTTCATCCTGTATTCCACAACCATTAAATATTAACCATAAACGGGCTCTCCGTTTGTAGCACAGCGTGAATCAGTTAGCTCGGCTTTTAATAATGTCAAGGCCCACCTCAGTAGGATCAGTTGCTTGCAACTCTACCTGAATACCGTCAAGCTCTCTCTTGAACCTGTCCTTTGAGCTTGCATAAATCATTTTGGTCCTGACTCTTGCAGTATCGGGTGACCTTTCAAACAGATTAACATTAAGATCAGAGCAAAACACAAAACTTTTAACACTTGGAGGTGCAAGACTGTACAGGTCATTTGGATAACAAATCAAAACAGGTTCGGTTTGATATTAGATCGTTTTTTTATTACAGTAGTACGGGTCTACTGACCAGATGAGTCAGGTCTGGTCATGGTTGCAAAAGGTGGTTGCGGCGGTTTGGTGACTAGCCTGTCCCGTTTCGCCCAAAAGCGTCTAATTAGTCGGTCAATGCTAAAAAGTTAGGTCAAATTCGGAGAAAGTCGGGTCAAAGTCTGTGAACGTCGGTCAAAAGTAGACTTTTTGTCTGGCCTTGTTCTAGTGTAAACGAAAAACACAAGCTCATTTGAAACTTAGCTGAGAAAAACATCGACTTACGTAGTATCCCTTAAAGATAAATTAATAAATACACTATGATTATAGAAACCTTAGAAAAAACTTATAGATATATTATTTAAACTAACACTGCATCATCTTATTTGTAGATCATTTATTATAAAAATATTTATGTTTGAAATATTTATATTTAATATATTTGTATTTAAAAGTCAATGTTGGTCAACGTTCGTCTCGACCTTGTCTCGTGTCTCTTTCAACCTATCATCTAGTTGACCCACTATCATTTTTTCCATAATACTTCTATTTTATTTTAATATATTTATTACTTTTTGTATAATTAATGCCTTAATCATGACTACTAAAAAATAATTTAATACCATGATATCTAATTATTGAGAAGTGGTGAATAGATATGTACCAAGCAATGAAGAATATCCTGCTCTTTTGGCAATTTTCTTCTGTCACAAAATCAAAATCGTAAACAGCATAACGGCATTCATTAGCAGGAAGACAAGCTGTAAAATCTTCATAACTTTCAGCTGGTTCTCCCAGCTTTTCAACAATAACTTGTTTTTCTTTCTCCTCAATTTTGTATATGATGAAGCGAAAGGTTCTCTTTGCTTTTAAGTCAAGAAACTTTAACTTGCACTCATCATGCACAGCAAACCCTGATGCTGCATTGGCCTACAATATATATTTCATTTATTCCAACAAAAAAAAATAAAAAATGCAAAATCAAGCTTAGTTTAGTTGATGATCTTTGAAGCAATGTAAATCTTCCAAATACAAATTACGATTAGATGGTAATTGCTTTTTTATCATAACAGGTTCTAGAAAGCAAAATTGGGACAATTACTACTGGTAACTCAAATTCAAGTTGCCAACGAGTTATCAGATAAAAGTCAATCAATTTCTATAAAGGCGACCTTCATATCAATGAACATGTTTGAACCGGCCCAGTTTACACCGAAAATCAACCTTTTTTTTTTTTTTGAAAAACACACCAAAAATCAACCTAAAGTTGACATATGGGTAGTCTCAAGCTCAACTCTCACCAACCCACAACTACCAACTGATAAGCATCTTCAACCTAAAGACAAGCCTATTTCACCCACTAGGGCACCAATTATCTCTTGGGAAACTAATTAATTAGTACATACCAAGCAATCAACTGCTTCAAATTCAATTAATCATTACTAACGCTGCATGAGTTTAATCGATAGTTACTAATGACCCTTCACAAATGCATCTATAGAAGTCAAACATTCTACTAATAACTTTGCAACATCAAAGAATACCTAGATTCATTCATATTTCAGTACTGTTTTTAAGAAATTCCGTTTAAATGTAATCATCGACATCACTAACATTAATCACAAATTTCCAATACAGCACTTGGGATTATAAACGATAAGTATAATCACATTTCAGCCATTACAGACCGCTTGATTTAACAATTTCAAAGTCAGAAAATCACGATTCCAAGATATCAGCAGCACATATAAGCAGATCACACATTTATCATCAAAACTAAACCACCGCATACAGAGATCAAATCGGCAAAAAAACAACACAATCAGTCTATCAAAGACCTTAACAAGCGTATAAGTAGCTATAATCAGACAGATCGCACTAAAATTCTCAAATTTAGTACTACTCCGTAGTAAAATGAAGCGAATTATGTAAGTGATGTGAATTAAACAGATTTAATACAGGAAACATGTAAATAAGATGAGATTACCATAATTTAATTGAAGAATTGGATTTTGAGCAAATCTAGGGCTAGCTTCGATTTGTGAATACTAATATGTGTGAATTCTGTTTGTTCAACCTCTACCTCTGGATTTTGAGAATGGATTTGAGGTTTTATAGCTGGGACACCCCATCTTTTATTCCATACATACCGAGTACCATTTAACATAATATGACTAATTTACCCTTATTTTAATTTTAAAATTCAACCCCAAACGTATCCCCCTTGCATGATTGCATCTGCATAAACACGGCCCAAATTTCACATACTCGTTAACAAGAAAACGCCAACAATAGCAAGACATGAACAAGTAAATAAGTATTTCAATTTTTTTTTTTTTTTTTTTTAACAGCGGTTAGGGATTCACTGACGGGCCCATCATAACTGGTGCCACTTACCCCCGATCATTTTTGTGGCACGTGTGGAGAGCATGGGCGAGTCTACATAGTGTCCCGTGAGGTTAAGAGACACCGCTAGTTTAAAAATTATCAGTAGAAAATACACTATAAATTGTATAGGACATCACTAAATTTAACTAGGTGACCCCATATTTTTTCCGAATTTATAGTTTTTCCTTTAAAATGTATTGGACATCACTATATTTAACTACTTGGACCCAATATATTTTCCGAACTTATAATTTTTTTTAAAGTAAACAATCACTAAAATATCATTAAAATATAATTAGTATTGAAAAAAATTTCAGGACCCCATTGGATTTGCATCCTGGAATCGCCACTGGTGGAGAGGAAACCATGGGACCGGCGCACCCAAGAGGTAACGCGACCAACTGGAAAAACCCTCATGAAGTTCGAACACAAGAGGTTATGCAACCTTAATATTCCATTGAGCAAGTCGCACACATGGTATATTTTTTGCCCACGACGGGACTCGAATTCATAACCTCAAGGTTAATGAGGCTACTTGATACCGTTGATACATTGTAGCGGCTCAACTGTCAACTTTTTCCACATTCAAATGACAATTATACTACAGATCTGACCCTCAACAATCAGCATGATGCCATGATACACTATAGTGGCTTCATGTTAATTGTAATTAAATCATGCGAACATGTCACAACTGATCATATACATAGGCATGTATATGCATATTTTAAGTGCAAAAGGCAAAATAAAAGCAAGTGCAATCAAAGTTGCGCGAATAAACAACAACCGCGTATTTCGCGTAATTATTTTGCGGAGGCCCATATAAACTTAAGACTGCGAAAGTGTCCCGCATAACTACTGCGGACTAATAAAGAATGCGCAAACATGGTTTCCACGAAGATTCCAAACCTATAAATAGGGAGCCTGGCCTCTCATTTTAGGTTGTTGATTCTTGGAGATTGCTCTAGCCTTTGTGATTCACTCGTGACTTTGCCCGAGGAGTTGTCATAATTTTAGCTAAGGTAATTCCATCAAGATCGGAACATGGTGATTGATCACTCGATGTCAGTGAAAGACGATCATAAGGTCCAATAAACATTATCAACACCATATTCCACCCCTCATTGCACTCAATCCTTGATTAGATTAAAACTCTAATCTAGGATTGATCACCAACCACTGTCGATGGTCTCAAAATATATCACAGACAATATGTAAATTGCTTGTCGTCAAGGGCAGATCTAGTATATACCCAGTGGTAGCTAGGGTTACTAGTGAAATACGCGATGTAGTGGAATTTTTTGGGGGCTTTTAACTAGTGATACTACTGGATAGTGTACTTTTTTTGAGCTTTTAACTAGTGACTACGTCCTACTCGTCATGTCCTTGTGATGGCTATCATCGGTTGGCGCAAAACATATGAGTCAATTAATCAAAGAGTTATAGATGATAACTAGTGAAATGACCCGTGAAATCACGAGTTTGTTTTAATGAAATAGTTTAATGATATGTTTTATGTATTAAGTGAACGTAAATGTTAAAGTCATTTAGTTTAATGACCCGTGAAACCACATATTCCGATTAAGAAACTTGTCATCATTTTTACAAACATATTGATATACTTAACTTGGTCATAATAAATGAACTACATTTATTCTCCCACGACCTTCTTTCAATTTTCATCATAATTGATATTTTCCTTGTCATAAAAGTCTACATTACGGCATTTTATTGAGACGTGTATTTTGTATACATATGTAACGTAATTAATCCGGAAAAAACCCATAGTTAAATAATAATAATAATAATTTTTGCTTTAAAATTGAGTATTTATATTTTTAATTATAATTATTAGTAATAACAAATGTTTCTTTCTTTTTATTAAAAAAATTTAAAATTACAATTATTAGGTGATATAATATGTTTCAAAGTTTATACATGTGTTAATGGGGTCTTTTGTAAAAGATTGTATAATTTTTTTAAAGTTTGTACATATGGTCATGTGGATTTTTTACCATATTTTAAAAAGTATTCCAATATTTTGTGTTTAAAAAGTTGACTAATGAATGATATTTTGTTGTGTTTAAGAAATTTTATTTTAAGTATGTTATAAGAGATTTCTCATTCCCACACAAATATATTACACAATATCAGTCACAACCTGACTTGGTATTTTAGTCACACAAATTATTTAGTTGTTATGATTGAAGAAAAGAAAAGAAAAAAAATATGATGCAGAAGATAATAACATTCGTTAAAAATAATACGGAATAATTATTTAGTTGTTATTATGAAAAAGAACAACTAATTTATTAATAAAGTAGAAGATAAATAATTATTCTTTTTTAATTAATTTATTTTAATTAGTGTTTATGACATCATCCACATGTCTTCAATTTTTTTCTTTTTCTTTTGATTTATTTTTATAAAGGATAATTGCTTATTTATGACATCACAAGGATAGAGATTTAATATTAACTATAGATAGATGGGTTTGGGTCACGGGATGCGGATATGGCGTTGGGGTTTGAGAAAACAGGGGAAGTTGTTACTGAAAAGGTTACTAATCGATTTTTCTATAACATCCCGCCTTTTTCCGTTAAATTTATTTTTAACACCGTCTTTTTTTTAAATAATACCTTTCGTTATTTAAATTCGTAGTTTCCGTTGACTAACGTTCATAATAATTCCGTCATTTAATTATAACATCACTCGTTTACTCGAGCGTTTTTAAAATATTCGTTTGGTTAATTCCAGCACCCGCTTTGAAACTTGAGGGACTAATCTTGGCACTTGGCCAAATTTTGGTAACTAGTCACCACCACCTCCCACCATCTCATCCATTCATTTCTCACTTCATCTTCTCCCTCTTTTTCTCTCTTCCATTTTAGAACTCAAACACCCATCTTTATAAAATCATCATCTAAATCCGGATCAAGAAGGAAACATCAAAACAAATTACATTTTCGTGATCCTCTCTTCATCCTCTACATTTTGGTACCAATTTCATCAAGTTTGGGTAACATTTCTAAAACTCTAGATTTTCTCTAAATTCGTGTTTTTATACTTGAAATGGTGTTAGTTAGTGTCTATGGCTCGTGTGTAACATGAATATATATTTTGTTTGCTCGATTTGTTGTTTTAAGTAACTAGTTTGAACATTTGAAATGGGTTTGCTTAATCTTGCATTTTGGAAGATTAAATGTTGTTTGATTCTTAAAGTTCATGTTTTAATTGTGTTACTAGTATCACTAGCTTCGTTTTGATGCGTAGGTTGATTAAGAAAACTTCAAACACATGATTATTGATTTTTGTGAATTTTGGTTAGGGTTTGATAGACTTTGAAATGAACTTTTGATGCGTTGAATGCTTGTTAATGTTGTTAGCAAGTGTTTAGATGCATTGTATGCTTAATTACCTTCGAAATGGCATATCGTATGTGTAAATTGGATTCCCGAATCATAAAATACGTTTTACGAACTTGAAACTTTGAAAATAAACCTTTCTTGATCAATTGACGAGTTTTCGGTTATTGTAATTGATGTTTTTGCTTGTGAAAGGTAGTTAATTGTATTCCTTGTCAAAAGAGCTTTCCAATGATATAAGATGCGTATTCTAAGTGTTTACGGTTTGCGTTTTGTGCTAAATTGAATTTTGGATCAAGACTTGAACTTTTGAAACTGACCAGGTACCAGGCCACGCCTAATGTCGCGGTGCGACACCTCTGGCCGCGGCGCGGCAATAGCCGTGTTTGGGTTCTAACCTACTTTGTCAAATTTCGAAAAATGTTTGCTATGCTACGCACCTCCGATTCACATGTAACTTGTTCTAACATGCTTATATATGAATAAAAACCTCAGAAAAATAGTTCGGGACCCGACCCGACCCCGTTGACTTTTTCGTTGACTTTGACCAAGTTTGACTTTTAGTCAAACTTAACAAAACACTTATACAATCGTTCTAATCTTATTTTATACTTGATTCTTGCATGAAACTTGACAACGTGATTCACATGCTATATAATCGAGTCGTAATGAGCCATAGGACTAATTGAACACATTTCGCTCGACCTTGTGTCGTAACCGGTTAATTGATACAACTTACTTGTTTAGGTCAAGGCTAAGCAACATTCATGCACACGTTTACTTTGTGAAGTACATTTATACTCGTGCACTCGAGGTGAGATCATAGTCCCATCTTTCAAACAACTTTTATGCTTTAAACTATGGGATGAGAAACATATACGTATCATGCTTTTACACTTTGAACACAAGTACGAAAACGAACATTCCACGTACGGGTTTGAACAAAAAGTCTCAATTCAGTTATCATTAGTTACACTTGCAGGGTGTAAACGTGAACTTATATTATGTGATCACATGGGCTTGACGAGCCTCATTCGGATGGTTCGCTACCGTTAGTGGATGAAATATATTTTCGGGTCTAGTGTATGTTCTAACACTACGCAAAGGGTGCAAAACAGTTAAGTTTGATAATTGGGTGCCCGGGATACAAACAACAACTTTGGAATGCAAATGATTTTGATAATCATCTTATACTAAATCTTGTGGTTCAAATACAACGTTTACTAAAACACCTATGATTTCACCAACGTTTTTCGTTGACAGTTTTCTATATGTTTCTCAGGTTCATACTTGGGTATTTGATACATGCTTCCGCGTACACTCATACTTGCTTGGAGTTAAGCATACATGCATACACTCTGATTTCTTGCTTGGGGTCAAGCATACATACATACATACGCTAGTGATAGCACCTTTGGATTCAAACATATCGTTTACATACTTACGCTATTTATAGCAACCGTGATTTTAAACTAATTATGTCGCAAGTTATCTCATTTATAATTTATACTTTTGCAAACTTGAAATTGTTGTCGAACGGTTTTGTAAACTAAACTTTGCAAGCATGATACATTTCAAAAGGACGCGACACAATTTTGGTCAAACGAGTCTCATATAGGGACTACGACCACGTAACGGGACCTAAGTTAGCGGCGCCGTCAATGACGATTTTGTCGGGTCGCTACAGATGGTATCAGAGCGTTAGTTGTAGGGATCTAGGATGTGCATTAGTGTGTCTGACAGAGTCGTTAGGACGCATTAGTGAATCTAGACTACAACCGGATAGTTAGCCATTGCATTCTGACATACATTTGCTATAGATAGCACTTACTTGACTACTTGTGCATTATACTTGAATCATTCTTAGGCAAACTTCTTAATGGTACCAAGTTTTCATCATACGAACTCGTATTCTGCAACTTTCTGGTAACACGCGTAAATTCAAGATTCATACCCGTAAGGATGACGACGACTTCATTAGTCACACTTGTTCGGGAACTCTGTCTCCCAGATTGTTATTCGCCACCGTTTCAACTTACTATCGGTGTCACACCGGTGTACCTTACTATCTACCACTTCTTGTTACTGCAATCACTACTCTAGGTGAGTATCGTCGTCACTACTTATCACTACGATTGCGTACTACTCGTTATCATGATTCGTTGCTCTTTTCGCGCCTAAAGACATTATTGTTTGACTTGAACCGCATTGACGTGAACAATCATTTATACACTTCCCTCGGGGAACGCTTCTTTAGAGTTGCACAAATTCTTTCGATTCAATACGAGTCACGTTAGAGATGCCGTTGCACTTTGTTCATTTTAGATCTTCACGGTTACACGAACTCGAATCTATGGAGTGATGTGGGAATGGAGGTATGAGTTAGCGTAATATAACGACACTCGATCAACGTGGTTATATTACGGTAATTCACACCAAAGTTCTAGTGACACGTGATGGTGATTGGACTCGATCAACCTAATCACCACCATGTGCCATGTACATGACTTTATTTTTCTTGTTTGAACATCCGAAAACTCCGAGAATACTAATAACAACCATACCCGGGACACATCTTCGATTATTGTCGAACCATATTGATGCTTCCGAATTGTAACATCCCGCCTTTTTCCGTCAACTTTTCCGTTTAACTATTTTAAACTCCGTTATATGTTTATAACATCTTCCGTTAATACGCGTTTCAATTATCTTGTTTTAGGTAATTTAACGCACCCGATTGCAACTTGAGGGACTTGTTTCGCCAAGACACCAAAGTGGTGACTAGCCACTTGACTAGTCAAACTCTTCCACCTCATTTCTTCATTAAATTTTTCCTTTTCATCTAATACTTCCACCATTCTTTAAATTCATCAAAAAGCAATTCCTCATCCAAATTCGTTCAAGAAGGATTCGATCAAAACAAATTACATATTTGAACTCCTCGTGATCTCCTCTCCGATTCCATACCAATTTCATCAAATTTGGGTAACTTTCTAAAATCACTAATATTATGTGTTCTTGAGATTTTTGAGTTAAAAGGTTGTTAATTAGTGTCTATGGCTCAAGTCTAGTATGATTATGTGTTTTGTATGCTTGTTCTTGCTATTTTGATGTAACTAGTTCATATTGAAAGTTCACATGCTTAATCTTGAATTTTGAGTGTTCATATGTTGTTTGATGCTAAGAGTTCATGTTTTAATCTTATTCCTAGTGTTACTAGCTTCGTTATGATGTATGGTTTGGTTAAAGAAACCTTCTAAACTTGATTATGAAATTTGGTGAATTTGAGTTAGGGTTTCATGAACTAGAAATGGACTTTTGATGCTTTAAATGACACGAAATGCTAATTGTAAGTGTTAGGTTGTGTTGTATGCTTAATTACCTTCGAAACGGCATATTGTTCATGTAATTTGGTTACCAAATCATTAAATGGCAATTATGACTTGTATGCATTGAATGAGGAACATTAATTGTGGTTTTTGGTTGTTGTAAGTGGAAATTTGATTGATGATATGTGTTTAGTTGCATCCCTCGTCAAAATACCTTTCCAACGATGTATGATAGGCATTATAAGTGTTTGCGGGTCAAGTGTTGTGTTAGAATTGGTTTTGGCTCGTGCATACTTGTGGAAAAGCAGAAACAGACCTGCCCAGTGGGTGGCGCGGCGCGCCCCTATACCTGCGCGGCGCGCCAATAGGCCTGGCCAGAATCTGCTCAAATTGTCCCATTTCACGCGAAATGTTTGACTAGCTATTGACCTCCGATTCACATGAAACTTGTTTTAATACACTTGTATATGAATAATTAGCATAGAAAAATAGTCCGGGACCCGACCCGAACATGTTGACTTTTTCGTTGACTTTGACCCGACCAAGTTTGACTTTTTGTCAAACTTAACCAATTAATTATGCAATCTTTCTAACATGATTCTATACTTGTATCTTGCATGAAACTTGACAATTTGCTTCACATGCTACATAATCGAGTCGTGTCGAGCCACAGGACTAATTGAACATCTTTGACCCTGCGTGACTATCGTTATTGATACAACCTATTTGTTTAGGTCGAGACTAGCACTGTTCTTTGCACGTTTACTTGTCGAAGTACTAATACACTCTTGCAATCAAAGGTGAGATCATAGCCCACTCTTCAAACACTTTTATACTTTAAAAATCGTGGGATGAGAAAACATATACAATACATACTTACATATACTTTTCATACTTTAACGTTTTGAATACTATACAAAAGCAAAGATACATACGAGTTAGAACGAAAAGCCTCAAGTCCAATTATCATTAGTTACACTTGTAGGGTGTAAGCGAGAAATTATGTTGTGTGGCCATGCGGGTTTAACGAACCCTCATTCGAAGGAATGAAACGTTCTTTCAATGTATAGTGTAGGTTCTAACACTATTATGCAGAGGTAAGATTCAGTTAAGCTTGATAATTGGGTGCTCGTGATACAAACACATCTTTTGAGATGTATACGCTTGATAAACGTTTTATACTAAACCTTGTGATACAAATATACTTTATGCATACAACTATGATTTCACCAACGTTTTTCGTTGACAGATTCTCTATGTTTTCTCAGGTCCTTGAACTTAGGTGATGCATGCTTCCGTACATACTTTTTGATACTTGCATTGGATGTCGAGTATATTGCATACGTGGAGCGTATTTTGGCTACTTTAAATTGTGTCGCATGTGTTTCATACAAACTTTAACCATTGTTATGTACTCGTTATGGGAACTTCTTTTGTAAACTTTGAAACATCCTTTTATGAAATGAATGCGACATATTTTCGGTCAAACTTTGTTATAAAGACCTACGACACATGTAATGGGACCATACATAGATGACGCCATCATTTGACGATTTGTCGGGGTTGCTACAAGTGGTATCAGAGCTTTGGTTGTAGGGATTTAGAGTTCATTGGTGTCAACCCCGAGTCATAGGGTACATTGGTGAGTCTAGACTACAACCGGCATATAGACTTGACATAGGGATTACTTGACTATTTGTGCATTTATACTCGAACCTTCTTACTCATATCTACTCTTATTCTATCTTACTCTTGCGTTGTATAATTTAATTGACACGCCACCTTGACTATATGTGGTAATGTCGAATGCACATATGAGTTAGGGTAATATAATTTCTGGGATTATATTACGGTGACTCATATGAACATACCGACATCATGACATAAAGAATTTAAGGCGAGTCAAGGATAATTTTCTCTTTATCTTTATTCCATATCACAGTTAGTATTAGTTAGGATACTAACCAACGGTATTCTTTTGTTTTGAAGGAACAATGCCTCCTCGTCGTGCGCCACGCCGTGAAACACCCGAACAAGCCTTACAACGCATGATAGCCACCGCCGTGGATGCGGCCATGGCCGGTCACTCGTCTAACAACAACAATAACAACAACCACAACAACAATAACCAAGGAGCCGGTAACTCTAGCGAAGGGTGCTCCTACAAAGCTTTCATGGGGTGCAAACCCCACACTTATGATGGAACCGGGGGACCGGTTGTGCTTACTCGTTGGTTTGAACAAACCAAGGCCGTCTTTAGCATAAGCGGTTGTCGGGATCAATACAAGGTCAAATACTCCACCCACACTTTCTCCGGAATTGCTCTAACATGGTGGAACACCTATGTTCAATCGGTGGGTACCGATGAAGCTCATGCCCTCTCTTGGGCCGATCTAAGGGAAAAGATGATTGTTGAACATTTTTTGCGCGAAGAAACCCGAAAGCTTGAGGAAGAACTAAGAGCTTTGAAAGCGGTCGGAAACGATCTTAAAGCTTATAATCAACGCTTCGCCGAACTATCCTTGATGTGTCCTAATCTTGTTAACCCCGAATCTCAAAGGATTGAGCTCTACATGCTCGGTCTTCCAAAAAGCATCAAACAAGGGGTGATGTCATCCAAACCCGCTACTCATCAAGCCGCTATGAACATGGCCTGCCAATTAATCGAAACGGTTGACGAAATCGTAGTGCCGGCTCCTAAGGCCGAGGACAAGTCGGGTGGCAACAAAAGGAAATGGGAAGCCACTCCATCAACCAACTACAACAACACCTCCACCAAGAAGCCTTACAACAACGACGGCAAGAAGGGTTATTCCGGATCTTTACCGTTTTGCAACAAGTGCCACAAACATCATTTGGGTGAGTGTGGAAGGCCGTATTGCGTCAAGTGTCACAAGAGTGGCCATTCGGCCCATGAATGTAGAAACACCGCTCCCGTTGCTCAAAAGGGACCCAATGCACCAAGACCGGGTGTTTGTTATGAATGTGGCCAACCGGGTCACTATAGAAATGCATGCCCAAAGAAGAAAGCCAACCCCAACAACCGAGGCCGAGCCTTCAACATCAACACCGAGGAAGCCCGGGATGACAATGAACTAGTCACGAGTACGTTTCTTCTCAACAACACTTATGTTACTTGCTTATTCGATTCGGGTGCCGATAAATGTTTTGTGTCTAAGACTTTGGCTCCTACTCTTTGCACTCCACCACACCCCTTAGATACTACTTATTCCATCGAAGTGGCCGACGGAAAACTCTTAAGTGCCGACACATATTACCGGGGGTGTACTTTAAACATTTTGGGTAATGAATTTGAAATTGACTTGATACCCATGGAACTAGGGAGTTTTGATGTAATAATCGGTATGAATTGGATGGTCAAAAATAAATCTCACATTCTTTGCGATCTTCACGCAATCCGAATTCCTATCGAGAAGGGTGAACCATTGATTGTCTATGGCGACAAAAATTGCACCGGACTCAATCTCGTTTCGTACCTTAAAGTTCGAAAGCTACTTCGCAAGGGTTGTTTCGCGATTCTTGCTCACGTTAAGAAAGTCGAGGCCGACGAAAAGCGCATCGAAGATGTGCCAATTGTTAGTGACTTTTTCGATGTATTTCCCGACGAATTACCGGGTCTTCCACCTCATCGACCGGTTGAATTTCAAATCGATCTTATTCCAGGAGCCGCACCCGTAGCGCGTGCACCGTATAGACTCGCTCCATCCGAATTACAAGAATTGCAAAGTCAAATCCAAGAGCTACTTGACCGTGGTTTCATTCAACCTAGCCATTCACCATGGGGCGCTCCGATTTTGTTCGTCAAGAAGAAAGACGGATCCCTATGAATGTGCATTGATTATCGTGAACTAAACAAATTGACGGTTAAGAACCGATATCCCCTTCCTCGCATCGATGATCTCTTTGATCAACTACAAGGTTCTCGTGTATATTCAAAAATCGATCTCCGTTCGGGTTATCATCAACTAAGGGTTAAGGGGGAAGACGTCTCCAAAACCGCTTTCCGGACTCGTTATGGTAGTTATGAATTCCTTGTCATGCCTTTCGGTCTCACTAACGCACCGGCGGTGTTCAAGGATCTCATGAACCGCGTGTGCAAACCTTACCTCGACAAATTCGTTATCGTGTTCATCGATGATATTTTGGTCTATTCTAAAAGCGAAGAGGAACACAGAGAACATCTCCGACTCGTGCTTGAACTCTTGAGAAAAGAACAACTCTATGCCAAGTTCTCCAAGTGTGAATTTTGGTTGAAGGAAGTTCAATTCCTCGGTCATGTTGTAAGTGATCAAGGCATTAAAGTCGATCCCGCAAAAATCGAAGCCATTAGTAAATGGGAGGCTCCTACTACTCCTACTCAAATTCGTCAATTCTTGGGTCTCGCCGGATACTATCGTAAATTCATCAAGGACTTTTCCTTAATCGCTCGCCCTTTAACCGCGTTAACTCACAAGGACCGAAAGTTCATTTGGTCATCCGAACAAGAAACCGCTTTTCAAATCTTGAAAACTAAGCTAACCACCGCTCCTATCTTGTCACTCCCCGAAGGCAATGATGATTTTGTTGTATATTGTGATGCCTCGAAAAACGGTTATGGATGCGTATTAATGCAACGAAAGAAAGTCATTGCTTATGCCTCTCGACAACTCAAAGTCCACGAACGAAACTACACGACACATGATCTTGAACTCGGTGCAGTCATCTTTGCACTTAAGTTATGGAGACATCATCTTCTTGGTACCAAAAGTACCATCTTTACCGATCACAAAAGTCTCCAACATATCTTCGATCAAAAGCAACTAAACATGAGACAACGAAGGTGGATTGAGACCTTGAACGATTATAATTGCGAGCTTCGTTACCACCCCGGGAAGGTAAATGTAGTGGCCGATGCCTTAAGTCGAAAGGAAAGAGCGGTGCCTCTTCATGTCCGAGCTTTGAATATCACCATCCACTCCAACCTTAATAGCCAAATTCGGGTAGCCCAAGATGAAGCTCTTAAGGACAACAACATCGCACGCGAACTTTTAAACATTCTCGTCTCCCGATTCGAAGTTAAGGAGACCGGACTTCGATATTACGCCGGAAAAATTTGGGTGCCTAGATATGGCGATCTACGAAACCTCATCCTAGACGAAGCCCACAAATCGCGATACTCGATTCATCCCGGCGCCAATAAGATGTACCATGACCTTAAAGAACAATATTGGTGGCCGAACATCAAAAAGGAGGTTGCTAGATACGTCGCCAAATGTTTGACTTGTGCTAAAGTCAAAGCCGAACACCAAAGACCGTCCGGGTTACTTCAACAACCCGAGATTCCGCAATGGAAGTGGGAAAGGATCACGATGGATTTTATCACCAAACTACCGAAAACGTCGGGTTGTTATGATACAATTTGGGTCATTGTTGACCATCTCACCAAATCCGCGCACTTTCTCGCCATGAAAGAAACCGACAAAATGGAGAAACTTGCACGACTTTACATTAAAGAGATTGTAGCCCGACACGGAGTACCGTTATCGATTATCTCCGACCGAGATGGTCGTTTCATTTCTAGATTTTGGCGTACGTTACAAGAAGCGTTGGGAACGCGTTTGGACATGAGCACCGCATATCATCCCCAAACCGATGGGCAAAGTGAACGTACAATACAAACCTTAGAGGATATGTTACGAGCCTGCGTTGTTGATTTTGTAAAAGCTTGGGACAATCACTTACCTCTCGCCGAATTCTCTTACAACAATAGTTATCACGCGAGTATTAAGGCCGCACCTTTTGAAGCGTTATATGGTCGAAAATGTCGCTCTCCTCTTTGTTGGGCCGAAGTGGGTGACGTACAAATTTCCGGGCCCGAACTCATTCACGAAACCATCGAGAAGATTCTTCAAATCCGAGATAGGCTTCGGACGGCCCGGAGTCGTCAAAAATGCTATACCGACAAAAGACGCAAAGACCTCGAATTTCAAGTCGGTGACCGCGTCATGTTAAAAGTCGCACCTTGGAAAGGTGTCATCCGTTTTGGGAAACGTGGGAAACTAAATCCACGGTACGTTGGTCCTTTCGAAATCTTAGAGCGTGTTGGAACCGTTGCGTATCGTTTGGATCTTCCGCCTCAACTAAGCTCCGTCCATCCTACTTTTCATGTATCTAACTTGAAGAAATGTCTTGCCGAGCCCGATATCGTCGTTCCTCTCGAGGAACTTACTATTAATGACAAACTCCATTTTGTGGAGGAACCGGTTGAAATTGTGGACTACGTCGAGAAGGAATTGAAACAAAGCCGGATCCCGATTGTTAAGGTCCGTTGGAACGCCAAAAGGGGACCCGAGTTTACTTGGGAAAGAGAAGATCAAATGCGAAAGAAACACCCTCATCTATTCCCGGTTCCGGAAACGTCAGATTCCGAGGAAGAAACAACGACCACTACGCCTACCTAAATTTCGGGACGAAATTTCTTTTAAGGTGTAGGTAATGTAACATCCCGCCTTTTTCCGTCAACTTTTCCGTTTAACTATTTTAAACTCCGTTATATGTTTATAACATCTTCCGTTAATACGCGTTTCAATTATCTTGTTTTAGGTAATTTAACGCACCCGATTGCAACTTGAGGGACTTGTTTCGCCAAGACACCAAAGTGGTGACTAGCCACTTGACTAGTCAAACTCTTCCACCTCATTTCTTCATTAAATTTTTCCTTTTCATCTAATACTTCCACCATTCTTTAAATTCATCAAAAAGCAATTCCTCATCCAAATTCGTTCAAGAAGGATTCGATCAAAACAAATTACATATTTGAACTCCTCGTGATCTCCTCTCCGATTCCATACCAATTTCATCAAATTTGGGTAACTTTCTAAAATCACTAATATTATGTGTTCTTGAGATTTTTGAGTTAAAAGGTTGTTAATTAGTGTCTATGGCTCAAGTCTAGTATGATTATGTGTTTTGTATGCTTGTTCTTGCTATTTTGATGTAACTAGTTCATATTGAAAGTTCACATGCTTAATCTTGAATTTTGAGTGTTCATATGTTGTTTGATGCTAAGAGTTCATGTTTTAATCTTATTCCTAGTGTTACTAGCTTCGTTATGATGTATGGTTTGGTTAAAGAAACCTTCTAAACTTGATTATGAAATTTGGTGAATTTGAGTTAGGGTTTCATGAACTAGAAATGGACTTTTGATGCTTTAAATGACACGAAATGCTAATTGTAAGTGTTAGGTTGTGTTGTATGCTTAATTACCTTCGAAACGGCATATTGTTCATGTAATTTGGTTACCAAATCATTAAATGGCAATTATGACTTGTATGCATTGAATGAGGAACATTAATTGTGGTTTTTGGTTGTTGTAAGTGGAAATTTGATTGATGATATGTGTTTAGTTGCATCCCTCGTCAAAATACCTTTCCAACGATGTATGATAGGCATTATAAGTGTTTGCGGGTCAAGTGTTGTGTTAGAATTGGTTTTGGCTCGTGCATACTTGTGGAAAAGCAGAAACAGACCTGCCCAGTGGGTGGCGCGGCGCGCCCCTTTACCTGCGCGGCGCGCCAATAGGCCTGGCCAGAATCTGCTCAAATTGTCCCATTTCACGCGAAATGTTTGACTAGCTATTGACCTCCGATTCACATGAAACTTGTTTTAATACACTTGTATATGAATAATTAGCATAGAAAAATAGTCCGGGACCCGACCCGAACATGTTGACTTTTTCGTTGACTTTGACCCGACCAAGTTTGACTTTTTGTCAAACTTAACCAATTAATTATGCAATCTTTCTAACATGATTCTATACTTGTATCTTGCATGAAACTTGACAATTTGCTTCACATGCTACATAATCGAGTCGTGTCGAGCCACAGGACTAATTGAACATCTTTGACCCTGCGTGACTATCGTTATTGATACAACCTATTTGTTTAGGTCGAGACTAGCACTGTTCTTTGCACGTTTACTTGTCGAAGTACTAATACACTCTTGCAATCAAAGGTGAGATCATAGCCCACTCTTCAAACACTTTTATACTTTAAAAATCGTGGGATGAGAAAACATATACAATACATACTTACATATACTTTTCATACTTTAACGTTTTGAATACTATACAAAAGCAAAGATACATACGAGTTAGAACGAAAAGCCTCAAGTCCAATTATCATTAGTTACACTTGTAGGGTGTAAGCGAGAAATTATGTTGTGTGGCCATGCGGGTTTAACGAACCCTCATTCGAAGGAATGAAACGTTCTTTCAATGTATAGTGTAGGTTCTAACACTATTATGCAGAGGTAAGATTCATTTAAGCTTGATAATTGGGTGCTCGTGATACAAACACATCTTTTGAGATGTATACGCTTGATAAACGTTTTATACTAAACCTTGTGATACAAATATACTTTATGCATACAACTATGATTTCACCAACGTTTTTCGTTGACAGATTCTCTATGTTTTCTCAGGTCCTTGAACTTAGGTGATGCATGCTTCCGCACATACTTTTTGATACTTGCATTGGATGTCGAGTATATTGCATACGTGGAGCGTATTTTGGCTACTTTAAATTGTGTCGCATGTGTTTCATACAAACTTTAACCATTGTTATGTACTCGTTATGGGAACTTCTTTTGTAAACTTTGAAACATCCTTTTATGAAATGAATGCGACATATTTTCGGTCAAACTTTGTTATAAAGACCTACGACACATGTAATGGGACCATACGTAGATGACGTCGTCATTTGACGATTTGTCGGGGTTGCTACACGAATGAATGACAAATTATTTCGACTTCAAACATATGTTACACGTGTGTACTATCTCGTTTTCTTATAGTTTTTATAGACGAACTACAAAATGCTTGGTATGCTCACATCGAGGCGAAAACTTCTCTCGCCTTACACTCGTACTTCCGTTTAAGGAAATATTTTATTTAAATTCTCAATGGAGAGAGTGACTCTTCACACTATACTAGTATTCGCCTCGAGGGTGAATAGTCCTGTCGAACATTTTCGGAAACCGATAAATCTTCCGCGGCGCGAAATTCTTGAGAAACAGAAACTTGTTCCAACAAACGTTTTCACGTCCTAACAAACTCTTTCAAATATACCTTAAAGAGATGTACCTCGTTTCGGATCGAGATCCTCGTTTCACTTCTAGATTTTGGAGTGCCTCACAAAAAGTCTCGGGACCACGTTTAGACATGAGTACCGCACATCAACCACAACCCGACGGACCGAGCAAACATACGATTCAAACCTTGGAAACCGTAATACGAATTTGTGTTATCAACTTCAAATTTACTTGAGAAAAGTTTTTGCCTTTAACCAAATTCTCTTACAACGATGGTTATCATTCAAGTCTTAACGTCACACTTTTCGAGGACCCGTATAGCCGTAATTGTCGTTTTCTTAAATTGTTGAACCGAAGTAGGTGACAAGCGAACCACCGGACCCGAAATCATTCATGAAACAACCGGAAAATTTTTCAATTCCAAGAAAGGCTCAAGGCGGATCGTAGTCGCCAAAAGAACTATGCCGATGTTAGACGTGAACCTCTCGAATTCCAAGTGGGTAACCGCGTAACGTTAAAGTCGCACCTTGAAAAGGTGTAATCCATTTCGGGAAACGTAGATAGCTAAATCCGCGATATTTTTAGTCCTTTTAAAATCCTGGGGCGTTTTGGACCCGTTACTAGCCGTTTAGATTTTTCAACTCATTCGAGTCTCCGTTCATCCTAAATTCTACGTATCAAACTTAAAGGTGTGTCTTGCGAAACAAGAACTTGTTATCCTCTTCGATGAACTTACTATCAATGATAAACTCCACCTCATAGGAGGACCGATTGAAACTATAAATCGTGAAACCAAACTTTAAACCAACGTAAAAACCCCGACTGTCAAAGTTCGTTGAAATGCCCAAGGAAGTACCTTCACTTATTCGTAGAATTGGCAACACAAGATCTCGAGGAAGAAACAACGACTACTACTTCCAACTAAATTTCGGGACGAAATTTCTTTTAAGGTGTAGGTAATGTAACATCCCGCCTTTTTCCGTTAAATTTATTTTTAACACCGTCTTTTTTTTAAATAATACCTTTCGTTATTTAAATTCGTAGTTTCCGTTGACTAACGTTCATAATAATTCCGTCATTTAATTATAACATCACTCGTTTACTCGAGCATTTTTAAAATATTCGTTTGGTTAATTCCCGCACCCGCTTTGAAACTTGAGGGACTAATCTTGGCACTTGGCCAAATTTTGGTAACTAGTCACCACCACCTCCCACCATCTCATCCATTCATTTCTCACTTCATCTTCTCCCTCTTTTTCTCTCTTCCATTTTAGAACTCAAACACCCATCTTTATAAAATCATCATCTAAATCCGGATCAAGAAGGAAACATCAAAACAAATTACATTTTCGTGATCCTCTCTTCATCCTCTACATTTTGGTACCAATTTCATCAAGTTTGGGTAACATTTCTAAAACTCTAGATTTTCTCTAAATTCGTGTTTTTATACTTGAAATGGTGTTAGTTAGTGTCTATGGCTCGTGTGTAACATGAATATATATTTTGTTTGCTCGATTTGTTGTTTTAAGTAACTAGTTTGAACATTTGAAATGGGTTTGCTTAATCTTGCATTTTGGAAGATTAAATGTTGTTTGATTGTTAAAGTTCATGTTTTAATTGTGTTACTAGTATCACTAGCTTCGTTTTGATGCGTAGGTTGATTAAGAAAACTTCAAACACATGATTATTGATTTTTGTGAATTTTGGTTAGGGTTTGATAGACTTTGAAATGAACTTTTGATGCGTTGAATGCTTGTTAATGTCGTTAGCAAGTGTTTAGATGCATTGTATGCTTAATTACCTTCGAAACGGCATATCGTATGTGTAAATTGGATTCCCGAATCATAAAATACGTTTTACGAACTTGAAACTTTGAAAATAAACCTTTCTTGATCAATTGACGAGTTTTCGGTTATTGTAATTGATGTTTTTGCTTGTGAAAGGTAGTTAATTGTATTCCTTGTCAAAAGAGCTTTCCAATGATATAAGATGCGTATTCTAAGTGTTTACGGTTTGCGTTTTGTGCTAAATTGAATTTTGGATCAAGACTTGAACTTTTGAAACTGACCAGGTACCAAGCCACGCCTAATGTCGCGGCGCGACACCTCTGGCCGCGGCGCGGCAATAGCCGTGTTTGGGTTCTAACCTACTTTGTCAAATTTCGAAAAATGTTTGCTATGCTACGCACCTCCGATTCACATGTAACTTGTTCTAACATGCTTATATATGAATAAAAACCTCAGAAAAATAGTTCGGGACCCGACCCGACCCCGTTGACTTTTTCGTTGACTTTGACCAAGTTTGACTTTTAGTCAAACTTAACAAAACACTTATACAATCGTTCTAATCTTATTTTATACTTGATTCTTGCATGAAACTTGACAACGTGATTCACATGCTATATAATCGAGTCGTAATGAGCCATAGGACTAATTGAACACATTTCGCTCGACCTTGTGTCGTAACCGGTTAATTGATACAACTTACTTGTTTAGGTCAAGGCTAAGCAACATTCATGCACACGTTTACTTTGTGAAGTACATTTATACTCGTGCACTCGAGGTGAGATCATAGTCCCATCTTTCAAACAACTTTTATGCTTTAAACTATGGGATGAGAAACATATACGTATCATGCTTTTACACTTTGAACACAAGTACGAAAACGAACATTCCACGTACGGGTTTGAACAAAAAGCCTCAATTCAGTTATCATTAGTTACACTTGCAGGGTATAAACGTGAACTTATATTATGTGATCACATGGGCTTGACGAGCCTCATTCGGACGGTTCGCTACCGTTAGCGGATGAAATATATTTTCGGGTCTAGTGTATGTTCTAACACTACGCAAAGGGTGCAAAACAGTTAAGTTTGATAATTGGGTGCCCGAGATACAAACAACAACTTTGGAATGCAAATGATTTTGATAATCATCTTATACTAAATCTTGTGGTTCAAATACAACGTTTACTAAAACACCTATGATTTCACCAACGTTTTTCGTTGACAGTTTTCTATATGTTTCTCAGGTTCATACTTGGGTATTTGATACATGCTTCCGCGTACACTCATACTTGCTTGGAGTTAAGCATACATGCATACACTCTGATTTCTTGCTTGGGGTCAAGCATACATACATACATACGCTAGTGATAGCACCTTTGGATTCAAACATATCGTTTACATACTTACGCTATTTATAGCAACCGTGATTTTAAACTAATTATGTCGCAAGTTATCTCATTTATAATTTATACTTTTGCAAACTTGAAATTGTTGTCGAACGGTTTTGTAAACTAAACTTTGCAAGCATGATACGTTTCAAAAGGACGCGACACAATTTTGGTCAAACGAGTCTCATATAAGGACTACGACCACGTAACGGGACCTAAGTTAGCGGCGCCGTCAATGACGATTTTGTCGGGTCGCTACATTTTCTTGCTTGGACAATCTTGTTTAAAAAATTCACGTAAATAGTCCCAGCGACTAACGGTGGTTTAAAAATACATTAAATACCTTTAATTTTGATTTCAATAATTGAAGATCGGGACATCCTTTGATTTGTGGGTAATACAATTTTGAAGGTCATATTTAGTTGTTTAGGGATTTGAACTATTTGAAACGATGTAATCACAGGTGGTAAAGTCACAGGGACTGTTCACACAAATATTTAAACCACACTCAAAAAAAAAAAAAAAAAAAAAAAAAAAGTTTTAAAGAATAAACTAGTATATATGAATTGAACCATAAAGACCATTCGTATAACTTTTCTAGTTTATTACAGTAAGTAATACCAAAGTGATTACTCACAATTGAATTTCGATAAACATAGGTCACCAGTTCCATACGTTTGGGCCCAGTTTTTAAAAAAACAATTATACGTACTTTTTAGTTATATCCTCTGCAAGTACGTTTTATCAGAGAAATTAAATAAATAAAAATATTTCCTATTTACCTCAAGATATCCGCAGGTTTGAACCAGGACTTGTAAGAAATTATAGAACTATAGCCTTTAGAGATACCATCCATGTTCTCATTCATTATCTTTTATACTTGTCTACACCTTTTACGTTTCTATCACAATATATCAAAAGTTCAAAACCAACACTAATAACAACAACCTCTTGCCCTAGTTTCACGAAATCTTAAACAACATTCGATTAATCTACAACCACAACCAGTACATAAAATCAAAGTTTCATACCCTTTTCTCTGGCCATTTCAGTGACTACATTCGTCTTCTCAGTATTATCAGCATCCAACCCAATATACGACTTCCAAAGCATTAACGAAAACGGGTAAACCGATAACGCCTTTTTGTGAAAACTCTCCAACATAGACTTAAAACCAACCACATTTTGTAACAAACTTGCTGCTTCAACCCATAAAAACTCTGGTGCAACCGGAACTGCTTGAAACAAAGAATCGATCAACTGTACGCCCGCCCAAAACGATACGCTAGCATTTGCATCTGATAAGTTCTTACAAATAGAAATCGCTAGCTGATAATTTGCAGGCCTTAACTCCATTAAAGCTTCAGCTAAATCCACAACATCTGTTAACGTTTCGTAACCTTGAAACGGCAACAGCATATGGCCAAAACATGATTCAAGAACGAGATTCAACAAAGAAGAATCAGATGAAACCGGACACAATAGATTGTTAACTAGTTTCTGCGTTTTTGGATTGCTGATTTTTCTGATGAAGCTTCGAGAAAGTGGTTCGGGTGGAGCAGAAGCCCGTGGATCCATTAGATAACGGGTCAACTTGTTCAAGAAAACGTCTAAATGGGCTTTTTCAAGCCCGTTACCGAACCCACTTTTAAGCGAAAACATTACATGCTCTTTCACACAATGGTTGTAGTCAGTAGAAGAAGCGATTTCCATTACCTGCTCGATTGCAATACGAGCTTCTGTATGATCGTTTTGCAACTGTTTAAGTAAGGCAAGATTAAGCAGCCCGAACACAATATCGGTCTGGGCCAAACTAGATATCCAGGCACTGATATTTACAATTTTGGTCCCTGAACGATAAACGTCAGAAACAGAGGTAAACCACCGTTCCATAACCGTTTTTGCAAAATCGACTCTTCCATTTTCAATGAAAAGTTGGGCATACTGGTTCCAAATACATTGTATTCCAGATTTTTCGACCCAATTAGCCAAAACCTCTTCAAACGCTGCACGTGTTGACATTGTAGAGTCAAATCCATTGACCCGTATGGATAAAAGAACGAGTTCCAAACATGACGGGAACAGTTGAATATACTTTCTCAAAAGATTCTTGCAAGAATCAAAACCTTCGACGACAGCTGTGCATTTGATGTGATTAAGAGCAAAAAGTTCGACGTTTTTCTGATCCGATTTTGCATCAAAATACTCGCCGACAAGTTCGATCAGGGTGATTGCTTTCGTCTTTTCATCAGGTGTTAAATTAACCGAATGCCATTCGATTGCTGATAATTCTTTTTGACATTCAAACTGGTGCACGATGGTATCCGGTAATTTCTTATAGAGGATCAAATAAATGCAACAAACTGATAAGACACGTTTGTCGGGTATTGTTAGGCACGCGTGAAGATCGGGAAGAAACGGAGGGTTGGGATCGTTAGATGTTTTTGTGAAGGAAAAGAGTGTGTAGGCGTTTTGAATAGCGTTGTTGACTTGACCACAAGAACATAAAAAGTTCAGCATTTGTAAATAGATATCCAAAATGCATTCACTATTAAGCTCGGGATTCGTATTCGGATCAGATGCATGCCGACACAATGCAGAAAGAGCAGTGTTATAAGCAAGCAATCGATCATCAAGTTTTTCGCGACTGTTGATGAACATCAGCCAAAGCTCATAAGATGAATCATTGTATTCAACCTGGATAAAACAAATCAATGCATGAAAAAGGGTGTAAAATAATAAAGGTAAACAATTATAGTGTGATTTATTGAAGGTCTAATTATAGGGTGATTTATTGTATAATTTTCCATTGGATCTGTTAGGTTGTTACTTACTTAGTATGCAATGTGAAATTGACAAGTTCTAATATGTATGGATTGAGATTGCCACTTCTATAATAGCAAACTTATTTCTTATTTTTATTAATTTTTTTCCTTTTTTTCATACTTATTTCAGTGACTTGTTCATTAATTTACATTTCGGGTACCCCACACCGAGTTGTGATCATGTGAATCCAACAATTTGCTTGAAATCTAAGGGACCAATCAGAGAGCGACAATCAAATGTCACTGACTCCTCTTTTTTCCCAATTTTTCTTTTTAATTTAACCCGATTTAGAGCTTAGGGTTTAGGGTTTTAGGTTTAGTCCCCAAAACCCTAAACCCTAAACCGTTCGTGTTAGAAACTCAATCTAAACCCTAAACCCTAATTTCTAAACCCTAATTGCTAACCCTAAACCCTAATTTCTAAACCCTAATTTCTAAACCCTGATATAGGGTTTAGGGTTACGGAAGTCAATCACATGTGAACCACATTTTAGAGTAGTTGACTACATGTGAGAACAAGTGATTGTCGCGTTGTGATTGGTCCCTTGGATTTCAAGCAAATTATTGGATTGAAAAAAATATTTCACAGCCCACACCTCATATTTGTGGGATTATGTATTGTTTAGTGTGTAGACCTCTGACTGCAGTTAACTTATAAATAAAAGCATGAGATTTTCAGTTTCTGAATTATATGGTAGCAAAGAGAGAAAGATGAGGTACATACTGCATAGTAAAACATGTCATCTTCTCCAATTGACTTCTGATTGCTATAGTAAATGTGCAAATACACAATCCATAGAAGTACAGACTTAGGGTGTTCCTCAAGGGCTCGAGCGAGGACTATAAGAGCCTGCATATTTCCATTAAGTAATACACGCAACATACAACATCAAGAACGGAACATTAAATGTGTAAGAGATACTGTATCAAATATACAAGATCCATAACATTTATTAAAAAAATTGTAAGACATGCTTCTCAAATAAAAATAAAAATAAAAATAGTAAGATATTGTATCGAATAAGGTACCTCTCTGCGTCCCTTCTGCTTGTTAACCTCTCTAGTTAGATTATGAAAAGCTATCTCAAGGGGATGATAAGTATCATCCATATGCTGTTCTGGCTGGTCCTATATATATAGATAACTTACATATATATGTCAAGAGAACAAGGTCTAGTATCAAAATCGGTTCATGTGGCAAAAAAAAAAAAAAAAAAAAAAACAAAAAAAAAAAAAAAAAATTGTTTAATCTATTTTACTATACTTGATCAAAATTTAATTAACCACATGATTACACTACCATAGGCATATTGGCTATATAAAATTTTCAGCCACTCCTAAACAAATTATTCATAATAAACTATTGTTGAGACGATTGCAAGGTTGCATAAATCGCTACTCGGGGAGTACTTGGTCGGGACTTTTTAAGGAGTACTAGGAAACTTGGGGAGTACTCGGATGCTAAGCAAGTTTGACTTTGACCAAGTTTTGACCAATTTTCCGAGTAATTCCAAGTTTTGACCGATTATCCGAGTATCCCGAGGTTTGACCGAGTATTTTCCAAGTACTCGCCGAGTAATTCCGAGCCTCAACGAGAAAATGTATGTCTACATATAAGATGCCACTATAATCAAACTGTAATCAAGTGAACATGTGGACTGACCTCTTTGACATTTTTACCATGAAAATACGAAGATTGTCGGTTCCAACCACCATGGACCTCAATGCGTGTTTCGGGACCATGCAGACACGGCTCATCTGAATGCAAATCTGCAAAAACTGAGCTTGAAACAACCAACGAACCACTGAAATACTTCTGCCAACGTTGTTCGAAACTCTGCGCTACAAGATACTTATACGCATGTGAATCACATTTCAGACTGTCTAAGCTTACGAGATACGTAGGCGGAGTTACAGGACAACCAAGACACTTTGAAACTGTACAATCCACAAATGTAACATGAAAATATATTAGTAGAATTGTACAAACTAAATTCTAGAAGAAGAAAAAAAAAGACAAGATTGGGTTAAAGATTCGTACCGTTTCGGTTACAATCATTGCTTTTGGATGAATAATCTCTGACATGTTGCATTGGACACTCATCATCATTACATTTACCTCTTAATTCAAACATGCAAAGAGACCAAAAGGGATTAACTGCTACGTTGTTAGAGTAAGAACCAACGTCACTGACATACATGTCCAATAAAGATAATGTCTTCGAATTGGCGATTGAATCATTACGCTGGGCCCCAGAAACATTATAAACTTTTTTCTCATTAAAATTACTGTTAGTTTGTGACTGCATGGAATTCATTGCGGCTAAGAACTTTACATGACCAAAAGCAGTCCTCAAAACTGGCTCATTCAAAGAAACTTTTTTCACTGGTACTTCATCACACGTTGGTTCTATATCAAAAACGAATATATAGAATTAAAAACAATGAATAAGATTGAAATGCCAGAATACATAATGATTTATAATACATTTGATATGATTTTTTTTTTTAAATACTCAAAGAGCCAAACTACAAACAATACGTACCTCTAAAATCATAAAGTTGGTCTTTATCCGTATCAGGAGGTACAACTTCACGATCTGCCATTATTTCTTCATCTTCCCTATCAACAGTAGCAGGCTGCATGTTCTGTTCCGTTTCATTCTTTTTTGAAGTTCTATTTGCTAACCTCGCAAACAGTTGAGACCTCAATGTTGCTTCAAGAAGCAATGAATCCTCAGTTGGGTCAGGGGTAATTTCGTCATTATTCACTTCTTCAGGGGTAATTAAGTCATTATTCACTTCTTCAGGGGTAATCAAGTCATCATTCACTTCTTCAGCCTTTTCGCCACCAGATATTCCTTCCATGTGACTAGAATTACCACCTGTAAGCTCGAATTCAGATGTCTGTTCATCCTCAGCTAATATAGTATCTGGTTCAGGGGCAATTAAGTCATTATTTACATCATTTAATATCTCATCTTCCTGAGGCTCAGATCCACAAGTATCTGGTTCACTGCATGATTCAGAATCCAAATCTTTTCCATCTTCGCGCAAATCATCTGGAGACCTAACGTTTATATGAAACTCGTTACGCACTTGATGATGTGGCATCATATTATTTTCCGAGATGTTGGTTACAGGATTCATATTGGCGGCTCCGTTATGCTGATGTGACATATTTGGCCATAACATGGTTGACTCATCCATCAAACGAGATCCAAGATTAGCTGAAAATAATTCACGTTTGCGATAAAGATAAGAACATTTGGAGTTAGCCTCAGCTAAATCCCTTTGGGCCTTGCGATAAGCTTTTAAGGCCTTTCTTTCTTCGATTTCACATTTACGCCGATACTCTTGTGCTTCATTCAGTTCTTTGTCTTGCAGCTCCTCAATTTCGAGTAGTGATTCGATATCCATATCACTGTTAGCAGCACCAAAATGATTCCAGATATTTGAATTGTTCAACGATACCTTGAATCAGATAACGATAAGGTAACTTGTCATGCTTATATCAGCATTAAGATGTATATTAATCCATAGAAACTACATGAAAGGATCTTTACATTCATACTGTACACTTGATTGCACAATGAGTTGTAGGAGTAAGATACTGTAACATGTTTTCCTTTTAATTAGCAAACAATTATGTTATATAAAGGTGAACTGGCCTCCTCAGAACATTATATAAAGCAACAACATTTAATATTAAAATGGTATACAAGAAATCCATAAACATAAACATATAATGTTATACAAGAAATCCATAAACATAAACATAACCATTAAAATGATTGTCTAGAAACATAAACATAATCTTCATTTGTTCAAGAACTCTAGGATTTCTAATTTGAAATCATATTAAAATGTTAGACCGATGTAACTTTGACCAATTTTGACTCACTAAATCCGATTTTAACCAACTAAATCCGATTTTGAACCAAGTCACCGACGTTAACCAATTAATTACACCGGTTCCTAAAAAGGAGTAATCGGAGAATAATCGGCACTGCATTCTCTATTGAGGAAATAAAACAAATCATTATTATGCAATAACTATACAATAATAGAGGGGTTACTGTTGTAACTAGCAACAAGCAGAAGCAGCGGATGAAAGTGAACCGCTGCAGCGGGTGACAAGCAGCAGCAGAAGCTGACAGCCAAGGAAGGTAATCGATGACGACTTTGGGATCCAAATCACAAAAATAACACAGGTAGAAAGAACAGAATATTAGGGTTACGTAAAATTTCCCAATTTATTGGCAGGTGCAGGGCACGTGACCTGTCGTATCTACACCCTTATTTTGAAGCAAATGTCCAGTTCGGTGTGAAATGGGTCTAATGAGTCATATACTTATATTACACTTGATCCTATTCTCATAGCATTTCTTGGTGCTTTCATTTCTAAGCCTCTACCGAACAAAAAATGAATAAAATTAAACAGGAAATATTACAATTAGGCAAGTTATCTTCATTTTTTTCCTTAAAAAGTAATTTATGAAAATAAAACATAATGAATAGTTTTTTAATGGTACACAGCTGTATGTAGGTAAAATAACAGCCACCGGCATGCGTCAATAAAGAAACACCAGAGTAAGATATGGACTCTCCCTACAGGCATATTATGTGACATATTAGTATGTATCACCATTATAAATTAACGTCTTCTCATATATTCGGTATCTTCTCATTTACGCACCATCATAATCATAATGAGAATGATATTAATTATATAATAATTATTATTATTATCACCATTAATTATATGCATTCAAAATATCCAAAAAATATACTAAGAAATAACTCAACTAATCATTAGATTAACAGTTATTTGTGAAATCATAAAGAAAACTGATGTAGGCTGACAAGGTCCAGATTACAAAATGATTCATGACCATCAACTTGTTTGTTAAAGCTTACTTACTTGGGCTTAATCTACCTACCCTATGGTCTCGTAAAGGACTGTAACGTGGTATCAGCATAAAGATAAAATGCAGACATATTAATCAGTAAAAACAAGTAACGGAGTTGGAATTAAGAGAAAACTAACACATTAAAATTTTAATGAATGTTTAAGTTTTATAGTTGTTCCAAATTGTCTAAAATGTAAATCTATTCTCTGTACCTGTGTATTTGGAGAAATTATATCAGTTATACCAGCTAAAGGGGCAGAAGCCTCCGCCAGAGTTGTGTTCATATTAGGTCGCCTGTTATTCCTGATTATGCCACTACCTACACAACACCAACATAAGCCTTGTATTATGCCTCATCTAGTGATATTAAACACAACTTTAGCAACAACAAAAAAACATAAAAAATGTTATACTTCACATATGGGCCATGGCCCAAAGACCTGTAACCCAAAAACCAAGGTTGCAAAAATCGCTACTCGGGGAGTACTTGTCAAAACTTTTTAGGGAGTACTCAGCAACTCGGGGAGTACTCCGAAAGTACTCGGATGTTAGCCAAGTTTGACTTTGACTGATTTTGACCATGTTTTGACAGATTTTCCAATTTTGACCAAATTTGACCGAGTACTCCCTATAGATAACACAATTAATTTCAATCTTGACACTTATAAACCTGAAGGCGGATGCATTGAAGGGATGTTCGAATTTTTCGCTTCCTTTATCTGCTGCATTGCACTGGACTGCCCGGTCACACCTATAACGTCTGTATCACGACCATCATTCTTACCCTTCAGACTATCAGTTTCATTTTCAGATATTTTAGGTCCAGATGTTGACTCTGAAGGAGGCTTCTCATGTTGACCAATAGTAATTAAGGAATTTGTAGGTGGCTCAGAAACTTTAAGACGTTTTTTCTCAGGTTCCATAGGTTCAAGACCAGCAGAATCTCTGTTCCTTACAGCATTAATATTTGAATTCATATTTGTACTACTCTTTAATGCAGTTGTAACTACCTCCTTATTAGATTTACTTTTCAACTCATTTTCACGAATCGCAATCAACTGCCTTAAATCTTGGAGTTTACTACCATTGATATGAACATTCGGGGCGACTTTAGTTTTACTTGGGTGATTAGATTTATCGCCATTCTTGGAGAAAAATCCATTAACTCTGTTCGTTGACGGGATAGTTCGACTGGTAGATACGTTTTTGTGCATTTTGATGTTAGCTTTTTGGGATAATTTTCTATTCTCCATAACTTCTTTTCCCGCCTTATCAGTCTCAACTGCGTTTCCTCTTATGTTTTCTTCAGAATCACTGTCGCTGTCATCATCTGAAAAACTAATCACAAATGGGACTCGCTTCTTCTCTGTACCTTTACGATTCTTTAAATGCGAAGAACCTATGAAGTATGCATAAAAACCAAAAAATTTGTTAAGACACATGTAGATCAATTACACTAACAGAACTTCCCAATAACCACGAACGTTAAAGAATATACATGCATCGTTATTTACTTGGCTGCATATAGCTTAATGAAGCAGACATGTTTTTATGCATACAAAATGGAAGTACTAGAAGATGATAGAAATAGTGTTTATATGCATAAACATGCTTTTATTAAACTACATGTGGATGGGGTTGCAGACGACGTGCACAAATCACAAATATATGTGTATAGATCCTTTACACACATTCCCTTTCTTTGGTTATGCAACGTATACACATTCCCGTTAATTGTAATGTAGCCAAAAGCGATATCATTAGAGTCAAAAGATAGTAAGGATGACGTTAAGAAAGGAAAAAAAAAAAAGGTATATTGGATAGCAAACCATACCCATCTCGATATTGGTAACTTTGTTTGATGAAGCCCCCCGAATAATGCTGCTACCAAGATAATGAGAACCTGCTGCCTTCTGGGAGAGAATAATTATATCATTATGAGAACCGTTTAATTTCTAATGAGTAAATAACTGGCCAGATCTACATTAATTTTGTAATCAACAGACGCACCAAATCAATTACAAAAAAAAGAAAGTATGACATAAAAAACCTAGTAAATCAACAACATGATCTTTAAATAATCTAAGTAGCACAATCGGTAGATGCATCTCCATACAAGTAAATCATGTAATTTAAGTTATTTAACTAAAATAGCTAAAATCTAGTTCTCAATTTGTTTAATTAAGCTTCATAATCATAAATGTCTTTAAAACTTCGTTAACTGTCCACCGCAAATACTAGGTGGCATATATACATCATATTCAAAAAAATAAAAAAAGTACAGTAGCAAATCAAGTCAAGCAACAACATCAAAGTAACTCATAATCTAATGATTCTCCCTAAACCTCAATCACAGCAACAAAATTAACCAATCCTTCAGCTTAATTGACCTTATAAATCTCAGTGAATAATTTTATAAATTTATCATATGAAATTAAAATAGATAGCTAACTCAGTCAGTAACAAATTTACCAAAAACCTAAGATAATAGCCAAGAACGTCTCGGATATAAATATATATTCGCATTAACTGCAATTTTAATAATGATCTAAATCAACAGAATCAGAGAACCTGCAACTACAGATTAAAATTATAGATACACGAAGTGTATATAATATGTTAGGGTTTTGTAGACGTAACGCCATTTACCGGTGCAATTAGTTCGCCTCCTTGTCTGACTATCAATGAATTTCTAATGATTTTTGCATCGCTTTTATCATGAAGAATTGACGTTGTGACAGGAGGAGAAATCTTAAAGAGTTTTTTCCTCCATTAGCAATGTGCACATAGCTTTCGAGCGTAATGTATAGATGACGGTTAATTAATGTAAAAGAAAAAACCAAAACAAAAAGAAACCGTAATTATACAAGGTCAAAATACCCTTGCTTGACTAGATTTTTATTTTTGTTCCGTTTTAATATTAGGGAGGTATACTCACATACCAGTTTTTGATCCATACACACTTTTTACTATAAAACTTACAATTATAACCTTAAATTTGACTTGAACCTCTATTATTATAAGTAAGGACATAATAGTCAATTAGGTGTATATGGATCAATATTGAGTGTGTGAGTATCATCCCCTTATAGCAATTCTCGTTACAAGGTGCGAATGAGTAAATGATGAGGTTTCGATAAATATAATGATTCTTCGGAATGCCCAAGATTAGTGAAGTTGTTGGTAAGTTTATTGCTAATGTGGTGGAATATGAAAGGTTCTCCGGTAACAAAAGGGTAATCACATATATCAAAATTATGATAAGGCTACTCCGAATGAAAAATCGAAGTTGTCTTGCTGGAGCTGTGATATAATTTGCTACTTTGTAAAGGAATTGCAAGGTTATTTTTGCTAATAAATGTCAAGATCTTACACAGATATGTGTTGAATTATGACTTTGGTTTCGAGAGCTTTTTAAGTACATAACTGTGGGTAATATGTGGTTGGATCATCATCTCGATTGCTCATTATTTGAAGTGTCTTCAGAGATTTTCGAAGGGTTTGAACACAGATTGTAATCGTTTGTATACATTTGATGTTCTAACACAGTTTTGAAGTCAAAGTATAGCTTTGAAAGATGTAGGAATCTAAAAGTGATGGTACCGGTTATATCTCGAATTGAATTCCGAGATTTCAAAATCAGAATATGTAATTGGGTTTGAATGAGTATGGTTGTTTTGATTTCTATGAAAGAATGTATATTATAGTGAAAGTAGGAAGTATAGTTGATAATTTGCTTAATCTGATTTGAAAAATGTAACATATTAATTGTGAATATATATATATATATATATATATATATATATATATATATATATATATATATATATATATATATATATATATATATATATATATATATCGGGTATTACCTACCAGTTAAAAAAATTTTCACAATTAATATTTTGTACATAAGAATTTTATTACAGTCTTTATGAAAATATATATGTATATATTCTCTTTAGATGTAACATAGATTTTAATGAGTCAATATTAAACTCATTCGATTTATGGTTAAAACCATAATTGAATAATCCATTGAAGGCTTTAGAGATTAAATAAGTATTTCTTCAATAATATTGAAATTATGAATCAATACTTCGTTATTTGTTGAGATGTGATGTTGGTTTTCGTTAAATTCTTGTGAACTTCGCAAAGTACGAATGATGTTATCTGAAAAGTTTCGGTTACATCAATGATGAAGTGTAAAATCAAATATATACTTGATTTATTAGGAATTGGAATTTGTTGAATTGAGACAGAGATTGTAGTTAACGATGGTTTGAGACAGAGATTGTAGTTAACGATGGTTAAGTCGCGGGCGAGAGACGTACATTATTACATATTTGTAATATGAATTAACCGAGTAGTTAAGATTCACACACAATAGCTTAGCACGGAAAGATTTATTTTTATTTCAAAATATATATATATAAAATATACATATAATTTCTTCAGAGGGAATAAGTTAATTCTTCATAACTCGTTGATACAATATACGCGTTATTGATTCGTAATGATGTCCACAGTGATTCTTGAACTGACGGAGTTTGTGTTGTTATGGGTGTTGTTGATTCTAATGTTGACTGTACTGACGATGCTGGTGACGCTGACGGTACTATTGATGTTGTTGGTAAAACAAGTTTAGCTTGTTAATTACACACCATTTTTGTCAGGGTTTCTACTCTTCCTTCTATCATTTTGGTTCGCTTAACTGATTTATGATTAGGGCTAGATTAGATAACCTCTAAGACTTTAGAGATTACATAATCGATGTGGAATGTTTCTCCAATGAAGTTATGAATTAATACTTCGTCAGTTATTGTTGTTGGTACTCCTTGGTATATATGGTGCGTATGACGTTGATGCTCGTGGGACAGATTGTGAGGTTGAGGTTTACGACGCGGTTGTGGTTGGGGTGGTAATGGTACTTTTGGCATTGATGATGGTGGTACTGGTTATGCTTCTGGTGCTGCTGCTGGTGTTTGTAACCTTTGCACCATATTCTCCAAAGCCACTACTCGAGCGCGAAGCTCGTTGACTTCTTCTATTACACCGGGGTGATTGTCAGTTCGGACGAGCGGATAAATAAAATCTAAAATTTCATGTAATATATAATCGTGACGAGATACTCTGGAAATGAGAGAGAAAATGGTGTTTCGGACAGGTTCGCCGGTAAGTGCTTCAGGTTCTTCGTCAAGAGGGCAATGTGGTGGATGGAAAGGATCGCCTTCTTCTTGTCTCCAATGATTGAGGAGGCTACGAACCCATCCCCAATTCATCCACAATAGGTGATGACTGATTGGTTGATCCATTCCGGTCACACTGCTTTCGGAGCTTGAGTGAGATTCCATTTCGGAATTCGAGTAACTTGAACTAACGACGAATTCCATTTCGTACGATTTGATAAAGGATTTTTCGATATACAATGATTTTTTCGGCTATCGGGTGATATTCTATTTACATAGGATATATATATATATATATATATATATATATATATATATATATATATATATATATATATATATATATATATATATATATATATATATATATATATATATATATATATATATATATATATCAAAAGATTTCATAGATTACAGAGGAATTTGCGGGATATGTCAGACAAAGTTTAAAGTAACAGATACGATAAGATATGATTTAGCAGATACGCTAAGATATGAATTTTGTCTATACACTACTCATGCAATTAATGTAGCAAGACGTGTCTAGACTAATAATGATAAGTAGGTAATTTCATAAGGATGATAAGGAGATGATTTCCGACTAGAAATGATAAGCAAAACTTTTGACATGCAGACACGGTCGAAGTCCAGACTCACTAATGCATCCTAACGACTTATCAGTTAGACCCACTAATGCAGACCTGGTTCGCTAAGACCACCCCTCTGATACCAACTGTAGAGACCCGTCCTAATCCATCCAGACGAAGTCCATATCGATTATAAACGATTCACAACAGTTGATTACATCGCGAGGTACTTGACCTCTATATGATACATTTTACAAACATTGCATTCGTTTTTGAAAAGACAATCTTTCATTACATCGAAAGTTGACGGCATGCATACCATTTCATAATATATCTAACTATAATTGACTTAATAATAATCTTGATGAACTCAACGACTCGAATGCAACGTCTTTTGAAATATGTCATGAATGACTCCAAGTAATATCTCTAAGATGAGCAAATGCACAGCGGAAGATTACTTTAATACTTGAGAATAAACATGCTTTCAAGTGTCAACCAAAAGAAGGTTGGTGATTTCATTAGTTTAACATAAATAATCATTTCCATCATTTAAATAGACCAGAAGAATTTTCATTTTCAGTTCTCATAAATATACGTCCCATGCATAGAGACAAAAATAATCATTCATATGGTGAACACCTAGTAACCGACATTAACAAGATGCATATAAGAATATCCCATATCATTCCGGGAAATTCTTCGGACATGATAAAAACAACATCGAAGTACTAAAGCATCCGGTACTTTAGATGGGGTTCGTTAGGCCCAATAGATCTATCTTTAGAATTCGCGTCAATTAGGCGTGCACTAATTCTCAAAATTAGTGATGTTACCTAATTCTTAGGCTACCAAGCTAAAAGGGGCATATTCGGCTTCGATCATTCAACTATATAATGTAGTTTTGATTACTTGTTTCTATTTCGTAAAACATTTATAAAAATTTCGCATGTATTCTCAGCCCAAAAATATAAAGGGTAAAAAGGCAAATAAACTCACCATACTGTATTTTGTAGTAAAAATGCATATGACGTCATTGAACAAAAGTAGGGTTGGCCTCGGATTCACGAACCTAAATTAATTATGTATATTTATATTTTGGTCAAAATTTGTCTTAATATTTTAAGTCAAGTCATAGTGTACCACAATCCTAATGCTCGAGACTAATATGCAAAAGTCAACAAAAGTCAATTTGACTCAAAATGATTTCCAAAATCTATACATGATTAATATATAGTTTAAATATCGTCGTTTTATATTTTTTAAATATCTTTAAAAGATTTATTAGAGTAAATAATATAATTCATTTATTAATAAATAAGACTTTATAAAAAAATATACTTTTATATATCTTAAGTAATAAAATTTATAAAGTTCATTTAATATCATAAAGATAATATGATAGGTATTATTAAAGAAATTTTATTACACGTAGTAAAAATATGTTTGTATCTCATATGTATTTGATAAAATAATATCTATAATACTAGTAGGTAAAAGTTGCATTATTTTGTAATAATAATAATTATTATTCTATTAATTAAAATATCAATATTTATAATTACTAAAATAAAATGATAATTCTAATTATGATAACATTAATATTTATGATACTTTTTAATATTATCTTTTAAAATAATAATTCTATTTAAAATGATAATAATAATGATATTTTATAGTAACAATGACATTTCTATTAAAATGGTAATTTTTGTTAAAATGATAGTTTTAATATAACGATACTTTTAATAATAATAGTGTAACATCCTCAATCGAGCCTAGTTGTGAGATTACTAAAGTGCCCTTAAGTTAGTGTTGTGTTATTTGTATGCTTTTATTTTTATTTAATATTTACTATTAAATAATAATGTGGTTAGGACCAGTTTGTGACAAGGGTCACAGAACAGGTTTGTTTATTTAATTTGGACTTCGTTTGGGTTGCCAAATGATGTACGAAAGATATCAGATAACTGATAAATACCCGTGTGTCACACAGTGTGAGAATTAAACCCACTTTAGATGACTTAGGCAGTCTCTCTCTTGCATTTTCCAGATCCTTCCCAAACACACCCGTTCTTCATCTTCCTCACCTACAATCAAACCCTAATCCTTAATCTTTAGCTAGAGCTCAAATTGTTCATATCTTTGTGTTCCTTGTGATTTACTGATTCTAACAAGGTAAGGTTCATAGCTTTTCATGCTTTAATCTTCAAGAAAATGGAGTTTTTGTGTTAGTTTTCATAAAAGTGTAAATTTGTGTCAAAACAAGTGATTTAAGTGTTGTTATGGTCAAATTGTTGTGGGTTTTGAGTCTATAACAGGTAGTGAACGAGTTGTGATCGATTTTGGTGTTTAAAACGAGCTCTAGATCGAGATTTGAGGATTTCATCGTGAAGTCCGTAGCCTGTGTTCAGTTTCTGATGAAGATGAACACACTCGGCCGACTGTCGGTCGACAGTCGACCGACTGAGGTAGTGGACCGACCGATTGACAGACAACCGACCGACTGTTGAGTGAACCGACCGATTGAGATTTACCTTCGGCCGATTGATGTAATACCAAATGAATCGACCGACTGGGAAGGTCAGTCGACCGATTGTGTCGACAGTCGACCGACTGTAAGAGTCAGTAGACCGATTGAGTGTCCAGGGCAGAATATTTTACCTAAGTGTTGATTTTTTAGCCATTATGCTGCCCGTTTGTATTTTGGTGTTTAGGATGTAAATTTTGAAAGTGCATAAGTGTTAAGCAGGAAATTTTTAGCGGACAGTTTTCTGACAAAATTTTCTGTATTGTGTTATTTGGTATTTATGGACATAAACTAACTCGTGTATATGTATTTCTCAGGAGAAAAGGAGAAAGAGAAGGTTCAGTGATCAGATAGCTGAACACCTTCTCGTTTGCTGGTATTTGGTGAGTGGGACTATCTGGAGAATATAGTATATAGAAGCATGTTATATTATGATTGCCATGCTTGTTAGATATACTTATTGTTGTGGTTAGTTAGTACTTGTGATGACTGCATGTTAGTTGATGCTTGTCTGCTGGAGCCCGGTGCGTCCCTATTGTGTGGTAGCCTCGGTATGAGAGATCAACCTGCGGGTTGGGTTCCTCTGTGGTAGCTTAGACAACCGTGGTGTATATATATGTGAATGATGCGTCCGTCGCGTGTGGATTGTGTATATACATACGGTGGTGGAGGAACTTCTGGTAAGCCCCAGTCCGATCAGCTGGTGGTTAATGGTTTGGCCGAGCCGCCAGAGTCTCTGTAGACGGCACTTGGGTGATGTTTGTGTGTTAGACTTTTGTGACATGATTAGTATAACACTTATGTATGCTATGGCCTGTAGTTAGTCGTACTCACTTAGCTTCGTGCTAATTCCCCTCTATCTCCTCCCTGCAGGTTGTTAGCTTTTGTAGATAGTGCTTTTGGGAGAAGACAGGCATGGTGATGTTATGTTTGACAGGGTTAACTCTGATGTGGTCTTTTATAGTTTGAACTATGTTCTTTTGATAACAGAATGTATTTACGTCTTTTCCAGATAATATGAAGTTTGTTTTAATGACACGTGACATCGGTTTGTACAAATGTTAATATCGTATTTAAATAATATAATGCTTCCGCCACGTATTTATTATAAAAAAAAAATAGCGGTGTCACAAATAGTAATGATAAAAAATAATAAGAACGATAATTTTATCTAAATCATTATCTTACAATATTTAAATTTCATCATGATACTCATACTCATTATTTCTTAATTGATTCGTTTAATAGCTTTTAATCGTCTTTTATATCGTTTTCATGTTAATGATAATATTAGTAATCATAATAATTAAGTGTTACTAATATAAGTTTTAATCATAATAATACTAATGATAATAAATATTATGAATATATTAATGATGATACTAATTATAACTTTAACGATAATAACGATAGTAATAATAATAAAAATAACAATTTTTAATGATAATACTTTTTATAGATAATGATATTAATAATATTAATAATAATAATAATTAAATAAAAATTAGGACGACGATAGTAACGACGATAATAATAATCATTTTTAATAATAATACAAAAAATTCAATTGATTATAACTTCTAATCCGTTCATCGAAACCATTCGATATCTAAATGAAAAGTTCTTAATTTTTCGCTAGCTTTCCAACGACATGCATATCTTATACATTATCTCAACCGCAGGTGTAACTAATTTAAGATTCAACATAACCTATCTAAGGGCAATATCAAAAGTACAAGCATGCATAATCCTTTATACTCGAGCACTAGTCAGGGATACACTATTATTATGTAAAAATTTATTTACGAGTACTCACGTATCAATATTGAGATTCAATATTGTAGGAAATGTACGTAGACGCAACGGAGACGATAAATCCCAAATTGACCTCACGAGCATACCCATGATGCATACTTATAACCTCCATAGCTATAACCCATAATTTTCTTAGCCCTATCCCGCTCATAAAATGTGTTTTGAAATAACTCGCGCGTACCTCTTGTCGTAATATTTTATGTATAATACTAGTAATATTACTCCTAATAATACTAATACTAATAATAATAAGATTAATAATCTTAATAATAAAATTAATAAATAAATAAAATAAATAAATAAGTGATACGGAGTAATATAAGAGAGGCTGAAATGAGAGGTTGAAGAAATGAATTTGGGAACGAGGAGTTCGAGCATTTAAAGAAGTTTCCTTTTTTTTTTTTTTTTTTTTTTACGCTCGCATGCTTCCAGCTCATAAACCATTATGTGATTGCCGACACTCTTTTTTTTTTCTTCTTATTTTACACATGATGTAGTTTTATATATTATTTAATATATATTATATTTAATCTTTATAATTAATTAAATATTATATTATATTTACGTGCGTAGTAAAAATGTAACTTTTACTAAAATGACACGGACGTGATCTCACGACTCATGTACCACTTTCAGTTTTTCGAGCGCATTTTCGTACGTTTAGAAAACTAGCCTTTTACGTTACGCGACGTGTACCTTTAATAATAATTTGACTTATTTATCAAAAATTTACTTTATGAAAATGTATCTTATAAAATTTGAGCGTCGTGGTCATTTGCTTCTATAAATCAGTGACTCGTTGTTTGTTAAAATATTTTATTTTAAATCAGAATGTTTTATGACTAAGTTAAAAATATGTATGTATTTTTATTTAAAACTGAAAATTTGTACAATATATATATGTTTGAAATATTTATCTAATGATATAATATTTAGTCTTTCAAAACCAATTACATTTCAAAGTTTGTTTTATATAATTTACTTGTTTCAAATAATAGTAGTTATTTTACCAAATAATATTTTTAATATGAATACTAAAGAGTGGATTTATCGAGGGACGCTAGTTAATCAAGTAAAGTACATTTTTGAATTTTAAACGGAAATGATTACTAACTTTTGACTAACTCTCGCTAAAGACACTTTTGTAAATCACTTTTACCAGATATTCCGGATACCGTTAAAAAGGAAAGATTTTCTAAATCAAAGTGGACCTCTCATTAGAGACTCGTAATCATAATTCCTGGTATCTGATAATTCAATCATTTGAATATTATCTTTTAATTCCATCGATAATTATTTGAATATATTTTGCAGCAAATACGTTTATGTAAAGTATTATACGTCCAATACTTTGTTAAAGTTTTCAAGCTATAATATATATACACATATACATACATAATCATATCCGTTCATATAATGGTTCGTGAATCGTCGAAACTTGGTCGAGGTTAAATGAATGTATAAACACAGTTTACAATTCTTGAGATTCAACTTAACAAACTTTGCTTATCGTGTCGGAAACTGATGTTATGCGAGGTGTATATAAAACAGTTATTATTTTACTAGGAAAATACTATTAAATACGATACAATTTTACACAAGATATTTATTTATTTATAGAATGGATATACTTAAACCTTGCTACAACACTTATAGGCAGTGTACCTAATCGTACAGTAGTGTAGTTTTTAGTAAGTCCGGTTCGTTCCACAGGGAAATCTTTAAACAAAGCTCAACGCTATATTAGTTTACTTTTATAAAAATACAAATATATATAAGTAATATTATTATTATAAAGGGGGGTTTTTACCGTTTAATGACCGGTTTGTCGATTTTAAGACTTTAGTCGCAGTTAAAACCTAATGTAAAAAAATAAATACAAGACTTTAAATTAAAGCGTAAAGTAAATAACGATAATGAAATTGCGAATAATAAAAATGCGATAAAATAAAATTGCGATAATTAAAAAGTACGATAATTAAAAGTGCGATTAAATAACAATAAATAAAAGTGCGATAATTAGAAGTGCAATTAAATATAAAATAAAGGAAATTAAATATGAAATAAAAGAATTATGCTTATTTAAACTTCCGTAATCATGATGTTTGACGTGTTGATTTTAGTTTTATGCCCATGGGTTAATTGTCCTTTGTCCTGGATTATTCAATATGTCCGTCTGGTTTTTGTCCATAACAGTCCATCAGTCATAAATATAAATTGCAAGTGTCCTTGTCAAATTATTATTATACCCGAAGTTAAATATTCCAACTAATTGGGGATTCGAATTGTAACAAGGTTTTAATACTTTGTTTAATGAATACACCAGGTTATCGACTGCGTGTAAACCAAGGTTTTACTACTTTGTTAACAATTACACCAATTACCCTTGAATGTAATTTCACCCCTGTTTTAATTATTCTAGTGGCTATTAATCCATTCCCGTGTCCGGTTAAATGAACGATTATTCGTACATATAAATACCCCGCCCATCGTGTCCGATCGAGTGTATATGGTAATTTATAGGGACGCCCAATTGTAAATCTTTATATTAACATTAACAAACTTTCATTTAGTTAAACAAATATAAAGCCCATTAATAGCCCATAGTCTAGTTTCCACAAGTGTCGTTCTTTTATCCAAACCCCAATTATGGTACAAAGCCCAATTACCCAATTTTAGTAATTAGCCCAACATCATGATTACTTCGTTTTAAATAAGCATAATAATAACTTAGCTACGAGACATTAATGTAAAAAGGTTGAACATAACTTACAATGATTAAAAATAGCGTAGCGTTACACGGACAGAATTTCGACTTACACCCTTACAACATTCGCTAACATACCCTTATTATTAGAATTAAAATTAAAATTAAAATTAAAATATAAATTATATATATATATTACTCGTATGAATGAGAAGAAAAAAGATATGAAATTTGATCAGAATTCGGTTGGCTTTATAGCCAGGGTTGAAAATTAGGGCTCCGCGACTCGCGGCAAAATGCCCTTAAAACTCCGCGAGTCGCGGAGATATATTTACAGCTCACACCCTTGGAGTTTCTTGCTGCCGACGGTTTTTAATATATATATATAATATATATATAATTAATATAATTAATTATATATTATATTATATTTATATACATAGTTAACTTGTAATTTTTAGTCCGTTGCGTCGAGCGTTAAGAGTTGACTCTAGTCCCGGTTCCGGATTTTCGAACGTCCTCGCGTGCAATTTAATATCTTGTACTTTGCGTTTTGAATCTTGTACTTCTGTAATTTCGAGACGTTTCTTATCAATAATTGGAACCTTTTTGATTGTCTTTTGTTCTTTTGAGCTTTTTGGTCGTTTGCGTCTTCAATTCGTCGAATCTGTCTTTTGTCTTCACCTTTTATTATTTAAACGAATATCACTTGTAAATAGAACAATTGCAACTAAAAGCTTGCCTTTCTTGAGGAATAATGCTATGAAATATATGTTCGTTTTTAGCATTATCAAATATTCCCACACTTGAGCGTTGCTTGTCCTCAAGCAATATTGTCTTGAAATACTAGAATCACTTCTTTATTCTTCACACTTTGTACATCAGTGATTTCTATACGGCGGTATAAACTATGGTAGTAACGATATGGTTTACAGTCCCACATGACTATAAAAATTTAGATCCATTAAGGAAATTGGATCTTTATGAAAACATTTGATCTTTTGAAAATTAAATCTAGTTTTTACCCTAGATAAGTTTTCCGGAATAACCCTTTACCGGTGTTTGCAAAATATTTTTGTGGGTTTGGTGGGTTACAGATTTGAAAATTTTAGCTCAAAACTTGCGGTTTTGTGTCACCCACTTGCTAACCTTGTATTTGGAAAGCAACACGTCCAGTTTACTTGTTCCGTATATTACCTTTCGGTAAACTACCGTCCGGTTGTAAAGGAAAGCGTTGAACAAGCAACTGTTAAGGCAATGTCCCGTGACATGCTTTTGATTATGGTCTATAACGTGTCGGACGCAATTACTATCCTTGGTAGGAGCAATAGTAAAGCTCACCCTTATAATTTTTCGGTCTGGCACAAGGTCCTGTCTTTGACCATGCTATGCAACCACCGTTCTTACGGTTGACACCCGATTTAGTTCAGGTGACCTAATGAATTCCAGGTGAATTCCTAGGATTTTACGTTCAATGGTAATGAACGCATTGAAAATAGGGTTTTCAGAAAACAAATCGGTTTGTAATTTTGATCAAAATATTTTCTCGTTTAAGCTCGAGTTTAGATATCATTGAATTCCATGAGTTTGTAATTCTCAATCTTTAAGGTCAATCTCTAGGATTGAGTAATATCAGTCTTAAAAGCTGATTTTTAATTTTTAAGGAGATTATCCTTTCTGGGGATCTGATTCATTAGTCTTATCCAGCTAATTTGCACGGTGCCTCCCCATTGTACGAGATAAATCCTTCTCATGGTTAGGATAAATCTGACCACTTGGCGACCCTGTTTGATGCTGAGGTCCGTGGATTTCCTGCTGATTTTAGTGATGACTTTTCTAGATTTTTCGTCAACCTACAGCTGGTCTGAACGACAACTTCATGACCTAAATCAAGAAGCGCGTTTCTTTTTCAGAAGACTTTACTTCCTTTTAATGATGGAATTGATTCATCGTGTAGATCCATCTCTTATTTTCTTTCATCGGGTAAAACAGTTTAGTTTAGTCCAAAGCAAAAGTATTTTCAGTTATTTGTTACAGATATATGTGACATATGTTTAAGATAACTTGGTAAATTTTCCCACACTTGGCTTTTTATTTTTCTTTTTATCGTCCTCTATTCCATTTTAAATGAATTTTAACATTTTAGTTTGTTTCTCAATTTATGTCCTTTCCGAGGTAACAATAATTTCGGTGTTAAAACCTAGTTTTATCGTTCATAAATATGTATAAACATGATTTTAATTCATTTAATTAAAAATTTTGAAAAATTTTACTAGAATTGGGTAGTCAGTATATAAGACTAGGGCTGTTCTTTTTTATCAGAGAGCACTAGATTCAGCACTAGATTCTAATACAACTACTGCTTTACTAGTATTTTTAATGGTAACCAAGTGTATAAAGTAAAAATTTTTAAAATCCGAAAGAATTTAATCCCTTCCCACACCTAAGATCTTGCAATGCCCTCATTTGCAAAAAATCAGTAACAATTTAAATTATTGAGGGTGATTTGTGTGAAAATGATTAAATTTTTACCAAAGTCTCCAAAATATATTGGCGTTTGTTTGCTGAATGATAAATGGTGCACATCATTTGTTCATTCCGTCTTGTTGTTATTTCACATATATTTTGCATCTTGTCGTCAAAATTTGTTGCTTTTGCTGAACTTAATGCCAGTCTTTGAAAATGCGTTGTTTTACCCTGTTGTGTACATAAGATAAACTGCAAACATATATACATATTTTTGAAGTTTGGTTTATTACCCCACATTCAAAAATTATTAAAATCTAAGAATAAAAGTTAGATAATTATAAAAATGATTACAATATTAACAAAAGTATTAAACATATCAATAATTACAAATTACAAAATAAAAAAAAATAAGTAAACTAAGGATGATATTGGTACCAATAGGGGTTCCACGCATAACCATAAGTGCTATAGAATGCTTCGGCAGGGTCATACGTAGGATATGGTGGCTGCATCTCTATCGACCAAGGAGGGAAGACGGGTTTCGGTGTAGGAATATAGTTTCTACCTATATGTTGGCAATGCGCTATGATCTGGTTCTGATGAACTTGCCAATCTTCAAATGCTCTCTGTCTAGCATTTTCGTATTCCTGAGAAGCTATAAACCTATGCATTTCTTGCATCTCATTCCCCCCTCCTACATTACCTTGTTCCTGGTTTCTCTCCACCTGTGGATGTCTACCATGGTATCGTACTGCGGCGTTATTTCGCCGCTTCAAAACTTTCGCACCATGGTATACATTTAAACCTATAGTGTCGCGGGGTTCCGGCTCTTCTACTAATAATCCCCCCCGACTTATATCCACACCGAGATATTCACCAATCAAAGTAATAAAAATACCACCTCCTATTATGCTATGTGGACGCATCCCCCGAACCATAGCTGATAAATAATAACCCACACAATATGGTATACTTACAGCGCTCTGTGGGTCTCGAATACACATATGGTAAAACAAATCTTGTTCATTTACCTTTTCTTTGTTTTTACCCCTTTGTGTAATCGAATTAGCTAAAAACCTATGTATTACTCTTAATTCGGCTCTATCTATATCCAAATAAGAGTAGTTTCCCCCTTTGAAACGGTGATGGCTTGTCATTTGACTCCACACACCGTGTGTATCAAAATTCTCATCTATCTTTCTACCGTTTAGTATCAATCCTCTACAATCGGCAGACGCTAACTCCTCAGGCGTATATATACGTAAAGCCTGAGCCATGTCCAGTAAAGACATGTGGCGCATCGAACCGCCTAACAAAAATCTAATAAAAGAACGATCGGTTAAACTAGCTACCCGATCATTCAACTCTATACTACATAACAACTCTTCACACCATACTTTATATACAGGTCTGCGTATGGTGAATAAACATATCCAGTCATTAAAAGAAGAATTACCATACCTCTGTACCAGTAATTCCCTAATTGGCCCGGCCAATTCTACAGCTTCTAAGGGTCCCCATTCTATGACCCTCGGTACCTCAACAACCTTGGAATGAAGAGTATGCAAACCCCGTTGATATTTTGGATAATCTATCCAAAGTCTGTCAAATCGCAGGTTCGGGTGCAACTGTTCCAAGTGCATATCTGAAAAGGTCATGACTGGATGAGGTACATCCTGCTTGTAGTAGTTATCTACCTCCTGTTGTTCCAAGTTCTCAGCAGGAGCATGGCGGGCTTGGGATGAAGATTCACCCCTTTCATTCTGCAAAACACATCAAACACAAATTTTGTGCATCCAAATATGCATTAGTGTCAGCAAAATCATCAATCAAAATAATTACAATGACATTATTAATTTATATCAAACTTAAGCTTATTTTCACATTTTTATCAAATCTACACTTTTTCAAATAAGCATATACGAAAATTTTCGCCAAGTTCATAAGCATTCAACTTAAATAACATGTCAAAATAATCATTACTAGCAATCAAACAAGTCTCAAATGGCATTATCTTTCAAAAATCAAGTTCATGAATTTTAGACTTGAAAAAGTCCACCTTAATTCTCAAAATCATGTTTAGGCTAAAAGTTTGGATCATTTAACTACCTAGACATGTTACACTACTCAATTTAGCAACAATTCATGACAAAAATCGGCCATAACCTGTTTATATCAAAAAGCCCCAAATTTGCTCAAGAACACAAACCCTAGATTATTCAAAAATTGAAGTTTAAGGCTTCTAATCATGTTAAACAACATCAATCTAGGTTATACAAGCATAATACATAAACAATTTAAGTCTAATTACACTAAAAAGCATCAAAATCAAATTGGGGAAAAAATAGCTCAAGAACACTAAAAATCGAATTAAATGGTGTTTAGGTGTAGAAATTTACCGTTTTTCTTGAGTAATTCTTAGATATCATCCTTCTCAACATGATTTTAGCAAAAAATTTGGTGATTAACGGTTAAAAATTGGGATTTTTGGGGTGTTTTTGGGTGGTTTTTCGGGGTTTTTTCGCAGCTATTTCGCTGTGTTTTTGTGTGTTTTTGTGTGGGTTGAGTGAACTGATCGTGCAGCTCTTTTATTTTTTTTCTGTAATTTGGTCCCTCCGCGAGTCGCGGAGGTTTTGCACTGCAAACTCCGCGAGTCGCGGAGTTTACCCTTTTTTTTTTTTTTTTTTTTTTTTTATAATCTTTAACTTATAAAACAATTAAGAAATTAATTTTAAAATTTTGTTTCCCTTGTTATTTAGGACGAGGTCGTTTCGGATCGATGTCCTAGTCCGTCCCTCGACAAAATTTTAAAATTTGTCTTTTTGTAGCGATTGTTTTAAAAGCTAAGATTTTTGGGTTTTTTAATGTTTTTGGCATACTTTAAATCAATAAGATTAAAAATAATGATAATAAAAGTTCTCGTCCCTCCCTCGGGTAAAGCAATTTCGGTTCAAAGACCTAGTCTTCAACTTACGACGAATTTTAAAAATCATATTCTTAACTTAATGAGATAAAGTAAATTTTTGTTTTTAAATTCACTCAACTTAAATATAAAATTCAAAATTAATAAAAAAAATAATCACACCAAACTTAAAATTTGAAATGCATAAAATTAAAATTTCATATTTTAAAAATTAAAAATTCACACCAAACTTAATTTAAAAATTCATAAATTCATACCAAACTTATATTAATTTTTCAAATATTTACAATTTTAAAAATATTGTTTTTACAAAGTTTACAATATTAATTTAAGATTTAAATATTAATTTTAAAAACATGGTAAAAAAATAAATTAAAAATCTTTTTGTCTTTTTATCCCACTTTAATCAATCAAATATTATCAAAAATATGCGCCCCTCTTTTCGGTAAAGTAATTTCGGTTCCAAGACCTAATTTAACTCATGACGAATTTTTGAAATATTTTGGGTTGATTGATTAAAGATATTTATACCTTAAGAATAAACGTTAAATTTCGCAGTGATGTAATAAATTTTTGAACGATATCAATAATTTCGGTCGCCAAACCTAATTTTATTTAATACCAATTTAATACTTTTTAGCGAACAAATTAGCGTTTATTATCAAAAGGTTAAAAATAAAAATAAAAATAAAAACTGTACAGACATACCTGTGAAATAGATTTCTTAGTTATATGATCTATTATATTCATAAGATAGTCGGTTTAATTGGTTTTCCATGGCTGCATAGGCGTAACCTCGAGCATTCATTGTCTTTTCTTCTAAACATATGAACGGTCCGTCTCTGCATAAAGTAACAAATTCGGTATTTGAATAGGTTTGATTATTTGAACATTTACCTCCATGTGACCATTTTCCGCATTTGTGACATCGTTCTAGGTGTCGTGCTCTTCTTTTCGCTGCGGATTTTGATTTTCCTTTACCAAATTGTAACTTATTATCTTCGCATCTGGATCCTTTTCTAACTCCGTCCATTCTTTCTCTGATTACTGATACTAATTCGCTCGGTAGTATGTCATTATTTCTTTTAGTGATCAAAGCGTGTAGCATTAGACCATGGTTTAGTTCACAGGCAGTCTTCATTTTGTAAAAACCTAAAAAAATAAAAATTCAGAATGGGGGGAGAAGACTAGTTCTTTAGGGTCTGCTAGGGAAAGACCATACGTGTTCCATTTTCGAGAACTACACGAAAACAGACAATCTAACTCTAACAGAAATACATATTATCCTTTAAAGACTTGATTCTCCCCACACTTAGTTAGCTGTGGTGTCGAAATTGTGATTAACTTCGTTGTCGACTTCCATCGGACCATGTATGTAATGTTTAACTCTGTGACCATTAACTTTAAATTCAATCCCATTTGAATTTATTAATTCTATCGTTCCGTATGGGAAAACTCTTTTGACTATGAATGGTCCAGACCATCTTGATTTCAATTTTCCAGGAAATAGCTTGAATCGTGAATTGAAAAGAAGAACTCTGTCTCCTTCTTTGAATTCTTTTGAACTTCTGATTCTTTTATCATGCCATTTCTTCGTTCTTTCTTTATAGATTAACGAATTTTCGTATGCTTCATGTCTTAATTCTTCTAATTCGTTTAGTTGACTTAATCGTAGACGTCCGGCTTCATGTAAATCAAGATTACATGTTTTCAAAGCCCAAAATGCTTTGTGTTCAATTTCTACTGGAAGATGACATGCTTTTCCATACACAAGTCTAAAAGGTGTGGTTCCAATTGGAGTTTTGTAGGCTGTTCTAAAAGCCCAGAGTGCATCCTCCAATTTAATGGACCATTCCTTCGGATTTGATCCTACGGTTTTCTCTAGAATACGTTTTAAGGCTCTGTTGGTATTTTCAACTTGTCCACTTGTTTGTGGATGATATACGGTGGAGATTTTATGAGTTACTCTATATCTTTTAAGAACTTTCTCAAGTTGATTATTACAGAAATGAGTACCCCGATCACTTATTAAAGCTTTCGGTGTTTCAAACCTTGCAAAAAGACGTTTTAAAAAGTTGACTACAACTCGTGCATCGTTAGTTGGGAGAGCTTGTGCTTCCGCCCATTTAGATACATAATCAATGGCTACGAGTATATATAGATTATTATGAGATTTTGGAAATGGACCCATAAAGTCAATACCCCAAATGTCAAATACTTCACATACTTGGATGACATTTTGTGGCATTTCATCACGTTGACTTATTTTTCCGGCCCTTTGACATGCATCACAGGATTTGCAAAGAAGGTGTGCGTCTTTGTAAATTGTAGGCCAATAGAATCCAGCTTCATAAACTTTTCTTGCTGTTAGTTGAGGCCCATAATGCCCTCCTGTTGGTCCTGTGTGACAATGGTTTAAAATTTTACTAGCTTCATCTCCAAATACACATCGGCGTATTATTCCATCGGGACAACTTTTAAACAGATGTGGATCTTCCCAGAAATAGTGTTTTATATCACTGAAGAATTTCTTTCGTCTTTGGTACGATAATCCTTTTTCAAGGAATCCACAAACTAAGTAGTTTGCATAGTCTGCAAACCATGGGATTTCTTTATAATCTATCTTCAATAGATATTCATCAGGAAAGTTGTCTTGTATGGCCGATTCATTTAGAACTTCTAATTCGGGATTTTCAAGACGAGAAAGATGATCAGCGGCGAGATTTTCTGCTCCTCTTTTATCTCGGATTTCAATATCAAACTCTTGTAAGAGTAAGATCCAACGGATTAATCTTGGTTTAGCATCTTGTTTTGAAAATAGGTATCTAAGAGCAGAATGGTCGGTATAGACCACCGTTTTTGCTAGAACGAGATATGATCGAAATTTGTCAAAAGCAAAGACAATAGCAAGGAGTTCTTTTTCAGTAGTTGTATAGTTCGTTTGTGCTCCTTGTAATGTCTTACTAGCATAATATATAGGTTGAAATCGTTTTTCAATCCTTTGTCCTAAAACGGCTCCCATTGCAAAATCACTTGCATCGCACATTAGTTCAAATGGTAGATTCCAATTTGGTGTTATCATGATTGGTGCATTAGTGAGTTTTTCTTTAAGAATATTAAAAGATTTGATACACTCATCTGAAAAGATGAATGGCGCATCCTTTTCTAGGAGTTTATTCATAGGAGTGGCAATTTTAGAAAAATCTTTTATGAAACGTCGGTAAAAACCGGCATGCCCTAGAAAACTCCTTACTCCTCTAACATTGGTGGGATGTGGAAGTTTAGCAATTACATCTACTTTAGCTCTATCCACTTCAATTCCTTCTTTTGAAATTTTATGTCCAAGAACGATGCCTTCTTTAACCATGAAATGGCATTTCTCCCAATTAAGTACTAGATTTGATTTTTCGCATCTAATTAGCATTCGTTCCAGATTAACTAGACATGATTTAAATGTATCACCGAAGACTGAAAAGTCATCCATGAATACTTCCATGCATTCTTCTATCATGTCGTGAAAAATCGCCATCATGCACCTTTGAAAGGTTGCAGGGGCGTTGCAAAGTCCAAATGGCATGCGTTTGTAAGCAAAAGTACCATAAGGGCACGTAAATGTGGTTTTCTCTTGATCTTCGGGTGCTATTGGAATTTGAAAATATCCGGAAAATCCATCTAGAAAACAATAGTAACTATTTCCGGCTAATCTTTCCAACATTTGATCTATGAAAGGTAAGGGAAAGTGATCTTTTCTGGTGGCGTCATTTAATTTTCTATAATCAATACATACACGCCATCCTGTTACAGTCCTAGTAGGAATAAGCTCATTTTTCTCTTTTGTGATGACAGTCATGCCACCCTTCTTAGGCACGCATTGAACTGGGCTTACCCATGGACTATCAGAGATTGGATATATCAAACCTGCATCTAGCAGTTTAATAATTTCTTTCTTAACAACATCTTGCATATTAGGATTTAGTCTTCATTGGCGTTGCACATACGTTTTATGACCTTCTTCCATAAGGATTTTATGTGTGCAATACGAAGGACTTATTCCTTTAATATCATGAATCTTCCATGCAATGGCTGGTTTATGAGCTTTCAACACAGAAATGAGTTGTGATTTCTCATTTTCAGTAAGAGAAGACGATATTATTACAGGTAATTCAGATTCACCATGTAAATAAGCGTATTCCAAATGGTTTGGAAGTGGCTTTAACTCTAATTTCGGAGGTTCTTCTATCGATGATTTATATCGATATCTGTCTTCTTCTTTTAGCATTTGAATTTCTTCTGTTGTTGGTTCATATCCATTAGCTATAAGTGTAGCTAACATTTCAGCTTCATCAATTGGTTCATTACCTTCTCCTAAAGAACATTCTCCTGTTCCTTGTAATTCTGGAAATTCTTCTAATAATTCTGCATGTGCATCTATAGTTTGAATATAATAACATGTATCATCTGCAGATTGTGGTTGTTGCATTGCTCTATCAACTGAAAAGGTAACACTCTCATCCTCTATACTTAGGGTCAGTTTCTTACCGAACACGTCTATCATTGCTTTAGCCGTGTTTAAGAATGGTCTTCCTAATATGAGAGGAACTTGAGAATCTTCTTCCATGTCCAAAACAACAAAATCTACTGGAAATACTAAAGTACCAACTTTAACTAGCATGTTCTCCATTATCCCTCTAGGATATTTTATTGATCTATCGGCTAGTTGTATGCTTATTCTGGTTGGTTTTAATTCTCCAAGGTCTAGTTTAGCGTATAGTGAATACGGCATTAGATTTATACTAGCACCTAAGTCTGCCAATGCTTCTATTGAACTAAGACTACCCAGAAAACATGGAATTGTGAAACTTCCTGGATCAGATAATTTTTCTGGTATCTTATTCAACAGCACTGCTGAACAATTAGCATTCATAGTAACAGCCGAGAGTTCTTCCATTTTCTTTCTATTCGTGATTAGATCTTTCAAGAATTTAGCATATCTTGGCATTCCTGAAATCACATCAATGAAAGGAAGATTTACATTTATCTGTTTAAACATATCCAAGAATTTGGATTGCTCGGCTTCAAGTTTTTCTTTCTTCATTTTACTCGGATAAGGAAGTGGTGGTTGGTATGGTTTAACATAAGGTTTATCCTTAACTGTGTTATCTTCATTAACCTTTTCAACTACCGGTTCTTTTTCCTTATCTTGATCAGGTTGTGGTTCTTGTGGAGTAGGAATAGTTTCATCAGAAGTTACAGGTATTTCAGGTGATTTAAGTGTTGTACCACTTCTTGTGGTAATAGCTTTAGCTGTTTCATTCCGGGGGTTAGCATTTGTATCACTAGGTAAACTTCCCGGTTTTCTTTCACCTATTAACCTTGCTAGGTTACTTACTTCTTGTACCAGATTTTGAATAGAAGCTTGTTGATTTCTAAATGCTTGAGCATTTTGTTCATTAGTTTGTTTTTGAGATGTGAAAAACTGCGTTTGAGTTTCAACTAGCTTCGTCATCATATCTTCTAAATTCGGCTTTTTATCATCGGTTTGTTGTGGTGGTTTGTTTTGAAAATTAGGTCTTTGCTGATTGTAAGTATTATTGGATACTTGTTGATTGCTAGGACCTTGTTGGTTATTGTATGGAATATTTCGGTTATAGTTCTGATTTTGATTGTAAATAGGTCTTGGCGGTTGATAATTATTCTGATAATTATTTCCAGGCCTTTGGTTTATGTATGAAATATTCTCTCTTTGTTCCATTGTTAATTCAATACTGAGACAATCTTTTGTCAAATGTGGTCCTCCACACTGCTCACAACTAATTCGTATTGAGTGAATATCCTTAGTCATCTTTTCCATTCGTCTCTCGAAAGCATCTATCTTTGCTGAAATGGAATCTAAGTCATGGCTAGAATCGGCTCTAGCTGCTTTAGATGATCTAATGATATCTTTTTCTTGGTGCCACTCATGTGAGTGGGAAGCAGTGTTATCAATAATTTTGTAAGCATCAGTTTCGGTTTTCTTCATAATAGAACCACCAGCTGCTATATCTATGTCTTTCCTTGTAGTGATGTCGCATCCTTGGTAGAATATTTGTACTATTTGACAGGTGTCTAAACCATGTTGCGGACATCCTCTTAACAACTTTCCATATCTTGTCCACGCCTCATATAGAGTTTCATTTGGTTTCTGTGTGAACGTAACAATTTCTGCTTGAAGTCTTACGGCTTTAGATGCAGGAAAGAATTGTTTAAGAAATTTGTCAATTAAAACATCCCATGTATCGATCGCCCCTTCAGGTAACGATTCCAACCAATCTTTGGCTTCTCCCTTTAAAGTCCAGGGAAATAACATGAGATATATCTGTTCATCCTCCACTTCTCGGATTTTAAATAGTGTGCAGATCCTATTAAAGGTACGTAGATGTTCATTTGGATCTTCCTTCGGCGCACCACTAAATTGGCATTGATTAGTCACCATGTGTAGAATTTGTCCTTTGATTTCATAATCTGGCGCATTAATGTCTGGATGAGTAATTGCGTGACCTTGGCCAGTGCGTTTAGCTCTCATTCGGTCTTCCATACTTAAAGGTTCCAGATTCTCCATAATTGAATTTGTTGAATCGGTATCACTAGATGATTCTGTTTTAATAGTTCGTTCCTCAACAATCTCTGTTTGAATGATTTGTGGTTCCGGAGGAAAGTTTAATGGTTCAGGATCTACGAACCGTTCCTGAATATTCTCTGGATTCTCAATTGTGAGGTTGGGTTCAAAAAATGGATTATCGGAAATTTGAACTGAAGTACTTGGTCTACTGGATGACGATTCTAAAGAAAAATCAACGGCGGTTATATTTGTTAAACGATGTCTTGATCGAGTTACAGGTGGTGAACGTACAAAAGGTGGTGAACGTCTTGCTCGGTGCATTCACAGAATATCCTATTAGTTTTTAAAAGGAAAGAAAAATTATAAGTTATCCAATCAATAGACTTTTCTGATTTTGCCCACGTTTCGAATAACCAAAAGATGCAGCAGAGGGGCAGGATTCGTTTGGTCTCAATATAATTGAGGACTGTTTGGCTCCAATAACCCGGTCCACGTACAAATCCAACTATTACTACGAACCAGAAAATTTTGATGTCTATCAATTTAACTACTCAAAATAAATTTTTCGTAATTTTAAGAAATTTAGATAAGAAGTAGAATAAAATTCTAAGTCCTAAAAACTAGAATGGCGAGAAATAAGAAAGACAAAGAGTTCGTCGCAAAAGGTCGAAAAAGAAAAATGGTTGAAAAATAAAAGGTGACGGAAAAATAAAAGAAACTTATAAAAACTTAAAAATACTTAACTAATTTAACCTTATTACTACAACTAACTTAAAATTATAATCGCAAATTGATATTACTAATTGGAATGATAATTGATACATAGTAAAAGGTCTAAAAATATTAAAGCTTACAGGAAAAACTAAATCCCAAATGGAAATAACTTAAAAAGAAACTAAAACTTAAAAAGGCGTCGCAAAATTCTAAAGCACCTAATTCTTAGTCTAAAGAAAAAGCACTTAAGGAATTCTACGGCAAAGCCTAAAAATCTAGGAGTAAAAATAACTATAGCAAAAACTAAGTTTAAAATATGAGCTAAAAATACAAATATTACGCTACAACGATTAAAAAGGTACAAAATATAAAAATATACAAAAAGTTGTAAAAAGTACAATTTTTATAAAAATATTATTTTTATATTATTTATTTAATAAAACTATTAATTTTATAATTTAATAAAACTAATTAAACTAAAATATATAAATAAAATAAAAAGTAAAATTAAAATTAAAACTAATAATAATAATAATAATAATTATAATTAGGTTAAATAATAATAATTAATTAATAATATCCGTAATTAATGCTCGATTAGGGCTTCCTTGTCGCCTGTCAGAGTAGCTCCGCGAGTCGCGGCAAATAAAGAAGAAAACCCCGCGTGTCGCGGGGTTCAGGAATTCAGTTGACAGCTTTGTGTTTTTACGCGTTTTTCTTTATTTTTTTTTTTATTTTATGTTTTCTGTTTTTAATTTAAATAAACGATTTTAAAATAAAACTTATATTTTTATAAACTAAAATAGAAATAAAGAAACTTATAAAACTTAAATATTTACAAAATCTTAAAAATACATATATTTTTGTTTTTCTTTTTATATTTTTGAATAATTAAAACGTATTTTTACAAAAGCGAATTTTTAATAAAAGTAACTAAAAATCTTTTTTTTTTTTTTTTATATTAGCGTTGCGCTTCCGGCGTTTAAGAGTTTTTCCCCGGCAGCGGCGCCAAAAATAACTTGATGTTATGCGAGGTGTATATAAAACAGTTATTATTTTACTAGGAAAATACTATTAAATACGATACAATTTTACACAAGATATTTATTTATTTATAGAATGGATATACTTAAACCTTGCTACAACACTTATAGGCAGTGTACCTAATCGTACAGTAGTGTAGTTTTTAGTAAGTCCGGTTCGTTCCACAGGGAAATCTTTAAACAAAGCTCAACGCTATATTAGTTTACTTTTATAAAAATACAAATATATATAAGTAATATTATTATTATAAAGGGGAGTTTTTACCGTTTAATGACCGGTTTGTCGATTTTAAGACTTTAGTCGCAGTTAAAACCTAATGTAAAAAAATAAATACAAGACTTTAAATTAAAGCGTAAAGTAAATAACGATAATGAAATTGCGAATAATAAAAATGCGATAAAATAAAATTGCGATAATTAAAAAGTACGATAATTAAAAGTGCGATTAAATAACAATAAATAAAAGTGCGATAATTAGAAGTGCAATTAAATATAAAATAAAGGAAATTAAATATGAAATAAAAGAATTATGCTTATTTAAACTTCCGTAATCATGATGTTTGACGTGTTGATTTTAGTTTTATGCCCATGGGTTAATTGTCCTTTGTCCTGGATTATTCAATATGTCCGTCTGGTTTTTGTCCATAACAGTCCATCAGTCATAAATATAAATTGCAAGTGTCCTTGTCAAATTATTATTATACCCGAAGTTAAATATTCCAACTAATTGGGGATTCGAATTGTAACAAGGTTTTAATACTTTGTTTAATGAATACACCAGGTTATCGACTGCGTGTAAATCAAGGTTTTACTACTTTGTTAACAATTACACCAATTACCCTTGAATGTAATTTCACCCCTGTTTTAATTATTCTAGTGGCTATTAATCCATTCCCGTGTCCGGTTAAATGAACGATTATTCGTACATATAAATACCCCGCCCATCGTGTCCGATCGAGTGTATATGGTAATTTATAGGGACGCCCAATTGTAAATCTTTATATTAACATTAACAAACTTTCATTTAGTTAAACAAATATAAAGCCCATTAATAGCCCATAGTCTAGTTTCCACAAGTGTCGTTCTTTTATCCAAACCCCAATTATGGTACAAAGCCCAATTACCCAATTTTAGTAATTAGCCCAACATCATGATTACTTCGTTTTAAATAAGCATAATAATAACTTAGCTACGAGACATTAATGTAAAAAGGTTGAACATAACTTACAATGATTAAAAATAGCGTAGCGTTACACGGACAGAATTTCGACTTACACCCTTACAACATTCGCTAACATACCCTTATTATTAGAATTAAAATTAAAATTAAAATTAAAATATAAATTATATATATATATTACTCGTATGAATGAGAAGAAAAAAGATATGAAATTTGATCAGAATTCGGTTGGCTTTATAGCCAGGGTTGAAAATTAGGGCTCCGCGACTCGCGGCAAAATGCCCTTAAAACTCCGCGAGTCGCGGAGATATATTTACAGCTCACACCCTTGGAGTTTCTTGCTGCCGACGGTTTTTAATATATATATATATATAATATATATATAATTAATATAATTAATTATATATTATATTATATTTATATACATAGTTAACTTGTAATTTTTAGTCCGTTGCGTCGAGCGTTAAGAGTTGACTCTAGTCCCGGTTTCGGATTTTCGAACGTCCTCGCGTGCAATTTAATATCTTGTACTTTGCGTTTTGAATCTTGTACTTCTGTAATTTCGAGACGTTTCTTATCAATAATTGGAACCTTTTTGATTGTCTTTTGTTCTTTTGAGCTTTTTGGTCGTTTGCGTCTTCAATTCGTCGAATCTGTCTTTTGTCTTCACCTTTTATTATTTAAACGAATATCACTTGTAAATAGAACAATTGCAACTAAAAACTTGTCTTTCTTGAGGAATAATGCTATGAAATATATGTTCGTTTTTAGCATTATCAGAAACATATAAAGATTAAAGTTTAAATTTGGTCGGAAATTCCCGGGTCGTCACAGCTGTCAGAAAAATTTAACTCGCGACGAGCGAGAAGATACATGCTGTCATTGTGTTTAGCGTTTTTTTAAAAAGTGTTCGTTTCGAACGTACCTTGTTTCGTTTTGTTCATAAAATTATTTCGAATTTAACGGTGTGCTCGGTGAAATTTAATTCGGGACGAGGAGGAAGGGGCTTTCGAAGTGTGTGGGTGGAGTTTTTATTTTAATTTACAAAATTGACAGTTTAACCCCCTGCAATTTGGGGTAGTTTTTGTAAGGTGTTTATAGTTGAGGGGGGAAGAATGAAAAATCAAGTGTGAAAAGTGAGTGGAACTATTGTCATTTTGGCACTCACTAAACGAGGACCAAATTCTCAACTTTATTAGTATTAGTATATATATAATACATAAATAAAAAATAAATACCCTCCATCCTTCTCATATTTATTAGAAAAAATTACCCACGTATTTACCCTTAAAATCATGCATAGTTCTTATGTTTTTCTATTTTGGTCATCAGTATAATTTACCAATATTACATGAGTAGTCTCTGACGTTAAAAAATCTGTTAAATGAATACCTTGGTCCATTATGCTAACAGACGCAATAGAATGTCGTGGTGGAGACAAGGCGAGCGATTCATACCAAACCGACAACTAGCCAGCGAAAAAGAAACAAAACGGAATGTACCAGATTTTTAGCACGTACAACCATCAAACCAGAGACCAAAGAAAAAAAACAACCAGCCGGAAAAAACGGACCACCAACAAACACCACCAGATCCTAGAACACGTAAGACAAAAAAACCGCCCCGACACCACGAATGTCCAAACGAACCCTCGGCGCTTGAAGCTGCTGTTAAGATAAGCCAACTAAAGAAATTTCTGGCCTAAATAGCCAACTTTCCGGCGAGAACAAACACACCACGACAGAGCAAACTACAAACCCATATATGACGAAGTCAAACCTCGAGCAACTACCACTGACCAAGAGAACATCGATTTGACGAGATCCAAAAGAAAGATTCGACCACATATGGGTTGCGAAATACGCTGGAGAAGTAACAATGAGTCTCTATTTTGCAGGAAGAAAGAAGTTACATCCCGCCTTTAGCTCTCCTCCTTGAGAACGGTGATGGTTAGAGATGTTGGAAGCCGGAACAACTTTTAGAGCACTTGGAGAGAGAGAGAGGATCGGTGAAAGAAAGAGAGAAACAAGAAAAAGAGGGAACATAAATGAATTTAAATGACACGCATCACTAAACTTCTGGCGAGATGTCAGAGGCTGGAAAGTGACGCCTGAAAAACTTAGATATCCACCGAGAAAAGTAAGAAAGAAGGTAGTGGGTTAATTCAAGTGGCTAGGGTTTTTTTTAGAGGGACTTTATAGGGTTCGTAATTAATAAACTTACAAATGAAGATGAACGGAGATGTAGCCGGAAAATAAGAAGCTGGTGAAAAGAATAGCAAATAAAAGTAAGAAGCCTGATGGAAGAAAAAAAAAAAAAAAAAAATTGGTAGCCTGGTCGGCCTAGAATTTATTTAAGTATATATATTTATACATATTGTGACTTAAGCTTTCAACTATGTGGGTGTAGTTTAGTGGTAAGAATTCCACGTTGTGGCCGTGGAGACCTGGGCTCGAATCCCAGCACCCACACTTTTTTATTTTTTTAACATTATTTGAAAGTTAGAAATTGCGTACATAAACCATTTTCCCCAATTCACCGATTCAACCTCCTTTTATTTTGACCTATTTCACATATCAGCGCAACGGATTACCATTCAACAAGGTACGCAATATCTTCTTATTTCTATCCACACTTTGTCTTAAATTGATGTACGTTATGTTATTATGTTCGATAAATAAATTGGTTCCCCGAATAGTTTTAGAAACCCTAATTGTTACAAAAATGCAATCGTTGTTTTTTTGCTCAAATACTTTCATATGATCTCCAAAGACCTCCCAATTCTGCAGTTGGTTTCATTCTGTTTAGACCACTTAGTTTCATTATCATTATTAATAGTGCATTTAACTTCTAGATCCACAATTTATTTTGCTGATCTTCAATTCTTCGTTGACTTTCTATACATTGAATGATAGAAATATATGTAGAACTACAATACTTTGATACGGAGTATTTATTTTGTAAATCATCATCATAAAAAAAAAAAAAAAAGTGAATAAGCTTGTATTTTTTTCTGGTATACGAGCTTTAGTATAAAAAATTTGAATTTGGACTTTCCCTCAACCGAATCTTTAAGTTTGAGAGTTATGAAATTATTTGACTTTATTTTGTTACTAAGCTGATTCCTTAGATGTTCTTTTGAGGCTTTAATTATAAAGATTGGTCTCTAACCAAATACTAATGCAGATGATTACTGATGGAGATCTGGGATTCATTGCTAACTTCTTGGGCATATTCATATTTGCACTCGTCATAGCGTACCATTACGTGTTGGCTGACCCAAAGTACGAAGCAAACTAAAGGCGAAAAGCTATGTAGTTGTAGACAAAGATACATACATCTCTACAATATTTGACTTTGGCAGATGGTATTGAATCTTTATAGGTTCACTTTTGACGTTGAACTATTATCGCCCAATATGGTTCGTGGCATAAATTTATTGTGTTTTGTTGCTTGGAATGCATGATCGAGAAGTTGAAGTTATGTTGTGTTAACAAATCTCGGTTTTTGTGTAATCCAATATGTTGTTGTGTTGCGTAACTCTGGAGTACTCCCTCTCCTGATTACTCGGTCAAGTTACTTTGACAACCCGATCAAATTCAGTCAAATCTCGGGATTACTCGGTCAAACTCGGTTGAAATCAAACTTGGTCAACATCCCGAGTACTCCCAAGTTGCCGATTACTCGATAAAAATTTTTGATCGCCGAGTAAGGATTTTTTTTAACCTTTGGTTGTGCATATAAATTCAAGAAAGAAAAGCGTAGTATTTAAACCGAGTTTCTTGAAATAGATATACAAAATACCTTTAGCTAATTATATTACTATGATTATTTTAAGCAAATTATTTAATGGGAAAATAAAAGAGTTTAACTACTCAATAGTCATATACTTTTATGTTTGTTTCAATGTAGGTTATATACTTAAAAAAATACTATTGAAGCTATGTACTTTGAAAAAATGTGCTAATATAAACAAAAAGGTGACCGGTTACTTGTTAGATCAGTTAAACTGATTATGTGTCATTAAATTTTGAAACATTACACTTATAGTCCCCGTTGTTTGTTCATTTTGATTGTGAAGTCCCTAAAGTTAACGGATGTTAAATGTTCCGTTAAATCGAATCTGATATCAAGCATCTCAGATTCATACTGCTTATGTCCGTTTCATGATCATGTTTCTGTTCGTTTTCATCATCATGTAACATTTCTTGTCAAGCTTGATCTTCATCTTCATTGACACAAAATTTTTCAAAATTCCAATTTGAACGATTTGAGTTATGAAATTAATTGCAACATCTCCTAGAAGCAGCGACATGAGGTTTTTTGTTAACGATTTGTGTCAAAAACAACAATCAACAGCAGAGTGATTGATGAACAGTTAGCGTATAGCGTTAACAGCAAGCGAACTGTGTTTTTGATAAGGATTCCTTCATGAAACTTGTTGTCACTCCTCCGAGTAACACTCGAGAATCATCAAATTAAGCGGAAACACTCGAAATTGAAGAATCAAAATTCGGTTGACTTTTTATCTGTAACACCCCGTCAAAATCGACATTGGCGCAGATGTTAACTCTGGTCCCAGTGCATGGCTTGACTTCTAAGTACATCAAAGTTCTACAGCGGAAGCATAATATATAAGTACCTGAGACAAAACATGCTTAAAAGTGTCAACCAAAAGGTTGAGTGAAGTTCATAGGTTTATCATAAACAATGATTTTGATAATAATGATAGATCACAAGATTTAGTTTAAAGTTGATTGATATAGAAATATCAATCTAAAAGTGTTGTTGCAGTTTGTAATATCGTTACTAAACAAGTTTACCCTATGACACCTTGTACTGTCAGTGTCGTGGAATCATTATTATGTAACCAAAGACCAGCGGTCAAATAGTTAGAGACGTTACTCTCAATAGATCTATTCACAATAATTAAGTTTGCGTTATACCAAGCAATTAACGATATTACGGTGAGGATTTAGCATGAATCAAAGCATGACAGCATAATAATAATTGAGTACTTGTGTCTAAACGTAAAGTAGTTATAAAAATTGCATGTATTCTCAGCCCAAAAATATATATTACAAAAGCAATTAAAAAGGGAGCTATGAAAACTCATCTTAAATAGCAGTTGAAGATAATCCACAAAGAAAAGAAATGACGAAAGTAAGTAACGGAGATCTCAACCTAGAGATATAACGTTTAGTCAGTTATGTTCTAACAGAAAAAAAGTATGATTATTAATATAAGGATTATATTAATAGTGACAATTTATAGTAAGAGTTTCTACTTTTGGAAAGTTTTCTTTTAAAGCAGGTTTATAGTTTTAGAAAGTTCGGGTTATAATCCTCCACATTAAGACGTTGTACAACTTTGTCCAAACCTCGTTGCTATCAAGTAAGTCACCTTGATGGCATGTTGTTACCGGGCTTTATATTTTTCCTTATATTTCGGAGTTCCATACTTTTGTTTTCTCTTTTCGACTTTAAGTAAAGCAAATAATGGTCCAGAATTCGTAGATATGAAGTTTCGGATTAACCTAACTAATGTTCTAAGCAGAAAAGAATTTTAATAGCACGATTTGATTTGGTAAATTACCAGAATCACCAAAAGATAGAAATATCAAGAAAATACTTTCTTGATATGTTTAGCGGTTAAGTAGAATGAAAGAGTTATGTAACATGGCACATGATGATTGTAAGGTCTGTGAGTCATCATGTTCCATTAAAAATTTAGCATGACTTACTGTAATATAATCACGTTGGCCCGACGTCATTATATTATACTAACTCATGCTTCAATTCCCAACACTACTCCAGAAATCATTCATAATTTAAACTCGAATTTTACAGAATATAGAAACTAAAACAGTTTCCTTTATGATGTAATACAGATAGCACGAGGAGATAGGTGATTTCAGACAAGAATAATTATGAAGGTATCTTCATAAATACCGAGGATATTTATACTTAAAGATACGGTGATATCTTAGAATTTCCAAAATATTTAAAAATCGAAGGATAATGAGGAAAATTCTTCTGTAAGGATTTAGAATGCGTAAAAAGATCTTCTGTGATTTCCATCAGAAATCGAATCATCTAGATTCTTTGGGTATAAGTTTAGTCCTTGTGATTTGTCCACATCCTCCTTCATGGTTTACTCAATCCGTTTTCAGTACCAAACCTTCTCTTTTTCTGAGCTTTGCCAACACACTATTCTTTATCATTAAACTTTTGGCTGTTAAGGTCGTTTACAGTTTTTGCTGCTTCATCAGCATTTTTCAAACTTTCAAAAACTGATTCGTAAATTGGGGTACTTATTCAAAATTTCAGACTTGAAATACATAAGTCCAGGAGATAGACGTTATATGTATATGTATAACTGTTGACGTAGAAACGCTGCGAAATTCGAAATAATGATTGATGGTTCCTGGTTTTTGGTATGAAAATTATCGTTACAAAATGTGAATGAGCACATGATAGGGTTTCGATAAATATAATGATTTTTCGGAAAGTCAAAGATCAATGGAGTTGTTGGTAAGTTTACTGCTAATGTGGTGGAATATAAAAGGTTCCCCGGTAATGATAACGAAAAGGGCAAACATATATAATAAGGTTAATCCGAATAAAAAGTCAAAGTTGATTTGTTGGAGGTGTGACAAAATTGGCTATTTTGAAAAGGGATTGCAAAGTTAATGTCAAAGGATCTGACACAGGTACGTGTTAAACTTCTACTTAGGTTCCGAAAGTTTTTCAGGTGTATGACTATATGCACAAGTCTTTCTTTTCGTAGGTAACATGTGGTTGGATCATCCTCTCGGTTGTTTCTTAATTGAGGTGTTTTCAAGAATCATGAAGAGTTTGAATGCAAATTGTAATCGTCAATATACATATGATGTTCTAGAATTTTGAATGATACGAATATTTTTCCGAGTCTTATGAATAGAAGGGATGTTCTATCACAGTTTTGAAGTTAAAGCATTGCTTTGAAAGATGTAAGAATCTGAGAGGGATGATATCGGTTATATCTCGACTTGGATTCTGATCTGTTAAAATCAGAATATGTAATTGGATTTGAATGAGTATGGTTGTTCAGATTTCTATGAAAGAATGTATATCGTCGTGAAAGTAGTGAGTATAGTTGATGATTTTTGAATCAAATTGAAGAATGTACAGTGTAACATATTTAATTGTGAACTTAAATATTTCTCGGGCATTACCTACCCGTTAAAAAATTTCACAAGTGATATTTTGTACAAGAGTATTTTTATTATAGTCTTTATGAAAATGTATATTTTTTGCAGATGTAATATAGATTTAATGAGTTAATATACTATTAAACTCATTTGATTTTAGCTGGAACTAGAAATGAATAATCCCTAAAACTTTAGAGATTACATAATCGTCGCGAAATATTTCTCCAATGAAGTTATGAATCAATACTTCATCGGTTATTGTTGTTGGTATTACTTGGTATCTATGGGGCGTATGATATTGATGTTCGAGGTACCGAGTGTGATGTTGAGACGTGTGATGCGGATGTTGTTGTTGGTGGTGGTAATGGTACTGTTGGTGTTGATGCTGGTGATGCTGTTGGTGCTCGTAAATTTTGCACCATATTCTCTAAAGCCACTACTCGAGCGCAATGCTCGTTGACTTCTTCTATTACTCCGGGATGATTGGCAGTTGGAACAAGGGGATGAATGAGATCTAGAATTCTAGATATTATATACTCGTGGCGGGATATCCTGGAAATGAGGGTGAAAATGGTGTTCCGGATTGGTTCGCCGGTAAGTGCTTCAGGTTCTTCGTCAATAGGACAATTTGGTGGGTGGAAGGGATCACCTTCTTCTTGTCTCCATTGATTAAGTAGACTACGAACCCACCCCAAATTCATTCAGAAAAGATGATGACTAATTGGTTGGTTCATTCCGGTTATGCTGCCATTGGAGCTCGAGGAGTTCGAGGAATCAAGTGAGAAATCCATATTATATGATCGAATAAAGGGTTTTCGATATGAGATGGGTGTTGAATACTGAATGATATCTCAGTCTCCTCGAATACGTATATATAGCAAAGAGATTCCGTAATTTACAGAGGAAATTTAGGAAAAGTGTTAGACAAAGTCTATTGGGATAGATATGATAAGATATATGATTTGTCTATACTCCATTTATGTAATAATTGTAGTATGACGTGTCTAGATTAAAAATGATAAGTATGTAATCAGATAAACTTTCGATTAAAGACTTTCAATTCATAATGGCATATTCAGGTCTAGGGGCTTGAGCTATAGGATCCTTTAAATCGGTAATCCAAACCCTTCCATCCTAGAGTTTCGTAGACGCCACCCGTCAAGAAAGTTCAATGATCATAAATAACGAGAAAACAAAAATTTAAAAGTAATGAATATGAATAGTGATGACATTATAATGTCTTTGAGTTATCGAGAATCTTTATGAGTCAATAATGACATTTTTCGGTTCGCAAACCAATGCACAAAGGCACAAGGGCACATAGGTACGCAATATAACAGGGAGTTATATACGTTTGAGTCTGAGTAGTAACAAACATAGAAATTTCAAAAATCATAGATAACATTTCATGTAATACATATGTAATACACAAAATCATGATAGATGACATAGGAATGTCAAGAATTTCAGAAATCATGAGTGACATTCCTTGGTTCCCTTAACCAAGGTAGGTTTATAAAGATAACTCGCGTGAGTTATAGAATATTTTGAATCACAATGGGAGTTTCCTCCCGGAGTTACAGAATAAGAGATATGTATATGTATAATGCAAGTAATAATATCTTAAAGCTATAGGTCATGCTGTAGACTAGACTTTAATGCACCCTATTAATCTGGATTATCCACATTAAGACTGCCTAGTTCCCTACAACCACCGCTCTGATACCAACTGTAACACCCCGTCAAAATCGACATTAACGCAGATGTTAACTCTGGTCCCAGTGCATGGCTTGACTTCTAAGTACATCAAAGTTCTACAGCGGAAGCATAATATATAAGTACATGAGACAAAACATGCTTAAAAGTGTCAACCAAAAGGTTGAGTGAAGTTCATAGGTTTATCAATAACAACCAAGTTTTTAGACCACAAGATTTAGTTTAAAGTTGATTGATACCAAATATATAAATCTAAAAGTGTTGCTGCAGTTTGTAATATCGCTACTAAACAAGTTTACCCTATGACACCTTGTACTGTCAGTGTCGTGAAATCATTATTATGTAACCAAAGACCAGCGGTCAAATGGTTAGAGACGTTACTCTCAATAGGCCTACTCACAATAATTAAGTTTGCATTTAAACGTAGCAATTAACGATATTACGGTAGGAATTTAGCATGAATCAAAGCATGACAGCATAGTTAACAATTTAGTACTTGTGTCTAAGTGTAAAACAGTTATAAAGCAAGCATGTGTCTCACCCCAAAAGTTATAAAAACAGTTATGAAACAGTAAAAAGTGGGGCTATGAAGTTCACCTTAGTAGCAAGTAAGTTATTCCACACACGAAAGAATTGAACGAAAGGACGTGACAGAGATCTCAACCTAGAGATAGAACGTATGATTAGTTAATGTCTAACAGACATAAATTTTGTTTATTAATATAGCATCTATATTAACAATGACGGTTTTAGAGAAAAGTTCCTATTTCTCAAAAGTCTCTAATTTCGGAAACCTACTATTTATGGAAAGCTTTCACTTATAGTATGTTTCTAGTTTAGGAAGTTCGGGTTATAATCATTCACAAATAGTTGTACAATTTTGCCCAAACCTCGTTGCTATCAAGTAAGTCACTCTGACGATCTGTTATTACCGGGCGTCCATGACTCTTGACCAAAATCTAAGTCTTAGCATTCGAGATCCACAAGCGGTTCCCATAAGGCAACAAGGACCACCCTAGGCCGTAAATAGCGGTGAGGTTCGTATAAAGTGCACGTTACCTTTTAATTATAACCTTCACGTTATAGGTGTATACACACAACGAATTATTAATGTACTTAATAATTATATATGTGATAATATAACCTAAGTATTATTTAATAATTAGTTATTATACCTTAGTATGTCTTATATATATTAAATATAATTACCTTTAAATAAATACCTAAATTACTTCAAAAATAATAGTGTTTTATTACTCAAACATTATCAAAAAATGTCTAAATAATTAATTAAATATCTAAAAATTATATACATAATTTTTATAGTCTTAGTTAATCATATAGATCAGTAGAAAAATTTAAGAAAATGTTTTTATTATATTTTTATATTTATTTTTGTTTTTACCCTTAATTTATTCACAAAACAAGTTTAATTCCACATAATTACTAAATAAACTCAAACAATTATTTTTATAATTTTTATAAGTTTCTATCTATCTAATAACCTGTAAAAAATATTTAAAAAAATATTTTTTATTATTTTATATTTATTTTTAATTTACCTTCGAATTACATAATAATAGAGTTTAATTATATAATAATTACCAATTCGACCCAAGTAATTATTTTTATAATTTTTGAAGATCTATATAAGTTTTATAAACTCATAAAAATTTATATATATTTTATTTTTGGTTAAAAATATTTATTACGAATTTTACATTGTTTTTACGTTTAAATACTACATAATTCGTATTTAATTATAAATAATATTCCATAAATTATCAAAATTATTTTTATACATCATAATACTTATAATACTAATTATAACATACAAACATAATTAATTTGGAATTTTACAAAGAACATTCAATAAATATAAATATAATCGACAATATTAAAAAAAAAAAAAATAGAAAGTACCTCAAATTTTCTTCAAGGTTTTGAGAGAATAACTTAATTTTTTATTTTTTTGCAAGAAAATATGAATGAGGAGCCATGTATTTATATTTAAAAATGGTTGGTTAAAAGAAAAAAAATAAAACAAAATAAAGGTGCCAATTTTGACAAAAAAAAAAAACATGTTAAAAATATTTTTAATAAGTTTTATCTTTGAAAATATTTAGTCAAAATTCATGGGCTCATTATTTAATTTATAAAAAAAATCTTATTTTTTTATAAGCTAAAAATATATATAATGATTAAAATAATTTACCATTTAATTAATAATTATGTTACATATAGTTTTAAATATAATACGCATTAATATTAATATTAACTAAAGTTATTTTATATAATTAGTGTAAACTTTAGTTAACAAAACGTGTCGACTAAAAATAAATATTTGATCAACGTCGAATTTAATTATATATTATGTATGGATAACAACCCTATAGGCAAATTAGTCAATTCAAGTATGAAAATGTGAGGGTTGTTATATTATCCAAAAACTTTGTCTCACGAATTCGGAATCGATTCTTTGAGTTTGGATATGAGAATTTGCAGACACATTCACTAGATGAAAGTGAACAACTATGCACTTTTACATTTCTCAATTTCGTTTTACCACGAATCTGCCCTAATTTACATTTTTATTGGAAAAGTTAAACATGAAATGAAGATAAAAAAGGGGATAAAAATACAGTCACATGCTTTGCACATGACTGTATTACGGAAAAAAATGTAATAACGTTAGCATGTATAACAAATTCCTTATTTATCAGGTTAACAAGTTAAGTTGGTTTACATTAACACATTTTTTCAAAGTACATAACTTTCAATAGTATTTTTCAAGGTATATAACATACATTGGAACAAAAATGAAAGTATATGACTATTGAGTACCTTGTGTTGTAGCTCATGTGGTAGTGGTCTGCTTCTCTTAGTAGGAGGTCAGGAGTTCGAATCCCGTGAGGTGCACCATTGCACACAAGGTTTCCCCTTTACCCTTGAATTTCACCCAAGGATGTCTTACGCATATCGTGTTACGGGGGCAGGGGCTAGGGGAGGGGGGTTTTACCGCACATGCCCTCGCATTGAGTCGGGTTTCCTTCTGGACAGCAGTTGAGGGCGGGTTATGCAACTGCGGGAGATGAAAAGAGCGGGTGGCTAAGTCCTTCTGGGTGATCCAGTACTGCTGTATAAAAAAAATATGAGTATTGAGTAGCTTAAACTAAAAATAAAAATACCAATAGCATAATTTATGATAAAATAAAGTGGATCGTATCGGTGTGTATCACATAGTTGATTTTTTTTGTTAATATTCGAATTTGTAAGTATACATAAACTTTTATTCACTTGGTCGTTCTTGTTCTTCATGTATATAAAAAATCTTATAAAGTGGAGCACAAGATTCCTTTTGTAAGATATGTTGTTAAACAAGAATCATTGCAGAAGCCCTAAAGAACCTCAGAATGGAAAGGAAGTATTAATCCCTTTTCTAAATGTAAATTTATAGCAAAACATGACTAAGCTTAATACGTTTAAATAAAGAGAAAATTACTTAATTACTTATATATATACTATTAAATCAAAGATCCATATGAAGATTAACTCCATTTTTATAAATAAATAAATAATACAAACTAACCAGGGCCGGTCCCGAGAATTTAGAGGCCTAGTGCGAGGCGGAAAAAAAGGCCCCTAGCCCCCAACAAATAATATAAGCTATTTAAAAAACGACAACTTACGCCATATCATTAAACATAAAGAATATCGCATTAGAATTACATACCATAATAGGTAACAAATGATTTTTGAAGCTCTTCTCGCATTCTTGATAGCAAATTGTTTAATCACTTCTTCACAATTTATACTCTCTAAGATTTCATTCTCAATAATCATCAACAACGGATAAATGTTTGGGAGCCATCCCTTTTATATAACCATAAAAAGATTAATTAACAGACAAAGGAAGCTTCATCCTCATCAACAAGACATAGGAAGCTTTTATCTTAATTTTTTTCTTAAAACAAAGTTATAACAGATCTAAAAAAAAAAAAAGCATACAATAATATAATATGTTACATAATACAAGTTAAAAAAACATACAATAATATGTAACAATAATACAAGTTACAGCAACCATATAAAAAATTATAAATCATAAAAGTAAAAAAAAATTAACATGAAGCAATCGAGTAATGGACAATTGAAAATGTTATATGAGTAAAATTAACATACAATATCTATATAAAAAAAATCAACATGATTAAATTAACGAATCAAAATCAATAAGATAATAAAATATTATATAAAGATAGACAAAAATTGAATTACCAATTGAAGGAGTCAAGGAGATAGCAGTAGGTGACAATTGAAATATTGGAGTTTTGTAAATTGTATTTGTAATTGAGATGTATCGGCAGCAAAAAAAAATTGAGACGTATGAGTGTATGACGACGTATCGGATGAGAATCAGACGGAACAAGGGGACACAATATTTGGACTTCTTTTTTGTTGGGCCCTAGCTTCATTTTTATTTATCCATAAACCTTGTTCAATTTTATAGGCCTAAACATATCATTAACTATATAGTTTTGGGCCCCTAATTTTGATGGGCCCTGTGCAGCTGAGCAGCCTGCACAGGCTTTGGGCCGGCCCTGAAACTAACCAAAGCCAAAACCTTTAAAACTCAAATCTATACTTTCTACAATCTAACATGACTCACATCTACTTCAAATTACCTATATATAACTCAATGGGTAAACCGACCCTCTGGCGGTCCTACACCGAAGGTCTCACGACCAACATGTGAGAAGAAAATCGTGTAACCCATGTTTAAAGGGACATGAGGCAGGGATTGAACTCATGACCACCGCGGTATGCTGCATGTCCCCCAACCACTAGGCTATCATCGCGGGGACACCTATATATAACTCATGAATACTAACTGCAATTATTATTATTATTTTTTAAAAAACTTTCAAAATACATCACAAATTTTTTAGACATCAATCTGGGATCATCCAGGGGATTTAACCACCTACGCGTTCATCTCCCGTAGTTGCATAACCCGCCCCCAACTACCGCCCTCGAGAAAACCCTAACCAATCCGAGGGCATGGCCAGTAAAACCCCCCATCCTCGCTGCCCCGCACGAAGCGAAAGGCGATCTGGGTGGATTGTTCAGGTCAAGGAATAACATTGAGTGCAATATTGCACCCAGCGGAGTCGAACTCCTCACCTCTCGCTAAGAGAGACAGACCACTACCAGCTGAGCTACAACCGTGACTTTATATTTTTAACTAAATTAGTAATATAACTAGTGAAATGACCCGTGGAACCACGAGTTTGTTTAAACGAAACAGTTTAATGATATATTTTAGGTATTAAGTGAATTTAAACGCTAAAGTCATTTAGTTTAATGACCCGACGGATTTCGACTAAGAAACTTCTCGTTGTTTTTACAGACACATTGATGTACTTAACTTGGTCGAAATAAATGAACTACATATATTCTCTCACCATCATCTTCCAATTTTCATCACAATTACTATTTTTCTTTAAGAATGTTAATAACCTTAATAATCATATTGATAATTTTTATAATAATAATAATAATAATAATAATAATAATAATAATAATAATAATAATAATAATAATAATAATAACAACAATAATGATAGTAATAATTTAATAAAAGAACTACCTCAAAAAAAATGGTTTTCCAAAAAGAAAGGTCTCAAATGGGACCCGAACTCAAGACCTCCCGTTCATACATAACACTCGCGAACCGTCCCTCTGTCCTTGCATATGTAATTATAATTAGAGTTTTAATTTTTTTTAACCCGATACGTTTACGTTTCCTTCTACTTAATAAGACCCGCTAACCAGGCCCAACTAACTCGTTTTTCTCGGCCCAACATCAATTTAGTCCATATAACTATAGGCCTGTAATCCAAACAGATATAATAGTGTACGTGTGGGCTTGCTGAACCTCGAACAACACAGGAACGAAGTATCAATCCACTTTTGCAGCCGTCCCTTTACAGCTCAATTATTTATCAAGTGGGGTTAATTGCTAATAAATGTCGGCCAGTAAAAAAAATGGGAGTTGTTTATAGCTGGTGACACAAGTGGGATCAGAAAAGAGCAAAAGAACTCGGTCTACATCCTCTCATCATCATTCAAAATTCTAATTTTTATCAACTTGTATCGTTATCCTCACTACATCTCTATCTTGTTTCGTGGATTGTGAAACAGGAAAAGAAACATAGAGCGGTTGAAACGGGAATAGGTATGCGAAGTTGCAGCAACCTATTTGGCATTCATGGCAGCGTGACAATGAATCATTAATTCAATAGCAGGATTGTTCGACAGATGGATAGCAACCGAAGTGATTTGCAGCAGTTTATAAAGGTTTGTATCGTGATATTAAGTATGTGACTAGTGATTAAACAGAAAAGAATATATGTATGTACTTACAGTGATGATAAAGGTAATGGTTTGGGTCTTGGTTAATTTCGAGTATCATACAAACAAGGGGTGTTCATGGCGGTTGATGGTGGAGGTTAAGAATTTGAGAGAAAGAGTATAGAGAAGACGGTGAGAGAGGGGTGAAGGTAGGATTGTGGAGGTGGTTTAGGGTTGTAGCCGGCGGTTTCTGTAGAGGTGGTTGTTGATAGATTTGGAACACATTAATGATCTTTCTTAAAAGAAAACAGAAATAGAAAAGGCCTACAGCAGCAGTGGTATTGAGATAGGTTTCGTGCAGGTAGGTTTGGTGAGTTTAATGGCGGTTGTTTGAGGTGTTAATGATGGTTGTATCCTAACTGAAACAGAAGACGTTTTAGAGAGAGAATGAGAAAGAAGGATGGTGATGATTCCTGGTGGCGATATGGGTGATGGGTTTTTAATTCGAAAGTTAGTATTAAGGACAACGATTATGTGGTGATGTAGGCCGACGGTGGTGGATCGTGGTGGTGTTTCTCGATCAATCTTAAGAGAGGGATAGAAGAGAGAGACGGCGGTTGCAATGGTGGCCGATGGGTGTTGACGGGTAGTTTGCATATAAACAAAAGAATACAAGGAATGAGAGATAGAGAATGATTTGAGGGATAGTGTCGGTCGTATAGTGGTGGTTCTTTGGTGTATGATCATAACAGAAAAATAGTAAGCAAGAACCTTGCTTCCAATGTATTTGATGGTGGGTTGTGGTTAGTGATCAAGGTGGTTGTAAACGAAGAAGGAACGTGATGTTCAAAAATAGTTGTGGTGGAGGTTGATGATGATCAATGACAGCGATTTTACAAGGTGGTAATGGTTGTTGATGGAGAATAATCTCGGTGGTAGTGGTGGTACAAGAATTCCTCAAGTGCAAACGGGTTTAATTGATAACTGATACTTGATTAATAAGGAGTAAAGGCCATTATATGTAGGATTCAATGTGGTGGACAGTTTAGTCAAACAAGAAGAAACGAACAAATTATAAAAAGCAGATAGAAAATAAAAGAATAAAGAAAACACTTATGTTAACCTCTAACAGAAAAATTGCTCGTGATTTTGAACAGGAATCGACATACAAGATTTTTAAGAACAGAGAAAAAAAAAATATTACAGATATGCAATAAAAAGATTTACACGTTTTATTTATTAGTAATTATATATAATAATATTCCTTTAATTACACCTAAAAATATATATAACTGTATATTTTTATATATTCATATGTATATATCAAATTAATTATTACTTATAATATAATTCTATTAATATATGTTAATAATACAAATAGTAATAATGATAATAAATAATAGATATTAATGTTAATGTTAATACTTATTATAAAAAGTGACCATAATGATATTCATAGTGATAATAATAATGATTAGTATTATTTATACATAATACATGTAGTGTTTTAATATGTATTCATACACTTTTGAAAGACTTCAAGACACTTATCAAAATACTTCTACTTAACAAAAATGCTTACAATTACATCCTCGTTCAGTTTCATCAACAATTCTACTCGTATGCACCCGTATTCGTACTCGTACAATACACAGCTTTTAGATGTATGTACTATTGGTATATACACTCCAATGATCAGCTCTTAGCAGCCCATGTGAGTCACCTAACACATGTGGGAACCATCATTTGGCAACTAGCATGAAATATCTCATAAAATTACAAAAATATGAGTAATCATTCATGACTTATTTACATGAAAACAAAATTACATATCCTTTATATCTAATCCATACACCAACGACCAAAAACACCTACAAACACTTTCATTCTTCAATTTTCTTCATCTAATTGATCTCTCTCAAGTTCTATCTTCAAGTTCTAAGTGTTCTTCATATATTTTACAAGTTCTAGTTACATAAAATCAAGAATACTTTCAAGTTTGCTAGCTCACTTCCAATCTTGTAAGGTGATCATCCAACCTCAAGAAATCTTTGTTTCTTACAGTAGGTTATCATTCTAATACAAGGTAATAATCATATTCAAACTTTGGTTCAATTTCTATAACTATAACAATCTTATTTCAAGTGATGATCTTACTTGAACTTGTTTTCGTGTCATGATTCTGCTTCAAGTACTTCGAGCCATCCAAGGATCCGTTGAAGCTAGATCCATTTTTCTCTTTTCCAGTAGGTTTATCCAAGGAACTTAAGGTAGTAATGATGTTCATAACATCATTCGATTCATACATATAAAGCTATCTTATTCGAAGGTTTAAACTTGTAATCACTAGAACATAGTTTAGTTAATTCTAAACTTGTTCGCAAACAAAAGTTAATCCTTCTAACTCAACTTTTAAAATCAACTAAACGCATGTTCTATATCTATATGATATGCTAACTTAATGATTTAAAACCTGGAAACACGAAAAATACCGTAAAATCGGATTTACGCCGTCGTAGTAACACCGCGGGCTGTTTTGGGTTAGTTAATTAAAAACTATGATAAACTTTGATTTAAAAGTTGTTGTTCTGAGAAAATGATTTTTATTATGAACATGAAACTATATCCAAAAATTATGGTTAAACTCAAAGTGGAAGTATGTTTTCTAAAATGGTCATCTAGACGTCGTTCTTTCGACTGAAATGACTACCTTTACAAAAACGACTTGTAACTTATTTTTCCGACTATAAACCTATACTTTTTATGTTTAGATTCATAAAATAGAGTTCAATATGAAACCATAGCAATTTGATTCACTCAAAACGGATTTAAAATGAAGAAGTTATGGGTAAAACAAGATTGGATAATTTTTCTCATTTTAGCTACGTGAAAATTGGTAACAAATCTATTCCAACCATAACTTAATCAACTTGTATTGTATATTATGTAATCTTGAGATACCATAGACACGTATACAATGTTTCGACCTATCATGTCGACACATCTATATATATTTCGGAACAACCATAGACACTCTATATGTGAATGTTGGAGTTAGCTATACAGGGTTGAGGTTGATTCCAAAATATATATAGTTTGAGTTGTGATCAATACTGAGATACGTATACACTGGGTCGTGGATTGATTCAAGATAATATTTATCGATTTATTTCTATACATCTAACTGTGGACAACTAGTTGTAGGTTACTAACGAGGACAGCTGACTTAATAAACTTAAAACATCAAAATATATTAAAAGTGTTGTAAATATATTTTGAACATACTTTGATATATATGTATATATTGTTATAGGTTCGTGAATCAACCAGTGGCCAAGTCTTACTTCCCGACGAAGTAAAAATCTGTGAAAGTGAGTTATAGTCCCACTTTTAAAATCTAATATTTTTGGGATGAGAATACATGCAGGTTTTATAAATGATTTACAAAATAGACACAAGTACGTGAAACTACATTCTATGGTTGAATTATCGAAATCGAATATGCCCCTTTTTATTAAGTCTGGTAATCTAAGAATTAGGGAACAGACACCCTAATTGACGCGAATCCTAAAGATAGATCTATCGAGCCCAACAAGCCCCATCCAAAGTACCGGATGCTTTAGTACTTCGAAATTTATATCATATCCGAAGGGTGTCCCGGAATGATGGGGATATTCTTATATATGCATCTTGTTAATGTCGGTTACCAGGTGTTCACCATATGAATGATTTTTATCTCTATGTATGGGATGTGTATTGAAATATGAAATCTTGTGGTCTATTATTATGATTTGATATATATAGGTTAAACCTATAACTCACCAACATTTTTGTTGACGTTTTAAGCATGTTTATTCTCAGGTGATTATTAAGAGCTTCCGCTGTCGCATACTTAAATAAGGTAATAAAAACCTACATAGAACCTTTTATTGAGACGTGTATTTCGCATACATATATAACGTAATTAATCTCGTAAAGAGAACTCATAATTGAATTTGAATAATAATTAATAATTAATGAAAGTGAATTTTTTTTCCCAAAAAACATGAAATAAATAAACAAGTAAATTAAAAAAAATATTAGTTAGTCATTAATTAGATTAATGACATCACCTTAATAGCTTAAATTTTTTTCTTTTTAATTTTTTCTTAACAAAAGAATTAGCCTAACAATAAATTCAATAAATTCATCATTATAGAATTTTAATAGAAACTATAGATTAATAAATTAGATATAAATAGATTTTAACTTCAAACTATTCGAAGAGTAGATTGGATTCAATTTATAAATTTTACAACTCTCATTTTCTCGCAACATTCACACTGTGAATGATTGTGATGGTGCAATATACATCACAATCTTCTTCCATAATAAACTTATAGCAGCAGAAATTAGTCTTTTCATCCAGAACAAAACCAAAAAATAGCTGAAATTTCATAACCATATTTTGCTTGAATAAAAAACAAACCATTTCATTTAAATTTAATTTCAGCCAAAAACATAAGGAATCAAAAACCACAATTATAGGAACAAAAAAAAAAAAAAAAACATAAAATAGCAATGTCAATTATACACCCTGCGAGATACGATTACATCATTTCTTGTGATTTCCTTACGCATCGTCCAACTTTCTTCCTGAAATCCGCTCTTCTTTCTCTCCATTCTTTCTGCAATCACATTGAAAAACAGATTACACTCCACACAAAAAACACAACAGATTAACCGTTTAAAGGCTTGAAGAGCAATAGGTTGATCATATTGACTCATCAAGGAACAAAAAGTAAGTAAATAGATAATTGATTGTTACCGCAGCGTCGACATTTGCAGGAGATTCATCATTTGGGCTTGAAAGCATTGATATAATGCTCAACACTATGCTCTCAACCTGACACAAAAGATGGCAAAAACAGAACATTGCAAACTATTGTTGCAAACAGCTTTTGAACAAAAAAAATTGCCTTCCTAGTGTCAAATTTTTGTTTTGTTTTTTATTTCTGAAAGGCAAAACAACACACACCCCTATACGATATTTAACATGAATATATACATAATGTCCACACTATGACTTGAACCCATAACCTCAAGGTCAGAGGGGCACCTCGTAGAACTTGGAACAAGTGTTGAAGTCAAAAGACGAATAATTTAATCAAAAATAAGCATTAAAACATACAGTATATCATAAACTTAAAAAAGCTTGAATCATCTTCAGTTTCTAAATTGTTAAAAAATAACAATACAAAGCATGACTGGGCCTCATGTTATTATTAAACTTTTCAAGTCTAAGTTACGAGATAGTAACCACTCAAAGTTCCATAGTTCTTTTTTTGTTACATATGTATTGCGTTTTTATTCTAAGGATTTGAGATTTGATAATAACCACATAACAAAAGACATGGTCAAAGTATTAGAACATATAAAAAGCAACTATTTTTTTTTTTTTTTTTATTAATTTCCAAATCTATAGCGAATTCACATGAATATAACTATCTTCTAACTAAATTACTCAAATATCATACCGTATGAATAGGCGTCCAACGTTCACTTGAAAGCTCATAGCCGTTAGGGTCATCACCAGGGGGATGAAGAATCGATATACAAACCTTACCATCAGTGTACACTGTAAAACACCAAAAGAAAATAACCCATGTGTGAAAATCACTTTATACAGTGTAACAAAAAATCCAATAATCATAGCTAAAAAAAGTAACTCAAAGAATGCAAATACTCACCGTTTGGATGCCAAACTTCGGATGTAAATCTAACAGTTGGAGGGCTATTTGGATAATCTTGTGGGAAGGTCATTATAGCATTGAAGTAACCACCGTCACTGAAATAAAAGAACCCAAAACCGTGAATTATATATATTATTTATATGAGAATATGAGATTATATATGAGACAAGTAACAAATTCTCAATACAAGATCCACAAACGAAACAAGCCCTAACTTATATAATATAGTACAATAACATAATAATATATCTGGAAGGAGTGCTTCAAGTTCAGATGTTTAGTAATTGAACAAGAAAACAAAACACAATATGATGCAAAGACATGTCTACCTTATAGGGTGGTGTCCAGTAACACTACTAGTTTGGAGAAATAAAATTCACAAAGTACCCTTCAAATTGTACAGAACGCCACCAGATTTAACTATACAACCCAATATATTTTTAAAATTTATAAGTTTTTGGAGGTAAATAACCAACTAAAGTACCCTTCAAATGTGATTAGTTTTGTAAAAGTTTCAGGACCCCTTTGAATATCGATCCTAGATTCGCCATTGACGATATGATAATTTAACTGCAAAAGATGGACTTATGAACCATAAAGTGGCTAATTTCCCTCTCAGAAACACTTGCACTGATTGGGTTTAAGATCAGAAAACCCCGAATGAACCATCTCGATAAATAAACAACAATAATTACAGAGATGAAATAGTAAACCAATTAACCCAAAAAAGTTAGCAAAAGAACTATGCCACCTAATAATTGTTCAAAAGATTACAACTTTAAGCACCAAAACAAGATATAAAAGCATAATTTTTCAATCTTGGAAGCTATAAGATCCTATACTCCCATAACATCTCACAAGTATGTATGTATGTATGTATATATGTATGTATACAACAGTGCAACAATTGAACAATACAATTACCAAACACAAATACACCACACCATAAAAACCCCTAAAGAACCCAATTAAATCAAAAAACCAAACAAACAAAAACTCGGATCAGATAAAGTTCATAATAATACTAATTTAAACAAAAAGAAGGAGGAAAACATACTATAATGTATCAGGGGGTCCAATAATTGTAACACTCCATTCGAACAAATTGTTTTCATCAACAAGTCCTGCTGAGAATCCATCAACAGGGTTTTTACAAAGATCTGTAACAACAAAAACCCATCAATCACAATCAATTAAATTGAAAATTGATAATTAAATAAAATAAAAAACCCAAATTCAAAAAGCCTAAAAATCGGACAAAAAGGTTCAACCTTTGAGCTGCTTTTGAAGAAGGAGAGTTGCTTGAGAAGGAGACGCCATTGATGAATGAATGGAAGGTCTGCGAGAGAAAGGCTTTGATTGGATTGAAAAATAAACCGACACAGTTGAGATGTATGTATTTTCGTAGATATATACTCCGTAGAAGATTTGTGTATATATATGATGAAGAACAAAAGTTGGCTCCGTGATTCCCAACTTTCCTTTTAATATAGAGATGTTTATTTACTCCCTCTTTCCAATTCTATTGTCCGAGGTGCTAAATTAATTGTCCACTTTTATAAATAATAAAGAATAATGTGGTAAAATTCTGTTGTGAGTCAGTGGCGGATCCAGGATTTTGTAACACTGGGGGCGAAAAAAATGCAACAATTACAGTAGTTCTACACAAACAAGCTTCACTATTATATATTGCAAAAAGAAATAGCATAAAAAACTGCACAAAAACGGTTTAGTAATATCTTCCAAACATTCAAAAAAAAAAGCATAAAAACAAGTATAAAATAGCCAAAACAACTTAAAAACAACTCAGAAAATCTGCACAAATTATACTTCAAAAAGTGCATAAATTCTAACAAAAAACTGCACCAATTATATCCAAAAAACAGCAAAAGTTATAGCAAAAAAAAATCCCAAGATGAGCCCAAAAACTACACTTTCCGCTTACGAAAACGCATTTTCTGAAAACGTTGAATTACATCTTCATCCTTAACTTTTGAGAGGGCTTCTTTTTCTACCGAACAAATCACACAAGCATTCAGAAACTCATCCCCAATACGATTGCGCAAATTTGACTTTACAATCTTCATCGCTGAAAAGCGTCTCTCGACGGTTGCTGTTGCAACGGGCAAAACCAAGGCAAGCTTCAGTAATCGATAAACCAAATTATATGATAGATTTTTCCTTGTTTCCACCATCACTCTAGCGAGGTCACCAATACCAATCAAGTTAGCAAATCTATCATCTTTTCTAACATTATCATAGTACAACTCAAGTTGTACTTCAAGCTCAACCATCTCCAAACTATCAAAATCTCTTGGATAAAACTCACTCAACCTTATTAACTTTGATGCATCAAACATTGAAAATGAATCACGTGGATTCAACGCCGTCATACTAATAAGTAACTTGTTACTTGCTTCACTAAATCGATCACCAAACTCTTGAATTTGCATATTCACAACGGTATTAAAACACTCAACCTCATAATAATGTTGATTAGTGGTCTTGTCCTTTTTTCTTCTTGAATTAACACAATCTACATTCATCTTCAACATTTGGATATCATGCTTTTCACAAAAAGATGACATTTTCTTTAAAAGTGATTCAAAACCCATTGTTCTAAACTCTTGCAACTTTTCTTTAGTTAACTCCACCAATGAAACCGCTTCTATTATGTCTTGATCTTTTCTTTGAAGAGCTTGTGATAATAGATTTGTTAGTCCTAAAATTCGCAACATTAGATGCAAATAAAATACAAAATCAAATGATTTCAAATACTTCAAAAGACCACGTGCTTGATTTTGGCTAGTACCATTGGTTCCTTCTTCTTTGACATATTCAAGGACCTTGATAATGGATCGAAACATTTCAACCAAACGCAAAAGTGTTTTGTAGTGAGAATTCCATCGTGTATCTCCGGGTCGTATAAGAGAAAGCTCTTGATTTAATCCTCTTCCCGTTTCAATTATACCACTACCAATTCCCTTTTCTACCCTTTCTTTCTCCTCGTCAATCAAAATATCTTTCCATTTACAAGAAGCACAAACCACATTCATTAAAATGGCTAGTTTGTCAAAGAAGTTCACGATGGCCAAGTGTTTTCTTGCAACCGATACAACCACTAATTGAAGTTGATGAGCAAAACAATGTATATAATATGCCGAGTTATTCTCCTCCAAGATTTTTGCTTTTAAACCATTGAATTCACCTCTCATGTTACTTGCTCCGTCATAACCTTGACCTCTTAATTGTGAAAAACTCAATTTATGCTTAGCAAAAAAAGAATCGATGGAAGATTTAAGCGACAAAGAGGACGTATCCTTTACATGAACAAGGCCAACAAATCTCTCCTTGACAAGTCCATGTGTATCAACATATCGTATAACAATTGCCATTTGTTCTTTTTTGGATACATCACTTGATTCATCAACTAACAACGCAAACACATCATCACCGATTTCCCTAAAAATAGATTTGGGTACTTCTTGTTTAAAGCACTTAACAACGTCCTTTTGAATACAAGGAGATACTAATTTATTATTTCCCGGAGCTTTCGGTAGTTTACGAAGTTCCTCATTTTGACTTGAGATCAAGTCCAACAATTCCAAGAAATTTCCTTTACAAAGAGACAATTCCGTCTCATCATGACCACGAAATGGTAATGCACATTTCAGGCAATACCTACAAGCATTAATTGTTGCAGTCAAACGAAGTCGATTTTCAGTTTTCTCATTTTCGTCTTGTTTATGAAATGCGGTGAAAATAGATTGATTTGGTCTCATTAACAAATCACACTTTTGTAGTGCTTTGTTATGAAAGCTATTAACACGACCAACATGATTTCTAAATCTTTCTGTCTTGTTCCAAGCATTAAACCCTTCCATCACAAATGCTTCATTTCCACCTTGGTCTCCAATATGATCTCTAAACAAGTAACAACACAAGCAAAAGACTCTATCCGCTTTAACACTATACTCTATTCAACTGCTATATTTATCAAACCAAGCTTTGACAAAACGCCTCCCGTTTGTTTTTGGAAAATCATAGCCACGTGGTTGAGAAGGCCCTCTAATCCAATATTGTCTTCTTATCCCATCTCTTTGATTAGGGTTATATTGCAAAATTCTTGGTCTATCATACGGATCCCACGGAAGATTATCCATTTCAACTACACTAATAGGCGTTGAAGAAGATGATTCCTTTCTTTTAAGATACTTTCTCATATCTATCAAATCAAAAACATCTTATTAATAAACAAACTAAAAGTGTAATAACATAAAGTAAAAAAAGGTAAAGACAGAAACAAAACATAGGTTAGACAAAATTAATTAGAAAATTAAATTAAATAAGTTAGAATAACACATTCATAATAAATATGAGACATCAAATGTTATCTAAGTTTAGCAGCTTCCTCGAATACATTCCAACCCCTCATTTATCAGATTAACAAATACAAAACTAACAATATAGTATAAAATCAAATTTTCGCACAAATATTGTAGTTATAATTACAACATGAAGTCTAGAACAACATGATTATAACATTATAGTATATATATTTCGGATTTATTAGATAAATGTTACAAACCCTAATTAATTAATTGAAACAATTACCTTGCATAATGCCTAGACAGATGTTAAATCGAGGCTTGAGCACTATATGTAGTAAGTAAAATGAGTTGATGAGATAGAACAATTCACACCTTCCTTAATTTGTTAAAGATGAAAGAATTTTGAACTTTTGAGAGGTAAGTACAGAGCAAAGAAAAGGAACTGAGCAAACAAAAGGAAATCGTATTGTTGACTTGTGTATATTATGGTTGGAGTGTGTGTAAATGTTGGACCCTATTGTTTGACTCAAAGTTATTTTTTGTTGGGCTGAATTTTTTCATAAACAAAAGAATAACTACTAAGTGGGCTGACTTTTGGTAGTGGGGTCAAAAAAAAAATTACTAGTAAAATTTTTTAAACCATGGGGGTCATATGACCCCATTTGTACTTCTTTGACACCGCCCCTGGTTGTGACCCTACTTTATACATGAAAGACAAAAATATAGATAAAAAGTAAGAGGTAAAACTGAAAAGTTAACAGAAAAGTACATGTGTACTTTTTTTTTATTAAACTGTGTGTTTTTTTGTGTGAGGACAATGGATTTGAGACGGAGGGAGTATCTTTTTTCTCTGCCCTTATCAAAATAAACTATCTATGTATCTATTTTCTATCTATCTTAAATTATATAGAGCGCATAATAATAATTTTACATGTCAACTTCTGATTAACTATGAGTCATTGTTAAATTACTTTAAATACTTGTTAATTTTAAAACTATCATTTAAAACTCAACATAACTGTTACATACAAGTTTTTAAAACACGAATAACAACATCCATTGTTAGAAAAAACCTTATAATAGTCTTCTTTATAACTAATTGGAGTTTGTTAATGACAGTCTTAGAGTTGTCGTTAACATACATCAAAATACATGTACAATCATGTAAGCGCTACTATAATCCAAGGGCGTGGCCAGTTACCCTTCCTCCCGTTGCCCCCGCAAACCAATGTGCGAAAGGCGACTTGGGTGGATTTTAATGTCAGTGAATAACCTTGTGCGCAATGTTATACTCCTCGGGAATCGAACTCCTGACCTCTAACAAAGAGTGTCAGGCAACTACCACTTGAGCTACAACACAAGGTGTAATTATTTTTGCTACCCCCGCAACGCAATGTGCGAAAAGCGACCTTGGATGGATTTCAAGGTCAGAAAATAACCTTGTGTGCAATGTTGTAGTCACCGAGAGTCGAACTCGTGACCTCTAACAAAGTTTAACTTTAATTACGTGTTTAGTCTCGCGAATTCGCGTATTATAAACTAGTATATAGAAAAACAAATGGGCTAAATTAATGTGGGCCTAACACATGGACTAATGAACTATAGCCTATCAATATGTAGACCTCTGTACCTATGATTTTACCCAGTGCTCCCTTTTTGTAATTATGCTTAGACTAAATTCCTGGTGCCCCTTTTTGTTAGACTACAGTTATCACAACGTTTATGGCCCTACTCACTGTGGGGTGTCGCCACAAACGCTCCACAAATGCCCGGAGTGCAGCGCTTGTCGACAAAAAATGCTGAAAATTGAATTGGTGATGGTTACGTGTCGCGCTGTGGTTGGTGGGGAAAAGAGAGCCGTTGGGGGGAACCGTTGGAGAGATTAGAAAGAAAAAATAAATTATTTTATTTGCCTATTTTTTATATATATATATCAATATGGTTATCTTTATACTCACAAACTCATCTTCATCTTCTTTATTTATCCTCTCTAAACTTATCCTTTTTTTCTCAAATGGCAAATCCCAACAATAACCCACACTCATATCGTAATGATAATGATAACAATTATTCCGGTTTACCAAATTCGTTTACTAATTTACTCAATTATGGTGGTTCTTCTTCTTCTTTACCAAACCCATATGGTGCATCTTCTTCCAACCCGAACGCTACACCATATCCAAACTTTCAAAATTACTATCCACATCAACAATTGACCATCGAGCAACAACAACAATTGATGCAACAACAAGCACTTCAACGACAATGTTTTAACTTACAACAACATCTTTTACAAACGGGTCAACAAAATTTGTACAATTCGGGTCAAATACAAACGCAACCGGAAAGGCAATTGCAACAACAAAGGCAATCACAATACCGAGTACCCAACACGCCTACTAGAAAGGAACGAGGCCATAAAAAATTGGTGGTATGATCTTCTATATATTTATTTTTATCTATTTATATATGTATGTCGATCGTATATGTGATGACCCGGAAATTTCTGATCAAATTTGAACTTTAAACTTTATATGTTTCCGACACGATAAGCAAAATCTATAATGTTGAGTCTCGAAAGCTTTAAAATCTATATTCATGTAATCAATTACCCTTTGACTGTGCTCGACGATTCACGAACAATTAATTGTAAATAATATATATACAAGAAAGTTATAATAATTCATTTCATATAAATAGTTATGTGGTAATATTATTTTGTTATATTAAAAGTTATTATTATTAAGTATTAGCATTATTAATATTGTTTTATTTTTATTATCATTATTAATAAAAATTTTATTTCTATTAAAATTATTAATAATTATTGTTATTATTAAGATACAACTTATTATCATTAACATTATTATTAACATTACTTCTATTATTATTATTATTATTATTATTATTATTATTATTATTATTATTATTATTATTATTATTATTATTATTATTATTATTATTATTATTATTATTATTATTATTATTATTATTATTATTTATTAGTATTAATAATATTATCAATATTATATATTAGTTATTAATATTAACTAAATAAGATTTATGGATACAGATAGTTACAAAAATCGGTTTCCAATCTAAATCACTTTTAAAATTTTTCTTCCTGATTGAATCTTCCTTGTCTCCCACTTCTATTCAAATTGATAATTAATATATTAACTAGTACTATGTTTTGGCTAGGCTTGTTTGTTCGGAATATGAAATATGCCCACTGACTTTATGATATCTAAACATATACACATACAGAGAATAAGATATAAGATATAGTTATAAACCAAACCCCACATTCCACCACATCAACCACCTTTATTCTTCTTTTCTTTCTTTCTTTTTGTTTTTCTATTCGGATTGCAACCAAACACTTGTGTTCGTTATTTTATGTCATTTAAACCACCACATCATTTGAACTACACCACATACTCCCACAGTTAAATATATATATAATCCATCACATACATGAAACCAAAAGTCAACACCATCTATGTTGTTTTCTGTTCCTTCGAGCAACCACCCTCGACACACCTTAAACCACCACCTATTCCTTTCTTCTCTCTCTCTCTCTCTCTCTCTCTCACTTCCCTTCTCTCTCTCGATCTCTCTTGCAACTGCATCTATTCTTAGTTTCTATTCGATACACAAGCAAACCAAGATCTATGCTACACTTCGGTTTTTCTGTTCACGGTGCAAACCAAAACCCACTTGCAACGAAACCCATTGGGACGAAACCACCTCTCGCCATTATTTTTTTTATTTATTTCCTCCTTCGAGAACACCACAACTACCGGCAACCATACACCACTTATTATCACCTCCTTCGTCAACTCACGACCATCTTCTAACTTTCACGAGTTGGAGTTTAGATTGTTTGATTCGGTACTAGCAAAGTTGAGATAATATGCATTTGTTCCAAAAACAAACCAAAACCCTTAAAACCATCAAGAACAACACCATTCATTAATCGATTCCTGCTACTCGAACAAATACAATTTCGGTATTTATTGTTGTTGTCTATTCCGCTACCCTTCTATATATATATATATATATATATACATTTATGCATGAGTAGAAAATCACACATCACACCACCGTGAACTTTAACCATAAGCATTACTACCTTCACCACAACCCATAACCGTTTCTGTTTCGAACCATAACCATCTACACGAGCCACTCATAACCACCTGCAAAACCGTATGTCATGCTTTAATTCTGTTTCCAACAGCAACGAACAAAGGGTGATTATGATGATGAGCTGTGATAAATATCTCATGATGCTATGGAGATGATAGTGATAGATAATCAAGTCATGTTGGGGTATTATGATGAGCTGTAAAAGTGGGAGTATATATATAAATATAAAACGCGTTAATGAACCGAATTCCTTTTATTTTATGCTTGGGCCGTATTATATTGTGGGTTGAGAATAAAGTTTGTCCTTTGGGCTGCTATCTGGGCCGTGATCCAGTTAAACTACTCGCTAATAAGCTGCTGGTATGATGAGTGTGATATGATCATGATAAATGATACGTGAGATTGGATGAAGAACATGAAACATAATCGATATATAATTAATATAGGATAGATTAATCTCAGAAAATCCAGACAAAGGGATTGGTTAGGGAGGTGTTCGAGTATGCGAGAGGTCGCGGGTTCGAGTCCCGTTTGGAGCATTTCTTTTTACTCGAAATTTTTAAGGGTATACACAAGTTCTTTTATTTATATTGTTATTATTGTTAATTATTATGATTATTATTATTGGTTATTAATGTTATAAACACTATTAGTATTATCATTATTGTTATTACTATTATTATTATTATTATTATTATTATTATTATTATTATTATTATTATTATTATTATTATTATTATTATTATTATTATTATTATTATTATTATTATTATTATTATTATTATTACTATTATTATTATTGTCATTCCTATTGTTAAAAGTATTAAAATTATCACTTGTATTAAAAATTATCATTTTCAATAAGACTACCTTTATTATTAAAATTATTATTATTATTATTATTATCATTAATAGAATCATTAATATTATTAACATTATTTTTAAAATGAGTATTATTATAATTATAAATAATGATATTATTATAAAGATATTACGACTTTTCATTTATCCCTATTAATTTAACCAAACAAATATTAGTTACATAATATATATATATATATATATATATATATATATATATATATATATATATATATATATATATCTAATGCATATAATCTAACTCTATTATTATTATAATAAGTAAGATAATGAAATAAATATACCTAAGTTATTAATGGAACGCACAAATCATTAAAATAACGGATATATCACTAATAATAATATATATATTGTTCGATTACAATTATGTGTGTTAATATACCTATAAATGATATAGGTTCGTGAATCCAAGGCCAACCCTATACTTGTTCATTGATGTTATATGTATTTTTACTACAAAATACATTAGGTGAGTTCCATTTGCTCCCCTTTTACTCTTTACATTTTTGGGGCTGAGAATACATGCAAATGTTTTATTAACTGTTTTACAATAATTATATGCGTGAGTTTCATTACTCCCTTTTTAATGCTTTTGCAATATATATTTTTGGGACTGAGAATACATGCACTTTTATAAATGTTTTACGAAATAGACACAAGTACTTGAAACTACATTCTATGATAGAATTATTTGGATTCAGAGGTTCGATTTAGTAGTTAACGGAGGGATGATTTTGCATTGCGTACGCATTAGCCCCCGTTTAACTACCATCGGCGGGATGATTTTGCATTGCACGTACGCACTAGCCCCTGATGTATTGTTGTAACATCCTTGAATCGGGCCTAGTTGAAATGGTCTATTTTGCCGTAGTGTGGTTTTCTATGTTTTTATTTTAATTAACATTTATTGTTATTTGATGACGTGGTTAGGACCAGTTTGTGACAAGGGTCACAGAACAGGTTTGTTTATTTAATTTGGACTTCGTTTGGGATGCCAAATGATGTACGAAAGATATCAGATAACTGATAAATACCCGTGTGTTGTGATGTATGAGTTTTAAGACTCATAAGTGTTTGGTGGGAGGGTTATTCTTCCATTTTCTAGAAAATTCCCCAAACCCACCCGTTCACTCACCTCTCCATCCTATCAAACCCTAATCTTTAAATCAAGTTCTTGAGCTCAAATTGATCTTGGAATCTTGTTCCTTGTTGTCTACTGATTCTAACAAGGTAAGAAACATGTGTTTTTGTGTTCAATTCATGGTTAAATTCATAGTTTTGTGTGAGTTTTGTAAAAAGCTTGATTTTGTGTCAAAATCCATGGATTTGATGTTGTTATGGTCAAAACTCCGTGGGTTTATAGTCTATAACATGTAGTAATGGAGTTGTGGCAAGTTTTGGTGTCGAAAACGAGCACTAGATCAAGATTTGGTGAATTTAGCTTGAAGTCCGTAGCCTTTGTTCAGTTTCTGATGAAGATGAACTCAGTCGGCCGACTGTCGGTCGACAGTCGACCGACTGAGGGTTGAACCGGCCGATTAACGAAGACAACCGACCGACTGAGATTTACATTCGGCCGATTGATGTAATACCAAGTGAGTCGACCGACTGAGAAGGTCAGTCGACCGATTGTGTAGACAGTCGACCGACTGAGTATCCAGGGCAGAATATTTTACCTAAGTGTTGATTTTTAGCCGTTATGCTGCCCGTTTGTATTTTGATGTTTATGATGTAAATTTTGAAAGTGCACAAGTGTTAAGGAGAAAATTTTTAGCGGACAGTTTTCTGACAAAATTTTCTGTATTGTGTTATTTGGTGTTTATGGACATAAACTAACTCGTGTATATGTATTTCTCAGGAGAAAAGGAGAAAGAGAAGGTTCAGTGATTAAATAGCTGAACACCTTCTCATTTGCTGGTAATCGGTGAGTGGGACTAACTGGAGAATATAGTATATTGTAGCATGTTATATTATGATTGCCATGCTTGTTAGGTATACTTATTGTTGTGATTAGTTAGTACCTTGTGATGACTGCATGTTAGTTGATGCTTGTCTGCTGGAGCCCAGTGCGTCCCTATCTTGTGGTAGCCTAATTCGATAGGAGAGATCAACCTGCGGGTTGGGTTCCTCATGTGGTAGCCTATTTGCATCCGTGTAGTATATGTTTGAATGACGCGTACGTCGCGTGTGGATGATTTATGCAGCACGGTATGTAGGAGGAACTTCCGGTAAACCCCAGCCCGATCAACTGGAGGTTAATGGTTTGGCCGAACCGCCGGAGTCTCTGTAGACTGCACTACTGGGTGATGTTTGTGTGTTAGGCTATGTGACATGATTAGTATAACACTTATGTATGCTATGGCCTGTAGTTAGTCGTACTCACTTAGCTTCGTGCTAATTCCCCTCCATCTCCTCCCTGCAGGTTATTAGCTTTTGTAGATTATGCTTTTGGGGGAGAAGACGGGCATGGAGATGTTATGTTTGACAGGAGTCAACTCTGATGTTGTCTTGCTTTATGAAAACAATAATCTTTTTGTAAATATGTCTTCTCCGTATAAACAAGTATTTTGTAATGACACGTGACACAGGTTGTATTAACAATAGTTAATGTGGAAATCGTATTAAATTAATATTATGCTTCCGCCACATATTTCAAAGAAAAAAAAATCAGCGGTGTCACAAGTTGGTATCAGAGCTGAGTTTGGCCGCATGTGCATTGTGATTGACATGTCATGTTCCCAAACTTAGAAGAGTCATGTCAAACATAACATGCTGGGGATGGGTTAAGTGAGTATTAGGACAGGTTGTGTGTTAGTTGTTAGTACTAACCGAGTTTATACTAAGCTTTGGTGTAAGATGATGTGCAGTACAGGTATGATTGATAGTGACGGTAACGCTGTGACCCCAACGCCCCTAGAACAGTTAGAGCTGCAGAGTACAGATTTATATCAGGTGAAGAACCTCGGAGACAGATGTCAAGGTTGTAAGGACAGTTATTGAAGATTCAGGGCAGGTAATATACGTTAGAGCAGTAAGTACAAGTGGACTTAGATATTATACTTCAGATCAGACGGTCTAGTCAGTGTCAGGTGGATGTTCAGTTTCTGCTTAGATGTAACCGCGATGGATAATATTTTAGTCACCGATGATACAACCTCGACAACAGTTCGACAACCGTACTATTATCTGATACAGAAGCATTCGTCGTCAGTAGTAAAAGTAATAAAATAATGATAATAATAAAGAAAAAGATTCTGTTGGACGGAGTTGGTGTACTCGACCTATTAGGTATTCCAGGTTAAATTGATCAGTGAATTAGGAAGTTTATTGGATTTAATCAAGTAGAAGGATAAAGATGAAATGATATGGGTTCTTTGTAAAAGATGAGGAGTGACAGGTACAGGTTGTTCTACTTCGGGGTATGATTCCTTCTTGCGATGTTAAATGTGGGATGTAGTATGATAAATCAAGAGGCGAAGTTGGATTCTTGCAGAGATAATATATATATATATATATATATATATATATATATATATATATATATATATATATATATATATATATATATATATATATATATATATATATATATATATATAGGATTTATCAACTTATGGGATACAAAGCGTTACAGTGTTCGGCAAATCAGAGATTGAGTTCTGGGGTGGGGTCCGGGGCACAGACTTTATCAGCCGGGTGATCTACTGCTCTTGTTGTTGGACAGGAGAGGAGAAACCCCACAGATGATATAGTTGGAGCATGTTAGATGTTGACGGAGGCTTGTGATACATAAGATGACTTAAATGCCGGTACGTGTTTTATTACATTTTGTAATTTGTTAGTGCATATTGTAAGTCGTCATTTGTGGATATGTATGCTTCATAAATGTTGTTTGATGTGGTAGTGGAAACGGTTAAATGGCCTTAGAAAATTTTCCTTTTTAGCTAGTACATAGTGGCTTAGTTACTGTAGCGTGTTTACATGCTAGTTTGGATTTGCTACTTTTATTGTATGCAACATGTTAGATTTGTTAAGTACCATGCTTTAGGTATTAGTTAGTATGACTGATTTTGATTGGCCTGTTAGTCCGGAGTTGATCTGATATTGTTATGCGTACTTTGGTTGTATTAAATTAAGACTTGTAAGAAGTCTTTCTCTTTACCATAGACCGTTGACTGGTTGGACACACGTAGTGACCAGTGGGGACTGTTTAGGTAGTAGTTCCCTTATTTCTTGACCCGAGACTTGTACCTTAGTTTGTGGCCGTATGATATGTAGTCTGTAGGTTTACAGACTGTGACTGAAACAGTAGGTGACTGGCCTAGTAGTGATATTATATGCTTGGACTTGTTGTGTGGAACCTGTAGGGTTGTCAAGTAGAACTATCTTCCTACTTTGGTTTAACATCACCTTGTGTATGGTCCTTAGAAATTTATTGGGGGAGGCTTTCCTTATTTGGTCTCTTGAGGAGATAGAGACAGACTTTGACTTGACCTTAGATTAGATAATAATTGTACTACTCACTTCAAGATCAGTGGAAGTGTCGGACGATGTTTTGGGAATATCGTGGCTAGTATTTTCTTAGAGTAAATTGGTATGGTTTGACCATGATTATTTCCAACGGTAGTGAGATCTCGTTAGTTGACAGTTGTGACTATATACGGTGGGAATGTGGGCGGTGAACCGTGTGAACTCTTTAGAGAATATGTGACTTTTGACTTAGAATTGTGATTGGAACATCGTTGGAATTGCATGGTATGATTTAATATATTTCTATACTTTGAGAGTTGTGTGACATTTGTACTTGACGATTGTAATCTCCAGGGATATGAATGGTAATGATGGGGTTAGTTATTGGTTGATGATATCATGTTCTGAGGGAACTATAACTTCTTCATTTAACAGTTGTAACTGTAGAGGATTTGGGTAGAAATGTCAGGATTTACCAGTGTGTTTGCAAAAGTGGATCAGTTGGGGTAAATTCGAACAGTGTGATTGTGACAGGTGCGTTAGTATACCGAGATAGTTGCAATCAGGTGATCCAGTTAGAAACTTTACGTTAGAATAAATTTGTATTAGTGGATTGTAACTATCAGTGACCAGAGGAACATACTGTGATAGATTGACAGACTTGATTAGGGACTTGCTCCGAAATACTCGAAATGAAAATATGATTTAGGATGATGTACTACGTCTGGCCAACAAAAATACATCATGGTAAATCATGCAGTAGTTTCGGGAGTCGGAGGAGACGTAGCAAGTGACGAATAAGATGATAATTGATGTTTGGTATATATATGGTTTCGATGGATTGTAAACTATAGTTTGATTATGTATATATGAAATCTTCTTAAAGAAAGAAACTTGATGGATAATGATTGATATTTATTAGTGGAATTTCCTTTAATGTCGGTTTATTGCGATTTTTCAGAGGATTTTGATCAGAAGTTGACTTTCAGATTTGGTATTGATCGTTGGACTGGAATTAGATATTGGTTTATTATTGGTTAAACATTGTTAAATTGCGAATCTTAATGGAGTTTTAACCAAGTGATAACCTTACTAAGGTAGTGTGTGGTGTCCGATTTGTATGCTGAGATTATTTGATGGATATAACTTGTTAATAACCTTGTCATAACAGTATACGTGGATATCCGTTAGTATAAATCATTGATGGTATGATTGAAAGTGGTTTGAGAATCGTGTTTGTAATAATTCTTATTGTTGAAGAGATGATCAGAGATATATTCTAGTCGACGGATTATTGATTATATATAATAATATTCTTGCGAGAATTGTGGTTAAATTCTTAAATACCGGGTTAGTAATGGGTATGTAACTACAAATTTGGGTAAGTTTAGTGAACCAGTGTTGACATTGTGGTTCAGAAATGGCGGGAATTGATTGAACAAGTGTTTTCAAGTAATGTGATGACGACGAATTTATGGTTTAGATGAATTGAATTGGAAAATTCGATGGAGTTATCTAATGGGTAATCTCGTAACCTGATGATATGGTTTACATATGATGAATTAAAAGTGGATTTCCATTCGTCTTTATGATGTGTGATGTGCAATTGTCGTTCTAATGTAGAACTTTTTATGGAGAATTGACGGAAACCAAAATGTTAGTGATAATTGATGGGTTAAATGGTGAACAATTACCTACGACTGGGGGAAAAGTGTGAAAATTTATTAGAATCGATGACGGATCGATGTATTGTCTATGTGTTGTTTCCTGTTTAAAAGGAGTTTAACGGTAGATGGTATTGAACTGATGAGTTGTTATCCTTTTATCTTAGAACTCGGATAGAAAATGACTTGCGCAGTTTTTGAAATATGATTGACCGATGGTGCTTACTTATGTGTGCAAGAGAAGAGTGTGATACTATGGTCAATTGTGTAGTAAATTGTCTGACTATTGTGCTGTATGATTGGAATTTAGTGAATTAGAGGAATATCTGTTGCATGTACTTAGAAATTTTTAAGAAAGATAACTGCATAAAAGAGATAGATGCTATGACAAAATGAGTAATTTGTTGATAACAGATGACATAGTGATTTGATATGGACCTTGATCTATGAAAGGACCGTGGAAATTGAGAATGCTGATTGTTAGAACTACGAACTTTGTGGTAACCATAATTATTATTGACGATGTTTGTCATGAAAGTTAGTTATCCTTTACATCTTGTTAGAAACGGTGGTTGGTTTTAAATGATAAGAGTTTTGATTTGGTTATTGATTTTGGTAAGTAAATTTGTTGATTTTGTTGATGAGAAAGACCCTGGTGGTGATTTAACCGACTATGTGTGTTGGAGTACTTGTGTATCGTACGTTTGACTAGCACTTAGATTAGAGAACAGTGGATGTGATTAGAACCTGTGACTTTATTTGTTTTGGTAGACCAGATTCCGAGGACGGAATCTCTTTAAGGGGGGTAGATTTGTAACATCCTTGAATCGGGCCTAGTTGAAATGGTCTATTTTGCCGTTGTGTGGTTTTCTATGTATTTATTTTAATTAACATTTATTGTTATTTGATGACTTGGTTAGGACCAGTTTGTGACAAGGGTCACAGAACAGGTTTGTTTATTTAATTTGGACTTCGTTTGGGATGCCAAATGATGTACGAAAGATATCAGATAACTGATAAATACCCGTGTGTTGTGATGTATGAGTTTTAAGACTCATAAGTGTTTGGTGGGAGGGTTATTCTTCCATTTTCTAGAAAATTCCCCAAACCCACCCGTTCACTCACCTCTCCATCCTATCAAACCCTAATCTTCAAATCATGTTCTTGAGCTCAAATTGATCTTGGAATCTTGTTCCTTGTTGTCTAATGATTCTAACAAGGTAAGAAACATGTGTTTTTGTGTTCAATTCATGGTTAAATTCATAGTTTTGTGTGAGTTTTGTAAAAAGCTTGATTTTGTGTCAAAATCCATGGATTTGATGTTGTTATGGTCAAAACTCTGTGGGTTTATAGTCTATAACATGTAGTAATGGAGTTGTGGCAAGTTTTGGTGTCGAAAACGAGCTCTAGATCAAGATTTGGTGAATTTAGCTTGAAGTCCGTAGCCTTTGTTCAGTTTCTGATGAAGATGAACTCAGTCGGCCGACTGTCGGTCGACAGTCGACCGACTGAGGGTTGAACCGGCCGATTAACGAAGACAACCGACCGATTGAGATTTACATTAGGCCAATTGATGTAATACCAAGTGAGTTGACCGACCGAGAAGGTCAGTCGACCGATTGTGTAGATAGTCGACCGACTGTCAGTGTCAGTCGACCGACTGAGTATCCAGGGCAGAATATTTTACCTAAGTGTTGATTTTTAGCCGTTATGCTGCCCGTTTGTATTTTGATGTTTATGATGTAAATTTTGAAAGTGCACAAGTGTTAAGGAGAAAAATTTTAGCGGACAGTTTTCTGACAAAATTTTCTGTATTGTGTTATTTGGTGTTTATGGACATAAACTAACTCGTGTATATGTATTTCTCAGGAGAAAAGGAGAAAGAGAAGGTTCAGTGATTAGATAGCTGAACACCTTCTCATTTGCTGGTAATCGGTGAGTAGGACTAACTGGAGAATATAGTATATTGTAGCATGTTATATTATGATTGCCATGCTTGTTAGGTATACTTATTGTTGTGATTAGTTAGTACCTTGTGATGACTGCATGTTAGTTGATGCTTGTCTGCTGGAGCCCAGTGCGTCCCTATCTTGTGGTAGCCTAATTCGATAGGAGAGATCAACCTGCGGGTTGGGTTCCTCATGTGGTAGCCTATTTGCATCCGTGTAGTATATGTTTGAATGACGCGTACGTCGCGTGTGGGTGATTTATGCAGCACGGTATGTAGGAGGAACTTCCGGTAAACCCCAGCCCGATCAACTGGAGGTTAATGGTTTGGCCGAACCGTTGGAGTCTCTGTAGACTGCACTACTGGGTGATGTTTGTGTGTTAGACTATGTGACATGATTAGTATAACACTTATGCATGCTATGGCCTGTAGTTAGTCGTACTCACTTAGCTTCGTGCTAATTCCCCTCCATCTCCTCCCTGCAGGTTATTAGCTTTTGTAGATTATGCTTTTGGGGGAGAAGACGGGCATGAAGATGTTATGTTTGACAGGAGTCAACTCTGATGTTGTCTTGCTTTATAAAAACAATAATCTTTTTGTAAATATGTCTTCTCCGTATAAACAAGTATTTTGTAATGACACGTGACACAGGTTGTATTAACAATAGTTAATGTGGAAATCGTATTAAATTAATATTATGCTTCCGCCACGTATTTCAAAAAAAAAAAAATCAGCGGTGTCACAATTGTATTGTATTGTATTGTATTGTATTGTATTGTATTGTATTATAGTCGACTTTGTAGCTGGACGGAGGGATGATTTCGCATTGCGTACGCGTTAGCCCCCGTTTCAGTTACCCTCGGGAGATGATTTCGCATTGCGTACGCGTTAGCTCCTGTTGTATTAATTATATTGTATTGAAAGGTTCCGGTATTCTTCATATGAATGATTTTTATCTCTGCCGTTTGCGAATGCCGGATTTTGAGATAGTTGTTATGAAAAATGAAAATCTTGTGGTCTATTAAAATGATGAAAATGAAATGATTACTATAAACTAATGAACTCACCAACCTTTTGGTTGACACTTTAAAGCATGTTTATTCTCAGGTTTGAAAGAAATCTTCCGCTGTGCATTAGCTCATTTTAAAGATATTACATGGAGTCGTTCATGGCATATAGAGGTCCGTTCATCGCAATGGTACCATATGTTATTGTATTCGTTCAGGAAGATTTTGGACGGGGTATGACAGTATATATGTTTATGTTATATAGATTATTTATAAGTATTTAAGAGGTATATATATATATATATATATATATATATATATATATATATATATATATATATATATATATATATATATATATATATAATCATATACATAGGTAGATATGTATATTTAGATTATTTATATATATTTAAGGTATATAGATATTTATATTTATATGTGTTATCAATTAATATGTTTATATTTTATTTATATATGTATGTTATTCGTGTGTGTGTGTGTGTATATATATATATATATATATATATGTATATGTGCGTGTGTGTGTATGTGTGTGTGTGTATGTGTGTGTGTTATATTTATATTTTCATATTATTTATATTTATGTATGTGATATAGATATGTATATATTTTGTGTATATATATATATATGTGTGTGTGTGTGTGTGTGTGTGTATTAGATATATATTTTATTAATGAATATGTTATATTTTGTGTAGGTTCATCAAAAAAGGAAATGTACAAGAAAAAGATGTGGGATCTCGAAGAGGAAGCGTGGCCAGCACAATGTTGGATTGACTCGTCCGAAGATTCAAGAAAAGGAAATTCACAAAAAGTTGTCGGCATTGTGGGATACGACATATGATAAGTTTAACAACAACAAACATGGGTGGTTTCGGGTAGATGATCAATTGTCATCAAAATGACGTCATATAAGTAAGAATTACAAGGAATTTAATGGTGTGTACGAGTAAACGCAACGGAATTGGGGTAGTGGTTGAATGATCGTGACATGATGAAAACCGTGCTGCTTAATTATAAAAGAAAAGCGTTTAAAGATTTTATGATGACACACGCTTGGGATGTTTTGAAAAAAAACATCCAAAGTGGTATGCACCACCACCAGTCAGGGGAGATGATGACTACGATGATGATGATGATGATGTTAATGAAGGTTTTGATGATATTTTTAATGTTGATCTTTCTTTCGACGCACACCCGATCGAAAAAGAGTTGTCTGGACTCGACCCCTTGAAAAGACCAAAAGGAAAAGACAAAGCAAAAAAGGTCACGAGAAGATTGATATTGATCCATTTAGAAATATTTATTACGCAATATTGACCTCATTTTATTCGATTTTGATGATCGTTGGGGCTTTAAAGTTGTTTTCCTGTACCAAAGTGTCCACTCAAGGCAAAATGCCTAACTTGGTGTAAAATTGACCAAGAAATGTTCAAAAAGTGCAAAGAAAATGACAAGTGCAGGAAACAGCATCAAAAGCGCCGCTCCTGATAAAGGAGCGCCGCACCTCACAGCCCAGAGCGCCGCACCTATGGTAAAAGCGGCGCAATCACCAACGTTTTGTCTCAATTTCTTCACAGTGAATAGAAGCGTCGCTCTTCAGAGGCAGAAGCACCGTTCATACAGCTCCAAGAGCGCCGCATCTAAGTCAACAGCGCTGCACCAGATGAAGCCTAGAGCGCCGCACCTAAGTCAACATCGCCGCAACAATTGAATCCAAGAGCGCTGCACCTGCGTCAAAAGCGGCGCTCCTGACGTTGATTCAGCCCACTTTCCTCACCACTATAAATAGAATAAGATAGGTCATTTGGCAAGGGAGCTGCAGTTTTTATTCCGAATTACACACACAAAACCCTAATTTCATCATCCATTAGAGTTCTAAGGTGATTTGGAGGAAGCAAGCTCAAGTTTCATCTTCATTAGTGCTAGATCTTTCTTTTGTTATCAATTTAGGTTGTAATCTTAACTTTACTCTTTCTTATTTTGAATCAAATAGTTGTAATCTTTACTTAATCTTCATCTAAGTTTAATCTTTACTTGTAATCTTTGTTTATCATCATTTATCTTTGAATCTTAGCTTGTAATCACTCAAGATGATGTTTATTAATGCTTTCATGATTATTGCTAGTGTAATCTTTGCTATGAGTAGCTAAATCTCTTGTGTTTGCTTATCTATGAATCTTTAATGCATGATGTGCCCTTAATCTATTGAATGAAAGTTGTTTTGAATGAAAATACATGAGCTAGTGTTATTGAGTTAGCCATGAGGTCCATTGCTATGTTTGATATTGGTTTTACTTTAATTACATGAATTGAGTAGCTCTTTAAGTGATTTTAGTAGTGAATCAATTTGTGCTTCAACACCTTTGGTGATCTAGACAACTAGAATAGGAATTTTAAGTGATTGTGTTTCTAGGCTAGGTTGGTTTTCAATTGACCTTTGTTCATCATAGTGGTGTTTGACTATCTTAGGTGACTTTGATGGTTAAAGGGTTTTAAGTGATTTTAACCCGGACATAATCTCAATAATCAACTCATACATTACTTGATCTAGTTTTGCTAAGCTTATGTGAATTCGCAAGGTAGAATTGGATTAAGAATATCTACTAGTTCAAACAACTTAAGTGATAATAATTTGGGGAAAACAAGGGCCATCTAAGCATAAAGAGGATTAGATAAGTGAACACTCTTCATCATATTGATTACTTCTCATTTCTTGATTACTTGTTACTTGTTACTTGTTAAGTTTTAGTTTGTTTATTGCAAATTTAGTTGATTAGTCAAAATCTCTCGCAAACCCCCAAATCAAATAAAAACCCTAGGATAACTATTAGTTTCAAATACATAATCTACACCGCTCTCTCGGGACGAACTTGATAAGAATACTTGCATTAAGTGCTATAGCAACCGGGTTTTAAGTGCTCGATAGATTGTGCGTGCTTTTTGTGATATTTGAATCTTGTATAAATTTAGGGAGTTATGTATGGTATATCCACGCCACGTCACACTTTCTTGGTGCCGCTGCCGGGGAGCAGTTAGCTAAATTAGGTTGTGTATTTGGTACAAGCTTTTAGTTATTCGATCCTTTTGTAAGGATTCGTCCTTACAAAAGTTACTTTTATTGTCTTTTATTTATTATTTTGTATTGGATAATTACTTGTGTTTTTGTTGTCTTTGAAGGTTAGGTCTATTGGTGTATGATAAGATGATCCCACAAGGATCAAGATTTCACACAACCATTTTTCGATCGAGAGAAACATATACACGGGGTTTATAAGCGTAGAGAAGAACGGGAATTAAGGAAGAATTTTGAGGTTTTGCCATTTGTTTGATAGAAATGGACGGAGAAGAAGAGGGTAATCCACATGGTAATCCTCCACCAGTTGTTAATGAAGTAGTTGCAAATGATATGCTACAGTTAGAATGGTGGTACAAATGGTTGTGCCTCTGGCTATCACAAAACCACCAATCGAAGCGGAAAATTGGAAGATCGAGGGTAACTTTTTCACAATGTTCAAGGATAGACTTTTTTCGCGGGCTTATAGATGAAAACCCTTTTGATCACATTTAATATTTTAACGATATTTGTGATATCTACAAGAACAAAGATGTCATCAAAGATGCTTTTAAGCTAAGGGCATTCCCATTCATGCTTGATGGAGAAGCTAAGGCTTGGTTAAGGAACTTGCCATCGGATTCGATTAGGTCTTTTCAAGATTTGAATGAAGCATTTATCAATCACTTTTTCCCACCTTCAAAGATGGAGCGTTTAAGAATGGAAATTAATGGGTTTACGCAAAGGGGAGATGAGTCTTTGTATGATGCGTGGGTGCGTTTCAAGAAGCTATTAAGAGCTTGCCCACCGCATGGTCTAACCAAGAAGGAGTACATCAATACATTCTACCGGGGTACCAATTTTCAAACTAAGCAATATCTTGATTCATCTTCGGGTGGAGTGTTTATGTACAACTCACCCAATGCGGGCCGAAAAGTTACTATAGGACATCGCGATTAATACATACGAATGGGCACCTTCACCAAGAGATTTGGCGAGAAAGAATGTGGCTCAAGTGGAGAGTGAAGATGGGCAAGTTACCTTGGCAAGCTTGAATAACCAATTTCAATTATATGGGAAAGAATTGAAAAAGATACAACAAACGCTAGTGGCTATGCAAGTCAGTTGTCAAAGGTGTGAAGGACCACACCTCACCAAAAATTGTCCCCAAGTTAATCAATGTACTCACATTGACTTGGATGACATTCATATGAATTCGGAAGCTCATGTGAATTTTGTGAGCAACCAAAACTTTCAAAGAGGAGGAACTTCGACCCAAGACAACATCTCTTTCCAATCGAACAATAGCTATTACAACCCTAACCAAAAGCAAGTGTCATTCAACACTCAATCCAACACACCTCCCGGATTCTCCAACCAAAACCGAAACCAAAGATACAATTCCAACTATAACTAAAACCGCCAAAATAACTTCCAATCCCACAACCAAAAAAATTATAACAACCAATCTTACAACCACCAATCCAACCCAAATTATCAAGGAAACCAAAGTTATCAAAACCAAGGTTATAGTCAAACTCAAAATAACCAAGGTTACAATCAACAACCGCAACAAACTCAACCAAATAACCAACCTTCCCAACCATCTAAAAGTTTAGAGGAGCTCATGCAAACTTACATCAAGAAGGTGGAATCAACCGAAGCGTTATTATTAAAGGAAAATGAGTTCTTGAAGCAATAAATTCGACACAACCAAGCCTCATTCCAAAATCTTGAGAGCACCGTTGGGAGACTTTCAAGTCAAGTTGCCGAAAGACCTCAAGGAACTCTACCATCCAACACTCAAGTTAACCCAAGCACCAATTACAACACCAACTGTAACAACCAAAACCAAAATAACAACAACGCCACTAGAGTTATTCCAATAGAAAGCAACGCTACCAATCAAAATGCCAACCAAGCAAGCTCTTCAAATCCTAACAACAACTATACTCAAGTGAATTCTATTTCTTCAATGGAAAAGGAGGAGGAAATCGAATCTCCTCAAGTTTTTGCAATCGATCTTGATGAGGGATAGTTTGATTTGGACGGAGCTTTAGGCATGAATACCATGGATCTTGGTGTGTTCAATTTCTCGGATGATTCGGATGAAGCGGAGTTCATTCCATATCAAGTAAAAAGTGTTATGACAATGGAAGCTACCGAGTTGATATGCAAGGATCTAGAGGGTGAATTAAAGAAGGTTGAATTGGGTGACTCGAAGAAAAGGGATAAGGTAGAAAACATCTTGGATATGAAAGCACAAAGCATGAAAGTTGAGGTACTTACACCATCAATTGAAGGAAACAAGGAAACACCCTTCTCCTAACCTCAACCATTACCTCCTACACATCTAAAGGATGTGGATTGTAAGTTGACCCAAGATGAAAACCATAATATTTATGTCAAACTTCCCTTGGCGGAAGTGCTTGAAAACATGCCCAATTATGAAAAATTCTTGAAAGCACTTATGGCCAAGAAGGGAGAGGTTGAACAAGCATCCACCACTTTCTTGCTTAAGGAGTGTGATGGAATTTTGAGAAAACAAAACTTACCAACTAAAATGGGCGATCCTGGACCATTCTTAATACCATGCAAAGTAAACGGGTCGGAACCATTTACATCATTAGCCGACTCGGAGGCTAGCATAAATTTCATGCCCTTATCCATTTATAAAAAGCTTGGCCTAGGGGACCTTTCACCCACCAAAATGGGAGTGAAATTAATTGACCAATCAATTAACCCAAGTGTGGGGATCGCCGAAGACCTAATTGTCAAGGTAGGGAGCATGGAATTTCCAACCGATTTTGTGATTGTTGATATAAAGGAAGACCCGGTTGTACCCCTAGTATTAGGGAGGCCATTTTTGGCAACCGCATGTTCTTTCTTTGACTTTAGAACCGGTAAGTTGACCCTTAGAGACAAAAGGAAATGCGTAAACATTAAGAGCAAAAGCGTTAAATTACCAACAAAACCCTCAACCACACCACAAGTTGTTGCTAGTGTGCAATGCACTACTAGCCCAAAACGAGTTAGTTCACCAACTAGAAGTGGTGGTGGTTTGACTCGAAAAGTCCCAAGTAAGCTTAATCATAGAAATGAGGTTATTGACAAGTCAATACGGAAATTATACGGTCAAATTCATCATGTCTCATCCCAAAAGGATGAGAAGTTGAGAAAATGTTTAGTGTCAAACTTGTCAAAGCAGGAAAAATGCAAGCTTGAGGATTTGATCAAGGAAACCAAGGCGATTAATGATTAGATAACGTTGGTGATGAATGAAAGTGGTAAAGGTAACGGTTCCCTTAGCTCAAGGGGAGGAGAGGTTTACCACCCCGGTGTTAGCTAAGATCCACGTGGAAATTGAGTCGGGTGATAGACTCGTTAAACAATTTCCACAATCTTGTTTATAACTTTCTTTCATTGCATTGCATGTAGGATTGTATGATATTTCTTTTAATTAGTTGTTTTTACATTTAGATAACTTTTCTGCATTTTGTTAAATGGAAAAATCCAAAAATAGTTTGTTAACTTGGTCAAAATGTGCTTAAAATGAGAAAAAAAACTGCATCCAGGTACAATTGCGGCGCTTCTATGGAAGGAGCGGCGCTCTTGCTTGTCAAGAGCGACGCTTTCGACACAGGAGCGACGCTTTTCATCACATTTTGGAACAATTTTTGGTCAGTAGCCAAGAGCGATGCTCTCACACTTAGGAGCGACGCTTTTGCTTGTCCAGGAGCGACGCTTTTTCCCAATTACGGCGCTTTTGAGCTGGCAGGAGCGGCGCACCTGTGTCAGGTGCGGCGCTTTTGCATCTGTTACTTAAACAATCTTGGACGACCAAAACACCATTTTTCACACCCAACTCAATTTTTCTCTCTAATGGCGGCGCAACTACAACCCTAATCACAATAAATCGACCCAATACTTCAAATTACATCCATTTTCTTGCAAATCTTCATCATTTAACATGGAAAAAGTAAGAATCTATCATTCTAATTCGTTCTTTAACATGATTTGGGTGATTTTTACATTTTTTTTCTTTATGCTTAATTAGTAGATTATGCTTGAATAATGATGTTAATGTTCAATTTGTTGATGATTCTAGACTACATTGTTGTTGATTAACATGTTTTGCATGCTTAGTTACAAGGATTTCAACTTTGGATTTCTATGGTTCATCCAATTTGGGGGTTTTTAGATTCGAGCTAAATTAGAGTGTTAGGTTTTGATGTTGATGCTTAATTGATAGTCTACCATGATAATCTTGCTTTAAATCCATCTTTCATGCTTGTATGATTTGACATTGCAAATTAGGGTTCATGAACTAGGGTTTTGACTTGGTTTGACTAATTCGAGTTGTGGTTTGTGCTAATGTGCTTGTTTGCGGTAGATTGATATCATAGCATGTAAAGTTGAAATGATTTGATGATTACTCTTGTCTTAGTCGAATTTTTCACTAATTAGGCTTTGACTAGGGGTGACTTTTTGCAACTTTTTCATGCTGACCATGTTTGACCAAGAGGAGCCTAATTGATGAATGTAATGCATGTTTAGCTTATGATACTACATGTTGTTAACAAATCTATCGCATGAGCTAAATGTGCAACTTTTTGTAAAAATTTGGAAGTTCACTAAGTCTTTGCTCATGTTTGATCTCACTTATTGTCATGACTAAATGCAATTGTTTTATTCATATTTGTTATTCACGTACATATCTTATATGATGAAACTAATTGTGAATTTTTTTTTGAAATTAACTTGGGAATTGTGGCTAGAGCTTGAAAGTGAATTATTGTATGCTAACTTGCATTCCTCCACAATGTTTTTCTTTGTTGTCTTGACATGCAGACTAATGTTCCAACACAGTCACATGGCGGCTCAGGTAGTGGGAAGCGTCAAAAGAGTATAGGTGTTAAAGGAAGGGGTAAGAAGCCAATTCAGGAAGTTGAGGAGATTGAGGATGAAGAAATGCCTCAGATCACTGAGGATATTCAAAGGCTCTCTACGGACCCTTGGTTGCAGTCGATCCTAATTAACTCACGCTTTAGGGATGGCTTAGCAATTAGGCTTAAAGAGACTTTTTATGTTGGAAAGGCAATTGATTGGGAACTTTTAGACGAGGGTGGTTTCACGAATGAAATAGAACAACTTTTTGAGGTCGAGTATGGAAATATGAGAATCAATCCCTGGCTCCCAATTTTGAGGTACAATGAGCCCATCTACGCTGTCCCTATCCTAGTGTTCGCCTCAACCTTATTTGTGAATTTCACGGTGTCAAGCATCACTGATCCAAGCTACATGACTTTCCAATTGGGGGGAAAACAAAGAACAATGAGCATGCTCCAATTCATTAGAGCCTTAGGAATCTACTCTGAGTTTAAGAATTCCGATGCCCTTTAGGACTACCTTTTGCATTGCAACATTCTGGTCCTCAACACTGAAGAATTTAATTACCCTGCAGCCTGGCACGAAATTAGTAGTGGAGTCTTTAGCCCGGGTAAAACCGTAGCCAACACCCTTAGGACCCATGATTTTAGGACACTAGCGCGATTCATTGCCATCACAGTCAACTACCATTTTAATAGCAATGAAAAGATGTCTTATCTAGACATTTGGCTTACTCACCAAATCTTCCATAAGACACACATTCATGTTCCTCATGTAATTACCGATTATCTCTTTGACAAGATGGGAACGAAAGCGAAAAAGGGTATGGTGGGTGGTGTGTTTGTGACAAAGATTGCTAAGTATTTGAGGGTTGATCTTTCAAGGTTTACGCCCATGGAAATGAATCCATTTGGTTATGCGGATTTTAAGGGGGTAGAATTCTTAAGCGGGACATGAACAAGATCATGAGGAAATGGTTTGATTTTGGTAGAGCCGAGGAAGAAGCGGAGGAAAGGGTTAGGCGTGAGAGTAGTCGAGCTCAAAGTCAACGTAGCGGTGTCCCGAACGAGTATGATCCCGCTTGGATTGCAAACCAATTCGAACAAATCAACATCAACCAACAAAATCAATCATACGAGGCGAGCTATAACTTTCAGGGCTTCGCGCGGTTTCACAATGGCAAGTCCATTGCGGTCAACTAGGCCGTGCGGACCCAAATGCTCCACAACCATTTGCTCCTACGTATGACCCGTATGACCAACAACACCCGAGGTCTCAACCGTTCATTGATTATGACCCAAATGAAGCGTATAGGAGGGCCGAGGAGTTCGCTTACTTCGAAAGCTTAAGGAACCAACAACCACAAGATCCGAATCAATAATCTACACCGCCAAACTACTATGACTATCCGAATCCAGACCAATCCGGAAGCTCTTACTCAGGAGGGTATAGTTGGTGGTAACTTTTATGGTTGTGTTCTCGCTCTCTTAACTCTTGCTTTGGTGAAAATATTTGGTGTTTGTTTGTTGGTGAAACTTTTAATTTAAATTGTTGGTTTGTAATAATTATGGGCGGTTGGTTTGGGAAGAAATTTGAACAAGTGTTTGATGGTCGTGGTAAGTTTGAAAACAATTTTATTTGTGGTTTGAATGATGGTATTTGGATCCAGAGGATACGTGATTCCTGGATAAAACAATTTAAATTTGATTATGGTTTGTAATAATTAAATACTTTCTAGGAACGTGATGTTTTGTCTATGGATGTTTGGGTTTGATGTCACTTTGTCATGATGGTTGATTATTCGATTTGTGCATGCATGATGTGGTTATCATTATTGTTATATTGTGTTTGTGTGTGAAGCGGTGAAACTATCGTTTGCTTGTGATATTGGTGAAGTAGATTGTTCGGTTTCGTGTATCATTATGGAGATAGTTATTGGTATAGCTTGCTTGATATTTTTGGATCATTGTGGGTTTATTATGGGCGCTCATACTCACCCGAGTATGGCCCCGCACATTCTTGTACCTTGTGAGCATACTTCAATTGTAGGGAATGCCATATGCACTTGGCTCCTTCTTTTGGCTCAACGAATGGTGCAACAACATGCATGAAAATTGGTGACTAAGATTCTCGAATGGTGACAATAAAGATCAATTGATCTACTCCGGTTTTTATTTTCTCTTCTCTTCTCTATTTTAATTCAAAATACCCCTCAATTTTCTAAATATTCTTTCATTTAATACAATGAGGGCATTGCATCAAACTAAATGTAGGGGGAGAGTAAATCTCGGATCATTTTGAACTTTTTCGGGTTAAACTTATCACATATGCTCTATAAAGGCTAAAACTTGCATTGTTGATCAATTTTTGGAACAAGTTTTTAACCATTACATTAACTAACACCATAAACATCTAAAATGGTTAAAACTTGTGAAAATATTCAAACTTTTTGGAAAAAGTAAAGTCTTTTTCCATTGTGTTTCAAATTTTTGGAGAAGTAAAGTCTTCCCTTATGTTGGCAATTGTAATACCAAGTGAAAGTAAAGTCTTTCACTTTTCATGTGATTTTGTGCTCCAAATGTTAAATATCAAAAGAAAAATCAAACTTGTGCTTGAAAGTTAAAGTCTTTCATGCACATTGCTTCAAAAACCAAGTGTTTAAAGCTTCGTGCTTTAGTACTTTCGGATGACTCAAGTCCATCCATTTTGGTAGGGAGTAAAGTCTCCCGAATTTCGTACTACTTGGTGTGGGACACTTCCTAATCCACACCATTTCATATTGACATTGGTTGTCTCATCATTTCAAGATGGTTCAACCGATGTATCATACCGAGGGAAGAGGAGCCACCGAGCTTCAACGTGTGCTATCTTCTTGATGAAGAGCAATGGCTTCGTGCTAGTGTTGCTAGACAACACAACCCATAGCCAAAAGCTATGGCACCTTGTTGAGATTTCAACTAACGGAAAGGTAGTAACTACTTCCTACCTTTTCTTAAAATAAGCATAAAAGCTTGTTATGTGGGAAGTAGAAAAACCAAACACTTGGAAGTAAAGTCTTCCAAGTAATCTCGGGTACCAAACTTGAAAGTAAAGTCTTTCAAGTCAAGTTTTGTTCCAAGCTTGGGAGTTAAAGTCTCCCAAGTTAAGTTTGTCTCACTTAGGGAGTAAAGTCTCCCTAACCGGGTGGTAAAGGTTTCATCTTTATCACTCCTGAGTAGCTCACACCCGCTCGTCAAGGAATTCAAGTTCCGCCCAAAAATTTGGAATTGATGGATCTCTTATTTTGGCCACGTGGGGCCCTAATTCCACTAACTTCCGTCAATGCTTTCACCCTACTATGAGAGAAACCATAAAGTTGTGATAGAAAGCTTGATGAGTGCCAGTCATCCTATGCCCGGATCGACCATAAAGATAGGGGTAACCAGTCCCCTACGCTTTGGCGCACCCACCTTAACCCTAAACTTGAAATTGACGATATCATATTTTGAAATTGACGAAAAATTAGGTGTTTTGGGGGCATGGAGGTGGAAGAGGGATAGCCAATCGCGGGGTTGACTAAAGGACCATACTTTTCGGGGCATGTGCTTTTTACATGAAGGAATTCTTGGCGAACGGTAATTTTGATGATTTTTCATGACCCATTCTCAATTTAGGTACATTTTGTGAGCTTTATGGTAATTTGAGCTTGTTGCCTATATTTCATGTCACCTTGTTTGTATAGTGGTGAATTTGCTTATTTTGTGAATAGCGTTGATTTTTGGCTTGATTGATGTCTATCCCGTGAATCCTACATATTTGGTCAGGGTCAAGGAGGTCAAAGTGTTGATTGTGATAAACCTTAGGCTTGATGATTTGGTGTTTGATGGCCTCTTAGGTGATGTAGTTGATCTTGACCGGGGAATGATTGTTTCGGGTAGACCTAGGTTTGAATTGATGTTGATTTGGTGGTGATTGAAGATTATGGAAACGTTGATTTATACTCATGCCACTAGTTGAAGAAGAAGAGTAGGAGAATGCTTGGTCCTTGACAATTAAAAGGTTTTGGAGTTCATGTTAGCCAACAAAGTGCTCATTCTAAAAAGGTATCACTTGTTGCCTACATTGCACTTTGGCTCTAATCATTGAACGTTTATTTTCTCCAATCCTTGTTCTATTGATTTGCATGCTTGAGGACAAACAAGGTTCAAATGTAGGGGTTTGATATTGCTCCATTTAGACATATTTATTACGCAATATCGACCTCATTTTATTCAGTTTTGATGATCGTTGGGGCTTTAAAGTTGTTTTCCTGTGCCAAAGTGTCCACTCAAGGCAAAATGCCTAACTTGGTGTAAAATTGACCAAGAAATGTTCAAAAAGCGAAAAGAAAATGACAAGTGCAGGAAACAGCATCAAAAGCACCGCTCCTGATAAAGGAGCGCCGCACCTCACATCCCAGAGCGCTACACCTATGGTAAAAGCGGCGCAATCACCAACGTTTTGTCTCAATTTCTTCACAGTGAACAGAAGCGTCGCTCTTCAGAGGCAGAAGCGCCGTTCCTACAGCTCCAAGAGCGCCGCACCTAAGTCAACAGTGCCGCACCAGATGAAGCCTAGAGCGCCGAACCTAAGTCAACAGCGCCGTACCAATTGAAGCCAAGAGCGCCGCAACTGCGTCAAAAGCGGCGCTCCTAACGCTGATTCAGCCCACTTTCCTCACCACTATAAATAGAATAAGATAGGTCATTTGGCAAGGGAGCTGCAGTTTTTACTCCGAATTACACACACAAAACTCTAATTTCATCATCCATTAGAGTTCTAAGGTGATTTGGAGGAAGCAAGCTCAAGTTTCATCTTCATTAGTGCTAGATCTTTCTTTTGTTATCAATTTGGGTTGTAATCTTAACTTTACTCTTTCTTATTTTGAATCAAATAGTTGTAATCTTTACTTAATCTTCATCTAAGTTTAATCTTTACTTGTAATCTTTGTTTATCATCATTTATCTTTGAATCTTAGCTTGTAATCACTCAAGATGATGTTTATTGATGCTTTCATGATTATTGCTAGTGTAATCTTTGCTATGAGTAGCTAAATCTCTTGTGTTTGCTTATCTATGAATCTTTAATGCATGATGTGTCCTTAATCTATTGAATGAAAGTTGTTTTGAATGAAAATACATGAGCTAGTGTTATTGAGTTAGCCATGAGGTCCATTGCTATGTTTGATATTGGTTTTACTTTGATTACATGAATTGAGTAGCTCTTTAAGTGATTTTAGTAGTGAATCAATTTGTGCTTCAACACCTTTGGTGATCTAGACAACTAGAATAGGAATTTCAAGTGATTGTGTTTCTAGGCTAGGTTGGTTTTCAATTGACCTTTGTTCATCATAGTGGTGTTTGACTATCTTAGGTGACTTTGATGGTTAAAGGATTTTAAGTGATTTTAACCCGGGCATAATCTAAATAATCAACTCATACATTACTTGATCTAGTTTTGCTAAGCTTATATGAATTCGCAAGGTAGAATTGGATTAAGAATATCTACTAGTTCAAACAACTTAAGTGATAACAATTTGGGGAAAACAAGGGCCATCTAAGCATAAAGAGGATTAGATAAGTGAACACTCTTCATCATATTGATTATTTCTCATTTCTTGATTACTTGTTACTTGTTACTTGTTAAGTTTTAGTTTGTTTATTGCAAATTTAGTTGATTAGTCAAAATATCTCGCAAACCCCTCAATCAAACAAAAACCCTAGGATAACTATTAGTTTCAAATACATAATCTACACCGCTCTCTCGGGACGAACTTGATAAGAATACTTGCATTAAGTGCTATAGCAACCGGGTTTTAAGTACTCGATAGATTGTGCGTGCTTTTTGTGATATTTGAATCTTGTATAAATTTAGGGAGTTATGTATGGTATATCCACGCCACGTCAAAGATCAATTTCGTCTGATGCGGGAACGGCGTCTCGTTCAACAAACTCTTCAAAGTCCACCAAAAGTTCAGTTACGAAGGACGAAGGAAAAAGTTTATCTCTTGCGGCTTTTAGAGATGCAGCTTACCTTCAACAAGCTGCGCAAGGGATCCAAATTCTAAACGCGGATACCGATCGTTTAAAAAAGAAGGACAAAAAATGGCTGAAAAGCTTCAAAATTGGGTTTGAAAGAAGTTTAGGGATATAATTCAAATTTCGTCTTCCGAAGATGAAGATGAAAACGATAACAAGAATGACGACAACAATGACGATTAAGCAACTACTTTATGTTTTATTTCAATTTTATAACTTATTAATTTTATGTTATGTTTAAGTTTATGCACTTTCTAATTTCATGTTAAATGTTATTTTTAGTTTTATTTGATATTATGTAATTTTAATTTTAATTATTAACTCTTTTTATATATTATTTTTTCTTATAAAAAACAAATAAAAAATAAATAAAAAAGCAAAATAGAAAAACAAAATTAAATTCAACTCATCCTTAGACGCCCCCATTACAACTCCTTATTTTCCTGCCATGGTCCATATACCATATCTACTCATATCTATGGTCTTATTGGCCAATTGAGATCTAACCCTCCCCTTTTCAGATCTTAAACATTGACCATTAGCGGATCTCTTTTTGTTATATACTGAACACTTTCTCATTATAAACTAATTAATCAACAATCAATGGCTGAAGTTATCGCTTCTGATCTCATCAAACTTGTTCTTCAGAACTTAGCCTCTGAAGTTGTGAAGAAAATTGCTGGCTCTCGGGGAATTCAATATGAGATCAACAAGTTTGATACAATATTCTCCGACATCCTAGAATTACTTAATGATGCTTCTCAAAAGGAAGTAACTGATAAAGATGTTAAACGGTGGTTGAATAGGCTCCAACATTTGGCTTACGGTATGGAGGATGTACTCGATGGTTTAGCAACTGATGCTATGCACCGCGAGTTCAACGACAAATCTGTTGGCAGCACCAGCAAGGTAAAATTTCCATCTTGGTTAACAAATTTCTCACTAAGTATTCATATGGGTAACAAGTTAGATCAGATTTACAAGGAATTGAAAGATCTAGAAACCGGAAAAGACTAGTCTTGGTTTGATTCCGAAAGTTGCTAGTCCAAAAAATAAAGATACAAGAATAGAAACCACCTCTATAATAGATGTGTCTACTATCGTTGGACGTGGATGTGAAAAAGGGAGAAGTACTCCAACAATTACTGACGGTTGAACCTGATAATAAAAGCTTTAGCGTTATTCCGATAGTTGGTATGGGTGGGGTTGGTAAAACCACTCTGGCCAAACTTTTGTATAATGACAACCAATTGAAGGAGCATTTTGAACTCAAGGCGTGGGTTTGTGTTTTGGATGAGTTTGATATCATTCGTATAAGCAGTATTATCTATCAAAATATGGGCAGAGAAAACAAGGATTTTCGAGATCTTAATCTACTTCAAGTAGCTCTTGAAAATCAACTCATGGGAAAACGTTTTCTGGTAATATATTTGGAATATCGTTAAACATACCATAACTCTTCGTTGTTGGAATTCGTTCAAATTGAACATTTCTGGACTCTTAAACTCATATGGATCCTCGTTCAAGTCGATTGTTGGTTCCTTGTTCATGTCTGTAACGACCCAACTTTTTCGATTTTTTGTTATATTTATTACTCTCACGAAACTGCGTATTTGTGCGTACTGAGTTAGATTATATTCTGGGATCATTAATTATGTTAACTACTTTCGTTAATGCCTTACAACGTGTTTTTAGTCACTTATCGTTTAAAACGAGCTACGTACTTGGTACACGTTAAACTTTTGTCATAATTGGAATAATAGGACTACATAAACTTAATTGTTATTTATTATAACAATTACTTGGCTTAAGGACTTATTTAATTACGCTTGGTGTTTACTAATGCTTACTAGTTACCTTAATGGACTTTACCATAGTGGACTTCCATGGCCCAACCTACTCAAGTAATGGGCTTATTTGATGGACTAATTAATGGACTAATTAGCCCATAAAGCATAAGACAAAACCCATTAGGAAAATAAGACAAGTATTAAGCATGCATGGTAATACTACTTACATGTTTTAACATTTTGTTCCATGCCACCCAACATGTACCCACACCACCACGTACTACCACCCATGCCAAGCAAATGGTCCCCCCCACCCTTGCTCCCCAAACCGTCGGCCTACACCAACCATGACCACCATTCCATTTTTTTTTAAACTTCACTTCATTCTCTCATTTCATTTCACAAAAACACACACTCTTTTTTCTCTCAAGTTCCTCTCTAACTTTTCTGTCAAAATTTCTTGAAGAACTTGAAGGTTTAAACTCTTTTTCTTTCTTCTTTTTGCTTCCAAAACCGTAATCATCATCATTCTTTTATTATTTTTGGATTTTGATTTTTATAACTTAAATCCTCATGTTATCTTGAAATCTTTAATCACTTGTATGATAAAGAAGCAAGAACAAGGATCAAAGCTTTGTAGCTTTTGGTTCTACATGAAACTTGTAATAAATCTAAGGATCAAATACTTTAAGATCCTCTTTATGTTCAAGTATTGGAACTTTAAAGTTCATTTCATGAAGATTCAAGCTTGTAACTTGATATCTCTTTATATAAAGGATCCAAACTTGAACTTGTTTATTTTTAACTTTAAATTTATCATTTATATTTATGGAATTTGATTTATATAAGTTCCTTGGTCAAAGATTACTTGTTAACTTTGATCTCATGAATCTTGTAAGCAAAGTCTAACTTTGAAAGTTCAAGAACAAGAAAGTTTAAGCTTCCTAATTTATAACTTTCACTTATCTAAGATTGATCTAAGTTATATAACTTATGGTCATCTAACTTGTTAAAAAAAGAGTTCATTAATTTGTGTTCACTTTACTTTACAAAATCTAAGTTTCATAACTTATGGTTGTGTAAAGTTGAAAGTCTAAGTGTTTTAACTTAGGGTTTCACCAAGAACATGAGATCTAGACTTTTTAGTATAAGGTCTTTAATACTTAGCTAAGATCTAAGTTCCATAACTTAAGGTCTTGATTATTTAGTTTGATTCAAAGTTTATAGCTTAATGGGACTTGTATTTGTGTTGAAGCTAAGAAACTTGATGTAACCTTGGTTCATCACCTTGCTCAAACTCTCACATGAGTTGTGTTTTAATTCTTAGTATTGACTCTTGTGTGTTGATGGTTAAACCTTGGTCAAAGTGATGCTAACACATCAATGAGTTGTACACTTGAAGCTACAAGCATCAAGGATGAGAACCGTGATGAGCATCAAGCACCAAGAATCCCACCGGAGCACTTGATTACTGTTTTCAGGGTCTGATCAGGCCCCTGGGCTTCTGTAAAAGTTGATTTCCAGAGAGTTCGGTTCGAGTAGATGACTTTTCATTTAAGACTCGTCTTAATACAATATATGGTTTATGATTTATAGCCTTCCGAAAGTCACTACGCCTTTGTAACGTTCTGCCGAAATTTCTGACCTACTCGCACTTAAACCGTCACCACGGTCAAACGAAGATGAGTTAGGTTCTGAAAATTGGTCAGCGGTTAGAGGGCTCACATACGGAGCCATGGCCACTGACTACACATTTTTTCGGTTTGTATAGAGGTCGTAGCAGCTAAACGAAGTCAGCCCTTGTTTCGATATCTATTCTTGATTGAGAACTTGCTTTACTTTTTACGTACGATGATGATGATGATGATACTTAAGACTTAATTTATGTACTTTCAAACCTTTGGGAATGATTTACTGACTTAGTAACTTTTGACTCAGGTTGAGGACCTTTCGGACCAATTTACTTGCTTACTTATCTCGTATCGACTATTACTGCTTATTCACTGTGAGTTATAGCATCCTTTTTTACTTCAACTATTTTTGGGACTGAGAATACATGCGCTTTTTACGTTTTACTTACTAGGCATGAGTACTTAAACTTTATATATGTGTGGATTATATAACGGCATAAACTTTCCCCTTAGCTCGGTAACGTTTAGTCATTGGTTTTTGAACCGGTGAACGCGAATCTTAGATATGGATCCATAGGGTTTGACATCCCCACTCGGACTAGTCGCGCTAGCATTTAACGGTTGTTTAATACTTCATAAACTTACGCACTCGCCAAGTGTACTTTTAGGGGGTGATATTTACGTTAAGTTAGTTACCAAGTGTGACGATCGCTCCAAATCCATATGGACGAACACGTCATTCATTGATTTTATTGCGAGGTATTTGACCTCTATGTGATACATTTTGTAACATTATATTCGTTTGAAAAGGTATTTCATAAATGAATATATAAATTCCAGGTTTTTAACATCTGATGATTCCTACGTATAGACAATCACCATTTAAATGGTTTACAATAATACATCTGTTGACAATACAGTCAAAATAAGATACATGGTAATGGTTTGGTGAATGCAAGTTTCTTGTATATAGCATGTATGACTCCAAGCACATATCTTGTATCACGTATAAGCAAACAGCGGAAGACTTCTAGAAACCTGAGAATAAACATGCTTCAAGTGTCAACACAAAGGTTGGTGAGTTCATAGTTTTAATATTACACATAATCCGTATATCAATGTGGATTACAAAAGTTCAGTTGTTTTATTCAAAATGTTTATCAATAGGTTTTACATAAAAGGTGGATCACAAAATTTCAGTTGTTTCATCCGGAACGTTTATCAATCGGTTCTACAAAATTGAGCACCCTGGTAACTAAACTTTAACGTTTATATAATTTGTACCCTTTGTATAATCATTTTAATAATACACGCAAACCAACGTGTACGCTTCTCAAATAGCATACGTCCATTAAAAGGCTAGTGCTCTAGCTCGGACGGGGATATCAAGCCCTATGGATCCATATATAACTACTCGCGCCCACCAGTTCTTATAACTGGCAGTTACTAGTTACCAAAGCTAAGGGATTTTCGGTTCAAACTCGGTGTAGAATTTAGTATGTACTTGTATCCATTGCGTTTGAAATAAAGTGCATGTATTCTCAGCCCAAAAATGTAGATTGCAAAAGCAATTAAAAAGGGAGCAAATGAAACTCACGCATATAAATATTGTATATCGGTTAATAAAGCATTTGCATGTATTCTCAGCCCAAAAATGTAGAGAGTAAAAGGGATCTTATGAAACTCACTCAAATCAGTTTTAGTTTTTGTATTCATTTTATAAAACAGCGCATGTATTCTCAGCCCAAAAATATGTATAAAAAGGGATCAATGAACTCACTGTTTTATATTGATATACAATATTGCAGGAAAGCACGTAGAAGCATCGGAGATGATAAACACGAGGTTTGATTCACAAAAATACCCCCGAACATTACCCATAACCTCCTTGGTAATAACCCATATTTTCCTTAGCTCTAGCTCGCTCGGAAACTCGTTTTGAAAATTACTTGGACAGCACTCCGTCGTAATATTTTATGTACATTATTATTTTTGTATCGCAAAAATAATAACATTAATAATAAAAATAATAAGATTAATAATAATCTTATTAATAATAATAATAATAATAATAATAATAATAATAATAATAATAATAATAATAATAATAATAATAAATAAAATAAATACGGAGTAATATATGTTAAAACAGAAGCAGAATGATCGAGTTTTTATAGGTGTGGCCTGTCCCCAGACCCCATGCGATCGCATGGTTCTGAAGGCCATTGGCCATGCGATCGCATGGCCCATTTTTCCAGCTCACATAATTTTGTCCTAATGCTTGTCGACATAATTAAATAATATATATATAATATATAATTTAAATTAATTAATTATATATTATATTTTATTCTCGTGCATAGTTGATTTGTAATTTTTGTTCCGATAAGTCGTACGTCATCACTTGACTTATGTCCCGGTTCCGGTTTTTCGAATGTCCTTTCGTACCTTTAGAAAACTTGCATTTTACGTTTCGTGTCACGTACCTTTGTCAAAATATAGCCTTAAGTTATTCATAAACTATACCACTCAAAGTATATCTTAAACTTTAGAGTGTTTTGGTCATTTACTTCTATAAATCATCGTCTCACTATTTGTTAAAATACATTTTTAAAATAGTGTTTTAATGTAGCAAGTTACTGTAGCAAAGTCAATTTTTACTGTAGCAATTCACTGTAGCAAAGTAAATTTTACTGTAGCAAATAGTGATTTTCGAAAACACTGTAGCATTTTGGGTACTGTAGCAATTTGAAAATACTGTAGCAAATTAGTGTTTTACTTGTTCATCTTAAACGTTTTAGTTAACTTATCTAAATATCAATCGAATCAATAATCGAATGTTACTATCGTTTACTAAATAACTTGAAATCATATATATTCAAATAGATATATAAACCAATAAGTTTAATGTACGGTAACATGCAATTAAAACTTTGTTACGTTTTCAAGTTATAGTATATATATGTATCTATTTACATATAATGGTTCGCGAATCGTTGAGAACAACTGAAGGGTGTTTGAATAGTTTAAAATTTTTGAGATTCAGTTTTACAGACTTTACTTATCGTGTCGAAATCATTAATCATTTAAGATTAAGTTTAAATTTAGTCGAAATTTACGGGTCACCACACCAAGTGCCCACGGTTAAGCATATACTTTTCATACTGTTTTGGAATACGAAATCTCGTGGCCTACCTTACATTACTGTTACAATTAAACTATAGCTCACCAACATTCGTGTTGACATTTTTAAGCATGTTATTCTCAGGTGCTTAGACGTTTGATGCTTCCGCTGTATTAGTCTCGCTGTTAGACTTGCTGTGTAGACTCCTGCTGCTTTGTTTAGAGATGTCTCTGCATGAAACTTTTACTTTGCATTCACAACCTATGTTATATTTGAACAATGAATTTTGTAATGACCTTTGTGTCACGTACTTATGTTAATGCTTTCTATTCGTAGAAGCACGCTATCGTTTGTAAAACATTTGATGTCGGTAAAGACGTTACCCTTTTTATGAATGCAAACTTGTTTTAAAACAGCATATATTGTTTGACCTTGTAATGATCCTGTTGTTGATGATCCGTACACGTTAATTTTGTACGGGGCATCACAATGTCAAACTCACATGAAATTTGTCTTGCTGGCTCTTTAGTAGAATCTTGCCTGACATAATTACGCATGGCTAAACAACTATATCTGCGAGATTCTTGATGAACGGGATCCTAACGCATTTTTTGTTGCGTTTTCTTCTTTGTTGGTTGTCCGCGAGTACTTGCTAACTGTATTTTTTGAAAAAAGTCTTCTTGAAAATGTGTTACTTCGTATTACTTAATATTAGTTTTTCAAAAAGTTGACTATTGATAAAGAGGTGTATTTATTAGTTTTTTAGCATCGAAACTTGTATTCCCAAAAGAAAAATTGATATTTTCAAAGTTAGGAGAGAGATAAATTGTTTAATAAAAGTAAAAAATAATTTGACAAAAGTAAAAAAGTAATCTGATGATAATGACATAAGTAAAAAAAAGTAATGTGACAAAAATGAAAAAGTAATCTGATAAAGAAAAATAAGATTTAGGGATTTTATTTGAGTGTTTGAGTAAATTTAGAGCACCAGGAGTCGACCACCAAAAACATCATTTTTTCGCCGTTAAACATATCCGATGCCGGGATCCCGACATTGTCGACTTCCGTCCGGCGTTAAATTGCCGTTGCCGCTCGCCGTTATCAGCCACCGTCGCGTAGGCGACGCTGAATCCCTGTTTTTTTTCCCTTTCTTCTTCCTTTTCTTTCTTTTTTTATTTATTTAATTTTTTGTAGTTGCAGACGTTTTCTTATTTTCAGTTTTTATTTATTTAATTTTTTGTAGTTGCAGACGTACAGGAAACAAGATGAAGTTTGAGATTAGGTTGAGAAAAAAAAACCCTAAAGTAAATAGTTGGGCCAAACATAGACTCATGGGCTAATTTAATATAAAACATTGGGCTCTAACTTTTTTAATATGTTTATATACTTCTTTAATACTCCGTATATATATTATATACTTTTTTATTAGTTAAATAAATTACAATAATAAATGAAATGATTTTATTTTAAATGAATTAAATAATAATAAAAAGTATAAAATAATCATAATAATAATTAAACTATATAATCAATAAAAAAAATAAAATTAAAATTGATTTAACACCGAGATTTAACACTGAACCATTTCCCTGTTTTGACCTCAGTGTTAAATCCAGTGCTAAATTTAACACTGAGATTTAACACCGAACGACTCTTAGTGCTCTTAGGGATGAATGTTTAGTGTAAATTTGTGTTTATCACTGGATTCCTTTGAATTGGAATGAAAAGTGTAACTTGAACTTTGTGCAAAGTTTCAATTTTCAAAAGTGTAAAATTGTGTTCATTTGCGTTGCTCTCTCTTTTTTGTTAGAAATCGGGTATAAACTGACTGTCGAATTCGTTCTTGAATCGTGTAATCACTGTCTCTATAAAGTATTTCGATCCTACGATAGTCTTGGTTGCACGAAATCTTTACAGGGATAAGACAAGAACGCAATCAGTGTTTTTGGCAATGAAATCACTGATCAAATTGTTAGAGAATATGTGTGTGTTTTCAGTTTGTTGATGAATGCAGAGTGAATGATAAAACGTCCAAAATCTGTTATGTAAAATAGTTAGACAAATGAAAGGATGTATCCCTTCATTTTAGGCGGGAAAAACTGTTATACCGAAAATGTATAACTATTGGATTGCACTTTTTCATTGATAACGAATAGTGCAATTTCGGTTGAGGTTTCGGGGCGCTGCCCCTTGGACCCCGCAAGGGGGCGCAACCCCCTTGACCCCCGCATTTTGCGCGACAGTTAGCAGCCAACTCTTACGTGCGTGTACTCCACACTCTCCGAACCCCGTTGTTAAGTATAGCTAGCTAACACATGCATTTAAGTAAATCGCAATTAACTAAAATGTACGTTGAATGACACTAAAATCATCAACATTTTTTTCCTGTAAAGAGACGTGATGAATGAATAGATTTTCGAGATGATAAGCGATAGAAAAATAGATAGGTGAGAAAAAGATATGTCTGACATGGGATCAAAAAATAATAAAGATAATTATGATATAAATGGTATTTTGGGAACTTACAATTGTGTTGGATGTATAAAAAATGAGTGTGAATTTATCACACCCAATTTATAAGAGCTCTAGGAGTCGATGTATGTTGGCACCGTTAAACGATTTAACGCCGGGACGTCGACTTGCCGCCGCTCCGTCCCGGCGTTAAACCACCGTCGCCGACCACTGTTACCCATGTAACGCTGTTTAATTTTTATTTTATTTTATTTTCTTTCTTCTTCATTTATTTAAATAATAATATTAAAATAATGACTTTAACACCGAACGATTTCCTCTGTTTTAACCTCAGTGTTAAATTCAGTGTTAAATTTAACACTGAGATTTAACATCGACTCTAGTGATCTAATCACCCAAAGATAAACCTAAATATTATGCTCCCTTTTTCTTATTGGCCAATGCAGATTTTTATTAGATTTTTGTGGCGTAGACTAAATTGTGGTGTAGACTAAATGTTACATAGGCATGATGGTTCGACAACAACGACTTCCATTACACCCACATTTCATCTATCTATCTAGTATAATCTCTACTCTCTCTTCATTACCCAATTAACAATAATGGCTGACGCTTTGGTTTCTGAGCCACTCAAATTTGTTCTTGAAAAGTTAACCTCTGAAGCTGTGAAGAAAATTGCTCGCTCTAGGGGAATTCAATCCGAGCTCAAGAAATTTGAGACAAAATTCTTCGAGATCAAAGATTTACTTAATGATGCTTCAGAGGAAATAAATGATAATGAAGTTAAACGGTGGTTGAATAGGCTCCAACATGTGGCTTATGATATGGAGGATGTACTCGATGGTTTAGCAACTGAGGCTATGCACCGTGAGTTCAATGACAAATCTGTTGGCAGCACCAGCAAGGTAAAATTCCCATCTTGGTTAACAAATTTCTCACTAAGTACTCGTATGGGTAACAAGTTAGATCAAATTTACAAAGAATTGAAAGATCTAGAAACCCATAAAACTAGTCTTGGTTTGATTCCGAAAGTTGCTAGTCCAAAAAATAAAAATACAAGAATAGAAACCACCTCTATAATAGATGTGTCTACTATTGTTGGACGTGAAGTGAAAAAGGGGGAATTACTCCAACAATTACTGACGGTTGAACCTGGTAATAAAAGCTTTAGCGTTATTCCGATAGTTGGTATGGGTGGGGTTGGTAAAACTACTCCGGCCAAACTTTTGTATAATGACAACCAAGTGAAGGAGCACTTTGAACTCGAGGCGTGGGTTTGTGTTTCGGATGAGTTTGATATCACTCGTATAAGCAGTATTATCTATCAAAATATGGGCGGAGAAAACAAGGATTTTCGAGATCTTAATCTACTTCATGTAGCTCTTGAAAAACAACTCACAGGAAAACGCTTTCTGATCGTGTTAGATGATGTATGGAGTGAAAATTTGGGAACCTTAGTTGCTCTGTTTCATAAATGTGCTCCCGGAAGTAAAATCATTGTGACAACTCGGAAGAAGAAATTACTCAACCAGCTAGGCTATAGTGATAATACAGGCCAACTGGAGAGCCTGTCACATGATGATGCTGTGACTTTATTTGCTCAAAATGCTTTGGGTAAAAATAATTTTGATTCACATCCGAATCTGAAACCGCATGGTGAAGGTATCGTGGAAAAATGTGGCCGGTTACCTTTGGCTTTGATAGCAATTGGGAGGTTATTGAGGACCTCCTCTGAAAATGAAGAAGAATACTGGAAGAAAGTGTTGGATAGTAATATATGGACACTAGAAAATGCAGGTGAAATTGTTCCTGCCCTTAGGCTAAGTTACCAAGATCTTTCAGTGTGTTTGAAGCGGTTGTTCGCGTATTGCTCATTCTTTCCTAAGGACTATGTATTTGATAAGGGAGAGTTAGTTCTATTGTGGATGGCAGAAGGATTTTTACACCATTCGACTGTTGAAACAGATGAACACTTTGGTCATCAATGTTTTAATGAGATGTTGTCAAGGTCATTTTTTCAACATGCCCCAAATGACACATCGTTGTTTGTGATGCATGACTTGATGAATGACTTGGCGACATCAATTGCTGGTGACTTTTTTGTTAGGTTGGATGATGGCACGGAGAACGATAAAGGGAGTGAAGCGTTGGAAAAGTGTCGCCACATGTCATTTGTTCGTGAGGAATATGGAGCGTATGATAAGTTCAAGGCATTCAAAAGTGCCAGAAGTCTAAGAACAATCTTGGCAACTTCTGTTGGAGTGATACATGGTTGGCAAAGTTTCTACTTATCTAACAAGATTCTGGTGGACATTTTCTTAATGCTGCCATTGTTAAGGGTCCTCAATTTAAGTAATTTTGAAATAAGTGAGATCCCAGATACTATTGGTAGCTTGAGGCACTTGAGGTATCTTAATGTATCTCAAACTAATATCATTCAACTACCAGAAAGTGTCTGCAACATCTATAATTTACAAACATTGATCCTGTTTGGCTGTTGCAAATTAGTTAAGTTGCCCAACGACTTCTCAATGCTTAAAAATCTGAGGCATTTTGACATCAGACAAACTCGCTCTTTGAAATTGAATAAGATGCCCTTAGGGATTGGTAAGTTAAAAAGCCTCCAAACACTGTCCAAAATACTTGTTGGAGGTGAAAACACATTTGGAATCAGGGAGCTGAAAGAATTGAAGAACCTGTGCGGGGATGTCCGTATTGAAGGGTTGGAGAAAGTGACAAATGCTACTGATGCACGAGATGCAAACTTTTCGCAGAAGAGGCTTAGCGAGTTAGAGTTGATATGGAGTGATGTGGTCGATGATTCTCGGAAAGATTTTCACGATAAGGATGTATTAGATGGGTTGAAGCCTCACAGTGGTACTCTCAAACAGCTTAAAATAGTGTCATATAGAGGAATGGAGCTTCCAAATTGGGTTGTGGATCCCAATTTTAATAAGTTGTCAGAGGTATCGTTACATGGTTGTAAATATTGTACATGTTTACCTCCACTAGGGCAGCTACCCTCACTTGAGAAGTTGTTTATTGAAGGCATGGATGAGGTGAATGATGTAGGTTTGGAGTTTCTTGGTACTACTGGTGTTGGTGTTTCATTCCCGTCACTTAAAACTCTAAGCTTCAAAAATATGGAGGGGTGGAAGTTATGGTCAACCAATTGTGGCAGAGATGTGTTTCCGTGCCTTGAGGAACTTGTTATAGAAGATTGTCCAAATCTGGTCCAAGTATCAATCGATGCACTGCCTTCACTGAGACATCTAGTAATAAGCGAGTGTGACCACAATGTGTTGGCAAGTTTGGTTCGTACAGCTTCATCTGTGATGACCCGGAAATTTCTGATCAAATTTAAACTTAATCTTTGTATGATTAACATTTCTGACGCGATAAGCAAAGTCTGTAAAACTGAATCTAAATTTTTTTGAACTACTTTCATATATTAAAATACCTTTCGGTTGTTTTCGATGATTCGCGAATAATTATATGTAAATAGATACATATATACTATAACTTGAAAAGGTAACAATGTATTAATTGTTTGATACCGTACATTAAACTTATTAGTTTAAATATCTATTTGAATATATATGATAAGTTGAAATATTTATTATTAAAATTTATTTATAAATAACTTCCAATGTGTATTTAAAAACTGATTTATGTATATTAAAAAGATATATACATATATATAATTTCAAGTTATTTAGTAAACGATAGTAACATTCGTTTATTGATTCGTTTGATATTTAGATAAGTTAGCTAAAGCATTTAAGATGAACCAGTAAAACACTAATTTGCTACAGTATTTTTAAATTGCTACAGTACCCAAAATGCTAAAGTGTTTTCGAAAATCACTATTTGCTACAGTAAAACACTATTTCAAAAATGTAAATGTATATAATATATATATTAACAAATAGCGAGACGATGATTTATAAAAGTAAATGACCAAAACACTCAAATGTATAAGTTATACCTCGAGTGGTATAGTTTATGGATGATTTAAGACTATATTTTGACAAAGGTACGATTCACGAAACGTAAAGTACAAGTTTTCTCAGTATACGAAAGGACGTTCGAAAAACCGGAACCGGAACATAAGTCGAGTGACGACGTACGACTTATTGGAACGAAAATTACAAGTCAACTATGCACGTGAATTTAATATAATTTATAATTAATTATATAAATTATATATATTATATATAAATATAATATTATGTCGACAAAGATAAAAACAAACGAACCAGGCTGGTGACAGTTGGCCATGCGATCGCATGGCCGTATGCCTATGAAACCATGCGATCGCATGGTGGGTGATGGTGGCTCAAATCTATAAATTCGCCCGATTTTGTTTCAGTTCTTCATTTTCTTTTATATTTATCTCTTTATTATTATTATTATTATTATATTATTATTATTATTATTATTATTATTATTATTATTATTATTATTATTATTATTATTATTAATCTTAATATTTTTAGTAATATTATACATAAAATATTACGACGAAGTTATGAGCGTGTCACTTTCAAAATGGTTTTCGAGCGGGATAGAGCTAAGGAAATTATGGGTTATTGCCAAGGAGGTTATGGGTAATGTTCGGGGGTATATTTATGAATCAAACATAGTGTTTATCATCTCCGTTGTGTCTACGTACTTTCCTATAATATTGAATCTCAATATTGATACGTTGAGATCTACGGTTATTTGGTAATCCGAGTTTCGATCACATTTTGGTGAACGACTTTATAGGCTGCTAAGGTGAGTTTCATATGATCCCTTTTACCCTTTACATTTTTGGGCTGAGAATACATGCAAATGCTTTAATAACTGTTTTACAATAATTATAAAGTGTGAGTTTCATTTCTCCCTTTTTAATTGCTTTTGCAATATATTTTTGGGCTGAGAATACATGCAATTTATTTTAAACGCAATGGATACAAGTACATACTTAATTCTACACTGAGTTTGAACTGAAAATCCCTTAGATTTGGTAACTAGTAACTGTCAGTTATAAGAACTGGTGGGCGCGAGTAGTTGTATATGGATCCATAGGGCTTGATATCCCCGTCCGAGCTAGAGCGCTAGCCTTTTGACGGACGTATGCTATTTGAGAAGCGTACACGTTGGTTTGCATGTATTATTAAGATGATTATACAAAGGGTACAAATTATATATACGTTAAGTTTAGTTACCAGGGTGGTCAATCTTGTAGAATATTTTGATAAACGTTTCGGATGAAACAACTGAAATCTTGTGATACACCTTTATATACAGATTATGCGAAACATACAAACTATGAACTCACCAACCTTTGTGTTGACACTTGTTAGCATGTTTATTCTCAGGTTTCCTAGAAGTCTTCCGCTGTTTGCTTATATGATAGACAAGCTATGTGCATGGAGTCTTACATGGCATATTTTTCAAGAAAACGCTGCATTCACCAAATCATCACCATGTATCTTATTTTGACTGCATTGTCAACGGAAGTACTGTTGTAAACTATTATTTACAGTGATTGTCTATATGTAGAAATCATCAGATGTCGAAAACCTTTGATTTAAATATTCATATTTGGTTTGCCTTTTCAGAAGAATGCAATGTTTATAAAACGTATCATATAGAGGTCAAATACCTCGCAATGAAATCGATGAATGACGTGTTCGTCAATATGGATTTGGAGCGATCGTCATATCATCGGTCACAATGTGTTGGCAAGTTTGGCAAGTTTGGTCTTACTGATGAGGTTTTCTTGAGAAGTTTTGGAGATCATCTGAGGGAAGTTGAAGAATTAGAGATCTGGTCATGTGATGGGATAAAATACTTGTGGGAATCAGAAGCAAAGGCAAGCGTGGTTCTTGCGAGTTTAAGGGAGTTGGTAGTAAGTGAATGTGACAATTTAATAAGTCTTGGTGAGAGAGGGGAGGAGGATGATAATGATGATAAGAGTGGAAGCAATCACTTGGCATCTCTTAGAAAGTTGTATATAGGGAGTTGTAAGAGTATTGAGTGTTGTAGTTGTCCAAACAACATTGAGATATTGAGTATTCGGGAATGTGATTCAATTAGAGATGTGTTTTTCTCATCTGGAGGAGGGCAGAAACTCAAGTCACTGATTATTTGGGGATGTAAGAAAGTAATGAAAAATGAATTGGGAGGAGGATATGAAGGAGGAGACAAGACTCAGATGCTTATCAACAACAACAACAACAATTTAGGGATGCCATCGCTTGAATCTCTATATATTACACGTTTTCCAGATCTGAAATTCGTCGTTGAATTGAATTGCTTCCTTCATATCACCAGTTTACAAATAAGTGATTGTGAAAGTCTGGAGTCAATTCCTGATGTACAACTGCCGAAGCTCATCTTCTTAACACATCTTACAATTTGCAACTGTCCAAGATTGGGTGGTTCATTTCCTGGCGGGCTTTGGCCTCCTAAATTGAAAAAATTAACAATAGGTGAGTTGAAGAAGCCGATATCACAGTGGGGCCCACAGGAATTCCCACCCTCACTTGTTGACCTAACCTTATTTGGTGGGGGATCGTCAGGAAATGAGGATGATGCGAGTATTATTATTAGTGATGACCATTTATATATATATAATAGATTTGAAGGAAATGGAAACAATATCAAAGGGAATGCAACACCTCACATCCCTCCAACGTCTTGAAATTCTACACTGCCCAAAGATGAAACATATCTTATTTCCATCATCTCTTACTTCTCTCAAGATATGGGATTTGAAGGAAATGGAAACAATTTCAAAGGGACTGCAACACCTCACCTCCCTCCACCATCTTAAAATTCGCAACTGCCCAAAGATGAAAGATCTACCGAAAATGCAGTTGAGTTCACTTCTCAGTTTGAGAATCATTGGTTGCCCGAAGCTGAAAAAAAGGTATATCAAAAGTAAAAGTAGTAGTGAAGAATCCTACAACTACATGCCCCTAATCTCCCATATCCCCAAAATCAACATACGGGATGAATAATGTGGGTTTGGTTTTTATTAGTACCAGTGTGTCATTCCCGTCACCTAAAATACTAAGCTTCGAAAGTATGAAGAGGTAGACGCATGATGGACGATTCATCGAGTGTGTCAGGTAAGTTTTGTTTACTTTTGACCCACCATTTCATTATATGCATGTAGTCAATCACCGATTCATTATACGTAATCAATCTCTTTTTTTTTTTTTTTTTTTTTTTTTTTTTTTGCAGAAACTTTGAATTACTTCATTTGTAAGTCCATATACACTGGCATTTTTTCTCGTTTTCAAGATTTCTAAACACATAATGATTTCCGATATTCCATCGTTGATTTATCTGCTTCTTTGATCATATCACATGATTCTCACTTTATCTTTATGTCTCTCTTTATACTTTCTAGTCTCCTACTTTGTATATAATCTGAGGAATAATTCTCATATATTGTATTCTAAAAATATTCACTAAGCAAAACAATGTTTTGGTTGGATGCCCAGTTAAAGTGACGACGGTTACCTCGACCACGATTGTTATAACCTCGAGAAGCTCCGCGACGACGATTACTACGATCGTTGTTGTTGTTGTTAAGCTGACGAGCACCGTAGAAAGCCTGAGAATGAGAATCTGATGGTGTGGTGGGGGTGACTTGAAGTCCAAGAGCGGCCAGTTGTTGTTGTATGGCCAATAATTGAGATTGTGGTAACGAATATTGGTTAAGTAAGTTTCCAGATCCAGTGTTAGCGGTAAAAACTTGAGTGACCGATGGTAGAGATTCACGAGTCTTACCCAACATATAATCGTGGTCACTAAGAAGAGCATGAAGTTCACTAAACGTAGTCTCAAGCTGACGTGTAGTGATATTGGACTTAAGACTATTGTACTCTTCTCTAAGACCAGAAACTGCAAGTAAAGCGAGGTCTTTATCTTTCACGTTTTCACCAATAGCTGCAAGGGCATCTGCATACTCCTGTGCACGATTGAGATAAGCATCGGGGGTTTCATCTCCTTTCATCTTAAGATTGAAAAGTTGTGTTTTCAATGTGTATTCTCAAGAGGAAGTATGAGGTGCATAGGCTTTCTCTAGAGAGAGCCAAACATCACGAGAGGTTTCTCCATGTACATGTCGAAAAGAAGCTTCAGAAATCGTCGATATTATCAACATACGGACGTGCGCATCACTAGCAATCCAGATTGGATAATTGGGATTATCCTTTGGAACTGTATCAGGTTCGGTTAATTTTAATTGTTTTGTAGGACAAGGGATTGTGCCGTCCACATAACCAAACATATTATTAGTAACTAAGAATGGGTGGATCATTGTCTTCCAAAAACCATAATTGGTTGGTGAGAGAGTGAAACCAAACTTATGTGAATTATGAGAAGTTTTCTCGGCGGCTGTAAAGGCTGAAATCATCGCCATGTGAATTGACGAAATTTAATAAACGGTTTTTTTTTACCTGAGATTTTTAAGGTTCCGGCAGCGGCATACGGCGGCGGACGGCGGCAATCTGCAATTAAAGTTGCAGTTTGGGTCGGAATTTTGAGAGGAGTTGAATGGTACCGGCGGTGTAATCAAGCACTCCAGAAAAAGTGACTTTCTGGCAAAAACAGAAACTTTCCGGCAAACTGTTCCGGCGGCGCGAGGCGGCTGTACGATGGTATATTTTTGAGTAACGAAATATTAATTTGAGAATTGATGTGCGGTGCTACAGTGCCGGGTACTATAGCCGAAAAAAGGTTTATTAACCTTGCTCTAATACCATATATATATGTTATATATATATATATATATATATATATATATATATATATATAATAAATATTTTGTAGTATATAATAATAATGTAAATATAAACTAAATATATGATGTGATGAATATGATTCTTTTAGTAAAAGTAAAAGTAAAATAGCAAAGAAAATGGAAGCACTTTCTTAGAAAAAAAGTTAATACAGCGTTTTTATGGAAAACAACTTAGTTTCGGATGATGGTTATCATATGGGAATAATGAATGGTATATGTTTTTTTTTGAAATGCAAGCCTATGATATTACTCACAAATAGAGTTACACAATTTCACAAATAGAGTTGCACAATTTGGAGATGGCAGGCCATTCCTCCAGAATTACAAACAGAAAACAACAGTGAGACATAGGTTCGCGAGTATGCAAACCGAATTTTAAAACGATTTACATGGATTACAAGGAATGAAGGTAAACATTGGGGTCCCTCAACCACGTTAGCCAATCTAATTTCCTTCCTTTCGATCTTTGAGAGATCCACTCGAAGGATTTTATTTGGATTTCATTCAACGAAATTGGAGTTGTCCAAGTTTTATCACGGAATACTTTGTTGTTTCGGTTTTTCCATATATAATACCCACAAATCCACTCGATCGCTTGCCAAATCTTTTTCCCAACGACCGACATTGAGACCGGAGCATTACCACGAAGTATTTCACCAACACTATAATTTGAGAAGCTTCCTAATTTCCACCAACCAAATACTCGATTCCATAGTTCCAATGAGTGTTTGCAAAAAATTAAAGAATGGTCTACCGACTCTAAATCATCATCACAGAGAGGACATCTTACAGAGTGCAAATCAATACCTCTTTTGTCGAGTTCAATTTTCACCGGAAGACGTTTCTTCAACGCACGCCACACAAAAATTTCGACTTTCTTTGGCACGAAGTTGTTTCGCATCGTTTCTTGAGGGATACCACTGATCGAGATCACATATTCATCAATTGCTTTCGTGAGATCTTTTACATTGAACCTGCTGTTAGAGCTGAGAGCCCATCTCCACGCGTCTGGTTCATCGTTTTTCAGCCTGAACCCTGCTAGAAGTTCCATTAGTTCAGTTAGCTCGCTGTTAGTTCGACCCGACGGAGAACGTAACCAATCCCAATTTGTAGACAACCCGTCATCCTGCATAATAAGCCTTTCACTGACCGCAGCGTCTTTGTCTCGAGCCAATCTAAACAGCCTCTGAAATTTGTCCCGGAGTTTGAAGTCGCCAAGCCACCGATCGTCCCAAAAAGAAGTGGAAGACCCGTTGCCTATGTGTTTGATGAAGGATCCCCGGAAGGGAACATTTAAACTATCGATCTCAGCACCTTTTTTGTCGGTTGCCTATAATGAATGGTATATGTTAACTTTTTTTTTTTTTTTTTTGAACTATTTATTATCTTTACATATTTAAATTAAATTATATATGTATATGTATAATGTATGTATGATTTGAATATTGGTAACTAGTAAAGATAAACCTAAATATTATGCTCCCTTTTTCTTATTGGCCAATACAGATTTTTATTAGATTTTTGTGGGGTAGACTAAATGTTGACCATATCAACAACGACTCACAAACTCATACAAAGCATGATGGTTGGTTCTTGACAACGACTTTCATTATAACAGCCCCATTTCATCTATCTAACTACTGTAATCTCTACTCTCTCTATATTACCCAATTAACAATGGCTGACGCTTTGGTTTCTGAGCCACTCAAATTTGTTCTTGAAAAGTTAACCTCTGAAGCTGTGAAGAAAATTGGTCGCTCTCGGGGAATTCAATCCGAGCTCAAGAAATTTGAGACAAAATTCTCCGAGATCAAAGATTTACTTAATGATGCTTCAGAGAAGGAAATAAATGATAATGAAGTTAAACGATGGTTGAACAGGCTCCAACATGTGGCTTATGATATGGAGGATGTACTCGATGGTTTAGCAACTGAGGCTATGCACCGTGAGTTCAACGACAAATCTGTTGGCAGCACCAGCAAGGTAAAATTCCCATCTTGGTTAACAAATTTCTCACTAAGTACTCGTATGGGTAACAAGTTAGATCAGATTTACAAAGAATTGAAAGATCTAGAAACCGAAAAAACTAGTCTTGGTTTGATTCCGAAAGTTGCTAGTCCAAAAAATAGAAATACAAGAATAGAAACCACCTCAATAATAGATGTGTCTACTATCGTTGGACGTGATGTGAAAAAGGGAGAATTACTCCAACAATTACTGACGGTTGAACCTGGCAATAAAAGCTTTAGCGTTATTCCGATAGTTGGTATGGGTGGGGTTGGTAAAACTACTCTGGCCAAACTTTTGTATAATGACAAACAAGTGAAGGAGAACTTTGAACTCAAGGCGTGGGTTTGTGTTTCGGATGAGTTTGATATCACTCGTATAAACGCTATTATCTATCAAAATATGGGCGGAGAAAACAAGGATTTTCGAGATCTTAATCTACTTCAAGTAGCTCTTGAAAATCAAGTTACGGGAAAACGTTTTCTGATAGTGTTGGATGATGTATGGAGTGAAAGTTATAAGCATTGGGAAACCTTAGTTGCTCCATTTCGTAAATGTGCTCCCAGAAGTAAAATCATCATGACAACGCGGAAGACCCTATTGATCAACAAGCTAGGCTATAGTGATAATGCAGGTCAACTAGAAAGCCTGTCACATGATGATGCTATAACTTTATTTGCTCAAAATGCTTTGGGTTTACCTAATTTTGAATCACATCCCACTCTGAAACTGCATGGTGAAGGTATCGTGGAAAAATGTGGCCGATTACCTTTGGCTTTGATAGCACTTGGGAGGTTATTGAGGACCTCCTCTGAAAATGAAGAAGAATACTGGAAGAAAGTGTTGAATAGTGATATATGGACACTAGAAAATGATGTTGTTGCTGCCCTTAGACTAAGTTACTATGATCTTTCTGCGTGTTTGAAGCGGTTGTTCGCATATTGCTCCTTCTATCCCAAGGACTATGTGTTCAATAAGAGGGAGGGAGTTCTATTGTGGATGGCAGAAGGGTTTTTACACCATTCAACTGTTGAAACAGAAGAACACTTTGGTCATCAATGTTTTGATGAGATGTTGTCAAGGTCGTTTTTTCAGCATGCACCAAACGAAAAATCGTTGTTTGTGATGCATGACTTGATGAATGACTTGGCGACATCAATTGCTGGTGACTTTTTTGTTAGGTTAGATAATGGGACGGAGAAGGATAGAGGGAGTGCAGCGTTGGAAAAGTGTCGACACATGTCATTTGTTCGTGAGGAATATGAAGTCTATGATAAGTTCAAGGCATTCAAAAGTGCCAGAAGTCTAAGAACAATCTTGGCAATGTCTGTTGGGGTGATACATTGTTGGAAACCTTTCTACTTATCTAACAAGATTCTGGTTGACATTTTCCTAATGCTGCCATTGTTAAGGGTTCTCAATTTAAGTAACTTCAAGATAAGTGAGATACCAAATACTATTGGTAGCTTGAGGCACTTGAGGTATCTTAATTTATCATATACTATAATCACACAACTACCAGAAAGTGTCTGCAACCTCTATAATTTACAAACATTGATCCTGTTTGGCTGTTGGAAATTAGTTAAGTTGCCCAACGACTTCTCAATGCTTAAAAATCTGCGGCATTTTGACATCAGAAAAACTAGCTCTTTGAAATTGAATAAGATGCCCTTAGGGATCGGTGAGTTAAAAAACCTCCAAACATTGTCCAAAATAATTATTGGAGGTGAAAACAGATTTGGAATTAGGGAGCAAAATGAATTGAAGAACCTGTGCGGGGATGTCTGTATTGAAGGGTTGGAGAAAGTGACAAATGCTACTGATGCACGAGAGGCAAACTTTTCGCAGAAGAGGCTTAGCGAGTTAGAGTTGATATGGAGTGATGTGGTCGATGATTCTCGAATAGATTTTCATGATAAGGATGTATTAGATGGGTTGAAGCCTCATAGTGGTACTCTAAAACAGCTTAAAATAGTGTCATATAGAGGAATGGAGCTTCCAAATTGGGTTGTGGATCCCAATTTTAATAAGTTGTCAGAGGTATCGTTACATGGTTGTAAAAATTGTACATGTTTACCTCCACTAGGGCAACTACCGTCACTCGAGAAGTTGTTTATTGAAGGTATGGATGGGTGAATAATGTGGGTTTGGAGTTTACTGGTAATAATACTGGTGTAGTGTCATTCCCGTCACTTAAAATTCTAAGCTTCAAAAATATGGAGGGGTGGAAGTTGTGGTCAACCAATTGTGGCGGAGATGTGTTTCCGTGCCTTGAGAAGCTTGTTATTAAAAAGTGTCCAAATCTGGTCGAAGTATCAATCGAAGCACTGCCTTCACTGAGACGTCTTGAAATAGAAGAATGTCCAAATCTGGTCGAAGTGTCAATCGGTGCACTGCCTTCACTGAGACATCTTAAAATAACGGAGTGTCATTACAATGTGTTGACAAGTTTGGTTCGTGCAGCTTCATCGGTCACAGAGTTAAACCTAGATCGTATTTCAGGTCTTACTGATGAGGTGTTCTTGAGAAGTTTTGGAGATCATCTGAGGGAACTTGAAAAGGTAATCATCAGGTCATGTGATGGGATATGATACTTGTGGGAATCAGAAGCAAAGGCAAGCGTGGTTCTTGCGAGTTTAAGGGAGTTGGAAGTAGATAATTGTGATGATTTGATAAGTCTTGGTGAGAGAGGGGAGGAGGAGGAGGATGATGATGACAAGAGTGGAAGCAATCACTTAGCATCTCTTAGAAACTTGCATATACATAATTGTAAGAGTATTGAGCGTTGTAGTTGTCCAAACAACATTGAGAATTTAACTATTTGGGAATGTGATTCAATTAGAGATGTGTCTTTCTCATCTGGAGGAGGGCAGAAACTCAAGTCACTTGAGATTAAGGGATGTAAGAAAGTAATGAAAAATGAATTGGGAGGAGGATATGAAGGAGGAGGAGACAAGACTCAGATGCTTATCAACAACAACAACAACAACAATATAGGGATGCCATCGCTTGAATCTCTATATATTAGAGATTTTCCACATCTGAAATTCATCGTTGAATTGAATTGCTTCCTTCATATCACCAGTTTAGCTATAGTTGATTGTGAAAGTCTAGAGTCAATACCTGATTTACAACTGCCGAAACTCATCTTCTTAACACATCTTACAATTTACAAGTGTCCAAGTTTGGGTGGTTCATTTCCTGGTGGGCTTTGGCCTCCTAAATTGAAAGAATTAACAATAGGTGCGTTGAAGAAGCCGATATCAGAGTGGGGCCCACAGGAATTCCCACCCTCACTTGTTGACCTGGAGTTGTATGGTGGGGGATCGTCAGGAAATGAGGATGATGCGAGTATTATTATTAGTGATGACCATTTGTATTGTCTTCTTCCATCGTCTCTCACCTCTCTCAATATAGAAGATTTGAAGGAAATGGAAACAATATCAAAGGGACTGCAACACCTCACATCCCTCCAATATCTTGAAATTCATAAATGCCCAAAGATGAAACATCTCTTACTTCCATCATCTCTTACTTCTCTCGATATAAGATTTTTGAAGGAATTGGAAACAATTTCAAAGGGACAGCAACACCTCACCTCCCTCCAACATCTTGAAATTCGCAACTGCCCAAAGATGAAAGATCTACCGAAAATGCAGTTGAGTTCACTTCTCAGTTTGAAAATCATTGGTTGCCCGAAGCAGAAAAAAAGGTATATCAAAAGTAGTGGTAGTAGTGGTAGTAGTAAAGAATCCTACAAGTACATGCCCCTAATCTCCCATATCCCCAAAATCGACATACGGGATGAATAATGTGGGTTTGGTTTTTAGTAGTACCAGTGTGACATTCCCGTCACCTAAAATCTTCGAAAGTATGAAGAGGTAGACGCATGCTGGACGATTCATCGAGTGTGTCAGGTAAGATTTGTTTACTTTTGACCCACCATTTCATTATATGCATGTAGTCAATCACCAATTCATTATACGTAATCAATCTTTTCTTTATTTTTTTTTTTTTTTTTTTTTTTTTTTTTTTTTGCAGAAACTTTGAATTACTTCAGTTGTAAGTCCATATACACTGGCATTTTTTTCTCGTTTTCAAGATTTCTAAACACATAATGATTTCCGATATTCCATCGTTGATTTATCTGCTTCTTTGATCATATCACATGATTCTCACTTTATCTTCATGTCTCTCTTTATACTTTCTAGTCTCCTACTTTGTATATAATCTGAGGAATAATTCTCAATGTTTTCTAAAAATATTCACTAGGCAAAAACTTATGTCAATTACTTAAGTAAACAGTTAAACAATAGGGCGGCTGGACCCAGGCCAGTCCAACCAAACCTGCTTTGACCTTACTCAAACACTTCTAATTTTCCACCTTTGATTGACTCGTGCTATTATGGTTAACATGCAGGACACCAAGCAAAGGAGCTGAATACTTGGTTGAGGTGTCAGCAGCAGATGGTGAGGCCATTGCAATAACTCGTGCTGCTGCAAACGCACGTCAGTCAAACACAGAAGTTGACCTGTCAGATTGGGATAGTGAAGAGAAGACTATTTGTAGTGACCACGAATCTGATGTTGTAACTGATTCTGAATAAGCTGTTGTGATATGAGTCTGGTCCTGGACCATCATCTATATCATGAAACTGGTAATGGTATTATTGTAAATATTCAGTTATGATGTATTTGTTATACTGTATACAGCTTTATTTGAAACTTTAAATGATAATTGCTGTTGAAGTTTGGAACTGAAAAATTGGAAAAGTCATGGTGGGATACATTTGAATCTATCAGTGTTGGAAATTCATGTTGATTAGATTATTGTTAATTTGGTTGCTTAATGAGCATGAGTTTGTTATTGGTGATAATTTGTGCATACTTATAATTTGAGCAATATGTTATGTGGCCATATTTAGTACTTGTAGTATTTTTCCCACTGGATTGATTTATTATTGTTTATCAAACAATATGTTAATATAGCTCTTGATGTGTAGAATAGATGCTTTTACTGGTTTTCACTTATCAAAAATGTTTATTAACTAGTAAAATTTGAGAAAAATTGTGACCAGAGCTGATGCCAAAACTCTTAATGGGTACATTTTGGACGAAGTCTTGCTAAAAGCGAAAGGTATAATTTGGAGTGTATCTTTTAGTGAAAACAAGTGATCTTAGTGATTCTTTGTAATCTTAGTGAGAACAAGTGATGTTAGTGATTCTTGTTGTGATCTTAGTGATCTCATTCTTAAGTAGCTCTTAATGAGGACAGAGCTCTCCATCGATTTTGGAGATATATTATTGAAAATCTCAGAGGATTGTGGAATGAATTAAGAAGATTCGTTAATATATCCCCCAATAACAATAAATCTCGTGTTTTCTTTATTTATTTTCATCACATCTATTTACAAACAACACCCAAGTTCAAGAAAGATGGTTAAATGAAAAAGTTTTTTAATACTAACTAAACTCCACTTCTAGTTATTTAAAAAGACATTTCCCCCTGAATTATATACAAAGCTAAGCTATATAAACAAAAAAATCCGCACATTTTATATCCACGTTAATTACAAAAAATGAGGCCTTTTGGAACTCCATCAGACTAATGTGATAATAAAGCTTAATGATAATTCACAAGTTTGTTACCAATAAGTTATAACTCGCTTACTAATGTGATAATACAGCTTAATGATAATTCACAAGTTTGTTACCGATAAGTTATAACTCGCTTTTCCTGATTATGTGCAAGAAAAAAGTTTTCGCATTTGATATAAAAGTATTTAAATTTTCAAGGCACCCACCGGAAAACGTACCCTTTGGCATATGAATTATTTACTATTTACTATTTACTATTTACTATACACCGCATAGTGTAAATGTAAAACATACCTCGAGTTGATGACTCTGGGATTATTGCAGGTTTGGCACTTTCAGCCCTTACAAGGTGGTCGGATGCACATAAATGACGCTAACAACACCTTTCAGATTCTACATCTTCAAATATACTAAAACAAGTCATAATACAGACACAGATATTACAAGATTTCAAATTTCACAGATACACTAAAATATATATTTGGAAATTTAAAGAAACATGAAGTGAAATCAATCACTATCTTACAATAGCACTCGACACAAGTACACAAATAACTGAACAAATCAAAACCTAGCCGTTTACTTCTCTTTTTTTGAAACACACGCTGCTTGTCGAGAAAACTCCTGTTTCTTGAGCATGCATAATACATACAAATGAAGAAAAGAAAAAAAACATCAAAATTTTACACATTTTAGACATACAAAATCAGTTCAGCAAACTAAAAATAATAAACGATTATTAATCGTTACTTGATACATAATATAGCACAAAATTAACCAAACCCTCACTATAATAAAAGAAAACAAACCACAAATTAAGGGTAAATTAAATAAAATCAATTCAAAATAATTATAAGCAGACTCCACCATTGACAGAATATAAACCACCTATGTTCTGATGTTCATATATTAGAAGTTATATGATCAACTACACTAGAAAAATGTGCAGATTAAAAAAATAATCTAAACTTGCAGTGATCATATATATTACCTGGCCGAAACGATTAAGTTATTCTGTTTCCAAAGAAGACTGCCTGTGAAACTATGCATACAAAGAAAATAGGGAGCACCCGTAACTGCAAGGAACAGGAAAAAGAAAATTAAACAAATTCAAACAACTTAAATAAAAACGAATAGAAATGTAAAAGGTAACCAATAAATAAATCCAACAGAGAGCATGTAACATACCCAAAAATCAACTAGTTGCAGACGACCGAGCACAAATGAAGTCTGGAAAACAACCACACTTTGTGTACATTCGAGGAAAAGCAAAAGAAGTTGTAATTTACGATCAGACTATATAATAATAATAAAACTAATAAAAAGGAAGGAAAAATGATGAAATGCAAGAAGTTAACAGTTAGGGTACTGATAGATATCTGATATAGCAGGAGCAACAAACAAGAAGAACAATAGTAATTTGTGAATGTAATAGTAATAAGGATCTAGAACTGATGCAATAGAACAGATAGTGTAAAGAAGATGTAAATGGAAGATTTGTTTACTAATGATGATGAAATACAGAAATACAATAGGAATAAAATCAGAGGAACCCAAGTATTGGAAAACACTCTGCCTAAGCTCAAAGAGCCACACACATACTTAATTCATGCCTCCTTTCTCTCACAATGACTCATCCATTTATAATGCTAGACTCAAACAGAATAACAACTCAAATGATCCTGACCCTTCATCTTGATCTTCTTCTCATTCCTCATATTCCTCATATAATAGCCTTTGCAAATGTTGGGCTTGGGTGATCCATTCGTGGGCTGGTAATGAATGTAAATAGGGTTAGATAAAGAATGTAGTGATATGTTCTCTATCAATACCGACGTCATGAAAATCAGGCTTGTCCTCAAGCCTGAAGTCTCTTGCCAACATGTACTGACATATAGTAAAATGATAGAAACAAACGAGAATGTTATTGGAGTTTGCGCAAGTGGTGCCTTCCCTAAATCAGATTTCCACGCGATAAGCCATTGTCGAGTTTGTTTTTCATCTTGCAAGAATGTATAAGGTGTTAAACAACTACCCATGGTAAGATCAAATAAATCAGTGTACATGCCAGGGAGATAGTTGATTTTAGCAGTGGTGTCAACAGCCCATTTGAGAAGCAAAACATGTGTATTTGTCAAAACACAAGGCTCAATAAAGAACTCGTGTTGTCCACCAGTAGTAACAAAGGTTGTCTTGTTCACATTTGATTTGTGAATCCCCACTTGATAAAACCCCAATTTAAAATCTATCTTTGAAAAGAAAGCAGAACCGTGAAGCTCAGATTCTCTAACGACAGGAATTGTGGTCTCTTTTTCTTTGATAAATTCATTTAGGCTTGAGAAAGTGCTTTGACTTACCATTATGTTAGATTTTAGCTTTGAAGAGGGCTGAGGGAGGTTTCCTTCTAAACAATTCTTGAGTGAAGTGTGATTCAAGAGTGGTGAATGAATTTTGTGGAGTTGCGTGAGATCACCTTGAACTCCTTCAGATTTAATTGAGCAGGTTTCTCCTTTTTTGGTTGATTCATCCCCATCGGTTTTGTTCAAATCAGGAATTGAGGTGAAGGTAGGGTTAACAGGCGTGCTAGAAAAATAATGATTTAGCTGGGCTTGGACAGTGCGTGGGTGATGGCCTAATTGAGATTGTGGCTTACCTGATTGAAGCAATGGGCTCAAAGTTGGGCTTGATATTTCATTGCAAAAATTGGGCCTTCCACTAGAATCTGAAAAATAACCATCTGAGCCCATGGCGTGTGTGCCTTTCGAATTAGGGTTACCCAGATTATCTAAGCTTTGATAATACGGATTCGATCCTAGAACGGACTTTATCCCGGAAATTGGTTTTCCTCCATGACCGATTGCTATGACAACGTGGCGTGCAAGATCCATCGCTCGATCACAAGTCTCCGGATTCAATAGTCGTAACCAATTGCTAATATTTTCATGTAATCCACTTATAAAGATTTCAATTGCTTGATCAGCAGATAGGTCAGAAATTAGGGCACATGAAACCTTAAATTCGTCGATATATTCCTCAATATTCTCAGTAGCGATGGTGTTTTGTTGTAATAGTGAAGTTGAAGAGAACGAATCTGGAGGTGGTGTTGAATTCCCAATATATGAAGTGATTCTGGATTGCAATTGGGTGGTGATTGGTGGTTGTTTTTCTGGGTTTAGCTGTGATGATAAAGCTGAGGAGAAAACTGGTGAAGATTCAGATGAGCTTGGTGATGAAAATGTGTTGCAATTGGTGATGTGCTGCTTCTGAATTGCATTACCAATCATGGTTTGAACCAAACCACCAAGCTTTTCTTTCATGGAAGTGACTGTAGAAGTTAGATCTGATATTTGGTTTGAAAGTAACTCCAATTTTTTATCATGTGCATCAACTTGTTCTTCTAACCGGGTCATTATGAAATCTTCATCGGAATTCACCATTGTTGGAGAGGATAGGGCAAGCGGCAATGGAACCATTGATAGATATCTGATATAGCAGGAGCAACAAACAAGAAGAACAATAGTAATTTGTGAATGTAATAGTAATAAGGATGTAGAACTGATGCAATAGAACAGATAATGTAAAGAAGATGTAAATGGAAGATTTGTTTACTAATGATGATGAAATACAGAAATACAATAGGAATAAAATCAGAGGAATCCAAGTATTGGAAAACACTCTGCCTAAGCTCAAAGAGCCACACACATACATAATTCATGCCTCCTTTCTCTCACAATGACTCATCCATTTATAATGCTAGACTCAAACAGAATAACAACTCAAATGATCCTGACCCTTCATCTTGATCTTCTTCTCATTCCTCATATTCCTCATATAATAGCCTTTGCAAATGTTGGGCTTGGGTGATCCATTCGTGGGCTGGTAATAAATGTAAATAGGGTTAGATAAAGAATGTAGTGATATGTTCTCTATCAGGTACACAAATAACTGAACATAAACCACAAGTCTACCATTGCAATTTAAACCCCTAAGAGTTTACAACTTTTGTCCCTCCTTTTTCCACTTAATAAAATCCATCCCAAAACTTGTTTCACCCCCTCCAACTCAACTACAAACTCCATTAACATATCTTAGACTCTTAACTTGCTTCACTTAGTTTCTTAACTTATGAAAGCATTCACTTGTCTAGGTTAAATTTCTATCAGTATATACATGACATCTTCTTATGATTTATTCTTACCTAATTTCTTACCGTTTTTACACTTTTTATTCATTTTCTTATTCTATACAGTAAGTTTAACTCTTCATATTAGTTTAAACAATCCTACTTTAATTCATCACACCTTATTGTTTACTTACTCTTTTACTATAGCAATCTTTATCGAATTTAATGATAAGTAAGCAACTTATTAGTGGTGAGCAGCAGGGTCATATTTGTTGCTCTAATCTTTATTCTTTATTCACCATATCTAACTCTCTACTTTTACCAATATCATTGACATCATGTCTCGAATCCTGTTAACCATCACATCACAATTCTTTATTACAATACGAGAAAGCTAACATTCTATATCTTATCATCTGCTGATAAAAAGTACTATGCATGGAAAACGGGTCAGGTTGGGCCGGTTTGAGTAACAGGTCAAAAAGGTTTTGGGTTGAAATGGGTCATGGGTCAAACAGGTCAATTTTTTAACCGGGTCAAAATGGGTCAGGTTGGGTCGGTATGGGTAACTGGTTGAAACGGGTCACAGGTCAGTTGGGTCAAATGGGTTACATCGCTTTTTTTACATTTATTACATTATTTTAGTTATTATTATTTATTATATATACATAAGAACTATTAATATACATAATAAATGATATAAACATGAATGCTTTCATAAATTTTTGACCGATGAAACTTTTTGTACTCGACCCATTTGACCCATTCACAAAACCCATTAGACCCATTTCTATTTATTGATCTTTGAGTATTGATACCCATCAGACCTGTTCCTTCATTTATTTATAGGACTCAATAGGTTGGAGAGAAACTCATTTGGATCTTTTTAAGTTTTGATTTACATTGTTAGGCTTAATTTTTCTCAAGACCCAACTGACTCGAAAGCCCCATTTGACCCGAATTTGAGTGTATGGGTCACAATTGACAGGTCTAAAAAGTACTCCCACTATATATATAGTGTTTTAATTAAGAAGAAAGCACTTTTTTGGGAAAGTGGTGGGAAGTAATTTTTTTTCGTTTTTTTTTTTAATTTTTTTTTCAAGCATTAAGATCACATGAAAATATGAATATTTACAAAAAGACACTTTGTAATAAATGTTATTATTTTAGCGGGAAAACGGTCGAAGAAATAAATTTCGAAAAAGAAACACTAAACCCTAAAGCCTCAACTCTAAATCGAGCTAAATTTCGAAAAAAAACACTTTACACGAGATGAAAACAAAACGATGCAAATAAACTCTAATAAAAACATTACTCATGATGAAATTATTTCTTCGAGCGATTTCCCTCCAAAATAATAACATTCATCACAAGGTGTATTTTCTAAATGTTCATTTTTTAATGTGATCTTAATGTTTAAAAAAAAGATTAAAAAAAACGAAAAAAAATTAAATCGCCCCACTTCCCTCCAAAAAAAGTGTTTCCCTCTTCATGATGACCCTATATAATGTTTTATTCTCTTAAATTTACTACAAAAACTTCAACCTTCACCAATTCTAGATAATTTCTTACCCCATTACTGTTGGATCAAATGCCTTACAAAACTGCTACTGCTATTCATTACTTAAATAAAAACAAAATAAGAAAAGGACTACATTGCTTCCAATTCTCTGCATTTTATCAATAAACTAATGGGACTATAAATCGCCTATACAAAACAAACGTGACCCATACTTCTACCTAAAAGATGGGACCACTCACCCACTATCCCATGTACATGCTAAAGAATAGGAATCAAACACTGCCATTTGACCTTATTATTTGGTTAATATCACACCCATTTTTTCAAGTTACCTACGAATTTAATATATACATACTCCTAACTTTAAGCTAACATATTGATCCAGTATTGACCAAATACATCTGCACGTTCATAATAATTTTCCACTTGATTGGGCTGGCTACTTGGGCTCCTTTAATTACAAATGGACTGCAATATTGGTCTTGACTTTGGGCTTTCATGATTACCCTAACAATAACTAACGTTGTATAGAGTTCACCCCTGTCCATAAACCATAAATCAGAAAGTCCTAACGTTGTTATTCATAATTATATTTTTACAATCATGTTATACATAAACCATAAATCAGCAAGTCCTAATGTTGTATAGAGTTCACCCCTGTCCAGCTCACTACCTCCTAATTTAACATCCTTCGTATCGTAAATTCAACTTAACTAGCTCCTTGTTCCCTCTTCACACTAACATATTTACAACATTCTTTTTTTAACAAAGGTTCAAAATCAACCTAACTTACTTCATAATATGAAAGTGCTGATTTACATCATTCATATCATAACATCAATATCCTAGATTCCGGAATGTTTTCAAGGTACAAATAAATTCAAAACTTATTTTAGTCAAGATGATTATTTATCAGAGCATGTATGTATAAAGTGACCACCATGTGTCAGCACTTTCATATTACTAATTTGGGTTCACATTTGAATACTAAAAAGAATACATGAAAATATTATTTACAGTTTAATATTCAAACCACTAGTTCCTTACCAACCTTTAAACCTGGCATATTTCCAACCCTCTGTTTATGCTATATAAGCATCGATGTCGTGTGCACTATATAATTCTTTTTAGAATAAACAAAATGCCAAAGGAGATAATAAAAACAATTAGGTAAAAGGCAGAATGCACGAATTTACTTACTAGGTTTTCAGGTCACAAATAGGCTTCTTGTCATCCAAATCTGTAAATCATGAACTGTTTCTACCAATCTGGATTACTGAAAAAGAATAAGAAAATAAATTTAGGATTTAGTGAGCATTACAAACGCTTACAACTAGATATTGAAACTATATCACCCTGTCACCATGGCTTGAAATTATACCTGCCAAACGGGTCAGGTTGGGTCGGTTTGGGTAACGGGTAAAAATGGTTTTGTATTGAAATGGGTCATAGGTCAAACGGGTCAAATTTTTAAACGGGTCAAAATGGGTCAGGTTGGGTCGGTTTGAGTAACGGGTCGAAACGGGTCATAGGTCAGTTGGGTCAAATAGGTCAAATTGATTACATCGCTTTTTTTACATTTATTACATTATTTTAGTTATTATCTATATATAATATATAAATAAGAACTATTAGGCTGCTCCTAATGGTCAAATCTTGACCTCTGCCCACAGTTCAGTCCAGCTGGACCTTGATGGCAGAAACTCGCCCACCATTCCGCCCAGAGTGCCGCCTTGCAAATCGTCTTCCACTTCGTGCTTTTCTGGAATTTTTCAGGACGGAAGGGGTTTATATTTATGTGGTACTTTTTGCTTATAAACTTGTACATTTAATTAATTAATGGAAGGAAGGAGTGTCATAGTTGGGAGTGTTTAGTCCTGAGTTTAATCCTGAGAAAGAAGTGTTGATGTGGCGCTGATGTGGCACCCAGGACTAAACATGGAGAAGTTCCTCCATTGGGAGCACTCTTAATATACATAATAAATGATATAACCATGAATGCTTTCATAAATTTTTGACTGATGGAACTTTTTGTGCATGACCCATTTGACCCATTCACAAAACCCATTAGACCCATTTCTATTTATTGATCTTTGAGTATCGATACCCATTAGACCCGTTGCTTCATATTTTTTATATGACTCAATAGGTTGGAGATAAACTCATTTGGAATTTTTTTTTTTTTTTTAAGTTTTGATTTACATTGTTAGGCTTAATTTTTCTCAAGACCCATTGACCTGAAATCTTGACCCATTTGACCCGAAATTGAGTGTATAGGTCACAATTGCCAGGTCTACTTGAAATTTACCTTATTAGCCTCTTGGTTCTTATTATTATGCTTGCAGACAGAAGCTTCTAATCAGGGCCCACTCCACTCTGTTTCTCTACATTTACCATTTAGGTATCAATTTAAACTTCCCAACGTAAATTTGGCAAAGCATAATCAATTTCTCAAAAACAACCAAAATTTATAATTTTAAGAAATTACAGAATCAGAAGAAAAACCCCTAAATTCGTAGGTCTTAAGAACATCAAATAAAGGAGACTATGACGAAAATTAAAGAAAAGAAAAGGATAGACCTGCAGCGAATGAGGGGAGAGTGTGTGCACATCGGAAAAGTGTCTAATCATCTTGACAAAATCATTTATAAATTCCTACAATTTAAAACAAACAGCATCAAAAGAAAAATCAAATTTCGACAAAATCAAAAGAAAAAGCTCCAGTTTTTTATAATTTTAATCAAGAGGATAAAAAACTTTTGAATAGGAACTAAACAAAAACAAAATAATACCTTGATATAGAAGAAACCCTAAATTCGTATAGGACCTTTAAAAGAATAAGCCCTAATTTTTGAATAAATAACAACTGAAAAAAGAAACTCATAACTTCGTAACAAAATCAGAGGAAAGGCTTCTTGATTAAACCATCGGAGATTGGGTTGAGATCATACAAGCAGCGAATGAGTTAAGTGTTAATCATCTTACAAAATCAAACATAAATTCCTAAAATTCAAGAAACAGTACCGAGGGAAAAAAAACCCTAATTCCGACAAAACAAAAAACAAAAAACCCTACTGTCTGAAGAACTTTTACATCAGAAGAAGAAAAAACCCTACTCTTGTATAACTTAACTCAATAAAATTAAAAAGAAAACCTGATAAAAAAAGAAAAAACGATAAGGACTGAAAAGAAAAAGGGAAAAGAAAGCCCTAATTTGGTAAAAAATCAAATAAAGAACGCTAAAAGAAAATAAATGAAAAAGAACGACCGGCGATTGTGTTGGAACAGTAAAAAGGGCGACGAAAGAGATGAGGGTCTAGGGAAGAATGTGTGCAAATTCTAGGTATAGTACGCACGGGGATTAATCCGTAAACTTTTTTGGTTTTTATATATGAAATAACGATATTGTAGAAAAAGTGGCAAAAGTACTTTTGTGGTTAATTAGTAAAATATGTTTTTATAAACAACACACATTAGTAAAACTTTGATAGACTATATTTTATACATATATTGATTACACAACATAAAGTTACGAATTGATATAAACATGATTTGTTGTAAACTAAACGATGAATTTTAGACGCTTGAATATGTTACATATGAAACAATAAATATGGATAATAATATTTAAAACAATAGGTTTTAAGTAATAGTATATAAAGACTAAAAAATAAATAAGGATCAACTACTTAAATATCATTATTCAGCAAGTTAGGTATGAGCAAAGCTCGATTGTCACCAAGTTTCCTCGACTTGCTCCGTGATACCAAAATTGAGAATAATACTTTGAATCTGTATGAGCAAAGCTCGATTGACCTTCAAAAGGATCGTATAAAAATCAATTACAAGTAAAAATGTTTTATTCGCTCCCATTTATAACATAAGCATAACCTGAGGCAGCAAGCAAATTATATAGTGAAATTAGAAGTCATAATAATAATAAACAAAATTATAAGAGAATGAGTAAACTCACTACTTTCCCATCACTAACCTCATATATCAAATACTTGCTCGCGTCTGGAGGTAGAATATCTTTAATTCCATCTTTATATCCGCCTTCAGGTGTTCGCTGCAAAAGGCTATCATCAAGGTCTCAATTAATAGACAAAGCTTGCCAAGCCAAAAGAACCAACTTAAATACATTCAAGGATTGGAATTTAAACAAAAGTTATCCCTAATATTTCGGATATCCTTCTTGGTAATATTGTTAGTTTTGAAAAGTAACAACATTATTGTGACGACCCGTCCTAATCCACCTGGACGAAGTCATCAACATCTGGTCTCATTGCGAGGTGCTGACCTAAATATGCCATGAATGACTCCATGTAATATCCTTCGATTGAGCAAATACACAGCGAAAGACTTAATTCATACCTGAGAATAAACATGCTTAAAAGTGTCAACCAAAAGGTTGGTGAGTTCATAGGTTTATCATAACAGTTATTTCAATCTTTTAATAGACCACAAGATTTCAGTTTATATATATGTACACTCGCAAGTGTATAAAAGTATTCTATAAGTTGTTGAGCGCTTCGGTAACCATACTTAACAATTAATGTGGCATATTCCCTTTATTATGAAATCTCGCTACACTGGACCAAGTGTAGTAAAAACGAAGTACTATGCAACCGTTTACGATACTAGAGCGACTAGCCCGGTTGGGGTGGTCAAACCCGATAGATCTATCAATAGGATTCGCGCTTACATGTTCTTCCAACATGTAAATATTAATTACCAAGCTATTAGGGAAGATATGCAAGGTGGTACAACTCAACGTAGAATATATTTTAAGTACTTGTGTCTATTTCGTCAAACATAGAAGCAGCGCATGTATTCTCAGCCCAAAAATATATATTGCAAAAGCAATTAAAAAGAGAGCAAATGAAACTCACTATACGATATTTTGTAGTAAAAATATGCATACGACTGCACTGAACAAGTGCAGAGTTGGCCTCGGATTCACGAGCCTATATCATTTATATATATATAGTAACACTAATCGTACAAATTTATATATATATATATACATATATATATATATATATATATATATATATATATATATATATATATATATATATATATATATATACATATATATACATATATATATATATATATACATATATATATATATATATATATATATATATATATATATATATATATATATATATATATAAATTTATTAGTTATATCATTTTTATATTAATAACCTATATGTTTCATATATTCTTTTTATATATTTAAAATAAATAAAAATATTACTTTTTTTATGTTATGTGTATTAAATATATCTTTGTGTGTGTGTGTGTGTGTGTGTGTATATATATATATATATATATATATATATATATATATATATATATATATATATATATATCGTTTGTTTGTTAAAATTATAATAATATTAAAATAATATTAGTAATGATAAAAATAATAATAATGATAATAGAGTTAAAAATGATACTTGTAATATTAATGATAAAGATGATAACTTAAATAAAAATGATACTTTTAATAAAAAAGTTAATTTTAATAATAATGAATACTAATAATAGTAACTATAAAAATAATGATTTTACTATTAATAATAATGATTCTAATATTTATATTTGTAATATTTATAATAACATATAATAATAATAATAATAATAATTTATAATAACAATAATAATAATTTATAATAACAATAATAATAATATAATAATAATAATAAGTAATAATAATAATATTATTAAGTGATAAGTAAACTACCTCAAAGAAGTAGCTCTTAAAAAAAAGCTCAAGTTCGGGTTTGAACCCGCGACGTCCCGCTAACCAGATAATATTCTGTTTCCCTATTTCTTCTCCTTCTTTTCCTAAAAAAATATGTCATAGCCCGGGATCGAACCCATGACCTCTCGCTTAACACTCAACACTCCTAACCATTGTTCTTCTTATGTTTTTCTATATTATTCCCGATTTAAAGTTATATAACCAAACCCTCTGTTAGTTTCTTCTTCTCGATCACTTATCCCAATCGGGTCACAGCCCAATAACTCAAATTGGTACGGTCCACTAAATAAAAAATGAATACAGTCCTCAACGCAGCCCAATATAATTAGTAAGCCCAAGAACCAATTGATCAAACCCAACTTTTATTTTTGTGAGTCGATTTAAACCGAAAACAGGTAAAGTCGCAGGTTATCAATCGTATCTTCTTCATCATCGATTCATAATCATAATCAGAATTATTATTATGTTAAATATTATCGATTGTCATCATCATCACATATATCATTCATGATCATCACCGTCTCGTTCACATCATCATCAAGATACTTCCCTATCATCTACATCTATATCGGACCACCATCATCATTGCCTTTTCTGTTTTTTTTTCATCGAACTCACCACCATCGAATAGCAGTAAAGTATAATAGCTGCACAATGGTGAGTTTCAAGCGAAAAAGTAACAGTAGGAAAGAGGTAGTCGATCGTGTCTTGGTCTTGTTCATGTAGTCATAAATAACCACAGAATAGTAGCATATTTACTTGGTTATTATTAGTTTGATCGTTATATTATACTAAAACCCGAAAAAACAAGTAACAGTAATGTTTACGTGGGTTTTTGGTTGAAGATGGTAGTTATTTTGGTGGTGATTGGTGTTTATGTTTGAGAGAGAGTAAAATAGGGTGGTGGTTGTAGGTGGTTAAACATGGTGGCGATAATGGTGGTGGAAGTGGTGATCGTTGGTTCCCGGTTATCAATAGAAGAGAGAGAAAAAGAGGTGTGGTGGCGGATGATTGATTCAATGGCGGAGGTGACCTCCGGTTGCAAGAGGTGGTTTGTTGGGTTGCTTTTTGATGGGTTTGTGGTGCATTTGGTGGCCGAAAGATCGTGCTGAAGGTCGATGGTGGTGGTAAGTTGTCAACATGGTGATGGTGTTGTATTGATGGTTCACGATGGTGTGTTAAGTGGTGGTGCTCGACGGTTAATGGTGAGGGTAAGGACCGAAGGCAAGGATATTGGTAATATAGACTCGATTGTGGTGGTCTTTCATGATGGAAATAAAAAGAAGATGAAGACATGGAAGGTGGGTTGTGATAGAGTCTAGATCATAATATGCAGAAAAAGAAGTTGTAGGCTTAGTGGATGGTTTGCAAATATGTCTCGTGTGTGTACACACATAATATATATATATATATATATATATATATATATATATATATATATATATATATATATATATATATATATATATATATATAAGTGGAAGAATTAAAAGGAACTAGTACAGTAGTAAACTTATTAATCAACCTCACTTTACAACTTTCATGAATTTGGTTTTTGTCTAGTCTTCATCCGGGTGCATGTATGTATATATAAAGACTTAAAGTTGAAGTGAATTTCAACAAACATATAGTGATGTTAATTTTAATAATCATTATAATATGATTAAAGAAACTAAACGTGCGTTTAATTAGCCGTCACCATTTACGGACTGGATTTCGTACTCCGTTGTTAATTAGTGACGGATAAAAGTTCTTAGAAAAATCCCAAATCTTTACAGTAATTATCTTCATTTATTTCTATCATTATGGTATAAAATTCGATTCTTAATTATTAAATAAATATTACATTAATTATTCACTCCCAACCCTAAGTAAAATATAAAAAGTTTTAAAATTTGTCAAATAACTTCTAAATATATTATTAATAAGCCTATAATTTATAAAACTCATTTTTGGATCACCGTTTATTTTACAATCACATAAGTTCCTTTTTAACTCGTTTACTATCAATCGAATGACAATTGAGCGTTACCTTTGTTTACTAAATAACTTCGAACTTACAAAATATATATACTTTATTTATATATATAGATACTTTTTATATATTATTATTTTTACAAAATTAATTATAATAAGTACAATATATACTCTTTCATATCATTATATACAAATATATACATATATTTAAATATATGCTTATCTATTTACAAGCAATCGTATCGTGAGTCGTTGGAAATGGTCAAATGTTAAATGAATTCATTAAAATAGTTTAAAAATTTTGAGACTCAATATTACAGACTTTGTTTATCGTCTCGAACCCATATAAAGATTAAGTTTAAATTTGGTCGGAAATTTCCGGGTCATGACAATTATCATAGATTTGAAAAGTAAATAACCGTAAATCTTAAATAACAATCAAGTTTTAATTATTTAATTTTATTTGATGTATAAATATTGATTAAAATTAAATTAAAAAAAACATGAAAATTATAAACATTAAAACATACCTGCTTTCAGCCATCTTGCTAATGAATGGGTCGGAATAGACAAACCCTTAAATGAACAAAAAGCACATATGAAACCAAACAACAAACTTACGTGAATAGTCAGGTAATAACAAACGCCAATAGCCCAGTAACCTGTGTTTTTGTTGAAGATCAAAAACCATTTGTAAGTCTTCCTTCATAGTGTACATTTATACGTTACTGGTCTCAAACGGAGAACTGAAAAAGTCGGATGATATTTGGCTACTATTGTTGCATACGTTTATATTTGAGTCATCCCACCTTTCCTCTTCAAGATCATACTTGGACCTCTGCAACGTATAATGAGGTGTAAAAAACTAAAATTTTCATTAAGAAAAAGAGGATGCAAAAAATTTACAAAACGCAGACCTTGACAGAGTCTAAAAGCACGGCATATGCTTCTCCAATAATTTTGAAGAGACTGTCAACATCTATTTGAAAAGTTTCCAATAAAAGCACGTCATAATTCTTCAGTCAAGGTTTCCTGACATATGGATCACACATGTGTATTAATATTTATAAAAGTTTACTCAATTTACATCTAATTTTTTTTATTTGATTTAGCAGTATAGTACATTAGGTGAGGCCTTTGTTTCATGCACAAACACCTTATTAGGTTAGGCCTTTGTTTCATGCATAGGTTTTGAATCAAGCATTTCCAGAAAATTTATAGCAGAATGAAAGTAAGCAAGAGGGTGACAGGACAACCAATTTATCATAACCTTAACCTATCTAAATTAAAATAAAAACAGAAATTATTTATAAGCTCCTGAAAATTTCATATGAAAATTAAATGTATGTTTGTTAACAGTTAATGCTTTGAGTTATTAATTACAGCTATGCAAACATATTAGTTTCATGTTTAATTCAAAACTTTAACTAATGTACGTATTAGCATTCCAACACTCATATCTCAATTTTATTCCTACAAACTGACAGCCTAACATAAGCATAGCATGTACGGGCCTTATCATATATCATGATAAAACAGAACAAAAATAGAATTTAATATTATGAAAATAGAAATTATAGGAAGTAGACCTGGCAATTGTGACCCATACACTCAAATTCGGGTCAAATGGGTCAAGCTTTCAGGTCAATTGGGCCTTGAGAAAAATTAAGCCTAGCAATGTAAATCAAAACTTAAAAAAAAGATCCAAATGGGTTTCTCTCCAACCTGTTGAGTCCAATAAAAAAATGAACGGGTCTAATGGGTATCAATACTCAAAGATCAATAAGTAGAAATGGGTCTAATGGGTTTTGTGAATGGGTCAAATGGGTCGAGCAAAATAAGTTTCACCCGTCAAAAATTAGTGAAAGCATTCATGGTTATATCATTTATTATGTATATTAATAGTTCTTATGTATTGATAATAAATAATAAATAATAATAACTAAAATAATGTAATAAATGTAAAAAAAGCGATGTAACCAATTTGGCCCATTTGACCCACCAGACCTGTGACCCGTTTCGACCCGTTACCCAAACCGACCTAACCTTACCCATTTTAACCCATTTAAAAAATTGACCCGTTTGACCTATGACCCATTTCAACCCAAAATCATTTTGACCCGTTACCCAAACCGACCCAACCTGACCCGTTTGCCAGGCATAATAGGAAGTCATAGCCATGAGTCCATGATAAATTCAAAACGGTAGTTATGCTCAATTGTCATAACCCGACCTTAACCATAAGGATGAATACAATAACATATGATTTCATCGCGAGGTATTGACCTCTATATGCGACATTTTTCAAAAACTGCATTCGTTTTTACAATACAAACCATAGCTTTTATTACAAATACAAGGTTTAAACAACTTAATAATGATTATCGTTTAGCGATAATCTTAGACTTACAAACTTTACATGTGATAATAACAATACGACCTCCAACATATTTTACATTACAAATCCTCCGATATGCAGTTTTATTTTTGACACAAATATACATACTCAAGATCTTGCTTAAATTCAACATGTTGCAGCGGAAGCTTTTAGTTATCACCTGAGAATAAACATGCTTAAAACGTCAACATAAAGTTGGTGAGATATAGGTTTAATGCCGGCAGCGTTATAAATATAGACCACAAGATTTCATATATAAACGTTTTAATAAAAATATTCTAAGTTGTTGAGCACTTGATAACCATACTTAACATTTAATCAACGTCGCATATTCCCTTTATTATGAAATCTTACTACACCGTACCAAGTGTAGTTACCGAAACAAAGTACTGTGCAACCGTTGAATACTGGTCATCCAGTCCGGTTGGGGTTGTCAGGCCCGATAGATCTATCAACAGGATTCGCGTTTACAATACCTCATGTAAATAATAGTTACCAAGTTACAGGGAAGTATGCCAGTGGTACAACTCAACGTAGAATATATATTTTTAATCACTTGTGTCCATAACGTAAATCATAAAATGCATGTATTCTCATCCCGAAATATTTAGAGTTTAAAAGTGGGACTATATACTCACCTTTTCCTTGAAGGTATTTAACTCGACTTGGTCTCCGATAGATATCACGAACCTAACCATATATATAATATATCAACATATTTTCTTTTCAAGTAATCGTTACATATATATATATATATATATATATATATATATATATATATATATATATATATATATATATATATATATATATATATACTTATAATACTTTTAATATTTTCTTAGTCTGTAGTTAGCAGTCTGTTGTTAATGGTCCACAATTAGTTGCTCAATAAAATAAATAAAGACCTCATCGTATTCGTATTGATCAGAATTAATCTCGACCCATGGTACCATGTTGTCAAATGACATGTTGCGTACATAAAGTACCGTGTTGTCAGATGACGTGTTGCGTACAATCATGAGGTCTTATGATTAATCTTCTCATGTTGTTTACGGGTGGTCCTTGGACATTTTAAGACATTTTTAATAAAGCAATGGTCCAACCAGCCAGGGGCTCTGCCCCTTGGACCCCGCCAGGGGTTGCCACCCCTTGGACCCCGCTTATCGGGGGCGCTGCCCCCGAACCCCCGTCATAATCAAGATAAGTTCAAACAAGTGTGCACTCCACACTTCCCCAAACTTGTTCGATATTTATCAAGATTATTTTGGTTACAAATTAATCCTATTATACTTAAATCATATTGGTGACATAAATCACAACACATTATAGATTGTAAGTATATATGTCAAAGAACGTTACATATAGTTATCGTTTTGAAAACTTAAGTTAGTGGTCTCAAAGTATACTTATAACTCATTGTTGTTAGTTCACAATGAAACGTTAAACCATCCTTAAATCATGTTAAATATGTATAGATATGTACATATACATAATCGTATAATTATCGTGTGTTATATAGTTCGTGATCTCATCGGTCAAATTGGACGGTCAAACGTTGTGTAAAACTCTTTTCAAAAATATAAGTCTCAACAATTTGGATTGCTTATCATGTTGGTAAGGTTTAATTTATGTAAATATTAATCTCATAAGTATAGAACGATCGGAAAATTCCGGGTCGTTACATCAATAGACTCCATGAACTGCTCAACCTTTGCATAGTCGAGTTCAAGATTACAAATTGCAGTTTTATCCACATTCTTTGAATGAGTAAAACATGTTATGTACCATTGGCCTACATATAATAAACCTCAAAAAGAATCATAGGGCAACATAACTTGATTCTCAAAATACTACTTTGTATCATATTACTTCCTAGTATTCAAGTTTTAATATCCAAATGAGATAGGTGTAATATCCAAATGAGATAGGTGTATGACTGTTGGGATGTGCTTATGGTGTAAACTATTGCAGTGTACCGTGTGCTTAAAAAACTATTAACAAATTTTTGTCAATAAGAGGGACAGTAAGTGATTGAAACAGAAATCCCATATCACATAATTATAAGATATATCATATATAGTAAAACATCATGATCACTATTAAATGAAGACATCATGCATCATAGAAGCATGAAAATATTCACATGATATCCAAAATATATATATTCAAGGATATGAAATTATGAATCAATTCGTAAGTTGTTGATACAAAAGGGTATAGTTGACATTGTTAATTGACTTTCATTAAATGAAAATAGGAACTAAATAATATGACCTAATCTTATGACTGATTTTACTAAGTAAACTATTGGTTAAATTGACCTTAATGGCTATAGACCTTCATAATGGAATAGCATATTTGAAAATATGTGTCTTTTAAAGTACATATCAGTCAAAACCGTACAAGCGTCAATTAAAAACACCCTGGTTAGAAAATTATAAAATGTGCAGTAGTTTTCAAAGTAGAAGATACCTCAATTAGATACTTTGGATACTGATAGAATGTGAACGACTGACCTTAGCATGGATAAGGTACACACACCATGACGTTCCTACATAACACAAAAGAAACATAAAAAAAAAAAAATCACAATTCAAGATTCCGGCCATGTATGCGGCAAATGAACACAAAATAAGATAGAACTGAAAACTCAATGTACAATTAGATTCCATTTAAATACAACTTGAAGCTCATTTGATGATTAGGTATATGAGGAACTCAAACGGTAAATAAGTAAAAAAAAAAGTAAAAGTAAAAAAAAAAAGAAGGTTTGTTAAAATGAGATGCTGTAAACCATGAAACGACAATGATGTTCTTCATGGATACTGAGATTTTAACCAAAAGCGTGTGTATAGTGTTTAATGTATTGTATATACAATCATAACAAATACTATATTTGTTACTTCTATATAGGAATCAATTTAAATCTCTACCTATATGTAATACACAAATATGTGATATTTAATAATAGAGTCGACACCGGACTGAGATTAAGCCTACTACATCACTCACGAGCTGAGATGTTGTTTAATACCTTTACGATAATTCATATCCATATTCAAATAAATGTAAACAAAAAAAAACCCTTTAGTAGAGCATCACTTTAACTATATCTTTTGATGTATTAACCAAGTGTTTATGGTTAGACAGTAGTAACACATGTAAATTTTAAAAATAAGTATATTAAGAAAGCTCACTATAGAAGACATACCTCAGGATTTGTCAACTGGTATGTCCTAGTTTATGTTGTCATAACACCAGTCTGAGCCTTTACTCTTGCATCACCAAAATCAATTACCTTAACATCCCGTATTTTACATATTACATGAATTTTTAGGTGACCATCAAGAATAGAGTAAACTTAATTTATTTATGCATTGGATCACACTTTATGAAATTTTCAACTTGATAAACCATTCAAACTGACCCATTTTAATTTCGTAAATATTGTATCCGTCTATCAAACATAACCCAATTTGACCCATCAACCATGTTATGCTCCATCACTTTCTGGTTGTTTAATGCCTGCTTCACCGCCAGTAGAATCTGCAGCGTCATTAGTTTACTCTCTTTTGCTGCAAAAGAAAAAAAAACTAATCATGATATGTGTTATAGTCAGAATGGGTACAAATTGGCACTATAGAATCAGTGAAGTGTAGTTCTTAAGAAGAGGAAAAATAATAAATGCAGGTCATCTGTTTCATAATCAAAATGATGTCAAACATTAAGTTTACTCAGAAACTCAAATCGAAAAAGAACGATTATTCTCAGTTTATTACTACCACATTTATAGTATTTATAGTATGTTAACTTGTAACCATAGTTGACTAAAACCTAAGTAGACATTATACATAGCAGAATCCAATTTTGATAAGCACTTAAGGTGATACAGACATTAGACTACAAAATTCGAAAAGTTAAAATACGATCACAAAAGCTTAAATGTTATTCAACATCAATGATTGCATGAAAGGGATGTTGGTTATTAATGCCCAAGACACAACTTATGTCTATACTACTAATGACGTTTGAACCTAAAGGGTCACACACAATGAGCAAATAGATATCAATTACATATTTGAATACGATTCGAATATTACAACGTCATTATACATGTTGTGACATTATTATTTAATATAAATAATAATACTACAATTGTATGTGAATGCATACAAATATATAAACATGTATTTATGTAAGTAACAAGTATATTACTTACTTGTTTCCATATAGTTAACTAAATACAATAGTTTTGTCAAAATTGTTTGATGTAAATAAATGTATATTGTTAACTAGTTGGTAGGTCATGCATTGATAAATTTTACACTATATAATGTAAGAATACAAGTAAAGTGAAATGATGAAAGATTACTTTCATGATAACTTGTTGCCTTTCATGATTATAGTGAAATGATTATGCATTGCTTTTAATAATGACTCGTTTATGTGTTTCTTTAAATGTATGATCTTCATACGTACATTGTGAGAAGGTTTTGAAAACCACATATTTGCAAGTATTATCTAAAATAGTTACTTACAATATATCTTAAGTTTTCTTTCATATTTGAAAGATTAATAAGAAAACAAGATAGGATTAAAACAAGAAATAAGAAAGGTTGTTTCTTATACTTGTTTTCAAGGGTTGTGAAGGACTAGCATCCGGTTGATATTGGAGTTTGCTTTCGTGTGGATTACCAATAGAGGGAGGCTATTTTGGCTCCTATATTTTTAGCATCCATAACTTCTCAAGTTCAAAGTATTCAAAGGTTGTAGTCTTTAAACTCACTATTTATTATTTAGTTTTCTTAACAACATGCAATTGGATCCTTGGTGGGGAGTTTTGAAAGGTTTAAATAATTGTTGTACATGCTTCCGCTGCTAAACAGTTTTATGAAATTTAATACAAACCCCTTCAGTGGTATCAAGAGCCGCTTTTGCATGTGTTAAGAAACTTATGTTATATATAATAAGAACTTATTCTTATTATTAGAAATGAACAACTTTTTTTTCTAAAAAGGAAAAGTTGTAGATTTCTAAAATGCAACTTAGTTATTTTATTTGCTACAACCATTCCTTTTACATGCATGTATGGTTGTAGAAGTTGCTATATATATACTAGTTGATATATTAAGTTGCATGGTGCATAGAAAGCCTTTAGACCATTTTGTGATGTTTGGTTGTGTTGAAATTCGATTGGGTTGTAAATTATTCTTTCATTTATAATGGCTTGTAATAATTTTATTTTTCATGTTTTGTTTAATTTTGAGATGTAAAAGTATTAGTGTAGACTTGTATATTTTATCTATAAAAATGTAACAAGACATGAAGAAAATTCAAGATGGAGTTCTAAGCAATTTTAGAGCCATTTGCAACACCAAATATTGACTAGGCAAGTGAGAGCTTCAAGACATCACAATGAAGCATGAATATTTGTTATGTCCTTAGATTGACCCGGTCCCTTCGTTTGGCTCACGAAAACCGATTAGGAAAAGGCTTGGCTATGCACCTATTAATTATTGTGTTTATGTTTGTATGTTGCATGTTTGAATATAGGATATTTGCATGCTAGAAAATAATTTTTTTTTTTTTTAACAAATCAAACACAAATAAGAGTTTGGTAAATTTATATATAATTTTGAAAATGATTTTTCGTAAAAGTATAAAATGAGTTTTAATAAAAATGAGTTTTTACATAAAGCTCAAAGTTAACATTAAAATTATGAATTTTAATAAATTTAAACCAAACTCTTGTATAAAGTTTTAAATAAAAATGAGTTTTATTAAAAATTAAAATTGGTCTTAAGTTAGCGCGCTCAATATATACATATTAATATAGGATATTAGTTTAAAATTGAACACGCCATGAGTGACTAAAATAGAGATTTTATAAACTCAAGACCAACATATAAAATATGATTTTATCTAAAGTATACGTATAATATATTGTTGAATGCATGCAACAATTATTATACGAAAGGTTTTGTCAAATTGAATTGAAATAATACAAAACACAAAATCCCTTTTAAAATGTAAGTTTATGCCATCCTTTTTAAGACACTAGCTTGTCATTTGTACGTCGTTGTGGAGAGAGCATCAGCCAACCACCACGATCGTCTTGTGATTACCGAGATGGTGTTTCGTGATTCCCTTGACAGTCTTGGGCCGAGCACCATAAGTTTTAAATAGGACAACTTAATTGGTGCTTCTTGTGGAGAGAGCATCAGCCAAACACAAGATGCCCAAGGCATAGATGAGATTAAGCATACCAGTTGACAATTGTTGTTAATGATCCCATCAAGATATAGAAATTGTATTAGACATGCAATTGGTAATCGCTACCTACCTTGTTAATTTAAACTTAGTGGAGCGAGCATCAGCCAACCACTCAAGGTTAAATGTAACTTGGATTCTAGCCTTTAACAAATTAATTTTTCATAAGAAAATTAGGGTAATTAATTATTAAAGGATCAAATATTAAAATACTAAAAGAACTTTGTTAATTTTGTAGATGTCACCCAATGCAACTACACCTGTTCACCACCTTTCTCTAAGATCTATCTTAGAGAAGGAAAAACTCAATGATACGAACTTCTTAGACTGGTATCGTAATTTGAGAATTGTTCTCAAAGTCGAAAAGAAGTCGTATATACTTGATGGACCCGTTCCCGAGGAACCCCCTGCTAATGCCACTAAGAGCATCCGAGATGCTTGGACTAAGCACACGGATGACTCCACAGAGGTAGCATGCCTCATGTTAGCCACCATGATTCCAGACTTGCAAAAGGACCTGGTGAAATGTCCCGTTCATATTGATTATAAACGTTCCATATTAATTGATTTCGTTGCGAGGTTTTGACCTCTATATGAGACGTTTTTCAAAGACTGCATTCATTTTTAAAACAACCATAACCTTTATTTTATCAATAAAGGTTTTAAAAACATTACGTAGATGATCAAATAATGATAATCTAAAATATACTGTTTACACACGACCATTACATAATGTTTTACAATAGAAATATATTACATCGACATATGTTTCTTGAATGCAGTTTTTACACAATATCATACAAACATGGACTCCAAATCTTGTCCTTATTTTAGTATGCAACAGTGGAAGCTCTTAGTATTTACCTGAGAATAAACATGCTTTAAACATCAACAAAAATATTGGTGAGTTATAGGTTTAACCTATATATATATATATATATATATATATATATATATATATATATATATATATATATATATATATATATATATATATATATATATATATATATATATATATATATATATATATATATATATATATATAGGTATATATATATATATCAAATCGTAACAACAGACCACAAGATTTCATATTTCAATACACATCCCATACATAGAGATAAAAATCATTCATATGGTGAACACCTGGTAACCGACATTAACAAGATGCATATATAAGAATATCCCCATCATTCCGGGACACCCTTCGGATATGATATAAATTTCGAAGTACTAAAGCATCCGGTACTTTGGATGGGGTTTGTTAGGCCCAATAGATCTATCTTTAGGATTCGCGTCAATTAGGGTGTCTGTTCCCTAATTCTTAGATTACCAGACTTAATAAAAAGGGGCATATTGGATTTTGATAATTCAACCATAGAATGTAGTTTCACGTACTTGTGTCTATTTTGTAAATCATTTATAAAACCTGCATGTATTCTCATCCCAAAAATATTAGATTTTAAAAGTGGGACTATAACTCACTTTCACAGATATTTCCTTCCTCGGAAATAAGACTTGACCACGGATCGATTCACGAACCTATACAAATATGTACATATATATCAAAGTTTGATCAAAATATAATTACATCCATTTTTATTATGTTTTAGAGATTTGAGTGTATTAAGTTAGCTGTCCTCGTTAGTAACCTACAACTAGTTGTCCACAGTTAGATGTACTGAAATAAATCGATATATATTATCTTGAATCAATCCACGACCCAGTGTATACACGTCTCAGGCTAGATCACAACTCAAAGTATATATATTTTCAGAATCAACCTCAACCCTGTATAGCTAACTCCAACACTACTGCATATAGAGTGTCTATGGTTGTTCCAAATAATATATATACATTGGTCGATATGATATGTCAAAACATTTGCATACGTGTCTATGGTATCCCAAGATTACATAATATATTAAAATACATGTATAATACAATATAAGTTAGCTAGGATATGATTTGTATAGATTTGTTAAACATTTCCCGTAGCTAAAATAATCAAAAAATATCCAATCTTGTTTTACCCATAACTTCTTCATTTTAAATCCGTTTTGAGTGAATCCAATTGCTATGGTTTCATATTGAACTTAAGTTTATGAATCTATATATAAAAAGTATAAGTTTATAATAGGAATTACAGGTTACAAGTCATTTTTGTAAAGGTAGTCATTTCAGTCGAAAGAACGACGTCTAGATGACCATTTTGGAAAACATACTTCCACTTTGAGTTTAACCATGATTTTTGGATATAGTTTCATGTTCATAAGAAAAATCATTTTCCTAGAAGAACAACTTTTAAATCAAAGTTTATCATAGTTTTTAATTAATTAACCCAAAACAGCCCGCGGTGTTACTACAACGGCGTATATTCGATTTTACGGTATTTTTCGTGTTTTCTTGTTTTAAATCATTAAGTTAGTATATCATATAGATATAGAATATGTGTTTAGTTGATTTTAAAAGTCAAGTTAGAAGGATTAACTTTTGTTTGCGAACAAGTTTAGAATTAACTAAACTATGTTCTAGTGATTACAAGTTTAAAGCTTCGAATAAGATAGCTTTATATGTATGAATTGAATAATATTATGAACATTATTACTACCTCAAGTTTTCTGGATAAAGCTACTGGAAATGAGAAAAATGGATCTAGCTTCAAAGGATCCTTGGATGGCTTGAAAGTTCTTGAAGCAGAATCATGACACGAAAACAAGTTTAAGTAAGATTTTCACTCGAAATAGGATTATTATAGTTGTAGAAATTGAATCAAAGTTTGAATATGAATATTACCTTGAATTAGAAATATAACCTACTATAAATAACAAAGGTTCCTTGATCTTAGATGATTACTTGGAATGGATTAGAAAGCTTGGAAGTAGACTTGCAAACTTGGAAGTATTCTTGATTTTTATGAAACTATACTTATGGAATTTATGAAGAACACTTAGAACTTGAAGATGGAACTTTAGAGAGATCAATTAGATGAAGAAAATTGAAGAATGAAAGTATTTTTAGGTGTTTTTGGTCGTTGGTATATGGATTAGATATAAAGGATATGTAATTATGTTTTCATGTAAATAAGTGATGAATGATTACTCATATTTTTGTAATTTTATGAGATATTTCATGCTAGTTGCCAAATTATGGTTCCCACATATGTTAGGTGACTCACATGGGCTGCTAAGATCTGATAATTGGAGTGTATATACCAATAGTACATACATCTAAAAGCTGTGTATTGTACGAGTACGAATACGGGTGCATACGAGTAGAATTGTTGATGAAACTGAACGAGGATGTAATTATAAGCATTTTTGTTAAGTAGAAGTACTTTGATATGTGTCTTGAAGTCTTTTAAAAGTGTAAGAATAAATATCAAAACACAACATGTATATACATTCTAATGGAGTCGTTAAGTCTTCGTTAGTCGTTACATGTAAGTGTTGTTTGGAAACCTTTAAGTTAACGATCTCAATTAATGTTGTTAACCCAATGTTTATTACATCAAATGAGATGTTAAATTATTATATTATCATGATATTATGATGTATGAATATCTTTTAATATGATATATACATTAAAATATCGTTACAACGATAATCGTTACATATAAGTCTCGTTTCGTAATTCTTGAGTTAGTAGTCTTGTTTTTACATATGTAGTTCATTGTTAACACACTTAATGATATATTTAAATATCATTTTATCATGTTAAATATAGTGTATCAATATCTTAATATGATACGTATGTATTTAGTAGACGTTATCATAACTATAATCGTTATATATATCATTTCGAGTTTCTTAACTTAGTAATCTCATTTCTTATGTATATTACACATTGTTAATATATTTAGTGAGATACTTACTCATCATAATCTTATGTCAACCATATATATATATATATATGTCTATATATACCACAACATGTAGTTTTTACAATTTTGTAACGTTCGTGAATCGCCGGTCAACTTGGGTGATCAATTTTCTATATGAAACTTATTTCATTTAATCAAGTCTTAACAAGTTTGATTATTTAACACGTTGGAAACATTTAGTCATGTAAATATCAATCTCAATTAATATATATAAACATGGAAAAGTTCGGGTCACTACAGTACCTACCCGTTAAATAAATTTCGTCCCGAAATTTTAAGCTGTTGAAGGTGTTGACGAATCTTCTGGAAATAGATGCAGGTATTTCTTCTTCATCTAATCTTCATGCTCTCAGGTGAACTTGGGTCCTCTACGAGCATTTCATCGAACCTTAACAATCGGTATCTTATTTTGCTTAAGTCTCTTAACCTCACGATCCATTATTTCGACGGGTTCTTCAATGAATTGAAGTTTTTCATTGATTTGGATTTCGTCCAACGGAATAGTGAGATCTTCTTTAGCAAAACATTTCTTCAAATTCGAGATGTGGAAAGTGTTATGTACAACCGCGAGTTGTTGAGGTAGCTCCAGTTGGTAAGCTACTGGTCCGACACGATCTATAATCTTGAAAGGTCCAATGTACCTTGGATTTAGTTTCCCCCGTTTACCAAATCGAACAACGCCTTTCCAAGGTGAAACCTTAAGCATGACCATTTCTCCAATTTCAAACTCTATATCTTTTCTTTTACTGTCCGCGTAGCTCTTTTGTCGACTCTGGGCGGTTTTCAATCGTTGTTGAATTTGGATAATTTTCTCGGTAGTTTCTTATATTCTCTCCGGACCCGTAATCTGTCTATCCCCCACTTCATTCCAACAAATTGGAGACCTGCACTTTCTACCATAAAGTGCCTCAAACGGCACCATCTCAATACTAGAATGATAACTGTTGTTGTAGGAAAATTCTGCTAACGGTAGGTGTCGATCCCAACTGTTTCCGAAATCAATAACACATGCTCGTAGCATATCTTCAAGCGTTTGTATCGTCCTTTCGCTCTGCCCATCAGTTTGTGGATGATAGGCAGTACTCATGTCTAGACGAGTCCCCAATGCTTGTTGCAATGTCTGCCAGAACCTTGAAACAAATCTACCATCCCTATCAGAGATAATAGAGACGGGTATTCCATGTCTGGAGACAACCTCCTTCAAATACAATCGCGCCAACTTATCCATTTTGTCATCTTCTCTCATTGGCAGGAAGTGTGCTGACTTGGTGAGACGATCAACAATTACCCAAATAGTATCATAACCACTTGCAGTCCTTGGCAATTTAGTAATGAAATCCATGGTAATGTTTTCCCATTTCCATTCCGGGATTTCAGGTTGTTGTAGTAGACCTGATGGTTTCTGATGTTTAGCTTTGACCTTAGAACACGTCAAACATTCTCCTACATATTTAGCAATATCGACTTTCATACCCGGCCACCAAAAGTGTTTCTTGAGATCGTTATACATCTTCCCCGCTCCGGGATGTATTGAATATCTGGTTTTATGTGCTTCTTTAAGTACCATTTCTCTCACATCTCCAAACCTTGGTACCCAAATTCTATTAGCCCTATATCGAGTTCCGTCTTCCAGAATATTAATATGTTTCTCTGATCCTTTGGGTATCTCATTCTTCAAGTTTCCTTCTTTTACAACCCCCTGTTGCGCCTCCTTTATATGAGTAGTAAGGTTAGTACGAATAATTATATTCATAGCTTTTACCCATATAGGTTCTCTGTCCTTTCTACTCAAAGCGTCGACTACCACATTTGCCTTCCCCGGGTGGTATCGAATCTCAAAATCATAATCATTCAACAGTTCCATCCACCTGCGTTGTCTCATATTCAGTTGCTTCTGATTAAATATATGTTGGAGACTTTTGTGGTTGGTATATATAATACTTTTAACCCCATATAAATAATGCCTCCAAGTCTTTAATGCAAAAACAACAGCACCCAATTCCAAATCGTGAGTTGTATAATTTTGCTCGTGAATCTTCAATTGTCTAGACGCATAAGCAATCACCTTCGTTCGTTGCATTAATACACAACTGAGACCTTGCTTTGATGCGTCACAATAAATCACAAAATCATCATTCCCTTCAGGCAATGACAATATAGGTGCGGTAGTTAGCTTTTTCTTCAATAACTGAAACGCCTTCTCTTGTTCATCCTTCCATTCAAATTTCTTCCCTTTATGCGTTAATGCAGTCAAGGGTTTTGCTATTTTGGAGAAATCTTGGATGAATCTTCTGTAGTAGCCAGCCAATCCTAAAAATTGACGTATATGCTTCGGAGTTTTTGGGGTTTCTCACTTTTCAACGATTTCGATCTTTGCCGGGTCCACCTGGATACCTTCTTTGTTCACTATGTGACCGAGGAATTAAACTTCTTCCATCCAAAATGCACACTTTGAAAACTTAGCGTACAGTTTTTCTTTCCTCAATACTTCTAGCACTTTTCTCAAATGTTCTTCGTGCTCTTGATCATTCTTTGAGTAAATAAGTATGTCATCGATGAAAACAATGACAAACTTGTCAAGATATGGCCCACACACTCAGTTCATAAGGTCCATGAACACAGCTGGTGCGTTAGTCAATCCAAACGGCATAACCATAAACTCGTAATGACCATAACGCGTCCTAAAAGCAGTTTTTGGAATATCATCCTCCTTTACTCGCATTTGATGATATCCAGAAAGTAAATCGATTTTCGAATAAACTGACGAGCCTTGTAGTTGATCAAATAAGTCGTCAATTCTAGGCAGTGGATAACGGTTTTTGATGGTAAGTTTATTCAACTCTCTGTAGTCAATACACAACCTAAATGTACCATCCTTCTTTTTGACAAACAAAACAGGAGCTCCCCATGGTGATGTACTTGGTCGTATGAAACCACGCTCTAGAAGTTCTTGTAATTGGCTTTGAAGTTCCTTCATTTCGCTGGGTACGAGTCTGTATGGAGCACGAGCTATTGGTGCAGCTCCTGGTACAAGATCTATTTGAAATTCAACGGATCGGTGTGGAGGTAATCCCGGTAATTCTTTCGGAAATACATCGGGAAATTCTTTTGCGACGAGAACATCATTGATGCTCTTTTCTTCAGTTTGTACTTTCTCGACGTGTGCTAGAACAGCATAGCAACCCTTTCTTATTAACTTTTGCGCCTTCAAATTACTAATAAGATTTAGCTTCGCGTTGCTCTTTTCTCCGTACACCATTAAGGGGTTTCCTTCTTCTCGTACAATGCGAATTGCATTTTTGTAACATACGATCTCTACTTTCACCTCTTTCAACCAGTCCATGCCGATTATCACATCAAAACTCCCTAACTCTACTGGTATCAAATCAATCTTAAATATTTCGCTACCCAGTTTAATTTCTCGATTCCGGCATATATAATCTGCTGAAATTAATTTACCGTTTGCTAATTCGAGTAAAAATTTACTATCCAACGGTGTCAATGGACAACTTAATTTAGTACAAAAATCTCTACTCATATAGCTTCTATCCGCACCCGAATCAAATAAAACGTAAGCAGATTTATTGTCAATAAGAAATGTACCCGTAACAAGCTCCGGGTCTTCCTGTGCCTCTGCCGCATTAATATTGAAAACTCTTCCGTGGCCTTGTCTATTCGTGTTCTCCTGGTTCGGGCAATTTCTAATAATGTGGCCTAGTTTTCCACATTTATAACAAACTACATTGGCATAACTTGCTCTAACACTACTTGCTCCGCCATTACTCGTTCCGACACCATTTGTTCCTTTCGTTCTGTTAACCCCTGGTCCGTAGACCTCACACTTCACCGCGCTATGACCATTTCTTTTACACTTGTTGTAAAATTTGGTGCAGAACCCCGAGTGATACTTTTCACACCTTTGGCATAGCTGCTTCTGATTGTTGTTGTTGTTGCGGTTGTTATTGTTGTTGGGATGATTGTTGTAGTTGTTGTTGTTGTTATTGTGCCATTTGTTGTAGTTGCGATTGATGTTACGATTTTTGGGATAGTTGTTGTTGTTTTGGTGACTCTTATCACCATTTTCCTCCCACTTTCTTTTGACTAACTTCACGTTGGCCTCTTCGGCTGCCTGTTCTTTAATTCTTTCCTCAATCTGGTTCACTAGTTTGTGAGCCATTCTACATGCCTTTTGTATGGAGGCAGGCTCGTGTGAACTTATATCTTCTTGGATTCTCTCCGGTAACCCTTTCACAAACGCATCGATCTTCTCTTCCTCATTTTCGAATGCTCTCGGACACAATAGGCACAATTCTGTGAATCGTCTTTCGTACGAAGTAATATCGAATCCCTGTGTTCGTAACCCTCTAAGTTCTGACTTGAGCTTATTGACCTCGGTTCTGGGACGGTACTTCTCGTTCATCAAGTGCTTGAATGCTGATCACGGTAGCGCGTAAGCAGCATCTTGTCTCACTTGCTCTAGATAGGTATTCCACCATGTTAACGCAATACCTGTGAAGGTATGCGTAGCGTACTTAACTTTGTCCTCTTCAGTACACTTACTTATGGCAAACACCGATTCGACTTTCTCGGTCCACCGTTTCAATCCAATTGATCCTTCGATTCCATCAAATTCCAAAGGTTTGCTGGCAGTGAATTCTTTGTAGGAGCATCCTACACGATTTCTTGCGCCGTTAGCTGTATTGCTAGATTCAGAGTTATTGTTAGTATGTAGCACGGCCTGTACTGCGGATACGTTTGAAGCAAGAAAGGCACGAAATTCCTCTTCGCTCATATTCAAGGTGTGTCGAGTAGTCGGTGCCATTTCCTTCAAAATAGTCAAATGAAACAATTTAATCATACAGAATATTAAGAGTAGTCAATAGTATCTCGTAGCATAATATGAACTCATTTATAAAAGCTTTTTCTTCATATTAGCGTTTTATAAGTTTAAATTCGGATACTACCTACCCGTTAAGTTCATACTTAGTAGCTAATATACAATTCAACTACTACAATTCCAAATGAAAAACTGATTATAATAATATATCACATACAAATATTCTTCAAACTTACAACTTCGCTATATTACATATAAAATGAAATATAGTACACTATGATACAGGACAGTTTTGAAGATAAATCTAGTTAATACGCAAGTTGTTTAGCAAAGGAAATAAAGACACGTAATTCATAAGTCCAGAAACAAGTCATGCATTCTGATTTTACTAAGACGACTTCCCATCCTTGGTCTTGTGGAAAATAACCGTTATGACCATTGGCTAGGCAGCATGTTGTAATGTCGTCAAAAGGACGAGGGTTTCGTAATGTCCAACAGCCCCGTAATAATCTAAAAACCTTGTTTCTCACCCCAACTACTGAATCCGTCACTTGTGGGAAAGTTTTATTTAAAAGCTGCAATCCGATGTTCTTTTTCTCACTTTGGTAAGAAGCGAACATCACTAACCCGTAAGCAAAACATGCTTCTTTATGTTGCATGTTAGAAGCTCTTTCTAATTCACGAAATCCTATGTTGGGATATGTTGAGTCAAAATAGGTTCTTAACCCGTAGCGTAAAATTGCATTTGGGTTCCCCGCATTTAACGCTTTAAAGAAAACACGGCGTAACTTAAAGTCTCCCCAATGTGATATCCCCACCTATCAAAGGAAAGCCTTTTATAAACTAAGGCATTTCTGGAAAGTCTTTCAAATGTTTGACAAGTTAATTTCGCCATAACTAAATGTGCTGATGAATTCTGACCGACTCTAGACAAGATTTCCTCAATCATATCCTCTGGTAGGTCTTCTAAAATATTCGGTTGTCTACCCTTAACGTCCATTTTGTTTTTATACTGTAAAATAGACAAGGATTAGATTCGTAATAACAAACAATACAAGCAATTTTTACATAGAACATAAAAGTACAAGCACACTACAATACATTTATGACACAACATGCTCACACCCCTCTAATCTGAATCACTGGTTTCTTCTTCTTCGAACTTGGTTCTTTTTCCTAATCTTTTAGGGATATATGATGTTCCTCTAATACGAGTCGTCGTTTTCCACATTGGTTTAGAAAAACCTGGTGGTTTAGAGGTTCCTGGGTTATTGTCACGATATTGAAAACACGGGTGTTGACGGTACATATAAAGTTCATCGGGGTCGGAATCTGATTTCTCTATTTTGATTCCTTTTCCCTTATTATTTTCTTTTGCCTCATTAAATTGGGTCGGGTTAATTTCTATAACATCATCGGAATCCTCATTAGGATCCGATTCATCGGAAAATTGGTAATTTTCCCAATATTTTGCTTCCTAAGCGGAAACACCATTGACCATTATTAACTTTGGTCCATTGGTTGAGGATTTTCTTTTATTTGACAGGTTTTCTGTGGTTCCTACTATTCCCCCCTCCGGAACCTCTTCTTCTTCCGGTTCCTCTTCTTCTGGTTCCTCTTCTTCCGGTTCCGTTTCTTCTTCCGGTTCTTCGCGAACTTGTGAATCTTGCCAATATATATTCGACTCTTCGTTATTATTAGGTGAGTCAATGGGATTTGTGCTAGAGGTAGACATCTATTACACAATATCAAACATGTTAAGAGATTAATATATCACATAATATTTACATGTTAATAATATATAGTTTTCAACAAAAATGTTAAGCAATCATTTTTAAAGAAAACACGGTCGAAGTCCAGACTCACTAATGCATCCTAACAAACTATATAAGACACACTAATGCAAATTTTCTGGTTCTCTAACACCAACGCTCGGATACCAACTGAAATGTCCCGTTCATATTGATTATAAACGTTCCATATTAATTGATTTCGTTGCGAGGTTTTGACCTCTATATGAGACGTTTTTCAAAGACTGCATTCATTTTTAAAACAACCATAACCTTTATTTTATCAATAAAGGTTTTAAAAATATTACGTAGATTATCAAATAATGATAATCTAAAATATACTGTTTACACACGACCATTACATAATGGTTTACAATAGAAATATATTACATCGACATATGTTTCTTGAATGCAGTTTTTACACAATATCATACAAACATGGACTCCAAATCTTGTTCTTATTTTAGTATGCAACAGCGGAAGCTCTTAGTATTCACCTGAGAATAAACATGCTTTAAACGTCAACAAAAATGTTGGTGAGTTATAGGTTTAACCTATATATATATATATATATATATATATATATATATATATATATATATATATATATATATATATATATATATATATATATATATATATATATATATATATATATATCAAATCGTAACAACAGACCACAAGATTTCATATTTCAATACACATCCCATACATAGAGATAAAAATCATTCATATGGTGAACACCTGGTAACCGACATTAACAAGATGCATATATAAGAATATCCCATCATTCCGGGACACCCTTCGGATATGATATAAATTTCGAAGTACTAAAGCATCCGGTATTTTGGATGGGGTTTGTTAGGCCCAATAGATCTATCTTTAGGATTCGCGTCAATTAGGGTGTCTGTTCCCTAATTCTTAGATTACTAGACTTAATAAAAAGGGGCATATTCGATTTCAATAATTCAACCATAGAATGTAGTTTCACGTACTTGTGTCTATTTTGTAAATCATTTATAAAACCTGCATGTATTCTCATCCCAAAAATATTAGATTTTAAAAGTGGGACTATAACTCACTTTCACAGATATTTCCTTCCTCGAAAATAAGACTTGGCCACGGATCGATTCACGAACCAATACAAATATGTACATATATATCAAAGTATGATCAAAATATAATTACAACCATTTTTATTATGTTTTAGAGATTTGAGTGTATTAAGTCAGCTGTCCTCGTTAGTAACCTACAACTAGTTGTCCACAGTTAGATGTACAGAAATAAATCGATATATATTATCTTGAATCAATCCACGACCCAGTGTATACATGTCTCAGGCTAGATCACAACTCAAAGTATATATATTTTTGGAATCAACCTCAACCTTGTATAGCTAACTCCAACATTACTGCATATAGAGTGTCTATGGTTGTTCCAAATAATATATATACATGGGTCGATATGATATGTCAAAACATTTACATACGTGTCTATGGTATCTCAAGATTACATAATATATTAGAATACATGTATAATACAATATAAGTTAGCTAGGATATGATTTGTATAGATTTGTTAAACATTTCCCGTAGCTAAAATAATCAAAAAATATCCAATCTTGTTTTACCCATAACTTCTTCATTTTAAATCCGTTTTGAGTGAATCCAATTGCTATGGTTTCATATTGAACTTATATGAATCTATATAGAAAAAGTATAAGTTTATAATCGGAATTACAGGTTACAAGTTATTTTTGTAAAGGTAGTCATTTCAGTCGAAAGAACGACGTCTAGATGACCATTTTGGAAAACATACTTCCACTTTGAGTTTAACCATGATTTTCGGATATAGTTTCATGTTCATAAGAAAAATAATTTTCCTAGAAGAACAACTTTTAAATCAAAGTTTATCATAGTTTTTAATTAACTAACCCAAAACAGCCCGCGGTGTTACTACAACGGCGTATATCCGGTTTTACGGCGTTTTTCGTGTTTTCCGGTTTTAAATCATTAAGTTAGCATATAATATAGATATAGAATATGTGTTTAGTTTATTTTAAAAGTCAAGTTAGAAAGATTAACTTTTGTTTGCGAACAAGTTTAGAATTAACTAAACTATGTTCTAGTGATTACAAGTTTAAACCTTCGAATAAGATAGCTTTATATGTATGAATTGAATAATATTATGAACATCATTACTACCTCAAGTTTTCTAGATAAAGCTACTGGAAATGAGAAAAATAGATCTAGCTTCAAAGGATCCTTGGATGGCTTGAAAGTTCTTGAAGCAGAATCATGACACGAAAACAAGTTCAAGTAAGATTTTCACTCGAAATAGGATTGTTATAGTTGTAGAAATTGAATCAAAGTTTGAATATGAATATTACCTTGAATTAGAAAGATAACCTACTGTAAATAACAAAGGTTCCTTGATCTTAGATGATTACTTGGAATGGATTAGAAAGCTTGGAAGTAGACTTGCAAACTTGGAAGTATTCTTGATTTTTATGAAACTAAGCTTATGGAATTTATGAAGAACACTTAGAACTTGAAGATGGAACTTGAGAGAGATCAATTAGATGAAGAAAATTGAAGAATGAAAGTTTTTGTAGGTGTTTTTCGTCGTTGGTATATGGATTAGATATAAAGGATATGTAATTTTGTTTTCATGTAAATAAGTCATGAATGATTACTCATATTTTTTGTAATTTTATGAGATATTTCATGCTAGTTGCCAAATTATGGTTCCCACATGTGTTAGGTGACTCACATGGGCTGCTAAGAGCTGATCATTGGAGTGTATATACCAATAGTACATACATCTAAAAGCTGTGTATTGTACGAGTACCAATACGGGTGCATACGAGTAGAATTGTTGATGAAACTGAACGAGGATGTAATTGTAAGCATTTTTGTTAAGTAGAAGTACTTTGATATGTGTCTTGAAGTCTTTCAAAAGTGTAAAAATACATATCAAAACACAACATGTATATACATTCTAATGGGGTCGTTTAGTCTTCGTTAGTCATTACATGTAAGTGTTGTTTTGAAACCTTTAAGTTAACGATCTCAATTAATGTTGTTAACCCAATGTTTATTATATCAAATGAGATGTTAAATTATTATATTATCATGATATTATGATGTATGAATATCTTTTAATATGATATATACATTAAAATATCGTTACAACAATAATCGTTACATATAAGTCTCGTTTCGTAATTGTTGAGTTAGTAGTCTTATTTTTACATATGTAGTTCATTGTTAACACACTTAATGATATATTTAAATATCATTTTATCATGTTAAATATAGTGTATCAATATCTTAATATGATACATATGTATTTAGTAGACGTTATCATAACAATAATCGTTATATATATCATTTCGAGTTTCTTAACTTAGTAATCTCATTTCTTATGTATATCACACATTGTTAATATATTTAGTGAGATACTTACTCATCATAATCTTATGTCAACCATATATATATGTCTATATATACCACAACATGTAGTTTTTACAATTTTGTAACGTTCGTGAATCGCCGGTCAACTTGAGTGATCAATTGTCTATATGAAACTTATTTCATTTAATCAAGTCTTAACAAGTTTGATTGTTTAACACGTTGGAAATATTTAGTCATGTAAATATCAATCTCAATTAATATATATAAACATGAAAAAGTTCGGATCACTACACCTGGAACATCATGATGCATTTGAGATGCTTAAGCAGCTAAAGGAAATGTTCCAACAACAAGCTAGGCAACAACGCTTTGAAACTGTCAGAGCGTTACACGCATGCAAGATGACAGAGGGGACATCTGTAAGCTCCTATGTTCTAAAAATGAAGAGCTACATAGATCAACTTGAGAGGCTTGGATCTTCCATTGGTCCTGAGTTGGCAATAGACTTGATCCTCAACTCATTACCAAAGTCATATGACCAGTTCGTCTTGAACTACAATATGAACAATTTGGAGAAATCTATCTCAGAGTTGCATTTAATGCTTAAGACTGCCGAGAAGAATATTCCATCCAAAACCTCTGAAGTCCTCATGATTCGGGAAGGAAAAATCAAGAAGCCACAAGCCAAAGGCAAAGGTAAAGGTAAACCTAAGAGTCAGGGCAACTACAAAGGCAAAAAGTTTGTCCCAAAGGATTCTGTCAAGAAGAAAAAAAAACCTGCCAAAGATGCCACTTGTTTCCATTGTGGAGAAATTGGTCATTGGAAGCGAAACTGCCCGACTTACCTTGCAGAGCTGAAGAAGACAAAGGCTAGCAATGCTAGCACCTCAGGTATCTATATGATAGAACTATTTGCTTTCTCTAGTAATTCATGGGTATTTGATACTGGTTGTGGAACTCACATTTGTAATAATGTGCAGGGACTAAGAAAGATTAAGAAGCTGAAACCAGGCGATTTGGTATTGCATGTTGGCAACGGAGCACATGTTGCGGTCGTAGCAATAGGCACTTATGAACTTTTATTACCAAATGGCCTGTATTTAATATTAAATAATTGTTATTATGTCCCTAGTCTAATTAGGAACATTATTTCAGCTGCACGTTTGTATGAATCTGGTTACTCGTATGCTTTTCCTAATGGTAATATTTCAGTTTTCAATAAAGATGTTTTTTATTTTGAGGCACGGCCTCACAATGGCATATATAAAGTTGACATACAAGATTCATCCAATAATAGTTCTATGTATAACATAAACACCAAAAGATCCAAGCATGACTTGAATCAAACTTATCTATGGCATTGTTGTCTTGGTCACATAAACAAGAAACGCATAACCAAACTCCAATCTGATGGAATTTTAAAATCAACTAACTATGAGTCATTTGATGTATGTGAATCTTGTTTAAGCAGGAAGATGACAAAGGCACCTTTCACCGGTTCCGGAGAAAGAGCAAAGGATCTTTTGGGACTTATACATTCCGATGTATGCGGTCCTTTTAGAACTATATCAAGAAATGGTGAAAGATACTTCATTACATTTACTGATGATTTCAGTAGATTTGGTTATGTTTACTTATTTAAACATAAACATGAGACATTTGAAACGTTCAAAGTGTTTCAAAATGAGGTTCAAAATCAGCTAGGCAAAACGATAAAGGTTCTTCGATCGGATCGAGGAGGTGAGTACTTGTGTCAAGAGTTTGACGATCATCTAAAGAATTGTGGAATTATTTCACAACGCACTCCACCCGGAACACCACAACATAATGGTGTTTCTGAGAGGAGGAATTGAACCCTACTTGATATGGTTCGATCTATGATGAATCATACTTCACTTCCTCCATCTTTCTAGACCTATGCCTTATTATCTGCTGCTCGCATACTAAATATGGTACCAACCAAAAAGGTAAATAAGACACCATATGAGTTATGGCATGGAAAGGCTCCAAATTTATCTTATTTGAAAGTTTGGGGTTGCGAAGCTCATGTTCAACAAGAAACTTCCAACAAACTTGATCCCAGATCTATCAAATGCATTTTTGTGGGATACCCAAAGGATTCTATGGGATATTATTTCTACAATCCTACCGAGAACAAAGTGTTTGTTTCTAGACACGCTACTTTTCTAGAAAATGAGTTTCTATTAAATAAAGCAAGTGGGAGTAATGTAGAACTTGAAGAAATTCAAGAACCACAAAATATCACACCTGAGGTTGGCACTAGCTATCAACAAATTGTTGAAGAACCTGAACAATTGGTTGCTCAGGAACCTGAAGTAACACAAGACATTCGTAGATCTAGTAGACCTCGTCATAGTACCCAAAGATATGATGACATTTTCTTAGTGGATGAAAGTGAGCCCACTAACTACAAAGATGCTACATTAGATCTTGAATCTAAAAAATGGAATGAAGCCATGAATGAAGAGATGCAGTCCATGTATGACAACGAAGAATGGGACTTAGTTGATCTACCTGCTGATAGCAAGGCTGTTGGGAGCAAATGGATTTTCAAGAAGAAAACCGATATGAACGGAAATGTACATACATTTAAGGCTAGACTAGTGACGAAAGGTTTCACTCAAACTCATGGTGTTGACTATGACGAAACTTTCTCTCCAGTAGCCATGCTAAAATCAATTAGAATACTCATCGCCATAGCCGCATATTATGACTATGAGATATGGCAAATGGATGTTAAAACCGCATTCCTTAATGGACACTTAAGTGAAGATGTCTATATGGAACAACCAGAAGATTTTTTAAATCCTAAGTATCCTAATAAAGTGTGTAAGCTTAAAAGAGCCATTTACGGATTAAAGCAAGCATCTAGAAGCTGGAATCTTCGTTTTGACGAGAAAATAAAAGAGTTTGATTTTATCCAAAATGAAGATGAGCCATGTGTTTACAAAAGGGCTAGTGGGAGCATAGTAGTATTTTTAATCTTATATGTAGATGATATACTACTTATTGGAAATGACATCCTAACTTTACAAAAGGTAAAGTTTTGGCTTGGGAAGTGTTTTCAAATGAAAGACCTTGGCGATGCTGCTTATATTCTAGGAATAAAAATTCACAGAGATAGATCAAAGCGGCTAATCGGCTTGAGCCAAAGTGCATATATTGAAAAGATTCTAAAAATATTCAAGATGCAAGATTCCAAACGCGGATTTTTGCCAATGTCACATGGTACAATATTGAGCAATTCTCAAAGTCCTAGCACAAATGATGAGCTTAGATGAATGAATGGAACTCCATATGCTTCTGCAATTGGATTCATTATGTATGTCATGTTATGCACAAGACCAGATGTATCGTATGCTTTGAGCATGATGAGTAGATACCAACAAAATCTGGGTGAAAGCCACTGGATGGCTGTCAAGAACATCCTAAAGTACTTGAGAAGGACTAAAGATATGTTCTTGATTTATGGTGATGTGGAAGAAGATCTTACTGTAAAGTGCTATACAGATGCTAGCTTCCAAACTGATAGAGATGATTCACGATCACAATCTGGATATGTCTTTATCTTGAATGGAGGAGCTATAACTTGGAAAAGTTCTAAACAGAAAGTAGTTGAACAATCTACTACAGAAGCTGAATACATTGCTGCATCGGAGGCAGTACAAGAGGCTGCGTGGATGAAAAAGTTCATTGCTGATTTAGGGGTGATGCCAAGCATAGAAGACCCCATAGAAATATTTTGCGACAACAATGGTGCTATTGCTCAAGCAAAAGAACCTAGATCACATCACAGCACCAAATATATCCTTAGGAGATTCCACTATATACGACACATAGTGGGAGACGGAGATGTTTGTATTCGCAAAGTTCACACAGATCAAAACCTTGCTGATCCTTTTATAAAGGCTTTGGCACAATCAAAACACGAGGGTCATGCTCGGTGCATAGGGCTTCGTAATGTTAATGATTGGAATGATTTGTAATTTAGTATTATGATATTTTGGAACATTTATGCAACATTTATATTAAATGATATGATGTATTTGAAGATAATCATACTCATTAATAATTGTTGTGTTCTTTATTAGTATGTTTAAATCCTTTAATAACCCCGTTATTCAAAAATGTCCATAGTCGATCACAACTATGGGAATAGTTGTGAGTTAAGACTAATGTGAATAAGTTGGTTGACTTTCATGAAGATGAAAGTAGAGCAAGGGAGTTGCAACCAGATTCACCTATGTTTATTGAAGAATAAACATTGGACATGACCCGCTTTCAAGATCACTTCATGGATCGATGTCATAAGTGATTCTTGAAAATGGTAATATCTTTATATCCTTAGACCGTATATACATATTGGGTCTTAAGTGTGAGGATTGTTATACTTTGACATAGTTAAACATTGTTCTTTAGCCAGGCAATCATAAAAGCTATTGTTAAGTATAATATGAGACACATGAGAGATGTGTGTAGTCTAGACGGGATTTGTTCCTCTCATCTGGATGAGAGATTGACATCTATGGGCCCCTCGATGATTTAAATTGATTAAGATGCGTGGCCACGCTCAAACTATATTGATGTATTCAATGGTGTTTATTTTATCATTTTCAATCTTGATCGAGTAACGTAATGTATGAGCTAAATATGAGATTGATTACTATCCATGTCTCATGCTCAACGAGATGTCAGTAACAAAGGGATAACTGATACCTTACCTATATATTGATTTGAAGAAGTAACTTAAGAATCAATGGATGCTCGGAATGACATTTTTCATGTGTTGTTAGGGGCAGTGGCATGTTGCTAGACGTTTACCACTGTCTGTGTTGACATATGTTGAATCTTGTGCAAGTGGGAGATTGTTGGTTATTAATGCCTAAGACACAACTTATGTCTATACTACTAATGACGTTTGAACCTAAAGGGTCACACACAATGAGCAAATAGATATCAATTACATATTTGAATATGATTCGAATATTACAACGTCATTATACATGTTGTGACATTATTATTTAATATAAATAATAATACTACAATTGTATGTGAATGCATACAAATATATAAACATGTATTTATGTAAGTAACAAGTATATTACTTACTTTTTTCCATATAGTTAACCAAATACAATAGTTTTGTCAAAATTGTTTGATGTAAATAAATGTATATTGTTAACTAGTTGGTAGGTCATGCATTGATAAACTTTACACTATATAATGTAAGAATACAAGTAAAGTGAAATGATGAAAGATTACTTTCATGATAACTTGTTGCCTTTCATGATTAAAGTGAAATGATTATGCATTGCTTTTAATAATGACTTGTTTATGTGTTTCTTTAAATGTATGATCTTCATAATTGTGGGAAGGTTTTGAAAACCACATATTTGCAAGTATTATCTAAAATAGTTACTTACAATATATCTTAAGTTTTCTTTCATATTTGAAAGATTAATAAGAAAATAAGATAGGATTAAAACAAGAAATAAGAAAGGTTGTTTCTTATACTTGTTTTCAAGGGTTGTGAAGGACTAGCATCCGGTTGATATTGGAGTTTGCTTTAGTGTGGATTACCAATAGAGGGAGGCTATTTTGGCTCCTGTATTCTTAGCATCCATAACTTCTCAAGTTCAAAGTCTTCAAAGGTTGTAGTCTTTAAACTCACTATTTATTATTTAGTTTTCTTAACAACATGCAATTGGATCCTTGGTGGGGAGTTTTGAAAGGTTTAAATAATTGTTGTACATGCTTCTGCTGCTAAACAGTTTTATGAAATTTAATACAAACCTCTTCAAGGGAGTCAAATAAGCCGTGAAACAAAAATATCATTGTCAAAACTGAAATAACCAGATGTGAAAATAACCAAATTTATGTCTAATGTGAATCCATCATTGATTGTTTACTGCATTTCTTTGTAGCTTTTAATAGATAGGAGGTGTGCATCATGTAAATGTAAGTAGTTCACCTCATTGTCATTATTTCATTATTGTCTTGTCCTCCATGTAAAATAAAGTTAAACAACAAAACATATAAAGGCAATCACGATAACAGATCTCACGTAAAATTTATATTTGATAGCTGTCATTTCCCATAATTTTAACTCAGATTTTAAGTTCTGCTTCAAATTTGAATTTATTTCAACCTCGAAAAAATAGTTAACCCTGAGCTACTGTATATCTCTCAACTACAGTTGTGTTAAAAAAAACCCTCAACTTTATTAAATAATCAACCCAAGTAAACAAATATCCAATCTAAGTTGGGAATTACTCTAAATTACAATATAGAAGGATTTGAAATTAAAGAAAAATATACCAATTCCAGAAGCACCACTAGTACCAAAACTAACAGACCAGACTTTAGTTGCATCTTTGAGCCTAACGATGATCATGTTTATTCCTCATTCCTTTAGAATTGATAGTACAATTCAATTTCAGTGTTAATAATTCAGATAGATATCTGATTAGATAAAAACTAAAAATACAATATTCACATAATCATTAAGCTATAGTAATCGATTAGAACATAAAAAAAAATTTAATACCTATCGATAGTCAATAGCACATCGAAAAAAAACATCAACACCTCACAGCATCCATTAAAACCCATATTCGATTGACTGCTAAGATGATTTTGAAAAATCCATATATATGAGAATAGTGATTGATTTTACAAACCACTAATTCCCAAAATCGATTGTACAGAGATGAATGAAGAATTAGGTCGCTTTACATTGAGCATGAATATCCAACACAAAAGAAAGCGAGTCAATTTTGCAGAGTCATGTATGATTTGAGGGAATATCATTCTCCGTTATGCCAGCAAACCTAATCGGTCGATGAAATTGATGAGATATTGATTTTCAAGGTTTGATTTTTTCATCTTCAGTGTGATTGATTGATGAATTTCAGAGTTCATTCGATCGGTGAATGAAACGATCGGTGTTATTTCAGAGTTCATTCAGATATTCCGACGATTGAAACTTTTGGGATATTAAATCAATACGGCAACCACTGCTTCGTCCGCCGTCAAACCGACCGCCGCTGCTTTGATCATCACCTCTACGACCACTGAAACAGCCACTTCTTGGAGATCGCATACATTTTTTCAATTTGTTTACAGAGTATAGATTATATAGCTGCTAATTTTGAGGTAACTGAATTAAAACGTGATGATCTAGATGAGAGATATCAATCTTAGGGCTTTTTTATTTTTGAAGCGAGAGAGAGAATAGGGTGTAGAGGATACAGATGAAGATGACGTTAAATGAGGAGATGGTACAGTTATGGAATAAAGAGGGACACGCGTCATACTCACATAATTATTGAGTTTTTTAATTCAAAATTTTGAGAAAAAAGGATTTGACGAGAATGAATCTGGAGGTGCCACGTGGATTTAACTTACCGGTTTAGTAAGATAGAAGTTACAATTGGAACCATCAAAATTTATTAATTAAAAGAGTTATTAATTAATTGATAAATTAATAATTATTAATTTATATATTAATTAATATTTTATTAATTTATAGTAGAATACTTAGTTTATAAACACCTTTCAACTTTCCACTTATTTAATTATTGTATACAATGCATGTATATCAAATGAACGACCCAATTTGATGCACCAAACACAACTTCAAAAATTCAACCTTGTGACGTGGGGATCATATGAGATTTTAAGATGCATTATCGTCGTCGATTTTATAGAAGAGTGTTGGAGGGTTATGAATTAGGGGTTTCAAATCTAACAAAAATAAATGAATTAGATGCAATGAATCTTGCAATTTCAGCATGGACTATGGATGTTCATGAAAATACAATTGCGAACTGCATTCGTCATTGTAAACTTCGATCAACAGATAACATGACTTTTGAGAACTCAAATGAAGGTGGTGAAAGCACTCAAGAACTCCAGAATTTGATCAAAGAGTTGGGTTATCGCAATGCAATGGATGTTGAAGATGTTCTGACTCACCCAGAAGAAAATGTACCTGCACAGTTGTTGACTGATGAAGAAATTATTGAAAGCGTTATTAGAATTAATAAAGATGATATCGATGAAGAAGATGATGAAGATGAAAGTTCTACAATGGAGCCCCGTTCGCAAAATGAAGCTATTAAAGCGGAAATCACATTGAATAATTTCTTGTTGAGCTATGAGAAAACAACACCAGAAGTTCTTACCATGCTAAGGAAAATTAGAGACGAGATTCAAGGGGAAATTGATTTCAACAAAAATACAAAAGACAATTGAGTCATTTTTTAAGAAACCTTCATAAATTATTCATGTAATATGCTATATAGTGTATAATGTAATACCCCGTCAGAATCCACTAACGGCGTATTAACTCTGGTCCCAATGTTTGGCTTGACTTCTATATAACAGCAATGTTCTACAGCGGAAGCAACTAATACCTGAGATAAAACATGCAAAATGGATCAACATAAAGTTGAGTGAATCTACAGGTTTGAGTAAATAGTTCACGTATGTTTCATAAAACAATTTCCATAAATCGTTTGTCGATAATCATTTCTCAAAAATCGTTTATCTGAATAAACCGCTAAGGTTTAATTTCAAAAGTTTGCGTATAGCAAATGCTAAGTAATAAACTATTTGTACGATGTCAAGTTTCAACTGTAAGTGACATCAAAAAGTTCTTTTTGTTTCATCTGCTTGTAGACATTATCATGTCTAGTTCAAGTTTGTAAACATCATGTTTAAGTAACATTCTTCGTAAGTTAGGCCACGAGATTTTTCTTAGAAAACATCATAGGAAAAGTATACATTATCATGAGCACTTGATTATAAAGCTTTAACCTTTGCGTGAGCCGAGCACACGTCTTTAGTTTACCTTATACTGGTGATACACCGATCAAGTTTACGAGTAACAACTATATAAGCACCTATTTAACGTTGCGGTGAGGTTTGTCAAACCTAACAGTACCGTCCCTATAAAGTCTAGCTTACAAAGTAACTAATATAATCAAGCTAAGGGATTTTTGATCTGAACTCATGTATATTCTTAGTAAGTTACTCGTGCCTAATATGTAAAATATTCGTAAAAATAGTTTAAGAAATAGTTTCAAAAGCAGCATGTATCTCACCCCAAAAATGTTGATGAAAAAGGGACTGTAGACTCACCTTAGCAAAAACACTGAAATATCTTAGCAAAGCGTACTGTAGTCGAACACTCACGACCGAACAACGCAACCTAATCACGTAAGTCATCTTAAGTATACACATATAGGTCATACTATGTCAACCCATAGTGTACGCAAATTCCTAGTGCTCAGACTGACTCAAAGAACAAGTAAAAGTCAACTAATCCAAGCAAGTCAACAAAAGTCAACCAAAGTCAAACCAAAAGTCAACTCGGTCAAAGTGGTCAAATAAAGTCAAACATTTCAGTAGGTCATGCAAACATGATCAACAAGTCAAACCTAGGCCAAGTATCACTTTACAAGTCATAGTTAAGCAAATTGCACTTTTGCATCGTAAAGCATGCCTTAGAATTTTGTACGTCGTAGAAAAATCCAATATAGCTCATAGCACATAAATCATTAAATCATAAACAAATACAGATCTTAACTACACTTAAAATCAATTCCAAAATGTTCAGCCAAAGTCTCATACGATAAATAAAAGTCAGAAGTCAGAAGGGGTCTAATCATAGTTCATTACAGAAATTTCTGCCCGCGCGTCAGTTTTTAAACATTTTTCATAAAATATAGAAAATAGATTTTAACAAACGGCCAATTGGAGTCATCTCAAAACATCACAATGTTTTAGTGATAAAATAATTATAAACATTTCTTTAGCCAATTTGCACAGTTTTTCAAACCTTTACAGACTCATCAGTTTTTAATCATCAACCGGACACATCACGTAGACGAGCATATATCTCATGGAAAATCACGTTCTCATAAGTTCACATACAAATGAAACATGTCAAGGAACACTTAAAATAACATATTCCAGAATATCAAAGTCTCAATCAGTTTCTAGTTCGCTCTAGAAATTTTTATGTAACTTTGAAAACCGATTCAGCTCATTTTAAGAACCAAATCTTCTTTTTGACATAACGGGAGCATTATATAACCTTTCGACGCAAATCCTAAGTCCAAATTGCATAAATTTTCATATGGAATACATTAGTACACTTTTTATAAGCTAAAACACAAAGCATGAAACTCAGAAAATTCGGATATCATGCAAACCCTAACGAAACTTCGATTAATCATATCTTGAGCATACGATAACGAAATCATGCAAAATCAAAGTCCAAACTCAATAGTTTTTTGATCTCTATCCATCTATATAATAATCCAAGATCAGTTCATAAGTCAATTTTATCAGATCATTAAAATACAAATTCGTTTTTCATGCAAACAACGTCAATCGAGCAATTAAACGATAAACGATAACACAAGATACCATTAATTTAGCACTAGACTTGATTACACTATGTAATTGAACAAAAATCAGATCTAAAATAATTACGGTTAGTTTTTATACCTTAAAACACAAATCAATTGGTACAAGCATGTAGAGGACGATCAAAGGAAGCACTTTCGTGTTGAAGGTTCAAGCAAACAAGTAATTTTTGATGGTGATTGATGAGGATGAAGATGTCGACATGTATGGGGGTTTGGGAGCTGATCTTGGTCGTGGTTTAGGGTTAGGGGTGGAAGAGTTGTGATTAAATGCCTTTTATACCTATTTCCTTAATTAGGTTAGGGCTTAAATCACCAGTTAATCACACATGGGCCAAAATTAATCACATAAATGGGTGGAGTGATGGGAATTCAGCCAATGGGTCTAAAAGGGAGTCCATAGGCTCACAAATGTTGCTAGATAAATTCCCTAAGTGTACCCACTAAGTGTCGTTAGCCGAAGACGCAAACCGGATCGATAAACGTTAATTTCTCGCGTTCTTAATCTATATAAATTCTAATAAATTGAAAGTATGTTTAAAACATAATGATTACATAAAATAATTATTAAAAGTGAAATACCATTCATTCCATTATTTTCTTGTACGCGCGTGGTCCATTTCGAGTGTCGTTAACCGTACCGGATCTCCGGAACGTTAACTAGTCGTTGAAACGAATTCACCGGATTTAATTTACTAAATAAATAATAAATTAAATAAGTTTTTCATAAAGTCAATAATTATTAGAAATAATTATTTTATCGTTTTTCTGAGTTCCGTAAACCGAAAAGCTTTCTAGGCGATTATCTTAATCGTGTCGTTTTCTAGATATTTCGCTATCCGAAACAAGTTCATCAATTAATATAACCATATTAATTCAAGTAATCCACTAGGATAAAGTATGCATTTAATTTTATTAAACACACAAAGTCAAAGTAATCACCGTTAAATACTTAACGGACAAGTAACGGTAGTAACGGAAAAAGTCGGGTTGTTACATATAAGGAATTATTAATTTATATTTTATATGGGGTCTAAAGAAATTATCAAAATTGTATTATCTTAAAATTTTAGCGAATTATTAATTTAGCACCTATCCCCGAGTCGGAACCTGCCAAAAAATATTATCTTAGAGAGTTTATTAAATAATCGAGTATAAATTTATCGAGTTTCTACTGTATATATATCAACAAAGGGTATCGGATTTTGTTTTGTTTTAAAATTTATAGATATGGATGGATGGATGGAAATCTGACCGTTTAAAATTCAGCGTAATTGTAAGCCATATTCTTATTTACCTTTTTAATTACGCGTATTAAATTAAATTTTAAATTGAATATTGAATTATATATTAATTTATTATTTATTTTATTTTATATTTAATCATCACCAAGAAGTATTAGTTGGATTACTACATATAATATATTTTTTAAACAGCAAAGATTAAATTGAATAAAAGTTAACTCAATTGAATGAAGACCCAAACTATTATATATAATTTATTATTTGAATGCTTGGCCAATGTAAGATGAGATGAGATAACTCAATACTTAATAGTCATTGTAGATCTCATTCTCAATTTATATACTGAAAATGTGCATCACTTTGCATATAAGAGTCAAAATCAAAAACCACTTGTACCGCCATTTTGTTTCTTTTCTTGGTTTTTTTTCCTTTGTATCAGTCAGGATAAATTATCATTTCAAAAAACTGCTCAAATACATCTACCTCCACATATTACAAGGAGTACATTTCATGACATTTTTTTTTACCAATTTCTTGCAAATTTGTGTTACTTTTATAATTTGCATGAAATCTAAAGGGATCAACATCATGTTGACTATCCTGCTTATGTTTCTCAACTTGTTGTACTATTTAATATGCCTTATTAATGTTAGGCAACGAATTCATGAAAAGAATTGGACTTCTTAGAGATTCAAATTCGTCATTCAACTTCATTATAAAGTGCATAAGTTGTGATCTGTTTATTTTAAGAAACTTCTCAGTGATTCCACCTAAACATTCTCTCACCGTTCTAAAACCTTATGTCAGAATTCCATTGAGATTTTGTAAGTCATCCCAAAACTTCTTCAATTTGTTGTAATATGGAGTTACAGTCAAGCTTTCATGTGTTACATTATTGAGTTCTCTTTTAAACTGGTATATCTATTACTTTGACCATATCTTTCTTCAAACTCATTCCATAAACAAGATGCAGATTGAGAATAAAAAAAATGACACAAACAAATCATTTATCATTGAATATAGTATCCATCAAGTCACCATATAATCATATCTTGTCTTGCTTTGGAAATTAGGATCTATGAAAACATGTTTCAATAATGATCCATCTATGAACTCTAGCTTTAATTTAGTACCAACTACTATTTTAATGGCTCGACTCAAACCAAGAAAATTAGTGCCATTGAATGAATGAATGAATGAATGAACGAATGAATGGTGTATTAGTTAGAGTACGTCATAACCCGCCCATTTAACACCTAACAGACACAAACCAATTACCACTTCGGGTGGTAATCCAAATCCACTCTACAATGTACAATTTACCCCAAATTATACTTTACACCAACTAGACCAACCTAGGTCCCAACACTAGATTACTACTTAGGTTGTGACCATTTCAATTCACCATTTACACAAAAAGCACAACACGTGCAATATTGACCCACAATGCACTTGACCACGTTTTGAAATGTCCCGTTCATATTGATTATAAATGTTCCATATTAATTGATTTCGTCGCGAGGTTTTGACCTCTATATGAGACGTTTTTCAAAGACTGCATTCGATTTTAAGACAAACCATAACCTTTAAAAATATTATGACGATTATCAAATAATGATAATCTAAAATATAGCATTTTTCACACGACCATTACATAATGGTTTACAATAATATTATACATCAACATAAGTCTTCGAATGCAGTTTTTAAACAATATTATACAAGCATGGACTCCAAATCTTGTCCTTAATTTAGTATGCAACAGCGGAAGCTCTTAATAATCACCTGAGAATAAACATGCTTAAAACATCAACAAAATTATTGGTGAGTTATAGGTTTAACCTACATATTATTAAATCATAATAATAGACCACAAGATTTCATTTTTATAACACATCTCTTATCAGGCATTTCGCAAACTGCATAGAGATAAAAATCATTCATATGTTGAACACCTGGTAACCGACGTTAACTTAATGCATAGAATATCCATAAAACAGAACCTCTCGTCTGTATAATAATCTCGAAGTACTAAATCATCCATAACCTGAATGGGGGTTGTTAAGCCCAATAGATCTATCTTTAGGATTCGCGTCAATTAGGGGCCATTTCCCTAAATCTTAGGCTACCAGACTTGAAGGGCGATATTCGGTTTAATAATCTAACCATAGAATGTAGTTTTGCGTACTTGTGTCTATTTTGTAAAACATTTATAAAGCTGCATGTATTCTCATCCCAAAATATTAGATTTTAAAAGTGGGACTATAACTCACTTTCACAGATTTTTACTTCGTCGGGAAGTAAGACTTGGCCACTGGTCGATTCATGAACCTATAACAAATATGTACATATATATCAAGTATGTTCAAAATATATTTACAACATTTTTTAATACGTTTTAATGTTTTAAATATTTCCAGTCAGCTGTCCTCGTTAGTAACCTACAACTAGTTGTCCATAGTTAGATGTACATAAATAAATTGATATATATTATCTTGACCCAATCCACGACCCAGTGTATACACGTCTTAGGATAGATCACAACTCAAAGTATATATATTTTTGGAATCAACCTCAACCCTGTATAGCTAACTCCAACATTACTGCATATAGAGTGTCTATGGTTGTTCCAAATAATATATATAGATGGGTAGATATGATATGTCAAAATATTTGCATACGTGTCTATAGTATCCCAAGATTACATAATATATTAGAATACATGTATAATAGAATATAAGTTAGCTAGGATATGATTTGTATAGATTTGTTACCAATTTTCACGTAGCTACAACAAGTAAAAATATCCAATCTTGTTTTACCCATAACTTATTCGTTTTAAATCCGTTTTGAGTGAATCCAATTACTATGGTTTCATATTGAACTTAAGTTTATGAATATATACAGAAAAAGTATAAGTTTATAGTTGGAAATACAGGTTACAAGTCAATTTTGTAAAGGTAGTCATTTCAGTCGAAAGAACGACGTCTAGATGACCATTTTTGAAAACATACTTCCATTTTGAGTTTAATCATGATTTTTGGATATAGTTTCATGTTCATTAGAAAAATCATTTTCCCAGAAGAACAACTTTTAAATTAAAGTTTATCATAGTTTTTAATTAACTAACCCAAAACAGCCCGCGGTGTTACTACGACGGCGTATAACCAGTTTTACGGTGTTTTTTCATGTTTTCAGGTTTTAAATCATTAAGTTAGCATATAATATAGATATAGAACATGTGTTTAGTTGATTTTAAAAGTCAAGTTAGAAGGATTAACTTTTATTTGCGAACAAGTTTAGAATTAACTAAACTATGTTCTAGTGATTACAAGTTTAAACCTTCGAATAAGGTAGTTTTATATATATGAATCGAATGATGTTATGAACATCATTACTACCTCAAGTTTTGTGGATAAACCCACTAGAAATGAGAAAAATATATCTAGCTTCAAATGATCTTGGATGGCTTGTAAGTTCTTGAAGCAGAATCATGACACGAAAACAAGTTCAAGTAAGATTTTCACTCGAAATAAGATTGCTAGAGTTATAGAAATTGATTCAAAGTTTAAATATGAGTATTACCTTGTATTATAAAGATATATTATTGTAAATAAGAAAGATTTCTTGAGATTGGATGATCACTTTACAAAATTGGAAGTAAGCTAGCAAACTTGGAAGTATTCTTGATTTTATGAAACTAGAACTTATAGAATTTATGAAGAACACTTAGAACTTGAAGATAGAACTTGAGAGAGATCAATTTGATGAAGAAAATTGATGAATGAAAGTGTTTGTAGGTGTTTTTGGTCGTTGGTATATGGATTAGATATAAAGGATGTGTAATTTTGTTTACATGTAAATAAGTCATGAATGATTACTAATATTTTTGTAATTTTATGAGATATTTCATGCTAGTTGCCAAATGATGGTTCCCACATGTGTTAGGTGACTCACATGGGCTGCTAAGAGCTGATCATTGGAGTGTATATACCAATAGTACATACATCTAAAAGCTGTGTATTGTACGAGTACGAATACGGGTGCATACGAGAAGAATTATTGATGAAACTGAACGAAGATGTAATTGTAAGCATTTTTGTCAAGTAGAAGTATTTTGATAAGTGTCTTGAAGTCTTTCAAAAGTGTATAAATACATATTAAAACACTACATGTATATACATTTTAACTGAGTCGTTAGGTCATCGTTAGTCGTTACATGTAAATGTTGTTTTGAAGCCTTTAGGTTAACGATCCTGTTAAGTGTTGTTAACCCATTGTTTATTATATCAAATGAGATGTTAAATTATTACATTATCATGATACATATCTTAATATGATATATATACAATTAAATGTCGTTACAACGATAATCGTTACATATATGTCTCGTTTCAAAATCATTAAGTTAGTAGTCTTGTTTTTACATATGTAGTTCATTGTTAATATACTTAATGATATGTTTACTTATCATAATACCATGTTAACTATATATATATCCATATATATGACATCATATTGTTTTTACAAGTTTTAACGTTCGTGAATCACCGGTCAACTTGGGTGGTCAATTGTCTATATAAAACCTATTTCAATTAATCAAGTCTTAACAAGTTTGATTGATTAACATGTTGGAAACACTTAATCATATAAATATAAATTTCATTTAATATATATAAACATAGAAAAGTTCGGGTCACTACAGTACCTACCCATTAAATAAATTTCGTCCCTAAATTTTAAGCAGTTGGAGGTGTTGACGTATCTTCTGGAAATAAATGCGGGTATTTCTTTTTCATCTGATCTTCTCGTTCCCAGGTGAACTCGGGTCCTCTACGAGCATTCCATTGAACCTTAACAATTGGTATATTGTTTTGCTAGAGCCTTTTAACCTCACGATCCATTATCTCGACAGGTTCTTCAATGAATTATAGTTTTTCATTGATTTTAATTTTGTCTAAAGGAATAGTGAGATCTTCTTTAGCTAAGCATTTCTTCAGATTCGAGACATGAAAGGTATTATGTACATTGGGGAGTTGTTGAGGTAATTCAAGTCGGTAGGCTACTGGTCTGACACGATCTAAAATCTTGAATGGTCCAATGTATCTTGGATTTAGTTTTCCCCGTATAGCAAATCGAACAATGCCTTTTCAAGGCGAAACCTTAAGCATGACCATCTCCCCAATTTCAAATTCTATATCTTTCCTTTTAAGGTCCGCGTAGCTCTTTTGTCGACTCTGAGCGGTTTTCAACCGTTGTTGAATTTGGATGATTTTCTCTGTAGTTTCTTGGATTATCTCCGGACCCGTAATCTGTCTATCCCCCAATTCATTCCAACAAATTGGAGATCTGCACTTTCTACAATAATGTGCTTCGAACGGTGCCATTTCGATACTCGAGTGGTAACTGTTGTTGTAGGAAAATTCTGCTAATGGTAGATGTCGATCCCAACCGTTTCCAAAATCAATAACACATGCGCGTAGCATGTCTTTAAGAGTCTGTATCGTCCTTTCGCTCTGCCTATCGGTTTGTGGATGATAGGCAGTACTCATGTCTAGACGAGTTCCCAATGCTTGTTGTAATGTCTGCCAACACCTTGAAACAAATCTGCCATCCCTATTAGAGATAATAGAGATTGGTATTCCATGTCTGGAGACGACTTCCTTCAAATACAGTTGTGCTAACTTCTCCATCTTTTCATCTTTTCTTATTGGCAGAAAGTGTACTGATTTGGTGAGACGATCAACTATTACCCAAATAGTAACAAAACCACTTGCAGTCCTTGGCAATTTAGTGATGAAATCCATGGTAATATTTTCCCATTTCCATTCCAGGATTTCGGGTTGTTGAAGTAGACCTGATGGGTTCTGATGCTCAGCTTTGACCTTAGAACACGTCAAACATTCCCCTACGTATTTAGCAACATCGGCTTTCATACCTGGCCACCAAAAATGTTTCTTGAGATCTTTGTACATCTTCCCCGTTCCAGGATGTATTAAGTATCTGGTTTTATGAGCTTCTCTAAGTACCATTTCTCTCATATCTCCAAATTTTGGTACCCAAATTCTTTCAGCCCTATACCGGGTTCCGTCTTCCCGAATATTAAGATGCTTCTCCGATCCTTTGGGTATTTCATCCTTTAAATTTCCCTCTTTTAAAACTCCTTGTTGCGCCTCCTTTATTTGAGTAGTAAGGTTATTGTGAATCATTATATTCATAGCTTTTACTCGAATAGGTTCTCTGTCCTTTCTACTCAAAGCGTCGGCTACCACATTCGCCTTCCCCGGGAGGTAACGAATCTCAAAGTTGTAATCATTCAACAATTCAATCCACCTGCGCTGCCTCATGTTCAGTTGTTTCTGATTAAATATATGTTGAAGACTTTTGTGGTCGGTATATATAATACTTTTGACCCCATATAAGTAGTGTCTCCAAGTCTTTAATGCAAAAACAACAGCGCCTAATTCCAAATCGTGTGTCGTATAATTTTGCTCGTGAATCTTCAATTGTCTAGACGCATAAGCAATTACCTTCGTTCGTTGCATTAATACACAACTGAGGCCTTGCTTTGAGGCGTCACAATATATCACAAAATCATCATTCCCTTCAGGACATGACAATATAGGTGCCGTAGTTAACTTTTTCTTCAACAATCGAAACGCTTTTTCTTGTTCATCCTTCCATTCAAATTTCTCCCCTTTATGCGTTAATGCAGTCAAGGGTTTTGGTATTTGGAAAAATCTTGGATGAATCTTCTGTAGTAACCAGCCAGTCCTAAAAATTGGCGTATATGCTTCGGAGTTTTAGGGGTTTCCCACTTTTCAACGGTCTCAATCTTTGCCGGATCCACCTGAATACCTTCTTTGTTCACTATGTGACCGAGGAATTGAACTTCTTCCAACCAAAATGCACACTTTGAAAACTTAGCGTACATTTTTTCTTTCCTCAACAACTCTAGCACTTTTCTCAAATGTTCTTCGTGCTCTTGATCATTCTTTGAGTAGATAAGTATGTCATCAATGAAAACAATGACAAACTTGTCGAGATATGGACCACACACACGGTTCATGAGGTCCATGAACACAGCTGATGCGTTAGTCAATCCAAACGGCATAAGCATAAACTCGTAATGACCGTAACGCGTTCTGAAAGCAGTCTTCGGAATATCGTCCTCCTTCACCCGCATTTGATGATACCCAGAACGTAAATCAATCTTCGAATAAACTGATGAGCCTTGTAATTGATCAAATAAGTCGTCGATTCTCGATAGTGGGTAACGGTTCATGATGGTAAGTTTGTTCATCTCTCGGTAGTCGATACACAACCTGAATGTACCATCCTTCTTTTTGACAAACAAAACAGGAGCTCCGCATGGTGATGTACTTGGTCGTATGAAACCACGCTCTAGAAGTTCTTGTAATTGGCTTTGAAGTTCCTTCATTTCGCTGGGTGCGAGTCTGTATGGAGCACGAGCTATTGGTGCAGCTCCCGGTACAAGATCTATTTGAAATTCAACGGATCGGTGTGGAGGTAATCCCGGTAATTCTTTCGTAAATACATCGGGAAATTATTTTGCGACGGGAACATCATTGATGCTCTTTTCTTCAGTTTGTACTTTCTCGACATGTGCTAGAACAGCATAGCAACCCTTTCTTATTAACTTTTGCGCCTTCAAATTACTAATAAGATTTAGCTTCGCGTTGCTCTTTTCTCCGTACACCATTAAGGGTTTTCCTTCTTCTCGTATAATGCGAATTGCATTTTTGTAACATACGATCTCTGCTTTCACCTCTTTCAACCAGTCCATGCCGATTATCACATCAAAACTCCCTAACTCTACTGGTATCAAATCAATCTTAAATGTTTCGCTAACCAGTTTAATTTCTCGATTCTGACATATATTATCTGCTGCAATTAATTTACCGTTTGCTAATTCTAGTATAAACTTATTATCCAAAGGCGTCAATGGAAAACTTAATTTAGCATAGAAATCCTTACTCATATAGCTTCTATCCGCACCCGAATTAAATAAAACATAAGCAGATGTATTGTCAATAAGAAACGTACCCGTAACAAGCTCCGGGTCTTCCTGTGCTTCAACCGCATTAATGTTGAAGACTCTTCCTCGGCCTTACCCATTATTATCCCCCTAATTTGGACACATATTTTTGTAATGGCCCTTCTTCCCGCATCCGAAACAGGTAATGTCTGCATAACTTGTTCTGGCATTATTTGTTCCCTTAGCCATTGATCCGTAGATTTCGCACTTTGTCGCACCATGACCCTTTCTATTACACTTAGTACACACTACTGTACAGAGCCCAGTTGGATGGTATCCTTCACATCTCTGGCAGAATTTCTGCCTCTTGTTGTTATTGTTGGGATTGTTGTTGTTGCGGTTGTAATTGTTGTTGAAACGGTTGTTGTAGTTGTTGCTGGGGTGGTTGTTGTTGTTGCGTTTATTGTTGCGAAAATTGGTGCGATTGTAGTTATGATTGTTGGGCAGATTATTGAAATTGTAACCCTTGTCACTGGTTTCTTCCCATTTCCTCTTGACTTGTTTCGTATTGGCTTCTTCGGCCGCCTGTTCTTTAATCCTTTCCTCAATTTGATTTATAAGTTTATGAACCATTCGACTTGCCTTTTGTATGGAGGCGGGATCGTGTGAACTTATATCCTCTTGAATCCTTTCCGGTAACCCTTTTACAAATGCGTCAATTTTCTCTTCTTCATCTTCGAACGCTCCCGGACACAATAGGCACAACTCTGTGAATCGTCGTTCGTACGTGGTAATATCAAACCCTTGTGTTCATAACCCTCTAAGCTCTACCTTGAGCTTATTGACCTCGTTTCTGGGACGGTACTGCTCATTCATTAAGTGTTTTAATGCTGACCACGGTAGTGCGTAAGCAGCATCTTGTCCCACTTGTTCGAGATAGGTATTCCACCATGTTAACGCAGTACCTGTGAAGGTATAAGTGGCGTACTTTATCTTATCTTCCTCAGCACATTTGCTTATAGCAAACATAGATTCGACCTTTTCGGTCCATCGTTTCAATCCGACTGGTCCTTCAGTTCCATCAAATTCCAGAGGTTTACAGGCAGTGAAAGCCTTGTAGGAGCATCCTACACGGTTTCCTGTGGAATTAACTCCACAGCTAGACCCTGAGTTATTATTGTTTTGCATTGCAGCCTGTACTGCGGCTATATTTTCTGCAAGGAAAGCACGGAAGTCTTCCTCACTCATGTTCAAGTTCTGACGAGTAGTCGGTGCCATTTCCTTCAAAAATAGCCAAAAGAATTAAGTTAATCATATAGAATATTAAGAGTAGTCAATAGTATTCCGTAGCATAATATGAACTCATTTATAAAAGCTTTTTCTTCATATTAGCATTTTATAAGTTTTAATTCGGGTAATACCTACCCGTTAAGTTCATACTTAGTAGCTAACATACAATTCAACTACTACAATTCTATATGAAAACTGATTATAATAATATTTCACATTCAAACTTTTATACAATATTTTGCAAACTTACAATACCGCTATTTTACATATAGCATGAAGTATAGCACATAAAAACTCTGATACAAAACAGTTGCGAAGACAATTCTAGTTAATACGCAAGTCGTTCAACAAAGACAATAAAGACACGTAATTCATACGTCCAGAAACAAGTCATGCATTCTGGTTTTACTATAACTACTTCCCATCCTTGGTCTTGTGGAACATAACCGTTGTGACCGTTGACAAGACAGCATGTTGTAATGTCGTCAAAAGGACGAGGGTTTTGTAATGTCCAACAGCCCCGTAATAATCTAAAAACCTTGTTTCTCATCTCAACTACCAAGTCCATCACTTGTAGGAATGTTTTATTTAAAAGTTGCAACCCAATGTTCTTTTTCTCAATTTGATGAGAAGCGAACATTATTAACCCGTAAGCATAACATGCTTCTTTATGTTGCATGTTAGAAGCTCTTTCTAACTCATGAAATCCTATGTTGGGATATGTTGAGTCAAAATAGGTTCTTAACCCATAGCGTAAAATTGAATTTGGGTTCCCTGCATTTAACGCTTTAAAGAAAACACGGCGTAACTTACGGTCTCCCCAATGTGATATACCCCACCTATCAAAGGAAGCCTTTTATAAACTAAGGCATTTCTGGAAAGTCTTTCAAATGTTTGACAAGTTAATTTCGCTATAACTAAATGTGCTGATGAATTATGACCGACTCTAGACAAGATTTCCTCAATCATATCCTCTGGTAGGTCTTCTAAAATAATCGGTTGTCTACCCTTAACGTCCATTTTGTTTTTATACTGTAAAATAGACAAGGATTAGATTCGTAAAAGATAATTAACAAATAATACAAGCAAATTTTACATAGAACATAAAAGTACAAGCACACTATATTACATATATTACACAACATGATTACAACTCTTTAATCAGACTCACTCGTTTCTTCTTCTTCGGACTTGGTTCATTTTGCTAATTTCCTAGGGATATATGATGCTCCCCTAATACGAGCTGTCGTTTTCCACAATGGTTTAGAAAAACGTGGTGGTTTAGAGGTTCCCGGGTCATTGTTACATTTTAGAAAATACGGATGTTGCCGATACATATAAAGTTCATCGGGGTTGGAATCGGGTTTCTCTATTTTTATACCTCTTCCCTTATTATTTTCTTTCGCTTTATTAAATTGGGTCGAGGTAATTTCTATAACATCATCGGAATCCTCATCGGGATCCAATTCATCGAAAAATTGATAATCTTCCCAATATTTTGCTTCCTCGGTGGAAACACCATTGACCATTATTAACTTTGGTCCGTTGGTTGAGGATTTTCTTTTATTTAATCGATTTACTATAGGTATCAATATTTCTTCTTCCGGAACCTCTTCTTCTTCCGGTTCCTCCTCTTCTGATTCCTCTTCTTCCGGTTCCTTTTCTTCCGGTTCCTCTTCTTCCGGTTCCTCTTCGGGAATTTGTGAATCTTTCCAAATTATATTCGACTCTTCATTATTATTATGTGAGTCGATAGGATTTGTACTAGTGGTAGACATCTATCATACAATATCAAACACATTAAGAGGTTAATATTTCACATAATATTTACATGTTAATAATATATAATTTCCAACAAAAGTGTTAAGCAATCGTTTTTAAAGAAAAAACGGTCGAAGTCCAGACTCACTAATGTATCCTAACAAACTCGATAAGACACACTAATGCAAATTTCTGGTTCTCTAAGACCAACGCTCGGATACCAACTGAAATGTCCCGTTCATATTGATTATAAACGTTCCATATTAATTGATTTCGTCGCGAGGTTTTGACCTCTATATGAGACGTTTTTCAAAGACTGCATTCGATTTTAAGACAAACCATAACCTTTAAAAATATTACGACGATTATCAAATAATGATAATCTAAAATATAGCGTTTTTCACATGACCATTACATAATGGTTTACAATAATATTATACATCACCATAAGTCTTCGAATGCAGTTTTTAAACAATATTATACAAGCATGGACTCCAAATTTTATCCTTAATTTAGTATGCAACAGCGGAAGCTCTTAATAATCACCTGAGAATAAACATGCTTAAAACGTCAACAAAATTGTTGGTGAGTTATAGGTTTAACCTACATATTATTAAATCATTATAATAGATCACAAGATTTCATTTTTATAACACATCTCTTATCAGGCATTTCGCAAACTGCATAGAGATAAAAATCATTCATATGTTGAACACCTGGTAACCGACGTTAACTTAATGCATAGAATATCCCCAAAACAGAACCTCTCGTCTGTATAATAATCTCGAAGTACTAAACTATCCACAACCTGAATGGGGGTTGTTAAGCCCAATAGATCTATCTTTAGGATTCGCGTCAATTAGGGGCCATTTCCCTAATTCTTAGGCTACCAGACTTGAAGGGTGATATTCGGTTTAATAATCTAACCATAGAATGTAGTTTTGCGTACTTGTGTCTATTTTGTAAAATATTTATAAAGCTGCATGTATTCTCATCCCAAAATATTAGATTTTAAAAGTGGGACTATAACTCACTTTCACAGATTTTTACTTCGTCGGGAAGTAAGACTTGGCCACTGGTCGATTCACGAACCTATAAAAAATATGTACATATATATCAAAGTATGTTCAAAATATATTTACAACATTTTTAATACGTTTTAATGTTTTAAATATTTTCAGTCAGCTGTCCTCGTTAGTAACCTACAACTAGTTGTCCATAGTTAGATGTACGGAAATAAATTGACATATATTATCTTGACCCAATTCATGACCCAGTGTATACACGTCTCAGGCTAGATCACGACTCAAATTATATATATTTTTGGAATCAACCTCAACCCTGTATAGCTAACTCTAACATTACTGCATATAGAGTGTCTATGGTTGTTCCAAATAATATATATAGATGGGTCGATATGATATGTCAAAACATTTGCATACATGTCTATGGTATCCCAAGATTACATAATATATTAGAATACATGTATAATACAATATAAGTTAGCTAGGATATGATTTGTATAGATTTGTTACCAATTTTCACGTAGCTACAACAAGTAAAAATATCCAATCTTGTTTTACCCATAACTTCTTCGTTTTAAATCCGTTTTGAGTGAATCCAATTGCTATGGTTTCATATTGAACTTAAGTTTATGAATATATACAGAAAAAGTATAAGTTTATAGTCAGAAATACAGGTTACAAGTCATTTTTGTAAAGGTAGTCATTTCAGTCGAAAGAACGACGTCGAGATGACCATTTTTGGAAAACATACTTCCATTTTGAGTTTAATCATGATTTTTGGATATAGTTTCATGTTCATAAGAAAAATTATTTTTCCAGAAGAACAACCTTTAAATCAAAGTTTATCATAGTTTTTAATTAACTAACCCAAAAGAGCCCGCGGTGTTACTACGACGGCGTATAACCAGTTTTACGGTGTTTTTTAGTGTTTTTAGGTTTTAAATCATTAAGTTAGCATATCATATAGATATAGAACATGTGTTTAGTTGATTTTAAAAGTTAAGTTAGAAGGATTAACTTTTGTTTGCGAACAAGTTTAGAATTAACTAAACTATGTTCTAGTGATTACAAGTTTAAACCTTCGAATAAGGTAGTTTTATATATATGAATCGAATGATGTTATGAACATCATTACTACCTCAAGTTTTGTGGATAAACCCACTGGAAATGAGAAAAATATATCTAGCTTCAAAGGATCCTTGGATGGCTTGAAAGTTCTTGAAGCAGAATCATGACACGAAAACAAGTTCAAGTAAGATTTCCACTCGAAATAAGATTGTTAGAGTTATAGAAATTGAATCAAAGTTTGAATATGAGTATTATATTGTATTAGAAAGATATCTTACTGTAAATAAGAAAGATTTCTTGAGGTTGGATGATCACTTTACAAAATTGGAAGTAAGCTAGCAAACTTGGAAGTATTCTTGATTTTATGAAACTAGAACTTATAGAATTTATGAAGAACACTTAGAACTTGAAGATAGAACTTGAGAGAGATCAATTTGATGAAGAAAATTGATGAATGAAAGTGTTTGTAGGTGTTTTTGGTCGTTGGTATATGGATTAGATATAAAGGATGTGTAATTTTGTTTACATGTAAATAAGTCATGAATGATTACTAATATTTTTGTAATTTTATGAGATATTTCATGCTAGTTGCTAAATGATGGTTCCCACATGTGTTAGGTGACTCACATGGGCTACTAAGAGCTGATCATTGGAGTGTATATACCAATAGTACATACATCTAAAAGCTGTGTATTGTACGAGTACGAATACGGGTGCATACGAGTAGAATTGTTGATGAAACTGAACGAGGATGTAATTGTAAGAATTTTTGTTAAGTAGAAGTATTTTGATAAGTGTCTTGAAGTCTTTAAAAAGTGTATAAATACATATTAAAACACTACATGTATATACATTTTAACTGAGTCGTTAAGTCATCGTTAGTCGTTACATGTAAATGTTGTTTTGAAGCCTTTAGGTTAACGATCCTGTTAAGTGTTGTTAACCCATTGTTTATTATATCAAATGAGATGTTAAATTATTACATTATTACATTATAATGATATTATGATATATTAATATATCTTAATATGATATATATACAATTAAATGTCGTTACAACGATAATCGTTACATATATGTCTCGTTTCGAAATCATTAAGTTAGTAGTCTTGTTTTTACATATGTAGTTCATTGTTAATATACTTAATGATATGTTTACTTATCATAATACCATGTCAACTATATATATATATCCATATATATGACATCATATAGTTTTTACAAGTTTTAACGTTCGTGAATCACCGGTCAACTTGGGTGGTCAATTGTCTATATAAAACCTATTTCAATTAATCAAGTCTTAACAAGTTTGATTGTTTAACATGTTGGAAACACTTAATCATATAAATATCAATTTCATTTAATATATATAAACATGGAAAAGTTCGGGTCACTACACGTTTGACTTGTTAAAACATCACTTTGACTTAAAATCACTTCTCATGTGTGATTACCTCCAAAAATGCCATTTAACACTTAACAAAAATGTTTAAAAATCCATTTGACCAAAACTAGTGTCATCATCAAATTGACCCAATCAACTTACCCATTTTGACATAAGTCCCAAAATCACTAACAGCTAGTGATTATATTTCTAAAACACCAATTAACACCTAAATCATGTATTTACATACTTGATTCACCAAAACTTGACTCAAAACTCATTTTGACAGCAAACCAAGTCAACACCCATTTTGACTAGCAAACTTGTTCTTAAGAACACCAAAATCACTAACAAACTTACAAACTAGTGACTAACACCCAAATCCATGACAAATACTTCCAATTTCGTCATCAAACCCTAAACCCACAATAATCGGGTTTACTTACACAATACATACAACAAAACCCCCAATTTCATTAGAAATGGGGTTTATAACCCTAACTAACCCAAACCATAACTCAAACAAGAGTTAAACACTTACAATTCAGATTAGGGTTTACCTTAGCACCAAAATGAAGCCAAGAAGCTAGGCACACCAAGAAGACCCAAGATCTACTCCAATTTGGGCAAGAATCATCACCATCTTCACCCACTCAAGCTTCCTCTCTCTATGAACCCTTCTCTCTCTCTCTCTCTCTCTCTATGATTGGTGTGACGACCCGGAAATTTCCGACCAAATTTAAACTTAATCTTATATGATTCCGACACGATAAGCAAAATCTGTAATGTTGAGTCTCGAAAACTTTGGAACAGTTTACATGAATGCATTTGCCCTTTTACTATTCTCGACGATTCACGAACAATTGTTTGTAGATAAATATGTATATGTATAACTATAAATATAAATGTATATAATGAAATACAATTTAGTTATCAGAATTAATAAGGTAAAAATAAAATACAGAATAAATAAGTTGATATTAAAATGAATATATATGAATTCTAAACATAAGTAATATTATATTTATTGTAAATAATAAATATTAAATATTTAGTATATCAGTAACTATGATAAAAATTATAAATTGAAATATTAAATTAAATTACAAGTTGAATATAATTGTTATATTAATAACATTAATTTCATTATAAATGTTAATATTAATGTTTGAATAATTAATATTATTATATAAACTATATATATGTGAATATGTAAAAATTGATATGTACAAGTAAAGTTAATATTATTGATATTATCATTATTTAGTATTATTACTAATATAATTATTAGTATTATTATTAGTATTTCGATATTATTATTAATAGCTTTATTATTGTTATTATTATTAGTTTTAAAGTTTTTAATATTGTTATTTATCATTTAATATTATTAATACTATTATTATAGTAATTATAATTATTATTAATATTGTTATAATTAATATTACAATCATTATCAAGTATTATTATTTAGTATTATTGTTATTATTATTATTATTATATTATTAGTATCATTAATAATATTATTATTACTAAATTCATTATTATTATCATTATTAAACTTATTAAGATTATTATTTTTGTTATTATTATTATTAGGATTTTTCATAATTTCAGTATCATTATTAATGATATTATTATACATTAATATAATTTATATATAAATATCACATGCAGATAAAATATGTTACACGTATCTATCTGTTATATATTTTTTTCTTCTGATGGTTACTCGTGTACTTCTTGTCCCTAAATTTGTTATACGTCGATATCTAGCCTTGCTATCATCCAATTTCAAATCAATTAATAATACAGCAGCAACCTATTTTCTTTAACAACTCTCAATTAATTGAATTAAAACAGAAAAGGATGAAGAACACCCAAACGAGCTCTGTTCTTACTCCTATAATTAAAAGGCTTGAAATCGAATCGTTTTTCAAAATGTATAAAAGAAGTTTTGTTAGGAATTTTTTAGTGAAACTATCTGCAAATTATCAAGTTCCAATTCTTTGTTTTGAATTCTAATTCTCGAGTCAAAGTTTCGAAATCAAAAAGTCAAAGAATGTTTTTCAAACGAATTCAAAATTTCTGTATTGAATTAAGTTAAATTGAGGATCTAGAAAGTTTCTAATGGTGATTTGAAACACAATTCGTGTTATAATCTTTGTGTCAAATGTTTTAAAAATCAAAATTCAAGTTTGAGTTTTATTATTATTATTTTTTCGACGAACAGTAACTGGTTCTCATACTTTTTTTTTCGTTTTTCTTATTAATCAGGAACACAATTATATATTTTACTGGTTTTTTTTAAGTCTTAAACAAAACTAAAGTCGTTATTTTGATTTTAAATTTCTCTGGTCGATTAAGAAATTGGAGAAGAAGATGGGAATAACATAAAGCGAATTATAAAGAATAGATAGGAGATAAAATCAGAAAGTAAGAAATGGAGGAACGGTTAAGGGGTTTTTGAGTTAAGAGAGTGATCGAGGGTTCGAACCTGGCTGCTGTCTGTTTTTTTTTTAAATCTTTAAGGTAGTCTATTTTGCTATTTATTTTTCCATTATCATTATAATTATTATTATTATAATTATTGTTATTATTATTATTATTATTATTATTATTATTATTATTATTATTATTAATTATTATTATCATTGCCATGAATTATTATTTAGGATTAATGCTATTATTATTATTATTATTATTATTATTATTATTATTATTATTATTATTATTATTATTATTATTATTATTATTATTATTATTATTATTATTATTCTTATTATTATTATTATTATTATTATTATTATTATTATTATTATTATTATTATTATTATTATTATTATTATTATTATTATTATTATTATTATTATTATTATTATTATCTATTAGTATTATGGTATGATTAGTTATTATCAATATTATTAATAACATGATTAGTATCCTTAATGTAATTTATATTATTTTCATTACAAATGTTATTATTAAGTAGTATTATTTTTAATATTATCAATAATATTATTATAAATATCACTAATATCATCATTATTATTAATTTTATCATTTTAGTATTATTAGCATTATTATGAATATTATTATTATGAAGATAATATAATTTAATATTATATTCATAAATATTAAGATTAGTAACATTCTATGATTATTAGTATCAGTATTATCATTATGTATTATTATTACTATTATCATTATTAACGATGTTATCAGATCATTATAATTATTATTAATAATATCACGAGAATCATTATTATTATAAAAGTATCGAAATCAGTATCATAACTATCAGTAACAGTAAAATTAATATTTTTATAGTTATTATCATTAATATCATTATTATTATCACTAATAGAATTATTAATATTATTACTTTTCTTAGAAAACTAAAGTATTATAATTATTACCATATTTAATATATTTTAATATTATTATAATTACTATTTTCATTAGCAAACAAATGATATATAAATAAATATATAAATATATTTAATGCATATAACATAACAAAATTTATATTTTTATATACAAAATGAATATAGGAAACATATACATATTACTAAAATAAATATGATATAACTAATAAATTCACATAAATATAATTGTTCGATTGCAATATGTGTATTAATATATATACAAATGATATAGGTTCGTGAATCCAAGGCCAACCCTGCATTGTTCAATATCGTCATGTGTATTTTTACAACAAAATACAGAATAGTGAGTTTCATTACTCCCCTTTTATATATATTTTTGGGACTGAGAATACATGCGCTGATTTTATTAATGTTTTACAAAATAGACACAAGTGATCAAAAACTACATTCTATGGCTGGATTATGAATATTGAATATCACCTCTTGTTAGCTTGGTAACCTAATAATTAGGAAACGGGTATGGCCCCTAATTGACGCGAATTCTAAAGATAAATCTATGGACCTCGACAAGTCCCATCCGGGGTACGGATGCTTTAGTACTTCGAGATTATTATTATTATACAGACAAGAGGTTCTGTTTGGGGATATTCTATGCATTAAAGTTAAGTCGGTTATCAAGCGTTCACCATATGAATGATTTTTAATTCACGGGTTACACGTGTTATTTTGTACTCAGGTTATGTGTACAAATAAATATATGAAATCTTGAGGTCTATTAAAATGATGGAAATGAATGATTATGATAAACTAATGAACACACCAACCTTTTAGTTGACACTTTAAAGCATGTTTATTTTCAGGTATGAAAGAAATCTTCTGCTGTGCATTTGCTCACTTTAGAGATATTACTTGGAGTCATTCATGACATATTTCCAAAGACGTTGCATTCGAGTCGTTGAGTTCATCAAAATTATTATTAAGTCAATTATAGTTGGATATATTATGAAATTGTATGCATGCCGTCAACTTTCGTTGTAAATAAAGTTTGTCTTTTAAAAACGAATGCAATGTTTGTAAAATGTATCATATAGAGGTCAAATACCTCAAAATGTAATCAACTATTGTGAATCGTTTATAATGTATATGAACGGGTCCTTTCAGAAGTTGGGAGTGTTTGAGTGGATAAGAAATATGGATAAGATAAGCTTGGAACTAGTTTTGTGGCCAAAAACCCGACCCAAAAGTGAAAAGACCAAAACACCCTTCAAAAACATAAATATCACGAAGCTTGCTGTCAGCACATTTTGCGCGCCACGCAAATGAGTTCGCACCGTGCACTATAACTAAAGAGGAAATCAGCCAGCTTTTCTGATTCCGAAGTTCAGGGACTGAAATTGACTGATTCTGATTCTGATGTAAATTTTGAAAATGCATAAGTATAAGTAGACTTTTAGTGGAAGGATGCACACATTTACTGACACTTTCAGGAACATTTTCTGATATACAAAATTCAGGATCTTACAAAAGTAGTATGCACCACCACCGGTCAGGGGAGATGATGACGACTGTGATGTTGATGATGATGTTCATGAAGGTTTTGATGATAGTTTTAATGTTGATCTTTCTTCCGACACAGACCCGATCGAAAAAGAGTTGTTTGGACTCGACCCCTTGAAAAGATCAAAAGGAAGAGACAGAGCAAAAAAGGTCGCTGATATGACCGAAATAGACGGTTTTATTTGTGCGGTGTCGTTAGGTCGCAACATGTCAGAATCCGTCACCAAAGGGGGGGGGGGTACTGTTTTAAATTTATATTTAGCGGGGCCTAAAACGTACTAATCCTTATTATGAGTAAGGGAAGTATGACCTAGGGTCGTATTTTTAAGATATCAGTAGAATCGAACCTATATTTAATCTTAAGATAATTATAAGGAGAAGGAATAGTGGTTACCTAATTTTGGGTTTTTCTAGTTTATAAGACAGATAAAGTAAATGCATTAAAATTCGTAATTCAGATAAGGTTAAAACAAGTGCATACTATGATTTCACCAGTTATTCTGTCGAGATTATGGAATACTGGATCATGAAAGGTAGGAACCTTGTATTCATTACACTAGTCCTAAACGCCCCTGTCGTAAGACATGTCACTGGGTAATGCGACAGGGTTGAAGATTTTGAATAGACAGCAACGTCCCTTACCCCCAACGCCCGTGCAGTCTGACTACAGGCATACACGTTCAGACGGCTCATCCAATTGAGCGACTCGGTTGGGTGACGTATTAACATTCCGCAAAAGTCTAAACTATCTTAAGCATAACAGAATCCAGGGTTTACCGTATCCGAGAGACGTGATGTGTTTCGATGCTTTTGTTAATGATTGGGTTTAAAAGATAGTTAGACCCTTAAAAAGAGTTCAACCATAAAGAACACCATGGCTGAAATGACCCATCCTAATCCACCTGGACGAAATCTTCAACAGTTGGTCCCATTGCGAGGTTCTGACCTCTATATGCCATGAACGACTCCATGTAATATGAGCAAATGCACAGCGAAAGATTTCTTTCGTACCTGGGAATAAACATACTTTAAAGTGTCAACCAAAAGGTTGGTGAGTTCATAGGTTTATCATAAAACAATAAAATTCATCATTTTGATAGACCACAAGATTTAAATCCTGCATGGTACAAATGGGCCCGAATCCTATACCCACCTGTAATGTACATGCGATATCTTTTAAATAAAGTACACCTTTCTCGTGTACGAAACCATTTTAACAAATCTTTGTAACCGTACACATATCTCGTGTACAAAATATCATACACATAACCTGTGTATAAAATCATTCTCTCGATATATAACATTCACTTCAATTGGTGGCAATTATCATGTCCACATAATTCAATGGTGGCAATTATCATGTCCACATAATTCAATGGTGGCAATTATCATGTCCACATAATTCAATAATAATCCGCAGAACTTCTGTCTGCATAATAATTCATTTGAGGAATGTTTTGCTTGTGTCTATCTCGTCAAACATTTATAATAGCATTTCATGTATTCGCAGTTCAAAATATATTTCAAAAGCATTTAATAAAGTAGTTGTAAAAACAGCGCATGTATTCTCAGTCCCAAAAATGTAAAGAGTAAAAGGGAATCAAATAAACTCACCATATTGTATTTTGTAGTAAAAATACAAATGAAAACAATGGACAAGTGTAGGGTTGGCCTCGGATTCACGAACCTATATTATTCATATTTATATTAAAACATATAATCACATAATTTCCATTTATTAATTATATGATATTTAATAATCATACACAATTCTATTTAAGATATATACATATACTTTACTTATATATTATATCTTCAATTATGTTTTACATATATTTATTTAGTAAAGTAATTAATATTGGTACATATAGTTATATTAATATATGTATATAAGTAGTTAGTATTATATCAAAAATCAGTGATTTGTTATAGATAACATTCATATAATTAGTGTCAATATGTTCATCCTAATATCTTATATTAATATAATTATATTATGTATCAAATATATTTTTAGGTATCTAATATTTATTTGATAAAATAATGTTAATGATAATAATAATAATAATAATAATAATAATAATAATAATAATAATAATAATAATAATAATAATAATAATAATAATAATAATAATAATAGAAATAATTATGGAATACAACCTTTGAAGACACGAGCATTTAAAAAGAACTGCCACTGCTCAGGCTCGAACCCAAGACCTCTCGTTTAAACCCATACTCAATTAACAATTGCTCTATGTGTTTCTTCCTGATTAAACTGGTACCTTAAAACTTTTAACCCAAATTTATGAGTCCATGGCCCAACAACTTAATAATCAAGCCCAGATAACAACTAACGGCCCAACAGCAGCAAAAGAGAAATTCGGCCCAAGTGTACAATTATCTTGGCCCAACATGTAAATCCAGTTTAAGGAAGCCCACTTGTGTGATTAATTCAATCCAGTTTGTGTGATTATTTGTACACGGCTCAATTTAACATCACGTTTAAGATTTAGGTTAACTAATCGATTTTTGTCCACCACTGTATACATCATGATACCATATCATTATCATTATCCCCACTTCCATTTTTATAAAGCATAATCATAGCAGTCAGTTATCGAAACAATTCTTTGTATAAATAAATCATATGTATCATCACAGCTCATCAATATTTCATTCATTGTTATCATCTTTCTCATCTCTTCCTTATCAAATAAAAAAAAACAATTGGTTGCCTGTACGATTCTTGAATTAAAAGGATGGTGGACGGGGGTTGTGATCACGGTGGACGCAGCAATATTCATATAGCAATAGCAATAAACGGTGATGGCAATTTAAAGTAATTCGAACAACAGTCAGGTCGAGTGAAAAGGAAAAGAGAAAACCGGAATCAAAAACCTGATTAAATAAAGGTGGGTGTTGGTTGTTTGCAGCGAAAAGGAAGAAGAAACATAGCAGCTGATCGACAGGTTTTTGTAGAGGCGTTTAAATGGTGATAGGTTGTGATAGCGATCGTAAAAACAGGAAATAGTGGAATAATCTGCAAGGTGACGAGTTAGTGGTAGATTGCAGCGGTTTTAAATGAAGGTGATCATGTGGTGATGATGGTTGTTTTAAGTTGTTTCTCGGATGGGCTGTGAACTAATCAAAAACAGAAGGTAAAGGTTGTGATATCAGTGAAAGAAATATATGTCATTATTGTTATTTTATGTAACGTATACGTCAGTTTATTAACATTGGTGGTGTGTGCTCACTTTGTAATCGAGTCAAAGGTGCAGCAGGCTTTTGATGATAGCTCAAGGTGGCGTTTTGGGTCTTCGAATGGTAACATCATCAAACAAGCAGGTGTTCGAACATTAGTCGATGGTGGTTATTAGGTTGCAGATGGTGGCTTGTGGAAGTTAAACATGGTTATTAAATGGGTTGTTCAATGATGGAGTGGTGGTGTTTGTTTTGTGTTTGAATTCGAGCAGGAAATATTAGTGCCGAATGAGTACAGTAGTTGCAACAACTTATAAGTAATGGTTATGATGTTGATGTTGGAGATATCGATTAGATCAGAAAATGTATAAGTCAGCCATGAATATCTATATCTATTAATGTATCTAACTTCTATCAATCAATCTATATATTTAATTATAAATAAAATAATAATGTATGTTAAAAGTAAAGGAGTTCACATGTGGAAAGAAGACACTGGAGAAACAGTAATCAAATTAGAATTTGAAAGTGATGTTAAACAGAATTTGGAATTTCTATTTGGATCGAATCTCATTTGTACTACCTGAGTGTGATGCTTAACAAAGTAGTGGACAGAAAGCAGAAATCAAACATAGTTTGATTGTGATGCAAAACAGAAATACGTATCTTCTCAAATATATCATTATATAAATTAGTTATATATATAATTTGCTGTTTTGATAAATATAAATCTGCATAAAATCGTATTTTTTTATATATATATATTTATGCTTATCTGATTTTTATGCATCTATTTATATATATATTTTATGTATATATATAATTCATAAGTTTTTGATGATTAGCAAATATATTAATAATATTAATAATATTACTAATAATTAATAATATCAATTATAATAATATTATTGTTAATAGACTAATATAATAAATGATAAGTAATAATATGATAATGAAAATGTTAATAATTTAGTTGATAATAATAGGAACAAAAATGATAATGATAATCTTATTATTGATACTATTAATAATAATACTAGTTATAATATAATTTTAATATTATATTTTATATACATATGTTATATTTTTAAAATGCATGAAAGAAAATGACTAACCATTCTTTCTACTCATTTTACCGACAGTTTTAACATGGATATTATTTCATGGTTCGTTGTTAATTAATAACAGATAAGAGTCTCAATTAAGATATACAAAATATTAATATTCAAGGTAGGAACATAATTGTATTAGACTTATTTGATAACAATCAGAATGACAAACGTATGTTACTATTGCTTAATAACCATATTCGATATACTATATATATAAATATGTTTTAAATAATAAATTTTATTATTTCTTATATTATGTCACATATTTACTTATAATAATTAAGTCGTATATTACTTTCAATTATATTTCAAATTATTATTTATATATATATATACACATATCTAATTAAAATTAATTGTTCGTGAATCGTCGAGAACAGTCGAAGGTCAATTGAATATATGAAACAGTTCAAAACTTTCTCGAGACTTAACATTACAGACTTTGCTTATCGTATCGAAATCATATAAAGATTAAGTTAAATTTAGTCGGAAATTCCCGAGTCGTCACAATGGCCAAGTCAAGTGGACTTCCATGAACATGTTAGGTTATCCTAACAGTCCAATCCTTTATGTGTTTAAACAAACAGTTCCTTAATTAACCAAGAATCCCTCAAGCAGGGTGCAATGCTTGAGACTGCGTTATGGTGAAGTGTACTAATCAGCACTGACCGGATTCTATGGCCTTACTTAGCAGAGGTACAACTTACAACAATTGTTGTACTTCAGCATGCACGTACGAAGTTTATATGCTTGGTGACTACACTAGCATGGTCTAGGATTGTCAATGTACTAAGGGTCTAGTTAGATGTTTCACTACGAAAGAGTCCTCAGTCAAAATCCTAAGTTTGAGAGACTTACAACAACCGGTATGCCTCAGTCGATCTTGTGTTGTATCCGATAGACTTATCTTACCAAGGTGTAGCGACCCGACAAAATCGTCATTAACGGTGCCATCTACTTAGGTCCCGTTACGTGGTCATAAGTCTTTAAAACAACGTTTGACCCAAAATATATCGCATTCATTTCAAATGTAAGGATGTTTCAAAGTTTACAAAAGTAGTTCAAGGACTAGTTACATTACAAAGTTTAAAGTACAAATGAAACCTATACGACACAATTTAAAAGTAAGCCAAAAGACGCTCCATATATGCATGTATACTCGACATCCAAACAAGTATCAAAAAGAGTGCGGAAGCATGTATCACATAGCGTTCAAGGACCTGAGAAAACATATAGAAAACTGTCAACGAAAACGTTGGTGAAATCATAGGTGTATTAGTAAACATTATATTTGAACCATAAGATTTAATATTTCCATAAAGTTGATTATCTAAATCGTTTACATTCCAAAAGTTGTTGCACGTTCGCGAGCACCCAATTATCAAAACTTAACTGTTTTGTACCCTGTTACGTAGTGTTAGAACATACACTATACTCGAAAATATATTTCATCCGCTAACGGTAGTGAACCGTCCGAATGAGGGCTCGTCAAGCCCATGTGATCACATAACATAAGTTCACGTTTACACCCTGCAAGTGTAACTAATGATAATTGAGTTGAGGCTTTTTGTTCTAACTCGATGTGGAATGTTTGTTTTCGTACTTGTGTTCAAAGCATAAAAGTATGAGACGCATATGTTTCTCATCCCATGATTTAAAAGTATAAAAGTTGTTGAAAAGATGGGACTATGATCTCACCTTGAGTGCACAAGTAATTAAGGTACTTCACAAAGTAAACGTGTGCAAGAACGAATGCTAGTCTTGACCTAAATCAGTAGGTCGTGTCAATAACGGTAAACACCATTGGTCAAAGTTGTTTAATTAGTCCTATGGCTCATTACGACTCGATTATATAGCATGTGAGTTGTCAATTTTCATGCAAGAATCAAGTATACAAGAAGATTAGAATGGTTTAAAGAAGTATTGGTTAAGTTTGAACAAAAGTCAACTCTGATCAAATCAAAGTCAACAAAAAAGTCAACACGTTCGGGTCGGGTCCCGAACTATTTTTCCGAGCTAATTATTCACATATAAGCATGTTTGAACAAGTTACATGTTAATCGGAGGTGCGTAGCATAGTTAGAATTTTTGGTGTAAATGTAAAGTTGATCAGTCCCCAAACCTGCCTAATGTTGCGCTGCAACATAGCTTGGCCGCGCCGCTGCAATACACGGGAGCTGATCCCTGGGCTGGTGCAAGTGTTCAAGACTCGAGCCAAAACTCATTTTAGCACAACTAGTGAACCGTACACACTTAAAACGCATACCATACATCGTTGGAAAGGTAATTTAATGAGGAATACAACTAAACACATTTCATCAACCAAAATCATCATTTACAATAATCAAATCCAAGTTGAAAGTTCATTAAATGTTCACCATAAATGCTTTCAAGTTCATAAATGCACTTTGATGGTTCGGGAATTAAATGCACACATATGATACGCTGTTTCATAGGTAATTACACATACAATACAACTAAATACTTACAAACAACATTGCAAAGCATTTAATGCATCAAAAGTTCATTTTACTTCTATCAAACCCTAACTGAAAATCACAAATTTAACAATTATGTTTATAAAGTCTTTCCATGTCAACCTACATACCTAATTGAAGCCAGTGATGCTAATAACACATTTAATACATGCACTTTTAACATCTAACAACATTTAAGCAACCAAATCTCAAGATCAAACACACCCATTTCAAGTTTAAGCAAGTTACATCAAAATGACATGAACAAGCATATAAATAATATATTCATGTTAGACTTGAGCCATAGGTACTAATTAACACTTTTATAAGTTAAAAACATCAAGAATAAAGAATCTAGTGTTTTTATAAAGTTACCCAAATGAGATGAAGTTGGTATGGATTCGAAGAGGAAGATGCAAGGATTCTAAATATGTAATTTGTTTTGAAGAACGCTTACTAGATCGAATTTAGATGATGAATGTATGCTTTGGGTGTTTGAGAGCAAAAGTGAAAGTTGAAATGTCCTGTTCTTATTGATTAAAAACGTTCCATATTAATTGATTTCGTTGCGAGGTTTTGACCTCTATATGAGACGTTTTTCAAAGACTGCATTCATTTTAAAACAAACCATAACCTTTATTTCATCAATAAAGGTTTAAAAAGCTTTACGTAGATTATCAAATAATGATAATCTAAAATATCCTGTTTACACACGACTATTACATAATGGTTTACAATACAAATATGTTACAATGAAATAAGTTTCTTGAATGCAGTTTTTCACAATATCATACAAGCATGGACTCCAAATCTTGTCCTTATTTAAGTATGCAACAGCGGAAGCTCTTAATAATCACCTGAGAATAAACATGCTTAAAACATAAACAAAAATGTTGGTGAGTTATAGGTTTAACCTATATATATCAAATCGTTACAATAGACCACAAGATTTCATATTTCAATATACATCCCATACATAGAGATAAAAATCATTCATATGGTGAACACCTGGTAACCGACATTAACAAGATGCATATATAAGAATATCCCCATCATTTCGGGACACCCTTCGGATATGATATAAATTTCAAAGTACTAAAGCATCCGGTACTTTGGATGGGGTTTGTTAGGCCCAATAGATCTATCTTTAGGATTCGCGTCAATTAGGGTGTCTGTTCCCTAATTCTTAGATTACCAGACTTAATAAAAAGGGGCATATTCGATTTCGATAATTCAACCATAGAATGTAGTTTCACGCACTTGTGTCTATTTTATAAATCATTTATAAAACCTGCATGTATTCTCATCCCAAAAATATTAGATTTTAAAAGTGGGACTATAACTCACTTTCACAAATTTTTACTTCGTCGGGAAGTAAGACTTGGCCACTGGTCGATTCACGAACCTATAACAAATATGTACATATATATCAAAGTATGTTCAAAATATATTTACAACACTTTTAATACATTTTGATGTTTTAAGTTCATTAAGTCAGCTGTCCTCGTTAGTAACCTACAACTAGTTGTCCAAAGTTAGATGTAAAGAAAAAAAAATTGATATATATTATCTTGAATCAATCCACGACCCAGTGTATACACGTCTCAGGCTAGATCACAACTCAAAGTATATATATTTTTGGAATCAACCTCAACCCTGTATAGCTAACTCCCACATTACTACATATAGAGTGTCTATGGTTGTTCCAAATAATATATATACATGGGTCGATATGATATGTCAAAACATTTGCATACGTGTCTATGGTATCCCAAGATTACATAATATATTAGAATACATGTATAATACAATATAAGTTAGCTAGGATATGATTAATATAGATTTGTTACCAATTTTCACGTAGCTACAACAAGAAAAATTATCCAATCTTGTTTTACCCATAACTTCTTCGTTTTAAATCCGTTTTGAGTGAATCAAATTTCTATGGTTTCATATTGAACTCTATTTTATGAATCTAAACAGAAAAAGTATAGGTTTATAGTCAGAAATATAAGTTACAAGTCATTTTTGTAAGAGGTAGACATTTTAGTCGAAAGAACGACGTCTTGATGACCATTTTGAAAAACATACTTCCACTTTGAGTTTAACCATGATTTTTGGATATAGTTTCATGTTCATAAGTGATGTTAAAGCTAAGGGGTATAAAATACTATTAAATTTTACTAGGAAAAACTATTAAATACGATACAATTTTGCACAAGATATTTATTTATTTATAGAATGGATATACTTAAACCATGCTACAACACTTATATGCAGTGTACCTAATCGTACAGTAGTGTAGTTTTTAGTAAGTCCGGTTCGTTCCACAGAGAAAATCTTTAAACAAAGCTTAACGCTATATTAGTTTAATTTATAAAAATACAAATATATATAAGTAATATTATTATTATAAAAGGGGGGTTTTTACCGTTTAATGACCGGTTTGTCGATTTTAAAACTTTAGTCGCAGTTAAAACCTAATGTAAAATATTAGAAATAAATATAACTTAATTTAAAGTGTAATGTAAATAACGATAATGAAATTAGGATAAATAAAAGTGCAATTAAATATAAACTAGCAATAATTAAAATTACGATAATTAAAAAGTACGATAATTAAAAGTGTAATTAAATACAATAATAATAAATAAAAGTGCGATAATTAAAAGTGCAATTAAATATTAAATAAAGGAAATTAAATATAAAATAAAAGAATTATGCTTATTTAAACTTCCGTAATCATGATGTTTGACGTGTTGATTTTAGTTTTATGCCTATGGGTTAATTGTCCTTTGTCCTAGATTATTTAATATGTCCGTCTGGTTTTTATCCATAACAGTCCATCAGTCATAAATATAAAGTGCGAGTGTCCTCGTCAAATTATCCTTATACCCGAAGTTAAATATTGCAACTAATTGGGGACTTAAACTGTAACAAGGTTTTAATACTTTGTTTAATAATTACACCAGGTTATCGACTGCGTGTAACCCAAGGTTTTAATACTTTGTTATCAATTATGCCAAGTGTCCTTGTACATAATTTCACCACTGTTTTAATAATTCTAGTGACTATTAATCCATTCCCGTGTCCGGTTAAATGAACGATTATTCGTACATATAAATATTCCGCCCATCGTGTCTGATCGAGTGTATATGGTTATTTATAGGGACGTCCAATTGTAAATCTTTATATTAAAATTAACAAACTATCATTTAGTTAAACAAATATAAAGCCCATTAATAGCCCATAGTCTAATTTCCACAAGTGTCGTTCTTTTGTCCAAACTCCAATTATGGTACAAAGCCCAATTACCCAATTTTAGTATTTTTAGCCCAACATCATGATTACTTCGGATTAAATAAGCATAATAATAACTTAGCTACAAGACATTAAATTAAAAAGGTTGAACATAACTTACAATGATTAAAAATAGCGTAGCGTTACACGGACAGAATTTCGACTTACACCCTTACAACATTCACTAACATACCCTTATTATTAGAATTTAAAATTAAAATTAAAATTAAAATTATAATATATATATATATATATATATATATATATATATATATATATATATATATATATATATATATATATATATATATACGTTGTGAGATAGAGAGAAAGATAGATGGATATATGGTGCACCAAAGCTCGATTTTTATAGGCCTGTGAACTGGAAAAGGGCCTCATGCGATCGCATGAGTTTTGCCCTTCAGGCTCATGCGATCGCATGGCCAGCTGGGGAGGCTCAAAAGTCTACAAAAACGTGGGCTGCTTATTTATTTATTATATAATATAATATATATAATTAAATTTAATTATATATATATTATATTATATTCTTGTACTCCGTTGACTTGTAATTTTCAGTCCGTTGCATCGAGCGTTGAGAGTTGACTCTGGTCCCGGTTTCGGATTTTCGAACGTCCTTGCGTACAATTTAATATCTTGTACTTTGCGTTTTGAATCTTGTACTCTTGTAATTTTGAGACGTTTCTTATCAATAATTGGAACCACTTTGATTGTATTTTGTACTTTTGAGCTTTTTGGTCGTTTGCATCTTCAATTCGTCGAATCTATCTTTTGTCTTCACCTTTTATTATTTAACCGAATATCACTTGTAAATAGGACAATTGCAACTAAAAGCTTGTCTTTCTTGAGGAATAATGCTATGAAATATATGTTGGTTTTTAGCATTATCAAATATTCCCACACTTGAGCGTTGCTTGTCCTCAAGCAATATAGTCTTGAAATATACTAGAATCACTTCTTTATTCTTCACACTTTGTACATCAGTGATTTCTATACGGCGGTATAAACAATGGTAGTAACGATATGGTTTACAGTCGCACATGACTATAAAAATTTAGATCCATTAAGGAAATTGGATCTTTATGAAAACATTTGATCTTTTGAAAATTAAATCTAGTTTTTACCCTAGATAAGTTTTCCGGAATAACCCTTCACCGGTGTTTGCAAAATATTTTTGTGGGTTTGGTGGGTTTCAGATTTGAAAATTTTAGCTCAAAACTTGTGGTTTTGTGTCACCCACTTGCTAACCTTATATTGGGAAAGCAACACGTCCAGTATACTTGCTCCGTATATTACCTTTCGATAAACTACCGTCCGGTTGTAAAGGAAAGCGTTGAACAAGCAACTGTTAAGGCAATGTCCCCTGACATGCTTTTAATTATGGTCTATAACATGTTGGACGCAATTACTATCCTTTGTAGGAGCAATAGTAAAGCTCACCCTTATAATTTTTCGGTCTGGCACAAGGTCCTGTCTTCGACCATGCTATGCAACCACCGTTCTTACGGTTGACACCCAATTTGGTTCAGGTGACCTAATGAATTTCAGGTGAATTCCTAGGATTTTACGTTCAATGGTAATGAACGCATTGAAAATAGGTTTTTAGAAAACAAATCAGTTTGAATTTTTGATCAAAATATTTTCTCGTTCAAGCTCGAGTTTAGATATCATCGAATTCCATGAGTTTGTAATTCTCAATATTTAAGGTCAATCTCTAGGATTGAGTAATATCAGTCTTAAAAGCTGATTTTTGATCTTTAAGGAGATTATCCTTTCTGGAGATCTGATTCATTAGTCTTATCCAGCTAATTTGCATGGAGTCCTCCACATTTTACAAGATAGATCCTCTCATGGTTAGGATAAGTCTGACCACTTGGCGACCCTGTTTGATGCTGAGGTCCGTGGATTTCCTGCTGATTTTAGAGATGACTTTTCTAGATTTTTCGTCAACCTACAGCTGGTCTGGACGACAACTTCATGACCTAAATCAAGAAGCGCGTTTCTTTTTCGGAAGACTTTACTTCCTTTTAGTGATGGAATTGATTCATCGTGTAGATCCATCTTTCTTATAGCAAATCAGGTAAAACTTTTTATTTTAATCCAAAGCAAAAATATCTTCAATTATTTGTTACAGAAATATGTGACATATGTTTAAAATAACTTGGTAAATTTCCCACACTTGGCTTTTATTTTCCTTTTTATTGTCCTCTATTCCATTTTAAATGAATTTTAACATTTTGATTTGTTTCTCAATTTATGTCCTTTCCGAGGTAACAATAATTTCGGTGTTAACACCTACTTTTATCGTTCATAAATATGTATAAACATGATTTTGAGTTCATTTAATTGAAATTTTTGAAAATTTTTACTAGAATTGGGTAGTCAGTATATAAGACTAGGGTTGTTCTTTATTATCAGAGAGCACTAGATTCTAATACAACTACTGCTTTACTAGTATTTTTAATAGTAACCAAGTGTTTAAGATAAAAATTTTAAAAATCCGAAAGAATTTAACCCCTTCCCACACTTAAGATCATGCAATGCCCTCATTTGCAAGAAATCAGTAACAATTTAAATTATTGAGGGTGATTAGCATAGAAAAATGATTAAATTTTACTAAAGTTTCCAAACATTTTGGCTTTTTTTAAAGGTTATAATTTCTAAAACATAAATTAATAAAATTTTAAAAATTTGTTTCTTTTTAGGAGCGAGGGCGTTTCGGATCGATGTCCTAGTCTGACCCTCGACAAAATTTTAAAATTTGTCATTTTTAAGCGCGGTTTTAAAAGCAAAGATTTTTGGGTTTTTTAATGTTTTTGGCATACTTTAATTCAATAAGATTAAAAATAATGATAATAAAAGTTCTCGTCCCTCCCTTGGGTAAAGCAATTTCGGTTCAAAGACCTAGTCTTCAACTAATGACGAATTTTAAAAAATCATATTTTTAACTTAGCGAAATAAAGTAAATTTTTATTTTTAAATTCACACCAAACTTAAATTTAAAATGCATAAAATTAAAAATTCATATTAAAAATTCACACCAAACTTAAATTATATTTTTCTTTTCATACAAACTTATATTAAAATATTAATTTTTCAAATATTTACAATTTTAAATATATATTAATTTTAACAAGTTTATAATATTATTTTAGTATTAATTTTAAAAACAAAGTAAAAATAAAATTAAAAATCTTTTTTGGCTTTTATCCCACTTTAATCAATCAAATATTATCAAAAACATACGCCCCTCTTTTCGGTAAAGTAATTTCGGTTCCATGACCTAATTTAACTCATGACGAATTTTTGAAATATTTTGAGTTGATAGATTAAAGATATTTATATCTTAAGAATAAACGTTAAATTTCGCAGTGATGTAATAAATTTTTGTATGATATCAATAATTTTGTCGCAAAACCTAATTTCATCGAATACCAATTTAATACTTTATAGCGAACAAATTAGCGTTTATTATCAAAAGGTTAAAAATAAAAATAAAAACTGTACAGACTTACATGTGAGATAGATTTCTTAGTGATATGCTCTAGCCCACTCATAAGATAGTCGGACAAATTGGTTTTCCATAGCTACATAGGCGTAACCTCGAGCATTTAATGTTTTTTCTTCTAAACATATGAACGGTCCATCTTTGCATAAAGTAACAAATTCGGTGTTTGAATAGGTTTGATTATTTGAACATTTACCTTCGTATGACCATTTTCCGCATTTGTGACATTTTTCAAGGTGTCGTGCTCTTCTTTTCGCTACGGATTTTGATTTTCCTTTACCAAATTGTAACTTATTATTTTCGCATCTGGATTCTTTTCTTACTCCGTCCAATTTTTCTCTGATTACTGATACCAGTTCACTCGGAAGTGTGTAATTATTACGTTTAGTAATCAAAGCGTGTAGCATTAGACCATGGTTTAGTTCATAGGAAGTCTTCATTTCGTAAAAACCTAAAAAAAATAAAAATTCAGAATGGAGGGAGAAGACTAGTTCTTTAGGGTCTACTAGGGAAAGACCATTCGGGTTCCATTTTCGAGAACTACACGAAAACAGAAAATCTAACTCTAACAGAAATACATATTATCCTTTAAAGACTTGATTCTCCCCACACTTAGTTAGCTGTGGTATCAAAATTGTGATTAACTTCGTTGTCGACTTCCATCGGACTATCTATGTAATGTTTAACTCTGTGACCATTAACCTTAAATTTAATCCCATTTAAATTTATTAATTCTATCGTTCCGTATGGGAAAACTCTTTTGACTATGAATGGTCCAGACCATCTTGATTTCAATTTTCCAGGAAATAGCTTGAATCGTGAATTGAAAAGAAGAACTCTGTCTCCTTCTTTAAATTTTTTTGAACTTCTGATTCTTTTATCATGCCATTTTTTCGTTCTTTCCTTATAGATTAACGAATTTTCGTATGCTTCATGTCTTAATTCTTCTAATTCGTTTAGTTGACTTAATCGTAGACGTCCGGCTTCATGTAAATCAAGATTACATGTCTTCAAAGCCCAAAATGCTTTGTGTTCAATTTCTACTGGAAGATGACATGCTTTTCCATAAACGAGTCTAAAAGGTGTGGTTCCAATTGGAGTTTTGTAGGCTGTTCTAAAAGCCCAGAGTGCATCCTCCAATTTAATGGACCATTCCTTCGGATTTGATCCTACGGTTTTCTCTAGAATACGTTTTAAAGCTCGGTTGGTATTTTCAACTTGTCCACTTGTTTGTGGATGATAAGCAGTGGAGATTTTATGAGTTACTCCATATCTTTTAAGAACTTTCTCAAGTTGATTATTACAGAAATGAGTTCCCCGATCACTTATTAAAGCTTTCGGTGTTCCAAACCTTGCAAAAAGACGTTTTAAAAAGTTGACTACAACTCGTGCATCGTTAGTTGAGAGAGCTTGTGCTTCCGCCCATTTAGATACATAATCAATGGCTACGAGAATGTATAGATTATTATGAGATTTTGGAAATGGACCCATAAAGTCAATACCCCAAATGTCAAATACTTCACATACTTGAATGATATTTTGTGGCATTTCATCACGTTGACTTATTTTTCCGGCCCTTTGACAAGCATCACAGGATTTGCAAAGAAGGTGTGCGTCTTTGTAAATTGTAGGCCAATAGAATCCAGCATCATAAACTTTTCTTGCTGTTAGTTGAGGCCCATAATGCCCTCCTGTTGGTAATGTGTGACAATGGTTTAAGATTTGATTGGCTTCATCTCCGAATACACATCGGCGTATTATTCCATCTGGACAACTTTTAAACAGATGTGGATCTTCCCAGAAATAGTGTTTTATATCACTAAAGAATTTCTTTCGTTTTTGGTACGATAATCCCTTTTCAAGGAATCCACATACTAAATAGTTTGCATAGTCTGCAAACCATGGTATTTCATTATAATCTATCTTCAATAGATATTCATCAGGAAAGTTGTCTTGTATGGCCGATTCATTTAGAACTTCTAATTCAGGATTTTCAAGTCGAGAAAGATGATCAGCGGCGAGATTTTCTGCTCCTCTTTTATCTCGGATTTCAATATCAAACCCTTGTAAGAGTAAGATCCAACGGATTAATCTTGGTTTAGCATCTTGTTTCGAAAATAGGTATCTAAGAGCAGAATGGTCAGTATAGACCACCGTTTTTGCTAGAACGAGATATGATCGAAATTTGTCAAAAGCAAAGACAATAGCAATGAGTTCTTTTTCAGTAGTTGTGTAATTTGTTTGTGCTCCTTGTAACGTCTTACTAGCATAATATATAGGTTGAAATCGTTTTTCAATCATTTGTCCTAAAACGGCTCCCATTGCAAAATCACCTGCATCGCACATTAGTTCAAACGGTAGATTCCAATTTGGTGTTATCATGATCGGCGCATTAGTGAGTTTCTCTTTAAGAATATTAAAAGATTTGATACATTCATCTGAAAAGATGAAAGGAGCATCCTTTTCTAGGAGTTTATTGATAGGAGTGGCAATTTTAGAAAAATCTTTAATGAAACGTCGGTAAAAACCGGCATGCCCTAGAAAACTCCTAACTCCTCTAACATTGGTGGGATGTGGAAGTTTAGCAATTACATCTACTTTAGCTCTATCCACTTCAATTCCTTCCTTTGAAATTTTATGTCCAAGAACGATGCCTTCTTTAACCATGAAATGGCATTTCTCCCAATTAAGTAATATATTTGATTGTTCGCATCTAATAAGCATTCGTTCAAGATTAACTAAACATGATTCAAATGTATCACCGAAGACTAAAAATTCATCCATGAAAACTTTCATGCATTCTTCTATCATGTCGTGAAAAATCGTCATCATGCACCTTTGAAAGGTTACAGGGGCGTTGCAAAGTCCAAATGGCATGCGTTTGTAAGCAAAAGTACCATAAGGGCATGTGAACGTGGTTTTCTCTTGGTCTTCGGGTGCTATTGGAATTTAAAAATATCCGGAAAAACCATCTAGAAAACAATAGTAACTGTTTCCGGCTGATCTTTCCAACATTTGATCAATAAAAGGTAAGGGAAAGTGATCTTTTCTGGTGGCGTCATTTAATTTTCTATAATCAATACATACACGCCATCCTGTTACAGTCCTAGTCGAAATAAGCTCATTTTTCTCATTTGTAATGACAGTCATGCCACCCTTCTTAGGCACGCATTGAACTGGGCTTACCCATGGACTATCAGAAATTGGATAAATTAAACCTGCATCTAGCAGTTTAATAATTTCTTTCTTAACAACATCTTGCATATTCGGATTTAGTCTTCGTTGGCGTTGCACATACGTTTTATGACCTTCTTCCATAAGGATTTTATGTGTGCAATACGAAGGACTTATTCTTTTAATATCATGAATCTTCCATGCAATGGCTGGTTTATGAGCTTTTAACACAGAAATGAGTTGTGATTTCTCATTTTCAGTAAGAGAAGACGATATTATTACAGGTAATTCAGATTCACCATGTAAATACGCGTATTCTAAATGATTTGGAAGTGGCTTTAACTCTAATGTTGGAGGTTCTTCTATCGATGATTTATATCGATATCTGTATTCTTCTTTTAGCATTTGAATTTCTTCTGTTGTTGGTTCATATCCATTAGCCATTAGTGTAGCTAACATTTCAGTTTCATCAATTGGTTCATTACTTTCTCCTAAAGAACATTCTCCTGTTCCTTGTAATTCTGGAAATTCTTCTAACAATTTTGCATGTGATTCTATAGTTTGAATATAATAACATGTATCATCTGCAGATTGCGGTTGTTGCATAGCTCTATCAACTGAAAAGGTAACACTCTCGTCCTCTATACTTAGGGTCAATTTCTTAAGAAACACGTCTATCATTGCTTTAGCCGTGTTTAAGAATGGTCTTCCTAATATGAGAGGAACTTGAGAATCTTCTTCCATGTCCAGAACAACAAAATCTAATGGAAATACTAAAGTACCAACTTTAACTAGCATGTTCTCCATTATCCCTCTAGGATATTTTATTGATCGATCGGCTAGTTGTATGCTTATTCTTGTTGGTTTCAATTCTCTAAGGTCTAGTTTAGCGTATAGTGAATACGTCATTAGATTTATACTAGCACCTAAATCTGCCAATGCTTCTATTGAACTAAGACTACCCAGAAAACATGGAATTGTAAAACTTCCTGGATCAGATAATTTTTCTAGTATCTTATTCAACAGCACTGCTGAACAATTAGCATTCATAGTAACGGCCGAGAGTTCTTCCATTTTCTTTCTATTCGAGATTAGATCTTTAAGAAATTTAGCATATCTAGGCATTCCTGAAATCACATCAATGAAAGGAAGATTGACATTTATCTGTTTAAACATATCCAAGAATTTGGATTGCTCGGCTTCAAGTTTCTCTTTTTTCATTTTACTCGGGTAAGGAAGTGGTGGTTAGTATGGTTTAACATAAGGTTTTGCCTTAACTGTGTTATCTTCATTAACCTTTTCAACTACCGGTTCTTTTTTCTTATCTTGATCAGGTTGTGGTTCTTGTGGAGTAGGAATAGCTTCATCAGAAATTACAGGTATTTCAGGTGGTTTAAGTGTTGTACCACTTCTTGTGGTAATGGCTTTAGCTGTTTTATTTCGGGGGTTTGCATTTGTATCACTAGGTAAACTTCCCGATTTTTTTCACCTATTAACCTTGCTAGGTTACTTACTTCTTGTTCCAAGTTTTGAATAGAAGCTTGTTGATTTCTAAATGCTTGAGCATTTTGTTCATTCATTTGTTTCTGAGATGTGAAAAACTGCGTTTGAGTTTCAACTAGCTTCGTCATCATATCTTCTAAATTCGGCTTTTTATCATCGGTTTGTGGTGGTTTGTTTTGAAAATTAGGTCTTTGCTGATTGTAAGTATTATTGGATACTTGTTGATTGCTAGGACCTTGTTGGTTGTTGTATGGAACATTTCGGTTATAATTCTGGTTTTGATTGTAAGTTGGTCTTGGCGGTTGATAATTATTCTGATAATTATTTCCAGGCCTTTGGTTTATGTATGAAATATTCTCTCTTTGTTCCATTGTTAGTTCAATACTGAGACAATCTTTTGTCAAATGTGGTCCTCCATACTGCACCCAACTAATTCATATTGAGTGAATATCTTTAGTCATCTTTTTCATTCGTCTCTCGACAGCATCTATCTTTGCTGAAATGGAATCTAAGTCATGGCTAGAATCGGCTCTAGCTGCTTTAGATGATCTAACGATATCTTTTTCTTGGTGCCACTCATGTGAGTGGGAAGCAGTGTTATCAATAATTTTATAAGCATCAGTTTCTGTTTTCTTCATAATAGAACCACCAGCTGCTATATCGATGTCTTTCCTTGTAGTGATGTCGCATCCTTGGTAGAATATTTGTACTATTTGACAGGTGTCTAAACCATGTTGCGGACATCCTCTTAATAACTTTCCAAATCTTGTCCATGCCTCATATAGAGTTTCATTTGGTTTCTGTGTGAACGTAACAATTTCTCCTTGAAGTCTTACGGCTTTAGATGCCGGAAAGAATTGTTTAAGAAATTTTTCAACTAAAACATCCCATGTATCAATCGCCCCTTCAGGTAACGATTCCAACCAATCTTTGGCTTCTCCCTTTAAAGTCCAGGGAAATAACATGAGATATATCTGTTCATCTTCCACTTCTTGGATTTTAAATAGTGTACAGATCCTATTAAAGGTACGAAGATGTTCATTTGGATCTTCCTTCGGCGCACCACTAAATTGGCATTGATTAGTCACCATATGTAGAATTTGTCCTTTGATTTCATAATCTGGCGCATTAATGTCAGGATGAGTAATTGCGTGACCTTGGCCAGTGCGTTTAGCTCTCATTCGGTCTTTCATACTTAAAGGTTCCAGATTTTCCATGATTGAATTTCTTGAATCTGAATCACTAGAGGATTCTGATTTAATGGTTCGTTCCTCAACAATCTCTGTTTGAATGATTGGTGGTTTCGGAGGAAAAATTAATGGTTCAGGATCTATGAATCGTCCCTAAATATTCTCCGGATTCTCAATTGTGAGGTCGGGTTCAAAAAATGGATTATCGGAATTTTGAATTGGAGTACTTGGTCGACTGGATGACGATTCTAAAGAAAAATCAACGGCGACAATATTTGCTAGATGTCTTGATCGAGTTACAGGTGGTGAACGTACAAAAGGTGGTGAACGTCTTGCTCGGTGCATTCACTGAATATCCTATTAGTTTTTAAAAAGAAAGAAAAATTATATAAGTTATCCAATTAATAGACTTTTCTGATTTTGCCCACGTTTCGAATAGCCAAAAGATGCAGCAGAGGGGCAGGATTCGTTTGGTCTCAATATAATTGAGTACTGTTTGGCTCCAATAACCCGGTCCACGTACACATCCAACTATTACTACGAACTAGAAAATTTTGATGTCTATCAATTTAACCACTTAAAATAAATTTTCGTAATTTTAAGAAATTTAGATAAGAAGTAGAATAAAAATCTATGTCCTAAAAACTAGAATGGCGAGAAATAAGAAAGAAATAGATTGCGTCGGTATTAAAATTGGAGAAATAAGAAAGAAAAAGAGTGACTTATAAAACTTTAAAACACTCGACTAACCCAACCTTATTATTATCACTAACTTAAAATTAAAGTTGCAAATTGAGATTACTAATTGGAGTGATAATTGATACATAGGTAAAAGGCGTCGAAAAATAAAAATAAGAAAGTAGTGCGTTGAAACTTAAAAAGGAACTAAAAACTAAAAATTAAAAGTTGCGTCTAAAAATATTGAAGCTTACAAGTAAAACTATATCCCAAATGGCAATATCTTAAAAAGGTACTAAAAACTTAAAAAGGCGTCGCAAAATTCTAAAGCACCTAGATCTTAGTCTAAAGAAAAAGCACTTAAGGGATTTTACGACAAAGCCTAAAAATCTAGAAATAAAAATAACTATGGCAAAAACTATGACTTAAAACTAAGTACGAGTGAAAAATACAAATTATTACGCTAAAACAAATAAAAAGGGACAAAATATAAAAATATACTAAAAGTTGTAAAAAGAACAATTTTTATAAAAATATTATTTTTATATTATTTATTTTATAAAACTATTAATTTTATAATTTAATTAAACTAATTAAACTCAATAATACAAATAATAAATAAACTAAACTAAATAATATAATATATATATAACCTAATTAGGGTTTTTAATTAAATAATAATAATAATTACACGTAATTAATGCAGAATTAGGGCTTCCTGTGGCGTGTCAGGTGATCTCATGCGATCGCATGAAGTTATGCCTTCGGGCTCATGCGATCGTATGAGCTAAGGTTTTGGGCCAAGTTACGGGCTGCTACAGTAGCAGGCCCGAGAGTTTTTTAATTTTTTTTTCTGTTTTGATTTTCTGTTTTAATTTTTTCGTGTGACCATTTTCCGCATTTGTGACATTTTTCAAGGTGTCGTGCTCTTCTTTTCGCTACGGATTTTGATTTTCCTTTACCAAATTGTAACTTATTATTTTCGCATCTGGATTCTTTTCTTACTCCGTCCAATTTTTCTCTGATTACTGATACCAGTTCACTCGGAAGTGTGTAATTATTACGTTTAGTAATCAAAGCGTGTAGCATTAGACCATGGTTTAGTTCATAGGAAGTCTTCATTTCGTAAAAACCTAAAAAAAATAAAAATTCAGAATGGAGGGAGAAGACTAGTTCTTTAGGGTCTACTAGGGAAAGACCATTCGGGTTCCATTTTCGAGAACTACACGAAAACAGAAAATCTAACTCTAACAGAAATACATATTATCCTTTAAAGACTTGATTCTCCCCACACTTAGTTAGCTGTGGTATCAAAATTGTGATTAACTTCGTTGTCGACTTCCATCGGACTATCTATGTAATGTTTAACTCTGTGACCATTAACCTTAAATTTAATCCCATTTAAATTTATTAATTCTATCGTTCCGTATGGGAAAACTCTTTTGACTATGAATGGTCCAGACCATCTTGATTTCAATTTTCCAGGAAATAGCTTGAATCGTGAATTGAAAAGAAGAACTCTGTCTCCTTCTTTAAATTTTTTTGAACTTCTGATTCTTTTATCATGCCATTTTTTCGTTCTTTCCTTATAGATTAACGAATTTTCGTATGCTTCATGTCTTAATTCTTCTAATTCGTTTAGTTGACTTAATCGTAGACGTCCGGCTTCATGTAAATCAAGATTACATGTCTTCAAAGCCCAAAATGCTTTGTGTTCAATTTCTACTGGAAGATGACATGCTTTTCCATAAACGAGTCTAAAAGGTGTGGTTCCAATTGGAGTTTTGTAGGCTGTTCTAAAAGCCCAGAGTGCATCCTCCAATTTAATGGACCATTCCTTCGGATTTGATCCTACGGTTTTCTCTAGAATACGTTTTAAAGCTCGGTTGGTATTTTCAACTTGTCCACTTGTTTGTGGATGATAAGCAGTGGAGATTTTATGAGTTACTCCATATCTTTTAAGAACTTTCTCAAGTTGATTATTACAGAAATGAGTTCCCCGATCACTTATTAAAGCTTTCGGTGTTCCAAACCTTGCAAAAAGACGTTTTAAAAAGTTGACTACAACTCGTGCATCGTTAGTTGAGAGAGCTTGTGCTTCCGCCCATTTAGATACATAATCAATGGCTACGAGAATGTATAGATTATTATGAGATTTTGGAAATGGACCCATAAAGTCAATACCCCAAATGTCAAATACTTCACATACTTGAATGATATTTTGTGGCATTTCATCACGTTGACTTATTTTTCCGGCCCTTTGACAAGCATCACAGGATTTGCAAAGAAGGTGTGCGTCTTTGTAAATTGTAGGCCAATAGAATCCAGCATCATAAACTTTTCTTGCTGTTAGTTGAGGCCCATAATGCCCTCCTGTTGGTAATGTGTGACAATGGTTTAAGATTTGATTGGCTTCATCTCCGAATACACATCGGCGTATTATTCCATCTGGACAACTTTTAAACAGATGTGGATCTTCCCAGAAATAGTGTTTTATATCACTAAAGAATTTCTTTCGTTTTTGGTACGATAATCCCTTTTCAAGGAATCCACATACTAAATAGTTTGCATAGTCTGCAAACCATGGTATTTCATTATAATCTATCTTCAATAGATATTCATCAGGAAAGTTGTCTTGTATGGCCGATTCATTTAGAACTTCTAATTCAGGATTTTCAAGTCGAGAAAGATGATCAGCGGCGAGATTTTCTGCTCCTCTTTTATCTCGGATTTCAATATCAAACCCTTGTAAGAGTAAGATCCAACGGATTAATCTTGGTTTAGCATCTTGTTTCGAAAATAGGTATCTAAGAGCAGAATGGTCAGTATAGACCACCGTTTTTGCTAGAACGAGATATGATCGAAATTTGTCAAAAGCAAAGACAATAGCAAGGAGTTCTTTTTCAGTAGTTGTGTAATTTGTTTGTGCTCCTTGTAACGTCTTACTAGCATAATATATAGGTTGAAATCGTTTTTCAATCATTTGTCCTAAAACGGCTCCCATTGCAAAATCACCTGCATCGCACATTAGTTCAAACGGTAGATTCCAATTTGGTGTTATCATGATCGGCGCATTAGTGAGTTTCTCTTTAAGAATATTAAAAGATTTGATACATTCATCTGAAAAGATGAAAGGAGCATCCTTTTCTAGGAGTTTATTGATAGGAGTGGCAATTTTAGAAAAATCTTTAATGAAACGTCGGTAAAAACCGGCATGCCCTAGAAAACTCCTAACTCCTCTAACATTGGTGGGATGTGGAAGTTTAGCAATTACATCTACTTTAGCTCTATCCACTTCAATTCCTTCCTTTGAAATTTTATGTCCAAGAACGATGCCTTCTTTAACCATGAAATGGCATTTCTCCCAATTAAGTAATATATTTGATTGTTCGCATCTAATAAGCATTCGTTCAAGATTAACTAAACATGATTCAAATGTATCACCGAAGACTAAAAATTCATCCATGAAAACTTTCATGCATTCTTCTATCATGTCGTGAAAAATCGTCATCATGCACCTTTGAAAGGTTACAGGGGCGTTGCAAAGTCCAAATGGCATGCGTTTGTAAGCAAAAGTACCATAAGGGCATGTGAACGTGGTTTTCTCTTGGTCTTCGGGTGCTATTGGAATTTAAAAATATCCGGAAAAACCATCTAGAAAACAATAGTAACTGTTTCAGGCTGATCTTTCCAACATTTGATCAATAAAAGGTAAGGGAAAGTGATCTTTTCTGGTGGCGTCATTTAATTTTCTATAATCAATACATACACGCCATCCTGTTACAGTCCTAGTCGAAATAAGCTCATTTTTCTCATTTGTAATGACAGTCATGCCACCCTTCTTAGGCACGCATTGAACTGGGCTTACCCATGGACTATCAGAAATTGGATAAATTAAACCTGCATCTAGCAGTTTAATAATTTCTTTCTTAACAACATCTTGCATATTCGGATTTAGTCTTCGTTGGCGTTGCACATACGTTTTATGACCTTCTTCCATAAGGATTTTATGTGTGCAATACGAAGGACTTATTCTTTTAATATCATGAATCTTCCATGCAATGGCTGGTTTATGAGCTTTTAACACAGAAATGAGTTGTGATTTCTCATTTTCAGTAAGAGAAGACGATATTATTACAGGTAATTCAGATTCACCATGTAAATAAGCGTATTCTAAATGATTTGGAAGTGGCTTTAACTCTAATGTTGGAGGTTCTTCTATCGATGATTTATATCGATATCTGTATTCTTCTTTTAGCATTTGAATTTCTTCTGTTGTTGGTTCATATCCATTAGCCATTAGTGTAGCTAACATTTCAGTTTCATCAATTGGTTCATTACTTTCTCCTAAAGAACATTCTCCTGTTCCTTGTAATTCTGGAAATTCTTCTAACAATTTTGCATGTGATTCTATAGTTTGAATATAATAACATGTATCATCTGCAGATTGCGGTTGTTGCATAGCTCTATCAACTGAAAAGGTAACACTCTCGTCCTCTATACTTAGGGTCAATTTCTTACGAAACACGTCTATCATTGCTTTAGCCGTATTTAAGAATGATCTTCCTAATATGAGAGGAACTTGAGAATCTTCTTCCATGTCCAGAACAACAAAATCTAATGGAAATACTAAAGTACCAACTTTAACTAGCATGTTCTCCATTATCCCTCTAGGATATTTTATTGATCGATCGGCTAGTTGTATGCTTATTCTTGTTGGTTTCAATTCTCTAAGGTCTAGTTTAGCGTATAGTGAATACGTCATTAGATTTATACTAGCACCTAAATCTGCCAATGCTTCTATTGAACTAAGACTACCCAGAAAACATGGAATTGTAAAACTTCCTGGATCAGATAATTTTTCTAGTATCTTATTCAACAGCACTGCTGAACAATTAGCATTCATAGTAACGGCCGAGAGTTCTTCCATTTTCTTTCTATTCGAGATTAGATCTTTAAGAAATTTAGCATATCTAGGCATTCCTGAAATCACATCAATGAAAGGAAGATTGACATTTATCTGTTTAAACATATCCAAGAATTTGGATTGCTCGGCTTCAAGTTTCTCTTTTTTCATTTTACTCGGGTAAGGAAGTGGTGGTTAGTATGGTTTAACATAAGGTTTTGCCTTAACTGTGTTATCTTCATTAACCTTTTCAACTACCGGTTCTTTTTTCTTATCTTGATCAGGTTGTGGTTCTTGTGGAGTAGGAATAGCTTCATCAGAAATTACAGGTATTTCAGGTGGTTTAAGTGTTGTACCACTTCTTGTGGTAATGGCTTTAGCTGTTTTATTTCGGGGGTTTGCATTTGTATCACTAGGTAAACTTCCCGATTTTTTTCACCTATTAACCTTGCTAGGTTACTTACTTCTTGTTCCAAGTTTTGAATAGAAGCTTGTTGATTTCTAAATGCTTGAGCATTTTGTTCATTCATTTGTTTCTGAGATGTGAAAAACTGCGTTTGAGTTTCAACTAGCTTCGTCATCATATCTTCTAAATTCGGCTTTTTATCATCGGTTTGTGGTGGTTTGTTTTGAAAATTAGGTCTTTGCTGATTGTAAGTATTATTGGATACTTGTTGATTGCTAGGACCTTGTTGGTTGTTGTATGGAACATTTCGGTTATAATTCTGGTTTTGATTGTAAGTTGGTCTTGGCGGTTGATAATTATTCTGATAATTATTTCCAGGCCTTTGGTTTATGTATGAAATATTCTCTCTTTGTTCCATTGTTAGTTCAATACTGAGACAATCTTTTGTCAAATGTGGTCCTCCATACTGCACCCAACTAATTCATATTGAGTGAATATCTTTAGTCATCTTTTTCATTCGTCTCTCGACAGCATCTATCTTTGCTGAAATGGAATCTAAGTCATGGCTAGAATCGGCTCTAGCTGCTTTAGATGATCTAACGATATCTTTTTCTTGGTGCCACTCATGTGAGTGGGAAGCAGTGTTATCAATAATTTTATAAGCATCAGTTTCTGTTTTCTTCATAATAGAACCACCAGCTGCTATATCGATGTCTTTCCTTGTAGTGATGTCGCATCCTTGGTAGAATATTTGTACTATTTGACAGGTGTCTAAACCATGTTGCGGACATCCTCTTAATAACTTTCCAAATCTTGTCCATGCCTCATATAGAGTTTCATTTGGTTTCTGTGTGAACGTAACAATTTCTCCTTGAAGTCTTACGGCTTTAGATGCCGGAAAGAATTGTTTAAGAAATTTTTCAACTAAAACATCCCATGTATCAATCGCCCCTTCAGGTAACGATTCCAACCAATCTTTGGCTTCTCCCTTTAAAGTCCAGGGAAATAACATGAGATATATCTGTTCATCTTCCACTTCTTGGATTTTAAATAGTGTACAGATCCTATTAAAGGTACGAAGATGTTCATTTGGATCTTCCTTCGGCGCACCACTAAATTGGCATTGATTAGTCACCATATGTAGAATTTGTCCTTTGATTTCATAATCTGGCGCATTAATGTCAGGATGAGTAATTGCGTGACCTTGGCCAGTGCGTTTAGCTCTCATTCGGTCTTTCATACTTAAAGGTTCCAGATTTTCCATGATTGAATTTCTTGAATCTGAATCACTAGAGGATTCTGATTTAATGGTTCGTTCCTCAACAATCTCTGTTTGAATGATTGGTGGTTTCGGAGGAAAAATTAATGGTTCAGGATCTATGAATCGTCCCTGAATATTCTCCGGATTCTCAATTGTGAGGTCGGGTTCAAAAAATGGATTATCGGAATTTTGAATTGGAGTACTTGGTCGACTGGATGACGATTCTAAAGAAAAATCAACGGCGACAATATTTGCTAGATGTCTTGATCGAGTTACAGGTGGTGAACGTACAAAAGGTGGTGAACGTCTTGCTCGGTGCATTCACTGAATATCCTATTAGTTTTTAAAAAGAAAGAAAAATTATATAAGTTATCCAATTAATAGACTTTTCTGATTTTGCCCACGTTTCGAATAGCCAAAAGATGCAGCAGAGGGGTAGGATTCGTTTGGTCTCAATATAATTGAGTACTGTTTGGCTCCAATAACCCGGTCCACGTACACATCCAACTATTACTACGAACCAGAAAATTTTGATGTCTATCAATTTAACCACTTAAAATAAATTTTCGTAATTTTAAGAAATTTAGATAAGAAGTAGAATAAAAATCTATGTCCTAAAAACTAGAATGGCGAGAAATAAGAAAGAAATAGATTGCGTCGGTATTAAAATTGGAGAAATAAGAAAGAAAAAGAGTGACTTATAAAACTTTAAAACACTCGACTAACCCAACCTTATTATTATCACTAACTTAAAATTAAAGTTGCAAATTGAGATTACTAATTGGAGTGATAATTGATACATAGGTAAAAGGCGTCGAAAAATAAAAATAAGAAAGTAGTGCGTTGAAACTTAAAAAGGAACTAAAAACTAAAAATTAAAAGTTGCGTCTAAAAATATTGAAGCTTACAAGTAAAACTATATCCCAAATGGCAATATCTTAAAAAGGTACTAAAAACTTAAAAAGGCGTCGCAAAATTCTAAAGCACCTAGATCTTAGTCTAAAGAAAAAGCACTTAAGGGATTTTACGACAAAGCCTAAAAATCTAGAAATAAAAATAACTATGGCAAAAACTATGACTTAAAACTAAGTACGAGTGAAAAATACAAATTATTACGCTAAAACAAATAAAAAGGGACAAAATATAAAAATATACTAAAAGTTGTAAAAAGAACAATTTTTATAAAAATATTATTTTTATATTATTTATTTTATAAAACTATTAATTTTATAATTTAATTAAACTAATTAAACTCAATAATACAAATAATAAATAAACTAAACTAAATAATATAATATATATATAACCTAATTAGGGTTTTTAATTAAATAATAATAATAATTACACGTAATTAATGCAGAATTAGGGCTTCCTGTGGCGTGTCAGGTGATCTCATGCGATCGCATGAAGTTATGCCTTCAGGCTCATGCGATCGTATGAGCTGAGGTTTTGGGCCAAGTTACGGGCTGCTACAGTAGCAGGCCCGAGAGTTTTTTAATTTTTTTTTCTGTTTTGATTTTCTGTTTTAAATAAATACGAAATATTTAAATAAAACTCATATTTTTTACAAACTAAAATAAAAATAAAGAAACTTTATAAAACTTAAATATTTAACAAACTCTTAAAAATATTTAATTTTTTTGTTTTTCTTTTTATATTTTTAAAATTTTAAAACGTATTTTTACAAAAGCGTATTTTTTATAAAAGTAAACTAAAAATAAAAATCTTTTTTTTTATATATAGCGTTGCGCTTCCGGCGTTTAAGTTCTCCGGCAGCGGCGCCAAAAATACTTGATGTTAAAGCTAAGGGGTATAAAATACTATTAAATTTTACTAGGAAAAACTATTAAATACGATACAATTTTACACAAGATATTTATTTATTTATAGAATGGATATACTTAAACTTTGCTACAACACTTATAGGCAGTGTACCTAATCGTACAGTAGTGTAGTTTTTAGTAAGTCCGGTTCGTTCCACAGGGAAAATCTTTAAACAAAGCTTAACGCTATATTAGTTTAATTTATAAAAATACAAATATATATAAGTAATATTATTATTATAAAAGGGGGGTTTTTACCGTTTAATGATCGGTTTGTCGATTTTAAAACTTTATTCGCAGTTAAAACATAATGTAAAATATTAGAAATAAATATAACTTAATTTAAAGCGTAAAGTAAATAACGATAATGAAATTGCGATAAATAAAAGTGCAATTAAATATAAACTTGCAATAATTAAAATTGCGATAATTAAAAAGTACGATAATTAAAAGTGTAATTAAATACAATAACAATAAATGAAAGTGCGATAATTAAAAGTGCAATTAAATATAAAATAAAGGAAATTAAATATGAAATAAAAGAATTATGCTTATTTAAACTTCCGTAATCATGATGTTTGACGTGTTGATTTTAGTTTTATACCCATGGGTTAATTGTCCTTTGTCCTGGATTATTTAATATGTCTGTCTGGTTTTTGTCCATAACAGTCCATCAGTCATAAATATAAAGTGCGAGTGTCCTCGTCAAATTATCCTTATACCCGAAGTTAAATATTCCAACTAATTGGGGACTTAAACTGTAACAAGGTTTTAATACTTTGTTTAATAATTACACCAGGTTATCGACTGCGTGTAACCCAAGGTTTTAATACTTTGTTATCAATTATGCCAAGTGTCCTTGTACATAATTTCACCCCTGTTTTAATAGTTCTAGTGACTATTAATCCATTCCCGTGTCCGGTTAAATGAACGATTATTCGTACATATAAATATCCCGCCCATCGTGTTCGATCGAGTGTATATGGTTATTTATAGGGACGTCCAATTGTAAATCTTTATATTAAAATTAACAAACTATCATTTAGTTAAACAAATATAAAGCCCATTAATAGCCCATAGTCTAATTTCCACAAGTGTCGTTCTTTTGTCCAAACTCCAATTATGGTACAAAGCCCAATTACCCAATTTTAGTATTTTTAGCCCAACATCATGATTACTTCGGATTAAATAAGCATAATAATAACTTAGCGATGAGATATTAAATTAAAAAGGTTGAACATAACTTACAATGATTAAAAATAGCGTAGCGTTACACGGACAGAATTTCGACTTACACCCTTACAACATTCACTAACATACCCTTATTATTAGAATTTAAAATTAAAATTAAAATTATAATATATATATATATATATATATATATATATATATATATATATATATATATATATATATATATATATATATATATATATACGTTGTGAGATAGAGAGAAAGATAGATGGATATATGGTGCACCAAAGCTCGATTTTTATAGGCCCGTGAACTGGAAAAGGGCCTCATGCGATCGCATGAGTTTTGCCCTTCCGGCTCATGCGATCGCATGGCCAGCTGGGGAGGCTCAAAAGTCTACAATAACGTGGGCTGCTTATTTATTTATTATATAATATAATATATATAATTAAATTTAATTATATATATATATCATATTATATTCTTGTACTCCGTTGACTTGTAATTTTTAGTCCGTTGCGTCGAGCGTTGAGAGTTGATTTTGGTCCCGGTTCCGGATTTTCGAACGTCCTTGCGTACAATTTAATATCTTGTACTTTGCGTTTTGAATCTTGTACTCTTGTAATTTTGAGACGTTTCTTATCAATAATTGGAACCACTTTGATTGTATTTTGTACTTTTGTGCTTTTTGGTCGTTTGCGTCTTCAATTCGTCGAATCTATCTTTTGTCTTCACCTTTTATTATTTAACCGAATATCACTTGTAAATAGGACAATTGCAACTAAAAGCTTGTCTTTCTTGAGGAATAATGCTATGAAATATATGTTGGTTTTTAGCATTATCAATAAGAAAAATCATTTTCCCAGAAGAACAACTTTTAAATCAAATTTTATCATAGTTTTTAATTAACTAACCCAAAACAGCCCGCGGTGTTACTACGGCGGCGTAAATCCGGTTTTACGGTGTTTTTCGTGTTTCCAGGTTTTAAATCATTAAGTTAGCATATCATATAGATATAGAACATGTGTTTAGTTGATTTTAAAAGTCAAGTTAGAAGGATTAACTTTTGTTTGTGAACAAGTTTAGAATTAACTAAACTATGTTCTAGTGATTACAAGTTTAAACCTTCGAATAAGATAGCTTTATATGTATGAATCGAATGATATTATGAAAATCATTACTACCTCAAGTTTTCTGGATAAAGCTACTGGAAATGAGAAAAATGGATCTAGCTTCAAAGGATCCTTGGATGGCTTGAAAGTTCTTGAAGCAGAATCATGACACGAAAACAGTTCAAGTAAGATTTTCACTCGAAAGAAGATTGTTATAGTTATAGAAATTGAATCAAAGTTTGAATATGAGTATTACCTTGTATTAGAAAGATATTTTACTGTAAATAAGAAAGATTTCTTGAGGTTGGATGATCACTCTACAAGATTGGAAGTAAGCTAGCAAACTTGGAAGTATTCTTGATTTTATGAAACTAGAACTTGTAGAATTTATGAAGAACACTTAGAACTTGAATATAGAACTTGAGAGAGATCAATTAGATGAAGAAAATTGAAGAATGAAAGTGTTTGTAGGTGTTTTTGGTCGTTGGTGTATGGATTAGATATAAAGGATATGTAATTTTGTTTTCACGTAAATAAGTCATGAATGATTACTCATATTTTTGTAATTTTATGAGATATTTCATGCTAGTTGCCAAATGATGGTTCCCACATGTGTTAGGTGACTCACATGGGATGCTAAGAGCTGATCATTGGAGTGTATATACCAATAGTACATACATCTAAAAGCTGTGTATTGTACGAGTATGTATACGGGTGCATACGAGTAGAATTGTTAATGAAACTGAACGAGGATGTAATTGTAAGCATTTTTGTTAAGTAGAAGTATTTTTATAAGTGTCTTGAAGTCTTTCAAAAGTGTATGAATACATATTGAAATACTACATGTATATACATTTTAACTGAGTCGTTAAGTCATCGTTGGTCGTTACATGTAAGTGTTGTTTTGAAACCTTTAGGTTAACGATCTTGTTAAATGTTGTTAACCCAATGTTTATAATATCAAATGAGATTTTATATTATTATATTATCATGATATTATGATGTACGAATATCTCTTTATATGATATATGTACATTAAATGTCGTTACAACGATAATCGTTACATGTATGTCTCGTTTCAAAATCATTAAGTTAGTAGTCTTGTTTTTACATATGTAGTTCATTATTAATATACTTAATGATATGTTTACTTATCATAATATCATGTTAACTATATATATAACCATATATATGTCATCATATAGTTTTTACAAGTTTTAACGTTCGTGAATCACCGGTCAACTTGGGTGGTCAATTGTCTATATGAAACCTATTTCAATTAATCAAGTATTAACAAGTTTGATTGCTTAACATGTTGGAATCACTTAATCATGTAAATAACAATTTCATTTAATATATATATATATAATATATATATATATATATATATAAACATGGAAAAGTTCGGGTCACTACAGTACCTACCAGTTAAATAAATTTCGTCCCGAAATTTTAAGCAGTTGGAGGTGTTGACGTATCTTCTGGAAATAAATGCGGATATTTCTTCTTCATCTGATCTTCTCGTTCCCAGGTGAACTCGGGTCCTCTACGAGCATTCCATCGAACCTTAACAATTGGCATCTTGTTTTGCTTAAGTCTTTTAACCTCACGATCCATTATTTCGACAGGTTCTTCGATGAATTGAAGTTTTTCGTTGATTTGGATTTCATCTAACGAAATAGTGAGATCTTATTTAGCAAAACATATCTTCAAATTCGAGACGTGGAAAGTGTTATGTACAGCCGCGAGTTATTGAGGTAACTCAAGTCGGTAAGCTACTGGTCCGACACGATCAATAATCTTGAATGGTCCGATATACCTTGGATTTAATTTCCCTCGTTTACCAAATTGAACAACGCCTTTCCAAGGTGCAACTTTAAGCATGACCATCTCTTCAATTTCAAATTCTATATCTTTTCTTTTAATGTCAGCGTAGCTCTTTTGTCGACTTTGGGCGGTTTTCAACCGTTGTTGAATTTGGATGATCTTCTCGGTAGTTTCTTGTATTATCTCCTGACCCGTAATCTGTCTATCCCCCACTTCACTCCAACAAATCGGAGACCTGCACTTTCTACCATAAAGTGCTTCAAACGGCACCATCTCAATGTTTGAATGGTAGCTGTTGTTGTAGGAAAATTCTGCTAACGGTAGATGTCGATCCCAACTGTTTCCGAAATCAATAACACATGCTCGTAGCATGTTTTCAAGCGTTTGTATCGTCCTTTCGCTCTGCCCATCAGTTTGTGGATGATAGGCAGTACTCATGTCTAGACGAGTTCCTAATGCTTGCTGTAATGTCTGCCAGAATCTTGAAATAAATCTGCCATCCCTATCAGAGATAATAGAGATTGGTATTCCATGTCTGGAGATGACTTCCTTCAAATACAGTCGTGCTAACTGTAGCGACCCGAACTTTTCCATGTTTATATATATTAATTGAGATTGATATTTACATGATTAAATGTTTCCAACATGTTAAGCAATCAAACTTGTTAAGACTTGATTAATTGAAATAGGTTTCATATAGACAATTGACCACCCAAGTTGACCGGTGATTCACGAACGTTAAAACTTGTAAAAACTATATGATGACATATATATGGTTATATATATAATTAACATGATATTATGATAAGTAAACATATCATTAAGTATATTAACAATGAACTACATATGTAAAAACAAGACTACTAACTTAATGATTTTGAAACGAGACATATATGTAACGATTATCGTTGTAACGACATTTAATGTACATATATCATATTAAGAGATATTCGTACATCATAATATCATGATAATATATTAATTTAAAATCTCTTTTGATATTATAAACATTGGGTTAACAACATTTAACAAGATCGTTAACCTAAAGGTTTCAAAACAACATTTACATGTAACGACTAACGATGACTTAACGACTCAGTTAAAATGTATATACATGTAGTGTTTTAATATGTATTTATACACTTTTGAAAGACTTCAATACACTTATCAAAATACTTCTACTTAACAAAAATGCTTACAATTACATTCTCGTTTAGTTTCATCAACAATTCTACTCGTATGCACCCGTATTCGTACTCGTACAATACACAGCTTTTAGATGTATGTACTATTGGTATATACACTCCAATGATCAGCTCTTAGCAGCCCATGTGAGTCACCTAACACATGTGGGAACCATCATTTGGCAACTAGCATGAAATATCTCATAAGATTACAAAAATATGAGTAATCATTCATGACTTATTTACATGAAAACAAAATTACATATCCTTTATATCTAATCCATACACCAACGACCAAAAACACCTACAAACACTTTAATTCTTCAATTTTCTTCATCTAATTGAACTCTCTCAAGTTCTATCTTCAAGTTCTAAGTGTTCTTCATAAATTCCAAAAGTTCTAGTTTCATAAAATCAAGAATACTTTCAAGTTTGCTAGCTCACTTCCAATCTTGTAAGGTGATCATCCAACCTCAAGAAATCTTTGTTTCTTACAGTAGGTTATCATTCTAATACAAGGTAATAATCATATTCAAACTTTGGTTCAATTTCTATAACTATAACAATCTTATTTCAAGTGATGATCTTACTTGAACTTGTTTTCGTGTCATGATTTTGCTTCAAGAACTTTGAGCCATCCAAGGATCCATTGAAGCTAGATCCATTTTTCTCTTTTCCAGTAGGTTCATCCAAGGAACTTAAGGTAGTAATGATGTTCATAACATCATTCGATTCATACATATAAAGCTATCTTATTCGAAGGTTTAAACTTGTAATCACTAGAACATAGTTTAGTTAATTCTAAACTTGTTCGCAAACAAAAGTTAATCCTTCTAACTTGACTTTTAAAATCAACTAAACACATGTTCTATATCTATATGATATGCTAACTTAATGATTTAAAACCTGGAAACACGAAAAACATCGTAAAACCGGATTTACGCCGTCGTAGTAACACCGCGGGCTGTTTTGGGTTAGTTAATTAAAAACTATGATAAACTTTGATTTAAAAGTTGTTATTCTGAGAAAATGATTTTTATTATGAACATGAAACTATATCCAAAAATTATGGTTAAACTCAAAGTGGAAGTATGTTTTCTAAAATGGTCATCTAGACGTCGTTCTTTCGACTGAAATGACTACCTTTACAAAAACGACTTGTAACTTATTTTTCCGACTAGAAACCTATACTTTTTTTGTTTAGATTCATAAAATAGAGTTCAATATGAAACCATAGCAATTTGATTCACTCAAAACGGATTTAAAATGAAGAAGTTATGGGTAAAACAAGATTGGATAATTTTTCTCATTTTAGCTACGTGAAAATTGGTAACAAATCTATTCCAACCATAACTTAATCAACTTGTATTATATATTATGTAATCTTGAGATACCATAGACACGTATACAATGTTTCGACCTATCATGTCGACACATCTATATATATTTCGGAACAACCATAGACACTCTATATGTGAATGTTGGAGTTAGCTATACAGGGTTGAGGTTGATTCCAAAATATATATAGTTTGAGTTGTGATCAATACTGAGATACGTATACACTGGGTCGTGGATTGATTCAAGATAATATTTATCGATTTATTTCTGTACATCTAACTGTGGACAACTAGTTGTAGGTTACTAACGAGGACAGCTGACTTAATAAACTTAAAACATCAAAATATATTAAAAGTGTTGTAAATATATTTTGAACATACTTTGATATATATGTATATATTGTTATAGGTTTGTGAATCAACCAGTGGCCAAGTCTTACTTCCCGACGAAGTAAAAATCTGTGAAAGTGAGTTATAGTCCCACTTTTAAAATCTAATATTTTTGGGATGAGAATACATGCAGGTTTTATAAATGATTTACAAAATAGACACAAGTACGTGAAACTACATTCTATGGTTGAATTATCGAAATCGAATATGCCCCTTTTTATTAAGTCTGGTAATCTAAGAATTAGGGAACAGACACCCTAATTGACGCGAATCCTAAAGATAGATCTATTGGGCCTAACAAACCCCATCCAAAGTACCGGATGCTTTAGTACTTCGAAATTTATATCATATCCGAAGGGTGTCCCGGAATGATGGGGATATTCTTATATATGCATCTTGTTATTGTCGGTTACCAGGTGTTCACCATATGAATGATTTTTATCTCTATGTATGGGATGTGTATTGAAATATGAAATCTTGTGGTCTATTGTTACGATTTGATATATATAGGTTAAACCTATAACTCACCAACATTTTTGTTGACGTTTAAAGCATGTTTATTCTCAGGTGAATATTAAGAGCTTCCGCTGTTGCATACTAAAATAAGGACAAGATTTGGAGTCCATGTTTGTATGATATTGTGTAAAAACTGCATTCAAGAAACTGATTTCGATGTAACATATTTGTATTGTAAACCATTATGTAATGGTCGTGTGTAAACAGGATATTTTAGATTATCATTATTTGATAATCTACGTAAAGCTTTTTAAACCTTTATTTATGAAATAAAGGTTATGGTTTGTTTTAAAAATGAATGCAGTCTTTGAAAAACGTCTCATATAGAGGTCAAAACCTCGCAACGAAATCAATTAATATGGAACGTTTTTAATCATTAAGAACGGGACATTTCAGTTGGTATCCGAGCGTTGGTCTTAGAGAACCAGAATTTTGCATTAGTGTGTCTTATCGAGTTTGTTAGGATGCATTAGTGAGTCTGGACTTCGACCGTGTTTACTTGAAAAATGATTGCTTAACAAATTTTGTTGGAAACTATATATTTTTAACATATGAATATTATGTGATATATTAATCTCTTAACGCGTTTGATATTATGTGATAGATGTCTACCTCTAGAACAAGTCCCATTGACTCACCTAATAATAATGAAGAGTCAAATGTAAATTGGAATGATTTGTGGACTGATTCACAAGTTCCCGAAGAGGAACCGGAAGAAGAGTCGGAACCGGAAGAAGAATCGGAACCGGAAGAAGAATCGGAACCGGATGAAGAAATAGAACCGGTGGGGGAAATAATAAAACGGTTAAGTAAAAGAAAATCCTCAACCAACCGACCAAAGTTAATTATGGTCAATGGTGTTTCCGCCAAGGAAGCAAAATATTGGGAGGATTACCAATTCTCCGATGAATCGGATTTCGACGAGAATTCCGATGATGTTATAGAAATTACCCCAACTGAATTTAAAAAGGCAAAAGAAAATAATAAGGGAAAGGGCATAAAAATAGAGAAATCTAATTCCAACCCCGATGAACTTTATATGTATCGTCAACCCCCGAAGTCCTTAAGTTGTAACAATGACCCGGGAACCTCTAAACCACCAGGTTTTTCTAAACCAATGTGGATCACGACGGCTCGTATTAGGGGAACATCATATATCCCTAGAAACTTGGCAAAACGAACCAAAACCGAAGAAGAAGAAACGAGCGAGTCGGAATAAGATAGTTGTATTCGTGTGGTGTAATATATGTAATATAGTGTTCGTATGCTTTATGATATATGTAAAAATTGCTTGTATTAATAAGTATTTTTTTATGAATCTAACTCTTGTCTATTTTACAGTTTAAAAACACAAAATGGATAGACAACCCAATATTTTAAGAGACCTACCCGGAGACATGATTGATGAAATCTTGTCTAGAGTCGGCCAGAATTCCTCGGCACAACTATTTAAGGCGAGATCAGTTTGTAAGACATTCGAAGAACGTTCCAAGAATGTCTTGGTCTATAAGAGACTTTCGTTTGAAAGATGGGGGATATCACATTGGGAAACCCATAAGTTACGATGTGTTTACTTTGACGCATATATTGCGGGGAACCCAAATGCTATTTTACGCAACGGGTTAAGAAATTATTTTGACTCAATATATCCGAATATTGGACTTCGTGATTTAGAAAAAGCGGCTAACATGCAACATAAAGAAGCATGTTATGCTTACGGATTAGTAATGTTCGCTTCTCACCAAAGTGAGAACAAGAACATCGGGCTACAACTATTAAACAAAACGTTTCCACAAGTGACGGAGTCGGTAATTGGGGTAAGAAATGAGGTTTTTAGATTATTACGGGACTGTTGGACATTACGTAACCCTCGTCCCTTTGATGACGTTACAACACGCTGTCTTATCAACGGCCATAACGGTTATGTTGCACAAGACCAAGGATGGGAAGTAGTCCTAGTAAAACCAGAATGCATGACTTGTTTCTGGACGTATGAATTACGTGTCTTTATTGCCTTTGCTGAACGACTTGTGTACTAGCTAGAATTATCTTCACAACTATCTTGTATCAAAGTTATTGTGTGCTATATTTCATGCTTTATGTAAAATAAGCGGTATTGTAAGTTTGTAAAATATTGTATAAAAGTTTGAACGCGAAATATTATTATAATCAGTTTTTCATATAGAATTGTAGTAGTTGAATTGTATATTAGCTACTAAGTATGAACTTAACGGGTAGGTACTACCCGAATTTAATCTTATAAAACGCTAATATGAAGAAAAAGCTTTTATAAATGAGTTCATATTATGCTACGAAATACTATTAACTACTCTTAATATTCTGTATGATTAACTCGTTCCATTTAACTATTTTGAAGGAAATGGCACCGACTACTCGACACACCGTGAATATGAATGAAGAGGAATTCCGTACTTTTCTAGCTTCAAACATAGCCGCAGTACAGGCTGCGCTACATACCAACAATAACCTTGGATCTAGCAGTACAGGAAATCGTGTAGGATGCACCTACAAAGAATTCACTGCCTGCAAACCTTTGGAATTTGATGGAACCGAAGGACCGATCGGATTGAAACGGTGGACCGAGAAGGTCGAATCGGTGTTTGCCATAAGTAAGTGTACTGAAGAGGACAAAGTAAAGTACGCTACGCATACCTTCACAGGTTCTGCGTTAACATGGTGGAATACCTATCTAGAGCAAGTGGGACAAGACGATGCGTACGCACTACCGTGGTCAGCATTCAAGCACTTGATGAACGAGAAGTACCGTCCCAGAACCGAGGTCAATAAGCTCAAGACAGAACTTAGAGGGTTACGAACCCAAGGATTTGATATTACCACGTACGAAAGACGATTCACAGAATTGTGCCTATTGTGTCCGGGAGCATTCGAAGATGAGGAAGAGAAGATCGACGCGTTTGTGAAAGGATTACCGGAAAGAATCCAAGAAGATATAAGTTCACACGAGCCCGCCTCCATACAACAGGCATGTAGAATGGCTCACAAACTCGTGAACCAAATTGAAGAAAGAATTAAAGAACAGACTGCTGAAGAGGCCAATGTGAAGCAAGTCAAAAGAAAGTGGGAGGAAAACGGTGATAAGAATCACCAATACAACAACAACAGCAATTACAACAATAATCGCAACAATTATCCCAACAATCGCAACATCAATCGCAACTACAACAAACGGCCCAACAACAACAACAACAACAACAACAACAACAACTACAACAATCATCCCAACAACAATAATAACCGCAACAACAACAACAATCAGAAGCAGCTATGCCAAAGGTGTGAAAAGAATCACTCGGGGTTCTGCACCAAATTTTGCAACAAGTGTAAAAGAAATGGTCATAGCGCGGCGAAGTGTGAGGTCTACGGACCAGGGGTTAATAGAACGAAAGGAACAAATGGTGTCGGAACGAGTAATGGCGGAGCAAGTAGTGTCGGAGCAAGTTATGCCAATGTAGTTTGTTATAAATGTGGAAAACCGGGCCACATTATTAGAAATTGCCCGAACCAGGAGAACACGAATGGACAAGGCCGTGGAAGAGTTTTCAATATTAATGCGGCAGAGGCACAGGAAGACCCGGAGCTTGTTACGGGTACGTTTCTTATTGACAATAAATCTGCTTACGTTTTATTTGATTCGGGTGCGGATAGAAGCTATATGAGTAGAGATTTTTGTGCTAAATTAAGTTGTCCATTGACGCCTTTGGATAGTAAATTTTTACTCGAATTAGCAAATGGTAAATTAATTTCAGCAGATAATATATGTCGGAATCGAGAAATTAAACTGGTTAGCGAAACATTTAAGATTGATTTGATACCAGTAGAGTTAGGGAGTTTTGATGTGATAATCGGTATGGACTGGTTGAAAGAAGTGAAAGCGGAGATCGTTTGTTACAAAAATGCAATTCGCATTATACGAGAAAAAGGAAAACCCTTAATGGTGTACGGAGAAAAGGGCAACACGAAGCTACATCTTATTAGTAATTTGAAAGCACAAAAACTAATAAGAAAAGGTTGCTATGCTGTTCTAGCACACGTCGAGAAAGTACAAACTGAAGAAAAGAGCATCAATGATGTTCCCATTGCAAAAGAATTTCCCGATGTATTTCCGAAAGAATTACCGGGATTACCCCCACATCGATCCGTTGAATTTCAAATAGATCTTGTACCAGGAGCTGCACCAATAGCTCGTGCTCCTTACAGACTCGCACCCAGCGAGATGAAAGAACTGCAAAGCCAATTACAAGAACTTTTAGAGCGTGGTTTCATTCGACCAAGCACATCACCGTGGGGAGCTCCTATTTTGTTTGTCAAGAAGAAAGATGGTACATTCAGGTTGTGTATCGACTACCGAGAGTTGAACAAACTTACCATCAAGAACCGCTACCCACTACCGAGAATCGACGACTTATTTGATCAACTACAAGGCTCGTCTGTTTATTCAAAGATTGACTTACGTTCCGGGTATCATCAAATGCGGGTGAAAGAAGATGATATTCCAAAGACTGCTTTCAGAACACGTTACGGTCATTACGAGTTTATGGTCATGCCGTTTGGTTTAACTAATGCACCAGCTGTGTTCATGGACCTTATGAACCGAGTGTGTGGACCATACCTTGACAAGTTTGTCATTGTTTTCATTGATGACATACTTATTTACTCAAAGAATGACCAAGAGCACGGTGAACATTTGAGAAAGGTGTTAGAAGTATTGAGGAAGGAAGAATTGTACGCTAAGTTTTCAAAGTGTGCATTTTGGTTGGAAGAAGTTCAATTCCTCGGTCACATAGTGAACAAAGAAGGTATTAAGGTGGATCCGGCAAAGATAGAAACTGTTGAAAAGTGGGAAACCCCGAAAACTCCGAAACACATACGCCAGTTTTTAGGACTAGCTGGTTACTACAGAAGGTTCATCCAAGACTTTTCCAGAATAGCAAAACCCTTGACTGCATTAACGCATAAAGGGAAGAAATTTGAATGGAATGATGAACAAGAGAAAGCGTTTCAGTTATTGAAGAAAAAGCTAACTACGGCACCTATATTGTCATTGCCTGAAGGGAATGATGATTTTGTGATTTATTGTGACGCATCAAAGCAAGGTCTCGGTTGTGTATTAATGCAACGAACGAAGGTGATTGCTTATGCGTCTAGACAATTGAAGATTCACGAACAAAATTATACGACGCATGATTTGGAATTAGGCGCGGTTGTTTTTGCATTAAAGACTTGGAGGCACTACTTATATGGGGTCAAAAGTATTATATATACCGACCACAAAAGTCTTCAACACATATTTAATCAGAAACAACTGAATATGAGGCAGCGTAGGTGGATTGAATTATTGAATGATTACGATTTTGAGATTCGTTACCACCCGGGGAAGGCAAATGTGGTAGCCGATGCCTTGAGCAGGAAGGATAGAGAACCCATTCGAGTAAAATCTATGAATATAATGATTCATAATAACATTACTACTCAAATAAAGGAGGCGCAACAAGGAGTTTTAAAAGAGGGAAATTTAAAGGATGAAATACCCAAAGGATCGGAGAAGCATCTTAATATTCGGGAAGACGGAACCCGGTATAGGGCTGAAAGGATTTGGGTACCAAAATTTGGAGATATGAGAGAAATGGTACTTAGAGAAGCTCATAAAACCAGATACTCAATACATCCTGGAACGGGGAAGATGTACAAGGATCTCAAGAAACATTTTTGGTGGCCGGGTATGAAAGCCGATGTTGCTAAATACGTAGGAGAATGTTTGACGTGTTCTAAGGTCAAAGCTGAGCATCAGAAACCATCAGGTCTACTTCAACAACCCGAAATCCCGGAATGGAAATGGGAAAACATTACCATGGATTTCATCACTAAATTGCCAAGGACTGCAAGTGGTTTTGATACTATTTGGGTAATAGTTGATCGTCTAACCAAATCAGCACACTTCCTACCAATAAGAGAAGATGACAAGATGGAGAAGTTAGCACGACTGTATTTGAAGGAAGTCGTCTCCAGACATGGAATACCAATCTCTATTATCTCTGATAGGGATGGCAGATTTATTTCAAGATTCTGGCAGACATTACAGCAAGCATTAGGAACTCGTCTAGACATGAGTACTGCCTATCATCCACAAACTGATGGGCAGAGCGAAAGGACGATACAAACGCTTGAAGACATGCTACGAGCATGTGTTATTGATTTCGGAAACAGTTGGGATCGACATCTACCGTTAGCAGAATTTTCCTACAACAACAGCTACCATTCAAGCATTGAGATGGCGCCGTTTGAAGCACTTTATGGTAGAAAGTGCAGGTCTCCGATTTGTTGGAGTGAAGTGGGGGATAGACAGATTACGGGTCCAGAGATTATACAAGAAACTACCGAGAAGATCATCCAAATTCAACAACGGTTGAAAACCGCCCAAAGTCGACAAAAGAGCTACGCTGACATTAAAAGAAAAGATATAGAATTTGAAATTGGAGAGATGGTCATGCTTAAAGTTTCACCTTGGAAAGGCGTTGTTCGATTTGGTAAACGAGGGAAATTAAATCCAAGGTATATTGGACCATTCAAGATTATTGATCGTGTCGGACCAGTAGCTTACCGACTTGAGTTACCTCAACAACTCGCGGCTGTACATAACACTTTCCACGTCTCGAATTTGAAGAAATGTTTTGCTAAAGAAGATCTCACTATTCCGTTAGATGAAATCCAAATCAACGAAAAACTTCAATTCATCGAAGAACCCGTCGAAATAATGGATCGTGAGGTTAAAAGACTTAAGCAAAACAAGATACCAATTGTTAAGGTTCGATGGAATGCTCGTAGAGGACCCGAGTTCACCTGGGAGCGTGAAGATCAGATGAAGAAGAAATACCCGCATCTATTTCCAGAAGATTCGTCAACACCTTCAACAGCTTAAAATTTCGGGACGAAATTTATTTAACGGGTAGGTACTGTAGCGACCCGAACTTTTCCATGTTTATATATATTAATTGAGATTGATATTTACATGATTAAATGTTTCCAACATGTTAAGCAATCAAACTTGTTAAGACTTGATTAATTGAAATAGGTTTCATATAGACAATTGACCACCCAAGTTGACCGGTGATTCACGAACGTTAAAACTTGTAAAAACTATATGATGACATATATATGGTTATATATATAATTAACATGATATTATGATAAGTAAACATATCATTAAGTATATTAACAATGAACTACATATGTAAAAACAAGACTACTAACTTAATGATTTTGAAACGAGACATATATGTAACGATTATCGTTGTAACGACATTTAATGTACATATATCATATTAAGAGATATTCGTACATCATAATATCATGATAATATATTAATTTAAAATCTCTTTTGATATTATAAACATTGGGTTAACAACATTTAACAAGATCGTTAACCTAAAGGTTTCAAAACAACATTTACATGTAACGACTAACGATGACTTAACGACTCAGTTAAAATGTATATACATGTAGTGTTTTAATATGTATTTATACACTTTTGAAAGACTTCAATACACTTATCAAAATACTTCTACTTAACAAAAATGCTTACAATTACATTCTCGTTTAGTTTCATCAACAATTCTACTCGTATGCACCCGTATTCGTACTCGTACAATACACAGCTTTTAGATGTATGTACTATTGGTATATACACTCCAATGATCAGCTCTTAGCAGCCCATGTGAGTCACCTAACACATGTGGGAACCATCATTTGGCAACTAGCATGAAATATCTCATAAGATTACAAAAATATGAGTAATCATTCATGACTTATTTACATGAAAACAAAATTACATATCCTTTATATCTAATCCATACACCAACGACCAAAAACACCTACAAACACTTTAATTCTTCAATTTTCTTCATCTAATTGAACTCTCTCAAGTTCTATCTTCAAGTTCTAAGTGTTCTTCATAAATTCCAAAAGTTCTAGTTTCATAAAATCAAGAATACTTTCAAGTTTGCTAGCTCACTTCCAATCTTGTAAGGTGATCATCCAACCTCAAGAAATCTTTGTTTCTTACAGTAGGTTATCATTCTAATACAAGGTAATAATCATATTCAAACTTTGGTTCAATTTCTATAACTATAACAATCTTATTTCAAGTGATGATCTTACTTGAACTTGTTTTCGTGTCATGATTTTGCTTCAAGAACTTTGAGCCATCCAAGGATCCATTGAAGCTAGATCCATTTTTCTCTTTTCCAGTAGGTTCATCCAAGGAACTTAAGGTAGTAATGATGTTCATAACATCATTCGATTCATACATATAAAGCTATCTTATTCGAAGGTTTAAACTTGTAATCACTAGAACATAGTTTAGTTAATTCTAAACTTGTTCGCAAACAAAAGTTAATCCTTCTAACTTGACTTTTAAAATCAACTAAACACATGTTCTATATCTATATGATATGCTAACTTAATGATTTAAAACCTGGAAACACGAAAAACATCGTAAAACCGGATTTACGCCGTCGTAGTAACACCGCGGGCTGTTTTGGGTTAGTTAATTAAAAACTATGATAAACTTTGATTTAAAAGTTGTTATTCTGAGAAAATGATTTTTATTATGAACATGAAACTATATCCAAAAATTATGGTTAAACTCAAAGTGGAAGTATGTTTTCTAAAATGGCCATCTAGACGTCGTTCTTTCGACTGAAATGACTACCTTTACAAAAACGACTTGTAACTTATTTTTCCGACTATAAACCTATAATATTTCTGTTTATATTCATAAAATAGAGTTCAATGTGAAACCATAGCAATTTGATTCACTCAAAACGGATTTAAAATGAAGAAGTTATGGGTAAAACAAGATTGGATAATTTTTCTCATTTTAGCTACGTGAAAATTGGTAACAAATCTATTCCAACCATAACTTAATCAACTTGTATTATATATTATGTAATCTTGAGATACCATAGACACGTATACAATGTTTCGACCTATCATGTCGACACATCTATATATATTTCGGAACAACCATAGACACTCTATATGTGAATGTTGGAGTTAGCTATACAGGGTTGAGGTTGATTCCAAAATATATATAGTTTGAGTTGTGATCAATACTGAGATACGTATACACTGGGTCGTGGATTGATTCAAGATAATATTTATCGATTTATTTCTGTACATCTAACTGTGGACAACTAGTTGTAGGTTACTAACGAGGACAGCTGACTTAATAAACTTAAAACATCAAAATATATTAAAAGTGTTGTAAATATATTTTGAACATACTTTGATATATATGTATATATTGTTATAGGTTTGTGAATCAACCAGTGGCCAAGTCTTACTTCCCGACGAAGTAAAAATCTGTGAAAGTGAGTTATAGTCCCACTTTTAAAATCTAATATTTTTGGGATGAGAATACATGCAGGTTTTATAAATGATTTACAAAATAGACACAAGTACGTGAAACTACATTCTATGGTTGAATTATCGAAATCGAATATGCCCCTTTTTATTAAGTCTGGTAATCTAAGAATTAGGGAACAGACACCCTAATTGACGCGAATCCTAAAGATAGATCTATTGGGCCTAACAAACCCCATCCAAAGTACCGGATGCTTTAGTACTTCGAAATTTATATCATATCCGAAGGGTGTCCCGGAATGATGGGGATATTCTTATATATGCATCTTGTTATTGTCGGTTACCAGGTGTTCACCATATGAATGATTTTTATCTCTATGTATGGGATGTGTATTGAAATATGAAATCTTGTGGTCTATTGTTACGATTTGATATATATAGGTTAAACCTATAACTCACCAACATTTTTGTTGACGTTTAAAGCATGTTTATTCTCAGGTGAATATTAAGAGCTTCCGCTGTTGCATACTAAAATAAGGACAAGATTTGGAGTCCATGTTTGTATGATATTGTGTAAAAACTGCATTCAAGAAACTGATTTCGATGTAACATATTTGTATTGTAAACCATTATGTAATGGTCGTGTGTAAACAGGATATTTTAGATTATCATTATTTGATAATCTACGTAAAGCTTTTTAAACCTTTATTTATGAAATAAAGGTTATGGTTTGTTTTAAAAATGAATGCAGTCTTTGAAAAACGTCTCATATAGAGGTCAAAACCTCGCAACGAAATCAATTAATATGGAACGTTTTTAATCATTAAGAACGGGACATTTCACTAACTTCTCCATCTTGTCATCTTCTCTTATTGGCAGGAAGTGTGCTGATTTGGTGAGACGATCAACTATTACCCAAATAGTATCAAAACCACTTGCAGTCCTTGGCAATTTAGTGATGAAATCTATGGTAATGTTTTCTCATTTCCATTCCAGGATTTTGGGTTGTTGAAGTAGACCTGATGGTTTCTGATGCTCAGCTTTGACCTTAGAACATGTCAAACATTCTTCTACGTATTTAGCAACATCGGCTTTCATACCCGGCCACCAAAAATGTTTCTTGAGATCCTTGTACATCTTCCCCGTTCCAGGATGTATTGAGTATCTGGTTTTATGAGCTTCTCTAAGTACCATTTCTCTCATATCTCTAAATTTTGGTACCCAAATCCTTTAAGCCCTATACCGGGTTCCGTCTTCCCGAATATTAAGATGCTTCTCCGATCCTTTGGGTATTTCATCCTTTAAATTTCCCTCTTTTAAAACTCCTTGTTGCGCCTCCTTTATGTAGTGACCCGAACTTTTCCATGTTTATATATATTAATTGAGATTGATATTTATATGATTAAATGTTTCCAACATGTTAAGCAATCAAACTTGTTAAGACTTGATTAATTGAAATATGTTTCATATAGACAATTGACCACCCAAGTTGACCGGTGATTCACGAACGTTAAAACTTGTAAAAACTATATGATGACATATATATGGATATATATATATATATAGTTAACATGATACTATGATAATTAAACATATCATTAAGTATATTAACAATGAACTACATATGTAAAAACAAGACTACTAACTTAATGATTTTTAAACGAGACATATATGTAACGATTATCGTTGTAAAGATATTTAATGTATATATATCATATTAAGAGATATTCATACATGATAATATCATGATAATATAATAATTTAAAATCTCTTTTGATATTATAAACATTGGGTTAACAACATTTAACAAGATCGTTAACCTAAAGGTTTCAAAACAACACTTACATGTAACGACTAACGATGACTTAACGACTCAGTTAAAATGTATATACATGTAGTGTTTTAATATGTATTTATACACTTTTGAAAGACTTCAATACACTTATCAAAATACTTCTACTTAACAAAAATGCTTACAATTACATCCTCGTTCAGTTTCATCAACAATTCTACTCGTATGCACCCGTATTCGTACTTGTACAATACACAGCTTTTAGATGTATGTACTATTGGTATATACACTCCAATGATCAGCTCTTAGCAGCCCATGTGAGTCACCTAACACATGTGGGAACCATCATTTGGCAACTAGCATGAAATATCTCATAAAATTACAAAAATATGAGTAATCATTCATGACTTATTTACATGAAAACAAAATTACATATCCTTTATAACTAATCCATACACCAACGACCAAAAACACCTACAAACACTTTCATTCTTCAATTTTCTTCATCTAATTGATCTCTCTCAAGTTCTATCTTTAAGTTCTAAGTGTTCTTCATATATTCTACAAGTTCTAGTTACATAAAATCAAGAATACTTTCAAGTTTGCTAGCTCACTTCCAATCTTGTAAGGTGATCATCCAACCTCAAGAAATCTTTGTTTCTTACAGTAGGTTATCATTCTAATACAAGGTAATAATCATATTCAAACTTTGGTTCAATTTCTATAACTATAACAATCTTATTTCAAGTGATGATCTTACTTGAACTTGTTTTCGTGTCATGATTCTGCTTCAAGAACTTCGAGCCATCCAAGAATCCGTGGAAGCTAGATCCATTTTTCTCTTTTCCAGTAGGTTTATCCAAGGAACTTAAGGTAGTAATGATGTTCATAACACCATTCGATTCATACATATAAAGCTATCTTATTCGAAGGTTTAAACTTGTAATCACTAGAACATAGTTTAGTTAATTCTAAACTTATTCGCAAACAAAAGTTAATCCTTCTAAATTGACTTTTAAAATCAACTAAACACATGTTCTATATCTATATGATATGCTAACTTAATGATTTAAAACCTGGAAACACGAAAAATACCGTAAAACCGGATTTACGCCGTCGTAGTAACACCGCGGGCTGTTTTGGGTTAGTTAATTAAAAACTATGATAAACTTTGATTTAAAAGTTGTTATTCTGGGAAAATGATTTTTATTATGAACATGAAACTATATCCAAAAATTATGGTTAAACTCAAAGTGGAAGTATGTTTTCTAAAATGGCCATCTAGACGTCGTTCTTTCGACTGAAATGACTACCTTTACAAAAACGACTTGTAACTTATTTTTCCGACTATAAACCTATAATATTTCTGTTTATATTCATAAAATAGAGTTCAATGTGAAACCATAGCAATTTGATTCACTCAAAACGGATTTAAAATGAAGAAGTTATGGGTAAAACAAGATTGGATAATTTTTCTCATTTTAGCTACGTGAAAATTGGTAACAAATCTATTCCAACCATAACTTAATCAACTTATATTGTATATTATGTAATCTTGAGATACCATAGACACGTATACAATATTTCGACCTATCACGTCGACACATCTATATATATTTCGGAACAACCATAGACACTCTATATGTGAATGTTGGAGTTAGCTATACAGGGTTGAGGTTGATTCCAAAATATATATAGTTTGAGTTGTGATCAATACTGAGATACGTATACACTGGGTCGTGGATTGATTCAAGATAATATTTATCGATTTATTTCTGTACATCTAACTGTGGACAACTAGTTGTAGGTTACTAACGAGGACAACTGACTTAATAAACTTAAAACATCAAAATATATTAAAAGTGTTGTAAATATATTTTGAACATACTTTGATATATATGTATATATTGTTATAGGTTCGTGAATCAACCAGTGGCCAAGTCTTACTTCCCGACGAAGTAAAAATCTGTGAAAGTGAGTTATAGTCCCACTTTTAAAATCTAATATTTTTGGGATGATAATACATGCAGGTTTTATAAATGATTTACAAAATAGACACAAGTACGTGAAACTACATTCTATGGTTGAATTATCGAAATCGAATATGCCCCTTTTTATTAAGTCTGGTAATCTAAGAATTAGGGAACAGACACCCTAATTGACGCGAATCCTAAAGATAGATCTATTGGGCCTAACAAACCCCATCCAAAGTACCGGATGCTTTAGTACTTCGAAATTTATATCATATCCGAAGGGTGTCCCGGAATGATGGGGATATTCTTATATATGCATCTTGTTAATGTCGGTTACTAGGTGTTCACCATATGAATGATTTTTATCTCTATGTATGGGATGTGTATTGAAATATGAAATCTTTTGGTCTATTATTATGATTTGATATATATAGGTTAAACCTATAACTCACCAACATTTTTGTTGATGTTTTAAGCATGTTTATTCTCAGGTGATTATTAAGAGCTTCTGCTATTGCATACTTAAATAAGGACGAGATTTGGAGTCCATGCTTGTATGATATTGTGTAAAAACTGCATTCAAGAAACTTATTTTGTTGTAACATATTTGTATTGTAAACCATTATGTAATGGTCGTGTGTAAACAGGATATTTTAGATTATCATTAATTGATAATCTACGTAAAGATTTTTAAACCTTTATTGATGAAATAAAGGTTATGGTTTGTTTTAAAATGAATGCAGTCTTTGAAAAACGTCTCATATAGAGGTCAAAACCTCGCAACGAAATCAATTAATATGGAACGTTTTTAATCAATAAGAACGGGACATTTCACTTTATTTGAGTAGTAAGGTTATTGTGAATCATTATATTCATAGATTTTACTCGAATGGGTTCTCTGTCCTTCCTGCTCAAGGCGTCGGCTACAACATTTGCCTTCCCCGGGTGGTAACGAATCTCAAAGTCGTAATCATTCAACAATTCAATCCACCTACGCTGCCTCATATTCAGTTGTTTCTGATTAAATATGTGTTGAAGACTTCTGTGGTCGGTATATATAATACTTTTGACCCCATATAAGTAGTGCCTCCAAGTCTTTAATGCAAAAACAACCGCGCCTAATTCCAAATCATGCGTCTTATAATTTTGTTCGTGAATCTTCAATTGTCTAGACGCATAAGCAATCACCTTTGTTCGTTGCATTAATACACAATCGAGACCTTGCTTTGATGCGTCACAATAAATCACAAAATCATCATTCCCTTCAGGCAATGACAATATAGGTGCCGTAGTTAGCATTTTCTTCAATAATTGAAACGCTTTCTCTTGTTCATCCTTCCATTCAAATTTCTTCCCTTTATGCGTTAATGCAGTCAAGGGTTTTGCTATTCTGGAAAAGTCTTGGATGAACCTTATGTAGTAACCAGCTAGTCCTAAAAACTGGCGTATGTGTTTCGGAGTTTTCGGGGTTTCCCACTTTTCAACAGTTTCTATCTTTGCTGGATCCACCTTAATACCTTCTTTGTTCACTATGTGACCGAGGAATTGAACTTCTTCCAACCAAAATGCACACTTTGAAAACTTAGCATACAATTCTTCCTTCCTCAATACTTCTAACACCTTTCTCAAATGTTCACCGTGTTCTTGGTCATTCTTTGAGTAAATAAGTATGTCATCAATGAAAACAATGACAAACTTGTCAAGGTATGGTCCACACACTCGGTTCATAAGGTCCATGAAAACAGCTGGTGCATTAGTTAAACCAAACGGCATGACCATAAACTCGTAATGACTGTAACATGTTTTGAAAGCAGTCTTTGGAATATCATCTTCTTTCACCCGCATTTGATGATACCCGGAACGTAAGTCAATCTTTGAATAAACAGACGAGCCTTGTAGTTGATCAAATAAGTCGTCAATTCTCGGTAGTGGGTAGCAGTTCTTGATGGTAAGTTTGTTCAACTCTCGGTAGTCGATACACAACCTGAATGTACCATCTTTCTTCTTGATAAACAATGCAGGAGCTCCCCACGGTGATGTGCTTGGTCGAATGAAACCACGCTCTAAAAGTTCTTGTAATTTGCTTTGCAGTTCTTTCATCTCGCTGGGTGCGAGTCTGTAAGGAGCACGAGCTATTGGTGCAGCTCCTCGTACAAGATCTATTTGAAATTCAACGGATCGATGTGGGGGTAATCCCGGTAATTCTTTCGGAAATACATCGGGAAATTCTTTTGCGATGGGAACATCATTGATGCTCTTTTCTTCAGTTTGTACTTTCTCGACGTGTGCTAGAACAGCAGAGCAACCTTTTCTTATTAGTTTTTATGCCTTCAAATTACTAATAAGATGTAGCTTCGTGTTGCCCTTTTCTCCGTACACCATTAAGGGTTTTCCTTTTTCTCGTATAATGCGAATTGCATTTTTGTAACAAACGATCTCTGCTTTCATTTCTTTCAACCAGTCCATACCGATTATCACATCAAAACTCCCTAACTCTACTGGTATCAAGTCAATCTTAAATGTTTCGCTAACCAGTTTAATTTCTAGATTCCGACATATATTATCTGCTGAAATTAATTTACCATTTGCTAATTCGAGTAAAAATTTACTATCCAAAGGCGTCAATGGACAACTTAATTTAGCACAAAAAATCTCTACTCATATAGCTTCTATCCGTACCCGAATCAAATAAAACGTAAGCAGATTTATTGTCAATAAGAAACGTACCCGTAACAAGCTCCGGGTCTTCCTGTGCCTCTGCCGCATTAATATTGAAAACTCTTCCGCGGCCTTGTCCATTCATGTTCTCCTGGTTCGGGCAATTTCTAATAATGCGGCCCGGTTTTCCACATTTATAACAAACTACATTGGCATAACTTGCTCCGACACTACTTGCTCCGCCATTACTCGTTCCGACACCATTTGTTCCTTTCGTTCTGTTAACCCCTGGTTCGTAGACCTCACACTTCGCCGCGCTATAACCATTTCTTTAACACTTGTTGCAAAATTTGGTGCAGAACCCCGAGTGATACTTTTCACACCTTTGGCATAGCTGCTTCTGATTGTTGTTGTTGTTGTTGCGGTTATTATTGTTGTTGGGATGATTGTTGTAGTTGCTGTTGTTGTTGTTGTTGTTGTTGTTGTTGTTGTTATTGGGCCGTTTGTTGTAGTTGCGATTGCTGTTGCGATTGTTGGGATAGTTGTTGCGATTATTGTTGTAATTGCTGTTGTTGTATTGGTGATTCTCATCACCGTTTTTCTCCCACTTTCTTTTGACTTGCTTCACATTGGCCTCTTCAGCAGTCTGTTCTTTAATTCTTTCTTCAATCTGGTTCACTAGTTTGTGAGCCATTCTACATGCCTGTTGTATGGAGGCGGGCTTGTGTGAACTTATATCTTCTTGGATTCTTTCCGGTAATTCTTTCACAAACGCGTCAATATTCTCTTCCTCATCTTCGAACGCTCCCGGACACAATAGGCATAATTCTGTGAATCGTCTTTCGTACGTGGTAATATCAAATCCTTGGGTTCGTAACCCTCTAAGTTCTGTCTTGAGCTTATTGACCTCGGTTCTGGGACGGTACTTCTCGTTCATCAAGTGCTTGAATGCTGACCACGGTAGTGCGTAAGCATCATCTTGTCCCACTTGCTCTAGATAGGTATTCCACCATGTTAACGCAGAACCTGTGAAGGTATGCGTAGCATACTTCACTTTGTCCTCTTCAGTACACTTACTTATGGAAAACACCGATTCGACCTTCTCGGTCCATCGTTTCAATCCGATCGGTCCTTCGGTTCCATCAAATTCCAAAGGTTTGCAGGCAGTGAATTCTTTGTAGGTGCTTCCTACACGATTTCCTGTACTGCTAGATCCAAGGTTATTGTTTGGTATGTAGCGTAGCCTGTACTGCGGCTATGTTTGAAGCAAGAAAGGCACGAAATTCCTCTTCGCTCATATTCAAGGTGTGTCGAGTAGTCGGTGCCATTTCCTTCATAATAGTCAAATGAAACGAGTTAATCATATAGAATATCAAGAGTAGTCAATAGTATTTCGTAGCGTAATATGAACTTATTTATAAAAGCTCTTTCTTCATATTAGCGTTTTATACTCTTTAATTCGGGCAGTACCTACCCGTTAAGTTCATACTTAGTACATTTCAACTACTACAATTCTATATGAAAAACTAATCACAAAAACAAACAAAAAAAATATATCATATTCAAGCCTTTATACAATTACTTGCAAACTTACAATACCGCTATTTTATATATAGCATGAAATATAGCACATAAAACTTTGATACAAAGTAGTTGCGAAGATAATTCTAGTTAATAAATAAGGCGTTCAGCAAAGGCAATAAAGACACGTAATTCATACGTCCAGAAACAAGTCATGCATTCTGGTTTTTCTAATACCACTTCTCATCCTTGGTTTTATGGAACATAACCGTTGTGACTGATAGTAAGACAATGTGTTGTAACGTCGTCAAAAGGATGAAGGTTACGTAATGACCAACAGTCTCGTAATAACCTAAAAACCTCATTTCTTACCCCAATTACCGACTCCGTCACTTGTGGGAACGTTTTGTTTAATAGTTGTAGCCCGATGTTCTTGTTCTCACTTTGGTGAGAAGCGAACATTACTAACCCGTAAACATAACATGCTTCTTTATGTTGCATGTTAGTCGCTTTTTCTAAATCACGAAGTCCTATATTCGGATATATTGAGTCAAAATAATTTCTTAATCCGTTGCGTAAAATAGCATTTGGGTTCCCCGCAATATATGCGTCAAAGTAAACACATCGTAACTTATGGATTTTCCAATGTGATATCCCCCATATTTTGAACGAAAGCCTTTTATAAACCAAGGCATTCTTGGAACGTTCTTCGAATGTCTTACAAACTGATCTCGTCTTAAATAGTTGTGCCGAGGAATTCTGACCGACTCTAGACAAGATTTCATCAATCATGTCTCCGGGTAGGTCTCTTAAAATATTGGGTTGTCTAACCTATTTGTGTTTTTATACTGTAAAATAGACAAGAGTTAGATTCATAAAAAAAAAAATACTTATTAATACAAGCAATTTTTACATATATCATAAAGCATAAGCACACTATATTACATATATTACACCACACGAATACAACTATCTTATTCCGACTCGTTCGTTTCTTCTTCTTCGGTTTTGGTTCGTTTTCCCAAGTTTCTAGGGATATATGATGTTCCCCTAATACGAGTCATCGTTTTCCACATTGGTTTAGAAAAACCTGGTGGTTTAGAGGTTCCCGGGTTATTGTCACAACTTAAGAAATACGAGTGTTGACGATACATATAAAGTTCATCGGGTTTGGAATCAAATTTCTCTATTTTTATGCCCTTTCCCTTATTGTTCTCTTTTGCCTTATTAAATTGTGTTGGGGCAATTTCTATAACATCATCGGAATCCTTGTCGGGATCCGATTCATCGGAGAATTGGTAATCCTCCCAATACTTTGCTTCCTTGGCGGAAACACCATTGACCATAATTAACTTTGGTCGGTTGGTTGAGGATTTTCTTCTACTTAACCATTTTATTATTTCTCGCACTGGTTCTATTTCTTCTTCCGATTCCGATTCTTCTTCCGGTTCCGATTCTTCTTCCGGTTCCGACTCTTCTTCCGATTCCTCTTCGGGAACTTGTGAATCAGTCCACGAATCATTCCAATTTACATTTGACTCTTCATTATTATTAGGTGAGTCAATGGGACTTGTTCTAGAGGTAGACATCTATCACATAATATCAAACGCGTTAAGAGATTAATATATCACATAATATTCACATGTTAAAAATATATAGTTTCAAACAAAATTTGTTAAGCAATCATTTTTCAAGTAAACACGGTCGAAGTCCAGACTCACTAATGCATCTTAACAAACTCGATAAGACACACTAATGCAAAAATCTGGTTCTCTAAGACCAACGCTCGGATGCCAACTGAAATGTCCCGTTCTTATTGATTAAAAACGTTCCATATTAATTAATTTCGTTGCGAGGTTTTGACCTCTATATGAGACGTTTTTCAAAGACTGCATTCATTTTAAAACAAACCATAACCTTTATTTCATCAATAAAGGTTTAAAAAGCTTTACGTAGATTATCAAATAATGATAATCTAAAATATCCTGTTTACACACGACTATTACATAATGGTTTACAATACAAATATGTTACAACGAAATAAGTTTCTTGAATGCAGTTTTTCACAATATCATACAAGCATGGACTCCAAATCTTGTCCTTATTTAAGTATGCGACAGCGGAAGCTCTTAATAATCACCTGAGAATAAACATGCTTAAAACGTCAACAAAAATGATGGTGAGTTATAGGTTTAACCTATATATATCAAATCGTAACAATAGACCACAAGATTTCATATTTCAATATACATCCCATACATAGAGATAAAAATCATTCATATGGTGAACACCTGGTAACCGACATTAACAAGATGCATATATAAGAATATCCCCATCATTTCGGGATACCCTTCGGATATGATATAAATTTCGAAGTACTAAAGCATCCGGTACTTTGGATGGGGTTTGTTAGGTCCAATAGATCTATCTTTAGGATTCGCGTCAATTAGGGTGTCTGTTCCCTAATTCTTAGATTACCAGACTTAATAAAAAGGGGCATATTCGATTTCGATAATTCAACCATAGAATGTAGTTTCACGTACTTGTGTCTATTTTGTAAATCATTTATAAAACCTGCATGTATTCTCATCCCAAAAATATTAGATTTTAAAAGTGGGACTATAACTCACTTTCACAGATTTTTACTTCGTCGGGAAGTAAGACTTGGCCACTGGTTGATTCACGAACCTATAACAAATATGTACATATATATCAAAGTATGTTCAAAATATATTTACAACACTTTTAATACATTTTGATGTTTTAAGTACATTAAGTCAGCTGTCCTCGTTAGTAACCTACAACTAGTTGTCCAAAGTTAGATGTACAGAAAAAAAATTGATATATATTATCTTGAATCAATCCATTACCCAGTGTATACACGTCTCAGGCTAGATCACAACTCAAAGTATATATATTTTTGGAATCAACCTCAACCCTGTATAGCTAACTCCCACATTACTACATATAGAGTGTCTATGGTTGTTCCAAATAATATATACACATGGGTCGATATGATATGTCAAAACATTTGCATACGTGTCTATGGTATCCCAAGATTACATAATATATTAGAATACATGTATAATACAATATAAGTTAGCTAGGATATGATTAATATAGATTTGTTACCAATTTTCACGTAGCTACAACAAGAAAAATTATCCAATCTTGTTTTACCCATAACTTCTTCGTTTTAAATCCGTTTTGAGTGAATCAAATTACTATGGTTTCATATTGAACTCTATTTTATGAATCTAAACAGAAAAAGTATAGGTTTATAGTCAGAAATATAAGTTACAAGTCGTTTTTGTAAGAGGTAGTCATTTAAGTCGAAAGAACGACGTCTTGATGACCATTTTGAAAAACATACTTCCACTTTGAGTTTAACCATGATTTTTGGATATCGTTTCATGTTCATAAGAAAAATCATTTTCCCAGAAGAACAATTTTTAAATCAAATTTTATCATAGTTTTTAATTAACTAACCCAAAACAGCCCGCGGTGTTACTACGACGGCGTAAATCCGGTTTTACGGTGTTTTTCGTGTTTCCAGGTTTTAAATCATTAAGTTAGCATATCATATAGATATAGAACATGTGTTTAGTTGATTTTAAAAGTCAAGTTAGAAGGATTAACTTTTGTTTGCGAACAAGTTTAGAATTAACTAAACTATGTTCTAGTGATTACAAGTTTAAACCTTCGAATAAGATAGCTTTATATGTATGAATCGAATGATGTTATGAACATCATTACTACCTCAAGTTTTTTGGATAAAGCTACTGGAAATGAGAAAAATGGATCTAGCTTCAAAGGATCCTTGGATGGCTTGAAAGTTCTTGAAGCAGAATCATGACACGAAAACAGTTCAAGTAAGATTTTCACTCGAAAAAAGATTGTTATAGTTATAGAAATTGAATCAAAGTTTGAATATGAGTATTACCTTGTATTAGAAAGATATTTTACTGTAAATAAGAAAGATTTCTTGAGGTTGGATGATCACTCTACAAGATTGGAAGTAAGCTAGCAAACTTGGATGTATTCTTGATTTTATGAAACTAGAACTTGTAGAATTTATGAAGAACACTTAGAACTTGAAGATAGAACTTGAGAGAGATCAATTAGATGAAGAAAATTGAAGAATGAAAGTGTTTGTAGGTGTTTTTAGTCGTTGGTGTATGGATTAGATATAAAGGATATGTAATTTTGTTTTCATGTAAATAAGTCATGAATGATTACTCATATTTTTGTAATTTTATGAGATATTTCATGCTAGTTGCCAAATGATGGTTGAAATGTCCCGTTCTTATTGATTAAAAATGTTCCATATTAATTGATTTCGTTGCGAGGTTTTGACCTCTATATGAGACGTTTTTCAAAGGCTGCATTCATTTTAAAACAAACCATAACCTTTATTTCATCAATAAAGGTTTAAAAAGCTTTACGTAGATTATCAAATAATGATAATCTAAAATATCCTGTTTACACACGACCATTACATAATGGTTTACAATACAAATATGTTACAACAAAATAAGTTTCTTGAATGCAGTTTTTACACAATATCATACAAGTATGGACTCCAAATCTCGTCCTTATTTAAGTATGCGACAGCGGAAGCTCTTAATAATCACCTGAGAATAAACATGCTAAAACGTCAACAAAAATGTTGGTGAGTTATAGGTTTAACCTATATATATCAAATCGTAACAATAGACCACAAGATTTCATATTTCAATACACATCCCATACATAGAGATAAAAATCATTCATATGGTGAACACCTGGTAACCGACATTAACAAAATGCATATATAAGAATATCCCCATCATTCCGGGACACCCTTCGAATATGATATAAATTTCGAAGTACTAAAGCATCCGGTACTTTGGATGGGGTTTGTTAGGCCCAATAGATCTATCTTTAGGATTCGCGTCAATTAGGGTGTCTGTTCCCTAATTCTTAGATTACCAGACTTAATAAAAAGGGGCATATTCGATTTCGATAATTCAACCATAGAATGTAGTTTCACGTACTTGTGTCTATTTTGTAAATCATTTATAAAACCTGCATGTATTCTCATCCCAAAAATATTAGATTTTAAAAGTGGGACTATAACTCACTTTCACAGATTTTTACTTCGTCGGGAAGTAAGACTTGGCCACTGGTTGATTCACGAACCTATAACAATATATACATATATATCAAAGTATGTTCAAAATATATTTACAAAACTTTTAATATATTTTGATGTTTTAAGTTTATTAAGTCAGCTGTCCTCGTTAGTAACCTACAACTAGTTGTCCACAGTTAGATGTACAGAAATAAATCGATAAATATTATCTTGAATCAATCCACGACCCAGTGTATACGTATCTCAGTATTGATCACAACTCAAACTATATATATTTTGGAATCAACCTCAACCCTGTATAGCTAACTCCAACATTCACATATAGAGTGTCTATGGTTGTTCCGAAATATATATAGATGTGTCGACATGATAGGTCATAACATTGTATACGTGTCTATGGTATCTCAAGATTACATAATATACAATACAAGTTGATTAAGTTATGGTTGGAATAGATTTGTTACCAATTTTCACGTAGCTAAAATGAGAAAAATTATCCAATCTTGTTTTACCCATAACTTCTTCATTTTAAATCCGTTTTGAGTGAATCAAATTTCTATGGTTTCATATTGAACTCTATTTTATGAATCTAAACAGAAAAAGTATATGTTTATAGTCGGAAAAATAAGTTACAAGTCGTTTTTGTAAAGGTAGTCATTTCAGTCGAAAGAACGACGTCTAGATGACCATTTTAGAAAACATACTTCCACTTTGAGTTTAACCATAATTTTTGGATATAGTTTCATGTTCATAATAAAAATCATTTTCTCAGAATAACAACTTTTAAATCAAAGTTTATCCTAGTTTTTAATTAACTAACCCAAAACTGCCCGCGGTGTTACTACGACGGCGTAAATCCGGTTTTACGGTGTTTTTCGTGTTTCCAGGTTTTAAATCATTAAGTTAGCATATCATATAGATATAGAGCATGTGTTTAGTTAATTTTAAAAGTCAAGTTAGAAGGATTAACTTTTTTTTTGCGAACAAGTTTAGAATCAACTAAACTATGTTCTAGTGATTACGAGTTTAAACCTTCGAATAAGATAGTTTTATATATATGAATCGAATGATGTTATGAACATCATTACTACCTCAAGTTTAGTAGGTAAACCTACTGGAAGTGACAAGAAATGATCTAGCTTCAAAGGATCTTGGATGGCTTGAAAGTTCTTGAAGTAGGATCATGACACAAAACAAGTTCAAGTAAGATTTTTACTCGAATTAAGATAGTTTATAGTTATAGAAATTGAATCAAAGTTTGAATATGAATATTACCTTGAATAAGAAAGATAACCTACTGTATATAACAAAGGTTTCTTGATCTTAGATGATTACTTGGAATGGATTAGAAAGCTTGGAAGTAAATTAGTAAACTTGAAGGGATTTTTGAAGTGTTCTTGAAGTGTTCTTCCTATGATGATTATAGCTTGATTCTTGAAGTGATTTTTGATGAAGATTATGATTAACTAATGGAAAAATACGTTCATAATAGTGTGTGTGTGTTGAGAGAGAATTAGAAAGAGAATTGGAAGTGAAATGGAGTGAATGATGAGTGGTAATTGGTGAGTGGTGAGTGGGGTTAAAAGGAGTTCTAGTTAGTTGACTAGCTCATGGTAGAAGTTAAAATTGATTAGTCATACATGACATAATCAAGAGTGGAATCCCATGCTAGTTCCTATTGGTATATACCCATAGTAAGTACGTTTTGAAGCTGTGTATAATACGGGTAAGAATACGACTAGAATTCTTGATGAAAGAAAAGAATGGGAAAGTAACTGTAACCATTTTCGTTAAGTATGAGTGTTTTGATATATGTCTTGAAGTCTTCCAAAAGTATTTTAATACATCTAAATACACTACATGTATATACATTTTAACTGAGTCATTAAGTCATCGTTAGTCGTTACATGTAAGTGTTGTTTTGAAACCTTTAAGTTAACGATCTCAATTAATGTTGTTAACCCATTGTTTATTATATCTAATGAGATGTTAAATTATTATATTATCATGATATTATGATATATTAATATATCTTAATATGATATATATACATTTAAATGTCGTTATAACGATAATCGTTACATATATGTCTCGTTTCGAAATCCTTAAGTTAGTAGTCTTGTTTATATGTATATAACTCATCGTTAATATACTTATGGAGATACTTACTTATCATAATCTCATGTTAACCATATGTATATCCATATATATATCGTCATGTCGTTTTTACAAGTTTTAACGTTCGTGAATCGCCGGTCAACTTGGGTGGTCAATTGTCTATATGAAACATATTTCAATTAATCAAGTCTTAACAAGTTTGATTGCTTAACATGTTGGAAACATTTAATCATGTAAATATCATTCTCAATTAATATATATAAACATGGAAAAGTTCGGGTCACTACAATGGTTCCCACATGTGTTAGGTGACTCACATGGGCTGCTAAGAGCTGATCATTAGAGTGTATATACCAATATTACATACATCTAAAAGCCGTGTATTGTACGAGTATGAATACGGGTGCATACGAGTAGAATTGTTGATGAAACTGAACGAGGATGTAATTGTAAGCATTTTTGTTAAGTAGAAGTATTTTGATAAGTGTCTTGAAGTCTTTCAAAAGTGTATGAATACATATTAAAACACTACATGTATATACATTTTAACTTAGTCATTAAGTCATCGTTAGTCATTACATGTAAGTGTTGTTTTGAAACCTTTAGGTTAACGATCTTGTTAAATGTTGTTAACCCAATGTTTATACTATCAAATGAGATTTTATATTATTATATTATCATGATATTATGATGTACGAATATCTCTTTATATGATATATATATACATTAAATGTCGTTACAACGATAATCGTTACATATATGTCTCGTTTCAAAATCATTAAGTTAGTAGTCTTGTTTTTACATATGTAGTTCATTATTAATATAATTAATGATATGTTTACTTATCATAATATAATGTTAACTATATATATAACCATATATATGTCATCATATAGTTTTTACAAGTTTTAACATTCGTGAATCACCGGTCAACTTGGGTGGTCAATTGTCTATATGAAACCTATTTCAATTAATCAAGTCTTAACAAGTTTGATTGCTTAACATGTTAGAAACACTTAATCATGTAAATTGAAATGTCCCGTTCTTATTGATTAAAAACGTTCCATATTAATTGATTTCGTTGCGAGGTTTTGACCTCTATATGAGACGTTTTTCAAAGACTGCATTCATTTTAAAGCAAACCATAACCTTTATTTCATCAATAAAAGTTTAAAAAGCTTTACGTAGATTATCAAATAATGATAATCTAAAATATCCTGTTTACACACGACCATTACATAATGGTTTACAATACAAATATGTTACATCGAAATCAGTTTCTTGAATGCAGTTTTTACACAGTATCATACAAACATGGACTCCAAATCTTGTCCTTATTATAGTATGCAACAGCGGAAGCTCTTAGTATTCACCTGAGAATAAACATGCTTTAAACGTCAACAAAAATGTTGGTGAGTTATAGGTTTAACCATATATATCAAATCGTAACAATAGACCACAAGATTTCATATTTCAATATACATCCCATACATAGAGATAAAAATCATTCATATGGTGAACACCTGGTAACCGACATTAACGAGATGCATATATAAGAATATCCCCATCATTCCGGGACACCCTTCGGATATGATATAAATTTCGAAGTACTAAAGCATCCGGTACTTTGGATGGGGTTTGTTAGGCCCAATAGATCTATCTTTAGGATTCGCGTCAATTAGGGTGTCTGTTCCCTAATTCTTAGATTACCAGACTTAATAAAAAGGGGCATATTCGATTTCGATAATTCAACCATAGAATGTAGTTTCACGTACTTGTGTCTATTTTGTAAATCATTTATAAAACCTGCATGTATTCTCATCCCAAAAATATTAGATTTTAAAAGTGGGACTATAACTCACTTTCACAGATTTTTACTTCGTCGGGAAGTAAGACTTGGCCACTGGTTGATTCACGAACCTATAACAATATATACATATATATCAAAGTATGTTCAAAATATATTTACAACACTTTTAATATATTTTGATGTTTTAAGTTAATTAAGTCAGCTGTCCTCGTTAGTAACCTACAACTAGTTGTCCACAGTTAGATGTACAGAAATAAATCGATAAATATTATCTTGAATCAATCTACGACCCAGTGTATACGTATCTCAGTATTGATCACAACTCAAACTATATATATTTTGGAATCAACCTCAACCCTGTATAGCTAACTCCAACATTCACATATAGAGTGTCTATGGTTGTTCCGAAATATATATAGATGTGTCGACATGATAGGTCGAAACATTGTAACGTGTCTATGGTATCTCAATATTACATAATATACAATACAAGTTGATTAAGTTATGGTTGGAATAGATTTATTACCAATTTTCACGTAGCTAAAATGAGAAAAATTATCCAATCTTGTTTTACCCCTAACTTCTTCATTTTAAATCCGTTTTGAGTGAATCAAATTGCTATGGTTTCATATTGAACTCTATTTTATGAATATAAACAGAAAAAGTATAGGTTTATAGTCGGAAAAATAAGTTACAAGTCGTTTTTGTAAAGGTAGTCATTTCAGTCGAAAGAACGACGTCTAGATGACCATTTTAGAAAACATACTTCCACTTTGAGTTTAACCATAATTTTTGGATATAGTTTCATGTTCATAATAAAAATCATTTTCTCAGAATAAAAACTTTTAAATCAAAGTTTATCATAGTTTTTAATTAACTAACCCAAAACAGCCTGCGGTGTTACTACGACGGCGTAAATCCGGTTTTACGGTGTTTTTTGTGTTTCCAGGTTTTAAATCATTAAGTTAGCATATCATATAGATATAGAACATGTGTTTAGTTGATTTTAAAATTCAAGTTAGAAGGATTAACTTTTGTTTGTGAACAAGTTTAGAATTAACTAAACTATGTTCTAGTGATTACAAGTTTAAACCTTCGAATAAGATAGCTTTATATGTATGAATCGAATGATGTTATGAACATCATTACTACCTTAAGTTCCTTGGATAAACCTACTGGAAAAGAGAAAAATGGATCTAGCTTCAACGGATCCTTGGATGGCTCGAAGTTCTTGAAGCAGAATCATGACACGAAAACAAGTTCAAGTAAGATCATCACTTGAAATAAGATTGTTATAGTTATAGAAATTGAACCAAAGTTTGAATATGATTATTACCTTGTATTAGAATGATAACCTACTGTAAGAAACAAAGATTTCTTGAGGTTGGATGATCACCTTACAAGATTGGAAGTGAGCTAGCAAACTTGAAAGTATTCTTGATTTTATGTAACTAGAACTTGTAGAATTTATGAAGAACACTTAGAACTTGAAGATAGAACTTGAGAGAGATCAATTAGATGAAGAAAATTGAAGAATTAAAGTGTTTGTAGGTGTTTTTGGTCGTTGGTGTATGGATTAGATATAAAGGATATGTAATTTTGTTTTCATGTAAATAAGTCATGAATGATTACTCATATTTTTGTAATTTTATGAGATATTTCATGCTAGTTGCCAAATGATGGTTCTCACATGTGTTAGGTGACTCACATGGGCTGCTAAGAGCTGATCATTGGAGTGTATATACTAATAGTACATACATCTAAAAGCTTTGTATTGTACGAGTACGAATACGGGTGCATACGAGTAGAATTGTTGATGAAACTGAACGATGATGTAATTGTAAGCATTTTTGTTAAGTAGAAGTATTTTGATAAGTGTATTGAAGTCTTTCAAAAGTGTATAAATACATATTAAAACACTACATGTATATACATTTTAACTGAGTCGTTAAGTCATCGTTAGTCGTTACATGTAAGTGTTGTTTTGAAACCTTTAGGTTAACGATCTTGTTAAATGTTGTTAACCCAATGTTTATAATATCAAATGAGATTTTAAATTATTATATTATCATGATATTATCATGTATGAATATCTCTTAATATGATATATATACATTAAATGTCTTTACAACGATAATCGTTACATATATGTCTCGTTTAAAAATCATTAAGTTAGTAGTCTTGTTTTTACATATGTAGTTCATTGTTAATATACTTAATGATATGTTTACTTATCATAGTATCATGTTAACTATATATATATCCATATATATGTCATCATATAGTTTTTACAAGTTTTAACGTTCGTGAATCACCGGTCAACTTGGGTGGTCAATTGTCTATATGAAACATATTTCAATTAATCAAGTCTTAACAAGTTTGATTGCTTAACATGTTGGAAACATTTAATCATGTAAATATCAATCTCAATTAATATATATATAAACATGGAAAAGTTCGGGTCACTACAGTACCTACCCGTTAAATAAATTTCGTCCCGAAATTTTAAGCTGTTGAAGGTGTTGACGAATCTTCTGGAAATAGATGCGGGTATTTCTTCTTCATCTGATCTTCACTCTCCTAGGTGAACTCGGGTCCTCTACGAGTATTCCATCGAATCTTAACAATTGGTATCTTGTTTTGCTTAAGTCTTTTAACCTCACGATCCATTATTTCGACGGGTTCTTCGATGAATTGAAGTTTTTCGTTGATTTGGATTTCATCTAACGGAATAGTGAGATCTTCTTTAGCAAAACATTTCTTCAAATTCGAGACGTGGAAAGTGTTATGTACAGCCGCGAGTTGTTGAGGTAACTCAAGTCGGTAAGCTACTGGTCCGACACGATCAATAATCTTGAATGGTCCAATATACCTTGGATTTAATTTCCCTCGTTTACCAAATCGAACAAAGCCTTTCCAAGGTTCAACTTTAAGCATGGCCATCTCTCCAATTTCAAATTCTATATCTTTTCTTTTAATGTCGGCGTAGCTCTTTTGCCGACTTTGGGCGGTTTTCAACCGTTGTTGAATTTGGATGATCTTCTCGGTAGTTTCTTGTATAATCTCCGGACCCGTAATCTGTCTATCCCCCACTTCACTCCAACAAATCGGAGACCTGCACTTTCTACCATAAAGTGCTTCAAACGGCGCCATCTCAATGCTTGAATGGTAGCTGTTGTTGTAGGAAAATTCTGCTAATGGTAGATGTCGATCCCAACTGTTTCCGAAATCAATAACACATGCTCGTAGCATGTCTTCAAGCGTTTGTATCGTCCTTTCGCTCTGCCTATCAGTTTGTGGATGATAGGCAGTACTCATGTCTAGACGAGTTCCTAATGCTTGCTGTAATGTCTGCCAGAATCTTAAAATAAATCTACCATCCCTATCAGAGATAATAGAGATTGGTATTCCATGTCTGGAGATGACTACCTTCTAATACAGTCGTGCTAACTTCTCCATCTTGTCATCTTCTCTTATTGGCAGGAAGTGTGCTGATTTGGTGAGACGATCAACTATTACCCAAATAGTATCAAAGCCACTTGCAGTCCTTGGCAATTTAGTGATGAAATCCATGGTAATGTTTTCCCATTTCCATTCCGAGATTTCGGGTTGTTGAAGTAGACCTGATGGTTTCTGATGCTCAGCTTTGACCTTAGAACACGTCAAACATTCTCCTACGTATTTAGCAACATCGGCTTTCATACCCGGCCACCAAAAATGTTTCTTAAGATCCTTGTACATCTTCCCCATTCCAGGATGTATTGAGTATCTGGTTTTATGAGCTTCTCTAAGTACCATTTCTCTCATATCTCCAAATTTTGGTACCCAAATTCTTTCAGCCCTATACCGGGTTCCGTCTTCCCGAATATTAAGATGCTTCTCCGATCCTTTGGGTATTTCATCCTTTAAATTTCCCTCTTTTAAAACTCCTTGTTATGCCTCCTTTATTTGAGTAGTAAGGTTAGTGTGAATCATTATATTCATAGATTTTACTCGAATGGGTTCTCTGTCCTTTCTGCTCAAGGCGTCGGCTACCACATTTTCCTTCCCCGGGTGATAACGAATCTCAAAGTCGTAATCATTCAACAATTCAATCCACCTACGCTGCCTCATATTCAGTTGTTTCTGATTAAATATGTGTTGAAGACTTTTGTGGTCGGTATATATAATACTTTTGACCTCATATAAGTAGTGCCTCCAAGTCTTTAATGCAAAAACAACCGTGCCTAATTCCAAATCATGCGTCGTATAATTTTGTTCGTGAATCTTCAATTGTCTAGACGCATAAGCAATCACCTTCGTTCGTTGCATTAATACACAACCGAGACCTTGCTTTGATGCGTCACAATAAATCACAAAATCATCATTCCCTTCAGGCAATGACAATATAGGTGCCGTAGTTAGCCTTTTCTTCAATAACTGAAACGCTTTCTCTTGTTCATCCTTCCATTCAAATTTCTTCCCTTTATGCGTTAATGCAGTCAAGGGTTTTGCTATTCTGGAAAAGTCTTGGATGAACCTTCTGTAGTAATCAGCTAGTCCTAAAAACTGGCGTATGTGTTTCGGAGTTTTTGGGGTTTCCCACTTTTCAACAGTTTCTATCTTTGCCGGATCCACCTTAATACCTTCTTTGTTCACTATGTGACCGAGGAATTGAACTTCTTCCAACCAAAATGCCCACTTTGAAAACTTAGCGTACAATTCTTCCTTCCTCAATACTTCTAACACCTTTCTCAAATATTCACCGTGTTCTTGGTCATTCTTTGAGTAAATAAGTATGTCATCAATGAAAACAATGACAAACTTGTCAAGGTATGGTCCACACACTCGGTTCATAAGGTCCATGAACACAGCTGGTGCATTAGTTAAACCAAACGGCATGACCATAAACTCGTAATGACCGTGACGTGTTCTGAAAGCAGTCTTTGGAATATCATCTTCTTTCACCCGCATTTGATGATACCCGGAACGTAAGTCAATCTTTGAATAAACAGACGAGCCTTGTAGTTGATCAAATAAGTCGTCGATTCTCGGTAGTGGGTAGCGGTTCTTGATGGTAAGTTTGTTCAACTCTCGGTAGTCGATACACAACCTGAATGTACCATCTTTCTTCTTGACAAACAAAACAGGAGCTCCCCACGGTGATGTGCTTGGTCGAATGAAACCACGCTCTAAAAGTTCTTGTAATTGGCTTTGCAGTTCTTTCATCTCGCTGGGTGCGAGTCTGTAAGGAGCACGAGCTATTGGTGCAGCTCCTGGTACAAGATCTATTTGAAATTCAACGGATCGATGTGGGGGTAATCCCGGTAATTCTTTCGGAAATACATCGGGAAATTCTTTTGCAATGGGAACATCATTGATGCTCTTTTCTTCAGTTTGTACTTTCTCGACGTGTGCTAGAACAGCATAGCAACCTTTTCTTATTAGTTTTTGTGCCTTCAAATTACTAATAAGATGTAGCTTCGTGTTGCCCTTTTTTCCGTACACCATTAAGGATTTTCCTTTTTCTCGTATAATGCGAATTGCATTTTTGTAACAAACGATCTCTGCTTTCACTTCTTTCAACCAGTCCATACCGATTATCACATCAAAACTCCCTAACTCTACTGGTATAAAATCAATCTTAAATGTTTCGCTAACCAATTTAATTTCTCGATTCCGACATATATTATCTGCTGAAATTAATTTACCATTTGCTAATTCTAGTATAAAATTTACTATCCAAAGGCGTCAATGGACAACTTAATTTAGCACAAAAATCTCTAATCATATAGCTTCTATCCGCACCCGAATCAAATAAAACGTAAGCAGATTTATTGTCAATAAGAAACGTACCCGTAACAAGCTCCGGGTCTTCCTGTGCCTCTGCCGCATTAATACTGAAAATTCTTCCGCGGCCTTGTCCATTCGTTTTCTCCTGGTTCGGGCAATTTCTAATAATGTGGCCCAGTTTTCCACATTTATAACAAACTACATTGGCATAACTTGCTCCGACACTACTTGCTTCGCCATTACTCGTTCCGACACCATTTGTTCCTTTCGTTCTATTAATCCCTGGTCTATAGATCTGACACTTCGCCGCGCTATGACCATTTCTTTTACACTTGTTGCAAAATTTGGTGCAGAACCCCGAGTGATACTTTTCACACCTTTGGCATAGCTGCTTCTGATTGTTGTTGTTGTTGCGGTTATTATTGTTGTTGGGATGATTGTTGTAGTTGCTGTTGTTGTTGTTGTTTTTGTTGTTGTTGTTGGGCCGTTTGTTGTAGTTGCGATTGATGTTGCGATTGTTGGTATAATTGTTGCGATTATTGTTGTAATTGCTGTTGTTGTTGTATTAGTGATTCTTATCACCGTTTTCCTCCCACTTTCTTTTGACTTGCTTCACATTGGCCTCTTCAGCAGTCTGTTCTTTAATTCTTTCTTCAAGCTGGTTCACTAGTTTGTGAGCCATTCTACATGCCTGTTGTATGGAGGCGGGCTCGTGTGAACTTATATCTTCTTGGATTCTTTCCGGTAATCCTTTCACAAACGCGTCGATCTTCTCTTCCTCATCTTCGAATGCTCCAGGACACAATAGGCACAATTCTGTGAATCGTCTTTCGTACGTGGTAATATCAAATCCTTGGGTTCGTAACCCTCTAAGTTCTGTCTTGAGCTTATTGACCTCGGTTCTGGGACGGTACTTCTCGTTCATCAAGTGCTTGAATGCTGACCACGGTAGTGCGTACGCATCGTCTTGTCCCACTTGCTCTAGATAGGTATTCCACCATGTTAACACAGAACCTGTGAAGGTATGCGTAGCGTACTTAACTTTGTCCTCTTCAGTACACTTACTTATGGCAAACACCGATTCGACCTTCTCGGTCCACCGTTTCAATCCGATCGGTCCTTCGGTTCCATCAAATTCCAAAGGTTTGCAGGCAGTGAATTCTTTGTAGGTGCATCCTACACGATTTTCTGTACTGCTAGATCCAAGGTTATTGTTGGTATGTAGCGCAGCCTGTACTGCGGCTATGTTTGAAGCTAGAAACGTACGGAATTCCTCTTCATTCATATTCACGGTGTGTCGAGTAGTCGGTGCCATTTCCTTCAAAATAGTCAAATGGAACAAGTTAATCATACAGAATATTAAGAGTAGTTAATAGTATTTCGTAGCATAATATGAACTCATTTATAAAAGCTTTTTCTTCATATTAGCGTTTTATAAGTTTAAATTCGGGTAGTACCTACCCGTTAAGTTCATACTTAGTAGCTAATATACAATTCAACTGCTACAATTCTATATGAAAAACTGATTATAATAATATTTCGCGTTCAAACTTTTACACAATATTTTACAAACTTACAATACCGCTTATTTTACATATAGCATGAAATATAGCACACAATAAATTTGATACAAGATGGTTGTGAAGATAATTCTAGCTAGTACACAAGTCGTTCAGCAAAGGCAATAAAGACACGTAATTCATACGTCCAGAAACAAGTCATGCATTCTGGTTTTACTAGGATTACTTCCCATCCTTGGTCTTGTGGAACATAACCGTTATGGCCGTTGATAAGACAGCGTGTTGTAACGTCGTCAAAGGGACGAGGGTTACGTAATGTCCAACAGTCCCGTAACAATCTAAAAACCTCATTTCTTACCCCAATTACCGACTCCGTCACTTGTGGGAACGTTTTGTTTAATAGTTGTAGCCCGATGTTCTTGTTCTCACTTTGGTGAGAAGTGAACATTACTAATCCGTAAGCATAACATGCTTCTTTATGTTGCATGTTAGCCGCTTTTTCTAAATCACGAAGTCCAATATTCGGATATATTGAGTCAAAATAATTTCTTAACCCATTGCGTAAAATAGCATTTGGGTTCCCCGCAATATATGCGTCAAAGTAAACACATCGTAACTTATGGATTTCCCAATATGATATCCCCCTTCTTTCGAACAAAAGCCTTTTATAAACCAAGGCATTCTTGGAACATTCTTCGAATGTCTTACAAACTGATCTCGCCTTAATTAGTTGTGCCGAAGAATTCTGACCGACTCTAGACAAGATTTCATCAATCATGTCTCCGGGTAGGTCTTTTAAAATATTGGGTTGTCTATCCATTTTGTGTTTTTATACTGTAAAATAGACAAGAGTTAGATTCATAAAAAAAAAATACTTATTAATACAAGCAATTTTTACATATATCATAAAGCATAAGCACACTATATTACATATATTACACCACACGAATACAACTATCTTATTCCGACTCGCTTGTTTCTTCTTCTTCGGTTTTGGTTCGTTTTGCCAAGTTTCTAGGGATATATGATGTTTCTCTAATACTTGCCATCGTTTTCCACATTGGTTTAGAAAAACCTGGTGGTTTAGAGGTTCCCGGGTCATTGTTACAACTTAAGGACTTCGGGGGTTGACGATACATATAAAGTTCATCGGGGTTGGAATTAGATTTCTCTATTTTTATGCCCTTTCCCTTATTAGTTTCTTTTGCCTTTTTAAATTCAGTTGGGGTAATTTCTATAACATCATCGGAATTCTCGTCGGAATCCAATTCATCGGAGAATTGGTAATCCTCCCAATATTTTGCTTCCTTGGCGGAAACACCATTGACCATAATTAACCTTGGTCGGTTGGTTGAGGATTTTCTTTTACTTAACCGTTTTATTATTTCCCCCACCGGTTCTATTTCCTCCTCCGGTTCCTCCTCTTCCGATTCTGATTCTTCTTCCGGTTCTGATTCTTCTTCCGGTTCCTCTTCGGGAACTTGTGAATCAGTCCAATATATATTCGACTCTTCATTATTATTAGGTGAGTCAATGGGATTTGTGCTAGAGGTAGACATCTATCACACAATATCAAATATGTTAAGAGATTAATATATCACATAATATATACATGTTAATAATATATAGTTTCCAACAAAAATGTTAAGCAATCATTTTTAAAGAAAACACGGTCAAAGTCCAGACTCACTAATGCATCCTAACAAACTTGATAAGATACACTAATGCAAATTTTCTGGTTCTCTAAGACCAACGCTCGGATACCAACTGAAATGTCTCGTTCTTATTGATTAAAAACGTTCCATATTAATTGATTTCGTTGCGAGGTTTTGACCTCTATATGAGACGTTTTTCAAAGACTACATTCATTTTAAAGCAAACCAAAACCTTTATTTCATCAATAAAGGTTTAAAAAGCTTTACGTAGATTATCAAATAATGATAATCTAAAATATCATGTTTACACATGACCATTACATAATGGTTTACAATACAAATATGTTACATCGAAATCAGTTTCTTGAATGCAGTTTTTACACAATATCATACAAACATGGACTCCAAATCTTGTTCTTATTATAGTATGCAACAGCGGAAGCTCTTAGTATTCACCTTAGAATAAACATGCTTTAAACGTCAACAAAAATGTTGGTGAGTTATAGGTTTAACCATATATATCAAATCGTAACAATAGACCACAAGATTTCATATTTCAATATACATCCCATACATAGAGATAAAAATCATTCATATGGTGAACACCTGGTAACCGACATTAACAAGATGCATATATAAGAATATCCCCATCATTCCGGGACACCCTTCGGATATGATATAAATTTCGAAGTACTAAAGCATCCGGTACTTTGGATGGGGTTTGTTAGGCCCAATATGTAGTGACCCGAACTTTTCCATGTTTATATATATTAATTGAGATTGATATTTACATGATTAAATGTTTCCAACATGTTAAGCAATCAAACTTGTTAAGACTTGATTAATTGAAATAGGTTTCATATAGACAATTGACCACCCAAGTTGACCGGTGATTCACGAACGTTAAAACTTGTAAAAACTATATGATGACATATATATGGTTATATATATAGTTAACATTATATTATGATAATTAAACATATCATTAAGTATATTAACAATGAACTACATATGTAAAAACAAGACTACTAACTTAATGATTTTGAAACGCGACATATATGTAACGATTATCGTTGTAACGACATTTAATGTATATATATCATATTAAGAGATATTCGTACATCATAATATCATGATAATATAATAATTTAAAATCTCTTTTGATATTATAAACATTGGGTTAACAACATTTAACAAGATCGTTAACCTAAAGGTTTCAAAACAACATTTACATGTAACGACTAACGATGACTTAACGACTCAGTTAAAATGTATATACATGTAGTGTTTTAATATGTATTTATACACTTTTGAAAGACTTCAATACACTTATCAAAATACTTCTACTTAACAAAAATGATTACAATTACATCCTCGTTCAGTTTCATCAACAATTCTACTCGTATGCACCCGTATTCGTACTCGTACAATACACAGCTTTTAGATGTATGTACTATTGGTATATACACTCCAATGATCAGCTCTTAGCAGCCCATGTGAGTCACCTAACACATGTGGGAACCATCATTTGGCAACTAGCATGAAATATCTCATAAAATTACAAAAATATGAGTAATCATTCATGACTTATTTACATGAAAACAAAATTACATATCCTTTATATCTAATCCATACACCAACGACCAAAAACACCTACAAACACTTTCATTCTTCAATTTTCTTCATCTAATTGATCTCTCTCAAGTTCTATCTTCAAGTTCTAAGTGTTCTTCATAAATTCCAAAAGTTCTAGTTTCATAAAATCAAGAATACTTTCAAGTTTGCTAGCTCACTTCCAATCTTGTAAGGTGATCATCCAACCTCAAGAAATCTTTGTTTCTTACAGTAGGTTATCATTCTAATACAAGGTAATAATCATATTCAAACTTTGGTTCAATTTCTATAACTATAACAATCTTATTTCAAGTGATGATCTTACTTGAACTTGTTTTCGTGTCATGATTCTGCTTCAAGAACTTCGAGCCATCCAAGGATCCGTTGAAGCTAGATCCATTTTTCTCTTTTCCAGTAGGTTTATCCAAGGAAATTAAGGTAGTAATGATGTTCATAACATCATTCGATTCATACATATAAAGCTATCTTATTCGAAGGTTTAAACTTGTAATCACTAGAACATAGTTTAGTTAATTCTAAACTTGTTCGCAAACAAAAGTTAATCCTTCTAACTTGACTTTTAAAATAAACTAAACACATGTTCTATATCTATATGATATGCTAACTTAATGATTTAAAACCTGGAAACACGAAAAACACCGTAAAACCGGATTTACGCCGTCGTAGTAACACCGCGGGCTGTTTTGGGTTAGTTAATTAAAAACTATGATAAACTTTGATTTAAAAGTTGTTATTCTGAGAAAATTATTTTTATTATGAACATGAAACTATATCCAAAAATTATGGTTAAACTCAAAGTGGAAGTATGTTTTCTAAAATGGTCATCTAGACGTCGTTCTTTCGACTGAAATGACTACCTTTACAAAAACGACTTGTAACTTATTTTTCCGACTATAAACCTATACTTTTTCTGTTTATATTCATAAAATAGAGTTCAATATGAAACCATAGCAATTTGATTCACTCAAAACGGATTTAAAATGAAGAAGTTATGGGTAAAACAAGATTGGATAATTTTTCTCATTTTAGCTACGTGAAAATTGGTAACAAATCTATTCCAACCATAACTTAATCAACTTGTATTGTATATTATGTAATCTTGAGATACCATAGACACGTATACAATGTTTCGACCTATCATGTCGACACATCTATATATATTTCGGAACAACCATAGACACTCTATATGTGAATGTTGGAGTTAGCTATACAGGGTTGAGGTTGATTCCAAAATATATATAGTTTGAGTTGTGATCAATACTGAGATACGTATACACTGGGTCGTGGATTGATTCAAGATAATATTTATCGATTTAGTTCTGTACATCTAACTGTGGACAACTAGTTGTAGGTTACTAACGAGGACAGCTGACTTAATAAACTTAAAACATCATAATATATTAAAAGTGTTGTAAATATATTTTGAACATACTTTGATATATATGTATATATTGTTATAGGTCGTGAATCAACCAGTGGCCAAGTCTTACTTCCCGACGAAGTAAAAATCTGTGAAAGTGAGTTATAGTCCCACTTTTAAAATCTAATATTTTTGGGATGAGAATACATGCAGGTTTTATAAATGATTTACAAAATAGACACAAGTACGTGAAACTACATTCTATGGTTGAATTATCGAAATCGAATATGCCCCTTTTTATTAAGTCTGGTAATCTAAGAATTAGGGAACAGACACCCTAATTGACGCGAATCCTAAAGATAGATCTATTGGGCCTAACAAACCCCATCCAAAGTACCGGATGCTTTAGTACTTCGAAATTTATATCATATCCGAAGGGTGTCCCGGAATGATGGGGATATTCTTATATATGCATCTTGTTATTGTCGGTTACCAGGTGTTCACCATATGAATGATTTTTATCTCTATGTATGGGATGTGTATTGAAATATGAAATCTTGTGGTCTATTGTTACGATTTGATATATATAGGTTAAACCTATAACTCACCAACATTTTTGTTGACGTTTAAAGCATGTTTATTCTCAGGTGAATACTAAGAGCTTCCGCTGTTGCATACTAAAATAAGGACAAGATTTGGAGTCCATGTTTGTATCATATTGTGTAAAAACTGCATTCAAGAAACTGATTTCGATGTAACATATTTGTATTGTAAACCATTATGTAATGGTCGTGTGTAAACAGGATATTTTAGATTATCATTATTTGATAATCTACGTAAAGCTTTTTAAACCTTTATTTATGAAATAAAGGTTATGGTTTGTTTTAAAAATGAATGCAGTCTTTGAAAAACGTCTCATATAGAGGTCAAAACCTCGCAACGAAATCAATTAATATGGAACGTTTTTAATCAATAAGAACGGGACATTTTAGTTGGTATCCGAGCGTTGGTCTTAGAGAACCAGAAAATTTGCATTAGTGTGTCTTATCGAGTTTGTTAGGATGCATTAGTGAATCTGGACTTCGACCGTGTTTTCTTTAAAAATGATTGCTTAACATTTTTGTTGGAAACTATATATTTTTAACATATGAATATTATGTGATATATTAATCTCTTAACGTGTTTGATATTATGTGATAGATGTCTACCTCTAGAACAAGTCCCATTGACTCACCTAATAATAATGAAGAGTCAAATGTAAATTGGAATGATTCGTGGACTGATTCACAAGTTCCCGAAGAGGAACCGGAAGAAGAGTCGGAACCGGAAGAAGAATCAGAACCGGAAGAAGAATCGGAACCGGAAGAAGAAATAGAACCGGTGGGGGAAATAATAAAACGGTTAAGTAAAAGAGAATCCTCAACCAACCGACCAAGGTTAATTATGGTCAATGGTGTTTCCACCAAGGAAGCAAAATATTGGGAGGATTACCAATTCTCCGATGAATCGGATTCCGACGAGAATTCCGATGATGTTATAGAAATTACCCCAACTGAATTTAAAAAGGCAAAAGAAAATAATAAGGGAAAGGGCATAAAAATAGAGAAATCTAATTCCAACCCCGATGAACTTTATATGTATCGTCAACCCCCGAAGTCCTTAAGTTGTAACAATGACCCGGGAACCTCTAAACCACCAGGTTTTTCTAAACCAATGTGGACAACGACGGCTCGTATTAGGGGAACATCATATATCCCTAGAAACTTGGCAAAACGAACCAAAACCGAACAAGAAGAAACGAGCGAGTCGGAATAAGATAGTTATATTCGTGTGGTGTAATATATATAATATAGTGTGCTTATGCTTTATGATATATGTAAAAATTGCTTGTATTAATAAGTATTTTTTTTATGAATCTAACTCTTGTCTATTTTACAGTATAAAAACACAAAATGGATAGACAACCCAATATTTTAAGAGACCTACCCGGAGACATGATTGATGAAATCTTGTCTAGAGTCGGTCAGAATTCCTCGGCACAACTATTTAAGGCGAGATCAGTTTGTAAGACATTCGAAGAACGTTCCAAGAATGCCTTGGTTTATAAAAGGCTTTCGTTCGGAAGATGGGGGATATCACATTGGGAAATCCATAAGTTACGATGTGTTTACTTTGACGCATATATTGCGGGGAACCCAAATGCTATTTTACGCAACGGGTTAAGAAATTATTTTGACTCAGTATATCCGAATATAGGACTTCGTGATTTAGAAAAAGCGGCTAACATGCAACATAAAGAAGCATGTTATGCTTACGGGTTAGTAATGTTCGCTTCTCACCAAAGTGAGAACAAGAACATCGGGCTACAACTATTAAACAAAACGTTCCCACAAGTAACGGAGTCGGTAATTGGGATAAGAAATGAGGTTTTTAGGTTATTACGAGACTGTTGGTCATTACGTAACCCTCGTCCCTTTGATGACGTTACAACACGCTGTCTTATCAACGGCCATAACGGTTATGTTCCACAAGACCAAGGATGGGAAGTAGTCCTAGTAAAACCAGAATGCATGACTTGTTTCTGGACATATGAATTACGTGTCTTTATTGCCTTTGCTGAACGACTTGTGTACTAGCTAGAATTATCTTCACAACTATCTTGTATCAAAGTTATTGTGTGCTATATTTCATGCTTTATGTAAAATAAGCGGTATTGTAAGTTTGTAAAATATTGTATAAAAGTTTGAACGTGAAATATTATTACAATCAGTTTTTCATATAGAATTGTAGTAGTTGAATTGTATATTAGCTACTAAGTATGAACTTAACGGGTAGGTACTACCCGAATTTAAACTTATAAAATGCTAATATGAAGAAAAAGCTTTTATAAATGAGTTCATATTATGCTACGAAATACTATTAACTACTCTTAATATTCTGTATGATTAACTTGTTCCATTTGACTATTTTGAAGGAAATGGCACCGACTACTCGACACACCGTGAATATGAATGAAGAGGAATTCCGTACTTTTATAGCTTCAAACATAGCCGCGGTACAGGCTGCGCTACATACCAACAATAACCTTGGATCTGGCAGTACAGGAAATCGTGTAGGATGCACCTACAAAGAATTCACTGCCTGCAAACCTTTGGAATTTGATGGAACCGAAGGACCGATCGGATTGAAACGGTGGACCGAGAAGGTCGAATCGGTGTTTGCCATAAGTAAGTGTACTGAAGAGGACAAAGTGAAGTACGCTACGCATACCTTCATAGGTTCTGCGTTAACATGGTGGAATACCTATCTAGAGCAAGTGGGACAAGATGATGCGTACGCACTACCGTGGTCAGCATTCAAGCACTTGATGAACGAGAAGTACCGTCCCAGAACTGAGGTCAATAAGCTCAAGACAGAACTTAGAGGGTTACGAACCCAAGGATTTGATATTACCACGTACGAAAGACGATTCACAGAATTGTGCCTATTGTGTCCGGGAGCATTCGAAGATGAGGAAGAGAAGATCGACGCGTTTGTGAAAGGATTACCGGAAAGAATCCAAGAAGATATAAGTTCACACGAGCCCGCCTCCATACAACACGCATGTAGAATGGCTCACAAACTAGTGAACCAGATTGAAGAAAGAATTAAAGAACAGACTGCTGAAGAGGCCAATGTGAAGCAAGTCAAAAGAAAGTGGGAGGAAAACGGTGATAAGAATCACCAATACAACAACAACAGCAATTACAACAATAATCGCAACAATTATCCCAACAATCGCAACATCAATCGCAACTACAACAAACGGCCCAACAACAACAACAACAACAACAACAACAGCAACTACAACAATCATCCCAACAACAATAATAACCGCAACAACAACAACAATCAGAAGCAGCTATGCCAAAGGTGTGAAAAGTATCACTCGGGGTTCTGCACCAAATTTTGCAACAAGTGTAAAAGAAATGGTCATAGCGCGGTGAAGTGTGAGGTCTACGGACCAGGGGTTAATAGAACGAAAGGAACAAATGGTATCGGAACGAGTAATGGCGGAGCAAGTAGTGTCGGAGCAAGTTATGCCAATGTAGTTTGTTATAAATGTGGAAAACCGGGCCACATTATTAGAAATTGCCCGAACCAGGAGAACACGAATGGACAAGGCCGCGGAAGAGTTTTCAATATTAATGCGGCAGAGGCACAGGAAGACCCGGAGCTTGTTACGGGTACATTTCTTATTGACAATAAATCTGCTTACGTTTTATTTGATTCGGGTGCGGATAGAAGCTATATGAGTAGAGATTTTTGTGCTAAATTAAGTTGTCCATTGACGCCTTTGGATAGTAAATTTTTACTCGAATTAGCAAATGGTAAATTAATTTCAGCAGATAATATATGTCGGAATCGAGAAATTAAACTGATTAGCGAAACATTTAAGATTGATTTGATACCAGTAGAGTTAGGGAGTTTTGATGTGATAATCGGTATGGACTGGTTGAAAGAGGTGAAAGCAGAGATCGTTTGTTACAAAAATGCAATTCGCATTATACGAGAAAAAGGAAAACCCTTAATGGTGTACGGAGAAAAGGGCAACACGAAGCTACATCTTATTAGTAATTTGAAGGCACAAAAACTAATAAGAAAAGGTTGCTATGCTGTTCTAGCACACGTCGAGAAAGTACAAACTGAAGAAAAGAGCATCAATGATGTTCCCATTGCAAAAGAATTTCCCGATGTATTTCCGAAATAATTACCGGGATTACCCCCACATCGATCCGTTGAATTTCAAATAGATCTTGTACCAGGAGCTGCACCAATAGCTCGTGCTCCTTACAGACTCGCACCCAGCGAGATCAAAGAACTGCAAAGCCAATTACAAGAACTTTTAGAGCGTGGTTTCATTCGACCAAGCACATCACCGTGGGGAGCTCCTGTTTTGTTTGTCAAGAAGAAAGATGGTACATTCAGGTTGTGTATCGACTACCGAGAGTTGAACAAACATACCATCAAGAACCGCTACCCACTACCGAGAATCGACGACTTATTTGATCAACTACAAGGCTCGTCTGTTTATTCAAAGATTGACTTACGTTCCGGGTATCATCAAATGCGGGTGAAAGAAGATGATATTCCAAAGACTGCTTTCAGAACACGTTACGGTCATTACGAGTTTATGGTCATGCCGTTTGGTTTAACTAATGCACCAGCTGTGTTCATGGACCTTATGAACCGAGTGTGTGGACCATACCTTGACAAGTTTGTCATTGTTTTCATTGATGACATACTTATTTACTCAAAGAATGACCAAGAACACGGTGAACATTTGAGAAAGGTGTTAGAAGTATTGAGGAAGGAAGAATTGTACGCTAAGTTTTCAAAGTGTGCATTTTGGTTGGAAGAAGTTCAATTCCTCGGTCACATAGTGAACAAAGAAGGTATTAAGGTGGATCCGGCAAAGATAGAAACTGTTGAAAAATGGGAAACCCCGAAAACTCCGAAACACATACGCCAGTTTTTAGGACTAGCTGGTTACTACAGAAGGTTCATCCAAGACTTTTCCAGAATAGCAAAACCCTTGACTGCATTAACGCATAAAGGGAAGAAATTGGAATGGAATGATGAACAAGAGAAAGCGTTTCAGTTATTGAAGAAAAAGCTAACTACGGCACCTATATTGTCATTGCCTGAAGGGAATGATGATTTTGTGATTTATTGTGACGCATCAAAGCAAGGTCTCGGTTGTGTATTAATGCAACGAACGAAGGTGATTGCTTATGCGTCTAGACAATTGAAGATTCACGAACAAAATTATACGACGCATGATTTGGAATTAGGCGCGGTTGTTTTTGCATTAAAGACTTGGAGGCACTACTTATATGGGGTCAAAAGTATTATATATACCGACCATAAAAGTCTTCAACACATATTTAATCAGAAACAACTGAATATGAGGCAGCGTAGGTGGATTGAATTATTGAATGATTACGACTTTGAGATTCGTTACCACCCGGGGAAGGCAAATGTGGTAGCCGATGCCTTGAGCAGGAAGGACAGAGAACCCATTCGAGTAAAATCTATGAATATAATGATTCATAATAACCTTACTACTCAAATAAAGGAGGCGCAACAAGGAGTTTTAAAAGAGGGAAATTTAAAGGATGAAATACCCAAAGGATCGGAGAAGCATCTTAATATTCGGGAAGACGGAACCCGATATAGGGCTGAAAGGATTTGGGTACCAAAATTTGGAGATATGAGAGAAATGGTACTTAGAGAAGCTCATAAAACCAGATACTCAATACATCCTGGAACGGGGAAGATGTACAAGGATCTCAAGAAACATTTTTGGTGGCCGGGTATGAAAGCCGATGTTGCTAAATACGTAGGAGAATGTTTGACGTGTTCTAAGGTCAAAGCTGAGCATCAGAAACCATCAGGTCTACTTCAACAACCCGAAATCCCGGAATGGAAATGGGAAAACATTACCATGGATTTCATCACTAAATTGCCAAGGACTGCAAGTGGTTTTGATACTATTTGGGTAATAGTTGATCGTCTCACCAAATCAGCACACTTCCTGCCAATAAGAGAAGATGACAAGATGGAGAAGTTAGCACGACTGTATTTGAAGGAAGTCGTCTCCAGACATGGAATACCAATCTCTATTATCTCTGATAGGGATGGCAGATTTATTTCAAGATTCTGGCAGACATTACAGCAAGCATTAGGAACTCGTCTAGACATGAGTACTGCTTATCATCCACAAACTGATGGGCAGAGTGAAAGGACGATACAAACGCTTGAAGACATGCTACGAGCATGTGTTGTTGATTTCGGAAACAGTTGGGATCGACATCTACCATTAACAGAATTTTCCTACAACAACAGCTACCATTCAAGCATTGAGATGGCGCCGTTTGAAGCACTTTATGGTAGAAAGTGCAGGTCTCCGATTTGTTGGAGTGAAGTGGGGGATAGACAGATTACGGGTCCGAAGATTATACAAGAAACTACCGAGAAGATCATCCAAATTCAACAACGATTGAAAATCGCCCAAAGTCGACAAAAGAGCTACGCTGACATTAAAAGAAAAGATATAGAATTTGAAATTGGAGAGATGGTCATGCTTAAAGTTGCACCTTGGAAAGGCGTTGTTCGATTTGGTAAACGAGGGAAATTAAATCCAAGATATATTGGACCATTCAAGATTATTGATCGTGTCGGACCAGTAGCTTACCGACTTGAGTTACCTCAACAACTCGTGGCTGTACATAACACTTTCCACGTCTCAAATTTGAAGAAATGTTTTTCTAAAGAAGATCTCACTATTCCGTTAGATGAAATCCAAATCAACGAAAAACTTCAATTCATCGAAGAACCCGTCGAAATAATGGATCGTGAGGTTAAAAGATTTAAGCAAAACAAGATACCAATTGTTAAGGTTCGATGGAATGCTCGTAGAGGACCCGAGTTCACCTGGGAGCGTGAAGATCAGATGAAGAAGAAATACCCGCATCTATTTCCAGAAGATTCGTCAACACCTTCAACAACTTAAAATTTCGGGACGAAATTTATTTAACGGGTAGGTACTGTAGTGACCCGAACTTTTCCATGTTTATATATATTAATTGAGATTGATATTTACATGATTAAATGTTTCCAACATGTTAAGCAATCAAACTTGTTAAGACTTGATTAATTGAAATAGGTTTCATATAGACAATTGACCACCCAAGTTGACCGGTGATTCACGAACGTTAAAACTTGTAAAAACTATATGATGACATATATATGGTTATATATATAGTTAACATTATATTATGATAATTAAACATATCATTAAGTATATTAACAATGAACTACATATGTAAAAACAAGACTACTAACTTAATGATTTTGAAACGCGACATATATGTAACGATTATCGTTGTAACGACATTTAATGTATATATATCATATTAAGAGATATTCGTACATCATAATATCATGATAATATAATAATTTAAAATCTCTTTTGATATTATAAACATTGGGTTAACAACATTTAACAAGATCGTTAACCTAAAGGTTTCAAAACAACATTTACATGTAACGACTAACGATGACTTAACGACTCAGTTAAAATGTATATACATGTAGTGTTTTAATATGTATTTATACACTTTTGAAAGACTTCAATACACTTATCAAAATACTTCTACTTAACAAAAATGCTTACAATTACATCCTCGTTCAGTTTCATCAACAATTCTACTCGTATGCACCCGTATTCGTACTCGTACAATACACAGCTTTTAGATGTATGTACTATTGGTATATACACTCCAATGATCAGCTCTTAGCAGCCCATGTGAGTCACCTAACACATGTGGGAACCATCATTTGGCAACTAGCATGAAATATCTCATAAAATTACAAAAATATGAGTAATCATTCATGACTTATTTACATGAAAACAAAATTACATATCCTTTATATCTAATCCATACACCAACGACCAAAAACACCTAAAAACACTTTCATTCTTCAATTTTCTTCATCTAATTGATCTCTCTCAAGTTCTATCTTCAAGTTCTAAGTGTTCTTCATAAATTCCAAAAGTTCTAGTTTCATAAAATCAAGAATACTTTCAAGTTTGCTAGCTCACTTCCAATCTTGTAAGGTGATCATCCAACCTCAAGAAATCTTTGTTTCTTACAGTAGGTTATCATTCTAATACAAGGTAATAATCATATTCAAACTTTGGTTCAATTTCTATAACTATAACAATCTTATTTCAAGTGATGATCTTACTTGAACTTGTTTTCGTGTCATGATTCTGCTTCAAGAACTTCGAGCCATCCAAGGATCCATTGAAGCTAGATCCATTTTTCTCTTTTCCAGTAGGTTTATCCAAGGAAATTAAGGTAGTAATGATGTTCATAACATCATTCGATTCATACATATAAAGCTATCTTATTCGAAGGTTTAAACTTGTAATCACTAGAACATAGTTTAGTTAATTCTAAACTTGTTCGCAAACAAAAGTTAATCCTTCTAACTTGACTTTTAAAATAAACTAAACACATGTTCTATATCTATATGATATGCTAACTTAATGATTTAAAACCTGGAAACACGAAAAACACCGTAAAACCGGATTTACGCCGTCGTAGTAACACCGCGGGCTGTTTTGGGTTAGTTAATTAAAAACTATGATAAACTTTGATTTAAAAGTTGTTATTCTGAGAAAATGATTTTTATTATGAACATGAAACTATATCCAAAAATTATGATTAAACTCAAAGTGGAAGTATGTTTTCTAAAATGGTCATCTAGAAGTCGTTCTTTCGACTGAAATGACTACCTTTACAAAAACGACTTGTAACTTATTTTTCCGACTATAAACCTATACTTTTTCTGTTTATATTCATAAAATAGAGTTCAATATGAAACCATAGCAATTTGATTCACTCAAAACGGATTTAAAATGAAGAAGTTATGGGTAAAACAAGATTGGATAATTTTTCTCATTTTAGCTACGTGAAAATTGGTAACAAATCTATTCCAACCATAACTTAATCAACTTGTATTGTATATTATGTAATCTTGAGATACCATAGACACGTATACAATGTTTCGACCTATCATGTCGACACATCTATATATATTTTGGAACAACCATAGACACTCTATATGTGAATGTTGGAGTTAGCTATACAGGGTTGAGGTTGATTCCAAAATATATATAGTTTGAGTTGTGATCAATACTGAGATACGTATACACTGGGTCGTGGATTGATTCAAGATAATATTTATCGATTTAGTTCTGTACATCTAACTATGGACAACTAGTTGTAGGTTACTAACGAGGACAGCTGACTTAATAAACTTAAAACATCAAAATATATTAAAAGTGTTGTAAATATATTTTGAACATACTTTGATATATATGTATATATTGTTATAGGTTCGTGAATCAACCAGTGGCCAAGTCTTACTTCCCGACGAAGTAAAAATCTGTGAAAGTGAGTTATAGTCCCACTTTTAAAATCTAATATTTTTGGGATGAGAATACATGCAGGTTTTATAAATGATTTACAAAATAGACACAAGTACGTGAAACTACATTCTATGGTTGAATTATCGAAATCGAATATGCCCCTTTTTATTAAGTCTGGTAATGTAAGAATTAGGGAACAGACACCCTAATTGACGCGAATCCTAAAGATAGATCTATTGGGCCTAACAAACCCCATCCAAAGTACCGGATGCTTTAGTACTTCGAAATTTATATCATATCCGAAGGGTGTCCCGGAATGATGGGGATATTCTTATATATGCATCTTGTTATTGTCGGTTACCAGGTGTTCACCATATGAATGATTTTTATCTCTATGTATGGGATGTGTATTGAAATATGAAATCTTGTGGTCTATTGTTACGATTTGATATATATAGGTTAAACCTATAACTCACCAACATTTTTGTTGACGTTTAAAGCATGTTTATTCTCAGGTGAATACTAAGAGCTTCCGCTGTTGCATACTAAAATAAGGACAAGATTTGGAGTCCATGTTTGTATCATATTGTGTAAAAACTGCATTCAAGAAACTGATTTCGATGTAACATATTTGTATTGTAAACCATTATGTAATGGTCGTGTGTAAACAGGATATTTTAGATTATCATTATTTGATAATCTACGTAAAGCTTTTTAAACCTTTATTTATGAAATAAAGGTTATGGTTTGTTTTAAAAATGAATGCAGTCTTTGAAAAACGTCTCATATAGAGGTCAAAACCTCGCAACGAAATCAATTAATATGGAACGTTTTTAATCAATAAGAACGGGACATTTCACAATAGATCTATCTTTAGGATTCGCGTCAATTAGGGTGTCTGTTCCCTAATTCTTAGATTACCAGACTTAATAAAAAGTGGCATATTCGATTTTGATAATTCAACCATAGAATGTAGTTTCACGTACTTGTGTCTATTTTGTAAATCATTTATAAAACCTGCATGTATTCTCATCCCAAAAATATTAGATTTTAAAAGTGGGACTATAACTCACTTTCACAGATTTTTACTTCGTCGGGAAGTAAGACTTGGCCACTGGTTGATTCACGAACCTATAACAATATATACATATATATCAAAGTATGTTCAAAATATATTTACAACACTTTTAATATATTTTGATGTTTTAAGTTTATTAAGTCAGCTGTCCTCGTTAGTAACCTACAACTAGTTGTCCACAGTTAGATGTACAGAAATAAATCGATAAATATTATCTTGAATCAATCTACGACCCAGTGTATACGTATCTCAGTATTGATCACAACTCAAACTATATATATTTTGGAATCAACCTCAACCCTGTATAGCTAACTCCAACATTCACATATAGAGTGTCTATGGTTGTTCCGAAATATATATAGATGTGTCGACATGATAGGTCGAAACATTGTATACGTGTCTATGGTATCTCAATATTACATAATATACAATACAAGTTGATTAAGTTATGGTTGGAATAGATTTGTTACCAATTTTCACGTAGCTAAAATGAGAAAAATTATCCAATCTTGTTTTACCCATAACTTCTTCATTTTAAATCCGTTTTGAGTGAATCAAATTGCTATGGTTTCATATTGAACTTTATTTTATGAATATAAACAGAAAAAGTATAGGTTTATAGTTGGAAAAATAAGTTACAAGTCGTTTTTGTAAAGGTAGTCATTTCAGTCGAAAGAACGACGTCTAGATGACCATTTTAGAAAACATACTTCCACTTTGAGTTTAACCATAATTTTTGGATATAGTTTCATGTTCATAATAAAAATAATTTTCTCAGAATAACAACTTTTAAATCAAAGTTTATCATAGTTTTTAATTAACTAACCCAAAACAGCCCGCGGTGTTACTACGACGGCGTAAATCCGGTTTTACGGTGTTTTTCGTGTTTCCAGGTTTTAAATCATTAAGTTAGCATATCATATAGATATAGAACATGTGTTTAGTTGATTTTAAAAGTCAATTTAGAAGGATTAACTTTTGTTTGCGAACAAGTTTAGAATTAACTAAACTATGTTCTAGTGATTACAAGTTTAAACCTTCGAATAAGATAGCTTTATATGTATGAATCGAATGATGTTATGAACATCATTACTACCTTAAGTTCCTTGGATAAACCTACTGGAAAATAGAAAAATGGATCTAGCTCCAACGGATCCTTGGATGGCTCGAAGTTCTTGAAGCAGAATCATGACACGAAAACAAGTTCAAGTAAGATCATCACTTGAAATAAGATTGTTATAGTTATAGAAATTGAACCAAAGTTTGAATATGATTATTACCTTGTATTAGAATGATAACCTACTGTAAGAAACAAAGATTTCTTGAGGTTAGATGATCACCTTACAAGATTGGAAGTGAGCTAGCAAACTTGAAAGTATTCTTGATTTTATGTAACTAGAACTTGTAAAATTTATGAAGAACACTTAGAACTTGAAGATAGAACTTGAGAGAGATCAATTAGATGAAGAAAATTGAAGAATTAAAGTGTTTGTAGGTGTTTTTGGTCGTTGGTGTATGGATTAGATATAAAGGATATGTAATTTTGTTTTCATGTAAATAAGTCATGAATGATTACTCATATTTTTGTAATTTTATGAGATATTTCATGCTAGTTGCCAAATGATGGTTCCCACATGTGTTAGGTGACTCACATGGGCTGCTAAGAGCTGATCATTGGAGTGTATATACCAATAGTACATACATCTAAAAGCTGTGTATTGTACGAGTACCAATACGGGTGCATACGAGTAGAATTGTTGATGAAACTGAACGAGGATATAATTGTAAGCATTTTTGTTAAGTAGAAGTATTTTGATAAGTGTATTGAAGTCTTTCAAAAGTGTATAAATACATATTAAAACACTACATGTATATACATTTTAACTGAGTCGTTAAGTCATCGTTAGTCGTTACATGTAAGTGTTGTTTTGAAACCTTTAGGTTAACGATCTTGTTAAATGTTGTTAACCCAATGTTTATAATATCAAATGAGATTTTAAATTATTATATTATCATGATATTATCTTGTATGAATATCTCTTAATATGATATATACATTAAATGTCTTTACAACGATAATCGTTACATATATGTCTCGTTTAAAAATCATTAAGTTAGTAGTCTTGTTTTTACATATGTAGTTCATTGTTAATATACTTAATGATATGTTTACTTATCATAGTATCATGTTAACTATATATATATCCATATATATGTCATCATATAGTTTTTACAAGTTTTAACGTTCGTGAATCACCGGTCAACTTGGGTGGTCAATTGTCTATATGAAACATATTTCAATTAATCAAGTCTTAACAAGTTTGATTGCTTAACATGTTGGAAACATTTAATCATGTAAATATCAATCTCAATTAATATATATAAACATGGAAAAGTTCGGGTCACTACATAAATAACAATTTCATTTAATATATATATAAACATGGAAAAGTTCGGGACACTACAAAAGTAGTGGAAATGGGGAGGATGAAATGAATGGAGGAGGGTGAAGGTTGACTAGTTGACCTAGTCATCTCTTTGCCCTCTTGACAACATTGGTCCCTCAAGTTTAAAAGCAGGTGCGTGAATTAACCAAACGAATTACCTTAATTACGTTAGAGTAAACGGGAGATGTTATAATTAAATAACAGACTTTAAATTAATTTAACGGAAAGTAAACGAAAAAAAGGCGGGATGTTACATTACCAACTCCTTAAAAGAAATTTCTTCCCGAAATTTAAGTAGGCGTAGTAGTCATTTTTTCTTCCTCGAGATCTTGCGTTTCAAACTCTACGAATAAGTGAGCATACTTTCTTTGCATTTGATCTTGTCTTTCCCAAGTAAACTCGGGTCCTCTTTTGGCGTTCCAAGGAACTTTAACGATCGGGATTCTACTTTGTTTTAGCGTTTTGACAGAGTTGTCCACAATTTCAACCGGTTCTTCCACGAAATGAAGTTTGTCATCAATAGTAAGCTCTTCGAGAGGGACGACGACATCGGGTTTGGCAAGGCACTTCTTCAAGTTTGATACATGAAAAGTAGGATGAACGGAGCTCAATTGAGTCGGAAGATCCAAACGGTAAGCAATGGGTCCAATACGCTCCAAGATTTCAAAAGGACCAACATATCGTGGATTTAGCTTCCCGCGTTTCCCAAAACGAATTACACCTTTCCAACGTGTGACTTTTAACATTACACGGTCACCGACTTAGAATTCGATATCATTGCGCCTAATGTTGGCATAGCTCCTTTGACGACTACGGGCCGTCCTGAGCCTGTCTCGGATTTGAACAATCTTCTCGGTTGTTTCGTGAATGAGTTCGGGTCTGGTGATTTGCTTTTCACCCACTTCGGCCCAACAAAGAGGAGAACGAAATTTGCTGTCATAACCCGACCTTAACCATAAGGACGAATACAATAACATATGATTTCATCGCGAGGTATTGACCTCTATATGCGACATTTTTCAAAAACTGCATTCGTTTTTACAATACAAACCATAGCTTTTATTACAAATACAAGGTTTAAACAACTTAATAATGATTATCGTTTAGCGATAATCTTAGACTTACAAACTTTACATGTGATAATAACAATATGACCTCCAACATATTTTACATTACAAATCCTCCGATATGCAGTTTTATTTTTGACACAAATATGCATACTCAAGATCTTGCTTAAATTCAACATGTTGCAGCGGAAGCTTTTAGTTATCACCTGAGAATAAACATGCTTAAAACGTCAACATAAAGTTGGTGAGATATAGGTTTAATGCCGGCAGCGTTATAAATATAGACCACAAGATTTCATATATAAACGTTTTAATAAAAATATTCTAAGTTGTTGAGCACTTGATAACCATACTTAACATTTAATCAACGTCGCATATTCCCTTTATTATGAAATCTTACTACACCGTACCAAGTGTAGTTACCGAAACGAAGTACTGTGCAACCGTTGAATACTGGTCGTCCAGTCCGGTTAGGGTTGTCAGGCCCGATAGATCTATCAACAGGATTCGCGCTTACAATACCTCATGTAAATAATAGTTACCAAGTTACAGGGAAGTATGCCAGTGGTACAACTCAACGTAGAATATATATTTTTAATCACTTGTGTCCATAACGTAAATCATAAAATGCATGTATTCTCATCCCGAAATATTTAGAGTTTAAAAGTGGGACTATAAACTCACCTTTTCCTTGAAGGTATTTAACTCGACTTGGTCTCCGATAGATATCACGAACCTAACCATATATATAATATATCAACATATTTTCTTTTCAAGTAATCGTTACATATATATATATATACTTATAATACTTTTAATATTTTCTTAGTCCGTAGTTAGCAGTCTGTTGTTAATGGTCCACAATTAGTTGCTCAATAAAATAAATAAAGACCCCATCGTATTCGTATTGATCAGAATTAATCTCGACCTATGGTACCATGTTGTCAAATGACGTGTTGCGTACATAAAGTACCGTGTTGTCAGATGACGTGTTGCGTACAATCATGAGGTCTTATGATTAATCTTCTCGTGTTGTTTACGGGTGGTCCTGGAATATATAAAATCAAATCATAAGTAAATATATATTAAATATTATGTTAATTAGCCAATATATGATTAATTCGATTTTGTCATAATATGATATATTACAGGTTTTGAAGTGTTTTAAAAATCAAATTTGCGAACAGGTTTGAAATCATTCAAACTATGTTCTTGTTGTTAAAAATTTTATAACACAAAATAAGATAGCTATATAAATATGAATCGAATAAGATTATGAATAAGGTTACTACCTCAAGTTACTTGGATAAAGCTACTGGAAAAGATAGAAAATAATCTTGATCAAACTTTCTTATGATGATTATAGGTTGTTCATGAAGCTAGTTCTTTATGAGTATTTGCTGAGATTGTGAAGAACACTTAGAGTTCCTAAGAGTGTGTTTTTTTTTTGGTTAGAGAAAGATGGTTGTAAGAATGAAATGAAAAACCAAGGTGATGGTGATACTTATAGGACAGTCTGGTTGTTGAGGGAACAAGGACAAATTATTGTGTTGAATTTTTGAGTAATAATGTATGCTAGCTTACAAATAAGATTCCCTCTTATCTAGGGCAGATCTAAAGCTGATAAGGATATTGATTTGATGTGTATTTACCAATAGTAAATACGTATGGATGATGAGTATGATACGGTAAAAGAAGCTCAAAATCGGGCTTTTATTTTGGGTCCAACCGGGCCAAAAATAAAATTTTAAGACATTTTTAATAAAGCAATGTTAGCCCAAAAAAAAATTTCCAAGCTGACCTGGCAGATCGACCCCAGCTAGGGGCTCTGCCCCTTGGACCCCTCCAGGGGTTGCCACCCCTTGGACCCCGCTTATCGGGGGCGCTGCCCCCGAACCCCCGTCATAATCAAGATAAGTTCAAACAAGTGTGCACTCCACACTTCCCCAAACTTGTTCGATATTTATCAAGATTATTTTGGTTACAAATTAATCCTATTACACTTAAATCATATTGGTGACATAAATCACAACACATTATAGATTGTAAGTATATATGTCAAAGAACGTTACATATAGTTATCGTTTTGAAAACTTAAGTTAGTGGTCTCAAAGTATACTTATAACTCATTGTTGTTAGTTCACAATGAAATGTTAAACCATCCTTAAATCATGTTAAATATGTATAGATATGTACATATACATAATCGTATAATTATCGTGTGTTATATAGTTCGTGATATCATCGGTCAAATTGGACGGTCAAACGTTGTGTAAAACTCTTTTCAAAAATATAAGTCTCAACAGTTTGGATTGCTTATCATGTTGGTAAGGTTTAATTTATGTAAATATTAATCTCATAAGTATAGAATGATCGGAAAATTCCGGGTCGTTACAGTACCTACCCGTTAAATAAATTTCGTCCCGAAATTTTAAAATTGTACCTATTTTGCGTTCTCGGGAAACAAATGTGGGTACTTTTGTTTCATCTGATCCTCTCGTTCCCAAGTAAACTCAGGACCCCTTCGAGCATTCCAACGAACCTTAACGATTGGTATGTTGCTCTGCTTGAGTTGTTTAACTTCACGGTCCATGATTTCAACTGGTTCTTCTATGAATTGTAGTTTCTCGTCGACTTGGATTTCTTCAAGAGGAATGGTGAGGTCTTCCTTTGCAAGACACTTCTTAAGGTTTGAAACGTGAAATGTATTATGTACTCCGGCGAGTTGTTGTGGTAATTCGAGTCGATAAGCTACCGGTCCAATGCGTTCGATGATCTTGAACGGGCCTACATACCTTGGGTTCAGTTTACCTCTTTTTCCAAAACGTATTACACCTTTCCAAGGTGACACCTTTAACATAACCATGTCACCAATCTGAAACTCTAATGGTTTCCTTCGGACATCGGCGTAGCTCTTTTGGCGACTACGGGCTGTTTTCAATCTCTCCTTGATTTGTACTATCTTCTCAGTCGTTTCGTGTATGATCTCGGGACCAGTTAATTGTCGATCTCCTACTTCATTCCAACAGATAGGGGATCTACACTTCCTTCCATACAGTGCTTCGAATGGTGCAGCTTTAATGCTCGCATGATAACTGTTATTATACGAGAATTCTGCTAATGGTAAATATTTATCCCATCCGTTTCCAAAATCGATCACACATGCCCTGAGCATGTCTTCAAGAGTCTGAATTGTTCTTTCACTCTGCCCGTCAGTTTGTGGATGATATGTGGTGCTCATATCCAAACGAGTTCCCAGGACCTCCTGTAGTGATTGCCAAAACTTTGATGTAAATCTACTATCACGATCGGATATAATGGAAATAGGTATTCCATGCCTTGAAACAATTTCCTTTATGTATAATCGTAATAGTTTCTCCATTCTATCCGTTTCCTTTATAGGCAAGAAATGTGCAGATTTGGTGAGACGATCAACTATTACCCAAATGGTGTCATAACCCCAGGCAGTCTTAGGTAACTTTGTGACGAAATCCATGGTAATACCGTCCCATTTCCATTCTGGGATTTCTGGTTGTTGAAGTAATCCTGACGGCTTCTGGTGTTCTGTTTTGACTTTAGATCAAGTTAAACATTCCCCAACATATGTTGCAACGTCTGTCTTCAAATTAGGCCACCAATAATGCGTCTTAAGATCTTGATACATCTTTCCAACTCCAGGATGTATCGAGTATCATGTCTTATGTGCCTCATTCAATATCAACTTCCTTAATCCACCCAACTTTGGTACCCAAATACGGTTTGTAAAATATCGTATTCCATCTTCCCGTATAACGAGTTGGTTCCCATACTTCTTCATTATTTCATTTCCTATGTTTTCTTTAGTAAGAGCTTCTCGTTGAGCCTCTTTGATTTGTGAGTTGAGATTCATACGAATTTTTATGTTCATTGCTCGTACTCGAATTGGTTCCCGTTCCTTTCTGCTTAGAGCGTCGACCACTACATTCGCTTTCCCAGGATGATAGCGAATCTCACAATCATAGTCGTTTATCAGCTCGACCCACCTACGTTGCCTCATGTTCAACTGTTTCTGATCGAAGATATGTTGAAGGCTTTTATGATCGGTAAACACAGTGCATTTAACCCTATATAAGTAGTGTCTCCATATCTTCAATGCAAACACTACTGCTCCCAGTTCTAAATCATGCGTCGTATAATTCCGCTCATGAATCTTCAATTGTCGGGATGCGTATGCTATAACTTTCTTCCGTTGCATAAGGACGCAACCAAAACCTTGTCGCGAAGCGTCACAATATATCTCAAAATCATCGTTCCCTTCAGGTAACGATAAAATAGGTGCTGTAGTCAACTTCTTCTTCAGTAATTGAAATGCACTCTCCTGCTTAGAAGTCCATTCGTACTTCTTCCCTTTTTGTGTTAACGCTGTTAATGGTTTAGCTATTCGGGAAAAATCTTGAATAAACCTTCTATAATAACCAGCTAAACCCAAAAATTGGCGTATCTGCGTTGGTGTCTTAGGAGTCTCCCATTTTTCGATGGCCTCAATTTTAGCTGGGTCAACCTGAATTCCTTTGCTACTAACAACATGGCCAAGAAATTGCACTTCTTTCAACCAAAACGCACACTTAGAAAATTTGGCGTACAATTGTTCTTTTCTTAACAATTCTAATACCAATCTTAAATGCTGCTCATGCTCTTGCTCACTCTTGGAATAGATAAGAATATCGTCAATGAAAACGATAACAAACTTATCTAAATACGGACTACAAACTCGATTCATGAGGTCCATGAATACAGCTGGCGCATTCGTTAATCCAAACGGCATGACCAAAAATTCATAATGACCGTAGCGTGTCCGAAAAGCAGTTTTCGGAATATCTTCTTCTTTGACGCATAGTTGATGATAGCCCGACCTTAGGTCGATTTTCGAGTAAACACATGATCCTTGCAATTGATCAAATAAGTCATCAATTCTCGGTAGTGGATACCGATTCTTGATAGTTAACTTATTTAATTTACGATAATCTATACACATTCGGAAAGATCCGTCTTTCTTCTTGACGAATAAAATCGGAGCTCCCCACGGTGAAGTGCTCGGTCGAATGAAACCACGGTCCAGTAATTCTTGTAACTGGCTTTGTAACTCTTTCATCTCAGATGGTGCAAGTCTATATGGAGCACGAGCCACTGGTGCAGCTCCCGGTACTAGATCTATTTGAAATTCTACAGATCTAAATGGAGGTAATCCTGGTAACTCTTCCGGAAATACTTCCGGAAAATCTCTTGCCACAGGCACGTCGTTGATGCTCTTCACTTTTTCCTTCGTTTCGACTTTATTAACATATGCTAAGATAACATAGCACCCTTTCTTCAAGCACTTTTGAGCTTTCAAATAACTAATGAGTTTTAGCTTTGAGTTACCCTTCTCTCCATAAATCATTACTGGCGTTTTATCCTTACGAGGAATGCGAATTGCCTTCTTGGCGCACACAACTTCAGCTCCTATTTTGGACATCCAGTCCATGCCGACTATTACATCAAAACTTCCTAATTCTACGGGTATCAAATCAATCTTAAATGTTTCTCCGGCTAAATTTATTTTACAATCACGGTAAATTTTATCGGCTTTAATTAGTTTACCATTAGCTAACTCAATCATGTACTTAGCATCTAGAGGTAATGATGAACAATTCAATTTAGCGTAAAAGTCTCTACTCACGTAACTTCTATCGGCACCAGTATCAAATATAATAGATGCGGATAAGTTATTAATGGTAAACGTACCCGTAACAAGCTCCGGGTCTTCACACGCCTCTCTAGCATTAATAACAAATGCTCTTCCACGTGCAGATCCATTATTCTTCTCTGGATTCGGACACTGGCTCTTATAATGACCCTGTTTCCCACACCCATAACAAGTAACAGTGGCCAAGGCTGTTCTATTTGCATTGGTGGTAGGAGTCTTGGTACCGTTTGTATTTGTAGCAGAAACCCTACAATCTTCAGCAAGATGACCTTTTCGATTACAATTGTTGCACACCACATTACAATAACCAGAGTGATGTTTGTGGCATCTGTTACATAAAGGATTTCGTCCTTTGTAACCTGAGTTTAAACCGCTACCCGCACCTTGCGTGGTTTCTTGTTTCTTGTTGGATTGTTGATGATTACCTTCCCACTTTCTTTTGTTTCCCGATGTCTTGACATCGGTGTTCTTATCCAGAATAATCTGGTCCATCAATTCGTTCGCCATATTGATAGCTTCATGAATAGTCTTGGGTTTGGATGCTGTAACATTTGCCTTGACCTTTTTAGGCAAACCGTCTTTGTACAGTTCAATCTTCCGTTCTTCGGTTGGTACCAATTCGGGACATAGCAAAGCTAATTCTATGAATCGCTGATTGTAGTTGGTGAGTTCAGTACCAACAGCTTTCAGGCTTCGTAATTCAGCTTCCAACTTCCTAACCTCGTTCCTTGGACAATATTCGTTGATTATCATTGTTTTGAATTCTTCCCAAGGAGTATCATAAGCTACATCTCCTCCTACGGCCTTCACATAGTTTTTCCACCACGTGAGTGCACTATCTTGTAGGGTGCACGATGCATACTTGGTCATGTCCTTCTCAATACAACCACTGATTTTAAAAACAGACTCAATCTTTTCGATCCACCGGGTTAAACCGACCGGTCCTTCTGTTCCACTGAATGATGAGGGCTTGCAACCTTGAAAACTTTTGTAAGTGCACCCCACACGAGGATTTGGGTTAACTGCAGCACCTCTTGCAGCCTCGACCCATAACATTCTGTCGTTCACTCGCTGATTGATGAGTTCCTGGATTTCTTGTTCCGTCATTCGGTTCAATCGCGCCATAATCTTCAATAAGAATGAAAAAATAATTATTCACATGGAATATTATAGATGTAGTATGTATTTACAGTACATCGTAGCTTATTAATAATATGAACCAGTTATTATTATAAAAGCCTTTTCTTCTTATTAGCGTTTTATAATTATATCTAGGGTAGTACCTACCCGTTAAAGTTCATACTTAATAGCTTAGTTCGAAAATCAATTACTACCACCCAAATAATACTTAACCATGGAAAATTATTGCATTTCACATTTCACTATTTTACATATGCTTATCTTACATCAAACATTAAGCAAACCACAGTAGTAATATTATACAAAACATTATATAATCCCATGGTTTAAAACAATGGCGCATCATTTAACCCAAAGCGTTTGTGTTCAAAGAAATCACTTAAAGGTTATCCTGGTTGTCTCCCTGTGTTTTGGCTGAGGAACCGAAGAACTGGATGTCGGGATAGAACTAATAGGAATAGCGGGAATAGGTGTGGAAGTATCTGGTGGAGTTGGTGCCACAACATCCTCTCTAGACTCGGGATTTAGATTTTCCATTTCAGTAGCCTTTCGTTTCTTTCCTCGTTCGAACTTGTCTTTCGTAATTTCCTGTATTTCTTCCTCCTCAGGATCACTTTCCGGTTCCTCTTCAATTGATTCATCCAGAACTTGTGAGTCTTCCCCAAAGGTGTCGTTTTCATCATCAGATAGATTAATGACTGGAACACCATCTGAAGAGTCTGGTTCGGAGTCGCTGAATGTGATAATAAGTTCTAAGCCAGACATCTATCACATAACAACTAGCACGTTAATACCACATAATATTTACATATTAATTTTTAACCAACAAGGATAAGCAACAGTTTTCGAAATCAAACACGGTCAAAGTCCAGACTCACTAATGCATCCTAACAAACTCGATAAGACACACTAATGCAAATTCTCTGGTTCTCTAAGACCAACGCTATGATACCACATGTCATAACCCGACTATGACGACCCTCATTTTTCCGTCTATATTTTTCTTCCTTATAATTTAATGCCCGAATAAAAGATTTAAGTGTAATGAATAAACTTTATGTATTAATGAAAGGTCGTTATATACATACGAAATTAACGAACGTTAAACGAATAATAAATTTTATTCAACAACGTACATTTATAAGTTTATATTATATAACGGAACTTAAACATATCAATTAAATTATATAATGTATACTTATTATAAATAAGTTTATAATATATAATTTTGTACCAAAGTAACATAAGTTTATTAGTTAAACTTATAAACTAGTTATACTTGACATAGTTATATATAAATATATATAACTAAATAGTATATACATGTATATAAAATAAAAAGTGTATATAAACGTAATAACACTTATAAAAATAAAACTATACGACGATAACTTTTATAAAATAAAATTTTAGTTATTGATATACTTTATAATATATATATATATATATATATATATATATATATATATATATATATATATATATATATATATATATATGAATATATATAAAAACCGTAAATGTGTATATATGTATATATATAACTTGTATAAAAGTTTAACAAAACTACAAATCAATTAAGAAAAGTTTTTACAATTTTAACATTTTATGATTTGATAAAAAGTTTTATAAACTTATGAGTTAAAAAAAAAAAATCACTGTAGCGGTCGAGAGGTATTATATAAAAAAAAAATTTATTTCTTTTACTTTTATAAAACTAATCACATGTATTATTAGATCTAGATCCACTTTAGCCCATACCCTAACTAAATTATTAAGTGAAATGATTATTAGAGCTGGTGTTATTACTTTTGATTTTTAATTACAATTAATAAATCAATAATTTTATTTATATTTTTCTTTTATACTTTTAAATACAAATTTTTTCACTATAAATAGCACTCAAATCTCCATTACAAACTTACACCCAAAAACTTACTCTCACTTGAAGATCATACTCTCAAACCTCTGCAAAAATTATTTTTGTAAGTCTCCTTTATTTTTTTTATAGTTTTTATGCAGTTTTTGTATTTATTTTTGTATTCCGATCGATAATTAGGAATTAATTACCAAACCATTATAATTAAATAAATTAAATATATGATAATTAGTATCAAGTATCCTAATGACTATAAAAATTATTTTTATGAATTATACATTCGAATTTATATTTATTAAAAATCAAAAACGAATTAAATATATATTTGGTATATATAGATATATAATAAATAAATAGTAAACGATTATATATATATATATATATGTTTTTACAATTTTCGCTTATCACATATGTTATACAAGTAATTATAAAAATTAATGTTTGATTTAATTGTCATTTATTGTAACATCCGTGTTACATCCGTCCCACATCGGTTGGAGAGGGGAACGAAGCATGCCTTATAAGGGTGTGGAGACCTTTCCTAGCATGACGCGTTTTGGGACCACAAGCGCAGCAGATCCCATGAGAACTCTACAGTTAAGCGTGCTCAAGCGAGAGCACTACCAGGATGGGTGACCTCCTGGGAAAGTGCTCGTCGTGTTTGGTCGCCAAGAAAAATCCGTGAGCAACCTACGGGGGAGACAAGGGTACGTCCCTATCTCTGCAAAGCGGATAATATCATGCTACGGGGAACGTTTTACCTGAGGTGTTACAGATGGTATCAGAGCCAGGCCCCGGACCAAACGTGCACAGCGAGGACGCTGTGTCCCATTAGGGGGGAGGATTGTAACATCCGTGTTACATCCGTCCCACATCGGTTGGAGAGGGGAACGAAGCATGCCTTATAAGGGTGTGGAGACCTTTCCTGGCATGACGCGTTTTGGGACCACAAGCGCAGCAGATCCCATGAGAACTCTGCAGTTAAGCGTGCTCAGGCGAGAGCACTACCAGGATGGGTGACCTCCTGGGAAAGTGCTCGTCGTGTTTGGTCGCCAAGAAAAATCCGTGAGCAACCTACGGGGGAGACAAGGGTACGTCCCTATCTCTGCAAAGCGGACAATATCATGCTACGGGGAACGTTTTACCTGGGGTGTTACACCGACCTTAACCATAAGGACGAATACAATAACATATGATTTCATCGCCAGGTATTGACCTCTATATGCGACATTTTTCAAAAACTGCATTCGTTTTTACAATACAAACCATATCTTTTATTACAAATACAAGGTTTAAACAACTTAATAATGATTATCGTTTAGCGATAATCTTAGACTTACAAACTTTACATGTGATAATAACAATACGACCTCCAACATATTTTACATTACAAATCCTCCGATATGCAGTTTTATTTTTGACACAAATATGCATATCAAGATCTTGCTTAAATTCAACATGTTGCAGCGGAAGCTTTTAGTTATCACCTGAGAATAAACATGCTTAAAACGTCAACATAAAGTTGATGAGATATAGGTTTAATGCCGGCAGCGTTATAAATATAGACCACAAGATTTCATATATAAACGTTTTAATAAAAATATTCTAAGTTGTTGAGCACTTGATAACCATACTTAACATTTAATCAACGCCGCAAATTCCCTTTATTATGAAATCTTACTACACCGTACCAAGTGTAGTTACCGAAACGAAGTACTGTGCAACCGTTGAATACTGGTCGTCCAGTCCGGTTGGGGTTGTCAGGCCCGATAGATCTATCAACAGGATTCGCGTTTACAATACCTCATGTAAATAATAGTTACCAAGTTACAGGGAAGTATGCCAGTGGTACAACTCAACGTAGAATATATATTTTTAATCACTTGTGTCCATAACGTAAATCATAAAATGCATGTATTCTCATCCCGAAATATTTAGAGTTTAAAAGTGGGACTATAAACTCACCTTTTCCTTGAAGGTATTTAACTCGACTTGGTCTCCGATAGATATCACGAACCTAACCATATATATAATATATCAACATATTTTCTTTTCAAGTAATCGTTACATATATATATATATATATATATATATATATATATATATATATATATATATATATATATATATATATATATATACTTATAATACTTTTAATATTTTCTTAGTCCGTAGTTAGCAGTCTGTTATTAATGGTCCACAATTAGTTGCTCAATAAAATAAATAAAGACCCCATCGTATTCGTATTGATCAGAATTAATCTCGACCCATGGTACCATGTTGTCAAATGACGTGTTGCGTACATAAAGTACCGTGTTGTCAGATGACGTGTTGCGTACAATCATGAGGTCTTATGATTAATCTTCTCGTGTTGTTTACGGGTGGTCCTGGAATATATAAAATCAAATCATAAGTAAATATATATTAAATATTATGTTAATTAGCCAATATATGATTAATCCGATTTTGTCATAATATGATATATTACAGGTTTTGAAGTGTTTTAAAAATCAAATTAGAAGGATCTATTTAGTTTGCGAACAGGTTTGAAATCATTCAAACTATGTTCTTGTTGTTAAAAATTTTATAACACAAAATAAGATAGCTATATAAATATGAATAGAATAAGATTATGAATAAGGTTACTACCTCAAGTTACTTTGATAAAGCTACTGGAAAAGATAGAAAATAATCTTGATCAAACTTTCTTATGATGATTATAGGTTGTTCATGAAGCTAGTTCTTTATGAGTATTTGCTGAGATTGTGAAGAACACTTAGAGTTCCTAAGAGTGTGTTTTTTTTTTTGGTTAGAGAAAGATGGTTGTAAGAATGAAATGAAAAACCAAGGTGATGGTGATACTTATAGGACAGTCTGGTTGTTGAGGGAACAAGGACAAATTATTGTGTTGAATTTTTGAGTAATAATGTATGCTAGCTTACAAATAAGATTCCCTCTTATCTAGGGCAGATCTAAAGCTGATAAGGATATTGATTTGATGTGTATTTACCAATAGTAAATACGTATGGATGATGAGTATGATACGGTAAAAGAAGCTCAAAATCAGGCTTTTATTTTGGGTCCAACCGAGCCAAAAATAAAATTTTAAGACATTTTTAATAAAGCAATGTTAGCCCAAAAAAAAAATTCCAAGCTGACCTGGCAGATCGACCCCAGCCAGGGGCTCTGCCCCTTGGACCCCGCCAGGGGTTGCCACCCCTTGGACCCCACTTATCGGGGGCGCTGCCCCCGAACCCCCGTCATAATCAAGATAAGTTCAAACAAGTGTGCACTCCACACTTCCCCAAACTTGTTCGATATTTATCAAGATTATTTTGGTTACAAATTAATCCTATTACACTTAAATCATATTGGTGACATAAATCACAACACATTATAGATTGTAAGTATATATGTCAAAGAACGTTACATATAGTTATCGTTTTGAAAACTTAAGTTAGTGGTCTCAAAGTATACTTATAACTCATTGTTGTTAGTTCACAATGAAATGTTAAACCATTCTTAAATCATGTTAAATATGTATAGATATGTACATATACATAATCGTATAATTATCGTGTGTTATATAGTTCGTGATATCATCGGTCAAATTGGACGGTCAAACGTTGTGTAAAACTCTTTTTAAAAATATAAGTCTCAACAGTTTGGATTGCTTATCATGTTGGTAAGGTTTAATTTATGTAAATATTAATCTCATAAGTATAGAAAGATCGGAAAATTCCGGGTCGTTACAGTACCTACCCGTTAAATAAATTTCATCCCGAAATTTTAAAATTGTACCTATTTTGCGTTCTCGGGAAACAAATGTGGGTACTTTTGTTTCATATGATCCTCTCGTTCCCAAGTAAACTCGGGACCCCTTCGAGCATTCCAACGAACCTTAACGATTGGTATGTTGCTCTGCTTGAGTTGTTTAACTTCACGGTCCATGATTTCGACTGGTTCTTCTATGAATTGTAGTTTCTCGTCGACTTGGATTTCTTCAAGAGGAATGGTGAGGTCTTCCTTTGCAAGACACTTCTTAAGGTTTGAAACGTGAAATGTATTATGTACTCTGGCGAGTTGTTGTGGTAATTCGAGTCGATAAGCTACCGGTCCAATGCGTTCGATGATCTTGAACGGGCCTACATACCTTGGGTTCAGTTTACCTCTTTTTCCAAAACGTATTACACCTTTCCAAGGTGACACCTTTAACATAACCATGTCACCAATCTGAAACTCTAATGGTTTCCTTCAGACATCGGCGTAGCTCTTTTGGCGACTACGGGCTGTTTTCAATCTCTCCTTGATTTGTACTATCTTCTCAGTCGTTTCGTGTATGATCTCGGGACCAGTTAATTGTCGATCTCCTACTTCATTCCAACAGATAGGGGATCTACACTTCCTTCCATACAGTGCTTCGAATGGTGCAGCTTTAATGCTCGCATGATAACTGTTATTATACGAGAATTCTGCTAATGGTAGATATTTATCCCATCCGTTTCCAAAATCGATCACACATGCCCTGAGCATGTCTTCAAGAGTCTGAATTGTTCTTTCACTCTGCCCGTCAGTTTGTGGATGATATGCAGTGCTCATATCCAAACGAGTTCCCAGGGCCTCCTGTAGTGATTGCCAAAACTTTGATGTAAATCTACTATCACGATTGGATATAATGGAAATAGGTATTCCATGCCTTGAAACAATTTCCTTTATGTATAATCGTAATAGTTTCTCCATTCTATCCGTTTCCTTTATAGGCAAGAAATGTGCAAATTTGGTGAGACGATCAACTATTACCCAAATGGTGTCATAACCCCAGGCAGTCTTAGGTAACTTTGTGATGAAATCCATGGTAATACCGTCCCATTTCCATTCTGGGATTTCTGGTTGTTGAAGTAATCCTGACGGCTTCTGGTGTTCTGTTTTGACTTTGGATCAAGTTAAACATTCCCCAACATATGTTGCAACGTCTGTCTTCAAATTAGGCCACCAATAATGCATCTTAAGATCTTGATACATCTTTCCAACTCCAGGATGTATCGAGTATCTTGTCTTATGTGCCTCATTCAATATCAACTTCCTTAATCCACCCAACTTCGGTACCCAAATACGGTTTGCAAAATATCGAATTCCATCTTCCCGTATAACGAGTTGTTTCCCATACTTCTTCATTATTTCATTTCCTATGTTTTCTTTAGTAAGAGCTTCTAGTTGAGCCTCTTTGATTTGTGAGTTGAGATTCATACGAATTTTTATGGTCATTGCTCGTACTCGAATTGGTTCCCGTTCGTTTCTGCTTAGAGCGTCGGCCACTACATTCGCTTTCCCAGGATGATAGCGAATCTCACAATCATAGTCGTTTATCAGCTCGACCCACCTACGTTGCCTCATGTTCAGCTATTTCTGAACGAAGATATGTTGAAGGCTTTTATGATCGGTAAACACAGTGCATTTAACCCCATATAAGTAGTGTCTCCATATCTTCAATGCAAACACTACTGCTCCCAGTTCTAAATCATGCGTCGTATAATTCCGCTCATGAATCTTCAATTGTCGGGATGCGTATGCTATAACTTTCTTCCGTTGCATAAGGACGCAACCAAAACCTTGTCGCGAAGTGTCACAATATATCTCAAAATCATCGTTCCCTTCAGGTAACGATAAAATAGGTGTTGTAGTCAACTTCTTCTTCAGTAATTGAAATGCACTCTCCTGCTCAGAAGTCCATTCGTACTTCTTCCCTTTTTGTGTTAACGCTGTTAATGGTTTAGCTATTCGGGAAAAATCTTGAATAAACCTTCTATAATAACCAGCTAAACCCAAAAATTGGCGTATCTGCATTGGTGTCTTAGGAGTCTCCCATTTTTCGATGGCCTCAATTTTAGCTGGGTCAACCTGAATTCCTTTGCTACTAACAACATGGCCAAGAAATTGCACTTCTTTCAACCAAAACGCACACTTAGAAAATTTGGCGTATAATTGTTCTTTTCTTAACAATTCTAATACCAATCTTAAATGCTGCTCATGCTCTTGCTCACTCTTGGAATAGATAAGAATATCGTCAATGAAAACGATAACAAACTTATCTAAATACGGACTACAAACTCGATTCATGAGGTCCATGAATACAGCTGGCGCATTCGTTAATCCAAACGGCATGACCAAAAATTCATAATGACCGTAGCGTGTCCGAAAAGCAGTTTTCGGAATATCTTCTTCTTTAACGCATAGTTGATGATAGCCCGACCTTAGGTCGATTTTCGAGTAAACACATGATCCTTGCAATTGATCAAATAAGTCATCAATTCTCGGTAGTGGATACCGATTCTTGATAGTTAACTTATTTAATTCACGATAATCTATACACATTCGGAAAGATCCGTCTTTCTTCTTGACGAATAAAATCGGAGCTCCCCACGGTGAAGTGCTCGGTCGAATGAAACCACGGTCCAGTAATTCTTGTAACTGGCTTTGTAACTCTTTCATCTCAGATGGTGCAAGTCTATATGGAGCACGAGCCACTGGTGCAGCTCCCGGTACTAGATCTATTTGAAATTCTACAGATCTAAATGGAGGTAATCCTGGTAACTCTTCCGGAAATACTTCCGAAAAATCTCTTGCCACAGGCACGTCGTTGATGCTCTTCACTTTTTCCTTCGTTTCGACTTTATTAACATATGCTAAGATAGCATAGCACCCTTTCTTCAAGCACTTTTGAGCTTTCAAATAACTAATGAGTTTTAGCTTTGAGTTACCCTTCTCTCCATAAATCATTACTGGCGTTTTATCCTTACGAGGAATGCGAATTGCCTTCTTGGCGCACATAACTTCAGCTCCTATTTTGGACATCCAGTCCATGCCGACTATTACATCAAAAATTCCTAATTCTACGGGTATCAAATCAATCTTAAATGTTTCTCCGGCTAAATTTATTTTACAATCACGGCAAATTTTATCGGCTTTAATTAGTTTACCATTAGCTAACTCAATCATGTACTTAGCATCTAGAGGTAATGATGAACAATTCAATTTAGCGTAAAAGTCTCTACTCACGTAACTTCTATCGGCACCAGTATCAAATATAATAGATGCGGATAAGTTATTAATGGTAAACGTACCCGTAACAAGCTCCGGGTCTTCACACGCCTCTCTAGCATTAATAACAAATGCTCTTCCACGTGCAGATCCATTATTCTTCTCTGGATTCGGACACTGGCTCTTATAATGACCCTGTTTCCCACACCCATAACAAGTAACAGTGGCCAAGGCTGTTCTATTTGCATTGGTGGCAGGAGTCTTGGTACCGTTTGTATTTGTAGCAGGAACCCTACAATCTTCAGCAAGATGACCTTTTCGATTACAATTGTTGCACACCACATTACAATAACCAGAGTGATGTTTGTGGCATCTGTTACATAAAGGATTTCGTCCTTTGTAACCTGAGTTTGAACCGCTACCCGCACCTTGCGTGGTTTCTTGTTTCTTGTTGGATTGTTGATGATTACCTTCCCACTTTCTTTTGTTTCCCGATGTCTTGACATTGGTGTTCTTATCCAGAATAATCTGGTCCATCAATTCATTTGCCATGGTGATAGCTTCATGAATAGTCTTGGGTTTGGATGCTGTAACATTTGCCTTGACCTTTTTAGGCAAACCGTCTTTGTACAGTTCAATCTTCCGTTCTTCGGTTGGTACCAATTCGGGACATAGCAAAGCTAATTCCATGAATCGCTGATTGTAGTTGGTGAGTTTAGTACCAACAGCTTTCAGGCTTCGTAATTCAGCTTCCAACTTCCTAACCTCGTTCCTTGGACAATATTCGTTGATTATCATTGTTTTGAATTCTTCCCAAGGAGTATCATAAGCTACATCTCCTCCTACGGCCTTCACATAGTTTTTCCACCATGTGAGTGCACTATCTTGTAGGGTGCACGATGCATACTTGGTCATGTCCTTCTCAATACAACCACTAATTTTAAACACAGACTCAATCTTTTCGATCCACCGGGTTAAACCGACCGGTCCTTCTGTTCCACTGAATGATGAGGGCTTGCAACCTTGAAAACTTTTGTAAGTGCACCCCACACGAGGATTTGGGTTAACTGCAGCACCTCTTGCAGCCTCGACCCATAACATTCTGTCGTTCACTCGCTGATTGATGAGTTCCTGGATTTCTTGTTCCGTCATTCGGTTCAATCGCGCCATAATCTTCAATAAGAATGAAAAAATAATTATTCACATGGAATATTATAGATGTAGTATGTATTTATAGTACATCGTAGCTTATTAATAATATGAACCAGTTATTATTATAAAAGCCTTTTCTTCTTATTAGCGTTTTATAATTATATCTAGGGTAGTACCTACCCGTTAAAGTTCATACTTAATAGCTTAGTACGAAAATCAATTACTACCACCCAAATAATACTTAACCATGGAAAATTATTGCATTTCACACTTCACTATTTTACATATGCTTATCTTACATCAAACATTAAGCAAACCACACTAGTAATATTATACAAAACATTATATAATCCCATGGTTTAAAACAACAGCGCATCATTTAACCCAAAGCGTTTGTGTTCAAAGAAATCGCTTAAAGGTTATCCTGGTTGTCTCCCTGCGTTTTGGCTGAGGAACCGAAGAACTGGATGTCGGGATAGAACTAATAGGAATAGCGGGAATAGGTGTGGAAGTATCTGGTGGAGTTGGTGCCACAACATCCTCTCTAGACTCGGGATTTAGAATTAACATTTGACATTATATATTAGTATCATCATATAATTATTAAAATTCTATAAAAACTATCATTCCTATCATTTTTATTAATATTATTATTATTATTATCAATATTATCTATACCATTATTATTAGAGTTTTAATGACGTTGTTAAGGTTATAAGTATATAAATATAGATTGCATATACAAAAATATATTTAAATTACATAACTTAACTATATTAATATCATTATGTACAAAATGTAAATATATAAATAAATAATGAAACTTATAAATTAATAAGTGAAACAATTACATCACTAATAATAATATATATATTTATTCGAGTACAAGAATATATTTTAATACATATATGAATGATATAGGTTCGTGAATCCGAGGCCAACCTTACACTTGTTCAATGTCGTCATATGTATTTTTACTACAAAATACAGTATTGTGAGTTCATTTGCTCCCTTTTACTCTTTATATTTTTGGGACTGAGAATACATGCGTTGTTTTTACAACTGCTTTATTAAATGTTTTTGAAATATATTTTTGAACTGTGAATACATGAAATGCTTTTATAAATGTTTGACGAGATAGACACAAACAAAACATTCCTCGAATGAATTATTATGCAGACGGAAGTTCTGTGGATTATTATTGAATTAGTTGGACGTTATAATTGCCACTAATTGTTATGAATATTTCCCCTGATTATTATTGCTTGGTAACCTAAGAATTAGAATCGGGTATGGCCCTAATTCACGCGAATCCTAAAGGTAGCTACCGGGTTTAACACCCCCACCCAGAATGTTCACTAGACGGAAGGGCTAGTGAGCGTGGTGTTTAGTACTTCGAAGTTTATATGATTATTATACAGACGAGATGTTCTGTTTTGGGGATATTATTATGCGCATTATATGTTAAGGTCGGTTACCAAGCCAAACTATGAAAGAAATGAAAAGTGAATATTATGTATCGAGAGAATGATTTTATACACAGGTTATGTGTATGTTATTTTTGTGCACAAGATATGTGTACGGTTACTAAGATTTATGAAGGATGATTTCGTACACGAGAAAGGTGTACTGTATTTAAAAGATATAGCATGTACATTACAAGTGGGTATAGGATTCGGGCCCATTTGTACCATGCAGCATTTAAATCTTGTGGTCTATCAAAATGATGAATTTTATTGTTATATGATAAACCTATGAACTCACCAACCTTTTGGTTGACACTTTAAAGCATGTTTATTCTCAGGTATGAAAGAAACCTTCCACTGTGCAATTGCTCACTTACATGGAGTCGCTTATGGCATATAGAAGTCAGTTCATCACGATGGTATCATATGTTATTGTGTTCGTTCAGGAAGATTTTGGACGGGGTATGACATGTGGTATCAGAGCGGTGGTCTTAGCGAACCAGGTCTTGCATTAGTGTGTCTAAACATATAGTTGTTAGGATGCATTAATGAGTCTGGACTTCGACCTAGTAAGTTGATAGATTACATTAGTGAGTCTAGACTTGAACCTGGTCCCATGTTAAAAGTTTTACTTATCATTCTTGTCAAAAATTATCATGCTTATCATTCATAGTCTAGACACATCTTACTGTATTGATTGCATGAATAGTGTATAGACAAATTCATATCTTAGCGTATCTGCTAATCCATATCTTAGTGTATCTGTTACTGTAGACTTTATCTGACACGTTTCCTTAATTCCCTCCGTGATCTACAGGATCTTCTGTACTATATACAGGTATTCTATGTAGATAGAATATCATCTGATATCTGAAAATCATTTCATATCGAAAACCCTTTATCTGACCGTACCTGATGGAAATCACAACTAGTTCAAGTCCTTCAAATTCCGACAGCAATTCCGACATGGATGTTCATCTAAGCTTCGGAAGCAACGTCACCAGAATGAATCAACCAATCAGCCATCCCCAATTTATCTGATGGGTTCGTAGCCTACTTAATCATTGGAGGCAAGAAGAAGGTGATCCCTTCCACCAACTGAATTCACCTCTTGACGATGAACCTGAAGCACTTACCGGCGAATCTGTCCGAAACACCATTTTCTCTCTCATTTCCAAAGTATCCGCCATGATTTTATACTATCTTAAATTCAAACCCTTATTCACTTGCTCGTTCCTACCGACAATCATTCCGGAATAATAAGTCAACGAACTTCGCGCTCGAGTTGTAGCCTTGAAAAATATGGTGCAAAACGTACCAGTTTCAGCAACATCACTGGCACCAACAGTACCACCAACAACAACATCCGCAGCTGACACGTCTTGACATCATAATCTGTATCTCGAACATCAAAATCATACGCACCATAGAAACCAAGGAGTACCAACAACAATGAACGATGAAGTATTGATCCATAACTTTATTAATATTCTGTGAAGAATATGTGGTTCCTAATAGTTTTAGAGATTACTTATTCTAGCTCAAACCAAAAATCATATGAGTTTAATATCATATTAACTCATTAAATCCATGATTACATCTGAAGAAAATATATATGTATATATGATTTCGTAAAGATTGTAATTAAAAGTTCTTTTGTACAAACTGTTAATGGTGAAAATATTTTAACGGGTATGTAATACCCGAGGAATATTTAGATTTCACACTTATAAGTTACACTGTACATTCTTCAAATCCGATTCAACAATCATTTACTATCCTACTTACAACCACAAATATACGTATCCGTTCACCAAAGAATAACCATTTTCATTCAAATTTAATTTCATATTCGGATTTTGACCGATCAAAATCCAAGTTAAGATTTAACAGAAGACATCACTTTTAGATTCCTACATCTTTCAAAGCCATATTTGAATTCAAAAATGTGCCAGATCCATTGGCGTGTTATTACCGAAAATAACTTTACAATACCATTTCCAAAATTAAACAATTTTGTCACAGCTCCAGCAAATCAACTTTGACTTTCATTCAGATTAGCCTTATTATAACTTTGATATATAAGTTGCCACTTGATTTCATCCTAAACAATCATTCGTATCTTGACGATTACCATCAGCGTTTAATCATCTAAAAACACAATTCTCTTAAAACCACCTCGAATTGATAACCGATGATTCAGATATGGTAGCATTAAATACAGAGGAAACAACAAAATTACAGATGGTCTAAATGGCCAAGAGTTTGATGATAAAGAATGGAGTGTTAGGAACACTCGATAGAAAATTTGGTACTGAAAAACGGATTGAACTAACCATGAAGGAGACCATGGACAAATACAAAGACCAAACCCTATATTCAAAGAATCCAGGTAATTCGGGATTCGATGAAATCTTTAGAGAATATCTTGCTCCGAAGTCATATTAAAATCTTGCGGAAAATTTTTCTTCATCAACCTTCGAACTTAGAAATTCCAAAATATCATCATAAATATCTTCGATATTTCTGGGGATATTTTCATAAATATTCTTGTCCGAAATTATCTACCTCTTCGTGTTTTCTGTATTCCATTATATTGGAAACTTCTGTAAAATCTAAGTATAAATTATGAATGAATTGTGGAGAAGTGTTGGGAATTGAAGCATGGTTTAGTATAATATAATGACGCCCGGCCAACGTGATTATATTACAGTAAGTCATGCTGAGTTTCTAATGAAACGTGATAAAAGATCACAAATCATAACTTATCATGAACCATGTTACATAACTCTTTCATTCTACTTAACCTCTGAACATATCAAGAAAATATATTCTTAATAGTTCCATCCTCAGGGATTCTGGTAATTTGACAAATCAAATCATGCTAATACATTTCTTTCTACTTAAAATACTATAATCATTCGAAACTCCATACTTACGAATTTTGGACCATTACTCGCTTTACTAGAGGTCGAGAAGAGAATAAAAAGGCAAAGAGCTCCAAAATATAAGAGAAAATATAAAGCCCAATAACAACACGGAGGTTACAAACCATAGATATTAATACGAATAGCAATATAAAGACACGGTATAATTAAGAATAGTATCACCCCAAGGTAATAATAGAAGTGAATAGATTCCTCTGGTGGTAAATGAAAAAGAAGAATGATAGAAACGATAGACAGAAAAATATCAAGGATTAGAACTGAAATAAGCATTTTCACAATCTTTAGAATTTATGGACTAAGAAAGAAAGTATAGGAATGGTGAGAATAATGGAACGGAAGAGCTTAATTTATAATGGAAATATCAGACAGAGTAATCGAGGCAGATTATCGTATTTAATCAAAGAAGATCCTAATTTCTCAATTACCGGAGAATCAAATCTTATTACAAAGATTTTCTCCAAATTCCTTGAACTCTGGAAATCAATCCTGTCTACGTCAAAAGATATGACGAATCTACATTTATTCATTTCACACTTTTGTGATAGCTTCACTCGTACTCTTTACATAAATGAATTGTTTTATTCATATTACTCACGAATGATAAAACTCTATTTATCAACTCATATTTGTCATGAAAACATTTTTATTGTTAGCCATGACGACCACACACAAATTTTGGGACGAAATTTCTTTAACGGGTAGGTACTGTGATGACCCGGAAATTTCTGATCAAATTTAAACTTAATCTTGATATGATTTCGACACGATAAGCAAAGTCTGTAAAGTTAAGTCTTAAAATTTTGAACTGCATTCATGTATACAATTGACCTTTGACTATTTCTGACGATTCACAAACAATTGTTGTAAATATGTGTGTGTGTGTGTGTATATATATATATATATACATATATATATAAAATGTAATCATTAGAATTTAAAATGAAAAAAAAATATAACTAAGTTAATATTAAGATGAATATTTATATATAAATATAATTTTTATACATAACTAATATTGTATGTAAATTTTAATATATATAAAATTTATAAATATAAAAATATGTAGGATATATTATTAATATATTAAATATAATTACAAGTGATAATATAGTTCTTATATTAATGAATATTACTTTCATTATTAATACTGATACCAGTATTATCAATATTATTAATTTATTACATAAAATAAAAATATAAGATTTGATAAGCATAATTTGCTATATCAACATTATTAGTATTACTCTCATTATTAGAATTAATATTAATATTAATATCAGTATTATCATTTGTATTATTAATATTATTATAGTATATATTAGATAGATATGAAAAATGAAACATGTAACTTGTGATTACTAATATTATTACTATGTACTATCATTAAAAATTAGTATTTTTATTAATATCATTAATAATATGATCATTATTTTTATTTAGTATTATTTATTATCATTAATATTATTATTAGTGATATTATATTCATTATAATTATAATTATTATTTTGATTAATAATAATATTATTATTATTTTCTATTATCAGTATTTTTTTTTAATATTATTAATTTATTTAATTATATTTACAACTTCTTAATATTAACATTAATTATAAATAAGATCATATAGAATCAACTTTCTGTTTAAAGTCTTAATCGAACTATTCTATTCTTTTGTTTCTGTCTAATTTGTTACCAATCACGATCTCAACTTTACACTACAAACAAATTCTGTTGAGGATCGCATTCAACTTTTCATTTGTTTTTATTTTTTTTGTACCAGATGAAATTAGCTGTATTGATCTAAATTGCTATAAAACAAATGAGTTACTCAGAGTCATCCATACAATCATATCAACAATAGATATTTACGAATCCAATTTGTTACACATCTCTTTCAAACTTTATTCTCTCTGTACCACAAGATCATTCATTACTGGCATGGTGACATTTTCTGTTAGCAATCAACTTCATTATCTTCTGTTCTTGATTGCCTGATCAATACATGTCAATCCCTATTATTATTCTATATCTATATTTATACACATAAGAATATAGGATAAAGAGACACATGAGTTTAAACTTACCGATTGACGTAAATGAAAAACGCTTACAACTATCATCCACCTCTCATGTCTTCACACTTCAACAACCAAACCACCATGGATTATTACGGTTGCTTTTATATTTCATTCTCCTTTCTTCTTCATCACCTGACTACCACCATGTAATATTCGAATCACTTCTAATGTGGCTCAAAGTTGCTGTAAGACTGCAACTACAACTGCAGGTCTCCTATTCGCACCAAGACCCGTCTTCTGTTTTCACTTGAAAGATGAATCAACCTCGCCACCCTTCTTCTTCTTGTTTCTTCTTCGTGATAAAACCAAAAACCACAATCAATAACCACCATTAGAAGAACCACCCACAAACCATTACTGAATCACCATGAACCACCATCTTTAATATGGTTTCGGATAAACCATTGGCTAACCATAAACCCAAGCACCACAACTCAATCTTCACTTATGTTTCTGTTTTGATTCAAATACACCACGTATCATCAATACCCATCATAATGCTGTTTCACGATTGTATTCAAACCTCAAAACATTACAATGACTTGGTTCCTTTTGCTCTTGTCAATTCACGATGAACCCATCACTACCTGCATTCGTTTGTTCTTGTTTAAAAGAGACCATAATGACACGATTAGATATAATATCGAGGGTATTATGATTGAGATGATTAAAGGGATGTTATATAATGCTCCTCCTTTGTTTTTGCCGACAATCTTTGTTGATGATTATTTCAATTTCGTGGTGGGACAGAAGAAGATCCACTAATTCTAAATGGTGAGGTAGCGATGGCAAGAGATAATGATTACGGTGTAAAATGTTCACAATACAAGGTTTTGTTATTTTAAAGTACGGAAGAATCCTATGAATGAACTAACAAAATTCAAGACCAAATGTTATGCTTGTGGGACACACACCACAACTTCATGGCAGATGTTCGCTATTTTTTTTATTTTTGAAGATCACTGCACGACATCATAAGCCCAACATCATATTTTGTGAAAGATTAGGCCATTTAAAAATGGCCCATAAAGTGACTCTTTACATCACCACACACCATTAACACAATTTCTGTTATCCTTGTTTCTGTTTTCTATTTTGTCGAGCAAAGATATAATTACAGGGTAGAGATATTAATAAAGAAGATAGAATTAATATCAATGATGACAACAAGTTGATGAAAATGATAGTTGCGTGATATTAGAAAATCATGATGGTGATGATTAACGATTTGAAGATGATAACGAATACGGTTTATGATGATGAAGGAAATTTGATGATGATGATAAGAATAATTGATAATGATGATAGATAATATCTTGGGTGATTTTATGTTCAATCAATTGTGTTTAAGGAAGAAGAAAACAGAAAACGGGATACATAGTTTTAGTCATTGATATAAATCAGAAAAATTGAATTGGAAGGATGGTGTGGGGTGTTTATGTTAGACGAGAGGTCGCGGGTTCGAGTCCCGTCTTGAGCAAATTTCTTTAGAGGAAGTTTCAAAAGGGTATACTCTTTATTTCTATTTCTATTATTAGTATTATTGATTATTAATTATTTTTACTACTACTAAGTATATTAATTATCAATAGTATTATTATTATTATTATTATTATTATTATTATTTTCATTAATATTAGTATTAGTATCATGTTATGATTGTTAGTATTAGAATTAACATTTGACATTATATATTAGTATCATCATATAATTATTAAAATTCTATAAAAACTATCATTCCTATCATTTTTATTAATAATATTATTATTATTATCAATATTATCTATACCATTATTATTAGAGTTTTAATGACGTTGTTAAGGTTATAAGTATATAAATATAGATTGCATATACAAAAATATATTTAAATTACATAACTTAACTATATTAATATCATTATGTATAAAATGTAAATATATAAATAAATAATGAAATTTATAAATTAATAAATGAAACAATTACATCACTAATAATAATATATATATTTATTCGAGTACAAGAATATATTTTAATACATATATGAATGATATAGGTTCGTGAATCCGAGGCCAACCTTACACTTGTTCAATGTCATCATATGTATTTTTACTACAAAAATACAGTATTGTGAGTTCATTTGCTCCCTTTTACTCTTTATATTTTTGGGACTGAGAATACATGCGTTGTTTTTACAACTGCTTTATTAAATGTTTTTGAAATATATTTTTGAACTGCGAATACATGAAATGCTTTTATAAATGTTTGACGAGATAGACACAAGCAAAACATTCCTCGAATGAATTATTATGCAGACGGAAGTTCTGTGGATTATTATTGAATTAGTTGGACGTTATAATTGCCACTAATTGTTATGAATATTTCCCCAGATTATTATTGCTTGGTAACCTAAGAATTAGAATCGGGTATGGCCCTAATTCACACGAATCCTAAAGGTAGCTATCGGGTTTAACACCCCCACCCAGAATGTTCACTAGACGGAAGGGCTAGTGAGCATGGTGTTTAGTACTTCGAAGTTTATATGATTATTATACAGACGAGATGTTCTGTTTTGGGGATATTATTATGCGCATTATATGTTAAGGTCGGTTACCAAGCCAAACTATGAAAGAAATGAAAAGTGAATATTATGTATCGAGAGAATGATTTTATACACAGGTTATGTGTATGTTATTTTTGTGCACAAGATATGTGTACGGTTACTAAGATTTATGAAGGATGATTTCGTACACGAGAAAGGTGTACTGTATTTAAAAGATATAGCATGTACATTACAGGTGGGTATAGGATTCGGGCCCATTTGTACCATGCAGCATTTAAATCTTGTGGTCTATCAAAATGATGAATTTTATTGTTATATGATAAACCTATGAACTCACCAACCTTTTGGTTGACACTTTAAAGCATGTTTATTCTCAAGTATGAAAGAAACCTTCCACTGTGCAATTGCTCACTTACATGGAGTCGCTTATGGCATATAGAAGTCAGTTCATCACGATGGTATCATATGTTATTGTGTTCGTTCAGGAAGATTTTGGACGGGGTATGACAGCAAATGCTTTTCCAAAGCTTTTCCGAAGTCGATAACGCAAGCTCGTAGCATGTCTTCCAAAGTTTGAATTGTGCGTTCGCTTTGTCCGTCGGTTTGTAGATGGTATGCGGTACTCATGTCTAAACGCGTCCCCAAGGCTTTTGTAAGGCACGCCAAAATCTAGAAGCGAAACGAGCATCTCGGTCGGATATGATCGATAAAGGTACACCGTGACGGGTTACAATCTCTTTGATGTAAAGTTGTGCAAGTTTGTCCATTTTGTCCATTTCTTTCATAGCGAGGAAGTAGGAGGATTTGGTGAGACGGTCAATAATAACCCAAATTGTATCATAACCGCCCACCGTCTTTAGTAGTTTTGTGATGAAGTCCATCGTTATTCTTTCCCACATCCATTGCGGGATTTTAGGTTATTGAAGTAACCCGACGGCCTTTGATGTTCGGCTTTGACCTTGGAGCAAGTTAAACACTTCACAACATAAGTAGCAACGTCCCTTTTAATGTTTGGCCCCCAATATTGTTCTTTGAGGTCGTGGTACATCTTATTGGCACCAGGATGAATCGAATACCTTGACTTATAGGCTTCGTCTAGAATAAGGCTTCATAAATTCCCATAACTAGGCACCCAAATCCTTCCAGCCAAATATCGGAGTCCGGTCTCCTTAACTTCGAATCGAGAGGCGAGGACGTTCAAGCGTTCGAGAGAAATGTTTTCATCCTTGAGGGCTTCGTCTTGGGCTACCCGAATTTGACTATTGAGGTTGGTGTGAATGGTAATGTTTAAGGCTCGGACACGAAGGGGCACCATTCTTTCTTTTCGACTTAAGGCATCAGCTACTACATTTGCCTTCCCGGGATGGTAACGAAGCTCGCAATTGTAATCGTTCAGAGTTTCAATCCACCGTCGTTGTCTCATGTTTAGTTGTTTTTGGTCAAAGATGTGTTGGAGGCTTTTGTGATCGGTGAAGATAGTGCTCTTGGTTCCATAAAGATAGTGTCTCCACATTTTGAGTGCAAAGACAACGGCTCCGAGCTCGAGATCATGCGTCGTGTAGTACCGTTCATGAATTTTTAGTTGTTGGGAGGCGTAAGTAATGAATTTCTCTCATTGCATCAATACACACCCAAAACCATGTTTCGAGGCATCACAATATACAACAAAATCATCATTGCCTTCAGGAAGAGACAAGATAGGAGCGGTGGTTAGCTTTGTCTTCAAGATTTGGAACGCGGACTCTTGTTCGGTTGCCCAAATGAATTTCTTTCCCTTGTGAGTTAACGCGGTTAGAGGACGAGCAACCAAAGAGAAATCTTTGATGAACCTACGATAATATCCGGCGAGACCCAAGATTTGACGGATGTGAGTAGGAGTAGTAGGAGTTTCCCATTTGCTAATGGCTTTGATTTTTGCGAGATCAACCTTAATACCTTGGTAGCTTACGATATGACTGAGAAATTGAACTTCTCTCAATCAAAATTCACACTTGGAGAATTTGGCATTGAGTCGTTGTTGTCTCAAGAGTTCAAGCACAAGTCGGAGATGTTGTCTGTGTTCTTCTTCGCTTTTAGAATAGACCAAAATGTCATCGATGAACACGATAACGAATTTTTCGAGATAGGGTTTGCACACACGGTTCATAAGGTCCATGAACACCACCGGTGCATTAGTTAGGCCAAATGGCATTACAAGAAATTCATAACTACCATAACAAGTCCGGAAAGCGGTTTTGGAGATATCTTCCCCCTTAACCCTTAGTTGATGATAACCCAAGCGGAGATCAATTTTTGAATATACACAAGACCCTTGTAGTTGATCAAAGAGGTCATCGATGCGAGGAAGAGGATACCGGTTCTTAACTGTCAATTTATTTAGTTTACGATAATCGATGCACTTTCATAGGGATCCATCTTTCTTCTTAACGAATAAAATCGGAGCGCCCCATGGTGAATGGCTAGGTTGGATAAAACCACGGTCAAGTAGTTCTTGAATTTGACTTTGCAATTCTTGCATTTCGGACAGAGCAAGTCTATATAGTGCACGTGCTACGGGTGCGGTTCCTGGAATAAGGTCGATTTGGAATTCAACCGGTCGGTGGGGTGAAAGACCCGGCAATTCGTCGGGAAATACATCGGAAAAGTCACTAACAATTGGTACATCATCGATATGCTTTTCATCGGTCTCGACTTTCTTAATGTGAGCTAGGATAAATTTTCTAACTTTAAGGCACGAAACGAGGTTGAACCGGTGCAACTCTTATCGCCATAGACAATCAAGGGTTCACCATTCTCGAGAGGAATTCGGATTGCGTTAAGATCGCAAAGGATGTGAGATTTCGTTTTGACCATCCAATTCATACCGATTATTACATCGAAACTCCCTAGTTCCATGGGTATCAAGACAATTTCAAACTCATTACCCAAAATGTTTAACGTACATCCCCGGTAATATGTGTCGGCACTTAATAGTTTTCCGTCGGCCACTTCAATGGAATAAGTAGTATCTAGGGGACGTGGTGGAGTGCAAAGAGTATGAGCTAGAGTCTTGGATACAAAGCATTTATCGGCACCCGAATCGAATAAGCAAGAAACATAAGAGTTGTTGAGAAGAAACGTACCCGTGACTAGTTCATTATCATCTCGGGCTTCCTTTGTGTTGATGTTGAAAGCTCGGTCGCGTGCATTGGGGTTGGCTTTCTTCTTTGGACATGCATTTCTATAATGACTCGATTGGCCATATTCAAAACAAACACCTGGTTTTGGTGCATTGGGCCCCTTTTGAGTGACGGGGGCAGCACTTCTACAATCGTTGGTCACATGACCACTTCTTTGGCACCGGTGGCAAAATGGCTTGTCACATTCACCATAGTGATGTTTGTGGCATTTGTTTCAAAAAGGTTTATTTCTAACATAACTCTTCTTGCTGTCAAAGGTGAAAGGCTTCTTGGCGGGGTTGTTGTTGTTGTTGTAGTTACTTGATTGGGAGGCTTCCCACTTTCTTTTGTTGCCACCTAATTTATCCTCAGCCTTAGGTGCTGGTACTACGATTTCTTCCACCGTTTCTATCAATTGGCGGGCCATCTTCAAAGCTTATTGTAGATTAGCTGTTTTGGATGACATTACCCCGTGTTTGATGCTCTTAGGGAGGCCATCCATGCATAGTTCAACTCTTAGAGACTTGGGAGTCACGAGAGCTGGACACATCATGGATAGCTCAGCGAATCGTTGATTATAGGCCTTGAGGTCATTAGTTCTTAGCTCGTGCTCGATCTTGTGGGTCTCTTCACGTGGGAAGTATTCGGTAATCATATTTTCCCTTAAATTGGCCTAAGAGAGTGCGTGGGCTTCATCGGTACCCACCGATTGCACATAGGTGTTCCACCAAGTGAGAGCGATACCGGCGAAAGTGTAAGTGGAGTACTTGACCTTATCTTGGTCCCGGCAACCGCTTATGCTAAAGACGGCTTCTGTTTGCTCGAACCATCGGGTGAGCATAACCAGTCCCCCGGTTTCATCAAAAGTATGAGGTTTGCACCCCATGAAGTTCTTGTAGGAGAACCCTTCGCATGAATTACCGGCTCCATGATTGTTGTTGTTGTGATTGTTGTTATTGTTGTTGGAGGAGTGACCGACCATGGCCGCATCTATGGCGGTGGCTATCATTCGTTGAAGAGCTTGTTCGGGAGTTTCATTGCGTGGGACTCGGCGAGGAGGCATTGTTCCTTCAAGACACAAGAATATCGTTGATTAGTATTCTACATAATACTAATCGTGATATGGAATAATGAAATGCCCCGTTCGTATACAATATAAACGATTCACAATAGTTGATTTCATCGCGAGGTATTTGACCTCTATATGATACATTTTACAAACATTGCATTCGTTTTTAAAAGACAAACTTTCTTTACATCGAAAGTTGACGGCATGCATACTATTTCATAATACCTCCAACTATAATTGACTTGGTAATAATCTTGATGAACTCAACGACTCGAATGCAACGTCTTTTGAAATAAGTCATGAATGACTCCAAGTAATATCTCTAATATGAGCTAATGCACAGCGGAAGATTTCTTTCATACCTGAGAATAAACATGCTTTCAAGCGTCAACCAAAAGGTTGGTGAATTCGTAGGTTTAATTTCTGTATAATAATCATAATATTTAATAAGCCACAAGATTTCATTTAATTAAATGTGCAGGATCATTACAACTGCAAAAATCATTCATACGATGAGTCGCCTGGTAACTGACCTTAACATAGAGCGCTTAAGATATCTGGCATCATACATTCCACTATTCAAATGTATGACAAGAACCCTTCGAAGTACTAAAGCATTTCCGCTATTCGAAAATGGGGGTGGTTGGTGCCCGTAGATCTACCTTTAGGATTCGCGTCAATTAGTGTTTTTCATTAATTCTTAGATTACCAAGCATAATAATAATAAGTACAGATATCCGGTATAACAAAACAATCGTAGAATGTAGTTTCATGAACTTGTGCTTATTTTGTAAAATATTTATAAATTTGCATGTATTCTCCGTCCCAAAAAAAAATATAAAAGTAAAAGGGAATCAAATGAACTCACCATACTGTATTTTATAGTAAAAATACATATGATTAAATTGAACAATGCAGGGTTGGCCTCAGATTCACGAACCTATATCATTTGTATATATATTAAAAACATGTAATCGTAATCAAACAAATTTATATATTATATCATAATTTATTTATTATATATATATATATATATATATATATATATATATTTAATTTGTGTATTTATTCAAAATGTTTAATATTTAAATAGTTATATTACTATATCCATATTTATATATATAATTGTTTAGTGTTATGTTCAAAATCAATAGTTTGTTATATGTAAGTATTTATATAAATAATATTACTAGGTTTGATATATATAGTTATGTAAAATATTAATATAATTATATTATGTATAGTATGTATATTTTATGTACCAAATATTTATTTGCTTAAAATGATACTCCTGATAATAATAATTTACTAATAATAATAATATTAGCTTTATTAATAATGATTTTGTTAACAATGATACTTATGTTTAATAACAATTATAATAATACTAATAGTTACTAAAGTGATACTAATAATAAGTATTTGTATTATTTTCATAAAAAAAATGATAACAATAATCCTAATCATAATTATAATCATAATAGTAATAAATGCTAGACTTTATAATAATACTTGTATTTGTAATGATAAGTGTTCTAAAAATAATCATAATAATAATAAAAACATTACTAATAATAATATAAATTTTAAAAATGAAAACTACCTTCAAAAAGGGTTTCTAAAAAGAAAAGCCTCAGACGAGGCTCGAACCCGAGACCTCGCGCACACCCGACAACACTCTTAACCATGGCTCCAATTGTTTCTTTCTGATTATAACACTCGCGAGATATATTTAACCCTTCTTGTTTAAACAGATTTTTTTTTGCTTCCTTCCTCATTACCCATTCAGTCGACCAGTGATTTACCATAATCGATCCAGACTTCAAATTTTAAGTTTATGAATTATACCCAAAACATGATAAGTCAGATTATGTGTGATTATGTATGGAAAAATGAAAGAATAAAAAAATACAATTAAACTGCCTGTATCTATTCGCGATTAGGATGAACAACCCAAAACGTGATTTCGAAATTTAGTACTTTTTAGACCATAATTATAACACAAAACAGATTTGAAAACATCATTAAAAACTTTCTCTATCTTCAATTGATTGTGAATTGTAACAGAATAATCGAATTTCTTGATGATCCAACCGTGTGACTTTTTAGATTAAATCTTTGACTCCAAAAATTCTTAATCAAAAGAAGGAATTAATAGCTGCTATTTTACAGACAGGTTAAATAAAAGATTCCTAACAAAAATTCATTAATAGATTTTGGAATTCTGTTCGCATTCTAGCTTTTGATTTTAACACATAAGAACAGAGGTATCGTTCTGTAAATAAAAAAAAAACTTGGCTTTAATCAGATATGGAAAATTACGGGCAGTTATATTTGATAGAGGATATGAAGAATTGGATGGTTGTCGTAAAAAAATTCGTTGGGTTTATAGAGGGAGTGATCAACAGAATTTTCTACCAGACTAATAAGAAAAATAAAAATAAAATAAAATATATAAAAGTTAGAATCGATTTCTAACTGCATTTGTGTTTATTCAGTTGTCTTAAAGCAGAAGTGATTCGATACCTTACTTTTACAGAGAGGAAAATCGATTTTAAATTAGTTGGATTGATACCCCTTAACAAACTTGTACGAATTTCTTGCTTTTATATTCTATATAATTAATATTAATAACTAATAATAATAAATAATAATAATAATAATATTACTAATAATAATTATATTAATAATAATTATAATAATAGATAATAATAATGATGATTAAAAATAATGGTGATAATAATATTATTCATAATGCAATTAATAATACTAATTATATTAATACTAATTATAATAATACTAATAATGAAAATAATCATAATAATAATTAACATTATAATTATAATAATGATAATTTAGTAATAACGATATAAATAATAATAATACTTATATTACTAATGATAATAATAATATTAACAATTTTAACACATTATTCGTATCAAGTTTCATATCCAGTAATATTAATAAGACTGATATTAATGTTAATATGAATATTATAACAATAATGAATTAATGATAATAATATTAGTATAACAATTATACTCTTCTTGAAACCACATTTAATATCTTAATATTATAATTTATTACTATGTAATATTTAATAATTATTTAATATATTATATGGTGATATTCATTGAACATTTAATGTACATGTATTTTATATAAAAATCATATATAGATTTATATATATATATATATATATATATATATATATATATATATATATATATATATATATATATATATATATACACACAATTATATATTCAATTATGTTTTAAATATTAAGTAGATAACTAGTTATATATATTAGACAATTAAACTCAAAGTATAACTTTATACATGTCATACTTTGATAATGTTGATAAATTATGTTTGAAACCGTTTATATCTAATATACTCTATGTATTCAAAATAACAAATTTTAGTTTGTTAAAGTTATCTTTCATAATAACTAAATTACATAGTAGTTCGTTAATATATTTAATATAATTATTTACATATATAATTATTGATATTTACATTTCTATTTTCAATTATAGGTTCGTGAATCGTCGAAACTAGTCAAAAGGTCAATTGAATATATGAGCATAGTTTCAAAGTTTTCGAGACTCAACATTATAGACTATGCTTATAGTGTCGGAAACATATAGGGATTAAGTTTAAATTTGGTCGAAAATTTCCGGGTCGTCACAGTACCTACCCGTTAAAGAAATTTCGTCCTGAAATTTTGAGTGAGGTGGTCATGGCTAACAATAGGAATGTTTTCATGAGGAATATGAGTTGATAATTAGAGTTTTATCACTATAGAGTAATAAGGATAAATAATTCAATTCTTCGAAACGTACGAATGAAGCTATCACAAACAAATGAAAATGAGTAAATGCAGATTTGAATTAACCGGTGACGTAGTCCTGGTTGAATTCCAAAATTCCAGGGATTTAAAGAAGAATCTTGGAAATCTATAAGATCTGATTCTTTGGGATTTATGGGAAATAAGATCTCTATAATTAAATGCGATCATCTGTCTCGATTGCTCTGTATGGTATTTTTACTATAAATGAACTTCTTCCGTTTCATTACTTCCCATCACTTCTAATTTCTATATTTTAATTCATTCTTCCAAATCATCAATCAATATGCTTCATCCGGTTTTAATTCTGGATATATTCCTGACTTTAATATTAATCATTCTCCTTGTTCATCTACCACCGGAGGAATCTGTCTACTTCTACTATGCTCTTGGGTTTATAGTGTTTTTAGTTCTCCCGAGTCTTTATATTACTATTCGTATTAGTATCCACGGTTTGTGACCTCCATGTTGTTATTGGGCTTTATATTTTCTCTTATATTCTGGAGCTCTTTGCCTTTTTATTCTCCTCTCGAACTCTGGTAAAGCGAGTAATGGTCCAGAATTCGTAAGTATGAAGTTTCGAATGAACTTAATGTTCTAAATAAGAAAGAACGTAATAGCACGATTTGATTTGTCAAATTACAAGAATCACTGAGAATAGAGCTATCAAGAATATACTTTCTTGATATGTTCAGAAGTTAAGCAGAATGAAAGAGTTATGTAACATGGTACATGATGACGTTATGATCTGTGAATCATCATGTCCCATTAGAAACTCAGCATGACTTACTGTAATATAATCACGTTGATCAAGTGTCATTATATTATACTAACTCATGCATTAGTTCCCAACACTACTTCAAAAACATTCATATTTTAAATTCAAAAGTTCGCAGAATATAGAAACTAAAACAGTTTCCTTTTATAATACGGATAGCGCAGAGAGATAATTAATATCGAACGAGGATGTTTATGAAGATATCTTCAGAAATATTGAGGATATTAATAAAGAAAGGTACGATTGTGACGCCCCGTACAAAACCATCGTGTACGATTCGTCAACAACAGGATCTTCACACGGTCAAACACTATATGCTGTTTGAAAACCAGTTTACATTCATAAACGATAGCGTTTTACAAAAGATAACGTGTATCCTACGAATAGGAGCATAAACTTAAGTACTTGACCCTAAGGTCGTTACAAAGCCATTGTTTGAAATTAACATAAACTAAGAATGCAACAGAAAAGTTCCATGAATGAGACATCTCTATTAATGCAGCGGATAACTAATACAGCAGGTCCTTAACGGCAATTCAATAACAGCAAGACATCAAATCTAACAGCGGAAGCAAAAAACCTCTAGGCACCTGAGAAATACAAGCTTAAAAGTCAACACGAATGTTGGTAAGCTATAGTTTAAGTTGTAACAGTAACGTAAGGTAGGCCACGTGATTTCAGTGTAATAAACAGTATGAAAAGTATATGTATAACCGTGGGCACCCGGTAACTAGACTTAATGTTTATAACCCCCTGAAAGTACACTTGGCGAGTGCGTATGTTCACGAAGTATTAAACACCCGTTAAATACTAGCGCGACTAGCCCGAGTGGGGATGTCAAACCTTATGGATCCATATCTAAGATTCGCGTTCACCGGTTCAAAAACCAATGACTAAACGTTACCGTGCTAAGGGGAATGTTTATGCCGTTGTATAACCCACACACATATAAAGTTTAAGTACTCGTGCCTAACATGTAAAACGTAAAAAGTGCATGTATTCTCAATCCCAAAAATAGTAAAAGTTGTAAAAAGGGATGCTATAACTCACAGTGATAAAAGCGGGAAAGTCGGTAATGAAAGTACGCAAGTAGTAAGTCGGTCCGAAAGGTCGTCAACCTAAATCAAGGGTTACTAGGTCAGTAGGTTGTATTTATAAATTCTAATAGTGCATAAAATAAGTTATGTGTCATCATCATCATCATTCATCATCATAAAAGCTAAGTAAGTTTGACAAGAATAGAGATCGAAACAATAGGCTGATTTCGATCAGCTGCTTCGACCTCTATGTAAATCGAAAAGACGCGTAATCAGTGGCTATGGCTCCATATATGAGTCCCATAGTTGCTGACCAATTTCCAGGACCTAACTCGTCTTCGTTTGACCGTGGCGATGGTTTAAGTGCGAGTAGGTCAGAAATTTCAGCACAACGTTAATAGGGTGTAATGACTTACGGAAGGCTATAAATCCTAAACTGTAACTCGGATTAAGACGAGGTCTAAACGGAAAATCATCTAATCGAACTGAACTAACTGAAAATTAACTTTTCAGTAGCCCAGGTGGTCTGATCAGATATGAAAAACAGTAAGCAAGGTTCTCTGGTGGGGTTCTTAGTGCTTGATGCTCATCACGATTCTCATCCTTGATGCGTGTAGCTTCAAGTGTACAACTCGTTGATGGGTTAGCATCACTTTGACTAGGATTCTACCATCAACACACAATATATTAAGACAAAGTAAGAACACAACTCATTTAAGAGGCTTAGATGGATGATGAACCAAGGTTACATCATATCCTTAGTCTTAACACAATTACAAGTCACATTTACAACTAAAGCTACAAACTTTACATCAATCAACCAAGTATAAACACAATCTAAGTCAAATGAGGTGATGGAACCCTAAGCTAGAGAGCTTGGATCCTTTTCACCCAAGTTACAAAGTTACAAAGCTAGAAAGCTTGAACCTTTGATGTTCTTGAAGATCTTGAAGCATAAAGCTTGAATCTTTAAGATATATGAAGATAACAAACAAAAGTTTGAATCTTTTTAACAAAACAACATGATTAAAGCTAAAATAATCTAGATCTACAAAGTTGGTGAAGATTCAAAGCTAGAAAGCTTGAATCTTCCATGTTCTTGAAGGATTCATACTTGAATCAACAAGATATAATCAAGATCAAAGCTAAAAAGCTTGATCTTTAAGAATGATGATGATACACGAATTAGAAAGGGAAAGAAGAAGAAAAAGATCAAAAACTTACAAGTGAGAAATGCTAGAAAGGAAGTAAGAGAGTAAGTGTGTGTGAAATTCAAATGAGAGCATGTGTAAAATGAGAGAAATATGGCTAGTATTTATAGGAAAATTTTGACATGGATTGATGAGGTGGATGGCCTCGTGGCCGTGATTTTCAAAGGGGGAGGGGGGAGACACCATTTTGCTTTTTGGTTAGTGATTGTCTAAAGTATGTACTTATGCTAGGATCCCATGTAACATTATGGATAATCCTTATCCAAATGCTAGTATGACTCATCTAATTAAATGAGCATTTATTTTATTTATTATGGGTCACTAGTAAATAATACTTGGGATAATTAATTGGGCTACTAGCTAGAGTAGGGTGGGATTAAGTCCAACAAGGTAGAAAGTCCAACAAGACTAACTAGTAAGCTTAATTAAATTCCTACGCGTAATTAAGCATCCAAAAACCCAGGTAATTATTATTATAAAATAATAATTAATATTTCGCAGTCATAATATTCCGGTTACGACAAAAATCAAACGTGCGCGCAGTTCGCGGTTTATTCGAAACGTCAAGTAACACTAACGGTTATAAAGGCTTCCGGTGAACAAGTTAAGTATCCTACGTGCTCTAAGGAACGATTTAACATATAATTAGAAGTAAATCACGTATATCAAGTTTCCAGAGTATAAAGTAGCATAGTATGCACAAAATCGCATTTTCGCAAAAATACAAGGCACGAAAGCAAGTCGAAAAAGTCGGGTCGTTACATTACCCACCTGTTATTGGAAATTTCGTCCCGAAATTTAAGCTAATGGTGATGGAGTCGGGAAAAGGTGAGGATACTTCTGCATCATTTGATCCTCTCGTTCCCAGGTAAACTCAGGTCCACGCTTGGCATTCCATCGAACTCGGACAATTGGAATCTTATTGCGTTTCAAGGTTTTGACCTCATGGTCCATAATTTCGACAGGCTCTTCCACGAAGTGAAGTTTGTCATCAATCGTAAGTTCTTCCAATAGTATGATAAGTTCCATTGGAGCAAGGCACTTCTTCAAATTTGATACATGGAAGGTTGGATGAACAGCACTCAACTGAGTAGGAAGATCCAGCCGATAAGCAACGGGTCCAACACGTTTCAAAATTTCAAAAGGACCAATATATCGCGGGTTTAACTTTCCACGCTTTCCAAAGCAGATTACACCCCTCCAAGGTGAGACTTTCAACATCGCACGGTCACCTACGTTGAATTCGAAGTCTTTACGTTTAAGATCAGCATAACTCTTTTGGCGATCACGGGCCATCATAAGTCTCGCTTGAATCTGAGAGATCTTCTCAGTCGTTTCATGGACTATCTCGGGTCCGGTGATTTGCACTTCACCTAACTCGGCCAAACAAATAGGAGAACGGCACTTGGCCATATAATGCTTCAAAAGGCACGGCTTTAATACTCGAGTGATAACTGTTGTTGTAAGAGAATTCGGCTAGCGGCAGATGCCTTTCCCAAGACTTTCCGAAGTCAATAACACAGGCAAGCAACATGTCCTCCAAAGTCTGAATCATTCGTTCGCTCTGACCGTCGGTCTGGGGGTGATACGCGGTGCTCATGTCGAGACGAGTTCCCAAGGCTTCTTGCAAAGAACGCCAGAATCTGGAAGCAAAACGGGGATCGCGATCTGAGATAATTGATAGAGGCACACCATGACGAGATACAACCTCTTTGATGTACAGTTGAGCAAGTCTCTCCATTGTATCAGTTTTTTTCATTGCTAGGAAATGAGCAGATTTGGTAAGTGATAATGCTAAAAACGAACATATATTTCATAGCATTATTCCTCAAGAAAGACAAGCTTTTAGTTGCAATTGTTCTATTTACAAGTGATATTCGTTTAAATAATAAAAGGTGAAGACAAAAGACAGATTCGACGAATTGAAGACGCAAACGACCAAAAAGCTCAAAAGTACAAAAGACAATCAAAAAGGTTCCAATTATTGATAAGAAACGTCTCGAAATTAAAAGAGTACAAGATTCAAAACGCAAAGTACAAGATATTAAATTGTACGCAAGGACGTTCAAAAATCCGGAACCGGGACCAGAGTCAACTCTTAATGCTCGACGCAACGGACTAAAAATTACAAGTTAACTATGCATATAAATATAATATAATATATAATTAATTATATTAATTATATATATATTATATATATTATAAACCGTCGGCAGAGAAAGACTCCAAGGGTGTGAGCTGTAAATTCATTCTCCGCGACTCGCGGAGTTTGAAGAGAAAATTCACCGCGAGTCGCGGAGCCCCAAAAATCGAAAATCCCTATAAAGCCAACCGAATTCTGATCACAATTTACAATATTTTCTTCTTCTTATCATACGTAAACGATATATATATATAATTTATATTTTAATTTTAATTTTAATTCTAATAATAAGGGTATGTTAGCGAATGTTGTAAGGGTGTAAGTCGAAATTCTGTCCGTGTAACGCTACGCTATTTTTAATCATTGTAAGTTATGTTCAACCTTTTTACATTAATGTCTCGTAGCTAAGTTATTATTATGCTTATTTAAAACGAAGTAATCATGATGTTGGGCTAATTACTAAAATTGGGTAATTGGGCTTTGTACCATAATTGGGGTTTGGACAAAAGAATGACACTTGTGGAAATTAGACTATGGGCTATTAATGGGCTCTATATTTGTTTAACTAAATGAAAGTTTGTTAATGTTAATATAAAGATTTACAATTGGGCGTCCCTATAAATTACCATATACACTCGATCGGACACGATGGGCGGGGTATTTATATGTACGAATAATCGTTCATTTTGTTGGGATTTAACAAGTTCATAATATACTTAAACCATTTTAAGAAACATATCAAAGCGGAAGCATGTTAGTTACATTTTAACTTGTTAATCTTTAAACCATTTTAAAGTTAAATCCCATGGATCAAGTTGTGAAATAATACTTACAAACTACAAGCAAGTAAAGAGATTATACCTACTCCAAGCTTGCTAGTAAATGATGAAGATGATGATGTTGAATGGAGCTTCAAATGGATGAAACCTCAAGAGATTATACCCCAAACTTATGCACCAACACCCTAGCTTTGGTTAGGATTTAATTACACTTGAATGTGACTTGCAAAATCAACTTGAGAATCCTTTTCTCCTTGCTTAAACCCACGGCAGCTGCAGTAGCAGAATGGAGGTGTTTTTGCAGTTTTTTTTTGCTTAGTCTCTTGATGTCTTGATGTGTGTTTTCATGTTATAGGAATTGGGAAAGCATGGGCATCAAATGGAATCTCTAGCATGCTTCTTGAACTCCCAATGCCATTACAAGGATTATTTTATAATATACATTATATATATAAAAAAACTGATTTTATAAAATCAGTTTTATAAAACTTAATTTTATAAAACACATTATATAAACATGTATATTATTTGTTATGTATATTTTATAAAACCAATTTTATAAAATGTGACATAACTTAATTATTTAACCTATAAATAATTAAATCCTTGTTATATAAGTTATTTCATAACTTATATATAAACATATCAAGTAGCATTATTTAAGAAACCTTTTCTTTAAAGTTCAAGTGTCGTGTATTTAATCAACGATCCAACCGCTAAAATTAAATACGAATAAAGTGTCGGTAAGTTTGTTATTGGGTATGACCCGACTTGGATCATAACACATTAGCCACATTAATTTAATATGTCTCTCGGGCATACGAAATACCTTCAATCTCCCACTTGCACGAGAAACATAAGAAATTAATGCAAGTGATGGATACAGCCTAACACACCGTCCATCACCCCTAATATGTTATGACTTTGTGCCATTCAATAACATCATCCCTTTTCGAGCTCCCTACTCGAACTGATATATGTAGGTGAATCTTTCATTATATCCTTTCATCATAGATGTCATGTTAAATCCAAGAGATACAGAGTGATCACTCTCTTATAGATTTAACTTTTCAGGCCTTAGACATCTGACTCTCAACGAATAAGAGGGACAAATTCCATCTTGACTACATACGTCCTAGATATACACTTTGTAATATACCTGAGTTCTTCCTTATGTACTACCATGTTTCAGAATAGCGAAGGAAAGAATCAAGGCACAGTACTTGGTGAATATCCGAACCCAATATGTATCTCAGGTCAGAGGATACAATGATATTCGCCTTTACTCAAGATTACATGTGATCAACCACAAAGGCTCTATACAGTAATTCTTGAGAGCGGGTCTTCCAATATTTGTTTCCCACAAATATCTATGAACCTTGGTTGCAACCTTGCCCCACATTCAACCTATGAATGTATACCAATCCGAGTTCATAATAGTCTAAACCTCACACTTGTTCCCACAAATGTGATCGACTACGGAAATTTAGAGTAATTGTTTATTCATGGATGAAATATGCAAAATAGGAACATAACTCAAATAAATTAACACCATAGTTATATTAATGAGTTTGAATAATTTCGTTCCGGTACAATACTTAAAATAGATCATATCCAATCACTAGAATATCGAAGCCCTAATGCACAAACATGTCCCTCATGTTTTGGCCCATGTAAAAGCTTCGTGAGTGGATCCGCAACATTTTGATCTGTGTGAACTTTGTGAATACATATCTTTCCCTTTTCAACCTCATCCCTGATGTAGTTGAATCTCCGCTCAATGTGACGAGTCTTTTGATGAGCACGAGGTTCCTTGATTTGAGCAATCGCACCCTCGTTGTCACAAAAGATCTCAAGAGGGTCCTGAATGGAAGGGACCACTCCTAAGTCGTCGATGAATTTCTTCATCCATGCAGCTTCCTGAGCTGCCAGTGAGGCGGCAATGTACTCCGACTCTGTAGTGGATAACGCAACAACTTCCTGTTTCGAACTCTTCCAAGAGACCGCACCACCATTTAACATGAAGACATAACCGGATTGTGATCGAGAGTCATCTCGATCAGTTTGGAAACTCGCGTCCACGTAACCTTTTACGGCGAGTTCCTCCTCACCAGACCCATATATTAGAAACATATCCTTAGTTCTCCTAAGGTATTTCAATATACTTTTAACAGCAATCCAATGACTGTTTCCTGGGTTGTTCTGGTATCTACTTGTCAAGCTTAGAGCGCATGACACATCCGGTCTAGTACATATCATTGCATACATGATAGACCCAATAGCAGATGCGTATGGGACTTTCTTCATTCTCTCTTGTTCATCTTTCGTGGCAGGACACTGAGATGAACTGAGAACGGTTCCCTTTTGAATAGGTACCAAACCTCTCTTAGAGTTTTCCATCTTGAACCTTTTCAAGATTTTATCAATGTATGTACTTTGACTTAAACCTATCAATCTCTTGGATCTATTTCTATAGATCCCTATCCCCAATATGTATTGTGCATCTCCAAGATCCTTAATGGAGAAGCAACTCTTTAGCCAAGTTTTGACTCCTTGCATTGTGGTAATATCATTCCCAAATAATAATATATCATCCACATATAGTACAAGGAACATGATGGTGCTCCCACTAGCTTTCTTATATACACAAGCTTCATCACCATTTTTAATGAAGCCAAATTTCTCGGCTTCCTCATTAAAACGATGATTCCACATTCTAGATGCTTGTTTCAATCCGTAGATTGACTTCTTTAACTTGCATACACTTTTAGGATATTTTGGATCAACAAAACCTTCAGGCTGGACCATATAGACATCTTCCATAAGATATCCATTTAGGAAAGCGGTTTTGACATCCATTTGCCATATTTCATAGTCGTAGTGAGCAGCAATGGCAAATAATATCCTAATAGACTTTAGCATTGCCACAGGCGAGAAAGTTTCATCATAATCAACCCCTTGAGTTTGAGTGAAACCTTTTGCAACAAGTCTAGCTTTATATGTATCCAAGTTTCCATGTATGTCGGTTTTCATTTTGAAAAGCCATTTGCAATCAACTAGCTTAGAGCTAGGAGGTTGCTCAACAAGTTCCCACACTTGGTTTTCATACATGGATTGCATCTCGGCGTTCATGGCTTCCTGCCATTTATCTTTATCAATCCTTGATAAAGCATCTTGGTAGTTTGTTGGTTCATCCAAATCAACCGTATAGCAACCATCTATAAGAAACCCATATCTCTCAGGAGGATTGCTAATCCTACCAGATCTACGAATGTCTTGTGTATTTTGATCATCCATTTGATCACTATCAACATTTTCATGTTGAGTGCTAGTGTCAACCAATTGTGTATCATCTACTTGATCTTGAACCTCTTCAAGATCTATCTTCCTTTCACTATTTCCTTCCATTAGGAACTTAGTTTCAAGGAATTCCGCCTTCCGAGCAATAAATACATTCTGCTCGGATGGATCATAGAAATAGTATCCCATATCATCCTTGGGATATCCTATGAAGATACACTTCGTGGATCGAGCATTCAACTTATTAGGGACGTAACGCTTAGGATAAGCTTCACATCCCCATACTTTTAAGTATGATAGAGATGGAGGTTTACCAAACCACATCTCGTGAGGAGTTCGTTCCACTTTCTTGGTTGGGGCCATATTTAAAATACGAGCCGCGGAGCTTAGACAATAACCCCAAAATGATAGAGGCAACGAGCTTCTTGCCATCATAGATCGAACCATATCCATTAGGGTTCGGTTCCTCCTTTCGGAAACTCCATTAAGTTGGGGTGTTCCGGGTGGAGTAAGTTGTGAGATAATCCCACAACTCCTAAGATGATCTTGGAAGGCATCGCTTAGGTATTCACCTCCTCTATCGGTACGTAGTACCTTAATTGTCCTATTGAGTTGATTTTGTACTTCGTTTTGATATTCTTTGAATGCTTCAAACGTTTCGTCCTTGTGTCTTAATAAGTAGACATATCCGAAACGACTAAAGTCATCAATGAAAGTAACAAAGTATCTTTCACCATTCCTAGTTATGGGTTTAAAGGGTCCACATACATCCGAATGTATTAATCCCAATAAATCTTTAGCCCTTTCATAAGTCCCTTTGAAAGGTGCTTTAGTCATCTTGCCTTGTAAACAAGATTCGCATACATCAAATGAATCCATTTCATTTGATTTCAAAAGTCCATTCCTTTGAAGTGTATGCATTCGGTTCTTGTTTATGTGACCAAGGCGACAATGCCATAAGTAGGAATCACTCAAATCCCTTTTGAGTTTCTTGGTGCTTGTATGGTATATAGAGCTCGATGATGTGTCATCATGAACCAATTCATAAATTCCATTTGAAGGCGAAGCCTTGAAATAGAATACATTATCTAAATAAATATGGATATCATCATTAACAAAATTAAGATTAAAACCACATTGTTTCAAACGGGAAATGGAAATAATGTTTCGACATAAATCGGGTGCATACAAAACATTTTTCAAAATAAGTTCCAAACCACTTGGAAGCTTTAACACAAAGTCTCCTTGAGCCTTCACTTGCACTTTGGCTCCATTACCCATGTAGAGACTTGATGTTCCCGTTTGCTTGCTACTTCTTTTGAACCCCTGCAATGAATTGCAAATGTGAGTTCCACATCCAGTGTCTAATACCCATGTATTAGAAGAAGTAATACTAAGCTCTATATATACCATATATATATTACCTGAGGTTTGCCCTGCATCCCTCTTATCCTTCAACTCCTTAAGATAGATCGGACAGTTTCGTTTCCAATGACCCATTTCACCGCAACCGAAACATGGGTCTTCCTTGGGGTTTGCCTTCTCGGCTACCTTTTGCTTCTTAGCCTTGTTGATGGTTGGGGTAACCATCTTCCCCTTCCCTTTGCCTTGGTAAGCGGGTCCTTTTCTCTTAGCCACCTTTGGCTTAGAGGTCTTACCTTTGGACCCACCTTGATCGATTGCTAACACGGGTAAAGCCCTTTTACCCATGCTAGTTTCCGCCGTTCTAAGCATACCGTGAAGCTCACCTATGCTCTTATCCATCCCATTCATATTGTAATTAATTACAAATTGATCAAACCTTTTTGATAGGGAGTTAAGGATAAGATCGGTGGCTAACTCATTAGATATGTTTAGGTTAAGACGGTTAGCACGATCGATAAGGCTTTTCATCTTAAGTACATAAGATGAAACCGATTGGGTATCGTCCATACGACAAGCATGTAGCGCTCGAACCGTTTCGAAGCGTTCGACACGCGCTTGTTGGAGGAACATCTCCTTCAATTGCGTTATCATGTCGTATGCACTATGATGCTCGAAATCCTTTTGGAGTTCGGGAATCATAGTCCCAAGCATTAAGCATGAGACTTGAAGGGAGTCGTGGCAATACTTATCGTAAGAGGCCATTGCCTCCACATCATTCTCATCCGATTGATCGGGAATGGGGTCCTCAAGAACATACATTTTATCCTCTTGTTTGAGGACAATCCGAAGATTGCGGAACCAATCCATAAAGTTTGTATGGTTGAGTTTGTCTTTCTCTAAGAGAGACCTTAATGATAGGTGGTTCAGGTTAAGTGGTGCGTTTGGAATGTTGTTGTTGTTATTGGCGGCCATCTACAAAATTCAACAAAGTTCTTTTAAGTATCGATTTTAAATTTAATAAACAATACCCTCTTATTATAATTGACTTATTAAATATTAGAATCCAACGGTAAACCAAATTTCGGTTAGGTGACCTTTATCCCGTCATTTGATTTAGCTAGGTAGTCATTATATGACAATTGCAATCCTTTTGCAACTTCTAAGTTTTGGGATCATGCAATCCTTTTGCATGGCATATTTATCCCATCAACGCCTATTTGTTCATCATGCTTCGGTGACCCTAAGTTCATGATTCCCAAATCAAGTCGTCCTACTTGTGAAAACATGTAAAATTAACATACAAGTGGTTAGGTGACCTTTATCCCACAAGTGTGCGAATTTTACCTTAAGCATATTAGCTAGTTCATAATGGTTAGGTGACCTTTATCCCATTAAGAGTTCACTACTATGTTCAAGTGTTCCCACAAAAGGATGGCGTTTAACTTGTTTACCTTGTATTTGTAAAGGGATTTTAAGTTTTCATAAATTCTAGTTTAAGAAAACATTTTGCTATACACCAACATGCATTTAGTGTATGGTACTTTATGAAATCCATTTTCATGTCTTGTAATTAAACCAATTACATGATGTAAACCATTTTATATATATGATCCTTATCATGATCTTAATAACCGTTTATTAATGTCCTTTTAGCCATTTCAATTTAACCATTTTAAATTGTCGTTTTGCATGTGATTAATAACGTCTAATTTAACCAATTAAATTTTAGTTTTGTTTGTTGTTAACTTGTGTGATTAACTTGTAGCATACAAACACACAATCCACAATCATACAAGAAATTAAAACAACCACGCATGCAAAACAAAGATGTTCACAATCTAGCCATTTTGGTAGGCATTTGTTTAGCCGAAAACAAATGCCACCGGTTAAGGGGTTATAACTCAAAGTTAGAGATTTCAAAATCTCCCACTCAATCTTGCATCCAAATGCTTCTTCTTGTGTTCTTCATCTTGCATCTTCATCTTTTACAAAAAAATATATCCTAATACATTTTTCTCTAAAAAATGAAAATACAACCTAATCTATTTTACATACCAAATATAAAATAAATTACATAACCAAATGAATTATTACATGCCAAATGAATAAATATTATTACAAACCAATTGAATAAATATCAATCAACCATGCATGCAACCAAACACAAGGTCAAGGCTTAGATTGTGAACATCATCAACATAAGTGATAGGCAATACAGAATCACAAGTGATTGGCAATACAGAATCACAAGTGATCGGCAACACAGAATCACAAGTGATCTGCAACACAGAATCACAAGTGATTGGCAATACAGAATCACAAGTGATCGGCAACACAGAATCACAAGTGATTGGCAGTACAGAATCACAAGTGATTTGCAGTACAGAATGCAGAATCACAAGTGATTTTGGCAGTACAGAATCACAAGTGATTTGCAGTACAGAATGCAGAATCACAAGTGATTTTGGCCAAAATGACAACCACCCAAAACCGAAAATTTTACATTCTACTTCATGCATGTTCATAGAATGCAAAATTATAGTGGGTTTAATAACCATCTCGAAGCATATTTCAACAACTTCGGCTCTAGATACCATTGTTGGGATTTAACAAGTTCATAATATACTTAAACCATTTTAAGAAACATATCAAAGCGGAAGCATGTTAGTTACATTTTAACTTGTTAATCTTTAAACCATTTTAAAGTTAAATCCCATGGATCAAGTTGTGAAATAATACTTACAAACTACAAGCAAGTAAAGAGATTATACCTACTCCAAGCTTGCTAGTAAATGATGAAGATGATGATGTTGAATGGAGCTTCAAATGGATGAAACCTCAAGAGATTATACCCCAAACTTGTGCACCAACACCCTAGCTTTGGTTAGGATTTAATTACACTTGAATGTGACTTGCAAAATCAACTTGAGAATCCTTTTCTCCTTGCTTAAACCCACGGCAGCTGCAGTAGCAGAATGGAGGTGTTTTTGCAGTTTTTTTTTGCTTAGTCTCTTGATGTCTTGATGTGTGTTTTCATGTTATAGGAATTGGGAAAGCATGGGCATCAAATGGAATCTCTAGCATGCTTCTTGAACTCCCAATGCCATTACAAGGATTATTTTATAATATACATTATATATATAAAAAAACTGATTTTATAAAATCAGTTTTATAAAACTTAATTTTATAAAACACATTATATAAACATGTATATTATTTGTTATGTATATTTTATAAAACCAATTTTATAAAATGTGACATAACTTAATTATTTAACCTATAAATAATTAAATCCTTGTTATATAAGTTATTTCATAACTTATATATAAACATATCAAGTAACATTATTTAAGAAACCTTTTCTTTAAAGTTCAAGTGTCGTGTATTTAATCAACGATCCAACCGCTAAAATTAAATACGAATAAAGTGTCGGTAAGTTTGTTATTGGGTATGACCCGACTTGGATCATAACACATTAGCCACATTAATTTAATATGTCTCTCGGGCATACGAAATACCTTCACATTTAACCGGACACAGGAATGGATTAATAGCCACTAGAATAATTAAAACAGGGGTGAAATTACATTCAAGGGTAATTGGTGTAATTGCTAACAAAGTAGTAAAACTTTGGTTTACACGCAGTCGATAACCTGGTGTATTCATTAAACAAAGTATTAAAACCTTGTTACAATTCGAATCCCCAATTAGTTGGAATATTTAACTTCGGGTATAAGAATAATTTGATGAGGACACTCGCACTTTATATTTATGACTGATGGATTGTTATGGACAAAAACCAGACGGACAGATTAAATAATCCAGGACAAAGGACAATTAACCCATGGGCATAAAACTAAAATCAACACGTCAAACATCATGATTACGGAAGTTTAAATAAGCATAATTCTTTTATTTCATATTTAATTTCCTTTATTTTATATTTAATTGCACTTCTAATTATCGCACTTTTATTTATTGTTATTTAATCGCACTTTTAATTATCGAACTTTTTAATTATCGCAAGTTTATTTTATCGCACTTTTATTATTCGCAATTTCATTATTGTTATTTACTTTACGCTTTAATTTAAGTCTTGTATTTATTTTTAATATTTTACATTTGGTTTTAACTGCGACTAAAGTTTTAAAATCGACAAACCGGTCATTAAACGGTAAAAACCCCCCTTTATAATAATAATATTACTTATATATATGTTTGTATTTTTATAAAAGTAAACTAATATAGCGTTGAGCTTTGTTTAAAGATTTCCCTGTGGAACGAACCGGACTTACTAAAAACTACACTACTTTACGATTAGGTACACTGCCTATAAGTGTTGTAGCAAGGTTTAAGTATATCCATTCTATAAATAAATAAATATCTTGTGTAAAATTGTATCGTATTTAATAGTATTTCCTAGTAAAATATAAACTATTTCGTATACACCTCGCATAACATCAAGTATTTTTGGCGCCGCTGCCGGGGAGCTTTCTAAACGCCGGAAGCGCAACGCTAATAAAAAAAAAATTTAGTTAACTTTTATTAAAATTCGTTTTTGTAAAAATACGTTTTAATTATTCGAAAATATAAAAAGAAAAACAAAAATTTATGTATTTTTAGGAGTTTGATAAATATAAGTTTTATTTTGTAAAAATATGAGTTTTATTTAATTTATTTTATAAATATATTTTATAAATATAAAAAACCGAAAAAAAAATATATATATATAAATCTATTTTTTTTATTGTTATAAAGTATTTTATTTTTATCTTAGTTATTAAAGATAAGTTTTATTTAGATTACATAAATATTTTAATAAGATAATATAAACAGAAAATATAAAAACAGAAAAAAAAAAAACGTCGAGTTTTAAACTGTTCCAGGGTTGAATTTTGAAACCCCGCGACTCGCGGGGTTTGATGCATTAAATACCGCGACTCGCGGAGTAATTCTGACACCGACAGAAACCCTACTACAATTAATCACGGAGTAATTATTAATTAATTATTATTATAAACCCTAATTATTATTATTATTATAATTAGTTTTAGTTTAATTTAAGTTTTATTTAATTTATATTTTAGTTTATTAGTTTTATTAAATTGTAAAATTAATAGTTTAATAAAATAAATAATATAAAAATAATATTTTTATAAAAATTATACTTTTTACAACTTTTTGTATATTTTTATATTTTGTCCCTTTTTAATCATTGTAACATAACTTTTGTATTTTTAGCTCATATTTAATTTTAAACTTAGTTTTTGCTATAGTTATTTTTACTCCTAGATTTTTAGGCTTTGCCGTAGAATTCCTTAAAGTGCTTTTTCTTTAGACCAAGATTTAGGTGCTTTAGAATTTTGCGACGCCTTTTTAAGTTTTAGTTTCTTTTTAAGTTATTTCCATTTGGGATTTAGTTTTTCCTGTAAGCTTTAATATTTTTAGACGACTTTTACTATGTATCAATTATCATTCCAATTAGTAATTTCAATTTGCGATTATAATTTTAAGTTAGTTGTAGTAATAAGGTTAGGTTAGTCAAGTATTTTTAAGTTTTTATAAGTTTCTTTTATTTTTCCGTCACCTTTTATTTTTCAACCATTTTTTCTTTTTCGACCTTTTTCGACGAACTCTTTTTCTTTCTTATTTCTCGCTATTCTAGTTTTAGGACTTAGAATTTTTTCTACTTCTTATCTAAATTTCTTAAAATTACGAAAATTTATTTTAAGTGGTTAAATTAATAGACATCAAAATTTTCTGGTTCGTAGTAATAGTTAGATTTGTACGTGGACCGGGTTATTGGAGCCAAACAGTCCTCAATTATATTGAGACCAAACGAATCCTGCCCCTCTGCTGCATCTTTTGGCTATTCGAAACGTGGGCAAAATCAGAAAAGTCTATTGATTGGATAACTTATTATAATTTTTCTTTCCTTTTTAAAACTAATAGGATATTCAGTGAATGCACCGAGCAAGACGTTCATCACCTTTTGTACGTTCACCACCTGTAACTAGATCAAGACATTTAGCAAATATAACCGCCGTTGATTTTTCTTTAGAATCGTCATCCAGTCGACCAAGAACTTCAGTTCAAATTTCCGATAATCCATTTTTTGAACCCGACCTCACAATTGAGAATCCGGAGAATATTCAGGAACGGTTCGTAGATCCTGAACCATTAAACTTTCCTCCGGAGCCACCAATCATTCAAACAGAGATTGTTGAGGAACGAACTGTTAAATCAGAATCATCTAGTGATACCGATTCAACAAATTCAATTATGGAGAATCTGGAACCTTTAAGTATGGAAGATCGAATGAGAGCTAAACGCACTGGCCAAGGTCATGCAATTACTCATCCAGACATTAATGCGCCAGATTATGAAATCAAAGGACAAATTCTACACATGGTGACTAATCAATGCCAATTTAGTGGTGCGCCGAAGGAAGATCCAAATGAACATCTACGTACCTTTAATAGGATCTGCACACTATTTAAAATCCGAGAAATGGAGGATGAACAGATATATCTCATGTTATTTCCTTGGACTTTAAAGGGAGAAGCCAAAGATTGGTTGGAATCGTTACCTGAAGGGGCGATTGATACATGGGACGTTTTAGTTGACAAATTTCTTAAACAATTCTTTCCTGCATCTAAAGCCGTAAGACTTCAAGCAGAAATTGTTACGTTCACACAGAAGCCAAATGAAACTCTATATGAGGCGTGGACAAGATATGGAAAGTTGTTAAGAGGATGTCCGCAACATGGTTTAGACACCTGTCAAATAGTACAAATATTCTACCAAGGATGCGACCTCACTACAAGGAAAGACATAGATATAGCAGCTGGTGGTTCTATTATGAAGAAAACCGAAACTGATGCTTACAAAATTATTGATAACACTGCTTCCCACTCACATGAGTGGCACCAAGAAAAACATATCGTTAGATCATCTAAAGCAGCTAGAGCCGATTCTAGCCATGACTTAGATTCCATTTCAGCAAAGATAGATGCTGTCGAGAGACGAATGGAAAAGATGACTAAAGATATTCACTCAATACGAATTAGTTGTGAGCAGTGTGGAGGACCACATTTGACAAAAGATTGTCTCAGTATTGAATTAACAATGGAACAAAGAGAGAATATTTCATACATAAACCAAAGGCCTGGAAATAATTATCAACCGCCAAGACCGATTTACAATCAAAACCAGAATTATAACCGAAATATTCCATACAACAACCAACAAGGTCCTAGCAATCAACAAGTATCCAATAATACTTACAATCAGCAAAGACCTAATTTTCAAAACAAACCACCACAACAAACCGATGATAAAAAGCCGAATTTAGAAGATATGATGACGAAGCTAGTTGAAACTCAAACGTAGTTTTTCACATCTCAAAAACAAACTAATGAACAAAATGCTCAAGCATTTAGAAATCAACAAGCTTCTATTCAAAATCTGGAACAAGAAGTGAGTAACCTAGCAAGGTTAATAGGTGAAAGAAAACCGGGAAGTTTACCGAGCGATACAAATGCTAACCCCCGAAATGAAACAGCTAAAGCTATTACCACAAGAAGTGGTACAACACTTAAACCACCTGAAATACCTGTAACTTCTGATGAAGCCATTCCTACTCCACAAGAACCACAACCTGATCAAGATAAGGAAAAAGAACCGGTAGTTGAAAAGGTTAATGAAGATAACAAAGTTAAGGATAAACCTTATGTTAAACCATACCAACCACCACTTCCTTACCCGAGTAAAATGAAGAAAGAGAAACTTGAAGCCGAGCAATCCAAATTTTTGGATATGTTTAAACAGATAAATGTAAATCTTCCTTTCATTGATGTGATTTCAGGAATGCCAAGATATGCTAAATTCTTGAAAGATCTAATCTCAAATAGAAAGAAAATGGAAGAACTCTCGGCTGTTACTATGAATGCTAATTGTTCAGCAGTGCTGTTGAATAAGATACCAGAAAAACTATCTGATCCAGGAAGTTTCACAATTCCATGTTTTCTGGGTAGTCTTAGTTCAATAGAAGCATTGGCAGACTTAGGTGCTAGTATAAATCTAATGCCGTATTCACTATACGCTAAACTAGACCTTGGAGAATTGAAACCAACCAGAATAAGCATACAACTAGCCGATCGATCAATAAAATATCCTAGAGGGATAATGGAGAACATGCTAGTTAAAGTTGGTACTTTAGTATTTCCAGTAGATTTTGTTGTTTTGGACATGGAAGAAGATTCTCAAGTTCCTCTCATATTAGGAAGACCATTCTTAAACACGGCCAAAGCAATGATAGACGTGTTCGGTAAGAAACTGACCCTAAGTATAGAGGATGAGAGTGTTACCTTTTCAGTTGATAGAGCAATGCAACAACCACAATCTGCAGATGATACATGTTATTATATTCAAACTATAGATGCACATGCAGAATTATTAGAAGAATTTCCAGAATTACAAGGAACAGGAGAATGTTCTTTAGGAGAAGGTAATGAACCAATTGATGAAGCTGAAATGTTAGCTACACTTATAGCTAATGGATATGAACCAACAACAGAAGAAATTCAAATGCTAAAAGAAGAAGACAGATATCGATATAAATCATCGATAGAAGAACCTCCGAAATTAGAGTTAAAGCCACTTCCAAACCATTTGGAATACGCTTATTTACATGGTGAATCTGAATTACCTGTAATAATATCGTCTTCTTTTACTGAAAATGAGAAATCACAACTCATTTCTGTGTTAAAAGCTCATAAACCAGCCATTGCATGGAAGATTCATGATATTAAAGGAATAAGTCCTTCGTATTGCACACATAAAATCCTTATGGAAGAAGGTCATAAAACGTATGTGCAACGCCAACGAAGACTAAATCCTAATATGCAAGATGTAGTTAAAAAAGAGATTATTAAACTGCTAGATGCAGGTTTGATATATCCAATTTCTGATAGTCCATGGGTAAGCCCAGTTCAATGCGTGCCTAAGAAGGGTGGCATGACTGTCATTACAAATGAGAAAAATGAGCTTATTCCTACTAGGACTGTAACAGGATGGCGTGTATGTATTGATTATAGAAAATTAAATGACGCCACCAGAAAAGATCACTTTCCCTTACCTTTCATAGATCAAATGTTGGAAAGATTAGCCGGAAATAGTTACTATTGTTTTCTAGATGGATTTTCCGGATATTTTCAAATTCCAATAGCACCCGAAGATCAAGAGAAAACCACATTTACGTGCCCTTATGGTACTTTTGCTTACAAACGCATGCCATTTGGACTTTGCAACGCCCCTGCAACCTTTCAAAGGTGTATGATGGCGATTTTTCACGACATGATAGAAGAATGCATGGAAGTATTCATGGATGACTTTTCAGTCTTCGGTGATACATTTAAATCATGTCTAGTTAATCTGGAACGAATGCTAATTAGATGCGAAAAATCAAATCTAGTACTTAATTGGGAGAAATGCCATTTCATGGTTAAAGAAGGCATCGTTCTTGGACATAAAATTTCAAAAGAAGGAATTGAAGTGGATAGAGCTAAAGTAGATGTAATTGCTAAACTTCCACATCCCACCAATGTTAGAGGAGTTAGGAGTTTTCTAGGGCATGCCGGTTTTTACCGACGTTTCATAAAAGATTTTTCTAAAATTGCCACTCCTATGAATAAACTCCTAGAAAAGGATGCTCCATTCATCTTTTCAGATGAGTGTATCAAATCCTTTAATATTCTTAAAGAGAAACTCACTAATGCGCCGATCATGATAACACCAAATTGGAATCTACCATTTGAACTAATGTGCGATGCAAGTGATTTTGCAATGGGAGCCGTTTTAGGACAAAGGATTGAAAAACGATTTCAACCTATATATTATGCTAGTAAGACGTTACAAGGAGCACAAATGAACTATACAACTACTGAAAAAGAACTCCTTGCTATTGTCTTTGCTTTTGACAAATTTCGATCATATCTCGTTCTAGCAAAAACGGTGGTCTATACCGACCATTCTGCTCTTAGATACCTATTTTCAAAACAAGATGCTAAACCAAGATTAATCCGTTGGATCTTACTCTTACAAGAGTTTGATATTGAAATCCGAGATAAAAGAGGAGCAGAAAATCTCGCCGCTGATCATCTTTCTCGTCTTGAAAATCCCGAATTAGAAGTTCTGAATGAATCGGCCATACAAGACAACTTTCCTGATGAATATCTATTGAAGATAGATTATAAAGAAATCCCATGGTTTGCAGACTATGCAAACTACTTAGTTTGTGGATTCCTTGAAAAAGGATTATCGTACCAAAGACGAAAGAAATTCTTCAGTGATATAAAACACTATTTCTGGGAAGATCCACATTTGTTTAAAAGTTGTCCCGATGGAATAATACGACGATGTGTATTTGGAGATGAAGCTAGTAAAATATTAAACCATTGTCACACAGGACCAACAGGAGGGCATTATGGGCCTCAACTAACAGCAAGAAAAGTTTATGAAGCTGGATTCTATTGGCCTACAATTTACAAAGACGCACACCTTCTTTGCAAATCCTGTGATGCATGTCAAAGGGCCGGAAAAATAAGTCAACGTGATGAAATGCCACAAAATGTCATCCAAGTATGTGAAGTATTTGACATCTGGGGTATTGACTTTATGGGTCCATTTCCAAAATCTAATAATAATCTATATATACTCGTAGCCATTGATTATGTAACTAAATGGGCGGAAGCACAAGCTCTCCCAACTAACGATGCACGAGTTGTAGTCAACTTTTTAAAACGTCTTTTTGCAAGGTTTGGAACACCGAAAGCTTTAATAAGTGATCGGGGTACTCATTTCTGTAATAATCAACTTGAGAAAGTTCTTAAAAGATATGGAGTAACTCATAAAATCTCCACCGCATATCATCCATAAACAAGTGGACAAGTTGAAAATACCAACCGAGCTTTAAAACGTATTCTAGAGAAAACTGTAGGATCAAATCCGAAGGAATGGTCCATTAAATTGGAGGATGCACTCTGGGCTTTTAGAACAGCCTACAAAACTCCAATTGGAACCACACCTTTTAGACTTGTTTATGGAAAAGCATGTCATCTTCCAGTAGAAATTGAACACAAAGCATTTTGGGCTTTGAAGACATGTAATCTTGATTTACATGAAGCCGGGCGTCTACGATTAAGTCAACTAAACGAATTAGAAGAATTAAGACATGAAGCATACGAAAATTCGTTAATCTATAAAGAAAGAACGAAGAAATGGCATGATAAAAGAATCAGAAGTTCAAAAGAATTTAAAGAAGGAGACAGAGTTCTTCTTTTCAATTCACGATTCAAGCTATTTCCTGGAAAATTGAAATCAAGATGGTCTGGACCATTCATAGTCAAAAGAGTTTTCCCATACGGAACGATAGAATTAATAAATTCAAATGGGATTGAATTTAAAGTTAATGGTCACAGAGTTAAACATTACATACATGGTCCGATGGAAGTCGACAACGAAGTTAATCACAATTTCGACACCACAGCTAACTAAGTGTGGGGAGAATCAAGTCTTTAAAGGATAATATGTAATTCTGTTAGAGTTAGATTGTCTGTTTTCATGTAGTTCTCGAAAATGGAACCCGAATGGTCTTTCCCTAGCAGACCCTAAAGAACTAGTCTTCTCCCCCCATTCTGAATTTTTATTTTTTTAGGTTTTTACGAAATGAAGACTGCCTGTGAACTAAACCATGGTCTAATGCTACACGCTTTGATCACTAAAAGAAATAATGACATACTACCGAGTGAAATAGTATCAGTAATCAGAGAAAGAATGGACGGAGTTAGAAAAGAATCCAGATGCGAAGATAATAAGTTACAATTTGGTAAAGGAAAATCAAAATCCGCAGCGAAAAGAAGAGCACGACACCTAGAAAGATGTCACAAATGCGAAAAATGGTCACATGGAGGTAAATGTTCAAATAATCAAACCTATTCAAATGCCGAATTTGTTACTTTATGCAGAGACGGACCGTTCATATGTTTAGAAGAAAAGACACTGAATGCTCGAGGTTACGCCTATGTAGCCATGGAAAACCAATTAAACCGACTATCTTATGAATGGGATAGATCATATAACTAAGAAATCTATTTCACAGGTATGTCTGTACAGTTTTTATTTTCATTTTTATTTTTAACCTTTTGATAATAAACGCTAATTTGTTCGCTAAAAAGTATTAAATTGGTATTGAATAAAATTAGGTTTGGCAACCGAAATTATTGATATCATTCAAAAATTTATTACATCACTGCGAAATTTAACGTTTATTCTTAAGGTATAAATATCTTTAATCAATCAACCCAAAATATTTCAAAAATTCGTCATGAGTTAAATTAGGTCTTGGAACCGAAATTACTTTACCGAAAAGAGGGGCGCATATTTTTGATAATATTTGATTGATTAAAGTGGGATAAAAAGACAAAAAGATTTTTAAATTTATTTTTACCATGTTTTTAAAATTAATATTTAAATCTTAAATTAATATTGTAAATTTTGTAAAAACAATATATTTAAAATTGTAAATATTTGAAAAATTAATATAAGTTTGGTATGAATTTATAATATGAATTTTTAAATTAAGTTTGGTGTGAATTTTTAATTTTTAATTTTATGCATTTTAAATTTTAAGTTTGGTGTGAATTTTTAATATAAATTTTGAATTTTATATTTAAGTTGTGTGAATTTAAAAACAAAAATTTACTTTATCTCATTAAGTTAAGAATATGATTTTTAAAATTCGTCGTAAGTTGAAGACTAGGTCTTTGAACCGAAATTGCTTTACCCGAGGGAGGGACGAGAACTTTTAATATCATTATTTTTAATCTTATTGAATTAAAGTATGCCAAAAACATTGGAAAAAAAAAAAAAAAACCCAAAAATCTTAGCTTTTAAAACAATCGCTACAAAAAGACAAATTTTAAAATTTTGTCGAAGGACGGACTAGGACATCGATCCGAAACGACCTCGTCCTAAATAACAAGGGAAACAAAATTTTAAAATTAATTACTTAATTGTTTTAATAAGTTAATGATTATAAAAAAAAAAAAAATACCAAACTCCGTGACTCGCGGAGTTTGGAGTGCATTTCGCCGAAGCATATCCTACGTATGACCCTGCCGAAGCATTCTATAGCACCTATGGTTATGCCTGGAACCCCTATTGGTACCAATATCATCCTTAGTATACTTATTATTATTTTTTATTTTTATTTTGTAATTTGTAATTATTGATACGTTTAATACTTTTGTTAATATTGTAATCATTTTTATAATTATCTAACTTTTATTCTTAGATTTTAATAATTTTTGAATGTGGGGTAATATACCAAACTTCAAAAATATGTATATATGTTTGCAGTTTATCTTATGTACACAACAGGGTAAAACAACGCATTTTCAAAGACTGGCATTAAGTTCAGCAAAAGCAACTAATTTTGACGACAAGATGCAAAATATATGTGAAATAACAACAAGACGGAATGAACAAATGATGTGCACCATTTATCATTCAGCAAACAAACGCCAATATATTTGGAAACTTTGGTAAAATTTAATCATTTTCACACAAATCACCCTCAATAATTTAAATTGTTACTGATTTCTTGCAAATGAGGGCATTGCAAGATCTTAAGTGTGGGAAGGGGTTAAATTCTTTCGGATTTTAAAATTTTTTACTTTATACACTTGGTTACCATTAAAAATACTAGTAAAGCAGTAGTTGTATTAGAATCTAGTGCTCTCTGATAAAAAAGAACAGCCCTAGTCTTATATACTGACTACCCAATTCTAGTAAAATTTTTCAAAATTTTCAATTAAATGAATTCAAAATCATGTTTATACATATTTATGAACGATAAAACTAGGTTTTAACACCGAAATTATTGTTACCTCGGAAAGGACATAAATTGAGAAACAAACTAAAATGTTAAAATTCATTTAAAATGGAATAGAGGACGATAAAAAGGAAAATAAAAGCCAAGTGTGGGAAAATTTACCAAGTTATCTTAAACATATGTCACATATATCTGTAACAAATAACTGAAAATACTTTTGCTTTGGACTAAACTAAACTGTTTTACCCGATGAAAGAAAAGAATAGATGGATCTACACGATGAATCAATTCCATCATTAAAAGGAAGTAAAGTCTTCCGAAAAAGAAACACGCTTCTTGATTTAGGTCATGAAGTTGTCGTCCAGACCAGCTGTAGGTTGACGAAAAATCTAGAAAAGTCATCACTAAAATCAGCAGGAAATCCACGGACCTCAGCATTAAACAGGGTCGCCAAGTGGTCAGATTTATCCTAGCCATGAGAAGGATTTATCTCGTACAATGGGGGGCACCATGCAAATTAGCTGGATAAGACTAATGAATCAGATCCCCAGAAAGGATAATCTCCTTAAAGATTAAAAATCAGCTTTTAAGACTGATATTACTCAATCCTAGAGATTGACCTTAAAGATTTAGAATTACAAACTCATGGAATTCAATGATATCTAAACTCGAGCTTGAACGAGAAAATATTTTGATCAAAATTACAAACCGATTTGTTTTCTGAAAACCCTATTTTCAATGCGTTCATTACCATTGAACGTAAAATCCTAGGAATTCACCTGGAATTCATTAGGTCACCTGAACTAAATCGGGTGTTAACCGTAAGAACGGTGGTTGCATAGCATGGTCAAAGACAGGACCTTGTGCCAGACCGAAAAATTATAAGGGTGAGCTTTACTATTGCTCCTACAAAGGATAGTAATTGCGTCCGACACGTTATAGACCATAATTAAAAGCATGTCAGGAGACATTGCCTTAACAGTTACTTGTTCAACGCTTTCCTTTACAACCGGACGGTAGTTTACCGAAAGGTAATATACGGGACAAGTAAACTAGACGTGTTGCTTTCCAAATACAAGGTTAGCAAGTGGGTGACACAAAACCGCAAGTTTTGAGCTAAAATTTTCAAATCTGAAACCCACCAAACCCACAAAAATATTTTGCAAACACCGGTAAAGGGTTATCCCGGAAAACTTATCTAGGGTAAAAACTAGATTTAATTTTCAAAAGATCAAATGTTTTCATAAAGATCCAATTTCCTTAATGGATCTAAATTTTTATAGTCATGTGGGACTGTAAACCATATCGTTACTACCATTGTTTATACCGCCGTATAGAAATCACTGATGTATAAAGTGTGAAGAATAAAGAAGTGATTCTAGTATTTCAAGACAATATTGCTTGAGGACAAGCAACGCTCAAGTGTGGGAATATTTGATAATGCTAAAAACGAACATATATTTCATAGCATTATTCCTCAAGAAAGACAAGCTTTTAGTTGCAATTGTTCTATTTACAAGTGATATTCGTTTAAATAATAAAAGGTGAAGACAAAAGACAGATTCGACGAATTGAAGACGCAAACGACCAAAAAGCTCAAAAGTACAAAAGACAATCAAAAAGGTTCCAATTATTGATAAGAAACGTCTCGAAATTAAAAGAGTACAAGATTCAAAACGCGAAGTACAAGATATTAAATTGTACGCAAGGACGTTCAAAAATCCGGAACCAGGACCAGAGTCAACTCTTAATGCTCGACGCAACGGACTAAAAATTACAAGTTAACTATGCATATAAATATAATATAATATATAATTAATTATATTAATTATATATATATTATATATATATTATAAACCGTCGGCAGAGAAAGACTCCAAGGGTGTGAGCTGTAAATTCATTCTCCGCGACTCGCGGAGTTTGAAGAGAAAATTCACCGCGAGTCGCGGAGCCCCAAAAATCAAAAATCCCTATAAAGCCAACCGAATTCTGATCACAATTTACAATCTTTTCTTCTTCTTATCATACGTAAACGATATATATATATATATATATATATATATATATATATATATATATATATATATATATATATATATATATATAATTTATATTTTAATTTTAATTTTAATTCTAATAATAAGGGTATGTTAGCGAATGTTGTAAGGGTGTAAGTCGAAATTCTGTCCGTGTAACGCTACGCTATTTTTAATCATTGTAAGTTATGTTCAACCTTTTTACATTAATGTCTCGTAGCTAAGTTATTATTATGCTTATTTAAAACGAAGTAATCATGATGTTGGGCTAATTACTAAAATTGGGTAATTGGGCTTTGTACCATAATTGGGGTTGGGACAAAAGAACGACACTTGTGGAAATTAGACTATGGGCTATTAATGGGCTTTATATTTGTTTAACTAAATGAAAGTTTGTTAATGTTAATATAAAGATTTACAATTGGGCGTCCCTATAAATTACCATATACACTCGATCGGACACGATGGGCGGGGTATTTATATGTACGAATAATCGTTCATTTAACCGGACACAGGAATGGATTAATAGCCACTAGAATAATTAAAACAGGGGTGAAATTACATTCAAGGGTAATTGGTGTAATTGCTAACAAAGTAGTAAAACCTTGGTTTACACGCAGTCGATAACCTGGTGTATTCATTAAACAAAGTATTAAAACCTTGTTACAATTCGAATCCCCAATTAGTTGGAATATTTAACTTCGGGTATAAGAATAATTTGATGAGGACACTCGCACTTTATATTTATGACTGATGGACTGTTATGGACAAAAACCAGACGGACAGATTAAATAATCCAGGACAAAGGACAATTAACCCATGGGCATAAAACTAAAATCAACACGTCAAACATCATTATTACGGAAGTTTAAATAAGCATAATTCTTTTATTTCATATTTAATTTCCTTTATTTTATATTTAATTGCACTTCTAATTATCGCACTTTTATTTATTGTTATTTAATCGCACTTTTAATTATCGTACTTTTTAATTATCGCAAGTTTATTTTATCGCACTTTTATTATTCGCAATTTCATTATTGTTATTTACTTTACGCTTTAATTTAAGTCTTGTATTTATTTTTAATATTTTACATTTGGTTTTAACTGCGACTAAAGTTTTAAAATCGACAAACCGGTCATTAAACGGTAAAAACCCCCCTTTATAATAATAATATTACTTATATATATGTTTGTATTTTTATAAAAGTAAACTAATATAGCGTTGAGCTTTGTTTAAAGATTTCCCTGTGGAACGAACCGGACTTACTAAAAACTACACTACTTTACGATTAGGTACACTGCCTATAAGTGTTGTAGCAAGGTTTAAGTATATCCATTCTATAAATAAATAAATATCTTGTGTAAAATTGTATCGTATTTAATAGTATTTCCTAGTAAAATATAAACTATTTCGTATACACCTCGCATAACATCAGTAAGACGGTCAACGATAACCCAGATTGTATCGTATCCGCCCACTGTCTTTGGTAGCTTCGTGATAAAATCCATCGTAATTGCTACCCATTTCCATTGTGGGATTTCTAGTTGTTGGAGTAATCCAGATGGCCTCTGATGCTCAGCCTTAACCTTCGAGCAAGTCAAACACCTCCCAACATAAGTTGCAACATCCTTCTTAAGATTTGGCCACCAATACTGTTCCTTAAGATCGTGGTACATTTTTCCGGCTCCTGGATGAATCGAATATCTCGACTTGTGGGCTTCATCAAGTATAAGGCTTCGAAAATCTCCATAACGAGGTACCCAAATTCTTCCGGCATAACACCGGAGTCCAGACTCCTTAACCTCGAATTTAGAGACAAGGATGTTCAGGTATTCACGAGATATGTTCTCCTCCTTGAGAGCCTCTTCTTGGGCTACCCGGATCTGACTGTGGAGGTTCGAATGGATGGTGATGTTCAGAGCCTGAACACGAAGAGGGACTGTTCTCTCCTTTCGACTTAAAGTGTCGGCTACAACATTGGCCTTACCAGGATGGTAACGAAGTTCACAATTATAGTCGTTCAGTGTCTCAATCCATCGTCGTTGTCTCATGTTCAGGTGTTTCTGGTCAAAGATGTGTTGGATACTTTTGTGATCGGTGAATATGGTACTCTTTGTCCCATAAAGATAGTGTCTCCACAGCTTCAATGCAAAGACAAAGGCTCCAAGTTCGAGATCGTGAGTAGTGTAATTTCGCTCATGAATCTTCAGCTGACGAGATGCATAAGCAATGACCTTCGTTCTTTGCATCAAGACACAACCAAAACCATTCTTTGAAGCATCGCAGTACACAACGAAGTCGTCACTGCCTTCGGGAAGAGATAAGATAGGTGCGGTGGTTAACTGATGTCGTAGCGTGGGGGTACGAAATAGTTTATATTTTTACTAGGAAATACTATTAAATATGCTACAATTTTACACAAGTTTTAATTATTTATTTACAAATGGGATATACCTAAACCTTGCTACAACACTATAGGCAGTGTACCTAATCGTAGAGTAGTATAGTTTTTAGGAAGTCAGGTTCGTTCCACAGGGAGCGGGCTTATTGCACACTATATTTTTAAACAACTATATTTGTACAAAATATATATAATTATATATAATAATATATAAAAGGGGGTTTACCGTTTAACAACCGGTTTGTCGATTTATATTTTAAGTGAAGCGTATAGTAAATGACGATATTTAAATAACAATATAAAATAAATAACAATAATTAAAATGACAATAAATAAAAGTACGAGGAAATATGAAATAAAATATATTATGCTTATTTAAACTTCTGTAACCATGATGGTTGACGTGTTGATTTTAGTTTTATGCCCATGGGTTAATTGTCCTTTGTCCTGGATTATTTAATATGTCCGTCTGGTTTTTGTCCATAACAGTCCATCGGTCATAAATTTAAAGTGCGAGTGTCCTCGTCAAATTATTCTTATACCCGAAGTTAAATATTCCAACTAATTGGGGACTTAAACTGTAACAAGGTTTTAATACTTTGTTTAATAATTACACCAGAATATCGACTGCGTGTAACCCAAGGTTTTAATACTTTGTTATAAATTATGCCAAGTGTCCTTGTACATAATTTCACCCCTGTTTTAATAATTCCATAGACTATTAATCCATTCCCGTGTCCGGTTAAATGAACGATTATTCGTACATATAAATACCCCGCCCATCGTGTCCGATCGAGTGTATATGGTTAATTATAGGTACATCCAATTGTAAATCTTTATATTAAAATTAACAAACTATCATTTAGTTAAACAAATATAAAGCCCATTAATAGCCCATAGTCTAATTTCCACAAGTGTCGTTCTTTTGTCCAAACCCCAATTATGGTACAAAGCCCAATTACCCGATTTTAATATTTTTAGCCCAACATCATGATTACTTCGTCTTAAATAAACATAATAATAACTTAAGTACGAGACATTAATTTAAAAAGGAGAACATAGCTTACATTGATTATTTATCGCGTAGTGTTACACGGACATAATTTTGACTTCAAAAACCCGTAAAATAACCTTTACATAACCCGAACTAATCTAATATAAAACTACCCTATACTATATATATTATATATATATTTATTTATTTATTTATTACAGAGTATTATTATTATTATTTATATTTAAACTCGCAGAATTCATGTCCTTTTATAGGCATTTTGATTTCTGACAGCTCCGCGAGTCGTGGAGTTTTAAGCCTTCAAACTCCGCGAGTCGTGGAGTTTGAAAATCCAGCTCACAAACTTTTGGCTCCTAGCTTGTCGACATAATAAATATATAAATATAAAATATAAATAATTAATATAATTATTTATTTATTATATTATATTCTTGTGCATAGTAGACTTGTAATTTTTGCACCGTTGCGTCGCGCGTTGAGAGTTGACTCATGTCCCGGTTCCGGATTTTTGAACGTCCTTGTGTACAATTTAATATCTTGTACTTTGTATTTTGTAACTTGTACTCTTATCATTTTTAGACGTTTCTCATCAATAAATTGAACCACTTGGATTGTATCTTGTACATTTGAGCTTTTTGGTCATTTGCGTCTTCAAATCGTCGTTTTTGCCTTTTGTCTTCGCACTTATTTAATATAAACGATTACAACTTAAAATAGGACAATTACTACTAAATAATTTACATATTGGGAGGATATTGCCACTAAATATATGTTCATTTGGAGCACTATCAAATATCCCCACACTTGAACGTTGCTTGTCCTCAAGTAATACATAACTTGAAATAATATAATACATCACACGAATCACTTCTTTATTCTTCACACTTTATACATCAGTGATTTTGAGATGGCGGTATAAACAATGATAGTAACGATAGAACCATTGTTAAAGTTGGGTGTGTCATCCACAGTTGCCTCGGGTTTAGGTCAATGACACTTGCAATCAAATAGCCGATTTACTTTCGGTTTCTAAAGCAAAGTGCACATTTAAAAGGCGGTTTACAGTCCCACATGACTATGAAAATTTAGATCCGTTAGGAAATTGGATCTTTATGAAAACATTTGATCTTTTGAAAATTCAATCTAGCTTTTACCCTAGACAAGTTTTCCGGAATAACCCTTAACCGGTGTTTGCAAAATATTTTTGTGGGTTGTGTGGGTTTCAGATTTGAAAATTTTAGCTCAACACTTGTGGTTTTGTGTTACCCACTTGCTAACCTTGTATTAGGAAAGCAACACGTCCAGGTTACTTGTCCCGTATATTACCTTTCGGCAAACTACCATCCGGTTGTAAAGGAAAGCGATGAACAAGAAACTGTTAAGGCAATGTCTAATGACATGCATTTGATTATGGTCCAAAAACATGTCGGATGCTATTACTATCCTTTGTAGGAGCAATAGTAAAAATCATCCTATGATTTTTCAGTCTGGCACAAGGTCCTGTCTTCGACCATGCTATGCAACCACCGTTCTTACGGTTGACACCCGATTTGGTTCAGGTGACCTAATGAATTCCAGGTGAATTCCTAGGATCTTACGTTCAATGGTAATGAACGCATTAAAAATGGGTTTTCAGAAAACAAATCAGTTTGTAATTTTGATCAAAATATTTTCTCGTTCAAGCTCGAGTTTAGATATCATTGAATTCCATGAGTTTGAATTCTCAATCTTTAAGGTCAATCTCAAGGATTGAGTAATATCAGTCTTAAAAGCTGATTTTTAATCTTTAAGGAGATTATCCTTTCTGGGGATCTGATTCATTAGTCTTATCAAGCTAATTTGCACGGTGCCCCCCCCCCCCATTGTACGAGATAAATCCTTCTCATGGTTAGGATAAATCTGACCACTTGGCGACCCTGTTTGATGCTGAGGTCCGTGGATTTTCTGCTGATTTTAGAGATGACTTTTCTAGATTTTTCGTCAACCTACAGCTGGTCTGGACGACAACTTCCTGACCTAAATCAAGAAGCGCGTTTCTTTTTCGGAAGACTTTACTTCCTTTTAATGATGGAATTGATTCATCGTGTAGATCCATCTTTTCTTTCAAATGTATTACAGTAAATCGGGTAAAACAGTTAATTTAGTCCAAAACAAAAGTACCTGCAATTAACTTTACAGAAACATGTGATAGATAGTTTTTAATTGAATAACTTGGTACATTCTCCCCACACTTGGGCTTTTTTCCTGCGTCTTTTTATATCTTAATAAATAAATTCAAGCGTTTTAGTTGTTTCTCAATTTATGTCCTTTTCGAGGTAACGATAATTTCGGTATTAACACCTAGTTTTCATCGTTCATAAATATGTATAAACATGATTTTGAATTCATTTAGTTGAAATTTTTTAAAATTTTCACAAAATTTAGAAAATAAACTAAGTACAAACCCGAGAGAATTTATAACCCTTCCCCACACTTGAGATCATGCAATGCCCTCATTTGCATGAAATCAGACTATAATTATAAATTCATGAGGGTGATTAGTGTAGAAAAGTGATTAAAAATACCCAGTTTGTAATTACAAAGCTCGTCGAATGATAGATGACGCGCCTCATCGTTCATTCCTTCTTGTTTTATCACCTATGTTTTTTTTTCCTTCAAAAACGGTTGCTTTTCTGAACTGTTTGCTAATCTTTAAAAATACGTTTTTTACCCTAATTTATTATGCATGTTTATTAACGAGTTATGCCCTAACCCGAACCCCTAATTTAATGTTAAGTGGGGTTAAACTTCCCCACACTTAGCTGACGACATGTGAAGTCGGTAGAATAAGTTCCACGAATTAAAATAATGAGCCAGTTATTTACATCTCGGGTGGTGTATAATATATCAATGGGTTTAAAGTTTAGACTCACCCGATCGTCACTACTTAATTCTTTTTTAAGTGTAGCTTTTAGTAAATGGATATGTCTCTTTTCTGGTTCTTGGTCAAATGGATCGATACACACCGACATACATATTATAGGGTGGACAATTCCTAACATTTCCTTCCGATCATTCTCGGGATAAAAGTTTTCACCTCTATTACCCAATTGGGTAAAATCCGAGGTGTCAATATCTATTACAGCTCGTAGTTCATCTTCGGTAGATGACTCGTCTATTGAGAATATTGGGTTGGAAGGTTGTGGAATGGTGAATTTCGGGATTGGAGTAGATTCTTCTTCATTAACGGTACTTATCGGTCCCACCACTTTGGTCTCGGGGGTAAAATTTTCAACGTTATCGTTTTCCCAAGAGTACCAATTTGTCACCCTTACTTCTTCTTCTTCATCCATTGATGGATCATTGATTTCGTCGGTAGAGGCTAATGTGTCGATATGTGGTGAAATTGGTAAAACTAAATAAAAAGTATCATCGGGATAGTTGGTGATTTCGGAGCTCTCGAATTCATCAAAATTCGATGATATGAGATTTTCTTGCACAATACTCCTTAGATCAACAGGTGTGTAGTCTGATAGAGTTTCAGCTTGCCGGTTTACAAACTCTCTAATTTGTTCATTTTGAGCATTGAGTTCTTCGAGTTTGATTTTCATATTGTCTAATAAATTTTCAGACACGTAATTTTCCTCGTCTACTGGTTGTTGAGTTTGGATATATTCTTGGGAATAATCCCAATTTGAATTGTATTCTTCATAATCATTCCATTCAGGTTCCGTGGGTGCGTAATTTTCCATAGGAACGTAATAATAACATTCCCATGTTGAGTGATAATCTCCACAGATTTCACAACCAGTTATTGTTTCGTCATTCGTGATCCAAGATTGACCGAACGAATTGTCATCAACACCCGTTTGAGAGTATTGATTTAATTGATTTTGGATATCAAAAAGAGTTTCCATAGCCTTGTTTTCAAAATTTTCCATTTTATTGCGATGGCCAAATTTTAGCTACAATGTGGTGCATTTACTAATTATCCTATTAGTTATAAAAATAGAAAAACTTATATAAGTTGTCCAATTAATAGACTTTTCTGCTTTTGCCCACGTTTCGAATAGCCAAAAGATGCAGCAGGGAGCCAGAACCCTTTAAATCGGAAGCTCACAACTCAGCCACTAACAAATCCAACTATTACTACGAAGCAGAAAATTTGGATGTTTATCAATTTAACCACTTAAATAATTTTTCTTTCCGTTTGAGATATTAGATAAGAAATAGAGAAAATTTCTAAGTCCTAAAAACTAAAGCGTCGAGAAATAAGAAAGAAAAAGAATGCGCGTCGAAAAACGTCGAAAGATAAAAATAAGAAAGAAAAATGTCTAAACTTAAAAGTCTAAAAATTATATCTAAAAAGTTGCGCCTAAAGGTCTAAAGGTAAATGCAATTTTATTCAGAAAACGACAATTACTTAAAGGCACTAAAATCTATTTAAAACTAAAGCGAAAAACGGCGTCGCAAAATTCCAAAGCGCCTAAATCTTAATCTAAAGAAAAAGCACTTAAGGGATTTTATGGCAAAGCCTAAAAATCTAGAAATAAAAATAAGCTACGGCAAAATACTAAATTTAAAACTAGCTACGAACAATAAAAATACAAATATTATGCTAAAAACAAATAAAAATAAACAAAAAATAAAAATAAACTTAAAGTTGTAAAAAGAACAATTTTTATAAAAATATTATTTTTATCTTTATTATTTTATAAAAGTATTAATTTTTATTTATAATAAAACTAATTAAAATACAAAATACAAATTAATTTAAAAACTAAAACTAAATATTAATAATAATAAATTAAATAGGGTTTATGAATAATAATAATTATAATATTCCGTAATTAATGCGAAATAGGGTTTCTGGTCTGGCTGGTCAGGGCGGCTCCGTGAGTCGTGGAGTTTTAAGCCTGCAAACTCCGCGAGTCGTGGAGTTTGAAAAACCTTTTTTTTTTATATATTGTTTTTCTAAAATGATATATAAATATATTTATACAAAAATAAATTAAAAATATAGCATTTCGCAGAGTCCCCGGCAGCGGCGCCAAAAACTTGATGTCGTAGCGTGGGGGTACGAAATAGTTTATATTTTTACTAGGAAATACTATTAAATATGCTACAATTTTACACAAGTTTTAATTATTTATTTACAAATGGGATATACCTAAACCTTGCTACAACACTATAGGCAGTGTACCTAATCGTAGAGTAGTATAGTTTTTAGGAAGTCCGGTTCGTTCCACAGGGAGCGGGCTTATTGCACACTATATTTTTAAACAACTATATTTGTACAAAATATATATAATTATATATAATAATATATAAAAGGGGGTTTACCGTTTAATAACCGGTTTGTCGATTTATATTTTAAGTGAAGCGTATAGTAAATGACGATATTTAAATAACAATATAAAATAAATAACAATAATTAAAATGACAATAAATAAAAGTACGAGGAAATATGAAATAAAATATATTATGCTTATTTAAACTTCCGTAACCATGATGGTTGACGTGTTGATTTTAGTTTTATGCCCATGGGTTAATTGTCCTTTGTCCTGGATTATTTAATATGTCCGTCTGGTATTTGTCCATAACAGTCCATCGGTCATAAATTTAAAGTGCGAGTGTCCTCGTCAAATTATTCTTATACCCGAAGTCAAATATTCCAACTAATTGGGGACTTAAACTGTAACAAGGTTTTAATACTTTGTTTAATAATTACACCAGAATATCGACTGTGTGTAACCCAAGGTTTTAATACTTTGTTATCAATTATGCCAAGTGTCCTTGTACATAATTTCACCCCTGTTTTAATAATTCCATAGACTATTAATCCATTCCCGTGTCCGGTTAAATGAACGATTATTCGTACATATAAATACCCCGCCCATCGTGTCCGATCGAGTGTATATGGTTATTTATAGGTACATACAATTATAAATCTTTATATTAAAATTAACAAACTATCATTTAGTTAAACAAATATAAAGCCCATTAATAGCCCATAGTCTAATTTCCACAAGTGTTGTTCTTTTGTCCAAACCCCAATTATGGTACAAAGCCCAATTACCCAATTTTAATATTTTTAGCCCAACATCTTGATTACTTCGTCTTAAATAAACATAATAATAACTTAAGTACGAGACATTAATTTAAAAAGGAGAACATAGCTTACATTGATTATTTATCGCGTAGTGTTACACGGACAGAATTTTGACTTCAAAAACCCGTAAAATAACCTTTACATAACCCGAACTAATCTAATATAAAACTACCCTATACTATATATATTATATATATATTTATTTATTTATTTATTTATTACAGAGTATTATTATTATTATTTATATTTAAACTCGCAGAATTCGTGTCCTTTTATAGGCATTTTGATTTCTGACAGCTCCGCGAGTCGTGGAGTTTTAAGCCTTCAAACTCCGCGAGTTGTGGAGTTTGAAAATCCAGCTCACAAACTTTTGGCTCCTAGCTTGTCGACATAATAAATATATAAATATAAAATATAAATAATTAATATAATTATTTATTTATTATATTATATTCTTGTGCATAGTAGACTTGTAATTTTTGCACCGTTGCGTCGCGCGTTGAGAGTTGACTCATGTCCCGGTTCTGGATTTTCGAACGTCCTTGCGTACGATTTAATATCTTGTACTTTGCATTTTGTAACTTGTACTCTTGTCATTTTTAGACGTTTCTCATCAATAAATTGAACCACTTGGATTGTATCTTGTACATTTGAGCTTTTTGGTCATTTGCGTCTTCAAATCGTCGTTTTCGCCTTTTGTCTTCACACTTATTTAATATAAACGATTACAACTTAAAATAGGACAATTACAACTAAATAATTTACATATTGGGAGGATATTGCTACTAAATATATGTTCATTTGGAGCACTATCATTAACTTCTGCTTCAGGGTTTGAAATGTTGCTTCTTGTTCGGTTTCCCAAACGAACTTCTTTCCTTTGTGATTCAGTGCGGTCAAAGGACGCGCAATCAACGAAAAACCTTCAATATACCTTCTGTAGTAACCGGCAAGACCTAGAAATTGGCGGATGTGAGTCGGAGTAGTGGGTGTCTCCCACTTGCTGATAGCTTCAATCTTGGTGGGATCAACTTTGATACCTTGATCACTCACAATATGACCCAGAAATTGGATTTCCTTCAGCCAAAATTCACACTTGGAGAATTTGGCATAAAGATGCTCTTGTCTCAAGAGTTCAAGCACTAACCGAAGATGTTGCTTATGTTCTTCTTCGCTCTTGGAGTAGATGAGGATATCATCTATGAAGATGATAACGAATTTATCCAGATAAGGCTTGCAGACACGATTCATGAGGTCCATGAACACGGCTGGTGCGTTGGTTAATCCGAATGGCATCACGAGAAACTCGTAATGACCATAGCGGGTTCTAAACGCAGTCTTCATCACATCACTCTCTTTTACCCTCAACTGGTGGTAACCGGATCGTAAATCGATCTTAGAGTACACGCTCGATCCTTGTAGCTGATCAAAAAGATCGTCAATTCGGGGAAGAGGTTATCGATTCTTGATCATCAATTTGTTGAGTTCGCGGTAGTCGATACACATGTGGAAGGATCCGTCCTTCTTCTTCACGAATAAAATGGGCGCTCCCCAAGGCGATGAGCTCGGTTGGATAAACCCTCGGTCGAGCAATTCCTGAAGTTGACTCTGCAACTCTTGCAGTTCGGAAGGTGCTAGTCGATAAGGTGCGCGAGCTACGGGTGCAGCTCCCGTGAAATGTCCCATTCTTATTGATTAAAAACGTTCCATATTAATTGATTTCGTTGCGAGGTTTTGACCTCTATATGAGACGTTTTTCAAAGACTGCATTCATTTTTAAAACAAACCATAACCTTTATTTCATAAATAAAGGTTTAAAAAGCTTTACGTAGATTATCAAATAATGATAATCTAAAATATCCTGTTTACACACGACCATTACATAATGGTTTACAATACAAATATGTTACATCGAAATGAGTTTCTTGAATGCAGTTTTTACACAATATCATACAAACATGGACTCCAAATCTTGTCCTTATTTTAGTATGCAACAGCGGAAGCTCTTAGTATTCACCTGAGAATAAACATGCTTTAAACGTCAACAAAAAATGTTGGTGAGTCATAGGTTTAACCTATATATATCAAATCGTAACAATAGACCACAAGATTTCATATTTCAATACACATCCCATACATAGAGATAAAAATCATTCATATAGTGAATACCTGGTAACCGACATTAACAAGATGCATATATAAGAATATCCCCATCATTCCGGGACACCCTTCGGATATGATATAAATTTCGAAGTACTAAAGCATCTGGTACTTTGGATGGGGTTTGTTAGGCCCAATAGATCTATCTTTAGGATTCGCGTCAATTAGGGTGTCTGTTCCCTAATTCTCAGATTACCAGACTTAATAAAAAGGGGCATATTCGATTTCGATAATTCAACCATAGAATGTAGTTTCACGTACTTGTGTCTATTTTGTAAATCATTTATAAAACCTGCATGTATTCTCATCCCAAAAATATTAGATTTTAAAAGTGGGACTATAACTCACTTTCACAGATTTTTACTTCGTCGGGAAGTAAGACTTGGCCACTGGTTGATTCACGAACCTATAACAATATATACATATATATCAAAGTATGTTCAAAATATATTTACAACACTTTTAATATATTTTGATGTTTTAAGTTTATTAAGTCAGCTGTCCTCGTTAGTAACCTACAACTAGTTGTCCACAGTTAGATGTACAAAAATAAATCGATAAATATTATCTTGAATCAATCCACGACCCAGTGTATACGTATCTCAGTATTGATCACTACTCAAACTATATATATTTTGGAATCAACCTCAACCCTGTATAGCTAACTCCAACATTCACATATAGAGTGTCTATGGTTGTTCCGAAATATATATAGATGTGTCGACATGATAGGTCGAAACATTGTATACGTGTCTATGGTATCTCAAGATTACATAATATACAATACAAGTTGATTAAGTTATGGTTGGAATAGATTTGTTACCAATTTTCACGTAGCTAAAATGAGAAAAATTATCCAATCTTGTTTTACCCATAACTTCTTCATTTTAAATCCGTTTTGAGTGAATCAAATTGATATGGTTTTATATTGAACTCTATTTTATGAATCTAAACAGAAAAAGTATAGATTTATAGTCAGAAAAATAAGTTACAAGCCATTTTTGTAAAGGTAGTCATTTCAGTCGAAAGAACGACGTCTAGATGACCATTTTAGAAAACATACTTCCACTTTGAGTTTAACCATAATTTTTGGATATAGTTTTATGTTCATAATAAAAATCATTTTCCCAGAATAACAACTTTTAAATCAAAGTTTATCATAGTTTTTAATTAACTAACCCAAAACAGCCCGCGGTGTTACTACGACGGCGTAAATCTGATTTTACAGTGTTTTTCGTGTTTCCAGGTTTTAAATCATTAAGTTAGCATATCATATAGATATAGAACATGTGTTTAGTTGATTTTAAAAGTCAAGTTAGAAGGATTAACTTTTATTTGCGAACAAGTTTAGAATTAACTAAACTATGTTCTAGTGATTACAAGTTTAAACCTTCGAATAAGATAGCTTTATATGTATGAATAGAATGATGTTATGAACATCATTACTACCTCAAGTTCCGTGGATAAACCTACTGGAAATGAGAAAAATAGATCTAGCTTCAAAGGATCTTGGATGGCTTGAAAGTTCTTGAAGCAGAATCATGACACTAAAACAATTTCAAGTAAGATTTCCACTTGAAATAAGATTGTTATAGTTATAGAAATTGAATTAAAGTTTGAATATGATTATTACCTTGTATTAGAAAGATAACCTACTGTAAGTAACAAAGGTTTCTTGATCTTGGATGATTACTTGGAATGAATTTAGAAAACTTGGAAGTAAACTTGCAATCTTGGAAGTATTCTTGATTTTATGAAACTAGAACTTTTGGAATTTATGAAGAACACTTAGAACTTGAAGATAGAACTTGAGAGAGATCAATTAGATGAAGAAAATTGAAGAATGAAAGTGTTTGTAAGTGTTTTTGGTCGTTGGTGTATGGATTAGATATAAAGGATATGTAATTTTGTTTTCATGTAAATAAGTCATGAATGATTACTCATATTTTTGTAATTTTATAAGATATTTCATGCTAGTTGCCAAATGATGGTTCCCACATGTGTTAGGTGACTCACATGGGCTGCTAAGAGCTGATAATTGGAGTGTATATACCAATAGTACATACATCTAAAAGCTGTGTATTGTACGAGTACGAATACGGGTGCATACGAGTAGAATTGTTGATGAAACTGAACGAGGATGTAATTGTAAGCATTTTTGTTAAGTAGAAGTATTTTGATAAGTGTCTTGAAGTCTTTCAAAAGTGTATGAATACATATTAAAACACTACATGTATATACATTTTAATTGAGTCGTTAAGTCATCGTTAGTCGTTACATGTAAATGTTGTTTTGAAACCTTTAGGTTAACGATCTTGTTGAATGTTGTTAACCCATTGTTTATTATAACAAATGAGATGTTAAATTGTTATATTATCATGATATTATGATATATAATATATCTTAGTATGATATATATACAGTTAAATGCCGTTACAACGATAATCGTTACATATATGTCTCGTTTCGAAATCATTAAGTTAGTAGTCTTATTTTTACATATGTATTTCATTATTAATACACTTAATAATATATTTACTTATCATTTAACATAATTAACCAAGTGTATCAATATCTTAATATGATTCATATGTACCTAGTAAGACGTTGTTATAACGATAATCGTTATATATATCGTTTTCGAGTTTCTTAAATTAATAGTCTCATTTTTATGTATATAACTTATTGTTAAAATAACCAATGAGATACATACTTATAATAAAATCATGTTAACTATATATATAACCATATATATGTCATCGTATAGTTTTTACAAGTTTTAACGTTCGTGAATCACCGGTCAACTTGGGTGGTCAATTGTCTATATGAAACCTATTTCAATTAATCAAGTCTTAACAAGTTTGATTGCTTAACATGTTGGAAACACTTAATCATGTAAATAACAATTTCATTTAATATATATATAAACATGAAAAAGTTCGGGTCACTACAGTACCTACCCGTTAAATAAATTTCGTCCCGAAATTTTAAGCAGTTGGAGGTGTTGACGTATCTTCTGGAAATAAATGCGGGTATTTCTTCTTCATCTGATCTTCACGCTCCCAGGTGAACTCAGGTCCTCTACGAGCATTCCATCGAACCTTAACAATCGGTATCTTGTTTTGTTTAAGTCTCTTAACCTCACGATCCATTATTTCGACGGGTTCTTCAATGAATTGAAGTTTTTCATTGATTTGGATTTCGTCCAACGGAATAGTGAGATCTTCTTTAGCAAAACATTTCTTCAAATTTGAGACGTGGAAAGTGTTATGTACAGCCGCGAGTTGTTGAGGTAGCTCCAGTTGGTAAGCTACTGGTCCGACACGATCTATAATCTTGAATGGTCCAATGTACCTTGGATTTAGTTTCCCTCGTTTACCAAATCGAACAACACCTTTCCAAGGTGAAACCTTAAGCATGACCATTTCTCCAATTTCAAACTCTATATCTTTTCTTTTATTGTCCGCGTAGCTCTTTTGTCGACTCTGGGCGGTTTTCAATCTTTGTTGAATTTGGATGATTTTCTCGGTAGTTTCTTGTATTATCTCCGGACCCGTAATCTGTCTATCCCCCACTTCACTCCAACAAATCGGAGACCTGCACTTTCTACCATAAAGTGCTTCAAATGACGCCATCTCAATGCTTGAATTTGTTGTAGGAAAATTCTGCTAACGGTAGATGTCGATCCCAACTGTTTCCGAAATCAATAACACAAGCTCGTAGCATGTCTTCAAGCGTTTGTATTGTCCTTTCGCTCTGCCCATCAGTTTGTGGATGATAGGCAGTACTCATGTCTAGACGAGTTCCCAATGCTTGCTGTAATGTCTGCCAGAATCTTGAAATAAATCTGCCATCCCTATCAGAGATAATAGAGATTGGTATTCCATGTCTGGAGACGACTTCCTTCAAATACAGTCGTGCTAACTTCTCCATCTTGTCATCTTCTCTTATTGGCAGGAAGTGTGCTGACTTGGTGAGACGATCAACTAGTACCCAAATAGTATCATAACCACTTGCAGTCCTTGGCAATTTAGTAATGAAATCCATGGTAATGTTTTCCCATTTCCATTCCGGGATTTCGGGTTGTTGAAGTAAACCTGATGGTTTCTGATGCTCAGCTTTGACCTTAGAACACGTCAAACATTCTCCTACGTATTTAGCAACATCGATTTTCATACCCGACCACCAAAAATGTTTCTTGAGATCCTTGTACATCTTCCCCGTTCCAGGATGTATTGAATATCTGGTTTTATGAGCTTCTCTAAGTACCATTTCTCTCATATCTCCAAATTTTGGTACCCAAATCCTTTCTGCTCTATACCGGGTTCCGTCTTCCCGAATATTAAGATGCTTCTCCGATCCTTTGGGTATTTCATCCTTTAAATTTTCCTCTTTTAAAACTTCTTGTTGCGCCTCCTTTATTTGAGTAGTAAGGTTATTGTGAATCATTATATTCATAGATTTTACTCGAATGGGTTCTCTGTCCTTCCTGCTCTAGGCATCGGCTACCACATTTGCCTTCCCCGGGTGGTAACGAATCTCAAAGTCGTAATCATTCAACAATTCAATCCACCTACGCTGCCTCATATTCAGTTGTTTCTGATTAAATATGTGTTGAAGACTTTTATGGTCGGTATATATAATACTTTTGACCCCATATAAGTAGTGCCTCCAAGTCTTTAATGCAAAAACAACCGCGCCTAATTCCAAATCATGCGTCGTATAATTTTGCTCGTGAATCTTCAATTGTCTAGACGCATAAGCAATCACCTTCGTCCGTTGCATTAATACACAATCGAGACCTTGCTTCACATTGGCCTCTTCAGCCGTCTGTTCTTTAATTCTTTCTTCAATCTGGTTCACTAGTTTGTGAGCCATTCTACATGCCTGTTGTATGGAGGCGGGCTCGTGTGAACTTATATCTTCTTGGATTCTTTCCAGTAATCCTTTCACAAACGCATCGATCTTCTCTTCCTCATCTTCGAACGCTCCCGGACACAATAGGCACAATTCTGTGAATCGTCTTTCGTACGTGGTAATATCAAATCCTTGGGTTCGTAACCCTCTAAGTTCTGTCTTGAGCTTATTGACCTCGGTTCTGGGACGGTACTTCTCGTTCATCAAGTGCTTGAATGCTGACCACGGTAGTGCGTACGCATCAACTTGTCCCACTTGCTCTAGATAGGTATTCCACCATGTTAACACAGAACCTGTGAAGGTATGCGTAGCGTACTTCACTTTGTCCTCTTCAGTACACTTACTTATGGCAAACACCGATTCAACCTTCTCGGTCCACCGTTTCAATCCGATCGGTCCTTCGATTCCATAAAATTCCAAAGGTTTGCAGGCAGTGAATTCTTTGTAGGTGCATCTTACACGATTTCCTGTACTGCTAGATCCACGATTATTGTTGGTATGTAGCGCAGCCTGTACTGCGGCTATGTTTGAAGCTAGAAAAGTACGGAATTCCTCTTCATTCATATTCACGGTGTGTCGAGTAGTCGGTGCCATTTCCTTCAAAATAGTCAAATGGAACAAGTTAATCATACAGAATATTAAGAGTAGTTAATAGTATTTCGTAGCATAATATGAACTCATTTATAAAAGCTTTTTCTTCATATTAGCGTTTTATAAGTTTAAATTCGGGTAGTACCTACCCGTTAAGTTCATACTTAGTAGCTAATATACAATTCAACTACTACAATTCTATATGAAAAACTGATTATAATAATATTTCGCGTTCAAACTTTTATACAATATTTTACAAACTTACAATACCGCTTATTTTACATAAAACATGAAATATAGCACACAATAACTTTGATACAAGATAGTTGTGAAGATAATTCTAGCTAGTACACAAGTCGTTCAGCAAAGGCAATAAAGACACGTAATTCATACGTTCAGAAACAAGTCATGCATTCTGGTTTTACTAGGACTACTTCCCATCCTTGGTCTTGTGGAACATAACCGTTATGGCCGTTGATAAGATAGCGTGTTGTAACATCGTCAAAGGGACGAGGGTTACGTAATGACCAACAGTCTCGTAATAACCTAAAAACCTCATTTCTTACCCCAATTACCGACTCCGTCACTTGTGAGAACGTTTTGTTTAATAGTTGTAGCCCGATGTTCTTTTTCTCACTTTGGTGAGAAGCGAACATTACTAACCCGTAAGCATAGCATGCTTCTTTATGTTGCATGTTAGCCACTTTTTCTAAATCATGAAGTCCTATATTCGGATACATTGAGTCAAAATAATTTCTTAACCCGTTGCGTAAAATAGCATTTGGGTTCCCCGCAATATATGCGTCAAAGTAAACACATCGTAACTTACGGGTTTCCCAATGTGATATCCCCCATCTTTCAAACAAAAGTCTCTTATAAACCAAGGCATTCTTGGAACGTTCTTCGAATGTCTTACAAACTGATTTCACCGTAAATAGTTGTGCCGAAGAATTCTGACCGACTCTAGACAAGATTTTATCAATCATGTCTCCGAGTAGGTCTCTTAAAATATTGGGTTGTCTATCCATTTTGTGTTTTTATACTGTAAAATAGACAAGAGTTAGATTCATAAAAAAAATACTTATTAATACAAGCAATTTTTACATATATCATAAAGTATAAGCACACTATATTACATATATTACACCACACGAATACAACTATCTTATTCCGACTCGCTCGTTTCTTCTTCTTCGGTTTTGGTTCGTTTTGCCAAGTTTCTAGGGATATATGATGTTCTCCTAATACGAGCTGTCGTTTTCCACAACGGTTTAGAAAAACCTGGTGGTTTAGAGGTTCCCGGGTCATTGTAACAACTTAAGGGCTCCGGGGGTTGACGATACATATAAAGTTCATCGGGGTTGGAATTAGATTTCTCTATTTTTATGCCCTTTTCCTTATTATTTTCTTTTGCCTTTTTAAATTCAGTTGGGGTAATTTCTATAACATCATCGGAATTCTCGTCGGAATCCGATTCATCGGAGAATTGGTAATCCTCCCAATATTTTGCTTCCTTGGCGGAAACACCATTGACCATAATTAACCTTGGTCGGTTGGTTGAGGATTTTCTTTTACTTAACTGTTTTATTATTTCCCCCACCGGTTCTATTTCCTCCTCCGGTTCCTCCTCTTCCGGTTCTGATTCTTCTTCCGGTTCTTCTTCGGGAACTTGTGAATCAGTCCAATATATATTCGACTCTTCGTTATTATTAGGTGAGTCAATGGGATTTGTGCTAGAGGTAGACATCTATCACACAATATCAAACATGTTAAGAGATTAATATATCACATAATATATACATGTTAATAATATATAGTTTCCAACAAAAATGTTAAGCAATCATTTTTAAAGAAAACACGGTCGAAGTCCAGACTCACTAATGCATCCTAACAAACTCGATAAGATACACTAATGCAAATTTTCTGGTTCTCTAAGACCAACCCTCGGATACCAACTGAAATGTCCCGTTCTTATTGATTAAAAACGTTCCATATTAATTGATTTCGTTGCGAGGTTTTGACCTCTATATGAGACGTTTTTCAAAGACTGCATTCATTTTTAAAACAAACCATAACCTTTATTTCATAAATAAAGGTTTAAAAAGCTTTACGTAGATTATCAAATAATGATAATCTAAAATATCCTGTTTACACACAACCATTACATAATGGTTTACAATACAAATATGTTACATCGAAATCAGTTTCTTGAATGCAGTGTTTACACAATATCATACAAACATGGACTCCAAATCTTGTCCTTATTTTAGTATGCAACAGCGGAAGCTCTTAGTATTCACCTGAGAATAAACATGCTTTAAACGTCAACAAAAAATGTTGGTGAGTCATAGGTTTAACCTATATATATCAAATCGTAACAATAGACCACAAGATTTCATATTTCAATACACATCCCATACATAGAGATAAAAATCATTCATATGGTGAACACCTGGTAACCGACATTAACAAGATGCATATATAAGAATATCCCCATCATTCCGGGACACCCTTCGGATATGATATAAATTTCGAAGTACTAAAGCATCTGGTACTTTGGATGGGGTTTGTTAGGCCCAATAGATCTATCTTTAGGATTCGCGTCAATTAGGGTGTCTGTTCCCCAATTCTCAGATTACCAGACTTAATAAAAAGGGGCATATTCGATTTCGATAATTCAACCGTAGAATGTAGTTTCACGTACTTGTGTCTATTTTGTAAATCATTTATAAAACCTGCATGTATTCTCATCCCAAAAATATTAGATTTTAAAAGTGGGACTATAACTCACTTTCACAGATTTTTACTTCGTCGGGAAGTAAGACTTGGCCACTGGTTGATTCACGAACCTATAACAATATATACATATATATCAAAGTATGTTCAAAATATATTTACAACACTTTTAATATATTTTGATGTTTTAAGTTTATTAAGTCAGTTGTCCTCGTTAGTAACCTACAACTAGTTGTCCACAGTTAGATGTACAAAAATAAATCGATAAATATTATCTTGAATCAATCCACGACCCAGTGTATACGTATCTCAGTATTGATCATAACTCAAACTATATATATTTTGGAATCAACCTCAACCCTGTATAGCTAACTCCAACATTCACATATAGAGTGTCTATGGTTGTTCCGAAATATATATAGATGTGTCGACATGATAGGTCGAAACATTGTATACGTGTCTATGGTATCTCAAGATTACATAATATACAATACAAGTTGATTAAGTTATGGTTGGAATAGATTTGTTACCAATTTTCACGTAGCTAAAATGAGAAAAATTATCCAATCTTGTTTTACCCATAACTTCTTCATTTTAAATCCGTTTTGAGTGAATCAAATTGCTATGGTTTCATATTTAACTCTATTTTATGAATCTAAACAGAAAAAGTATAGATTTATAGTCGGAAAAATAAGTTACAAGTCGTTTTTGTAAAGGTAGTCATTTCAGTCGAAAGAACGACGTCTAGATGACCATTTTAGAAAACATACTTCCACTTTGAGTTTAACCATAATTTTTGGATATAGTTTCATGTTCATAATAAAAATAATTTTCCCAGAATAACAACTTTTAAATCAAAGTTTATCATAGTTTTTAATTAACTAACCCAAAACAGCCCGCGGTGTTACTACGACGGCGTAAATCCGGTTTTACGGTGTTTTTCGTGTTTCCAGGTTTTAAATCATTAAGTTAGCATATCATATAGATATATAACATGTGTTTAGTTGATTTTAAAAGTCAAGTTAGAAGGATTAACTTTTATTTGCGAACAAGTTTAGAATTAACTAAACTATGTTCTAGTGATTACAAGTTTAAACCTTCGAATAAGATAGCTTTATATGTATGAATAGAATGATGTTATGAACATCATTACTACCTCAAGTTCCGTGGATAAACCTACTGGAAATGAGAAAAATAGATCTAGCTTCAAAGGATCTTGGATGGCTTGAAAGTTCTTGAAGCAGAATCATGACACTAAAACAATTTCAAGTAAGATTTCCACTCGAAATAAGATTGTTATAGTTATAGAAATTGAATTAAAGTTTGAATATGATTATTACCTTGTATTAGAAAGATAACCTACTGTAAGTAACAAAGGTTTCTTGATCTTGGATGATTACTTGGAATGAATTTAGAAAACTTGGAAGTAAACTTGCAATCTTGGAAGTATTCTTGATTTTATGAAACTAGAACTTTTGGAATTTATGAAGAACACTTAGAACTTGAAGATAGAACTTGAGAGAGATCAATTAGATGAAGAAAATTGAAGAATGAAAGTGTTTGTAGGTGTTTTTGGTCGTTGGTGTATGGATTAGATATAAAGGATATGTAATTTTGTTTTCATGTAAATAAGTCATGAATGATTACTCATATTTTTGTAATTTTATAAGATATTTCATGCTAGTTGCCAAATGATGGTTCCCACATGTGTTAGGTGACTCACATGGGCTGCTAAGAGCTGATAATTGGAGTGTATATACCGATAGTACATACATCTAAAAGCTGTGTATTGTACGAGTACGAATACGGGTGCATACGAGTAGAATTGTTGATGAAACTGAACGAGGATGTAATTGTAAGCATTTTTGTTAAGTAGAAGTATTTTGATAAGTGTCTTGAAGTCTTTCAAAAGTGTATGAATACATATTAAAACACTACATGTATATACATTTTAACTGAGTCGTTAAGTCATCGTTAGTCGTTACATGTAAATGTTGTTTTGAAACCTTTAGGTTAACGATCTTGTTGAATGTTGTTAACCCATTGTTTATTATAACAAATGAGATGTTAAATTCTTATATTATCATGATATTATGATATATAATATATCTTAGTATGATATATATACAGTTAAATGCCGTTACAACGATAATCGTTACATATATGTCTCGTTTCGAAATCATTAAGTTAGTAGTCTTATTTTTACATATGTATTTCATTGTTAATACACTTAATAATATATTTACTTATCATTTAACATAATTAACCAAGTGTATCAATATCTTAATATGATTCATATGTACCTAGTAAGACGTTGTTATAACGATAATCGTTATATATATCGTTTTCGAGTTTCTTAAATTAATAGTCTCATTTTTATGTATATAACTCATTGTTAAAATACCCAATGAGATACATACTTATAATAAAATCATGTTAACTATATATATAACCATATATATGTCATCGTATAGTTTTTACAAGTTTTAACGTTCGTGAATCACCGGTCAACTTGGGTGGTCAATTGTCTATATGAAACCTATTTCAATTAATCAAGTCTTAACAAGTTTGATTGCTTAACATGTTGGAAACACTTAATCATGTAAATAACAATTTCATTTAATATATATATAAACATGAAAAAGTTCGGGTCACTACAGTACCTACCCGTTAAATAAATTTCGTCCCGAAATTTTAAGCAGTTGGAGGTGTTGACGTATCTTCTGGAAATAAATGCGGGTATTTCTTCTTCATCTGATCTTCACGCTCCCAGGTGAACTCGGGTCCTCTACGAGCATTCCATCGAACCTTAACAATCGGTATCTTGTTTTGTTTAAGTCTCTTAACCTCATGATCCATTATTTCGACGGGTTCTTCAATGAATTGAAGTTTTTCATTGATTTGGATTTCGTCCAACGGAATAGTGAGATCTTCTTTAGCAAAATATTTCTTCAAATTTGAGACGTGGAAAGTGTTATGTACAGCCGCGAGTTGTTGAGGTAGCTCCAGTTGGTAAGCTACTGGCCCGACACGATCTATAATCTTGAATGGTCCAATGGATTTAGTTTCCCCCATTTACCAAATCGAACAACACCTTTCCAAGGTGAAACCTTAAGCATGACCATTTCTCGAATTTCAAACTCTATATCTTTTCTTTTACTGTCCGTGTAGCTCTTTTGTCGACTCTGGGCGGTTTTCAATCTTTGTTGAATTTGGATGATTTTCTCGGTAGTTTCTTGTATTATCTCCGGACCCGTAATCTTTCTATCCCCCACTTCACTCCAACAAATCGGAGACCTGCACTTTCTACCATAAAGTGCTTCAAACGGCGCCATCTCAATGCTTGAATGGTAGCTGTTGTTGTAGGAAAATTCTGCTAACGGTAGATGTCGATCCCAATTGTTTCCGAAATCAATAACACAAGCTCGTAGCATGTCTTCAAGCGTTTGTATCGTCCTTTTGCTCTGCCCATCAGTTTGTGGATGATAGGTAGTACTCATGTCTAGACGATTTCCCAATGCTTGCTGTAATGTCTGCCAGAATCTTGAAATAAATCTGCCATCCCTATCAGAGATAATAGAGATTGGTATTCCATGTCTGGAGACGACTTCCTTCAAATACAGTCGTGCTAACTTCTCCATCTTGTCATCTTCTTTTATTGGCAGGAAGTGTGCTGACTTGGTGAGACGATCAACTATTACCCAAATAGTGTCATAACCACATACAGTCCTTGGCAATTTAGTAATGAAATCCATGGTAATGATTTCCCATTTCCATTCCGGGATTTCGGGTTGTTGAAGTAGACCTGATGGTTTCTGATGCTCAGCTTTGACCTTAGAACACGTCAAACATTCTCCTATGTATTTAGCAACATCGGCTTTCATACCCGGCCACCAAAAATATTTCTTGAGATCCTTGTACATCTTCCCCGTTCCAGGATGTATTGAATATCTGGTTTTATGAGCTTCTCTAAGTACCATTTCTCTCATATCTCCAAATTTTGGTACCCAAATCCTTTCAGCCCTATACCGGGTTTCGTCTTCCTAAATATTAAGATGCTTCTCCGATCCTTTGGGTATTTCATCCTTTAAATTTTCCTCTTTTAAAACTTCTTGTTGCGCATCCTTTATTTGAGTAGTAAGGTTATTGTGAATCATTATATTCATAGATTTTACTCGAATGGGTTCTCTGTCCTTCCTGCTCTAGGCGTCGGCTACCACATTTGCCTTCCCCGGGTGGTAACGAATCTCAAAGTCGTAATCATTCAACAATTCAATCCACCTACGCTGCCTCATATTCAGTTATTTCTGATTAAATATGTGTTGAAGACTTTATGGTCGGTATATATAATACTTTTGACCCCGTATAAGTAGTTCCAAGTCTTTAATGCAAAAACAACCGCGCCTAATTCCAAATCATGCGTCGTATAATTTTGCTCGTGAATCTTCAATTGTCTAGACGCATAAGCAATCACCTTCGTCCATTGCATTAATACACAACCGAGACCTTGCTTCACATTGGCCTCTTCAGCCGTCTGTTCTTTAATTCTTTCCTCAATCTGGTTCACTAGTTTGTGAGCCATTCTACATGCCTGTTGTATGGAGGCGGGCTCGTGTGAACTTATATCTTCTTGGATTCTTTCCAGTAATCCTTTTACAAACGCGTCGATCTTCTCTTCCTCATCTTCGAACGCTCCCGGACACAATAGGCACAATTCTATGAATCGTCTTTCGTACGTGGTAATATCAAATCCTTGGGTTCGTAACCCTCTAAGTTCTGTCTTGAGCTTATTGACCTCGGTTCTGGGACGGTACTTCTCGTTCATCAAGTGCTTGAATGCTGACCACGGTAGTGTACTTCACTTTGTCCTCTTCAGTACACTTACTTATGGTAAACACCGATTCGACCTTCTCGGTCCACCGTTTCAATCCGATCGGTCCTTCGGTTCCATCAAATTCCAAAGGTTTGCAGGCAGTGAATTCTTTGTAGGTGCATCCTACACAATTTCCTGTACTGCTAGATCTAAGGTTACTGTTGGTATGTAGCGCAGCCTGTACTGCGGCTATGTTTGAAGCTAGAAAAGTACGGAATTCCTCTTCATTCATATTCACGGTGTGTCGAGTAGTCGGTGCCATTTTCTTCAAAATAGTCAAATGGAACAAGTTAATCATACAGAATATTAAGAGTAGTTAATAATATTTCGTAGCATAATATGAACTCATTTATAAAAGCTTTTTCTTCATATTAGCATTTTATAAGTTTAAATTCGGGTAGTACCTAGCAGTTAAGTTCATACTTAGTAGCTAATATATAATTCAACTACTACAATTCTATATGAAAAACTGATTATAATAATATTTCGCGTTCAAACTTTTGTACAATATTTTACAAACTTACAATACCGCTTATTTTACATAAAACATGAAATATAGCACACAATAACTTTGATACTAGATAGTTGTGAAGATAATTCTAGCGAGTACACAAGTTGTTCAGCAAAGGCAATAAAGACACGTAATTCATACGTCCAGAAACAAGTCATGCATTCTGGTTTTACTAGGACTACTTCCCATCCTTGTGAAATGTCCCGTTCTTATTGATTAAAAACGTTCCATATTAATTGATTTCGTTGCGAGGTTTTGACCTCTATATGAGACGTTTTTCAAAGACTGCATTCATTTTAAAACAAACCATAACCTTTATTTCATCAATAAAGGTTAAAAAAGCTTTACGTAGATTATCAAATAATGATAATCTAAAATATCCTGTTTACACACGACCATTACATAATGGTTTACAATACAAATATGTTACAACAAAATAAGTTTCTTGAATGTAGTTTTTACACAATATCATACAAGCATGGACTCCAAATCTCGTCCTTATTTAAGTATGCGACAGCGGAAGCTCTTAATAATCACCTGAGAATAAACATGCTTAAAACGTCAACAAAAATGTTGGTGAGTTATAGGTTTAACCTATATATATCAAATCATAATAATAGACCACAAGATTTCATATTTCAATACACATCCCATACATAGAGATAAAGATCATTCATATGGTGAACACCTGGTAACCGACATTAACAAGATGCATATATAAGAATATCCCCATCATTCCGGGACACCCTTCGGATATGATATAAATTTCGAAGTACTAAAGCATCCGGTACTTTGGATGGGGTTTGTTAGGCCCAATAGATCTATCTTTAGGATTCGCATCAATTAGGGTGTCTGTTCCCTAATTCTTAGATTACCAGACTTAATAAAAAGGGGCATATTCGATTTCGATAATTCAACCATAGAATGTAGTTTCACGTACTTGTGTCTATTTTGTAAATCATTTATAAAACCTGCATGTATTCTCATCCCAAAAATATTAGATTTTAAAAGTGGGACTATAACTCACTTTCACAGATTTTTACTTCGTCGGGAAGTAAGACTTGGCCACTGGTTAATTCACGAACCTATAACAATATATACATATATATCAAAGTATGTTCAAAATATATTTACAACACTTTTAATATATTTTGATGTTTTAAGTTTATTAAGTCAGCTGTCCTCGTTAGTAACCTACAACTAGTTGTCCACAGTTAGATGTACAGAAATAAATCGATAAATATTATCTTGAATCAATCCACGACCCAGTGTATACGTATCTCAGTATTGATCACAACTCAAACTATATATATTTTGGAATCAACCTCAACCCTGTATAGCTAACTCCAACATTCACATATAGAGTGTCTATGGTTGTTCCGAAATATATATAGATGTGTCGACATGATAGGTCGAAACATTGTATACGTGTCTATGGTATCTCAAGATTACATAATATACAATACAAGTTGATTAAGTTATGGTTGGAATAGATTTGTTACCAATTTTCACGTAGCTAAAATGAGAAAAATTATCCAATCTTGTTTTACCCATAACTTCTTCATTTTAAATCCGTTTTGAGTGAATCAAATTGCTATGGTTTCATATTGAACTCTATTTTATGAATCTAAACAGAAAAAGTATAGGTTTGTAGTCGGAAAAATAAGTTACAAGTCATTTTTGTAAAGGTAGTCATTTCAGTCGAAAGAACGACGTCTAGATGACCATTTTAGAAAACATACTTCCACTTTGAGTTTAACCATAATTTTTGGATATAGTTTCATGTTCATAATAAAAATCATTTTCTCAGAATAACAACTTTTAAATCAAAGTTTATCATAGTTTTTTAATTAACTAACCCAAAACAGCCCGCGGTGTTACTACGACGGCGTAAATCCGGTTTTACGGTGTTTTTCGTGTTTCCGGGTTTTAAATCATTAAGTTAGCATATCATATAGATATAGAACATGTGTTTAGTTGATTTTAAAAGTCAATTTAGAAGGATTAACTTTTGTTTGCGAACAAGTTTAGAATTAACTAAACTATGTTCTAGTGATTACTAGTTTAAACTTTCGAATAAGATAGCTTTACATGTATGAATCGAATGATGTTATGAACATCATTACTACCTTAAGTTCCTTGGATAAACCTACTGGAAAAGATAAAAATGGATCTAGCTTAAACGGATCCTTGGATGGCTCGAAGTTCTTGAAGCAGAATCATGACACGAAAACAAGTTCAAGTAAGATCATCACTTGAAATAAGATTGTTATAGTTATAGAAATTGAACCAAAGTTTGAATATGATTATTACCTTGTATTAGAATGATAACCTACTGTAAGAAACAAAGATTTCTTGAGGTTGGATGATCACCTTACAAGATTGGAAGTGAGCTAGCAAACTTGAAAGTATTCTTGATTTTATGTAACTAGAACTTGTAGAATTTATGAAGAACACTTAGAACTTGAAGATAGAACTTGAGAGAGATCAATTAGATGAAGAAAATTGAAGAATGAAAGTGTTTGTATGTGTTTTTGGTCGTTGGTGTATGGATTAGATATAAAGGATATGTAATTTTGTTTTCATGTAAATAAGTCATGAATGATTACTCATATTTTTGTAATTTTATGAGATATTTCATGCTAGTTTCCAAATGATGGTTCTCACATGTGTTAGGTGACTCACATGGGCTGCTAAGAGCTGATCATTGGAGTGTATATACCAATAGTACATACATCTAAAAGTTGTGTATTGTACGAGTACGAATACGGGTGCATACGAGTAGAATTGTTGATGAAACTGAACGAGGATGTAATTGTAAGCATTTTTGTTAAGTAGAAGTATTTTGATAAGTGTATTGAAGTCTTTCAAAAGTGTATAAATACATATTAAAACACTAAATGTATATACATTTTAACTGAGTCATTAAGTCATCGTTAGTCGTTACATGTAAGTGTTGTTTTGAAACCTTTAGGTTAACGACCTTGTTAAATGTTGTTAACCCAATGTTTATAATATCAAATGGGATTTTAAATTATTATATTATCATGATATTATCATGTATGAATATCTCTTAATATGATATATATACATTAAATGTCTTTACAACGATATTCGTTACATATATGTCTCGTTTAAAAATCATTAAGTTAGTAGTCTTGTTTTTACATATGTAGTTCATTATTAATATACTTAATGATATGTTTACTTATCATAGTATCATGTAAACTATATATATATATCCATATATATGTCATCATATAGTTTTTACAAGTTTTAACGTTCGTGAATCACCGGTCAACTTGGGTGGTCAATTGTCTATATGAAACATATTTCAATTAATCAAGTCTTAATAAGTTTAATTGCTTAACATGTTGGAAACATTTAATCATGTAAATATAAATCTCAATTAATATATATAAACATGGAAAAGTTCGGGTCACTACAGTACCTACCCGTTAAATAAATTTCGTCCCTAAATTTTAAGCTGTTGAAGGTGTTGACGAATCTTCTGGAAATAGATACGGGTATTTCTTCTTCATCTGATCTTCATGCTCCCAGGTGAACTCGGGTCCTCTACGAGCATTCCATCGAACCTTAACAACTGGTATCTTGTTTTGCTTAAGTCTTTTAACCTCACGATCCATTATTTCGACGGGTTCTTCGATGAATTGAAGTTTTTCGTTGATTTGGATTTCATCTAACGGAATAGTGATCTTCTTTAGCAAAACATTTCTTCAAATTCGAGACGTGGAAAGTGTTATGTACAGCCGCGAGTTGTTGAGGTAACTCAAGTCGGTAAGCTACTGGTCCGACACGATCAATAATCTTGAATGGTCCAATATACCTTGGATTTAATTTCCCTCGTTTACCAAATCGAACAACGCCTTTCCAAGGTGCAACTTTAAGCATGACCATCTCTCCAATTTCAAATTCTATATCTTTTCTTTTAATGTCAGCGTAGCTCTTTTGTCGACTTTGGGCAGTTTTCAACTGTTGTTGAATTTGGATGATCTTCTCGGTAGTTTCTTGTATAATCTCCGGACCCGTAATCTGTCTATCCCCCACTTCACTCCAACAAATCGAAGACCTGCACTTTCTACCATAAAGTGCTTCAAACGGAGCCATCTCAATTCTTGAATGGTAGCTGTTGTTTTAGGAAAATTCTTCTAACGGTAGATGTCGATCCCAACTGTTTCCGAAATCAATAAGACATGCTCGTAGCATGTCTTCAAGCATTTGTATCGTCCTTTCGCTCTGCCCATCAGTTTGTGGATGATAGGCAGTACTCATGTCTAGACGAGTTCCTAATGCTTGCTGTAATGTCTGCCAGAATCTTGAAATAAATCTGCCATCCCTATCAGAGATAATAGAGATTGGTATTCCATGTCTGGAGATGACTTTCTTCAAATACAGTCGTGCTAACTTCTCCATCTTGTCATCTTCTCTTATTGGCAGGAAGTGTGCTGATTTGGTGAGATGATCAACTATTACCCAAATAGTATCAAAACCACTTGCAGTCCTTGGCAATTTAGTGATGAAATCCCTGGTAATGTTTTCCCATTTCCATTCCGGGATTTCGGGTTGTTGAAGTAGACCTGATGGTTTCTGATGCTCAGCTTTGACCTTAGAACACGTCAAACATTCTCCTACGTATTTAGCAACATCGGCTTTCATACCCGGCCACCAAAAATGTTTCTTGAGATCCTTGTACATCTTCCCCGTTCCAGGATGTATTGAGTATCTGGTTTTATGAGCTTCTCTAAGTACCATTTCTCTCATATCTCCAAATTTTGGTACCCAAATCCTTTCAGCCCTATACCGGGTTCCGTCTTCCCGAATATTAAGATGCTTCTCCGATCCTTTGGGTATTTCATCCTTTAAATTTCCCTCTTTTAAAACTCCTTGTTGCGCCTCCTTTATTTGAGTAGTAAGGTTATTATGAATTATTATATTCATAGATTTTACTCTAATAGGTTCTCTGTCCTTCCTGCTCAAGGCATCGGCTACCACATTTGCCTTCCCCGGGTGGTAACGAATCTCAAAGTCGTAATCATTCAATAATTCAATCCACCTACGCTGCCTCATATTCAGTTGTTTCTGATTAAATATGTGTTGAAGACTTTTGTGGTCGGTATATATAATACTTTTGACCCCATATAAGTAGTGCCTCCAAGTCTTTAATGCAAAAACAACCGCGCCTAATTCCAAATCATGCGTCGTATAATTTTGCTCGTGAATCTTCAATTGTCTAGACGCATAAGCAATCACCTTCATCCATTGCATTAATACACAACCAAGACCTTGCTTTGATGCGTCACAATAAATCACAAAATCATCATTCCCTTCAAGCAATGACAATATAGGTGCCGTAGTTAGCTTTTTCTTCAATAATTGAAACGCCTTCTCTTGTTCATCCTTCCATTCAAATTTCTTCCCTTTATGCGTTAATGCAGTCAAGGGTTTTGCTATTTTGGAGAAATCTTGGATGAATCTTCTGTAGTAACCAGCCAATCCTAAAAATTGACGTATATGCTTCGGAGTTTTTGGGGTTTCCCACTTTTCAACGGTTTCGATCTTTTCCGGATCCACCTGGATACCTTCTTTGTTCACTATGTGACCGAGGAATTGAACTTCTTCCAACCAAAATGCACACTTTGAAAACTTAGCGTACAGTTTTTCTTTCCTCAATACTTCTAGCACTTTTCTCAAATGTTCTTCGTGCTCTTGATCATTCTTTGAGTAAATAAGTATGTCATCGATGAAAACAATGACAAACTTGTCAAGATATGGCCCACACACTCGGTTCATAAGGTCCATGAACACAGCTGGTGCGTTAGTCAATCCAAACGGCATAACCATAAACTCGTAATGACCATAACGCGTCCTAAAAGCAGTTTTTGGAATATCATCCTCCTTTACTCGCATTTGATGATATCCAGAATGTAAATCGATCTTCGAATAAATCGACGAGCCTTGTAGTTGATCAAAGAAGTCGTCAATTCTCGGCAGTGGATAACGGTTTTTGATGGTAAGTTTGTTCAACTCTCTGTAGTCAATACACAACCTAAATGTACCATCCTTCTTCTTGACAAACAAAACAGGAGCTCCCCATGGTGATGTGCTTGGTCGAATGAAACCACGTTCTAATAGTTCTTGCAGTTGGCTTTGCAGTTCTTTCATCTCGCTGGGTGCGAGTCTATAAGGAGCACGAGCTATTGGTGCAGCTCCTGGTACAAGATCTATTTGAAATTCAACAGATCGATGTGGAGGTAGTCCCGGTAATTCTTTCGGAAATACATCGGAAAATTCTTTTGCGACGGGAACATCATTGATGCTCTTTTCTTCAGTTTGTACTTTCTCGACGTGTGCTAGAACAGCATAGCAACCTTTTCTTATTAGTTTTTGTGCCTTCAAATTACTAATAAGATGTAGCTTCGTGTTGCCCTTTTCTCCGTACACCATTAAGGGTTTTCCTTTTTCTCGTATAATGCGAATTGCATTTTTGTAACAAACGATCTCTGCTTTCACTTCTTTCAACCAGTCCATACCGATTATCACATCAAAACTCCCTAACTCTACTGGTATCAAGTCAATCTTAAATGTTTCGCTAACCAGTTTAATTTCTCGATTCCGACATATATTATCTGCTGAAATTAATTTACCATTTGCTAATTCGAGTAAAAATTTACTATCCAAAGGTGTCAATGGACAACTTAATTTAGCACAAAAATCTCTACTCATATAGATTCTATCCGCACCCGAATCAAATAAAACGTAAGCAGATTTATTGTCAATAAGAAACGTACCCGTAACAAGCTCCGGGTCTTCCTGTGCCTCTGCCGCATTAATATTGAAAACTCTTCTGCGACCTTTTCCATTCGTGTTCTCCTGGTTCGGGAAATTTCTAATAATGTGGCCCGGTTTTCCACATTTATAACAAACTACATTGGCATAACTTGCTCCGACACTACTTGCTCCGCCATTACTCATTCCGACACCATTTGTTCCTTTCGTTCTATTAACCCCTGGTCCGTAGACCTTACACTTCGCCGCGCTATGACCATTTCTTTTACACTTGTTTCAAAATTTGGTGCAGAACCCCGAGTGATACTTTTCACACCTTTGGCATAGCTGCTTCTGATTGTTTTTGTTGTTGCGGTTATTATTGTTGTTGGGATGATTGTTGTAGTTGCTGTTGTTGTTGTTGTTGTTGTTGTTGTTGTTGTTGTTGTTGTTGTTGGGCCATTTGTTGTAGTTGCGATTGATGTTGCGATTGTTGGGATAATTGTTGCGATTATTATTGTAATTGCTGTTGTTGTTGTATTGGTGATTCTTATCACCGTTTTCCTCCCACTTTCTTTTGACTTGCTTCACATTGGCCTCTTCAGCTGTCTGTTCTTTAATTCTTTCCTCAATCTGGTTCACTAGTTTGTGAGCCATTCTACATGCCTGTTGTATGGAGGCGGGCTCGTGTGAACTTATATCTTCTTGGATTCTTTCCGGTAATCCTTTCACAAACGCGTCGATCTTCTCTTCCTCATCTTCGAACGCTCCCGGACACAATAGGCACAATTCTGTGAATCGTCTTTCGTACGTGGTAATATCAAATCCTTGGGTTCGTAACCCTCTAAGTTCTTTCTTGAGCTTATTGACCTCGGTTCTGGGACGGTACTTCTCGTTCATCAAGTGCTTGAATGCTGACCACGGTAGTGCGTACGCATCAACTTGTCCCACTTGCTCTAGATAGGTATTCCACCATGTTAACGCAGAACCTGTGAAGGTATGCGTAGCGTACTTCACTTTGTCCTCTTCAGTACACTTACTTATGGTAAACACCGATTCGACCTTCTCAGTCCACTGTTTCAATCCGATCGGTCCTTCGGTTCCATCAAATTCCAAAGGTTTGCAGGCAGTGAATTCTTTGTAGGTGCATCCTACACGATTTCCTGTACTGCTAGATCTAAGGTTATTGTTGGTATGTAGCGCAGCCTGTACTGCGGCTATGTTTGAAGCTAGAAAAGTACGGAATTCCTCTTCATTCATATTCACGGTGTGTCGAGTAGTCGGTGCCATTTCCTTCAAAATAGTCAAATGGAACAAGTTAATCATACAGAATATTAAGAGTAGTTAATAGTATTTCGTAGCATAATATGAACTCATTTATAAAAGCTTTTTCTTCATATTAGCATTTTATAAGTTTAAATTCGGGTAGTACCTACCCGTTAAGTTCATACTTAATAGCTAATATACAATTCAACTACTACAATTCTATATGAAAAACTGATTATAATAATATTTCGCATTCAAACTTTTATACAATATTTTACAAACTTACAATACCGCTTATTTTACATAAAGCATGAAATATAGCACACAATAACTTTGATACAAGATATAGTTGTGAAGATAATTCTAGCTAGTACACAAGTCGTTCAGCAAAGGCAATAAAGACACGTAATTCATACGTCCAGAAACAAGTCATGCATTCTGGTTTTACTAGGACTACTTCCCATCCTTGGTCTTGTGGAACATAACCGTTATGGCCGTTGATAAGACAGCGTGTTGTAACGTCGTCAAAGGGACGAGGGTTACGTAATGTCCAACAGTCCCGTAACAATCTAAAAACCTCATTTCTTACCCCAATTACCGACTCCGTCACTTGTGGGAACATTTTTTTTAATAGTTGTAGCCCGATGTGACGATCGCTCCAAATCCATATGGACAATACGTCATTCATTGATTTCATTGCGAGGTATTTGACCTCTATATGATACGTTTTGTAAACATTGCATTCTTTTGAAAAGGCACACCATAAATGAATATTTAAATCAAAGGTTTTCAACATCTGATGATTTCTACATATAGACAATCACTGTAAATAATAGTTTACAATAGTACTTCCGTTGACAGTGCAGTCAAAATAAGATACATGGTGATGATTTGGTGAATGCAACGTTTCCTTGAAAAATATGCCATGTATGACTCCATGCACATAGCTTGTCTAACATATAAGCAAACAGCGGAAGACTTCTAAGGAAACCTGAGAATAAACATGCTTCAAGTGTCAACACAAAGGTTGGTGAGTTCATAGTTTTAATATTACACATAATCCGTATATCAATGTGGATTACAAAAGTTCAGTTGTTTTATTCAAAACGTTTATCAATAGGTTTTACATAAAAGGGGGATCACAAGATTTCAGTTGTTTCATCCGAAACGTTTATCAATCGGTTCTACAAAATTGAGCACCCTGGTAACTAAACTTTAACGTTTATATAATTTGTACCCTTTGTATAATCATCTTAATAATACACGCAAACCAACATGTACGCTTCTCAAATAGCATACGTCCGTTAAAAGGCTAGCGCTCTAGCTCGGACGGGGATATCAAGCCCTATGGATCCATATACAACTACTCGCGCCCACCAGTTCTTATAACTGGCAGTTACTAGTTACCAAAGCTAAGGGATTTTCGGTTCAAACTCGGTGTAGAATTTAGTATGTACTTGTGTCCGTTGCGTTTAAATTAAAGTGCATGTATTCTCAGCCCAAAAATATATATTGCAAAAGCAATTAAAAAGGGAGCAAATGAAACTCACACATATAAATATTGTAAATCAGTTAATAAAGCATTTACATGTATTCTCAGCCCAAAAATGTAAAGAGTAAAAGGGATCTTATGAAACTCACAGTTTAATATTGATATACAATATTGCAGGAAAGCACGTAGACGCATTGGAGATAATAAGCACGAGGTTTGATTCACAAAAATACCCCCGAATATTACCCATAACCTCCTTAGCAATAACCCATATTTTCCTTAGCTCTAGCTTTCTCGGAAACTCGTTTTGAAAAATTACTTGGACAGCACTCCGTCGTAATATTTTATGTACATTATTATTTTTGTATCGCAAAAATAATAACACTAATAATAAAAATAATAAGATTAATAATAATCTTATTATTAATAATAATAATAATAATAATAATAAAATAAATAAATACGGAGTAAAAATAATATATATGTGTGTGTGATTTATCTGGCCAAAACTCGAGAATTTATAGCACTTGGCCTGAAATTTTGCCTCATGCGATCGCATGGATTTTGGGCATGATGGCCATGCGATCGCATGGCCTCAATTTCCAGCTCAGAATCATTTGTCCATTTGTTTGTCGACATGATAAAATATTAATATAATATATATTATTTAAATAATTAATTATATATTATATTAAATTCACGTGCATAGTTGACTTGTAATTTTTGTTCCGATAAGTCGTACGTCATCACTCGACTTATGTCCCGGTTCCAGTTTTTCGAATGTCCTTTCGTACCTTTAGAAAACTTGCATTTTACGTTTCGTGTCACGTACCTTTGTCAAAATATAGTCTTAAATTATCCATAAACTATACCACTCATAGTATATCTTAAACTTTCAAATGTTTTGGTCATTTACTTCTATAAATCATCGTCTCGCTATTTGTTAATATATATATATAATATATAAATTTTCATTTTGAAATAGTGTTACTGTAGCAATTCACTGTAGCAAAGTCATTTTCACTGTAGCAAATAGTGATTTTTGAAAACACTGTAGCATTTTGGGTACTGTAGCAATTTGAAAATACTGTAGCAAATTAGTATTTTACTTGTTCATCTTAAACGTTTTAGTTAACTTATCTAAATATCAATCGAATCAATAATCGAATGTTACTATCGTTTACTAAATAACTTGAAATCATATATATTCAAATAGATATATAAACCAATAAGTTTAATGTACGGTATCATGCAATTAAAACTTTGTTACGTTTTCAAGTTATAGTATATATATGTATCTGTATACATATAATGGTTCGCGAATCGTTGAGAACAACCGAAGGGTAATTGAATAGTTCAAAATTTTGAGATTCAACTTCATAGGCTTTGCTTATCGTGTCGAAGTCATTAATCATTTAAGATTAAGTTTAAATTTAGTCGAAATTTTCGGGTCATCACACCCGATGTTCTTTTTCTCACTTTGGTGAGAAGCGAACATTACTAACCCGTAAGCATAGCATGCTTCTTTATGTTGCATGTTAGCCGCTTTTTCTAAATCATGAAGTCCTATATTCGGATACATTGAGTCAAAATAATTTCTTAACCCGTTGCGTAAAATAGCATTTGGGTTCCCCGCAATATATGCGTCAAAGTAAACACATCGTAACTTATAGGTTTCCCAATGTGATATCCCCCATCTTTCAAACGAAAGTCTCTTATAAACCAAGGCATTCTTGGAACGTTCTTCGAATGTCTTACAAATAGATTTCGCCTTAAATAGTTGTGTCGAGGAATTCTGACCGACTCTAGACAAGATTTCATCAATCATGTCTCCGGGTAGGTCTCTTAAAATATTGGGTTGTCTATCCATTTTGTGTTTTTAAACTGTAAAATAGACAAGAGTTAGATTCATAAAAAAAATTACTTATTAATACAAGCAATTTTTACATATATCATAAAGCATAAGCACACTATATTACATATATTACACCACACGAATACAACTATCCTATTCCGACTCGCTCGTTTCTTCTTCTTCTTCGGTTTTGGTTCGTTTTGCCAAGTTTCTAGGGATATATGTGAAGGTATTTCGTATGCCCGAGAGACGTATTAAATTAATGTGGCTAATATGTTTTGATCCAAGTCGGGTCATACCCAATAACAAGCTTACCGACACCTTAATCGTATTTTGATCTTAACGATTAGATCATTGATTAAATTACGCAACACTTGAGATTTAAGAAAAATGGTTTTCTTAAATAATATTACTTGATGTGTATATAAATTATGGTATAATTTATATAATAAGAATTTAATTATTTATAGGTTAAATAATTAATAAAGTTATGTTACATTTTATAAAATTGGTTTTATAAAATAAAGTAAACATAACTTATTATATGGAATTCATAAAAAATGAGTTTTATAAATATGTATACATAATTTTATAGAATGCAAGTTTATTAAGTGTGTTTTATAAAATCTAATTTTATAAAAACAACTTTATAAAATGTGCAAGTATATAAAATGTGTCTAGTTTATAAAATCATTTAATAATAATGTGAGTGGCTTTGGAAGTGAAGTGAGCATGCTTGGATTCCTTTTCTTGGTCAATTACAAGGGCCATTCTTCTATAACATGCAAGGCTTAACTTATTCCAAAGGTACTCTTTCACATACACATCAAAAGATCAAAAAAAAATTGCATAATCCTTTGTAGCTGCTGCTGAAAGCCGTGGCTGTTTAGGGGACTAAAGGGGTTCAAGTTTTGATCTTAGTAAGCCAAATTCAAGTGTTAACAAATCCTAACTAAGGTACAAGGTGTTGGTGAAAAGCTTGGGGTATAACAACTTGAGGTTTCATTGCTTTGAAGCTCCATTTTCGCATCATCTTCATCCACATTCTGCTGTCCATTTTCAGCCCTCAATCTATATTGAGGAGGTAGATTCTTATTCCCTCTTTTAGTTTGTAAGTATATGTTCAAGGCTTGATAACACATAATGGAATTCACTTAAAAGGGTTTAACATATACACTTGTTTATAAATAACATAATGCTTCCGCTTGTCTTAATATTCATGAAATCGATTTTGTGATTATATACACATATAAATTTGTTGTTATGTTGAATTCCATCAATGGTATCTAGAGCCGAAGTCTTGAAATATGCTTCGAGATGGTTTTTTGAACTCGCCATAACTTTGCATTTTATGTACATGCATGAAAATAGAATGCAAATATTATTGGTTTTGGGTGGGTTAATCTATGTGCCGAATTGTTTGGGGCTCCAAATATGGTTTTGGTTTGCCATTTGGTTCATATTTTGTTCATATGTTGTTGTTCACAATCATAGCCAAGACCTTGTGATTGAATGCATGTGTGTTTGAATGATTTGTATTATTCATTTGGTATGTAATAATTAATTCATTCATTTGGTTGTAATATTCATTCATTTGGTTATGTAATTTATTTTATATTTGGTATGTAAAATAGATTAGGTTGTAATTTCATTTTTAGACAAAATGTATTAGGATATAATTTTGTAAAAATGAAGATACAAGATGAAGACTTGGAAGATGCATTTGGATGCAAGATTAAGTGGGAGATTTTGAAATCTCCTACTTAGTGTTATAACCCTTAACCGGTGACATTTGTTTTCGGCTAAACAAATGTCTACCAAAACGGCTTGATTGTGAACACATTGTTTTGCATGCATGGTTGTGTTGTTTGATTATGGTTTGTATGTTTGGTTACTACATGTTATCACACAAGTAAAACAACAAGCAAAACTACATTTAATTGGTTAAATTAAAAATTGTTAACACATGCAAAAGATCAATTTAAATGGTTAAATTAAAAACGTCTAAAAGGAAATTAATAAACGGTTATTAAGAACATGATAAGGATCGTAAATATAAAATGGTTTATATCAAGTAATTGGTTAAAATTACAAGATTTGAAAATGGATTTCAAATGAACAATACACTAAATGCATGTTGGTGTATGGCATAAATGTTTTCTTAAACTAGAATTAACGAAAACTTAAAATCCCTTAATCGACAAGGAAAACAAGTTAAACGCCATCCTATTGTGGGACACTTGAACATAGTAGTGAACTCATAATGGGATAAAGGTCACCTAACCGTTATGAGCAAACTAATATGGTTAAGGTGAAATTCACATGCTTGTGGGATAAAGGTCACCTAACCACTTGCATGTTAATTTTACATGTTTACACAAGTAGGACGACTTGATTTGGGAATCATGAACTTAGGGTCACCGAAGCATGAGGAACAAATAGGCGTTGATGGGATAAATATGCCATGCAAAAGGATTGCATGATCCCATAATTTAGAAGTTGCAAAAGGATTGCAATTGTCATATAAATGACTACCTAGCTAAATCAAATAACGGGATAAAGGTCACCTAACCGAAATTTGATTTACCGTTGGATTCTAATATTTAATAAGACAATTATAATATAAAAGGGTATTGTTTATTAAATTTGAAATCAATACTTAAATGAACTTTGTTAATTTTGTAGATGGCCGCTAATAACAACAACAACATGCAAAACGCACCACTTAACCTAAACAACCTATCGTTAAGGTCTCTCCTCGAGAAAGACAAACTCAACCATACGAACTTTATGGATTGGTTCCGTAATCTTAGGATTGTCCTCAAACTCGAGGATAAAGCGTATGTGTTGGAGGACCCCATTCTCGATCAACCCGACATGGATGATACGGAGGGCATGGCTTACTATGACAAATATTGTGCCGATTCGGTGCAAGTTGGTTGCCTAATGCTTGGGACTATGATACCCGAACTCCAAAAGGATTTCGAACATCATAGTGCATATGACATGATAACGCAATTGAAAGAGATGTTCCTTCAACAAGCACGTGTCGAGCGCTTCGAAACGGTTCGAGTGCTACATGCATGTCGTATGGATGACACCCAATCCGTCTCTTCCTATGTCCTCAAAATGAAAAGCCTCATTGATCGCGCAAACCGTCTTAACCTCAACATTTCCAATGAGCTAGCCACCGATCTTATCCTAAACTCCTTGTCAAAGAGGTTTGACCAATTTGTAATTAATTACAATATGAATGGGATGGATAAGACCATCGGTGAGCTTCATGGCATGTTAAGGACGGCCAAAACAAGCATGGGTAAAAGGGCTTCACCCGTGCTAATGATCAATGATGGCGGGTCAAAAGGTAACAACACCTCTAAGCCTAAGGTAGCTAAGAGAAAAGGACCCGCCTATCAAGGCAAGGGAAAGGTGAAGATGGTTACCCCAACCAAGAACAAGAACAAAAAGCAAAAGGTTGCGGAAAAGGCAAACCCCAAGGAAGACCCATGTTTCGGTTGCGGTGAGATGGGTCATTGGAAACGAAACTGTCCGGTCTACCTTAAGGAGTTGAAGGAAAAGAGGGATGCGGGGCAATCCTCAGGTAATATATATATGGTATATATAGAGCTTAGTATTACTTCTTCTAATACATGGGTATTAGACACTGGATGTGGAACTCACATTTGCAATTCTTTGCAGGGGTTCAAAAGAAGTAACAAGCAAACGGGAACATCAAGTCTCTTCATGGGGAATGGAGCTAAAGTGCAAGTGAAAGCTCAAGGAGACTTTGTGTTAAAACTTCCAAGTAGCATGGAACTTATTTTGAATGATGTTTTGTATGCACCCGACTTGTGTCGAAACATTATTTCTGTTTCCCGTTTGAAACAATATGGTTTTAATGTTAATTTTATTAATGATGATATCCATGTCTGTTTAGATAATGTATTCTATTTCAAGGCTTCGCCTTCAAATGGAATTTATGAATTGGTTCATGATGACACATCATCTAGTAGCTCAATGTACCATACAAGCACCAAGAAACTCAAAAGGGATTTGAGTGATTCCTACTTATGGCATTGTCGCCTTGGTCACATAAACAAGAACCGAATGCATACACTTCAAAAGAATGGACTTTTAAAATCAAATGAGATGGACTCGTTTGATGTATGTGAATCTTGTTTACAAGGCAAAATGACTAAAGCACCTTTCAAAGGGACCTATGAAAGGGCTAAAGACTTATTGGGATTAATACATTCGGATGTGTGTGGACCCTTTAAGCCCATGACTAGGAATGGTGAAAGATACTTTGTTACATTCATTGATGACTTCAGTCGTTTCGGATATGTCTACTTGTTAAGGCATAAGGATGAAACTTTTGAAGCATTCAAAGAATATCAAAACGAAGTACAAAATCAACTCAATAAGAAAATTAAGGTACTTCGAACCGATAGAGGAGGTGAATACCTAAGCGATGCCTTCCAAGATCATCTTAGAAGTTGTGGGATTATCTCGCAACTTACTCCACCCGGGACACCACAGCTTAATGGTGTGTCCGAAAGGAGGAACCGAACCCTAATGGATATGGTTCGATCTATGATGGCTAGAAGCTCGTTACCTCTATCATTCTGGGGTTATTGTCTATGCTCAGCGGCTCGTATTTTAAATATGGCCCCAACCAAGAAAGTGGAACGAACACCTCATGAGATGTGGTTTGGAAAACCTCCATCTCTATCATACTTAAAGGTATGGGGATGTGAAGCTTACCCTAAGCGTTACGTCCCTAATAAGTTGAATGCTCGATCCACGAAGTGTATCTTCATAGGATATCCCAAGAATGATATGGGATATTATTTCTATGATCCATCCGAGCAGAATGTATTTGTTGCTCGGAAGGCAGAATTCCTTGAAACTAAGTTCCTAATGGAAGGAAATAGTGAAAGGAAGATAGATCTTGAGGAGGTTCAAGATCAAGTAGTAGATACACAATTGGTTAACACTAGCACTCAACATGAAAATGTTGAGAATGATCAAATGGATGATCAAAGTACACAAGACGTTCGCAGATCTGGTAGGATTAGTAATCCTCCTGAGAGATATGGGTTTCTTATGGATGGTTGCTATGTTCTTGATTTGGATGAACCAACCAACTACCAAGATGCTTTATCAAGGATTGATAAAGATAAATGGAAGGAAGCCATGAACGCTGAGATGCAATCCATGTATGACAACCAAGTTTGGGAACTTGTTGCGCAACCTCCTGGCTCTAGGCTAGTTGATTGTAAATGGCTTTTCAAAATGAAAACCGACATACATGGAAACTTGGATACATATAAAGCTAGACTTGTAGCAAAAGGTTTCACTCAAACTCAAGGGGTTGACTATGATGAAACTTTTTCGCCTGTGGCAATGCTAAAGTCTATTAGGATATTACTTGCCATTGCGGCTCATTATGATTATGAAATATGGCAGATGGATGTCAAGACCGCTTTCCTAAATGGACATCTTGAGGAAGATGTCTATATGGTTCAGCCTGAAGGTTTTGTGGATCCGAAATATCCTAATAAGGTATGCAAGTTAAAGAAATCAATCTACGGATTGAAACAAGCATCCAGAATGTGGAGTCATCGTTTTAATGAGGAGGCCAAGAAATTTGGCTTCATTAAAAATGGTGATGAAGCTTGTGTATACAAGAAGGCTAGTGGGAGCACTATCATGTTCCTTGTACTATATGTGGATGATATATTGTTATTTGGAAATGATATTCCGGCAATGCAAGGTGTTAAAACTTGGTTAAGCAAATGCTTCTCCATTAAGGATCTTGGAGAAGCACAATACGTTTTGGGGATTGGGATCTACAGGGATAGATCCAAGAAACTGATAGGTTTAAATCAAAGTGCATACATTGAAAAGATCTTGAAAAGGTTCAAGATGGAGAACTCTAAGAAAGGTTTGGTACCTATTCAAAAGGGAACACTTCTCAGTTCATCTCAGTGCCCCACCACGAAAGATGAACAAGAGAAAATGAAGAAAGTCCCATATGCGTCTGCCATTGGGTCAATCATGTATACAATGATATGCACTAGACCGGATGTGTCATGCGCTCTAAGCCTGACAAGTAGATACCAGAATAACCCAGGCAACAGTCATTGGATTGCTGTCAAAAGTATATTGAAATACCTTAGGAGAACTAAGGATATGTTTCTAATATATGGGTCTGGTGAGGAGGAACTCGCTGTAAAAGGTTACGTGGACGCGAGTTTCCAAACTGATCGAGATGATTCTCGATCACAATCCGGTTATGTCTTCACATTAAATGGTGGTGCGGTCTCTTGGAAGAGTTCAAAACAGGATGTTGTTGCATTATCCACTACAGAGTCGGAGTACATTGCCGCCTCATTGGCAGCTCAGGAAGCTGCATGGATGAAGAAATTCATCGACGACTTAGGAGTAGTCCCTTCCATTCAGGACCCTCTTGAGATCTTTTGTGACAACGAGGGTGCGATTGCTCAAATCAAGGAACCTCGTGCTCACCAAAAGACCCGTCACATTGAGCGGAGATTCAACTACATAAGGGATGAAGTTGAAAAGGGAAAGATATGTATTTGCAAAGTTCACACAGATCTTAATATAGCGGATCCTCTCACGAAGCTCTTACATGGATCAAAACATGCAGGACATGTTTGTGCATTAGGACTTCGATATTCTAGTGATTGGTCATGATCTGTTTAAGTATTTTAATGGAACAAAATCTGTTCAAACTCATTTATATAATTATGGTATTAATTTATTAATATTGAGTCATGTTCCTATTTTGCATATTTTATCCATGAATAAGTAATTATTCTAAATTCCGTAGTCGATCACATTTGTGGGAACAAGTGTGAGGTTTAGACTATTATGAACTCGGATTGGTATACATTCACGGGATGAATGTGATGCAAGATTACAGCCAAGGTTCGTAGATATTTGTGGGATACAAATATTGGAAGACCCGCTCTCAAGACTTACTAAATGGAGCCTTGTGGTTGATCACATGTAATCTTGAGTAAAGGCGAAAATCATTGTATCCTCTGACCTGAGATACATATTGGGTTCAGATATTTACCAAGTACTGTGCCTTGATTCTTTCCTTCGCTATTCTGAAATATGGTAGCTCATAAGGAAGAGCTCAGGTACAATGAAAGGTACATATTTAGGACGTATGTAGTCAAGATGGAATTTGTCCCTCTTATTCGTTGAGAGTCGGATGTCTAAGGCCTGATAAAGTTAAATCTAGAAGAGAGTGATCACTCTGTGTCTCTTGGATTTAACAAGACATCTAGGACGAAAGGAAATAATGAAAGATTCACCTATTCATATTCGAGATGGGAACTCAAAAGGGATGATGTTATTGAATGGCACTAAGTCATAACATATTGGGGGTGATGGACGGTCGTTAGGTGGTATCCATCACTTGCATTAATTTCTTATGTTTCTCGTGCAAGTGGGAGATTGAAGGTATTTCGTATGCCCGAGAGACGTATTAAATTAATGTGGCTAATATGTTTTGATCCAAGTCGGGTCATACCCAATAACAAGCTTACCGACACCTTAATCGTATTTTGATCTTAACGATTAGATCATTGATTAAATTACGCAACACTTGAGATTTAAGAAAAATGGTTTTCTTAAATAATATTACTTGATGTGTATATAAATTATGGTATAATTTATATAATAAGAATTTAATTATTTATAGGTTAAATAATTAATAAAGTTATGTTACATTTTATAAAATTGGTTTTATAAAATAAAGTAAACATAACTTATTATATGGAATTCATAAAAAATGAGTTTTATAAATATGTATACATAATTTTATAGAATGCAAGTTTATTAAGTGTGTTTTATAAAATCTAATTTTATAAAAACAACTTTATAAAATGTGCAAGCATATAAAATGTGTCTAGTTTATAAAATCATTTAATAATAATGTGAGTGGCTTTGGAAGTGAAGTGAGCATGCTTGGATTCCTTTTCTTAGTCAATTACAAGGACCATTCTTCTATAACATGCAAGGCTTAACTTATTCCAAAGGTACTCTTTCACATACACATCAAAAGATCAAAAAAAAACTGCATAATCCTTTGTAGCTGCTGCTGAAAGCCGTGGCTGTTTAGGGGACTAAAGGGGTTCAAGTTTTGATCTTAGTAAGCCAAATTCAAGTGTTAACAAATCCTAACTAAGGTACAAGGTGTTGGTGAAAAGCTTGGGGTATAACAACTTGAGGTTTCATTGCTTTGAAGCTCCATTTTCGCATCATCTTCATCCACATTCTGCTGTCCATTTTCAGCCCTCATTCTATATTGAGGAGGTAGATTCTTATTCCCTCTTTTAGTTTGTAAGTATATGTTCAAGGCTTGATAACACATAATGGAATTCACTTAAAAGGGTTTAACATATACACTTGTTTATAAATAACATAATGCTTCCGCTTGTCTTAATATTCATGAAATCGATTTTGTGATTATATACACATATAAATTTGTTGTTATGTTGAATTCCATCAATATGATGTTCCCCTAATATGAGCCGTCGTTTTCCACATTGGTTTAGAAAAACCTGGTGGTTTAGAGGTTCCCGGGTCATTGTTACAACTTAAGGGCTTCGGGGGTTGACGATACATATAAAGTTCATCGGGGTTGGAATTAGATTTCTCTATTTTTGTGCCCTTTCCCTTATTATTTTCTTTTGCCTTTTTAAATTCAGTTGGGGTAATTTCTATAACATCATCGAAATTCTCGTCGGAATCCGATTCATCGGAGAATTGGTAATCCTCCCAATATTTTGCTTCCTTGGCGGAAACACCATTGACCATAATTAACCTTGGTCGGTTGGTTGAGGATTTTATTTTACTTAACCGTTTTATTATTTCCCCCACCAGTTCTATTTCCTCCTCCGGTTCCTCCTCTTCCGGTTCCGACTCTTCTTCCGGTTCCTCTTCGGGAACTTGTGAATCAGTCCATGAATCATTCCAATTTACATTTGACTCTTCATTATTATTAGGTGAGTCAATGGGACTTGTTCTAGAGGTAGACATCTATCACATAATATCAAACGCGTTAAGAGATTAATATATCACATAATATTCACATGTTAAAAAGATATATTTTCCAACAAAATTTGTTAAGCAATCATTTTTCAAGTAAACACGGTCGAAGTCCAGACTCACTAATGCATCCTAACAAACTCGATAAGACACACTAATGCAAAATTCTGGTTCTCTAAGACCAACGCTCGGATACCAACTGAAATGTCCCGTTCTTATTGATTAAAAATGTTCCATATTAATTGATTTCGTTGCGAGGTTTTGACCTCTATATGAGACGTTTTTCAAAGACTGCATTCATTTTAAAACAAACCATAACCTTTATTTCATCAATAAAGGTTTAAAAAGCTTTATGTAGATTATCAAATAATGATAATCTAAAATATCCTGTTTACACACGACCATTACATAATGGTTTACAATACAAATATGTTACATCGAAATCAGTTTCTTGAATGCAGTTTTTACACAATATCATACAAACATGGACTCCAAATCTCGTCCTTATTTTAGTATGCGACAGCGGAAGCTCTTAGTATTCACCTGAGAATAAACATGCTTTAAACGTCAACAAAAAATGTTGGTGAGTTATAGGTTTAACCTATATATATCAAATCGTAACAATAGACCACAAGATTTCATATTTCAATACACATCCCATACATAGAGAGAAAAATCATTCATATGGTGAACACCTGGTAACCGACATTAACAAGATGCATATATAAGAATATCCCCATCATTCCGGGACACCCTTCGGATATGATATAAATTTCGAAGTACTAAAGCATCCGGTACTTTGGATGGGGTTTGTTAGGCCCAATAGATCTATCTTTAGGATTCGTGTCAATTAGGGTGTCTGTTCCCTAATTCTCAGATTACCAGACTTAATAAAAAGGGGCATATTCGATTTCAATAATTCAACCATAGAATGTAGTTTCACGTACTTGTGTCTATTTTGTAAATCATTTATAAAACCTGCATGTATTCTCATCCCAAAAATATTAGATTTTAAAAGTGGGACTATAACTCACTTTCACAGATTTTTACTTCGTCGGGAAGTAAGACTTGGCCACTGGTTGATTCACGAACCTATAACAATATATACATATATATCAAAGTATGTTCAAAATATATTTACAACACTTTTAATATATTTTGATGTTTTAAGTTTATTAAGTCAGCTGTCCTCGTTAGTAACCTATAACTAGTTGTCCACAGTTAGATGTACAGAAATAAATCGATAAATATTATCTTGAATCAATCCACGACCCAGTGTATACGTATCTCAGTATTGATCACAACTCAAAGTATATATATTTTGGAATCAACCTCAACCCTGTATAGCTAACTCCAACATTCACATATAGAGTGTCTATCGTTGTTCCGAAATATATATAGATGTGTCGACATGATAGTTCGAAACATTGTATACGTGTCTATGGTATCTCAAGATTACATAATATACAATACAAGTTGATTAAGTTATGGTTGGAATAGATTTGTTACCAATTTTCACGTAGCTAAAATGAGAAAAATTATCCAATCTTGTTTTACCCATAACTTCTTCATTTTAAATCCGTTTTGAGTTAATCAAATTGCTATGGTTTCATATTGAACTCTATTTTATGAATATAAACAGAAAAAGTATAGGTTTATAGTCGGAAAAATAAGTTACAAGTCATTTTTGTAAAGGTAGTCATTTCAGTCGAAAGAACGACGTCTAGATGACCATTTTAGAAAACATACTTCCACTTTGAGTTTAACCATAATTTTTGGATATAGTTTCATGTTCATAATAAAAATCATTTTCTCAGAATAACAACTTTTAAATCAAAGTTTATCATAGTTTTTAATTAACTAACCCAAAACAGCCCGCGGTGTTACTACGACGGCGTAAATCCGGTTTTACGGTGTTTTTCGTGTTTCCGGGTTTTAAATCATTAAGTTAGCATATCATATAGATATAGAACATGTGTTTAGTTGATTTTAAAAGTCAAGTTAGAAGGATTAACTTTTGTTTGCGAACAAGTTTAGAATTAACTAAACTATGTTCTAGTGATTACTAGTTTAAACTTTCGAATAAGATAGCTTTATATGTATGAATCGAATGATGTTATGAACATCATTACTACCTTAAGTTCCTTGGATAAACCTACTGGAAAAGATAAAAATGGATCTAGCTTAAACGGATCCTTGGATGGCTCGAAGTTCTTGAAGCAGAATCATGACACGAAAACAAGTTCAAGTAAGATCATCACTTGAAATAAGATTGTTATAGTTATAGAAATTGAACCAAAGTTTGAATATGATTACTACCTTGTATTAGAATGATAACCTACTGTAAGAAACAAAGATTTCTTGAGGTTGGATGATCACCTTACAAGATTGGAAGTGAGCTAGCAAACTTGAAAGTATTCTTGATTTTATGTAACTAGAACTTGTAGAATTTATGAAGAACACTTAGAACTTGAAGATAGAACTTGAGAGAGATCAATTAGATGAAGAAAATTGAAGAATGAAAGTGTTTGTATGTGTTTTTGGTCATTGGTGTATGGATTAGATATAAAGGATATGTAATTTTGTTTTCATGTAAATAAGTCATGAATGATTACTCATATTTTTGTAATTTTATGAGATATTTCATGCTAGTTTCCAAATGATGGTTCCCACATGTGTTAGGTGACTCACATGGGCTGCTAAGAGCTGATCATTGGAGTGTATATACCAATAGTACATACATCTAAAAGCTGTGTATTGTACGAGTACGAATACGGGTGCATACGAGTAGAATTGTTGATGAAACTGAACGAGGATGTAATTGTAAGCATTTTTGTTAAGTAGAAGTATTTTGATAAGTGTATTGAAGTCTTTCAAAAGTGTATAAATACATATTAAAAACTACATGTATATACATTTTAACTGAGTCGTTAAGTCATCGTTAGTCGTTACGTGTAAGTGTTGTTTTGAAACCTTTAGGTTAACGACCTTGTTAAATGTTGTTAACCCAATGTTTATAATATCAAATGGGATTTTAAATTATTATATTATCATGATATTATCATGTATGAATATCTCTTAATATGATATATATATATATACATTAAATGTCTTTACAACGATATTCGTTACATATATGTCTCGTTTAAAAATCATTAAGTTAGTAGTCTTGTTTTTACATATGTAGTTCATTGTTAATATACTTAATGATATGTTTACTTATCATAGTATCATGTTAACTATATATATATCCATATATATGTCATCATATAGTTTTTACAAGTTTTAACGTTCGTGAATCACCGGTCAACTTGGGTGGTCAATTGTCTATATGAAACATATTTCAATTAATCAAGTCTTAATAAGTTTAATTGCTTAACATGTTGGAAATATTTAATCATGTAAATATCAATCTCAATTAATATATATAAACATGGAAAAGTTCGGGTCACTACACCTTGGTCTTGTGGAACATAACCGTTATGGCCGTTGATAAGACAACGTGTTGTAACATCGTCAAAGGGACGAGGGTTACGTAATGACCAACAGTCTTGTAATAACCTAAAAACCTCATTTCTTACCCCAATTACCGACTCCGTCACTTGTGGGAACGTTTTGTTTAATAGTTGTAGCCCGATGTTCTTTTTCTCACTTTGGTGAGAAGCGAACATTACTAACCCGTAAGCATAGCATGCTTATTTATGTTGCATGTTAGCCACTTTTTCTAAATCATGAAGTCCTATATTCGGATACATTGAGTCAAAATAATTTCTTAACCCGTTGCGTAAAATAGCATTTGGGTTCCCCGCAATATATGCGTCAAAGTAAACACATCGTAACTTACGGGTTTCCCAATGTGATATCCCCCATCTTTCAAACGAAAGTCTCTTATAAACCAAGGCATTCTTGGAACGTTCTTCGAATGTCTTACAAACTGATTTCGCCGTAAATAGTTGTGCCGAAGAATTCTGACCGACTCTAGACAAGATTTTATCAATCATGTCTCCGGGTAGGTCTCTTAAAATATTGGGTTATCTATCCATTTTGTGTTTTTATACTGTAAAATAGACAAGAGTTAGATTCATAAAAAAAATACTTATTAATACAAGCAATTTTTACATATATCATAAAGTATAAGCACACTATATTACATATATTACACCACACGAATACAACTATCTTATTCCGACTCGCTCGTTTCTTCTTCTTCGGTTTTGGTTCGTTTTGCCAAGTTTCTAGGGAAATATGATGTTCCCCTAATACGAGCTGTCGTTTTCCACAACGGTTTAGAAAAACCTGGTGGTTTAGAGGTTCCCGGTCATTGTTACAACTTAAGGGCTTCGGGGGTTGACGATACATATAAAGTTCATCGGGGTTGGAAATAGATTTCTCTATTTTTATGCCCTTTTCCTTATTATTTTCTTTTGTATTTTTAAATTCAGTTGGGGTAATTTCTATAACATCATCGGAATTCTCGTCGAAATCCGATTCATCGGAGAATTGGTAATCCTCCCAATATTTTGTTTCCTTGGCGGAAACACCATTGACCATAATTAACCTTGGTCGGTTGGTTGAGGATTTTCTTTTACTTAACCGTTTTATTGTTTCCCCCACCGGTTCTATTTCCTCCTCCGGTTCCTCCTCTTCCGGTTCTGATTCTTCTTCCGGTTCTGATTCTTCTTCCGGTTCTTCTTTGGGAACTTGTGAATCAGTCCAATATATATTCGACTCTTCGTTATTATTAGGTGAGTCAATGGGATTTGTGCTAGAGGTAGAAATCTATCACACAATATCAAACATGTTAAGAGATTAATATATCACATAATATATACATGTTAATAATATATAGTTTCCAACAAAAATGTTAAGCAATTATTTTTAAAGAAAACACGGTCGAAGTCCAGACTCACTAATGCATCCTAATAAACTCGATAAGACATACTAATGCAAATTTTCTGGTTCTCTAAGACCAACGCTCGGATACCAACTGAAATGTCCCGTTCTTATTGATTAAAAACGTTCCATATTAATTGATTTCGTTGCGAGGTTTTGACCTCTATATGAGACGTTTTTCAAAGACTGCATTCATTTTTAAAACAAACCATAACCTTTATTTCATAAATAAAGGTTTAAAAAGCTTTACGTAGATTATCAAATAATGATAATCTAAAATATCCTGTTTACACACGACCATTACATAATGGTTTACAATACAAATATGTTACATCGAAATCAGTTTCTTGAATGCAGTTTTTACACAATATCATACAAACATGGACTCCAAATCTTGTCCTTATTTTAGTATGCAACAGCGGAAGCTCTTAGTATTCACCTGAGAATAAACATGCTTTAAACGTCAACAAAAAATGTTGGTGAGTTATAGGTTTAACCTATATATATCAAATCGTAACAATAGACCAAAAGATTTCATATTTCAATACACATCCCATACATAGAGATAAAAATCATTCATATGGTGAACACCTGGTAACCGACATTAACAAGATGCATATATAAGAATATCCCCATCATTTCGGGACACCCTTCGGATATGATATAAATTTCGAAGTACTAAAGCATCCGGTACTTTGGATGGGGTTTGTTAGGCCATAATTCTCAGATTACCAGACTTAATAAAAAGGGACATATTCGATTTCGATAATTCAACCATAGAATGTAGTTTCACGTACTTGTGTCTATTTTGTAAATCATTTATAAAACCTGCATGTATTCTCATCCCAAAAATATTAGATTTTAAAAGTGGGACTATAACTCTCTTTCACAGATTTTTACTTTGTCGGGAAGTAAGACTTGGGCACTGGTTGATTCACGAACCTATAACAATATATACATATATATCAAAGTATGTTCAAAATATATTTACAACACTTTTAATATATTTTGATGTTTTAAGTTTATTAAGTCAGCTGTCCTCGTTAGTAACCTACAACAAGTTGTCCACAGTTAGATGTACATAAATAAATCGATAAATATTATCTTGAATCAATCCACGACCCAGTGTATACGTATCTCAGTATTGATCACAACTCAAACTATATATATTTTGGAATCAACCTCAACCCTGTATAGCTAACTCCAACATTCACATATAGAGTGTCTATGGTTGTTCTGAAATATATATAGATGTGTCGACATGATAGGTCGAAACATTGTATACGTGTCTATGGTATCTCAAGATTACATAATATACAATACAAGTTGATTAAGTTATGGTTGGAATAGATTTGTTACCAATTTTCACGTAGCTAAAATGAGAAAAATTATCCAATCTTGTTTTACCCATAACTTCTTCATTTTAAATCCGTTTTGAGTGAATAAAATTGCTATGGTTTCATATTGAACTCTATTTTATGAATCTAAACAGAAAAAGTATAGATTTATAGTTGGAAAAATAAATTACAAGTTGTTTTTGTAAAGGTAGTCATTTCAGTCGAAAGAACGACGTCTAGATGACCATTTTAGAAAACATACTTCCACTTTGAGTTTAACCATAATTTTTGGATATAGTTTCATGTTCATAATAAAAATCATTTTCCCAGAATAACAACTTTTAAATCAAAGTTTATCATAGTTTTTAATTAACTAACCCAAAACAGCCCGCGGTGTTACTACGACGGCGTAAATCCGGTTTTACGGTGTTTTTCGTGTTTCCAGGTTTTAAATCATTAAGTTAGCATATAATATAGATATAGAACATGTGTTTAGTTGATTTTAAAAGTCAAGTTAGAAGGATTAACTTTTATTTGCGAACAAGTTTAGAATTAACTAAACTATGTTCTAGTGATTACAAGTTTAAACCTTCGAATAAGATAGCTTTATATGTATGAATAGAATGATGTTATGAACATCATTACTACCTCAAGTTCCTTGGATAAACCTACTGGAAATGAGAAAAATAGATCTAGCTTCAAAGGATCCTTGGATGGCTTGAAAGTTCTTGAAGCAGAATCATGACACTAAAACAATTTCAAGTAAGATTTCCACTCGAAATAAGATTGTTATAGTTATAGAAATTGAATTAAAGTTTGAATATGATTATTACCTTGTATTAGAAATATAACCTACTATAATTAACAAAGGTTTCTTGATCTTGGATGATTACTTGGATTGGATTTAGAAAACTTGGAAGTAAACTTGCAATCTTGGAAGTATTCTTGATTTTATGAAACTAGAACTTTTGGAATTTATGAAGAACACTTAGAACTTGAAGATAGAACTTGAGAGAGATCAATTAGATGAAGAAAATTGAAGAATGAAAGTGTTTGTAGGTGTTTTTGGTCGTTGGCGTATGGATTAGATATAAAGGATATGTAATTTTGTTTTCATGTAAATAAGTCATGAATGATTACTCATATTTTTGTAATTTTATGAGATATTTCATGCTAGTTGCCAAATGATGGTTCCCAAATGTGTTAGGTGACTCACATGGGCTGCTAAGAGCTGATCATTAGAGTGTATATACCAATAGTACATACATCTAAAAGCTGTGTATTGTACGAGTACGAATACGGGTGCATACGAGTAGAATTGTTGATGAAACTGAACGAGGATGTAATTGTAAGCATTTTTGTTAAGTAGAAGTATTTTGATAAGTGTCTTGAAGTTTTTCAAAAGTGTATGAATACATATTAAAACACTACATGTATATACATTTTAACTGAGTCGTTAAGTCATCGTTAGTCGTTACATGTAAATGTTGTTTTGAAACCTTTAGGTTAACGATCTTGTTGAATGTTGTTAACCCATTGTTTATTATAACAAATGAGATGTTAAATTCTTATATTATCATGATATTATGATATATAATATATCTTAGTATGATATATATACAGTTAAATGCCGTTACAACGATAATCGTTACATATATGTCTCGTTTCGAAATCATTAAGTTAGTAGTCTTATTTTTACATATGTATTTCATTGTTAATACACTTAATAATATATTTAATTATCATTTAACATAATTAACCAAGTGTATCAATATCTTAATATGATTCATATGTACCTAGTAAGACGTTGTTATAACGATAATCGTTATATATATCGTTTTCGAGTTTCTTAAATTAATAGTCTCATTTTTATGTATATAACTCATTGTTAAAATACCCAATGAGATACATACTTATAATAAAATCATGTTAACTATATATATAACCATATATATGTCATCGTATAGTTTTTACAAGTTTTAACGTTCGTGAATCACTGGTCAACTTGGGTGGTCAATTGTCTATATGAAACCTATTTCAATTAATCAAGTCTTAACAAGTTTGATTGCTTAACATGTTGGAAACACTTAATCATGAAAATAATAATTTCATTTAATATATATATAAACATGAAAAATTTCGGGTCACTACATCCCGGCACTAGATCGATCTGGAATTCCACGGCTCTCGGTGGCGGTAATCCAGGCAGTTCTTCCGGAAAGACATCAGGGAATTCATTCATGATTCGCACATCATTCACACTCTTCTCCTCTGTTTCTAAAGCCTTCACGTGTGCTAAAACAGCAAGTCGTCCTTTCTTCATGATCTTCTACACTTTCATACAACTAATGAGGTTCAGCTTTGAACTACATCTCTCTCCGTATATAACCAGTGGCTCACCATCTCCTTGTGGTATACGAAGAGCTTTATCTCCACAGATAACGTCGGCCCTTACTTTGGTCAACCAGTCCATGCCGACAATCACATCAAAGCTTCCCAATTTGATGGGTATCAAGTCAATTGCGAAATCCACACCAGCTATGTTGATAATAGCTCCTCGGCCAATTTGGTCGACTTTCTCAAGTTTCCCATTGGCTACCTCAACTAGCATACTCTCCTCTAAAGGCACTAACGACCAATCTATCTTAGATCAAAAGTGTCTACAAACATAGCTCCTATCGACACCAATATCAAATAGGACAGAAGCTAATAGATTATTGATAGTGAATATACATGTAACCAAGTCGGGGTTCCCACGTGCATTCCTTGCATTAACGTTGAAAGCTCTACCACGCGGTGGTCCGCCGTCCTTCTTTTTATTGGGGCAATCATTCCTAAATTTCCCCTACTGTCCACACTCATAGCATTTCCTTGGCCCATTTTGGTTTGTCCTCACAGCTGGAATGGGAATCTTGCAATTCTTGCCAACGTGCCCGATTCTGTTGCATTTTTCACAGACCGCATTACAGTACTCGGTATGGTGCTTGTAGCACCTCTTGCACTGTAGTAGACTACCCTTGTAGTTGGGGTTCGAGCTAGTGTTCGGGTTGGGGTTCCTTCCGTCGTTAGGCCTCTTAGCGGGGGTTTGTTCATAGGTTCTCCCCTTGTTGTTGTAGTCCCACTTACGCTTCTCACCACTGGCTCCCGATTCGGATTTACCCTTTTCCGGTTCTTTGCTGGTTCTTTGCTGATAATTTGGTTCATAAGGATATGCGCCATGCGCATAGCTGCCGGGACGTTGGGTGGATTAGAAGAGGTGACATTTCCTTGAATGGACTTGGGAAGTCCCCACAAGTATCGTTCCATTCTCTTAAATTCTGAGGTGACCATCGTGGGACACATTAGCGCTAATTCCAGATACCTACGGTTGTAACCATCATGATCGTTGCCCACAACCTTTAACTCCCAGAACTCAGCCTCCATCTTCTGTATCTCTATCCTGGGGCAGTACTCTTCGATCATGGCCCCCTTGAATTCTTCCCACGGAATGGCATAAGCCTCATCAATACCCTTAGCTTTAGCCAGTATGTTCCACTAGGTTAGGGCGCCGTCTGACAGCGTACATGAGGCATACTTGGTTTTGTTCACCTCTGAGCAGTTGCTGACGCGGAAAACAGCTTCCAATTTCTCAAACCACCTAGTCAAACCAACTGGCCCCTCAGTGCAGCTAAAGTTGTGTGGCTTGTAGCTTTGAAACTCTTTGTAAGTGCAACCGTTCTGGACGTTCTGGTTAACCGGTGGGGCTGGGGGAATGACATTTGCCATGGCTGCGGCTATTCGTTCCGCAATCATTTCCTCAATTTGGGTTGCTGTGGGTGCTGCTCGTCCGTTTGCCATTGCTCTTCTAAACAGAAATTTTGACTTAAGTCAAAATCCAGCATTTAATATATAATAATACAGTATATGGTAAACAGGGGAACAACACAACGCATGCCAATTAAGTAACGCAACCAGGTAGAAATACCGCAAAACCAACATACAGTAATGTAAATAGAACATTGTGCAAGAATTAAACAACACAAAGTCCCATTCATTAATAAAGAGTTGCATACATTCGCATAAGTTCGTACAATACATAAGTAAAACATGAACTACAAATGAGATTACATAATGAAATCTACTACAAAGCCCTATGGTGACGGTGGGTAAAGGATGTCCATTACGTGGGACATCTGGTCCTCAAGCTCAGTTACCTGAGCACGGAGGATCTCCACCTCCCTCGTCAGTTCCTCAACAGAGGGAGGGGCTGGCAGAGCAGGCGGTGCTGCTGGTGCAGGTGGTGCCGGTGGTGCAGATGGTCCAGCACCAGAAGCAGATGCTGCATAGCGGTAAGGCTTTTGCACGAAAGGATCAGTAGGGTAAGGCACAACCCGCTTGCGGGCGGTAACCCTACGACGCTGACCATGTGCGTCAGTGAATACTCGACCTCCGTTGATCCCCGGAATAACGGTGCCGTCGAAACGGTACCGCTTCTTCGGCGGGGTAGAGGGTGGCTGCACAGGTGCATCATCAGGGTCCTCCTCGTCAGAGTCATCATCACTAGAGTCATCTGTGGATGAGTCGTCGGATGATGAATTGTCGAAAACAGCTGGAGGTGGCGGCGCTCGGCGGCCGGTAGTCATGATCCGGTATCTGAAAGGTAGGATCGGTATGACACGTCCATCAGGAAGGCGTCGGCACCAATGGTTATGCTCATTACGGAACGGAATGTCCCCGTATTCCCCGAGAATCACAACACCACCGGAGCGGGGTTGTGGCTCTGAGGGTCCTGGGGCAAGTAGAGCTGAAATCTCCGGGGGGTCCTGGGCTCCGTCTGAGGTAACCACTGGGGCAGGCGTATGGCTGCTGGTTCCGGAGGATGAAGCACCGGGGTCACTGGTGGGTGTCACCGACGGGATCGGAGGATCGGCAACAGTGGCAGGTGAAGTGGCTGAAGAGTCTGAATCGCTACCCAAAATGATGACAGGTGGAATATCCGACATCTGAACAAGGAAAAATAACTTTTCCATGTCAGTAAGTCATAAAGCAAGCACGTATTAGGCACTACAGCAAACTAGCATGGCAATAATAATAACAGTGCTAAACAGAAATAATATGTGAAAGCAGATAGTAATCATGCAATAGGGGAAATAAGCATACAACAAGTTCGCATGGCAATGAAGATAAGCAATAGCATGCAGTAAGATCATACAGCAGTAAAAGTAATCAGCAGCATGCAGAAACAAGTAAACTAGCAAGTTGTAGATTAGTCCTATTAGTGAATCCTACTTAGGTTCGGTCTAGACTCACTAATGCAACCTAATTCCCTACAACCAATGCTCTGATACCAAATGTGACACCCCGTACAAAACCATCGTGTATGATTCGTCAACAACAGGATATTCACACGGTCAAACACTATATGCTGTTTGAAAACCAGTTTGCATTCATAAACGATAGCGTTTTACAAAAGATAACGTGCATCCTACGAATAGGAGCATAAACATAAGTACTTGACCCTAAGGCCGTTACAAAGCCATTGTTTGAAATTAACATAAACTACGAATGCAACAGAAAAGTTCCATGAATGAGACATCTCTAGTAATGCAGCGGATAACTAATACAGCAGGTCTTAGCGGCAATTCAATAACAGCAAGACAGCAAATCTAACAGCGGAAGCAAGAAACCTCTAGGCACCTGAGAAATACACGCTTAAAAGTCAACACGAATGTTGGTGAGCTATAGTTTAAGTTGTAACAGTAACGTAAGGTAGGCCACGAGATTTCAGTGTAACAAACAGTATGAAAAGTATATGTATAACCGTGGGCACCCGGTAACTAGACTTAACGTTTATAACCCCCTGAAAGTACACTTGGCGAGTGCATATGTTCACGAAGTATTAAACATCCGTTAAATGCTAGCGCGACTAGCCCGAGTGGGGATGTCAAACCCTATGGATCCATATCTAAGATTCGCGTTCACTGGTTCAAAAACCAATGACTAAACGTTACCGTGCTAAGGGGAATGTTTATGCCGTTGTATAACCCACACACATATAAAGTTTAAGTACTCATGCCTAACATGTAAAACGTAAAAAGCGCATGTATTCTCAGTCCCAAAAATAGTAAAAGTGGTAAAAAGGGATGCTATAACTCACAGTGATAAAAGCGGTAAAGTCGGTAATGAAAGTACGCAAGTCGTAAGTCGGTCCGAAAGGTCGTCAAACTAAATCAAGGGTTACTAGGTCAGTAGGTAGTCTTTATAAATTCTAATAGTGCATAAAATAAGTTTAAGTGTCATCATCATCATCATTCATCATCATAAAAGCCAAGTAAGTTTGACAAGAATAGAGATCGAAACAATAGGATGATTTCGATCAGCTGCTACGACCTCTACATAAATTTAAAAGACGCGTAATCAGTGGCTATGGCTCCGTATATGAGTTCCCTAGTTTCTGACCAATTTCCAGAACCGAACTCGTCTTCGTTTGACCGTGGTGACGGTTTAAGTGAGAGTAGGTCAGAAATTTCAGCACAACGTTAATAGGGTGTAATGACTTACGGAAGGCCATAAATCCTAAACCGTAACTCGGATTAAGACGAGGTCTAAACGGAAAATCATCTACTCGAACCGAACTAACTGAAAATTAACTTTCCAGTAGCCTAAGTGGTCTAATCAGATACGAAAAACAGTAAGCAAGGTGCTCCGGTGGGGTTCTTAGTGCTTGATGCTCATCACGGTTCTCATCCTTGATGCGTGTAGCTTCAAGTGTACAACTCGTTGATGGGTTAGCATCACTTTGACTAGGATTATACCATAAACACAAAATATGTTAAGACCAAGTAAGAACACAACTCATTTAAGAGTCTTAGATGGATGATAAATCAAGGTTACATCATTTCCTTAGTCTTAACACAATTACAAGTCACATTTACAACTAAAGCTACAAACTTTACATCAATCAACCAAGTATAAACACAATCTAAGTCAAATGAGGTTATGGAACCCTAAGCTAGAGAGCTTGGATCCTTTTCACCCAAGTTACAAAGTTACAAAGCTAGAAAGCTTGAACCTTCGATGTTCTTGAAGATCTTGAAGCATAAAGCTTGGATCTTTAAGATATATGAAGATAACAAACAAAAGTTTGAATCTTTTTAACAAAACAACATGATTAAAGCTAAAATAATCTAGATCTACAAAGACGGTGAAGATTCAAAGCTAGCAAGCTTGAATCTTCCATGTTCTTGAAGGATTCATGCTTGAATCAACAAGATATAATCAAGATCAAAGCTAAAAAGCTTGATCTTTAATAATGATGATGATACATGAATTAGAAAGGGAAAGAAGAAGAAAAAGATCAAAAACTTACAAGTGAGAAATGCTAGAAAGGAAGTAAGAGAGTAAGTGTGTGTGAAATTCAAATGAGAGCATGTGTAAAATGAGAGGAATATGGCTAGTATTTATAGGCAAATTTTGACATGGATTGATGAGGTGGATGGCCTCATGGCCGTGATTTTCAAAGGGGGAGGGGGGAGACACCATTTTGCTTTTTGGTTAGTGGTTGTCTAAAGTATGTACTTATGCTAGGATCTCATGTAACATTATGGATAATCCTTATCCAAATGCTAGTATGACTCATCTAATTAAATGGGTATTTATTTTATTTATTATGGGTCACTAGTAAATAATACTTGGGCTAATTAATTGGGCTACTAGCTAGAGTAGGGTGGGCTTAAGTCCAACAAGTTAGAAAGTCCAACAAGACTAACTAGTAAGGTTAATTAAATTCCTATGCGTAATTAAGCATTCAAAAACCCAGGTAATTATTATTATAAAATAATAATTAATATTTCGCAGTCATAATATTCCGGTTACGACAAAAGTCAAACGTGCGCGCAGTTCGCGGTTTATTCGAAACGTCAAGTAACACTAACGGTTATAAAGGCTTTCGGTGGACAAGTTAAGTATCCTACGTACTCTAAGGCACGTTTTAACATATAATTGGAAGTAAACCGCGTATATCAAGTTTCCAGAGTATAAAGTAGCATAGTACGCACAAAATCGCAGTTTCGCAAAAATACAAGGCACGAAAGCAAGTTGAAAAAGTCGGGTCGTTACAACGATGATATCTTAGGATTTCAGAATCAATTTGTGATGAAGAAATTCATTCACAATGATTTAGAGTGGTTAAGGAGTAAGGTATTCGCTAAATATTTCATCAGAAATAGAATCATCTGGATTCTTTATGTACAAGTTTAGTCCTTGTAATTTGTTCAGAATCTCCTTCATGGTTTGCTCAATTCGGTTTCCAGTTCCAACTTTTCTGAGCTTTGCCAACATACTATTCTTTATCATCAACTTTTGACTGTAGAGGTCGTTTACAGTTTTGCTGCTGTATTCAGCTTTTTCAGAGTTTGAAGTATTGATTTGTAGACTGGGTGCTTTCCAGAATTTCAGAATGAAAGATCATAATTCTAAGAGATAAATGTTATATGTATACATATAACTGTTAATGTAGACATGCTGCGAGATTTCAAGATACTGATTGCTAAATTCTGATGATTCGTATGGCAATTCTCGTTACAAGATGCGAATGAGTAAATGATGGGATTTTGATAAATATGATGATTTTTCGGAAAGTCAAAGATAAGTGAAGTTGTCAGTAAGTTTATTGCTATTGTGGCGAGATATGAAAGGTTCCTCAGTAACGATGGTGAAAGGGTAACGTATATATCAAGGTTATAATAAGACTGTTTCGACTGGAGAATCGAAGTTGACTTGCTGGAGCTGCGACAAAATTGGCTAATTTGGAAAGAAATTGTAAAGTTATTTTAGATAATAACAACGTCAAAGAAACTAGCACATATACATGTTAAACGATTACTCTGGTTCCGAGTGGTTTTCAGGTGCATAGCTATATGCATCAATCTTTTCTTCCGTAGGTGAAGTGAGGTTGGTTCATCCTCTCGATTGAGGTGTTTTCAAGAATCATGAAAGGTTTAAAGGCAGATTGTAATCGTCGAGATACAAATGAGGTTTAAGATGAAATCAAGTGGCAAACTTGAAGAAATATTTAGTTTCATATGTTATAATCAATATTTTAATTCATTTTAATTGTCCAATGTCATTAGTCCATAGTCGATAGTCTACAGTTCACAGTCCAATAATTCATATATATAATATTCGAATTAATTAATACGTATCGTGACCCGTGTACATGTCTCAGACTCGATCACAACTCAAACTATATATCTTATTGTAGAATCAACCTCAACCCTGTATAGCTAACTCCAGCATTACTGCATATAGAGTGTCTATGGTTATTCCAAACAATATATATAGATGCGTCAATATGATATGTCAAAACCTTGTATACGTGTCCCGATATTTAAAGTGAGTAAAATAAATAACAGAAATTAATTGACGATAAATAAAATTGTGAGAATTAAAATTGCGATAAATAAGATACGATAAATAAATTGCGATAAATAAAAGGTAATACGGAATTAACAGTTAGCTAGGAACAGTTAGCGTGGATTGTTAACAAAATTTTTCTCATAGTTAATTTGTTTGTTTCTAACAAATTTTATTTTGTCAAATGTTTTCTTCATTATGCCACTTGTTGGATTCTGATAAATCAAAATCCAAATATGAAATTGGATGAAAATGGTTATTCTGTGGTGAACGGATACATATCCCTGTAGATGTAAGTAGGATAGTAAATGACAGTTGAATCAGATTCGAAGAATGTACAATGTAACTTATTAATGTGAAATCTAAATATTCCTCGGGTATTACCTACCCGTTAAAATATTTTCACCATTAACAGTTTGTACAAAAGAATTTTTAATTACAATCTTTATGAAAACATATATACATATATATTTTCTTCAGATGTAATCATGGGTTTAATGAGTCAATATAATATTAAACTCATTTGATTTATCGTTAGAACTTGAATACCTAATCTCTAAAACGTTAGAATTTATATAATCGTCATGGAGAATGAAGATAAATGATGTAGAACGATTCGTAGAACGATGATTATGCTCGAGGTACAGAATGAGATGTTGAGGCATAGATTATTGATACTTGATTTGTTGGTGGTACTAGTGTTGATGTTGGTAGTACTATTGGTGCCGGTGCTGTTGTTGAAGCTGGTAAGTTTTGCACCATATTCTCCAAATTGATTACTCGAGTGCGAAGTTCGTTGACTTCTTCCATTACTTCCAGGATGATTGTCGGTTGGAACGAGCTGATGAATAAGGGTTAGAATTTGAGATAGTATTTAATCATGACGAGATATTCAAGAAATGAGGGTGAAAATGGTATTTCGGACTGGTTCACCGGTAAGTGCTTCAGGTTCTTCACCAAGAGATGAATTTGGTTGATGGGAAGGATCATCTTCTTCTGGTCTCCAATGATTAAGTAGGCTACGAACCCATAAGATGAATTGGGGATGGATGATTGGTTGACTCATTCTGGTGACACTGCTTTCGGAGCTTAGGTGAAACTCCATATCGGAATAGCTGTCGGAATTCGAGGAATTCGAACTGGTTGAGGGATTCATCTCGTACGATCAGATGAAGGATTTTCGATAAGAAATAGATTATAGGATATAGATTAGTATCCTACAATACATAATTTACATATGCATATATAATACTAAAATCCGATAAGTTACGAATGAATCTAATGAAGCTGTTAGGTAAAGTCTATAGTAACAGATACGCTAAGATATGAATTTTGTCTATACACTATCGATGCACTAACTGCAGTAAGACGTGTCTAGACTAAAAATGATAAGTAGCTAATTTTCTAAGGATGATAAGCATATGATTTCCGACTAGAAATGATAAGCAAAACTTTTGACATGCAGACACGGTCGAAGTCCAGACTCACTTATGCATCTAAAAAACTATCAGTTAGACACACTAATGCAAGACCTGGTTCACTAAGACCACCACTCTGATACCAACTGAAATGCCCCGTTCATATACAATATAAACGATTCACAATAGTTGATTTCATCGCGAGGTATTTGACCTCTATATGATACATTTTACAAACATTGCATTCGTTTTTAAAAGACAAACTTTCTTTACATCAAAAGTTGACGGCATGCATACTATTTCATAATACTTCCAACTATAATTGACTTAGTAATAATCTTGATGAACTCAACGACTCGAATGCAACGTCTTTTGAAATATGTCATGAATGACTTCAAGTAATATCTCTAATATGAGCTAATGCACAGCGGAAGATTTCTTTCATACCTGAGAATAAACATGTTTTCAAGCGTCAACCAAAAGGTTGGTGAGTTCATAGGTTTAATTTCTATATAATAATCATAATATTTAATAAGCCACAAGATTTCATTTAATTAAATGTGCAGGATCATTACAACTGCAAAAATCATTCATATGATGAATCGCCTGGTAACCGACCTTAACATAGAGTGCTTAAGATATCTGGCATCATACATTCTGCTATTCAAATGTATGACAAGAACCCTTCGAAGTACTAAAGCATTTCCACTATTCGAAAATGGGGGTGGTTGGTGCCCGTAGATCTACCTTTAGGATTCGCGTCAATTAGTGTTTTTCACTAATTCTTAGATTACCAAGCATAATAATAATAAGTACAGATATCCGGTATAACAAAACAATCGTAGAATGTAGTTTCATGAACTTGTGCTTATTTTGTAAAATATTTATAAATTTACATGTATTCTCAGTCCCAAAAAAATATAAAAGCAAAAGGGAATCAAATGAACTTCTCATACTGTATTTTGTAGTAAAAATACATATGATTAAATTGAACAATGCAGGGTTGGCCTCAGATTCACGAACCTATATCATTTGTATATATATTAAAACATGTAATCGTAATCAAACAAATTTATATATTATATCATAATTTATATTTTATATATATATATATATATATATATATATATATATATATATATATATATATATATATATATATATATATATATATATATATATTTAATTTGTGTATTTATTCAAAATGTTTAATATTTAAATAGTTATATTACTATATCCATATTTATATATATAATTGTTTAGTGTTATGTTCAAAATCAATAGTTTATTATATGTAAGTATATATATAAATAATATTACTAGGTTTGATATATATAGTTATGTAAAATATTAATATAATTATAGTATGTATAGTATGTATATTTTATGTACCAAATATTTGTTTGCTTAAAATGATACTCCTGATAATAATAATTTACTAATAATAATAATAATAATATTACCTTTATTAATAATGATTTTGTTAACAATGATACTTATGTTTAATAACAATTATAATAATACTAATAGTTACTAAAGTGATACTAATAATAAGTATTTGTATTATTTTCATAAAAAAATGATAACAATAATCCTAATCATAATTATAATCATAATAGTAATAAATGATAGACTTTATAATAATACTTGTATTTGTAATAATAAGTGTTCTAAAAATAATCATAATAATAATAATAACAATACTAATAATAATATAAATTTTAAAAATGAAAACTACCTTCAAAAAGGGTTTCTAAAAAAAAAGCCTCAGACGAGGCTCGAACCCAAGACCTCTCGCACACCCGACAACACTCTTAACCATGGCTCCAATTGTTTCTTTCTGATTATAACACTCGCGAGATATATTTAACCCTTCTTATTTAAACATATTTTTTTTTGCTTCCTTCCTCATTACCCATTCAGTCGACTAATGATTTACCATTATCGATCCAGACTTCAAATTTTAAGTTTATGAATTATACCCAAAACATGATAAGTCAGATTATGTGTGATTGTGTATGGAAAAACGAAAGAATAAAAAAAAATACAACTAAACTGCCTGTATCTGTTCGCGATTAGGATGAACAACCCAAAACGTGATTTCGAAATTTAGTAAGTTTTAGACCATAAGTATAACACAAAACAGATTTGAAAACATCGTTAGAAACTTTCTCTATCTTCAATTGATCGTGAATTGTAACAGAATAATCGAATTTCTTGATGATCCAACCGTTTGACTTTTTAGATTAAATCTTTGACTCCAAAAATTCTTAATCAAAAGAAGGAATTAACAGCTGCTATTTTACAGACAGGTTAAATAAAAGATTCCTAACAAAAATTCATTAATAGATTTTGGAATTCTATTCGCATTCTAGCTTTTGATTTTAACATATAAGAACAGAGGTATCATTCTGTAAATAAAAAAAACCTGGCTTTAATCAGATATGGAAAATTACGGGCAGTTATATTTGATAGAGAATATGAAGAATTGGATGGTTTTCGTATAAAAAAATTCGTTGGGTTTATAGAGGGAGTGATCAACAGAATTTTCTACCAGACTAATAAGAAAAATAAAAATAAAATAAAATATATAAAAGTTAGAATTGATTTCTAACTGTATTTGTGTTTATTCAGTTGTCTTAAAGCAGAAGTGATTCGATACCTTACTTTTACAGGCAGGAAAATCGATTTTAAATCAGTTGGATTGATACCCCTTAACAAACTTGTACGAATTTCTTGCTTTTATATTCTATATAATTAATATTAATAACTAATAAATAATAATAATAATAATAATAATAATAATAATAATAATAATAATAATAATAATAATAATAATAATAATAATAATAATAATAATAATAATAATAATAATAATAATTATATTAATAATAATTATAATAATAGATAATAATAATGATGATTAAAAATAATGGTGATAATAATATTATTTATAATGCAATTAATAATACTAATTATGTTAATACTAATTATAATAATACTAATAATGAAAATAATCATATTAATAATTAACATTATAATTATAATAATGATAATTTAGTAATAACGATATAAATAATAATAATACTTATATTAGTAATGATAATAATAATATTAACAATTTTAACACATTATTCGTATCAAGTTTCATATCCAGTAATATTAATAAGACTGATATTAATGTTAATATGAATATTATAACAATAATGAATTAATGATAATAATATTAGTATAACAATTATACTCTTCTTGAAACCACATTTAATATCTTAATATTATAATTTATTACTATGTAATATTTAATAATTATTTAATATATTATATGGTGATATTCATTGAACATTTAATGTACATGTATTTTATATAAAAATCATATATAGATTATATATATATATATATATATATATATATATATATATATATATATATATATATATATATATATATATACAATTATATATTCAATTATTTTTTAAATATTAAGTAGATAACTAGTTATATATATTAGACAATTAAACTCAAAGTATTAATGTTGACAAATTATGTTTGAAACCGTTTATATCTAATATACTCTATGTATTCAAAATGACAAATTTTAGTTTGTTAAAGTTATCTTTCATAATAACTAAATTACATAGTAGTTCGTTAATATATTTAATATAATTATTTACATATATAATTATTGATATTTACATTTCTATTTTCAATTATAGGTTCGTGAATCGTCGAAACTAGTCAAAAGGTCAATTGAATATATGAGCATAGTTTCAAAGTATTCGAGACTCAACATTATAGACTATGCTTATCATGTTGGAAACATATAGGGATTAAGTTTAAATTTGGTCAAAAATTTCCGGGTCGTCACAAATAAAGATAGAGAGAAAATTTTCCTTGACTCGCCCTAAATTCTTTATGTCATAATGTCAGAACGTTCATATGAGTCACCATAATATAATCCCGGCAATTATATTACCCTAATTCATATGTGCATTCGACATTACCTCATAAGGTCAAGGTGGCGTGTCAATCAAATTAAGCAACGTGTGATTAAAATGGAGTAGAAGTTAGATATGAATAGGGGAGTTTGAGTATAAATGCACAAGTAGTCACGTAAGTCCTACTTCAAGTCTATATACCGGTTGTAGTCTAGACTCACTAATGTACCCTATGACTCTGGGTTGACACCAATGGACTCTAAATCCCTACAACCAACGCTCTGATACCATCTGTAGCGACCCGACAAAATCATCATTGACGGCGCCATCTACCTAGGTCCCGTTACGTAGTCATAAGTCTTTAAAACAACGTTTGACCCAAAATATGTCGCATTCATTTCAAATGTAAGGATGTTTCAAAGTTTACAAAAGTAGTTCAACGACTAGTTACATTATAAAGTTTAAAGTACAAATGAAACCTATGCGACAGAATTTAAAAGTAAGCCAAAAGACGCTCCATATATGCATGTATACTCGACATCCAAGCAAGTATCAAAAAGAGTGCAAAAGCATGTATCACATAGCGTTCAAGGACCTGAGAAAACATATAGAAAACTGTTAATGAAAATGTTGGTGAAATCATAGGTGTATTAGTAAACGTTATATTTGAACCATAAGATTTAATATTTCCATAAAGTTGGTTATCTAAATCGTTTACATTCCAAAAGTTGTTGCACGTTCGCGAGCACCCAATTATCAAAACTTAACTGTTGTGTACCCTGTTACCTAGTTTTAGAACATACACTATACTCGAAAATACATTTCATCCACTAACGGTAGCGAACCGTCCGAATGAGGGCTCGTCAAGCCCATGTGATCACATAACATAAGTTCACGTTTACACCGTGCAAGTGTAACTAATGACAATTGAATTGAGGATTTTTGTTCTAACTCGTTGTGGAATGTTTGTTTTCGTACTTGTGTTCAAAGCATAAAAGTATGATACGTATATGTTTCTCATCCCATAATTTAAAAGTATAAAAGTTGTTGAAAAGATGGGACTATGATCTCACTTTGAGTGCACGAGTAATTAAGATACTTCACAAAGTAAACGTGTGCAAGAACGAATGCTAGTCTTGACCTAAACAAGTAGGTCGTGTCAATAACGGTAAACAAGGTTGGTCAAAGTTGTTCAATTAGTCCTATGGCTCATTACGACTCGATTATATAGCATGTGAAACAAGTTGTCAATTTTCATGCAAGAATCAAGTATACAAGAAGATTAGAACGGTTTAAACAAGTATTGGTTAAGTTTGAACAAAAGTCAACTTTGGTCAAGTCAAAGTCAACAAAAAAGTCAACACGTTCGGGTCGGGTCCCGAACTATTTTTCCGAGCTAATTATTCATATATAAGCATGTTTGAACAAGTTACATGTTAATCGGAGGTGCGTAGCATAGTTAGAATTTTTGGTGTAAATGTAAAGTTGATCAGTCCCCAAACCTGCCTAATGTCGCGTCGCGACATAGCTGGGTCGCGCCGCGGCAATACACGGGAGCTGATCCCTGGGCTGGTGCAAGTGTTCAAGACTCGAGCCAAAACTCATTTTAACACAACTAGTGAACCGTACACACTTAAAACGCATACCATACATCGTTAGAAATGTAATTTAACGAGGAATACAACTAAACACATTTCATCAACCAAAATCATCATTTACAATAATCAAATCCAAGTTGAAAGTTCATTAAATGTTCATCATAAATGCTTTCAAGTTCACAAATGCACTTTGATGATTCGGGAATTAAATGCACACATATGATACGCTGTTTCGTTGGTAATTACACATACAATACAACTAAACACTTACAAACAATATTGCAAAGCATTTAATGCATCAAAAGTTCATTTTACTTCTATCAAACCCTAACTCAAAATCAAAAATTTAACAATTATGTTTATGAAGTCTTTCCATGTCAACCTACATACCTAATTGAAGCTAGTGATGCTAGTAGCACATTTAATACATGCGCTTTTAACATCTAACAACATTTAAGCAACCAAATCTCAAGATCAAACACACCCATTTCAAGTTTAAGCTAGTTACATCAAAATGACAAGAACAAGCATATAAATCATGTATTCATGTTAGACATGAGCCATAGAAACTAATTAACACTTTTATAAGTTAAAAAATCAAAAAAAAAAGAATCTAGTGTTTTTAGAAAGTTACCCAAATGAGATGAAGTTGGTATGGATTCGAAGAGGAAGATGCAAGGATTCCAAATATATAATTTGTTTTGAAGAACACTTACTAGATCGAATTTAGATGATGAATGTATGATTTTGGTGTTTGAGAGCAAAAGTGAAAGTAGTGGAAATGGGGAGGATGAAATGAATGGAGGAGGGTGAAGGTTGACTAGTTGACCTAGTCATCTCTTTGCCCTCTTGACAACATTGGTCCCTCAAGTTTAAAAGCGGGTGCGTGAATTAACCAAACGAATTACCTTAATTACGTTAGAGTAAACGGGAGATGTTATAATTAAATAACGGACTTTAAATTAATTTAACGAAAAGTAAACAGAAAAAGGCGGGATGTTACACAAGGGGTGACACAGATAGTGTACTCTGAATCGGGGTTTGCGACTTCCCAATAATAGAGCCAATAACTACGTTCTATTAGTTGGAAAATCGATTGAGTTTAAAGCATAATCGGAAAGCATTTCGACAACATACACAAGCCATAATATTATTTCAACATTATAACTGATTACATCATAGCATACACTAAAGATAACTACTCGCTAATTATGGCAACAACATCACAAAACATAATGATAGAAGACATTATATAAAGATAAATGATGGAAGTACCAGTAGATAAACGAGTTGCGAATACAAAAGTGACAACTTCAAACTCCAGACCGCTCCTAATACAATCTTCGGCGTTCTTCTCCGGGTACTAGATTTCCCGCACGGAGTCGAAGACCTTGAAAGTATGACTAATATTGTACAAGAGAGAAAAAGAAGTGAATTGAAGTGTTTGTTGAAATGAATGACAAAGACCCTTTAAATAAGCTTGAATTTTGCCTGCAAACAGCTGGCAGGCCGTTTGGCAAGCCGTTTATAGAGGACGTTTGATCAGTCAGCCCGTTTACCATAGCCGTTTGCCTTGGGCGTGTGGCAGGTCGTTTACCATACTGGCAGGCCGTTTGGCCGCCTGTTTGGCTAGCCCGTTTGGCAAGCCGTTTGGCTTGCTGAATTGCTGGATCGTAACTTGATTTATTGTCTTTCACTGTTTTCACTCTAGAATCTTCTTTTTAGCTCTGATTCTCTTGATTCTTTTTGTACCATCTTCGTAATTACTTGATCTTCAATTTTAATAGATGAAGCGGGTATTTTGCCAATAAAGTTTGAAACTTTATTGTTTTTGGGCCTTAATACCAGGGTGAAAACGTGACTTTTTAGCCGATATCAAATATCTCACACTTAGACTTTGCTTGTCCTCAAGCAAAATCTCTTTTTTTACCTTAAGAAATCTTTTCAGAGTTTCTTTTCTAATAGCCTAAGAGGTTTGCTTTTTATTATAAGAGCGAAAAATAAGATGGGTCATCTATGTTAGGGTTGAAACTATCTCTGCAAGCATGCGAGGAGGTTACATGATTTAGACTAGCTTTCACGGGTCACTCAAATCACACAAGTGTTTAGGGTTCCTTATGGATCTAAGAATCACTCATAGCCAGTCATGCTGCACCCATCATCATAGGCTTGATAAAGACTCAGATCCTTGCTGCTAATGTGAGAACGGTAGAAACTATAGCTTCTAGGTCATTTGTCAATGATGGAAATGAATTTTGGAGTTGCAGTGAAGTTGTTTTTAAGATGTGAATAAAGGGTAAAATAGTCTTTCTGTAGACTTTTATTCGGAATTTAAGATAGATAGGAGTGCTGATGTTTTTGAGAAGCACTTTTGAACTTTTCTCCTTTGGATTTATAGGCATTTTGTGGTCGAGTGCTTCTTCGCTTTTCTCTTTATAAGTTCTGAAATATATATATATATATATATATATATATATATATATATATATATATATATATATATATATATATATATATATATATATATATATATATATATACATATATACATATATATGTATATATGTATATATATATATATATATACACATATATATATATATATATTTTAGAGAGATTTTATCTCGAGAAACTTTTTACCGGTAAACTTTTTCAAGACCTTTGCCATGATACTTGAGAGGTTTATAACATCGGGTTTTCGGAAGGAATCCCATTTTCTGGATTTTTCGAGTGATAGTAAAGATGATGTGGATGAGTTGGTGAAGTAGAAGTAGCGAAAGTGCGAAAGGCTTATTTTGACAAATGGCTAGCTCTTCTGATAATAACCGAATCACGTTTCACTGCTTTGGAAATGCAGATCTAAAGCAAGTTCTGATTCTGAGCACAGACATCGGCACTCTCAATGAAAAACATTGAAGCATTAAAGATGAATGCTGGTCTTATTTGGGTGCCTCACCATAATCAATTTAGGTCGATAATGCCTAATCATGCAATGCTCTATTAGAGATTTGGTTTGCCCCAACAAGATTTCTATCCTACTTATTCCTTACATTTATTTACAAACATTTTAGGTTTTCAAAAATACTTTTTCGGAAAGGTTTTCTCTTGTTAAAACTTTTTGAAATTTGGCTTAAGAACTTGGAGTCTTCATAATGGGTTATTTTAATATAGCATAAAAAGATTATACCAACATTTCACACTTAGACGAACATTATCCTCAATGTTCCTAATGTATCCCACACTTAGGAGTTTTAGTTGAAGATTTGGGAATATTTTTCTAGTGTTAATTTGGGTTGGGATCCCACACTTAGTGATAAGCTAGGACGTGGCATAATTTAAAGTTTGAGCTAGTAACGGGAAGAAAGGAGTACCCCCCAGCAGATGATGTGGTTGCTTGTGAAGAACTGGCTGGCTCGCAATCTTGGAAGTTACGTCATTTATTGATCGGCTCATTTGTCATTCTTTATTCTTCTACTCTACTTTATTGCATGGGTTGCCTCCTGATATCGGCCAAAAAGTCACATTTTTATCCCCAATATTAAGCCCTAGAACAATAAAGATTTAAACTTTGTCGGAAAAATTATCGCTTTTCGGTTGATTTTGTAGATTAAGTAATTATGAAGGCAATGCAAAAAGAATCAAGTAAAACGGAGCTAAAACGAAGATTCTAGAGCGAAAACGGTGAAAGACAAGAAATCAAGTTACGATCCAGTAAATCAGCAAGCCAAACGGCTTGCTAAACGGGCTGCCAAACGGCCTGCCAGTATGGTAAACGGCCTGCCAAACACCCAGATCAAACAGCCTCGTTAAACGGCTTGCCTTAGCAAACGGGCCCTGCAAACTGCTTGCCAAACGGCATGCCAGCCGTTTGCAGGCAAATTCCAAGTCTATTTAAAGGGCTTTCTCCATCCATTTCAACACACACTCAATTTGTAATTCATTTCATATTTTCAAGCTTTTAGTTAGTTTTTAGTAGTAGTTAGCTTAGCTTTTATTTTCCGGAGGATATCCCGTCGAGTCCCTGCGATCTCGAGCAGATTTCTTCTGTATTTTCAGGTTTTTATCCGAAACGCTTGTCTTTTGTATTAAACATGTATTCTTACTTTTTATGTTTAATAATGCATTCTGATATTACCGTGATAGCTTAATTAATCTGTATGTTGCCATTATAGAAGTTTGGGTTAGCATAATTATGTTAATTTAGTACGATTACTGTTATAATACTGAACTAGGAAGTCTGATAGATTTGTATGATAGCATCTTAAGGATTGACCAACCTAGGTTGTGATCATGACTTGTCCACCTACATGAAATTAGCTACTTCGTAGGATTAAGACCCCTGGTTATACTGTATCTGAAGATTCTATGAACTCGGTATGGTCGGAGTTCTCGAGAGGCATTTAATGCGCTTTTAGGACACGGAACTTAGGAATTGAGACATGAATGACCTAGTATGCCTATTGACTGTTTCGAAGACACTTATTAGGATCTGTTAAGATCTAGTTAGTGCCTTCACTGTGTGACCCAAGCCTATTGCATGTTCTTGTCTGATTGTTGCCTTAGGACTTAGTCATATCAACTGTTTAGGTACTCATTAGGTTTCTATCTGCTTTACTATCAGTATATCAACTGTAATGATGTATAATGTTTGAATTGATATGATCTCATTAGTATGATGGAATGGTTGTTAGTTTTCATTTAAGGTTTTGCCAACTTAAACCGACGGATTCCTTCCGTTTGTGATGAGTGTTCAATCAGCACGGCACGTTGTTATTCAGTTAACTAAACTGATAACGAGGGTTAGGATTAGAGCTCAACTCACTAATAAACTTAGTACTTTACTGAGGATAACCTACGAGGTATTGTTACCTTTCAATTATATGACCAAGTGACATACTTCTCACTGCTCAAAGAGAACTCCGAGAGTTCAGAGACAAGTAGGTCTGTGTAATTGGCTCATCCAACCATATCTACATCATTTCAAGCATAGTCTTAACATAAGCATAATTACCTTTCCTTAACCCAATACCGATATCCAATACTGATCTACATACTCCGGATATCCTTCCACTTTATTTACTTTTCTGTATTTAGGACTTTTAGCTAAAACCAATTACTATCTTTTATCCAGGTAATTTAACTAAAAGACAATTATCCACTTGATCTTCAATTCGTTAATTCATAAAAAAACACGACACTAGGTTAACTTACACCTTCTACACCTTAGAAAGTAAAAGTAAATTTAGGCCCCGCACAATATAAATAAACAAAACCACTGTGTGCTACCTTGATCAACTGAATCCAGACGTCCTGCGACCTAACGACACCGCACGAATAAAACCGTCCGTTTCAGCCATATCATAGTAGTAACAAGTTTTCTGGCGCCACTGCTGGGGATCGAATATTTTGATTGAGAAAGATTTTAAACAGACAAAAGTGTTATTTGGTGGTGTCTAAGAAAGACAATTATACACGAACTTGGTTGTTGGATTTTCCGAACAGTCTCTAATTATATTGGAACCAAAAGGATCCTGCCTCTCAGTAGTCGGCCTGGCCACCTCGATACAAATAATATGTAAGAAATCCTATCAGTTAAGATATCCTATTTGGTTAGCGACCGAATTTCAAGAATAATTGTTTTTATTAAATTATCGATCCTTTTAGTAAATCAATATTTTCTAAAAGTTACTTTTAAGTCTTTTTAGACAGAAAATCTAAAAATCTAAAAATGGAACAACAAGATACCCTTGCTTCTATGCATAAGTCATGCTTAGAGGAAAGAGGAGGACCAATCACGCTAGAAACCGAAGGAATTCCTGAAATTAGCTCACACATGATTAAATTAGTCAGTATTAGTCACTATGATCTGTAAATTTCAAGGATTACCGACTGACGATCCAAACTTTCACTTAAACAAATTTATCATTCTGGTTTACTCTTTTAAGAAAGAAGAAAACGAGAAAAACATTTTAAAACTTCATCTTTTTCAATATTCACTTTCTGCACACGCTTTAGCATGGTTTGACGAACTTAACCTGAATTCAATCCATTCATGGGAGGATTTAGCCACTAAATTTCTAAACAAATTTTATCCACCCTCCCTACAAACCTGTTTAAGAAATGACATCACAAACTTTTCTCAAAAAGAAAATGAGTCATTGTGTCTAGCATGGAATAGAATAAAGATGATGCTTAAAAGATGTCCGAATCATTCGTTAATTCGGGCAGACATAATCTGTACGCTTTACAATGGTTTGACCAAGGATTATAAGTCTCTCCTAGACATGGCCTCGCAAGACAATTTCATGTCCCGAACAGCAGACGAAGCACGGAATCTCTTGGACACAATAGCTGCACAACAGGAAGATTGGAGCAATGAAGCTGCTGAGAAGGATGATGTCTTCGCTCATACGGTAAAAATGCTGGAAACCAGGTTACAAGATCTCACCCTCACTCTTCAAAATTTACCAATTCCTAGAAACTTCGATGCTACTAGAACTATTCTAAGGTATCCTTACCATAGATGGGTACACAAATAGCAATATAGCTCGTTTATCATTGAGACAATGTTGGTGGTGATTATCTCTCTGATAGGATGCTCATTTCGGAGGTCTTCGAATAGTGTTAGAAAATGTATCTTCAGTATCTCGAAATCTTCGGAATGGTGATCTCCACAGTAAGAGTCTGTAGCTTTGCGCAGATTAGTCAAAAGGCGAAGCTGAAAAGAAGTGAAAAGCAATCCTGACCCGAGTATTAATGTCACCGTCTTTTAGTATATCTCCCGACATCCAGCTTTAAATATGAAACTTGGATCTGTGGATTCGTGGAAGATACATGATATCTGCTTCGTAACGTAGGTGGTAATGTTGACTCGGTCTGGTTCAAGATGAGAAAACAGATTGTTGCGTCTTACTTCTTCTCTGATTGCGTCTCGTAACTCTTTGATAATTAGATCATCGTGGTGATCAATTGTTACGTAAATCACTAGCCTATCTGGTGTGCTTTCTAAATTATCTCTTTCCAAAAGAGCGAAAAAGCTATGAACATCCTCGATCATTTGCAAATCAGAGTGATAAGTCGGGCGTCCGGTAGAAAGATCCATATGCTTCCGGATGAGAGTCAGTAGTGCTAGTTGGTTTGCTGAGAAAGGAAGTGCAGATTCGGCTAAGGCATTGTAAACCTTAGAGTAAATGATCTTCTGATCTCGACAGAATCTTATCTCAAGAATAGTGCGAACCACTTAATAGTGCTCTCGCTGCCTTTCTTCGTGGTAGATATGATCGTGAAGGGTATTGATAAAGTCTTGAATGCGCTCCTCTAGGATTTTAACATTATTGTCTTCTCTCTAGATATGGAGGTTGTATTCTTCTCGGATAGCCATGATTCATTCCGTTAAGCATAGCGTGAAATCTATTGTTGATTTACGAATGGCTTCGAGAATGTCTTCAAATTCATTGGTGTCATTGATGAAGGTTATCATGTCAGTGTGAGTAGATATGACCGGAATCCGATATGAAGAAGAGTCTGGCTCCCCTTGATCTGGTCCAGTTGGGGAGTATGATTATCCAGAATGTCTTCATGTTTCTCTTCCTCGTCATCATCGGTATAATGGTCTTCTGAGGATTCATCTGATGAATGGGCTTCTTTAGTATTCTAGTTCTCTATTTTGATACTTGCATGGTCAATTTCTATATCTTTAACCTCAACCTTATCAGTCTTCTTCTTGAAATGAATGATTAAACTGGATCTTCTATCTCAAGCCTCATTATTTCTTCATGACGCTTGATGCTTAGAGAGGGTATTATTGCAGTTTCTTTTACGTCTTCCATTTCCTCTTCCTCTTCAGGTTCTTTCTCTTCCTCTATTTCTTCGCTGGGATCCTCTTCTTCCATTTATGGGTCGTCTGCAGACTGTGATTCGACACCCATCTCGATATCATCAGCTGGTGGCGAAGACTCATCATCGAAAGTGATCTATTTGGTGGAAATAGCAAACATCTCTGCTTGTCTAGAAAGTTCGGTAGGCCGGTCAATTTTGAAGGTAACGCTCTCCCCATGTGATCGCAAGATCAAGGTTTGATTGTACACATCAATGACAGTCCTATCCGTATTCATGAAAGGTCTTCCTAACACTATTGGTGTGGGTAGGTCTTCCTTAATGTCCATCACTACGAAATCTATAGGATACAAGAATTTATCGACTTTTACCAAGACGTTCTCAACTATGCCCTTAGGATATCGAATTGTGTGATCGGCAAGTTGAATTCTCATTTTAGTTGGTGACAAGTCTCCTAACTCTAATCTCTTGTAGAGAGTATGGGATTAGGTTGATACTTGCTCCTAAATCTGCTAGTGCATGAATGGTTCCAGATTGGTAGATCGAACACGGAAAATGAATTGGCTCGTATCTCCTAGCTTTTGCGGTAGAGAGTTTCTAAGTAATGCCAAGCATTCTTCACTCAATGGAATTTTGTTAGAATCTAGTATCCTCTCCTTTGTAGAAAGAAGCCTTTGGATGTATCTCTTCTGGTTGAGAACTTTGGACATGGTGTCCAGGAATCTTCCATCAAGTTTGAAGGAATCAAGCTTGGATGGTTCCTCTTGTAGCCTTCCAGGGTAGGATACACGAACTGGAGTTGCAGTGAGTAGCTTCTGAGCATATGTCGATTTGTTCTTGAGCCTAGCTGACCATCTCCGTGGTTCTTCCTCTGGGATTACGGAATCCATTTGCTTAGCTTCCTCTATGTGGGGATTTTGGATAGTATTACTAGGTAACCTTCCTTGTGGTCGGGTTTCAAGGCGTTGTGATAACTGTCTAAGCTGTGTTTCTAGACTTTTGAGCAGAGCCAATTGAATTCTCATTAGTATCTCTGTCTGGTCTTGCCTAGATGCAGTTCTCTGATTTAGCTGTTGTTGTCCTTGAATGAACTGAGTCAACTGATCATCAGCTCCGAGAGTAGGGTTAGTTACTTTTGTAATTTGGGTGGTTGGGGAATTTTCCTCGACTGGTGGACCAGTGAGTGGAAGTGGTTGATTTTAGGAAAATTGAGATTGTTGGACTGGATAAGGTGGGTGGCAATAGTGAAAAGGCTGGTTGCTTCATTGAAATTGGTTAACCCTAGGTTGTTGATTGAATCCGAGATTTGGTTGACGAGCTGGGTATTGAACGTAACAGACTGAACCGTCAGGGTTCTCGTACTCAACTTGTTATTCTTTAGTGGGTTGCGGGTTGGTACAATTAACACATGCCTGAGCTTGATTAACATGCTGCGGCTGCGTCTTCAATTTTCCGAGTTGTTTGGCGAGAGATTCCATCTTATCCGTGAGGGATTTGATGGCTTCCGTTTGATTGTTAAGTGCAGAAAGGGGCAGATGATGAAGTTGTTTCACCACTGTTCCAGTCATGATGATGCATTGCCATGTTCTCGAGCAATTCCCATGATTCGTCTGTGGTTTGGTTCATCAGATTTCCTTGAGCTGTTGTATCGATCGTCGTCTTATGACTTACCGTAAGACCATTGTAGAAGGTGCAGATTTGGGCTGAAATGTCCCATTCTTATTGATTAAAAACGTTCCATATTAATTGATTTCGTTGCGAGGTTTTGACCTCTATATGAGACGTTTTTCAAAGACTGCATTCATTTTAAAACAAACCATAACCTTTATTTCATCAATAAAGGTTTAAAAAGCTTTACGTAGATTATCAAATAATGATAATCTAAAATATCCTGTTTACACACGACCATTACATAATGGTTTACAATACAAATATGTTACAACAAAATAAGTTTCTTGAATGCAGTTTTTACACAATATCATACAAGCATGGACTCCAAATCTCGTCCTTATTTAAGTATGCGACAGCGGAAGCTCTTAATAATCACCTGAGAATAAACATGCTTAAAACGTCAACAAAAATGTTGGTGAGTTATAGGTTTAACCTATATATATCAGATTATAATAATAGACCACAAGATTTCATATTTCAATACACATCCCATACATAGAGATAAAAATCATTCATATGGTGAACACCTGGTAACCGACATTAACAAGATGCATATATAAGAATATCCCCATCATTCCGGGACACCCTTCGGATATGATATAAATTTCGAAGTAATAAAGCATCCGGTACTTTGGATGGGGTTTGTTAGGCCCAATAGATCTATCTTTAGGATTCACGTCAATTAGGGTGTCTGTTCCCTAATTCTTAGATTACCAGACTTAATAAAAAGGGGCATATTCGATTTCGATAATTCAACCATAGAATGTAGTTTCACGTACTTGTGTCTATTTTGTAAATCATTTATAAAACCTGCATGTATTCTCATCCCAAAAATATTAGATTTTAAAAGTGGTACTATAACTCACTTTCACAGATTTTTACTTCGTCGGGAAGTAAGACTTGGCCACTGGTTGATTCACGAACCTATAACAATATACACATATATATCAAAGTATGTTCAAAATATATTTACAACACTTTTAATATATTTTGATCTTTTAAGTTTATTAAGTCAGCTGTCCTCGTTAGTAACCTACAACTAGTTGTCCACAGTTAGATGTACAGAAATAAATCGATAAATATTATCTTGAATCAATCCACGACCCAGTGTATACGTATCTCAGTATTGATCACAACTCAAACTATATATATTTTGGAATCAACCTCAACCCTGTATAGCTAACTCCAACATTCACATATAGAGTGTCTATGGTTGTTCCGAAATATATATAGATGTGTCGACATGATAGGTCAAAACATTGTATACGTGTCTATGGTATCTCAAGATTACATAATATACAATACAAGTTGATTAAGTTATGGTTGGAATAGATTTGTTACCAATTTTCACGTAGCTAAAATGAGAAAAATTATCCAATCTTGTTTTACCCATAACTTCTTCATTTTAAATCCGTTTTGAGATTGCTATGATTTCATATTGAACTCTATTTTATGAATCTAAACAGAAAAAGTATAGGTTTATAGTCTGAAAAATAAGTTACAAGTCATTTTTATAAAGGTAGTCATTTCAGTCGAAAGAACGACGTCTATATGACCATTTTAGAAAACATACTTCCACTTTGAGTTTAACCATAATTTTTGGATATAGTTTCATGTTCATAATAAAAATCATTTTCTCAGAATAACAACTTTTAAATCAAATTTTATCATAGTTTTTAATTAACTAACCCAAAACAGCCCGCGGTGTTACTACGACGGCGTAAATCCGATTTTACGGTGTTTTTCGTGTTTCCAGGTTTTAAATCATTAAGTTAGCATATCATATAGATATAGAATATGTGTTTAGTTGATTTTAAAAGTCAAGTTAGAAGGATTAACTTTTGTTTGCGAACAAGTTTAGAATTAACTAAACTATGTTCTAGTGATTACAAGTTTAAACCTTCGAATAAGATAGCTTTATATGTATGAATCGAATGATGTTATGAACATCATTACTACCTTAAGTTCCTTGGATAAACCTACTGGAAAATAGAAAAATGGATCTAGCTTCAACGGATCCTTGGATGGCTCGAAGTTCTTGAAGCAGAATCATGACACGAAAACAAGTTCAAGTAAGATCATCACTTGAAATAAGATTGTTATAGTTATAGAAATTGAACCAAAGTTTGAATATGATTATTACCTTGTATTAGAATGATAACCTACTGTAAGAAACAAAGATTTCTTGAGGTTTAATGATCACCTTACAAGATTGGAAGTGAGCTAGCAAACTTGAAAGTATTCTTGATTTTATGTAACTAGAACTTGTAGAATTTATGAAGAACACTTAGAACTTGAAGATAGAACTTGAGAGAGATCAATTAGATGAAGAAAATTGAAGAATGAAAGTGTTTGTAGATGTTTTTGGTCGTTGGTGTATGGATTAGATATAAAGGATATGTAATTTTGTTTTCATGTAAATAAGTCATGAATGATTACTCATATTTTTGTAATTTTATGAGATATTTCATGCTAGTTGCCAAATAATAGTTCCCACATGTGTTAGGTGACTCACATGGGCTGCTAAAAGCTGATCATTGGAGTGTATATACCAATAGTACATACATCTAAAAGCTGTGTATTGTACGAGTACGAATACGGGTGCATACGAGTAGAATTGTTGATGAAACTGAACGAGGATGTAATTGTAAGCATTTTTATTAAGTAGAAGTATTTTGATAAGTGTATTGAAGTCTTTCAAAAGTGTATAAATACATATTAAAACACTACATGTATATACATTTTAACTGAGTCGTTAAGTCATCGTTAGTCGTTACATGTAAGTGTTGTTTTGAAACCTTTAGGTTAACGATCTTGTTAAATGTTGTTAACCCAATGTTTATAATATCAAATGAGATTTTAAATTATTATATTATCATGATATTATCATGTATGAATATCTCTTAATATGATATATATATACATTAAATGTCTTTACAACGATAATCGTTACATATATGTCTCGTTTAAAAATCATTAAGTTAGTAGTCTTGTTTTTACATATGTAGTTCATTGTTAATATACTTAATGATATGTTTACTTATCATAGTATCATGTTAACTATATATATATCCATATATATGTCATCATATAGTTTTTACAAGTTTTAACGTTCGTGAATCACCGGTCAACTTGGGTGGTCAATTGTCTATATGAAACCTATTTCAATTAATCGAGTCTTAACAAGTTTGATTGCTTAACATGTTGGAAACACTTAATCATGTAAATAACAATTTCATTTAATATATATATATATAAACATGGAAAAGTTCGGGTCACTTCATGGGCTGACCCGTTCTAACTAGTGATTAGGGCATTTCTTCAGCAGGGTTTTGAATAGCTCCCATGCAGTGTAAAGAGATTCATAATAACTTTGTTTGAAGTTAATGATGTCATTCTTGAGTTTGGTTTTTTTCGAAGGAGGGAAATATTTGGTTAGGAATTTAGTAGCCATCTCTGTCCATGACATAATGGAATCTTTTTCCTGTCCTTCGAACCATGTTTGCGCATGATGAGTGAGAGAATAGGGAAACAAGTATAGCCGGACTATATCCTGTCCTATCCCTGGATGTTTGTAGGAGTTCAAAAGAGATATGAATTTATCAAGGTGAGAGTTAGGATCATCATTCGGTAATCCATCAAACTGAGAACTATTTTCAATGAGTTGTATGATGTGATGTTTTAACTCAAACGAGTGTCCTTGAATCTCTGGGAATCTGATCGATCCTCCTCGACCTTCAATCGAGGGTTAGGTGTTTTCTGCTAAAGTAACGCATAACGCCATTTGATTTCTGATTCGTGCTTCCTTGCGTGCTTTAGAGATTATTGCGTCCGAAACGGACGGTTTTATTTGTGCGGTGTCGTTAGGTCGCAACACGTCAGAATCCATCACCAAAAGGGGAGTACTATTTTAAATTTATATTTAGCGGGGCCTAAATCGTACTACTCCTTATTATGAGTAAGGGAAGTATGACCTAGTGCCGTATTTTTAGGATATCGGTAAAATCGAACCTATATTTAAAGCTTAAGATAATTATAAGGAGAAGGAGTAGTGGTTACCTAATTTTGGGTTTTTCTAGTTTATAACACAGATAAAGTAAATGCAATAAAATTCGTAATTCAGATAAGGTTAAAATAAGTGCATACTATGATTTCACCAGTTATTCTTCCAGGATTATGGAATGCTGGCTCATGAATAGGTAGGGACCTTATATTCATTACACTGGTCCTAAACGCCCCTGTCGTAAGACATGTCACTGGGTAATGCGATAGGCTTGAAGATTCTGAATAGAAAACAACGTCCCTTACCCCCGACGCCCGTTCAGTCTGACTACAAGCATATTCGTTCAGACAGCTCATCCAATTGAGCGACTCGGTTGGGTGACGTATTAACATTCCACAAAGGTCTAAACTTTCTTAAGCATAATAGAATCCAGGGTTTACCGTATCCGAGAGACGTGATGTGTTTCGATGTTTTCATTAATGATTGGGTTTAAAAGATAGTTAGGCCCTTAAAAAGAGTTCAACCATAAAGAACACCATGGCCAAGTCAAGTGGACTTCCATGAACACGTTCGGTTATCCTAACTGTCTAATCCTATATGTGTTTAAACAAACAGTTCCTTAATTAACCAAGAATCCCTCAAGCGGGGTGCAATGCTTGAGACCGCGTTATGGTGAAGTGTACTAATCAGCACTGACCGGGTTCCATGGCCTTACTTAGCAGAGGTACAGCTTACAACAACCGTTGTACTTCAGCATGCATGTACGAAGTTTATATGCTTGGTGACTACACTAGCATGGTCTATGACCGACAATGTACTAAGGGTCTAGTTAGATGTTTCACTATGAAAGAGTCCTCAGTCAGAATCCAAAGCTTGATAGACTTACTACAACCGGTGTGCCTCAGTCGATCTTGCGTTGTATCCGATAGACTTTTCTTACCAAGGGGTGACACAAATATTGTACTCTGAATTGGGGTTTACGACTTCCCAATAACTGAGCCAATAACTACGTTCTATTAGTTGGAAAAGCGATTGAGTTTAAAGCATAATCGGAAAGAATTTCGACAACATACACAAACCATAATATTATTTCGGCATTATAACTTATTACATCATAGCATACACTAAAGATAACTACTCCCTAATAATCATGGCAACAACATTACAAAACATAATGATAGAAGACATTATATAAAGATAAAGGATATAAGTACCAGTAGATTAAATGAGTTCCGAATACAACAGTGACAACTTCAAACTCCAGACCGCTCCTAATACAATCTTCGGCGTTCTTCTCCAGGTACTAGATTTCCCGCACGGAGTTGAAGACCTTGAAAGTATGACTAATATTGTACAAGAGAGAGAAAGAAGTGAATTGAAGTGTGTGTTAAAATGAATGACAAAGACCCTTTAAATAAGCTTGAAGTTTTCCTGCAAACGGCTGGCAGGCCGTTTGGCAAGCCGTTTGCAGAGCCGTTTGATCAGTCAGCCCATTTACCATGGCCGTTTGCCTTGGGCGTGTGGCATGACGTTTGCCATACTGGCAGGCCGTTTGGTAGGCCGTTTGGCAGGCCGTTTGGCAGGCCGTTTGGCTTGCTAAATTGCTGGATCGTAACTTGATTTCTTGTCTTTCACCGTTTTCGCTCTATAATCTTCGTTTTAGCTCCGATTCTCTTGATTCTTTTTACACCGTCTTCGTAATTACTTGATCTTCAATTTTAACCGATGAATCGAATATTTTGCCGATAAAGTTTGAAACTTTATTGTTTTTAGGCCTTAATACTGGGGTGAAAACGTAAGTTTTTAGCCGATATCAGTCGCGAGAAGATCGATTTCGTCCGATGCGGAAAAGACGTCTCGTTCAACAAAATCTTCAAATTCCACCAAAAGTTCAGTTATGAAGGACGGAGAAAAAAGTTTATCTTTTGCGGCTTTTAGAGATGCAGCTTACCTTCAACAAGCTGTGCAAGAGATCCAAATTCTAAATGCGGATACCGGTCGTTTAAAAAAGAAAGACAAAAAATGGTTGGAAAGCTTCAAAGTTGGGTTCGAAAGAAGTTTAGAGATATAATCAAAATTTCATCTTCCAAAGATGAAGTTGAAAATGATAACTACAATAATGACGACAACAATGACGATTAAGCAACTACTTTATGTTTTATTTCAATTTTATCACTTATTAATTTTATGTTATGTTTAAGTTTATGCACTTTCTAATTTTATGTTAAATGTTTTTTTAGATTTATTTCATAATATATAATTTTAATTTTAATTATTAACTCTTTTTTATGTATTATTTTTTATTATAAAAAACAAATAAAAAAGCAAAATAGAAAATCAAAATTAAATTCCACTCATCCTTAGACAACAACCCCCATTAGAGTGCTGGGAGTGGGAGCAAGTCTCCACCCCGTCCCCCATCTCGTCGCACGTCCCACTACTCCCCTCCCCCGTCAGATTGCTTCGTCTCCCGCATGTGAGTTGTAGTGACCTGTCCAAATCCACCTGGACGAATACATTACATCTGGTCCCATTGTGAGGTACTGACCTCTATTATGATATGTTTTACAAACATTGCATTCATTTTTAAAAGACAAACTTATTTAATGATATATGATTTCCATGATATGAATGACTAATCTGTCATTGACCTAATAATAATCTTTTTGAACTCGAATGATTTTGAATGCAACGTCTTTTGAAATATGTCATGAATGACTCCAAGTAATATCTTTAAATTGAGCAAATGCACAGCGGAAGATTTCTTTAATACCTGAGAATAAACATGCTTAAAAGTGTCAACCAAAAGGTTGGTGAGTTCATAGATTTATCATAACAATCATTTCAATAATTTTAATAGACCACAAGATTTCATTTTTGTTCAAAGTGCAGGTCTGCTCACTACTATAAAATCTATTCATATGATGAACACCTGGTAACCGACATTAACAAAATGCATCTAGAATATCCCTATTAAACAGAACCACTCGTCTGTAGAGAAAAAAATCGAAGTACTAAAGCAGTTCAAATTATGTGACTGGGGCTGGTCAGTGCCCGTAGATCTACCTTTAGGATTCGCGTTAATTAGGGTATCGTTCCCTAATTCTTAGGTTACCAAGCTAAATAAACTGGGGTGATATTCGGTATAATAACCTACAGAACTTCTCGTCTGTATAATAATTTATTTGAGGAATGTTTTGCTTGTGTCTATCGCGTTAAACATTTATAAAAGCATTTCATGTATTCTCAGCTCAAAATATATATTGCAAAAGCATTTAAAAGGGAGCAAATGAACTCACGATACGATATTTTGTAGTAAAAATATGCATACGACAGAACTGAACAATGCAGGGTTGGCCTCGAATTCATGAACCTATATCAAGTATATATATTAACACTTATACTTGTAATCGAACAAATTTATATGTTATTAGTGATATAAATGTTATCTTAATGTGTTTCATTAATAATTTAATTAAATATATTTATTTATACACTTTAAATATATAATTATAAAAATATTAATATAGTTTTATTAAGTATATTTTTATATGACTAATTTTTATGGTAATAAAAATAATAATATTTATAGTAATTTTGATAATAATAATAATAATAATAATAATAATAATAATAATAATAATAATAATAATAATAATAATAATAATAATAATAATAATAATAATAATAATAATAATAATAATAATAATAATAATATAGTTATTATAATAATAATGATACTAGTAATAATAATGATACTAGTAATAATAAAAATGATAATAATAATAATGTTAAAAATAATAATATAAATGTTGAAAATAATAATAATAATAATAATAATAATAATAATAATAATAATAATAATAATAATAATAATAATAATAATAATAATCATAATAATCATAATAATAATACTAATAATAATAATTATACCTTAAAGAACAAGCTTTCTAAAATAAAACTGTCACTGCCCGGGCTCGAACCCGCGACCTCTTGCTATCCCAAACCATCCCTTAACCATTTCTCCATTTCTGTTTTTCCTGATTATATTGGTTCCTAAATTTATTTACCCCGTATTATTCTGTTTCCAATTTCATCTTCTTTATCATTTATAATTTTCATATCATGTAATATACATCATCATCATCATAATAAATGCCATCATCATCGTCTTTATCATTATCATACCAACATAATCACTATCATCATCCTCATACGTTATCATTTGTGATTATCATAGCATTTAACATCATCACCATACTATAACCTCATCATTAACATAGTCATTACCTTAATCTAATTATTATCATCTAAGCTTTGTAACAAGTGTGTGTGATAGGTTTAAGCCCATGAAAATTAGAACTCGGCCCAAGTTTGTTAATCCATACGATTGCACTAGTCCAAAAGAAACTCACTCGGCCCAATAACAAGTTGCATCAATCGGCCCAAGTTGTTGAATTATGTAAGCCCAATATATAACCCCTTTAATGAATCGTGATATGTTGGGATTTAAAACAGAAACGAATAGCAGCACAGTACTCCTGGCTTGATGGTTGAGTTCTCGGATAGGAAAACTAATAGGTGGGGTCTTCATGGCCACTTGTGTGCATACTTCCATCATCTCCTTTAATTTAATCTAGCCACTAGTAGTACTTTTGCATTTTTAATTATTCTTAATGTTTACCTTTAATTTTATGTACAACATGATCATTATATTATAATCACCATCATTATCATTCTACTCGTTTCATCATTGATATTGAAACAGATGCAGTAGTAGTTTATCATGGTGATGGTGGTTTTCGAATAAGAATAGAGAGAAAAAAAAGTGGCTGAGGTGGTGGTTTGAGTCGTGACAGAAGACAAGAACAAGAGCAGCAATAATCAAATGTTTTTAAGTGTTATATTGGTAACGGTTTGATAGTATTGTTCAACTGAGAAACCGTAGCCAAGAAGTAGCAGGTGTAGTAAGTTTGGTGGTTTAAGTGGTGTTTTCTTTGTAGCCAATTAGAAGAGAAAGGGAGTGATATATATATAACCCTTTTAGGAATAATTTTCTTTTTTGTGTACAACTTTGTGATTTCTGGTTTAGATTGTTATTGTTGCTGAGCTGTATCCTCCCCCTCAACCTTAGATTCACCTTCACTTTCAGCATGTGTCTTCTTTGTAACCTTAGGCTCCCCCTCAACCTTTGAATCCTTATCAACCCTTGTAAAACCTCCAACTCCTACAATCCAAGGAATCCAGTCACCTGCACCATCATTAACAGATTTAACCCTTTTACCTGGATGCTTTGCAATAAAGGCATTAATTTCATCACGTTTTCTCTTATTCTCCTCCTTTTTAACATCATCCAACTCCTCATCATACATAGGTGGAGGATCAATATGAGTAATATGATCATACACCTTTTCAGACAGATTCTTAATTGACTATACATTTTACCAACAGCTATCTGAGACGACCCGTCCTAATCCATCTGGACGAATACATTACATTTGGTTACATCGCAAGGTACTTGACCTCTATATGATACATTTTACAAACATTGCATTCGTTTTTAAAAGACAAACTTTCTTTACATTGAAAGTTGACAGCATGCATACCATTTCATAATACATCCTACTATAATTGACTTAATAATAATCTTGATGAACTCAACGACTCGAATGCAACGTCTTTTAAAATATTTCATGAATGACTCCAAGTAGTATCTCTAAAATGAGCAAATGCACAGTGGAAGATTTCTTTCATACCTGAGAATAAACATGCTTTCAAGTGTCAACCAAAAGGTTGGTGAGTTCATTAGTTTATCATAAATAATCATTTTTCAATAATATAATAGAACACAAGATTTTCATTTTTCATAAACATAATCCTCAAGCAGAATCCTCTCGTCTGCATTAAGGTAAAAATAATCCTCAAGCAGAATCCTCTCGTCTGCATTAAGGTAAAAATAATCCTCAAGCAGAATCCTCTCGTCTGCATTAAGGTAAAATCATTCATATGGTGAACACCTGGTAACCGACATTAACATAATGCATATAGAATATCCCCAAAACAAAATCCTCTCGTCTGTATAACAGAATCCTCTCGTCTGTATAATAATCAAAGTACTAAAGCATCCGTAATCCGGATGGGGTTTGTTAGGCCCATAGATCTATCTTTAGGATTCGCGTCAATTAGGGGTACTATTCCCTAATTCTTAGGTTACCAAACTAAAGGGGTGATATTCGGTTTCGATAATCCAACCATAGAATGTAGTTTTGAGTACTTATGTCTATTTCATCAAACATTTATAAAAACAGTGCATGTATTCTCAGTCCCAAAAATATATATTGCAAAGGCATTTAAAAAGGGAGCAAATGAAACTCACAATAATGTATTTTGTAGTAAAAATACATATGATGACATTGAACAATGTAGGGTTGGCCTCGGATTCACGAACCTATATCATTCGTATATATATTAATATACATAGTTGTAATCGAACAATATATATATAAATTTATTAGTTGTATACTTCCTATATTAATAATATATATGTTTCATATATTCATTTGGTTATAAAAAATATTAATTTTCGTCATGTTATATGTATTAAATATATTTTTAACACATATATATTTATATTTATATATATATATATATATATATATATATATATATATATATATATATATATATATATCATTTGTATGTTAATAATGGTATTTATAATAAAACCACAATAATATTAATAGTGGTAAAAATGATAGTAATTATGATACTTAATATTACTAATGAGATAATAATATTAATGATTCTATTAATGATAATAATAATGATATTAATAATTATATTTGTAAAATATTAAAAAAAAATTGTTAATAATAGTTATGTTCTCGATTTTAGTAATTTACATAATAATACTCGTGATAATACAAATAATAATACTTATGTTAATATTAATAATTCTATTATTCATAAAAACATACTAATACTAACATTTATGAAAATAATAATAATTTGTATTATTTTCATAATGATAATAATCTTAACCATAATCTTAATGATGATATTAATACTAAAATGATAAGATTACTAATATTAATAATAATGTTATTAATACTTTTTATAATATTATTGATAATGATTATAATACTTGTACCTATAATAATAATAATAATTATTGTAACCTAATAATAACAATAATGGTAATATTACTAATTAGTTTAATGATATGGATAATTATATTAATAATAATAATGTTAATAATAATACCTATGTTATTAATTATAATAGTAATAATAATACTAATAATTATAACTTGTTACCAAGTACTAATATAAATAATAGTCATATCCTAAATCTTTACATAATAATAACAACAATTAATAATAGCACTAGTAATAATAATAATAATAATAATAATAATAATAATAATAATAATAATAATAATAATAATAATAATAATAATAATAATAATAATAATAATAATAATAATAATAATAATAATAATAATAGTAATAGTAATAGTAATTAAAATAAAAATAAAGTGTATACCCTTCTCCAAAAAAGAATTGCCCTTGACGGGACTCGAACCCACGACCTCTCGCAAACACGCAAACACCCTAAACCATGGCTCCAATGATGTCTTTCTGTTCTAATTCTCTGAGTAAATATATATAACCCGTATAACTTATTCCTCTTCTTCTTTAACAATTCAATCGATCTGTAACTCCCTAACTTCAATTTTTATTGTTTAATTTTTAACTTGTACTTGAAACAAGCACGATCCAGGTGAGGGTTTGAAGTGGTTTATAACAGAAAAAGAAATTTAAAATAGCAGTAGCAGCAGAAAGTAATTACTCGATATGAACACAATAAACTCCAACATCAAAGTCAATTTTAAGAGTGTTTCAGACCCCGATCATAACATGAAAAAGATCCTAAATGGTGATTAGAAATTATCTGGATTGTCAATTGTTCCAAAGACTCAGAAATGAATTCGAATTTTGACATGAACTCTTCGGTTGACTTTGAAAAATTAACATTTGACTTAGAAATTGAAACTCGATAGAAAAATTCGAGACTTGAGGTTTTCCATATAGTTTAAATAGAAGATTTCCAACATAACAGCATTTCTACATTTTAAAATTCATTAAGAAATCGATTACTTTGGAAAATCACCCAAGAACAGGGAATGTCTTGCTGTGTTTGATATTTCTGTTTTTAAATTTAGAGAATTGGTAGCTGTAATTCATAATGGGGATGAAGGTTTGAAGAGTTGTATGATTTACAGATAACATTTGAATGATTTAAAGCCAATTGGTGTCGTCAGTTACAGTTCCATCAGGTACGAATGAGAAATAAAAAAAATGAAATCAGATGTTGACCCTCAACAGATTTCGTTTGATACTGAATTGGATTGGGGATAGTAGTACAAATCATATACAGGTTGATAAGGATACGTAATAAACTCAATTTTTTTACTAAGTAATTCCTTCATGATTTTATCAAATTGATAATAATAATTAATATATATACATAATAATAATACCTTTAATAATAATAAATAATAATACTGATAATAATATAAATATATAAAAGATAACTAATTTCTGTTAATACAAATAATAATAAGAATAATAATAGTTATAATAATCAAAATAATACTTAAGAATAATCCTAATGATAATGATATTTAATAACAATAAAAATGTTTATAATATTATTAATGAAAAGAGAAATAATGATTATTAATGTTAAAGGTATCAATAATATCAAGTAATAATTAATATATAACAAGTTACATGTTTTAAATTTTTATTTTAATATATTATATATAATATATATAATAATAACATTACATACATTAATGTTAATATTTACTGATAATAATGCAAGTAATATTAGTATAACATTTATATTTTACTTCCAATTAAATTTAATATAAGTACATTACATATTATTCATTATGTATTATCTAATACTTATATAATAACATTTATTTAATGATTATACATTTTATCAATGTACATAGTGTAATAATCATGTTTATGTATCATTCATATATATATATATATATATATATATATATATATATATATATATATATATATATATATATATATATATATATATATATATATATATGTGTGATACATACTATATATAATTATGTTTTACATATCCAGATTCATTACTTAGATATATGTGTTAATTATATTCATCAAAACAATTTAAACTCAAAGTATAACATTATACATTTAATACTTTATTAATCGTTGACAATTTATGTTTGAAATCATTTAATAACAAATTTTAATTATTTTAATTTTTCTTCCATAATAATTAAATCACTTATCAGTTCTCTACTATATTTATTTTACAATATATGATTATTTATATGTATAGTTAATTATATGTACATTTCTATTTACGTTTATAGGTTCGTGAATCGTCGGGAGTCATCGAAAGTCATATTGAATTCATAAAAATAGTTCAAAAGTTTTGAGACTCAACTTTACAGACTTTGCTTATCATGTCGAAATCATAAAAAGATTTAGTTTAAATTTGGTCGAAAATTCCCGGATCGTCACACTATCTCCATTGAATCTAACCTTCTGTTGATAGTTTGTAAAATAACATTATTAGAACATGAGGTAGTTGCTTGATCTTTCTGTACATGCATCATCACACCTGTCAAATTCCCAACCAACCTCTTTACCTCCTCCAGCTCATTTTTGGTTGCCAAATTATTATTCAAGTTATTAAACCCATCCTACACACCCTTCAGCTTGTCATCAAACTGTGCAGTCCACTTGGTCAAAGTATTAAACATACCAACCAAGTCAACTTGTGCCTCAGGTTGGGGTGGAACATTGGCATTGGGTGATTGTGTTGATTGTGTGTTCTCACCTTTCCCCTATTGAGAAGGATTGGGATCATTAAACACAGAAGGTTTTGGAGCCTATGCCTCACCCTGTGACATGAGATTAGCATTGGCAGCTCTTGCAAGAATGTGTAAGGAGTCATTTGTAGGAGATGAGTGAGTCAGATTTGCATCTGAGGTATTAGTGGGCTTAGGTGAGTTTGGTGGAGCAGTGAATTAGTTTGTTAAGTCCAGGATTGGGATCTCTGCAGTTTGAGCATCTGAGGGGGTTTTCTCAGTGTCAGTAATGCGAGAATCCAGATTAACTATTCAAATAGGTGAAGGCTGGTTTTGACCAATAACTTCCTCACTCCCTAGTAGAGATGAAGAAGCATTGAGTTTAGCATCTAACCTAGTAGACAGATTTGGTTGGGAGTCTATAATGCTTGTTCATCTATGATTTCAAGTATGGTGGTATTCTCTGTATGACCTAGTGAAGTCATAAGGTTGTGTGAGGAGATATTCAATTCTCCAGTAGCAGTGGGTGAGGATGGGTTAGAGTTTGGTGGATGTACCTCACTCATCTCCTCAGTCTGCAAGTTAGTATCCATACCTGAAGGTGTTGTAGAAGAAACACCTTGATCACCTGCAATCGAGGGTGCTGTCGAATCTGCATTATTGGTTGAATGTTCAACTTCTGGTACAGATGAATGAGCCCCTTGACTAGGACTGAGACAGGACCCAGAGTCTGTGAACAGGTCAGAGTCTGATAAATCAGAGTCCGAACTTGCTTCTTCCCCAGATTCAGGTTGTCAATCCTCTGAGGAAGATGACCCAACATTATCTTCTGGTTAATTATTGACTCCAACCCACACCAGCATAGCTGGTGTTAAATCAACCTCAAGAGAGTTAATGGGTAAGTGAAACATTTTACTGCTGCACTCTGGTACTGCCATGAAGTCAAACTCATGATTTAGCCCTGCATACAAAGGTGGAGATATGGCATCCTCAAACATCAGACTCATGAATTTAATGAATGGGACATTATGATCCCTAGTGCTCCTTTCAACAAGCATTAAAAGTTCATTGAAAAATAGATTAGCAAAATCTATATCTCTCCCTGTCACAAAAGCATTAAAAATTTAGATTTCCATCTCATTCATCTCACTTAAACTTCCACTTTTATAACTTAGGCTTCTTAATATATTTGCAATTATAAAACTCCATCTTGAAGAAAACATATTCATTCTAATGGTGCATGTAGTCATAGGTTGACCCACCATTGGAAAACTTTGCTTTGCCTCAGTTTTTTAGGCAAAGGCAACAAAATTATCTCTGGCTGGCAGATTTAAAACACTTCTTAATGATGCTTCAGAAATAGTTAAAGTATTTGCACCATCACCATATGTACCAGTGATGGTTCTAGCTTTAGAGTTACCTCTACATGTATACCAAAATTCTGCAAGTATAGCTGGATACATGTAATCAGGGGTTTTGAAAAATCCTTCTTTGAGAGGATGATTTTGCAAAAACAAAATAAGTTGTTCATATCCTTGATTTTGAAAATCGGAAGGTATATCAATACAAGCCACCCGATTGTTTATAGGCACTTGTACATCCTTACCTCTTTTAATAGGGCGAGCCCTATTTATATTAGCAGTAGGGATAAGAACATAAGGGATGTATTTCACCATTGTGATTAAGAGAAATAAAGATTAGCAGATAGATGAACAGTAAACGAATAACAGATGATCGATTGAATGAAAGAAAATATAGAAGAGTCTGTATAACTTTGATAGCAAAAAGTGTTCTCCAAAGGTTTAACTTATCTATTTATTTTCACGCCCCATCCAAATCCATATGGACGATTACATTACAGTTGATTACATCACGAGGTACTTGACCTCTATATGATACATTTTTACAAACATTGCATTCGTTTTTAAAAGGCAAACTTTCATTTCATCGAAAGTTGACAAGTATGCATACCATTTCATAATATATCCAATCTATAAATGACTTAACAATAGTCTTGTTGAACTCAACGACTCGAATGCAACGTCTTTTAAAATATGTCATGAATGACTCCAAGTAATATCCTTAAAATGAGCTAATGCACAGCGGAAGATTTCTTTAATACCTGAGAATAAACATGCTTTCAAGTGTCAACCAAAAGGCTGGTGAGTTCATTAGTTTTTCATAATTAATCATTTTCAATAATATAATAGACCACAAGATACTCATATTTAGAAAACAATCTGTGCAGGTCTATTCCTGCTGTAAAATCATTCATATGAAGAACACCAGAACCTTTTAAACTACTCACCAACGGTAGCTAATGCATAGTGCAATGACAAAATCATCTCACCGTGGTAGTTAATACAATATAATTCTTACAACGGGGGCTAATGCGTACGCAATGCAAAATCATCCCTCCGAGGGTAGCTGAAACGGGGGCTAATGCGTACGCAATGCAAAATCATCCCTCCGTTACCAACTACAAAGTGGACTATAATACAATACAATACATCGGGGGCTAGTGCGTGCGTGCAATGCAAAATCATCCCGCCAATGATAGTTAAAACGGGAGCTAATGCGTATGCAATGCAAAATCATCTCTTCGTTAACTACTAAATAGAACCTCTGAATCCAAATAATTCTATCATAGAATGTAGTTTTGAATATTTGTGTCTATTTCGTCAATCATTTATAAAAGCAGTTCATGTATTCTCAGTTCAAAAATATATCTCAAAAGCATTTAGGAAGCAGTTATAAAAACAGCGCATGTATTCTCAGTCCCAAAAATGTAAAGAGTAAAAGGGAATCAAATGAACTCACCATACTGTATTTTGTAGTAAAAATACATATGACGATACTGAACAACTGAATAATGCAGGGTTGGCCTCGGATTCACGAACCTATATTATTTGTGTATATATTAATACACATAATTATGATCGAATAAATATATATATATATAACCTATTAATGATATCATTTTTGTATTACTAATATATTTATATTTCGTATATTCTTTTTATATAATAAAATATTTTTTTATGTTATATGTGTTGAATATGTAATTTTATGTATTTTATTTGTTTATCAAAACAGTAGTTCTAACTATTCTAAGGAGAAACGATTTCTCTTTATTCTAGGATAGAGGAATGATTGTCTACGATCAACCTCCCCCGTACCCCACATAGGTGGGACTGGGTATTGTTGTTGTTGTTGTTGTTGTTATGTTAATAATAACTCCATTAGTGATAATAACAATAATATTAATAATGATATTTGTAAGAATATTAATTTTACTGTTTATGATAGTTATGATATTGATTTTAGTAATTACATAATAATGCTACTCGTGATAATATACATATTAATTCTTATGTTAATAATAACTATTCTATTATTTATAAAAAAATACTAATATTATTATTTACGTAAATAATAATAATTTGTATTATTTTCATAATGATAATAATAATAAATCTTTTCATCATAATGATAATAATATTAAAGTCTTAAAATTAAAAATAATGTCATAACTAATACTCCTAATAATAATAATAGATATAATACTAACAATTATGATAATACTAGTAATAATAATGATAATACACTTAATTATAACTATAATCCTAATAATAATAATGATAACTAATTCTTAAATGACAAAATTTATAATAATGAATGCATGAATAATGTTAATAATAATAATAATGATTGTATTACTTATAAATACTAATTCTAATACTAGTAATTCTAATAATAACAATAATCATAATAATCACAACAACAACAACAACAACAACAACAACAACAACAACAACAACAACAACAACAACAACAACAACAATAATAATAGTAATAATAATAATAATAATAATTTTGAAAATGAAAACTACCTTTAAAGCTCTTTTTAAAAAAAATGTAACGAATGAGACTCGAACCCATGACCTCCCGCTCACCCAAACCATCACTTAACCATCCGTCTGATTCTTTCTTTCTGTTTTAATATGGAGCTCGTTTATATTTAACCTGTTATTATTCGATTTAATTTATCTTCTTCTTCTTAATCGGAACAATTTCAACCAGTGCTCAATACTAGTTACCAGGGAATTGTATATTTAATTTTAAGGCTTAAATAAACACAGAATGATTATTAATCGATCAAGTTAATTTACAACAGAAAATAAAACGAAAAAAAATGTTGAAACAGACCATTTAAATACACGTTTCAACTTTAAATCAATTTCGCAATTCAAGAGTGTTTTAGACTGTGAATCCTGAACGAAAAAGATTCCAAATCTTCCATATAAACTATATGAATCATTAATTTGACTCAAATCACTAAAACAAAATCGAATTTTCCCATGAACACCTCGTTTGACTTTCTTAGAACTCAACTTTGACTCAAAAATTGAAATTCGATAGGTTAATTTGGAATCTGAAACTTCACAGATAATTTAAACGTGATATTTCTAACAACACTGCATTAACACTTTTTGAAATTGATTGAAAAATTGATCTTTTTGAAAATCAAACCAAGAACAAAGCAAGGTCTGATCGTTCTTCAAATTTTTTTTTATTTTAACAGTTGAAAGCAAATAAATGAAACGTATAAATTATGATGGGTATTAGAAGGTTGTTTGGATTGCATAACACTGAAAATTGATCACGTATATAAAGGATTTAAGGTCGACGGAATATAAACCAGGAGGAAGAATACAAAAAAAATCAGAAAAAGACCTCAAACTGATTTCGACTTCTTCTGTTATTAAATTCGTGATTAGTACTAAATTAGTTACTGGAATCAATCAGATGCAGTAAGAAAGATACATATAACAAATTTTGTAGACAAGAAGTACATATATGTTTAATCAGGGAATTAAATAAATGAATAAACAGAAAGAGATTGTCAACGAACCTGTTATGAGTCTGTTTCATTCTTTTAATCGTTCTGTAAAGGTATAACAATGATAGTGAAGTGTAACAACTAATTCCTATTTATCTATTTAAAAGATTCGTAAATTTTTTTATAATTAATAAGTATATATATATATATATATATATATATATATATATATATATATATATATATATATATTAATAATGTAAATAATACTAATAATAATTATATTATTGTAAAAAAAAATATTAATAATAATGATAATAATAAGAGTAATAATAATAATAATATGATTATATTAATAATAATGATAATTTAATTTGATAATAATAATCTTATTAATGATACTAAAATAATATTAGTTATAATGATATTAATGATAATGATAATAATAATAACATAATAACTTATACTTTTCTATAATAATATTAATATTAATAATAAAATTATTAATATTAACATTTATAATGAAAGTAAGATTATTAGTATAACTTGTATATTTTAACTTGTAATTAGATTTAATATGTAGAATTTTTATCTTATTAACTATCTAATAATTAATGATATACTATAATAACACATTTTGAATATTTATTACTTACATATTTTAATATATTACGATATACATAAAATCAATAATTATGCATAAAAATCATATATATACATATTTTTAAACTACTATATATATATATATATATATATATATATATATATATATATATATATATATATATATATATATATATATAATTATGTTTTAAATATATAGTAGATAATTATATATGGAAACAAATACACTCAAAGTATAACATTATATATTTAGTACTTTGTTATCATTAACAAATTATGTTCGGAATCATTTATAATCAATATACTCAATATATTTAAAATAACAAGTTTTAGTTATTTTAAGTTATTTTTAATAATAACTGAATCACATAATAGTTCATTAATATAATTAAACTATCATATATAATTATTTATATCTACATTTCTGTTTAAGACCAAAGGTTCGTGAATCATCGGTAATAGTCAAAGGTCACATGATATATGAAACAGTTCAAACTTTTGAGACTCAACATTACAAACTTTGCTTATCGTGTTGAAATCATATAAAGATTAAGTTTAAATTTAGTCAGAAATTTCCGGGTCGTCACATTTATACCCTTCACAAAACCCTAATTTATCTTAATTAAAACGATTTGACCTCAAAGTTACCGTTTGCCCCCCGAAACGAAATTACCGTTTGATATTAATTAAAAGGAAAACTAGCCGTTGTAACAGATTTTTACAAAATTTAATTATTACTAAAACAAAAAAATGTTTTATTTTGCACAAAAGCTTTAAAAAAATAAATGAAAAGAAATGAAAAGAAATAGAGTCTGCAAACAGGTGAATCTGGATGACGTCACCAAGACTCAAAAATACTCATTTTTCAGATTCTTCAGCTAACATTTCTGGAGAAAGATTCAACATGCCTAGCCTTTCCAAAATATAAAAATGACTTTCTTCACTTAAAGGTTTTGTAAAAATATCAGCCAACTGATCATTTGTTCCCACAAACTTTAGCACAACTTTTTCTTTTTCGACACAATCCCTGATGAAGTGATGCCTAATCTCAATGTGTTTAGTTCTTCAATGAAACACGGGATTTTCAGTTATTGCAATAGCACTTTCATTGTCACACATAATAGGATTCTTTATCAAAATCACATCATAATCTGCCAATTGATGTTGCATCCATAACAATTGAGCACAACATCTACCAGCAGCAACATACTCAGCTTCTGCAGTTGAAGTAGCAACAGAATTTTGCTTTTTACTTGACCAACTAACCAATTTTCCTCTCAATAACTGACAACCACCCCAAGTGCTTTTTCTATCCAACTTACATCCTGCATAGTCAGCATCTTTATATCCAATACGATCAAAACCAGAACCCTTGGGATACCACAGACCCAAATTTGGAGTCCCTTTTAAATACCTGAAAATTCTTTTAACAGCCTTATAATGTGAGTCCTTTGGGTTTTCCTGATATCTTGCACATAAACATGTTGCAAACATGATATCAGGTCAGCTAGTAGTTAGATATAATAAAGATCCAATCATACCCCTGTAAGTCTTTTCACACACAGATTTTCCAGATTCATCTTTGCTCAATTTTTCAAACACACTCATTGGAGTTTTCAAAGTAGAACAGTTTCTAAACCCATATTTTTTAATTAAGTTTAAAACATAAGTGCTTTGGTTTATAAAAATTCCCTCAGGATTTTGTTTGACTTGTAAACCCAAAAAGTGATTTAACTTACACAAGTTGCTCATTTTGTATTGCTTAGACATTGTATCAGAAAACCATTTACCCAAATGTGGATTTGTAGACCCAAAAATGATATCATCCACATATATTTGAACAAGTAAGACATCACCTCTATCCTTTTTAATGAATAAGGTTTTGTCTATTGATCCTCTGACAAACTTCTTTGAAAGAAGAAAAGATGTCAAAGTATCATACCAATCCCTTGGTGCTTGTTTTAAACCATACAATGCTTTATCAAGCCTGTAAACATAATCAGAAAACTTTTTACTTACAAAACCTGGAGGTTGTTTGACATACACCTCCTCCCGTAGCTTCCCATTCAAGAATGCACATTTCACATCCATTTGTGATACTTCAAAGTTCATGTGTGATGCATAAGATAAAAAGAGTCTGATTACCTCTATTCTTGCAACAGGAGCAAAAGTCTCATCATAATCAATACCTTCTTCTTGCCTGTAACCTTGAGCAACAAGCCTAGCTTTATTCCTTACAACAATACCATCTTTATCAACCTTATTCATGTAAACCCATCTAGTTCCAATAGCAGACTTTCCTGCAGGCTTAGGTACCAAATTCCACACTTCATTTCTTTCAAACTCCATTAATTCTTCAATCATAGCTTCAACACAGTCATCATCCTTTAAAGCATCATCAACCTTTTTGGGCTCTATGAGAGACAGAAAACTTGTATACAAATTGAAATTAGCAATTGCAGTATCAGACATAGGAGTCTATGAAGTAGAACCTCCTTTTGGTAACCCTTTTGTGTTTACAACATAATCCTCAAGATATCTTGGAGGATTAATAGATCTTTATGATCTTCTTGTACTTTCAGAACCAGAAACCATAGAGACAGTATTTACTTCTTCTTCATCTGAATTTGTTTGAGTGGAAACATCAGCAACTTCTTCTTCTACAGCAGAGGAAATCTCATTTGAAATATTCAAGGAGTCATTAACTTTTTCACAAGTAACTTCATCTTCAGATTCATGATCAGAGAAGTAAGTCTGTAAGCCAGACTCATCAACTTTAGGAGAGAGTTCAAAAAAAAATATTAGAATCTGTATTAGCAGAGATATCTGTAACAACAGAATTCTCATCAAAGGTGATGTGAATAGATTCCTCAATCTTCTTTCTTCTAGAGTTAAAAGCTCTGTAGGCTTTATACACAAATGAATATCCCATGAAAGTGCCTTCATCAGACTTAGGCTCCATTTTACCAAGCAAGTCTCTTTGATTGAGAATATAACATTTACAACCAAAAATTTGAAAACAGTGAACAGTAGAAACTTTCTTGTTATAAAGCTCATAAGGAGTCTTTCCATGCTTTTTAACAATAATAGATCTATTTTGAGTATAACAAGCAGTATTTACTGCTTCTGCCCAAAACCTGATAGCCACATTTGCATGACACAACATAGTCCTTGCAGCTTCAATTAGTGTCCTATTTCTCCTTTCAGCAACACCATTTTGTTGTGGTGTTCTAACAGCAGAAAAATTTTGACCAATACCAACACTTTCACAAAAATCAACAAGAGTAGGATTCTTGAACTCTGTTCCATGATCACTTCTTAATTGCTTGACCAACTTGCCTTTTAGCACCTGCTCCTTCTTAATCAAGTTAATGATTTCTTCAGGTGCATCACTTTTAGCATATAAGAAAATTACCCATGTATACCTAGAGTATTCATCAACGATCACCAGAGTATACTTCTTACCACTCAGACTACCAATATTCATGGGTCCAAAGAGGTCCATATGAAGCATATGAAGTGGTTAATCAATTGTAGCTAGAGTCTGAGTGAAAATGGGCTTTGGTTTGTTTACCCTTAACACAAGCAGAGCATACTTTATCCTTCTTGAAGGAGAGCTGTGGCAGTCCTCTTACCAACCCCTTTTTAGACAATTCATTTATGTTTTTGAAATTTAAATGAGAAAGCCTTCTATGCCATAACCAATTCAACTCAGGAACAGTTTGTGAATAAAGACAAGTATCAATAACAGAATCTGTAGCATCAAGATCAACAACATAAACATTCTATTGTCTCCAAGCAACCAAGATAGGTTTTCCTTTAGGATCATAGATGATTCTAGCATTTTTCCTTATCCTTATCTCACATTCTTCATCAGAAACTTGACTCACACTCAACAGGTTATGCATCAAACCTTTTACAAGAGCAACTCTTTTTAAAGAAACACCACCAGCTTTGACAGAACCATATCTAATAGTCTTACCAACAGAATTATCCCCATATCTAACAGAGGGACCTTTTTCTTCTACAAACCCTTCAAGATGCTCCTTGCATCATGTCATGTGTCTTGAGCATCCACTATCTAAAAACTATTTTCTTTCATTCTGCACAAGACATAAAAACAACAAACATTAGTTACCTTTGGGAACCCACTTTACAGTGGGTTCACATGAAGAGCTTTTTACTCTCCAAACAAATGGTTTATTATTTATCCAAACAATTTTCTCTTTACATTGATTCTGAATATTTGACCATTGTTTGTCTAACTTCATCCATTTTTAACCTTTTCAGGACTCTTGGGTTTGTCTGACACAGTTTTAACTTTAGGTTTATCTTTTAGTTTTTTGCAGAGTTTTGAAATCCTCCTTTTTAGTTTAGTAATAGCTTTGACTTCAAAACACTTTTGTTTTTCACTTTTAAAATCATGTGTTATATCTGAGATCACAGTATCAATTTTTTTGACTGAGTCTAAATTAGATTCTGATGATTCAGACTCTGAATTTGAGTCTGTAACTTCAGATTTTGATATAGTCTCAGTGCTATAAATTAATCCTGATTCTGGTCTAACAAAAGCATTTGTTAAGTATTGCTTATCACCATCAACCTTAAGAAAAGTATTATGTAAAATCACTTGCTTAAATTTATTTGGATCCTTTTCAATTCCAGTATCGTTCTTAAGATCAAAACCTACACCAAGCACAACCTTAATATCTGCAGGTATTTGCCTAGCTATAGCATCAGAATTTTTCTTAGATGATACACACCAAGATTTACAAATCTTTTCATACTTATTTGCTCTTTCTCTAATTTTCCTTTTCTCATCATCAAATCTTATAATCTCCTTATTAAAACTAGATTTGTATGCTACCAATTCAATTATACATTGCTTAGTTTTAGTTATGTGTAAATCTTTCTCTCTAACTATGGCTTTAAGGTCTTTTAGTTCAGATTTTAACCTTTTATTTTCATCTAGGCAGGATTTAAAGTCATTCAACAAATACTAAAACATGCTTATTTTTTCATTATCAACATAGTGAACAAAATTTTGTACCTTATAGGTAGTAGATTTATCACTATTTGATTGACTATTAAGTTTCTCAGCAATTTTCAAGTCAGCTTCAAATTGACTAGGTGACTTCTCTTGCTCAATAACTGCCATCAAACATTTGTCTTCATTTTCATCAGATGATGAATCTTCATCATCCCAAGTTTCTGTGTAGAGAGTCTTCTCAGCCTTTCTTACCACAGGCTTTACCCCTTCCTTCTTCAGGCTCTTGTATTTTTGCTTGTACTTCTTTGCTTTTTCCAAATACTTACCAGAGTCTGAACTAGAATCAACCTTAGACCAACACTCAGCAGTAATGTGACCAACCTTTCCACACTTAAAACAGGTAGCCTTCTTGGGATTAAAAGAACTTATTCCTTTCCTAGGACCAAACTTTTTCTTTTCAATCCTTTGAGTAAGAAGAGCCATCTGTTCTTCAAGCACTTGAACCTCTTCATCCTCTGAAGAGTCATCACTTTCTTCATCAGATTCTGAAAGGACCCGTTCATATACATTATAAACGATTCACAATAGTTGATTACATCGCGAGGTATTTGACCTCTATATGATACATTTTACAAACATTGCATTCATTTTTAAAAGACAAACTTTCTTTACAACGAAAGTTGATGGCATGCACACCATTTCATAATACATCCAACTATAATTGGCTTAATAATAATCTTGATGAACTCAATAACTCGAATGCAACGTCTTTCAAAATATGCCATGAATGACTCCAAGTAATATCCTTAAAATGAGCTAATGCACAGCGGAAGATTTCTTTAATACCTGAGAATAAACATGCTTTAAAGTGTCAACCAAAAGGTTGGTGAGTTCATAGGTTTATCATAACAATCATTTCAATATATTAATAGACCACAAGATTTCCATTTATAAATATATGTACACTCGCAAGTGTATAAAAGTATTCTATAAGTTGTAGGCACCCGGTAACAAGCCTTAACGTTCATGTTTTACTCTCTGAAGTACACCAGATCAGGTGTGTTTAAAATAACCTCGAAGTACTAAAGCATCCCATAGTCAAGATGGGGTTTGTCAGGCCCAATAGATCTATCTTTAGGATTCGCGCTTATCGTACATAGACAAGTAGTTTAATGTTACCAAGCTAAGGGTATATTTCTGGTTTAAACCCACATAAAATTAGTTTTAGTACTTGTGCCTACTTCGTAAAACATTTATAAAACAGCGCATGTATTCTCAGCCCAAAAATATAAATTGCAAAAGCATTAAAAAGGGAGCAAATGAAACTCACAATACTGTATTTCGTAGCAATTATGTATATGATGGCACTGAACAAGTGCAGGGTTTGTCTCGGATTCACGAACGTATCAATATTGTGATTCAATATTGCAGGAAAGTACGTAGACGCAACGAAAATGATAAACGTTAGGTTGACCTCACGAGCAATACCCCCAATTAATACCCATAACCTCCATAGCTATAACCCATAATTTCCTTAGCTCTATCCCGTTTGAAAACTTATTTTGAAATCGTCTGAGTATAACTTTGTCGTTGTATTTTATGTATACTAATAATATCTTGAAATAATACAAAGAAAATATATACATGTAATTCGATTGAGAGAGTTTAGAGAAATATATTTTCAAGTTTCTATGAAAAAATGAAACCTATTGAATTCTATTTATAATAGATTTTTGAATTATTAAAGTAATTATTAAAGTATGAATTATTAAAGTGAATTATTAAAGTATGAATTATTAAAGTGATTTATTAAAGTGAATTATTAAAGTATGAATTATTAAAGTGAATTATTAAAGTATGAATTATTAAAGTGAATTATTAAAGTGAATTATTAAAGTATGAATTATTAAAGTGGATTATTAAAGTATGAATTATTAAAGTGAATTATTAAAGTATGAATTATTAAAGTTAAAGTAAAGTAAAAGTAAAGTAAAGGTAAAGTTAAAGTATAGTAAAAGTATAAAAACTATGTATGTATAATACGCGTATAAATATATATAATATTAATTTAAATCGTTATATATATTTAATGAAATAAAATATAAATGTCATTATATTTATTATACTGGTTAAGTAATAAATTGTCAAAAGTGATTCTAGATATTTATAAAAGTTATATACGTTTTAATAATAAAGTTCTTTTTAAACTGAAAACGTCTTTGTACGTTTGAAAATAGATTAATAGAATATTATGGAAACCAATTATCCACTAACTTTTGTCTAACTTTCGTAAATGACACTTTTTGTTTTTATTTATAAATAGCTTTACAAATTATTCTGAATATCGTTAAGAGGAATAGATTTTCTCAAATCATAGTGGACCTCTCAACAGAGACTTGTAATCATAATTCAATGTTTTTGATAATTCAATCATTTAATATATTTTTTTTAATTTCGTCAAAAATCATATTGAAACAAATACGTTCGTGTACAGTATTATACGTTTAATACTTTATTAATATTCTCAAGTTATAATATATATATACATATACATATCTATTTATATATAACGGTTCGTGAATCGTCGAAATTTGGTCGAGGTTATAATGAATGTATGAACACAGTTTAAAATTCTTGAGATTTAACTTAACAAACTTTGCTTATCGTGTCGGAATAATATAAAGATTAAAGTTTAAATTTGGTCGGAAATTTTCGGGTCGTCACAGTACCTACCCGTTAAAGAAATTTCGTCCTGAAATTTGATCGAGGTCGTCATGGCTAACAATAAGAATGTTATTATGATGAATATAAGTTGATTCATAGGGTTTTATCATGATTGAGAAATATGGATAAAATAATTCGATTACTCGAAACGTATGAGTGAAGCTATCATAAAAGAGTGAAATGAGAAAATAGGGATTCGTCTTATATTTTGACATCATCACGGTTGATCTCCGAATTAAAGAAAATCTTTGTAATCTATATAGGATTTGATTCTTCGGTGATTAAGGAAATTATGATCATCTTCGATTTAATGCGATGATTCATCTCGATTTTTCTGTCGGATATTTCACTATAAATCCACCTCTTTCATTTCCTTTTAATTCACACCTTCTATTCTTTCTCCCTCAATTCTTACTTTAAGATTATTTGTCAATACGCTTCATCCAGTGCTGATTCTCGATATACTCCTCACTTTCATATCTGTCGCTCTTCTTTTTCATCTGCCTCTGGAAGAATCTATTTACTTCTACTATACTCTTGATTTATAGTATTTTTAGTTCTCCCGTGTCTTTATATTGCTATATGCATTGATATATACGGTTTGTGATTTCTGGGTTGTTGTTGGGTTTTATATCTTCCCTTATATTTCAAAGTCCTTGCTTCTTCTATAATCATTGTCATCCACAGTTAATGCTCTCTTCTATTTGCTATGATTTATACTCCCATTTCTATTTCGGAGCTTTGTCCTTTCGTTTCTTCTTCTTGCGATTAAGAACCGCTTGTAATGGTCCAGAATTCGCAGATATAAATTTCAGAATGAACATTGTTAATGTTCTAGGAAGGAAATTGTAATGGCACGATCTTGACTTGTCAAATTACCAGAATACCTCGGAAAAGGCCGAATCATCAAGAAATATTTTCTTGATATTTAGAGATCAAAGAGAATACAAGAGTCGTGTAACATAGCACATGATGACGTTATGATCTGTGAATCATCATTTTCCATTTAGAAACTCAGCTTGAATTACTGTAATATAATCACGTTGATCAAGTGTCATTATATTATACTAATTCGTGCTTCAGCTCCCAACACTTCTTCAAGAATATTCCTATTTTAAACTTGAATGTTTCAGAATTTAGAAACTAAAATAGTTTCTTTTATGATATAATATAGATAGCGCGAAGAGGTAAATGATTTCAAATAAGAATAATTATAGAAATATCTTCAGAAGTATGGATGATATTTATAATGAAAGATACGATGATATCTTAGAATGTCTAATATCAGAGGATGATGAAGGATATTATCCGCAGGGATTTAGAGTCAGGAGCAAGGTATTCGTTAATGACTTCAGCAAGTACTGAATCATTTGGATTCTTTGAAGGCAGGTTCAGCCTTTGTGATTTGTCCACAGCCTCCTTCATACTTTGCTCAATCCGTTTTCCAGTTCCAAAGCTTCTCTTTTTCTGAGCTTTACCAATATACTATCCTTTATCATCCAACTTTTTACTGTTAAGGTCGTTTACAGTTTTTGCTGCTTCATCAGCATTTTTCAAAATTTCGGGAACTAGTTCGCAGTTTAGGGTGTTTTTCAGAAATTTCTCATTCAAAGAATGTAAGTCTTGGAGGTAGACATTGTGTGTATATGTAATTGTTGATGTAGACATACTGATTGCTGATTCTCAATAATTGGTATGGCAATTCTTGTTATAAGGTACGAATGAGTATATGATAGGGTTTCGATAATTATAATGATTTTTTTTTTTTTTGAAAGTCAAATATCAGTGAAGTTGTTGGTAAGTTTATTGCTAATGTGGTGAATATAAACGATTCCCCCGGTAATGTTGGCGAAAGGGAAACGTATCTATCGAGGTTATAATAAGACTGTTTTGATTGAGAAGTCGAAGTTGACTTGCTGGAGCTGTGTCAAAACTGTCTATTTTGAAACGGAATTGAAAAGTTATTTTAGCTAGTAAATGCCAAAGTGTGACGATCGCTCCAAATCCATATGGACGAACACGTCATTCATTGATTTCATTGCGAGGTATTTGACCTCTATGTGATACGTTTTGTAACATTGCATTCGTTTGAAAAGGTATTTCATAAATGAATATATAAATTCCAGGTTTTTTTTTACATCTGATGATTCCTACGTATAGACACTCACCATTTAAATGGTTTACAATAATACATCTGTTGACAATACAGTCAAAATAAGATACATGGTAATGGTTTGATGAATGCAAGTTTCTTGTATATAGCATGTATGACTCCAAGCACATAACTTGTATCACGTATGAGCAAACAGCGGAAGACTTCTAGAAACCTGAGAATAAACATGCTTCAAGTGTCAACACAAAGGTTGGTGAGTTCATAGTTTTAATGTTTCGTATAATCTGTATATAAAGGTGGATCACAAGATTTCAGTTGTTTCATCCAGAAACGTTTATCAAAATATTCTACAAGATTGAGTACCCTGGTAACTAAACTTAACGTATATATAATCTGTACCCTTTGTATAATCATCTTAATAATACACGCAAACCAACGTGTACGCTTCTCAAATAGCATACGTCCGTTAAAAGGCTAGTGCTCTAGCTCGGACGGGGATATCAAGCCCTATGGATCCATATACTACTACTCGCGCCCACCAGTTCTTATAACTGGCAGTTACTAGTTACCAAAGCTAAGGGATTTTCGGTTCAAACTCAGTGTAGAATTTAGTATGTACTTGTATCCATTGTGTTTAAAATAAAGTGCATGTATTCTCAGCCCAAAAATATAGATTGCAAAAGCAATTAAAAAGGGAGCAAATGAAACTCACGCATATAAATATTGTATATCGGTTAATAAAGCATTTGCATGTATTCTCAGCCCAAAAATATATTGAGTAAAAGGGATCATATGAAACTCACTGTTTAATATTGATATACAATATTGCAGGAAAGCACGTAGACGCATCGGAGATGATAAACACGAGGTTTGATTCACAAAAATACCCCCGAACATTACCCATAATTTCCTTGGCAATAACCCATATTTTCCTTAGCTCTAGCTCGCTCGGAAACTCGTTTTGAAAATTACTTGGACAGCACTCCGTCGTAATATTTTTTGTACATTATTATTTTTGTATCGCAAAAATAATAACACTAATAATAATAAAAATAATAAGATTAATAATAATCTTAATAATAATAATAATAATAATAATAATAATAATAAATAATATTACGGAGTATATATATATTTGTGTATGTGTGTGATTTAAATCGAGCGAAAACACTGAAATTTATAGATGTGGCCTGAAATCTGGAGTCATGCGACTCGCATGGAAATGGCCTTCTGGCCATGCGACTCGCATGAGGACCAGGGACAGCTCACATTGTTTTGGCTCCTAGCTTGTCGACATAATATAAAATAAATATAAATATATAAATAATTAATATAATTATTTATATATTATATTTTATTCTTGTGCATAGTAGACTAGATATTTTTGGTCCGTTGCGTCGGGCGTTTCTTCTTGACTCGGGTCCCGGTTCCGGATTTTCAGACGTCCTTGCGTACTATTTTATATCGTGTACTTTGCGTTCCGCAACTTGTACTCTTGTCATTTTTTAGACGTTCTTCATCAATAATTTGAACCTTTTTAATTGTATCTTGTACATTTGAGCATTTTGGACCTTTCCGTCTTCAATTCTTCGTTTTCGCCTTTTGTCTTCGCACTTATTAAATATAAACGAATATTACTTGAATATGGAACAATTACAACTAAAATCCTGTCTTTCTTGGGGGATAATGCTATGAAATATGTGTTCCTTTTTAGCCTTATCAATAGCCTTAAATTATCCCTTAATTATATCACTCAAAGTGTATCTTAAACTTTCGAGTGTTTTGGTCATTTACTTCTATAAATCATCGTCTCGCTATTTGTTAAAATACATTTTTATAATAGCATTTACTGTAGCAAAGTCAAATTTTACTGTAGCAATTCACTGTAGCAAAGTCAATTTCACTGTAGCAAATAGTGATTTTCGAAAACACTGTAGCATTTTGAGTAATGTGGCAATTTGAAAACACTGTAACAAATTAGTGTTTAACTGGTTCATCTTAAACGCTTTAGTTAACTTATCTAAATATCAATTGAATCAATAAACGAATGTTACTATCGTTTATTATATATATGTATATATCTTTTTAATATACATAAATCAGTTTTTAAATACACATTGGAAGTTATTTATAAATAAATTTTAATAATAAATATTTCAACTTATCATATACATTCAAATAGATATTTAAACCAATAAGTTTAATGTACGGTATCAAACAATTAATACATTGTTACCTTTTCATGTTATAGTATATATGTATCTATTTACATATAATTGTTCTCGAATCGTCGAAAATAACCGAAGGGTATTTAAATATATAAAAGTAGTTCAAAAATTTTGAGATTCAGTTTTACAGATTTTGCTTATCGTGTCGAAAATGTTAATCATATAAAGATTAAGTTTAAATTTGGTCAGAAATTTCCGGGTCATCACAGTACCTACCCATTAAAGAAATTTCGTCCCGAAATTTGAGTGAGGTCGTCATGGCTAACAATAAAAATGTTTTCATGACGAATATGAGTTGATAAATAGAATTTTATTACCGTTGAGTAATATGGATAAAACAATCCAATTACTCAGAGCTTAAAAGAGAAGTTATCGTAATCAAGTGAAATGGAGAATAGAGATGCGTCTTATCTCTTGATGTAGTAACGATTGATTTCCGGATTTTAAGGAATAGAAAATCTTCATAATTTAAATAAGATTTGATTTTTCGGAATTTGCGGAAATTAGGATTTTCTTTGATTAAATGCGTAATCTGACTCTATTACTGCGTCCGATATTTTGCTATAAATTGACCTCTTCCGTTTCATTTATTTTCAACACTCCTATAATTTTCTTTATTATTTCATACATCCCAATAGATTGTGAAAATGCTTAATCCAGTACTGATTCTTGATATTTTCCTGGCTATCGTATCCTTCATTCTTCTTTTTCATCTGCCACCAGAGGAAGTTATTTTCTTCTACTATTACCTTGGGGTTATAGTGTTTTTCATTCTCCCGTGTCTTTATATTGCTATACGCATTGATATACACGGTTTGTAATTTCGGGGTTGTTTTCGGGCTTTATATTTTCCATTATATTTCGGAGCTTCATGCTTTCGTTTTCTTTTCCCGACTTTAAGTCAAGCGAATAATGGTCCAAAATTCGTAGGTATGGATTTTGAAATGAACATAATTAATATTCTAAGAAAGAAACGGTAATGGCACAATCTGACTTGTCAAATTACCAGAATACCTCGAAAAAGACCTAATCATCAAGAAAAATATTTTCTTGATATGTTTAGAGGTTAAATAGAATGAAAGAGTTATGTAACATGGTTCATGATGAGGGTGTGACCTGTGAACCTTTATCACGTTCCATTAGAAACTCAGCATGACTTACTGTAATATAATCACGTTGATCAAGTGTCATTATATTATACTAATTCATGCTTCAGTTCCCAACACTACTTCAAAAACATCCATTTTTCAAAATTTTCAGAAATTAGAAACTAAAATAGTTTCTTTTATGATGTAACACATATAGCGTGAAGAGATAAATAATTTCGGATGATAATAGTTATGAAGATATCTTCAGAAATATCGAAGATATTTATAATGAAAGATATGATAATATCTTAGAATTTCTAATATCGAAAGATGATGAAGAATATTGTCCGTAGGGGTTTAGTATCAGGAGTAAGGTATTCGTTAATGACTTCAGCAGATACTGAATCATTTGTATTCTTTGAAGGCAGGTTTGGTCTTTGTGATTTATCCACAACCCTCCTTCATACTTTGCTCAATCCGTTTTCCAGTTTCAAACCTTCTCTTTTTCTCGGCTTTACCACCATATTATTCTTTATCATCAAACTTTTGACTGTTAAGGTCGTTTACAGTTTTTGCTGCTTCATCAGCATTGTTCCAATTTCAGAGAACTAGTTTCATAGTTTGGGGTATTTTTCAAAAACTTCACATTCGAAGTATGTAATTCGAGGAGGTAGATGTTATATGTACACATATAACTGTTGGCGTAGACGTGCTGCAAGATTTCAAAATACTGATTGCAAATTCCCGATAGTTGGAATGGCAACTATTGTTACAAGATGTGGATGAGTACATGATAGGGTTTCAATGTATATATAGTGATTTCCGGAGAGTTTCAAATAGCAGAGTGACGGAGTCGCTGGTACATTTACTGCTAATATGGTGGAACATAAAAGGTTCCCCAGTAACAAAAACGTATATGCCAAAGTTATAAGTCTGAAAGGTCGTCGTTGACTAGTTGAATGGGTGATAATACTGGATACTTTTAAAAAGGAATTGCAAGGTTACTTTCAGTAATAATAATGCCGAAGGATTTATCACAGATACGTGTTAAAGTTTTACTTAGGTTTCGAGAGCTTTCCAGATATATGATTATAAGTACAAATCTTTCTTCTCGTAGATATCGTGTAGTTGGTTTGTCTTCTCGTTTGTTCATTAGTTGAAGTGTTTCCAAGAATTTCGATGGGTTTGAACGCAAAATATAATCATATGATGTTCTAGTACTGTTCTGAATTCAAAGCATGGGTTTCGAAGCATGGTTTTGAAAGATGTAGGAATCTAAGAGTGATGTTTTTCGTTTAATCTTGACTTGGATTCTGATCTATCGAAATTAGAATATGAAATTGAATGAAAATGGTTATTCTGCGATGAACAGATACGTATATCTATAGGTTTGAGCAGTATAGTTAATGATTGCTGAATCAGAATTGAAGAATGTATAGTGTAACATATTAATGTGGAATTTATATATTTCTAGGGTATTACCTACCCGTTAAAATATTCTCATCATTAACAGTTTGTACAAAAGGATTTTCAATTACAATCTTTATGAAAATATATGTATGTATATTTCCTTCAGATGTAATATAGATTTAATGAGTTATTAAACTCATTTGATTTTCGGTTGGAACTAGAAACGAATAATCTCTTCTATATTAAAGATTACATAATCGTCGCAGGATATTTCTCCAATGAAGTTATGAATTAATACTTCATCGTTTATGGTTATTAGTATTCTTCGGTGCCTACGGTGCGTATGAGGTTGATACTCGTGGGACAGATTATGAGGTTAAGGTTTACGGTGCGGATGTTGTTGTTGGTGGTGCTGGTACTGTTATTGGTTGTGCTGCTGGATCTGGTGGTGCTACCGGTGCTGCCTGTGATGCCTGCAAATTGTGCATCATATTCTCCAAAGCCACAACTCGAGCGCGAAGCTCGTTAACTTCTTCTATTATTCCGGGATGATTGGCGGTTGGTACGAGAGGATGAATAAAGTTTAAAATTCTAGTTATCATATAATCGTTGCGAAATATCCTGGAAATTAGGGTAAAGATAGTGTTTCGAACGGGTTCGCCGGTAAGTGCCTCAGGTTCCTCACCAAGAGGTGAATTCGGTTGGTGGAAAGGATCGCCTTCCTCTTGTCTCCATTGATTAAGTTGATTACGAACCCATCCCCAATTCATCCAGAATTGGTGATGACTGATTGGTTGATTCATTCCGGTTACACTGCTTTCGGAACTCAGGTGGAAATTCATATCGGAATCCGAAGAACTCGAATTACTTGCAGAATTCATCTTACACGGTTAGATAAATAATTTTCGATGTGAAATGATTTTCGGATATCGGATGATATTTTAATTACATAGAATACCTTTATATAGTACAAAGGATCCGTAAATTATGGAGAAACTTTCGGAAACTGTCAAGTAAAGGTAACAGTAACAGATACGCTAAGATATTCATTTTGTCTATACACTAGTCATGCAATCCATGCAATAAGGTGTGTCTAGACTACAAATGATAAGCAGGTAATTTTCCACACAAGGAATGATAAGCAGGTAATTTCTAACAAAAAAATTATAAGCAACAACTTTTATCATGCAGACATGGTCGAAGTCCAGACTCACTAATGTATCCTAACAATAACCGGTTAGACACACTAATGCAAATTCTGGTTCGCTAAGACCAACGCTCTGATACCAACTGTGACGATCGCTCCAAATCCATATGGACGAACACGTCATTCATTGATTTCATTGCGAGGTATTTGACCTCTATGTGATACGTTTTGTAACATTGCATTCGTTTGAAAAGGTATTTCATAAATGAATATATAAATTCCAGGTTTTTTTTTACATCTGATGATTCCTACGTATAGACAATCACCATTTAAATGGTTTACAATAATACATCTGTTGACAATACAGTCAAAATAAGATACATGGTAATGGTTTGATGAATGCAAGTTTCTTGTATATAGCATGTATGACTCCAAGCACATAACTTGTATCACGTATGAGCAAACAGCGGAAGACTTCTAGAAACCTGAGAATAAACATGCTTCAAGTGTCAACACAAAGGTTGGTGAGTTCATAGTTTTAATGTTTCGTATAATCTGTATATAAAGGTGGATCACAAGATTTCAGTTGTTTCATCCAGAAACGTTTATCAAAATATTCTACAAGATTGAGTACCCTGGTAACTAAACTTAACGTATATATAATCTGTACCCTTTGTATAATCATCTTAATAATACACGCAAACCAACGTGTACGCTTCTCAAATAGCATACGTCCGTTAAAAGGCTAGTGCTCTAGCTCGGACGGGGATATCAAGCCCTATGGATCCATATACTACTACTCGCGCCCACCAGTTCTTATAACTGGCAGTTACTAGTTACCAAAGCTAAGGGATTTTCGGTTCAAACTCAGTGTAGAATTTAGTATGTACTTGTATCCATTGTGTTTAAAATAAAGTGCATGTATTCTCAGCCCAAAAATATAGATTGCAAAAGCAATTAAAAAGGGAGCAAATGAAACTCACGCATATAAATATTGTATATCGGTTAATAAAGCATTTGCATGTATTCTCAGCCCAAAAATATATTGAGTAAAAGGGATCATATGAAACTCACTGTTTAATATTGATATACAATATTGCAGGAAAGCACGTAGACGCATCGGAGATGATAAACACGAGGTTTGATTCACAAAAATACCCCCGAACATTACCCATAATTTCCTTGGCAATAACCCATATTTTCCTTAGCTCTAGCTCGCTCGGAAACTCGTTTTGAAAATTACTTGGACAGCACTCCGTCGTAATATTTTTTGTACATTATTATTTTTGTATCGCAAAAATAATAACACTAATAATAATAAAAATAATAAGATTAATAATAATCTTAATAATAATAATAATAATAATAATAATAATAATAATAAATAATATTACGGAGTATATATATATTTGTGTATGTGTGTGATTTAAATCGAGCGAAAACACTGAAATTTATAGATGTGGCCTGAAATCTGGAGTCATGCGACTCGCATGGAAATGGCCTTCTGGCCATGCGACTCGCATGAGGACCAGGGACAGCTCACATTGTTTTGGCTCCTAGCTTGTCGACATAATATAAAATAAATATAAATATATAAATAATTAATATAATTATTTATATATTATATTTTATTCTTGTGCATAGTAGACTAGATATTTTTGGTCCGTTGCGTCGGGCGTTTCTTCTTGACTCGGGTCCCGGTTCCGGATTTTCAGACGTCCTTGCGTACTATTTTATATCGTGTACTTTGCGTTCCGCAACTTGTACTCTTGTCATTTTTTAGACGTTCTTCATCAATAATTTGAACCTTTTTAATTGTATCTTGTACATTTGAGCATTTTGGACCTTTCCGTCTTCAATTCTTCGTTTTCGCCTTTTGTCTTCGCACTTATTAAATATAAACGAATATTACTTGAATATGGAACAATTACAACTAAAATCCTGTCTTTCTTGGGGGATAATGCTATGAAATATGTGTTCCTTTTTAGCCTTATCAATAGCCTTAAATTATCCCTTAATTATATCACTCAAAGTGTATCTTAAACTTTCGAGTGTTTTGGTCATTTACTTCTATAAATCATCGTCTCGCTATTTGTTAAAATACATTTTTATAATAGCGTTTACTGTAGCAAAGTCAAATTTTACTGTAGCAATTCACTGTAGCAAAGTCAATTTCACTGTAGCAAATAGTGATTTTCGAAAACACTGTAGCATTTTGAGTAATGTGGCAATTTGAAAACACTGTAACAAATTAGTGTTTAACTGGTTCATCTTAAACGCTTTAGTTAACTTATCTAAATATCAATTGAATCAATAAATGAATGTTACTATCGTTTATTATATATATGTATATATCTTTTTAATATACATAAATCAGTTTTTAAATACACATTGGAAGTTATTTATAAATAAATTTTAATAATAAATATTTCAACTTATCATATACATTCAAATAGATATTTAAACCAATAAGTTTAATGTACGGTATCAAACAATTAATACATTGTTACCTTTTCATGTTATAGTATATATGTATCTATTTACATATAATTGTTCTCGAATCGTCGAAAATAACCGAAGGGTATTTAAATATATAAAAGTAGTTCAAAAATTTTGAGATTCAGTTTTACAGACTTTGCTTATCGTGTCGAAAATGTTAATCATACAAAGATTAAGTTTAAATTTGGTCAGAAATTTCCGGGTCATCACACAAAGGGTCTAACACGGATACGTGTTGAACTATGACTTGGGTTTTGAGAGTTTTTCAGGTGTATAACTGTGGGTAACATGTGGTTGGATCATCATCTCGATTATTCCTTAGTTGAAGTGTCTTCAGGAATTTCGTAGGGTTTGAGCACATATTGTAATCGTTAATACATATGATGTTCTAACACAGTTTTGAAGTCAAAGTATAGCTTTGAAATATATAGGAATCTAAGAGTGATGATACTGGTTATATTTCGAATTGAATTATGCGATTTCAAAATCAGAATATGTAATTGAATTTGAATGAGTATGATTGTTTTGATTTATATGAAAGAATGGATACTGTTGTTAAAGTAGGGAGTATAGTTGATGATTGCTGAATCAGTTTCGAAAAATGTAATATATTAATTGTGAATTTATATATCTCTCGGATATTACCTACCCGTTAAAAAATTTTCACAATTAATATTTTGTACAAAAGAAGTTTATTACAGTCTTTATGAAAATATATGTGTATATTTTCTTTAGATGTAATATAGATTTAATGAGTTAATATTAAATTAAACTCATTTGTTTTATGGTTGGAACTAGAATTGAGTAATCCCTAAAACTTTATAAATTGCATAAGTATTTCTTCAATAATATTGAAATTATGAATCATTACTTTGTTATTTGTTGGTTTTCGTGAAATTCTTGTGAACTTCGCAAGGTACGAATGATGTTATTTGAAAAGTTTCGAGTACATCGATGATGAAAGTGTAAAATCAAACATATATTCGAATAATACACTTGATTTATTATGAATTGGATTTTTATTGAATTGAGACAGAGATTGTAATTAATGATGGTTAAGTTGCGGACGAAGGACGTACATCATTGCATATTTGTAATATGAATTAACTGAGTAGTTAAGATTCACACATAATAGCTTAGTACGGGAAGATTTATTATGGTTTAAAAATTTATACATATAAATTATACATATAAATCTTTCGATTAGAAATGAGTTAATACTTCATAACTCGTTGATACAATATATTTGTTGTTGATTCGTAATGATGTCTACAATGATTCTTGAACTGACAGAGTTTGTGATGTTACAGGTGCTGTTGATTCTGACGATACTGACGGCACTGACTGTGTTGATGATGCTACGGTCCTGTTGATGCTGTTGGTAAAACAAATCTAGCTTGTAAATCGTACACCATTTTCGATCAAAGTTACTACTCTACCATCTCCGTTCACTCATCCGATTTACGGTCAGAATTAAATAATCTCTAAGATTTTGGAGATTACATAACTGCCGCAGAGATATCTCTTCAATGAAGCTTATGAATTAATACTTCATCGTTTGTTGTTGTTGATATTCCTAGATATTTACAGGGGGTATGACGTTGATGTTTGAGATACAGATTGTGATGTTGCGGTGTGGGATGTGGATATTGTTATTGGTGGTGGTGATGGTACTGTTGGTGTTGCTGATGGTGGTACTGTTTATGCTGCTGGTGCTGCTGCTGGTGTTTGTAACCTTTGCACCATATTCTCCAAAGCCACTACCCGAGCGCGAAGCTCGTTCACTCCTTCTATTACACCGGGGTGATTGTCGATTCGGACGAGCGGATAAATAAAATCTAGAATTTGGTGTAGTATGTAATCGTGACGAGATACTCTAGAAATAAGAGAGAAAATGGTGTTTCAGATAGGTTCGCCGGTAAGTGCTTCAGGTTCTTCGCCAAGAGGGCAATGTGGTGGATGGAAGGGATCACCTTCTTCTTGTCTCCAATGATTAAGGAGGCTACGAACTCATCCTCAATTCATCCAGAATAGATGATGACTAATTGGTTGATCCATTCCGGTCACACTGCTTTCGGAACTTGAGTGGGATTCCATTTCGGAATCCGAGGGACTTGAACTAATGACGAATTCCATTTCGTACAATTGAATAAAGAATTTTTCGATATGAAATGATTTTCCGGCTATCGGGTGGTATTCTAATTATATAGAGCAAAAGGTTTCGTAGATTATGGAGGAATTTACGGAATATGTCAGGCAAAGTTTACAGTAACAGATACGCTAAGATATGAATTAGCAGATACGCTAAGATATGAATTTTGTCTATACACTATTCATGCAATCAATGCAATAAGATGTGTCTAGACTTAGAATGATAAGCAGGTAATTTTCGACAAGAATGATGAGCAAAACTTTTGAAATGCAGACACGGTCGAAGTCCAGACTCACTAATGCATCCTAACGACTATCAGTTAGACACACTAATGCAGACCTGGTTCGCTAAGACCACCGCTCTGATACCAACTGAAAGGACCCGTTCATATACATTATAAACAATTCACAATAGTTGATTACATCGCGAGGTATTTGACCTCTATATGATACATTTTACAAACATTGCATTCGTTTTTAAAAGACAAACTTTCTTTACAACGAAAGTTGACGGCATGCACACCATTTCATAATACATCCAACTATAATTGGCTTAATAATAATCTTCATGAACTCAATAACTCGAATGCAACGTCTTTCAAAATATGCCATGAATGACTCCAAGTAATATCCTTAAAATGAGCTAATGCACAGCGGAAGATTTTTTAAATACCTGAGAATAAACATGCTTTAAAGTGTCAACCAAAAGGTTGGTGAGTTCATAGGTTTATCATAACAATCATTTCAATATATTAATAGACCACAAGATTTCCATTTATAAATATATGTACACTCGCAAGTGTATAAAAGTATTCTATAAGTTGTAGGCACCCGGTAACAAGCCTTAACGTTCATGTTTTACCCTCTGAAGTACACCAGATCAGGTGTGTTTAAAATAACCTCGAAGTACTAAAGCATCCCATAGTCAGGATGGGGTTTGTCAGGCCCAATAGATCTATCTTTAGGATTCGCGCTTACCGTACATAGATAAGTAGTTTAATGTTACCAAGCTAAGGGTATATTTCTGGTTTAAACCCACATAGAATTAGTTTTAGTACTTGTGCCTACTTCGTAAAACATTTATAAAACAGCGCATGTATTCTCAGCCCAAAAATATATATTGCAAAAGCATTAAAAAGGGAGCAAATGAAACTCACAATACTGTATTTCGTAGCAATTATGTATATGACGGCACTGAACAAGTGCAGGGTTTGTCTTGGATTCACGAACGTATCAATATTGTGATTCAATATTGCAGGAAAGTACGTAGACGCAACGAAAATGATAAACGTTAGGTTAACCTCACGAGCAATACCCTCAATTAATACCCATAACCTCCATAGCTATAACCCATAATTTCCTTAGCTCTATCCCGTTTGAAAACTTATTTTGAAATCGTCTGAGTATAACTCTATCGTTGTATTTTATGTATACTAATAATATCTTGAAATAATACAAAGAAAATATATATATGTAATTCGATTGAGAGAGTTTAGAGAAATATATTTTCAAGTTTCTATGAAAAAATGAAACCTATTGAATTCTATTTATAATAGATTTTTGAATTATTAAAGTGAATTATTAAAGTATGAATTATTAAAGTGAATTATTAAAGTATGAATTATTAAAGTGAATTATTAAAGTATGAATTATTAAAGTGAATTATTAAAGTATAAATTATTAAAGTGAATTATTAAAGTGAATTATTAAAGTATGAATTATTAAAGTGGATTATTAAAGTATGAATTATTAAAGTGAATTATTAAAGTATGAATTATTAAAGTTAAAGTAAAGTAAAAGTAAAGTAAAGGTAAAGTTAAAGTATAGTAAAAGTATAAAAACTATGTATGTATAATACGCGTATAAATATATATAATATTAATTTAAATCGTTATATATATTTAATGAAATAAAATATAAATATCGTTATATTTATTATACTGGTTAAGTAATGAGTTGTCAAAAGTGATTCTAGATATTTATAAAAGTTATATACGTTTTAATAATAAAGTTCTTTTTAAATTGAAAACGTCTTTGTACGTTTGAAAATAGATTAATAGAATATTATGGAAACCAATTCTCCACTAACTTTTGTCTAACTTTCGTAAATGACACTTTATGTTTTTATTTATAAATAGCTTTACAAATTATTCTGAATGTCGTTAAGAGGAATAGATTTTCTCAAATCATAGTGGACCTCTCAATAGAGACTTGTAATCATAATTCAATGTTTCTGATAATTCAATCATTTAATATATTTTTTTAATTTCGTCAAAAATCATATTGAAACAAATACGTTCGGGTAAAGTATTATACGTTTAATACTTTATTAATATTCTCAAGTTATAATATATATATTTACATATACATATCTATTTATATATAACGGTTCGTGAATCGTCAGAATTTGGTCGAGGTTATAATGAATGTATGAACACAGTTTAAAATTCTTGAGATTTAACTTAACAAACTTTGCTTATCGTATCGGAATAATATAAAGATTAAAGTTTAAATTTGGTCGGAAATTTTCGGGTCGTCACAGATTCAGCCTTGGTAGAATAGCTTGAAAATAGTTCTTTATTTCATTTGGTTATTGCAACTAAAGCAGCATCTGAATCTTTGGCTATCTTCTTAGCATTGATCTTCTTCTTCAATTTGGTTTCCTCAAAATTTGTGAGGATCCCAAATAACCCACTAAGATCATAATTATCCAGCTTCTCACTTACTACCATTGAAGTGATGATGGATTCAAAAGTTTCTGGAAGTGCATCAACAACCTTTTGGCACAATTCTACTTGAGTTTTTATAACTCCGGCTCCTTCCAGATCATTGATCAATACCTGAAATCTTGAATGAAGATCAAACAATGATTCCTTTGGTTCAGCAGTAAAATTCTCATACAATCTTACAAAATTCTTCTTCTTTTTGAGTTTTGACAACAGTGACCCCTTCAGAATCATTCAACAGAATATCCCAGATGGCTTTTGCAGTTTTAGTATGTCCTACCCGAAGGTTTTTCGTATGTCCGAGAGACATATTAAATTAATGTGGCTAATGTGTTATGATCCAGGTCGGGTCATACCCAATAACAAACTTACCGACACCTTATTCGTATTTGATCTTAGCGATTGGATCGTTGATTAAATACGCGACACTTGAACTTTAAGAAAAATGGTTTTCTAAAATATTACTTGATGTGTATATATATAAATTATGGAATAATTTATATAATATGGAATTAATTATTTATAGGTTAAATAATTAATTTATGTTGCATTTTATATAAATTGGTTTTATATAAATAAAATGTACATAAAAATAAATATGGAAGTTTTATAAAACTTAATTTATAAAATCTAACTTTTATAAAATTAAATTTTATAAAACTAATGGGTGGCCTTGGAGTCTTAACACACATGCTAGAAATTCCATCTAGTTGGTCACACTTTTCCTTTAATCCATATACATGTTCCTTGACTTCTTGGAACACAGAACATGCAAAATACATCAAAAAAACTGCACCAAACTCTCTCAAAATCTGCTGTTAGGCCGTGGCCTTTAGGAGGAGAAAAGAGGTTCAAAGTTTGGTTTTTGCAAGTTCATTCAAGTGTCTAATAAATTCTAACCAAAAGCAAGGGTGTTGGTGCACAAGTTTGGGGTATAACTACTTGAGGTTTCATAGTTTTGGAGCTCCATTCATCATCATCATCCACATCATTTATCAACAAGCTTGGAGAAGGTATAATCTCTTTACTTGCTTGTAGTTTGTAAGTATATATCACAACTTGATCCTTATTGGGATTTAACTTTAATTGGTTAAAGATTAACAAGATCAAAATGGTAATACATACATGCTTCCGCTTTAATTTGATTCTTAAAATGTTTTATGTACTATGAAACTTGTTAAATCCCAACAATGGTATCAGAGCCGAAGTTGTTGAAATATGCTTCGAGATGAATTTTTAAACCCACTATATCTTTGCATTTTATGAACATGCATGCAAGTAAAATGCAAAAATCTAAGGGTTTGGGTGGGATTCCCTTTTGGCCGATTTTGTATGGACCCAAAATGGGTTTTTGGTTGCTCCATTTTGTTCAAAATTGTTGTAAGTTAATGTTCACAATCAAGCCTTGATCTTGTGTTTGAATGGTTGCATGTTTGGTTGAATTAATTCATTCATTTGGTATGTAATATTAATTCATTCATGTGGTTGTAATATTCATGCAATTTGGCTTGTAATATTATTTTGGGTTATGTAATTTATTTTATATTTGGTATGTAAAATAGATTAGGTTGTATTTTCATTTTTTAGAAAAATGTATTAGGATATATTTTTTTGTAAAAATAAAGATGCAAGATGAAGACAAGGAAGATGCAAGGTTAAGTGGGAGATTTGAAATCTCCTACTTTGTGTTATTACCCTTTACCGGTGGCATTTGTTTTCGGCTAAACAAATGTCTACCAAAATGGCTTGATTGTGAGCATATTGTTTTGCATGCTTGGTTGTTTATTGTATGATTGTGGATTGTATGTTTGTATGCTACAAGTTAATCACACAAGTTAACAACAAACAAAACTAAAATTTAATTGGTTAAATTAGACGTTATTAAACACATGCAAAACGACAATTTAAATGGTTAAATTGAAATGGCAAAAGAACATTAATAAATGGTTATTAACAACACCAAAAGGATTATGATAATTGGTTATTAAAACATAATAAAATGGTTTATTCCAAAGTAATAAAATTGGCTTTATTACATGACATGAAAAATGGTTTTTCAAATAAACCATACACTAAATGCATGTTGGTGTATGGTACTATAGTTTTCTTAAACTAAAATTATTGAAAACTTAAAATCCCTTATTAACAAGGCAAACAAGTTAATCGCCATCCTTTTGTGTAACACTTAAAAATATTAGGGAACTCATAATGGGATAAAGGTCACCTAACCGTTATGAGCAAACTAATACGATTAAGGTAAAATTTTGCACACTTGTGGGATAAAGGTCACCTAACCACTTGTATGTTGAATTTACACGTTTACACAAGTAGGACGACTTGATTTGGGAATCATGAACTTAGGGTCACCGAAGCATGAGAAACAAATAGGCGTTGATGGGATAAATATGCCATGCAAAAGGATTGCATGATCCCATAACTTAGAAGTTGCAAAAGGATTGCAATTGTCATATAATGACTACCTAGCTAAATCAAATGATGGGATAAAGGTCACCTAACCAAAATTTGGTTTACCGTTGGATTCTAAAATTTAATAAATATCAATTGGATTTAAAGGGTATTGATTGTTAAATTAAAATTGATACTTAAACAACTTTGTTAAATTTTGTAGATGGCCGCCAATAACAACAACATTTTAAACGCACCAATAAACTTTAACAACCTATCGTTGAGGTCAATCCTCGAAAAAGAAAAACTCAACCATACGAACTTCATGGATTGGTTCCGCAATCTAAGAATTGTCCTCAAACTAGAGGACAGGGTGTATGTGTTGGAAGACCCCATTCCCGATCAACCGGACGAGGATGATACGGAAGGCATGGCTTATTGGGAGAAATATTGCACCGATTCATTGCAAGTTTCTTGCCTCATGCTTGGGACTATGATACCCGAACTTCAAAAGGATTTTGAGCATCATAGTGCATACGACATGATCACACATTTGAAGGAGATGTTCCTTCAAGAAGCTCGTGTTGAGCGCTTCGAAATGGTTTGAGCGCTTCATGCATGTCGGATGGACGACTCCTGATAATGCTAAAAACGAACATATATTTTATAGCATTATTCCTCAAGAAAGACAAGCTTTTAGTTGCAATTATTCTATTTACAAGTGATATTCGTTTAAATAATAAAAGGTGAAGACAAAAGACAGATTCGACGAATTGAAGACGCAAACGACCAAAAAGCTCAAAAGTACAAAATACAATCAAAGAGGTTCCAATTATTGATAAGAAACGTCTCGAAATTACAAGAGTACAAGATTCAAAACGCAAAGTACAAGATATTAAATTGTACGCAAGGACGTTCAAAAATCCGGAACCGGAACTGGAGTCAACTCTCAACGCTCGACGCAACGGACTAAAAATTACAAGTCAACTATACACATAAATATAATATAATATTTAAATAATTCTTATAATTATTTAATATATTATATTATTTATAAAACCGTCGGCAGAAGAAAACAACCAAAAATGAGCCTTCCTAGCTGGCCATGCGATCGCATGGCCTGGAAGGCAAAAATCCATGCGATCGCATGAGCCCAAGTTCCAGCCCACATGCCTATAAAAATCGAGCTTTGGTGCACCAAAAACATATCCATCTTTCTCTCTTCTCTCATATACGTAAAATATATATATTTATAATTTATATTTTAATTTTAATTATAATTCTAATAATAAGGGTATGTTAGCGAATGTTGTAAGGGTGTAAGTCGAAATTCTGTCCGTGTAACGCTACGCTATTTTTAATCATTGTAAGTTATGTTCAACCTGTTTACATTAATGTCTCGTAGCTAAGTTATTATTATGCTTATTTAATCCGAAGTAATCATGATGTTGGGCTAATTACTAAAATTGGGTAATTGGGCTTTGTACCATAATTGGGGTTTGGACAAAAGAACGACACTTGTGGAAATTAGACTATGGGCTATTAATGAGCTTTATATTTGTTTAACTAAATGATAGTTTGTTAATGTTAATATAAAGATTTACAATTGGGCGTCCCTATAAATTACCATATACACTCGATCGGACACGATGGGCGGGGTATTTATATGTACGAATAATCGTTCATTTAACCGGACACGGGAATGGATTAATAGCTACTAGAATTGTTAAAACAGGGGTGAAATTATGTAAAAGGACACTTGGTATAATTGATAACAAAATATTAAAACCTTGAGTTACACTCAGTCGACATCCTGGTGTAATTATTAAACAAAGTATTAAAATCTTGTTACAGTTTAAGTCCTCAATTAGTTGGAATATTTAACTTCGGGTATAAGGATAATTTGACGAGGACACTCGCACTTTATATTTATGACTGATGGACTGTTATGGACAAAAACCAGACGGACATATTAAATAATCCAGGACAAAGGACAATTAACCCATGGGCATAAAACTAAAATCAACACGTCAAACATCATGATTACGGAAGTTTAAATAAGCATAATTCTTTTATTTCATATTTAATTTCCTTTATTTTATATTTAGTTGCACTTCTAATTATCGCAATTTTATTGTTATTGTATTTAATTGCACTTTTAATTATCGTACTTTTTAATTATCGCAAGTTTATTTTATCGCACTTTTATTATTCGCAATTTCATTATCGTTATTTACTTTATGCTTTAATTTAAGTCTTGTATTTATTTTTAATATTTTACATTTGGTTTTAACTGCGACTAAAGTTTTAAAATCGACAAACCGGTCATTAAACGATAAAAACCCCCCCTTTATAATAATAATATTACTTATATATATATATTTGTATTTTTATAAAAGTAAACTAATATAGCGTTAAGCTTTGTTTAAAAAGATTCCCTGTGGAACGAACCGGACTTACTAAAAACTACACTACTGTACGATTAGGTACACTGCCTATAAGTGTTGTAGCAAGGTTTAGGTATATCCATTCTATAAATAAATAAATATCTTGTGTAAAATTGTATCATATTTAATAGTATTTTCTTGTAAAATTTAATAGTATTTTATACCCCTTAGCTTTAACATCAAGTATTTTTGGCGCCGCTGCCGGGGAAGACTCTTAAACGCCGGAAGCGCAACGCTATAAAAAAAATATATTTTTAGTTTACTTTTATTAAAATTCGTTTTTATAAAAATACGTTTTAAATATTCAAAAATATAAAAAGAAAAACAAAAATATAAATATTTTTAGGAGTTTGATAAATATTTAAGTTTTATAAAGTTTATTTATTTCTATTTTTTTTAGTTTGTAAAAATATAAGTTTTATTTAATTAATAAATATATTTTATATTTTACAGCAAAAACAGAAAAAAAAAATATAATTAATTCGGCCCGAACACTGTAGCAGCCCAGCTCTTGGCCCGAAACCCTAGCCCATGCGATCGCATGGCTGGGCAACTAGGGACTCATGCGATCGCATGAGCCCATCTGACACGCCAACTGTAGCCCTGAATCAGCATTAATTACGGGTATTATTTATTATTATAATTATAAAACCCTATTTAGTTTTATATTTAATATTAATTAAGTTTAGTTTTATTATTTAATTTATACATTTAGTTTATTTAGTTTAATTAAATTTTAAAATTAATATTTTTATAAAATAAATAATATAAAAATAATATTTTTATAAAAATTGTACTTTTTACAACTTTTTATATATTTTTATATTTTTTTTCCTTTTTAATCGTTTTAGCGTAACTTTTGTATTTTTAGCTCATATTTAGTTTTAATTCATAGTTTTTGCCATAGTTATTTTTACTTCTAGATTTTTAGGCTTTGCCGTAAAATCCCTTAAGTGCTTTTTCTTTAGACTAAGATTTAGGTACTCTAGAATTTTGCGACGCCTTTTTAAGTTTTAGTTTCTTTTTAAGTTATTTCCATTTGGAATTTAGTTTTTCCTGTAAGCTTTAATATTTTTAGACAATTTTTACCTATGTATCAATTATCATTCCAATTAGTAATTTCAATTTGCGATTATAATTTTAAGTTAGTTGTAGTAATAAGGTTAGGTTAGTCAAGTATTTTTAAGTTTTATAAGTTTCTTTTATTTTTCCGTCACCTTTTATTTTTCAACCATTTTTCTTTTTCGACCTTTTTCGACGAACTCTTTTTCTTTCTTATTTCTCGCTATTCTAGTTTTAGGACATAGATTTTTATTCTACTTCTTATCTAAATTTCTTAAAATTACGAAAATTTATTTTGAGTGGTTAAATTAATAGACATCAAAATTTTCTGGTTCGTAGTAATAGTTGGATTTGTACGTGGACCGGGTTATTGGAGCCAAACAGTCCTCAATTATATTGAGACCAAACGAATCCTGCCCCTCTGCTGCATCTTTTGGCTATTCGAAACGTGGGCAAAATCAAAAAAGTCTATTAATTGGATAACTTATTATAATTTTTCTTTCCTTTTTAAAACTAATAGGATATTCAGTGAATGCACCGAGCAAGACGTTCACCACCTTTTGTACGTTCACCACCTGTAACTAGATCAAGACATTTAGCAAATATAACCGCCGTTGATTTTTCTTTAGAATCGTCATCCAGTCGACCAAGTACTTCAGTTCAAATTTCCGATAATCCATTTTTTGAACCCGACCTCACAATTGAGAATCCGGAGAATATTCAGGAACGGTTCGTAGATCCTGAACCACTAAACTTTCCTCCGGAACCACCAATCATTCAAACAGAGATTGTTGAGGAACGAACCATTAAATCAGAATCCTCTAGTGATTCCGATTCAACAAATTCAATTATGGAGAATCTGGAACCTTTAAGTATGGAAAACCGAATGAGAGCTAAATGCACTGGCCAAGGTCACGCAATTACTCATCCAGACATTAATGCGCCAGATTATGAAATCAAAGGACAAATTCTACACATGGTGACTAATCAATGCCAATTTAGTGGTGCGCCGAAGGAAGATCCAAATGAACATCTACGTACCTTTAATAGGATCTGCACACTATTTAAAATCCGAGAAGTGGAGGATGAACAGATATATCTCATGTTATTTCCCTGGACTTTAAAGGGAGAAGCCAAAGATTGGTTGGAATCGTTACCTGAAGGGGCGATTGATACATGGGATGTTTTAGTTGACAAATTTCTTAAACAATTCTTTCCTGCATCTAAAGCCGTAAGACTTCAAGCAGAAATTGTTACGTTCACACAGAAGCCGAATGAAACTCTATATGAGGCGTGGACAAGATATGGAAAGTTGTTAAGAGGATGTCCGCAACATGGTTTAGACACCTGTCAAATAGTACAAATATTCTACCAAGGATGCGACATCACTACAAGGAAAGACATAGATATAGCAGCTGGTGGTTCTATTATGAAGAAAACCGAAACTGATGCTTACAAAATTATTGATAACACTGCTTCCCACTCACATGAGTGGCACCAAGAAAAAGATATCATTAGATCATCTAAAGCAACTAGAGCCGATTCTAGCCATGACTTAGATTCCATTTCCGCAAAGATAGATGCTGTGGAGAGACGAATGGAAAAGATGACTAAGGATATTCACTCAATACGAATTAGTTGTGAGCAGTGTGGAGGACCACATTTGACAAAAGATTGTCTCAGTATTGAATTAACAATGGAACAAAGAGAGAATATTTCATACATAAACCAAAGGCCTGGAAATAATTATCAGAATAATTATCAACCGCCAAGACCGATTTACAATCAAAACCAGAATTATAACAGAAATATTCCATACAACAACCAACAAGGTCCTAGCAATCAACAAGTATCCAATAATACTTACAATCAGCAAAGACCTAATTTTCAAAACAAACCACCACAACAAACCGATGATAAAAAGCCGAATTTAGAAGATATGATGACAAAGCTAGTTGAAACTCAAACACAGTTTTTCACATCTCAGAAACAAACCAATGAACAAAATGCTCAAGCATTTAGAAATCAACAAGCTTCTATTCAAAATCTGGAACAAGAAGTAAGTAACCTAGCAAGGTTAATAGGTGAAAGAAAACCGGGAAGTCTACCTAGTGATACAAATGCTAACCCCCGGAATGAAACAGCTAAAGCCATTACCACAAGAAGTGGTACAACACTTAAACCACCTGAAATACCTGTAACTTCTGATGAAGCTATTCCTACTCCACAAGAACCACAACCTGATCAAGATAAGGAAAAAGAACTGGTAGTTGAAAAGGTTAATGAAGATAACACAGTTAAGGATAAACCTTATGTTAAACCATACCAACCACCACTTCCTTACCCGAGTAAAATGAAGAAAGAGAAACTTGAAGCCGAGCAATCCAAATTTTTGGATATGTTTAAACAGATAAATGTAAATCTTCCTTTCATTGATGTGATTTCAGGAATGCCTAGATATGCTAAATTCTTGAAAGATCTAATCTCAAATAGAAAGAAAATGGAAGAACTCTCGGCTGTTACTATGAATGCTAATTGTTCAGCAGTGCTGTTGAATAAGATACCAGAAAAATTATCTGATCCAGGAAGTTTCACAATTCCATGTTTTCTGGGTAGTCTTAGTTCAATAGAAGCATTGGCAGACTTAGGTGCTAGTATAAATCTAATGCCATATTCACTATACACTAAACTAGACCTTGGAGAATTGAAACCAACCAGAATAAGCATACAACTAGCCGATAGATCAATAAAATATCCTAAAGGGATAATGGAGAACATGCTAGTTAAAGTTGGTACTTTAGTATTTCCAGTAGATTTTGTTGTTCTGGACATGGAAGAAGATTCTCAAGTTCCTCTCATATTAGGAAGACCATTCTTAAACACGGCTAAAGCAATGATAGACGTGTTCGGTAAGAAACTGACCCTAAGTATAGAGGATGAGAGTGTTACCTTTTCAGTTGATAGAGCAATGCAACAACCACAATCTGCAGATGATACATGTTATTATATTCAAACTATAGATGCACATGCAGAATTATTAGAAGAATTTCCAGAATTACAAGGAACAGGAGAATGTTCTTTAGGAGAAGGTAATGAACCAATTGATGAAGCTGAAATGTTAGCTACACTTATAGCTAATGGATATGAACCAACAACAGAAGAAATTCAAATGCTAAAAGAAGAAGACGGATATCGATATAAATCATCGATAGAAGAACCACCGAAATTAGAGTTAAAGCCACTTCCAAACCATTTGGAATACGCTTATTTACATGGTGAATCTGAATTACCTGTAATAATATCGTCTTCTCTTACTGAAAATGAGAAATCACAACTCATTTCTGTGTTGAAAGCCCATAAACCAGCCATTGCATGGAAGATTCATGATATTAAAGGAATAAGTCCTCCGTATTGCACACATAAAATCCTTATGGAAGAAGGTCATAAAACGTATGTGCAACGCCAACGAAGACTAAATCCTAATATGCAAGATGTAGTTAAGAAAGAGATTATTAAACTGCTAGATGCAGGTCTAATTTATCCAATCTCTGATGGTCCATGGGTAAGCCCAGTTCAATGCGTACCAAAGAAGGGTGGCATGACTGTCATTATAAATGAGAAAAATGAGCTTATTCCTACTAGAACCGTAACAGGATGGCGTGTATGTATTGATTATAGAAAATTAAATGACGCCACCAGAAAAGATCACTTTCCCTTACCTTTCATAGATCAAATGTTGGAAAGATTAGCCGGAAATAGTTACTATTATTTCCTAGATGGATTTTTCGGATATTTTCAAATTCCAATAGCACCCGAAGATCAAGAGAAAACCACATTCACGTGCCCTTATGGTACTTTTGCTTACAAACGCATGCCATTTGGACTTTGCAACGCCCCTGCAACCTTTCAAAGGTGTATGATGGCGATTTTTCACGACATGATAGAAGAATGCATGGAAGTTTTCATGGATGACTTTTCAGTCTTCGGTGATACATTTGAATCATGTCTAGTTAATCTGGAACGAATGCTTCTTAGATGCGAACAATCAAATCTAGTACTTAATTGGGAGAAATGCCATTTCATGGTTAAAGAAGGCATCGTTCTTGGACATAAAATTTCAAAAGAAGGAATTGAAGTGGATGGAGCTAAAGTAGATGTAATTGCTAAACTTCCACATCCCTCCAATGTTAGAGGAGTTAGGAGTTTTCTAGGGCATGCCGGTTTTTACCGACGTTTCATAAAAGATTTTTCTAAAATTGCCACTCCTATGAATAAACTCCTAGAAAAGGATGCTCCATTCATCTTTTCAGATGAGTGTATCAAATCTTTTAATATTCTTAAAGAGAAACTCACTAATGCACCGATCATGATAACACCAAATTGGAATCTACCATTTGAACTAATGTGCGATGCAAGTGATTTTGCAATGGGAGCCGTTTTAGGACAAAGGATTGAAAAACGATTTCAACCTATATATTATGCTAGTAAGACATTACAAGGAGCACAAACGAACTATACAACTACTGAAAAAGAACTCCTTGCTATTGTCTTTGCTTTTGACAAATTTCGATCATATCTCGTTCTAGCAAAAACGGTGGTCTATACCGACCATTCTGCTCTTAGATACCTATTTTCAAAACAAGATGCTAAACCAAGATTAATCTGTTGGATCTTACTCTTACAAGAGTTTGATATTGAAATCCGAGATAAAATAGGAGCAGAAAATCTCGCCGCTGATCATCTTTCTCGTCTTGAAAATCCCGAATTAGAAGTTCTAAATGAATCGGCCATACAAGACAACTTTCCTGATGAATATCTATTGAAGATAGATTATAAAGAAATTCCATGGTTTGCAGACTATGCAAACTATTTAGTATGTGGATTCCTTGAAAAAGGATTATCGTACCAAAGACGAAAGAAATTCTTCAGTGATATAAAACACTATTTCTGGGAAGATCCACATCTGTTTAAAAGTTATCCCGATGGAATAATACGCCGATGTGTATTTGGAGATGAAGCTAGTAAAATATTAAACCATTGTCACACAGGACCAACAGGAGGGCATTATGGGCCTCAACTAACAGCAAGAAAAGTTTATGATGCTGGATTCTATTGGCCTACAATTTACAAAGATGCACACCTTCTTTGCAAATCCTGTGATGCTTGTCAAAGGGCCGGAAAAATAAGTCAACGTGATGAAATGCCACAAAATGTCATCCAAGTATGTGAAGTATTTGACATTTGGGGTATTGACTTTATGGGTCCATTTCCAAAATCTCATAATAATCTATATATACTCGTAGCCATTGATTATGTATCTAAATGGGCGGAAGCACAAGCTCTCCCAACTAACGATGCACGAGTTGTAGTCAACTTTTTAAAACGTCTTTTTGCAAGGTTTGGAACACCGAAAGCTTTAATAAGTGATCGGGGTACTCATTTCTATAATAATCAACTTGAGAAAGTTCTTAAAAGATATGGAGTAACTCATAAAATCTCCACCGCATATCATCCACAAACAAGTGGACAAGTTGAAAATACCAACCGAGCTTTAAAACGTATTCTAGAGAAAACCGTAGGATTAAATCCAAAGGAATGGTCCATTAAATTGGAGGATGCACTCTGGGCTTTTAGAACAGCCTACAAAACTCCAATTGGAACCACACCTTTTAGACTTGTTTATGGAAAAGCATGTCATCTTCCAGTAGAAATTGAACACAAAGCATTTTGGGCTTTGAAAACATGTAATCTTGATTCACATGAAGCTGGACGTCTACGATTAAGTCAACTAAACGAATTAGAAGAATTAAGACATGAAGCATACGAAAATTCGTTAATCTATAAGGAAAGAACGAAGAAATGGCATGATAAAAGAATCAGAAGTTCAAAAGAATTTAAAGGAGGAGACAGAGTTCTTCTTTTCAATTCAAGATTCAAGCTATTTCCTGGAAAATTGAAATCAAGATGGTCTGGACCATTCATAGTCAAAAGAGTTTTCCCATACGGAACGATAGAATTAATAAATTCAAATGGGATGGAATTTAAAGTTAATGGTCACAGAGTTAAACATTACATACATGGTCCGATGGAAGTCGACAACGAAGTTAATCACAATTTCGACACCACAGCCAACTAAGTGTGGGGAGAATCATGTCTTTAAAGGATAATATGTATTTCTGTTAGAGTTAGATTGTCTGTTTTCGTGTAGTTCTCGAAAATGGAACCCGAATGGTCTTTCCCTAGCAGACTCTAAAGAACTAGTCTTCTCCCCCCATTCTGAATTTTTATTTTTTTTAGGTTTTTACGAAATGAAGACTGCCTGTGAACTAAACCATGGTCTAATGCTACACGCTTTGATCACTAAACGTAATAATGACATACTACCGAGTGAATTAGTATCAGTAATCAGAGAAAGAATGGACGGAGTTAGAAAAGAATCCAGATGCGAAGATAATAAGTTACAATTTGGTAAAGGAAAATCAAAATCCGCAGCAAAAAGAAGAGCACGACACCTAGAAAGATGTCACAAATGCGGAAAATGGTCACATGAAGGTAAATGTTCAAATAATCAAACCTATTCAAATACCGAATTTGTTACTTTATGCAGAGACGGACCGTTCATATGTTTAGAAGAAAAGACACTGAATGCTCGAGGTTACGCCTATGTAGCCATGGAAAACCAATTAAACCGACTATCTTATGAATGGGATAGATCATATAACTAAGAAATCTATTTCACAGGTATGTCTGTACAGTTTTTATTTTTATTTTTAACCTTTTGATAATAAACGCTAATTTGTTCGCTAAAAAGTATTAAATTGGTATTGAATAAAATTAGGTTTGGCGACCGAAATTATTGATATCATTCAAAAATTTATTACATCACTGCGAAATTTAACGTTTATTCTTAAGGTATAAATATCTTTAATCAATCAACCCAAAATATTTCAAAAATTCGTCATGAGTTAAATTAGGTCTTGGAACCGAAATTACTTTATCGAAAAGAGGGGCGCATATTTTTGATAATATTTGATTGATTAAAGTGGGATAAAAAGCCAAAAAGATTTTTAATTTTATTTTTACCATGTTTTTTTAAAATTAATATTTAAATCTTAAATTAATATTGTAAACTTTGTAAAAACAATATTTTAAAAAAAAATGTAAATATTTGAAAAATTAAAATTAAGTTTGGTGTGAATTTTTAATTTTTAAAATATGAATTTTTAATTTTATGCATTTCAAATTTTAAGTTTGGTGTGAATTTTTAATATTAATTTTGAATTTTATATTTATGTTGTGTGAATTTAAAAACAAAAAAAATTTACTTTATCTCATTAAGTTAAAAATAAGATTTTTAAATTTCTTCGTAAGTTGAAGACTAGGTCTTTGAACCGAAATTGCTTTACCCGAGGAAGGGACGAGAACTTTTATTATCATTATTTTTAATCTTATTGAATTAAAGTATGCCAAAAACATTAAAAAAAAACCCAAAAATCTTTACTTTTAAAAACCGCGCTTTGATTTGATAAATTTTAAAATTTTGTCGAGGGACAGACTAGGACAATGATCCGAAACGCTCTCGCTCCTAAAGGAAAACAAAATTTTTAAAATATAATTAATTATAAGTTTTATAAAGCATAAGGTTAAAAAAAACTGAAAACACTGTAGCCGGCACCCCATGCGATCGCATGGGGTTTACACACCAACCTCATGCGATCGCATGAGGCTGGAAAACTGGCCAGATCAAAAACTCTCAGCGAGTCTGCTTCTACACCACAACACACACACATACCAGAAAATACTCCCAAATATTCACCAAATTTCACCAAAATTCACCATAATTCGTCATTTTTCTTGCTCTAATCATGCCTAGATTCTCATTCTTCAGCAAATTGGTAAAAATTACACTCCTAAACTCTATAAATTCCTAGTTTTTGTGATAATTACCAATTATTTACCTAATGCAATTTTGTTAATTTCTAGTGTAATTAGTGTTAAATTGTTAGTATTTTATGCATGTATAACCTAGATTGATGCTATTTAACATGATTTGAAGCCAAAAACTTCAAAATTTTTAGAAATCTAGGGTTTGTGTTCTTGAGCAATTTGGGGCTTTTTGATATAAACAGGTTATGGCCGATTTTTGTCATGAATTATTGCTAAATTGAGTAGTGTAACATGTTTAGATAGTTAAATGATCCAAACAATAATCCTAAACATGATTTTTGGAGATTAAAGTGGACTTTTTAAGTCCAAAATTCATGAACTTGATTAATTTGATATATTTGCCATTTGAGACTTGTTTAATTATTAATAATGAATATTTTGACATGTTATTTGAGTTAAATGCTTATGAATTTTGTATACATTTTCATATGTGCTTCTTTAAAAAATGTAGAATTGTGAAAAATTGTGAAAATGTGTATAAGTTTAATTTTGATTTAACATGTTATAGTGATTGTTTTAAGTTGTTATTTTGATAATACTAATGCATATTTGGATGCACAAATTTTGTGTTTAATGTATTTTACAGAGAGCCGACACTGGAGGTTCAGGAGCATCATCATCTAGACGACCAGCACCAGCACCAGAACCAGAAATGCAACACGAACAAGAACCGCAACAGGAACAACAACAGCCTGATCAGCACATACCTTATTATGATCCGGTACAGTTTGTTGATGAATTCATAGTATTCCCAATGAGGCCGCCAGTAGAATTTCCAACGATTCCTGAGCACACTCTACATCCTAATCTGAGATTTGATAGAAGATGGAGAGATTACGAGACATATCAAAGGAACAAATTCAAATTGGTAACAAAAAATGTAGAGGTGCCAAGGGTAATTGATTGGGCCCCTTTAGAAACGGTCCATCTAGCTGACCGTGTTAGACAGCTTTTAGTTCAAAGGTATGGCAGTTCTTCTTTTACAGATTGGGAACGTCTTTTCACCATTCGTAGACCTGTATATAAGGAATGGTGTGTTGAGTTGATGAGTACTGTATCACTTGATACAAATATAGTTAGGATAGATGATAGAAGATTTCTTAGGTTTATCCTTGGCGGTAGGATGTACAGAATGTCCATGCTGGACATGGTCAGGGCCTTACAGATATATACTCCTGGTGAGTTGCTATTACCCGATTGTACAAACTTGATTCATTATGGTGAACGGGTAGATAGTAACTTTGACGCTGACGCCATTTGGAGGCGTATGTCACATTTTGATGTTTTTACACGAGCAGGAGGACACTCCTATACACATATTGACAGAGTCGAGCTTCGTATTATTCATAGATTTTTGGCTAACTCGATTACACAAAGAGGTCATAATAAAGAAAAAATTACCTTATATGATTTATTCTACCTAAAGTGTATTCGGAATCCTAGAAGCTTTGTCAATATCCCTTACTGTGTTGCTTTTTATTTATCTAAAATGGTAGAGGGAATGCAGGACGGGAGTATAATAGGAGGAGGTATTTTTGTTACTCTCATTGGAGAGTATTTAGGTGTTGATAGGAACCAAGGGGGTCCATTACAGATTTGTAGAGAACAGGTTGAGCCCTTAAGATTGAAAGTTTATGTGGGTGCTAAGGTATTGAAAAGTAGACGTAACCAGGCAGTACCCTATGAGGGATCTCATCCTCAGGTAGAGAGAGAGGCTCAGACGAGGAAATGGAGGAGGCGGAAGACATTAGGGATGTCTTTCAAGATGCTATTCTTGACTTCCACGTTCGTATAGATGAGGAAGCAATGACGAACGCGGCAAGACATAGTATGTATGAGCAGTGGAACTCCGAGCGAGTATACGAGGATTATAGGCGACGCCAACACGATAGCTGGTTAGTTCATCAGCACCAAATCATGAGCCAGCTATCATATCAGGTACCAAATAACTATGTACCTACTCGACCTGCTCATTTTCCGCCACATAGCCCCGATATCTGACCACCCTTTAACCGGTATGACTATAACCAAGCCTATCAGAACACCTATAACCAACAATGGAACCCACCCGATGAGATGAACTGGAACCCCTATCTAGACTGATTTAGTTCCATTTGGTTATTTTTATGATTATTATGCTTTTATCTTTTGACTTTTTCATGTTTAAACTTATGTTATTGGATAAATTTGTGTAATTTTTATTATTTTATTATTATTGTGTACTAATATTTCATATTTAGAATTTGAAAGTGGGATATTAAATCCCATTTCAAATTGCCATGCATGATTATACTTGTATGTATGTATATTGTCAATTGTTCAAAACAGGGTAAAACAGCGCATTTTCAAAGACTGGCATTAAGTTCAGCAAAAGCTACTAATTTTGACGACAAGATGACAAATAAATGTGATGTAACAACAGACGAAATGAACAAATGCTATGCACCATTTATCATTCAGCAAACAAACGCCAATATATTTGGAAACTTTGGTAAAATTTAATCATTTCTACGCTAATCACCCTCAATAATTTAAATTGTAATGATTTCTTGCAAATGAGGGCATTGCAAGATCTTAAGTGTGGGAAGGGGTTAAATTCTTTCGGATTTTTAAAATTTTTATCTTTATACACTTGGTTACCATTAAAAATACTAGTAACGTAGTAGTTGTATTAGAATCTAGTGCTCTCTGATAATAAAGAACAGCCCTAGTCTTATATACTGACTACCCAATTCTAGTAAAATTTTTCAAAATTTTCAATTAAATGAACTCAAAATCATGTTTATACATATTTATGAACGATAAAACTAGGTGTTAACACCGAAATTATTGTAACCTCGGAAAGGACATAAATTGAGAAACAAACTAAAATGTTGAAATTCATTTAAAATGGAATAGAGGACGATAAAAAGGAAAATAAAAGCCAAGTGTGGGAAAATTTACCAAGTTATCTTAAACATATGTCACATATATCTGTAACAAATAACTGAAAATACTTTTGCTTTGGACTAAACTAAACCATTTTACCCGATGAAAGAAAAGAAGAGATGGATCTACACGATGAATCAATTCCATCATTAAAAGGAAGTAAAGTCTTCCGAAAAAGACACGCGCTTCTTGATTTAGGTCAAGAAGTTGTCGTCCAGACCAGCTGTAGGTTGACGAAAAATCTAGAAAAGTCATCACTAAAATCAGCAGGAAATCCACGGACCTCGGCATTAAACAGGGTCGCTAAGTGGTCAGATTTATCCTAACCATGAGAAGGATTTATCTCGTACAATGGGGGGCACCATGCAAATTAGCTTGATAAGACTAATGAATCAGATCCCCAGAAAGGATAATCTCCTTAAAGATTAAAAATCAGCTTTTAAGCCTGATATTACTCAATCCTAGAGATTGACCTTAAAGATTGAGAATTCAAACTCATGGAATTCAATGATATCTAAACTCGAGCTTGAACGAGAAAATATTTTGATCAAAATTGCAAAACCGATTTGTTTTCTGAAAACCCTATTTTCAATGCGTTCATTACCATTGAATGTAAAATCCTAAGAATTCACCTAGAATTCATTAGGTCACCTGAACCAAATCGGGTGTCAACCGTAAGAACGGTGGTTGCATAGTGGTCAAAGACAGGACCTTGTGCCAGACCGAAAAATCATAAGGGTGAGCTTTACTATTGCTCCTACCAAGGATAGTAATTGCATCCGACACGTTATAGACCATAATTAAAAGCATGTCAGGGGACATTGCCTTAACAGTTGCTTGTTCAACGCTTTCCTTTACAACCGGACGGTAGTTTATCGAAAGGTAATATACGGGACAAGTAAACTGGACGTGTTGCTTTCCAAATACAAGGTTAGCAAGTGGGTGACACAAAACCGCAAGTTTTGAGCTAAAATTTTCAAATCTGAAACCCACCAAATCCACAAAAATATTTTGCAAACACCGGTGAAGGGTTATTCCGGAAAACTTATCTAGGGTAAAAGCTAGATTGAATTTTCAAAAGATCAAATATTTTCATAAAGATCCAATTTCCTTATGGATCTAAATTTTCATAGTCATGTGGGACTGTAAACCGCCTTTCAAATGTGCACTTTGCTTTGAAAACCGAAAGTAAATCGGCTATTTGATTGCAAGTGTCGTTGACCTAAACCCGAGGCAACTGTGGATGACACACCCACCTTTAACCATGGTTCTATCGTTACTATCATTGTTTATACCGCCGTATAGAAATCACTGATGTACAAAGTGTGAAGAATAAAGAAGTGATTCTAGTATTTCAAGACGATATTGCTTGAGGACAAGCAACGCTCAAGTGTGGGAATATTTGATAATGCTAAAAACGAACATATATTTTATAGCATTATTCCTCAAGAAAGACAAGCTTTTAGTTGCAATTGTTCTATTTACAAGTGATATTCGTTTAAATAATAAAAGGTGAAGACAAAAGACAGATTCGACGAATTGAAGACGCAAACGACCAAAAAGCTCAAAAGTACAAAATACAATCAAAGAGGTTCCAATTATTGATAAGAAACGTCTCGAAATTACAAGAGTACAAGATTCAAAACGCAAAGTACAAGATATTAAATTGTACGCAAGGACGTTCGAAAATCCGGAACCGGGACTGGAGTCAACTCTCAACGCTCGACGCAACGGACTAAAAATTACAAGTCAACTATACACATAAATATAATATAATATTTAAATAATTCTTATAATTATTTAATATATTATATTATTTATAAAACCGTCGGCAGAAGAAAACAACCAAAAATGAGCCTTCCCAGCTGGCCATGCGATCGTATGGCCTGGAAGGCAAAAATCCATGCGATCGCATGAGCCCCAGTTCCAGCCCACATGCCTATAAAAATCGAGCTTTGGTGCACCAAAAACATATCCATCTTTCTCTCTTCTCTCATATATACGTAAAATATATATATTTATAATTTATATTTTACTTTTAATTATAATTCTAATAATAAGGGTATGTTAGCGAATGTTGTAAGGGTGTAAGTCGAAATTCTGTCCGTGTAACGCTACGCTATTTTTAATCATTGTAAGTTATGTTCAACATTTTTACATTAATGTCTCGTAGCTAAGTTATTATTATGCTTATTTAATCCGAAGTAATCATGATGTTGGGCTAATTACTAAAATTGGGTAATTGGGCTTTGTACCATAATTGGGGTTTGGACAAAAGAACGACACTTGTGGAAATTAGACTATGGGCTATTAATGGGCTTTATATTTGTTTAACTAAATGATAGTTTGTTAATGTTAATATAAAGATTTACAATTGGGCGTCCCTATAAATTACCATATACACTCGATCGGACACGATGGGCGGGGTATTTATATGTACGAATAATCGTTCATTTAACCGGACACGGGAATGGATTAATAGCCACTAGAATTGTTAAAACAGGGGTGAAATTATGTAAAAGGACACTTGGTATAATTGATAACAAAATATTAAAACCTTGGGTTACACTCAGTCGACATCCTGGTGTAATTATTAAACAAAGTATTAAAATCTTGTTACAGTTTAAGTCCTCAATTAGTTGGAATATTTAACTTCGGGTATAAGGATAATTTGACGAGGACACTAGCACTTTATATTTATGACTGATGGACTGTTATGGACAAAAACTAGACGGACATATTAAATAATCCAGGACAAAGGACAATTAACCCATGGGCATAAAACTAAAATCAACACGTCAAACATCATGATTACGGAAGTTTAAATAAGCATAATTCTTTTATTTCATATTTAATTTCCTTTATTTTATATTTAATTGCACTTCTAATTATCGCAATTTTATTGTTATTGTATTAAATTGCACTTTTAATTATCGTACTTTTTAATTATCGCAAGTTTATTTTATCGCACTTTTATTATTCGCAATTTCATTATCGTTATTTACTTTATGCTTTAATTTAAGTCTTGTATTTATTTTTAATATTTTACATTTGGTTTTAACTGCGACTAAAGTTTTAAAATCGACAAACCGGTCATTAAACGATAAAAACCCCCCCTTTATAATAATAATATTACTTATATATATATATATATATTTGTATTTTTATAAAAGTAAACTAATATAGCGTTAAGCTTTGTTTAAAAAGATTCCCTGTGGAACGAACCGGACTTACTAAAAACTACACTACTGTACGATTAGGTACACTGCCTATAAGTGTTGTAGCAAGGTTTAGGTATATCCATTCTATAAATAAATAAATATCTTGTGTAAAATTGTATCATATTTAATAGTATTTTCTTGTAAAATTTAATAGTATTTTATACCCCTTAGCTTTAACATCAACTCCCAATCTGTTTCATCTTATGTCCTTAAATTGAAAAGCCTTATTGATCAAGCGAACCGTCTAAATTGCAACGTGTCTAATGAATTAGCCACGGACCTCATTCTCAACTCATTGTCAAAAAGGTTTGACACATTTGTAATGAATTACAATATAAATGGTTGGGATAAAAGCATTGGCGAATTACATGCCATGCTTAAGACGGCAGAAACAAGCATGGGTAAAAGGGCTTCACCCGTGTTTACGATCAATGAAGGCGGGTCCAAAAACAATAACACTTCTAAGCCGAAGGCGGCTAAGAGGAAAGGACCCGCCTACCAAGGCAAGGGCAAGGTAAAGTGGAAGATGGTTACCCCAACCAACAATAACAAGAAGCAAAAGGTTGCCGGAAAAGCTAACCCCAAGGAAGATCCGTGCTTTGGTTGCGGTGAAATGGGTCACTGGAAACGCAACTGCCCGGTCTACCTGAAGGAGTTGAAAGAGAAGAGGGATGCAGGGCAAACCTCAGGTAATGTATATATGGTATACATTGAGCTTAGTATTACTTCTTCTAATACATGGGTATTAGACACATGATGTGGAACTCACATTTGCAATTCTATGCAGGGGTTCAAAAGAAGTAAACAAGAAGCGGGAACATCAAGTCTCTACATGGGAAATGGAGCTAAGGTGCACGTAGTAGCTCAAGGAGACTTTATTTTAAAGCTTCCAAGTGGTTTGGAGCTTATTTTGAAAAATGTTTTGTATGCACCTGATTTATCTCGAAACATTATTTCTGTATCCCGTTTGAAACAATGTGGTTTTAATCTTAATTTCATTAATGATGATATCCATGTTTCTTTAGATAATGTGTTCTATTTCAAGGCTTCGCCTTTGAATGGTATTTATGAATTGGTTCATAATAACACATCATACAATAGCTCAATATACCATGCAAATACCAAGAAACTTAAAAGGGATTTGAGTGATTCCTACTTATGGCATTGTCGCCTTGGTCACATAAACAAGAATCGAATGCATACACTTCAAAAGAATGGACTTTTGAAATCAAATGAACAAGACTCGTTTGATGTATGTGAATTTTGTTTACAAGGCAAAATGACTAAAGCACCTTTCAAAGGTACCTATGAAAGGGCTAAGGACTTATTGGGATTAATACACTAGGATGTATGTGGACCCTTTAAGCCTATAACGAGGAATGGTGAAAGATACTTCGTTACTTTCATTGACGACTTTAGTCATTTCAGATATGTCTATTTATTAAGGCACAAGGACGAAACTTTTGAAGCGTTCAAAGAATATCAAAACGAAGTACAAAATCAACTCAACAAGACAATCAAGGTACTTCGTACCGATAGAGGAGGTGAATACCTAAGCGAAGCTTTCCAAGATCATCTTAAAAGGTGTGGGATTATCTCGCAACTTACTCCTCCTAGAACACCACAACTTAATGGAGTATTCGAAAGGAGGAATCGAACCCTAATGGATATGGTTCGATCTATGATGGCTAGAAGCTCGTTACCTCTATCATTTTGGGGTTATTGTCTATGCTCCGCGGCTCGTATTTTAAATATGGCCCAAACTAAGAAAGTGGAACGAACGCCTCATGAGATGTGGTTTGGAAAACCTCCATCTCTATCATACTTAAAGGTATGGGGATGTGAAGCTTACCCTAAGCGTTACGTCCCTAATAAGTTGAATGCTCGATCCACGAAGTATATCTTCATAGGATATCCCAAGGATGATATGGGATACTATTTCTATGATCCATCCGAGCAAAATGTATTTGTTGCTCGGAAGGCGGAATTCCTTGAAACTAAGTTCCTAATGGAAGGAAATAGCGAAAGGAAGATAGATCTTGAAGAGGTTCAAGATCAAGTAGATGATACACAATTGGTTAACACTAGCACTCAACATGAAAATGTTGAGAGTGATCAAATGGATGATCAAAATACACAAGACGTTCGCGGATCTGGTAGGATTAGTAATCCTCCTGAGATATATGGGTTTCTCATGGATGGTTGCTATGTGGTTGATTTGGATGAACCAACAAACTACCAAGATGCTTTATCAAGGAATGATAAGGATAAATGGCAGGAAGCCATGAACGCTAAGATGCAATCCATGTATGACAACCAAGTTTGGGAACTTGTTGTGCAACCTCCTGGCTCTAGACTAGTTGATTGTAAATGGCTTTTCAAAATGAAAACTGACATACATGGAAACTTGGATACATATAAAGCTAGACTTGTAGCAAAAGGTTTCACTCAAACTCAAGGGGTTCGCTATGATGAAACTTTTTCGCCAGTGGCAATGCTAAAGTCTATTAGGATATTACTTGTCATTGCTGCTCATTATGATTATGAAATATGGCAGATGGATGTCAAGACCACTTTTCTAAATGGACATCTTGAGGAAGACGTCTATATGGTTCAGCCTGAAGGTTTTGTGGATCCGAAATATCCTAAAAAGGTATGCAAGTTAAAGAAGTCAATCTACAGATTGAAACAAGCATCTAGAATGTGGAATCATCATTTTAATGAGGAGGCCAAAAAATTTGGCTTCATTAAAAATGGTGATGAAGCTTGTGTATACAAGAAAGCTAGTGGGAGCACTATCATGTTCCTTGTACTATATGTGGATGATATATTGTTATTTGAAAATGATATTCCGGCAATGGAAGGTGTTAAAACTTGGCTAAGTAAATGCTTCTCTATTAAGGATCTTGGAGAAGCACAATACGTTTTGGGGATTGGGATCTACAGGGATAGATCCAAGAAGCTGATAGGTTTGAATCAAAGTGCATACATTGAAAAGATCTTGAAAAGGTTCAAGATGGAGAATTCTAAGAAAGGTTTGGTACCTATTCAAAAGGGAACACTTCTCAGTTCATATCAGTGCCCCACAACGAAAGATGAACAGGAGAGAATGAAGAAAGTCCTATATGCGTCTGCCATTGGGTCAATCATGTATGCAATGATATGCACTAGACCGGATGTGTCATGCGCTCTTAGCCTGACAAGTAGATACCAGAATAACCCAGGAAACAGTCATTGGATTACTGTCAAAAGTATATTGAAATACCTTAGGAGGACTAAGGATATGTTTCTGGTATATGGGTCTGGTGAGGAGGAACTCGCTGTAAAAGGTTACGTAGATGCGAGTTTCCAAACTGATCGAGATGATTCTCGATCACAATCCGATTATGTCTTCACGTTAAATGGAGGTGAGGTCTCTTGGAAGAGTTCAAAACAGGATGTTGTTGCTTTATCCACTACAGAGTCGGAGTACATCGCCGCATCATTGGCAGCTCAGGAAGCTGCATGGATGAAGAAATTCATCGACAACTTAGGAGTAGTCCCTTCCATTCAGGACCCTCTTGAGATCTTTTGTGACAATGAGGGTGCGATTGCTCAAATCAAAGAACCTCGTGCTCACCAAAAGACCCGTCACATTGAGCGGAGATTCAACTACATAAGGGATGAAGTTGAAAAGGGAAAGATATGTATTCGCAAAGTTCACACAGATCTTAATATAGCTGATCCTCTCACGAAGCTCTTACATAGAGCAAAACATACTGGACATGTTTGTGCATTAGGGCTTCGATATTCCAGTGATTGGTCATGATCTGTTTTAAGTATTGTATCGGAACAAAATTGTTCAAACTCATTAATATAATTATGGTATTAATTTATCTTGAGTCAATTTCCTATTTTGCATATTTTATGCATGAATAAGTATTTATTCTAAATTCCATAGTCGATCGCATTTGTGGGAACAAGTGTGAGGTTTAGACTATTATGAACTTGGATTGGTATACATTCACGGGATGAATGTGGGGCAAGGTTGCAACCAAGGTTCATAGATATTTGTGGGATACAAATATTGGAAGACCCGCTTCGAGATTTACTAAATGGAGCCTTTGTGGTTGATCACATGTAGTCTTGAGTAAATGCGAATATCATTGTATCCTCTGACCTGAGATACATATTGGGTTCGGATATTCACTAAGTATTATGCCTTGATTCTTTCATTCGCTATTCTGAAATATGGTAGTTCATAAGGAAGAGCTCAGGTGTAATACAAAGTATATACCTAGGACGTATGTAATCAAGATGGAATTTGTCCCTCTTATTCGTTGAGAGTCAGATGTCTAAGGCCTGATAAAGTTAAATCTAAAAGAGAGTGATCACTCTGTGTCTCTTGGATTTAACATGACATCTAGGATGAAAGGATAGAATGAATGATTCACCTATTCATATTCAAGATGGGAACTCGAAAGGGATGATGTTATTGAATGGCACAAAGTCATAACATATTGGGGGTGATGGACGATCGTTAGGTGGTATCCGTCACCTGCATTAATTTCTTATGTTTCTCGTGCAAGTGGGAGATTGAAGGTTTTTCGTATGCCCGAGAGACATATTAAATTAATGTGGCTAATGTGTTATGATCCAAGTCGGGTCATACCCAATAACAAACTTACCGACACCTTATTCGTATTTGATCTTAGCGATTGGATCGTTGATTAAATACGCGACACTTGAACTTTAAGAAAAATAGTTTTCTAAAATATTACTTGATGTGTATATATATAAATTATGGAATAATTTATATAATATGAAATTAATTATTTATAGGTTAAATAATTAATTTATGTTGCATTTTATATAAATTGGTTTTATATAAATAAAATGTACATAAAAATAAATATGGAAGTTTTATAAAACTTAATTTATAAAATCTAACTTTTATAAAATTAAATTTTATAAAACTAATCGGTGGCCTTGGAGTCTTAACACACATGCTAGAGATTCCATCTAGTTGGTCACACTTTTCCTTTAATCCATATACATGTTCCTTGACTTCTTGGAACACAGAACATGCAAAATACATCAAAAAAACTGCACCAAACTCTCTCAAAATCTGCTGTTAGGCCGTGGCCTTTGGGAGGAGAAAAGAGGTTCAAAGTTTGGTTTTTGCAAGTTCATTCAAGTGTCTAATAAATCCTAACCAAAAGCAAGGGTGTTGGTGCACAAGTTTGGGGTATAACTACTTGAGGTTTCATAGTTTTGGAGCTCCATTCATCATCATCATCCACATCATTTATCAACAAGCTTGGAGAAGGTATAATCTCTTTACTTTCTTGTAGTTTGTAAGTATATATCACAACTTGATCCTTATTGAGATTTAACTTTAATTGGTTAAAGATTAACAAGTTCAAAATGGTAATACATACATGCTTCCGCTTTAATTTGATTCTTAAAATGTTTTATGTACTATGAAACTTGTTAAATCCCAACACTACCTTTCTCAATATAGGAACAGAAGTTGCATTTCCAATGATACTTCTAATTTTGCTATCTAATCTATAAAGAATAGCATCTTGTTCTGTCCACTGAGTTCTTGGAGTTTGAATGAACTCAGCAGGTTTGACCACAGTACCATCAGCATTACTTACTTCTTCAGTCCATTTGCCTGGAATAATTAGTCCTTCAGTTAGAACTCTTTCCATTTCATCATGAATAGAACCCAGATACCAAAGTAACTTTAGTTTCCAGGTTGTGAAATCAGTACCATCAAAAATTGAAACCCCTTTTCCTGCCATAACAGGAGCAGTAATAGTAGTAGCAGACATGATGAATGTGTGTTTTGTTCTGAGTTATAATAGATCGTTTAAAGAAAATCAAAAGAATTTATATCTTTAACCGCTCTGATACCAGTTGTTGGTCCACAATCAACAACCTAGAACGTTTATATAAGATCAATTGAACAGAATAACAACTAGGTTATAAAGTAAGGAATCAATTGAACTTTACAGATAAATTAACACACAAAGAAAGAAACAAATAGAGAAGAAAATTGTTATTGAATTGATGACTTGGAATGAATTACATGTTCCCTATTTATAGATTTGAGAAACAAACTTCTCAAATCTTATCGAATCAATTCCTAAACAACCATAGCAAAATATAAGGAAACAATATAATCCAAATCTTCTCAATTATCTTCTCCTAGAAATCAGAGATATTCTCTTTGATATAATCTCTTCAATCTTATCTTAATTTACTGTACACGTATTTGATTTGATCTTAATCTTTGTTCAGCACCGATAGAATCTGTATCTCTTGTTGTGCAGAGTCTGTGTTCTTCAATCTTCCAGACTCTAAATATTACAGACTCTAAATTTACAGATTCAAATAATACAGACTCAAAACTATTTGACTCATCATATTTACATAATTCCTAACAATCTCCCCCTATCTGATGATGTCAAAACATATAAGCAAAAATATAAGCTATAATAAGTCTATGAATATATGAACAAGCTTACAGACTCTAAATCTTAGAACCAACCAGTTCTTCTTTTCCTTCATTCACCCTTTCTTTGACTCGAAGATTCACTTGGAACTCTTTTCCTCTGAAGTTTTGCATGCTCATCCTTAAACATCACTCATAAATCTCAAACTTGAATTAATTTCAATCTCAGTCAAATTAAGAAACAGAAAGTCAACCAATTTTCTTCTGAATGGTAAACTCTGTTCAGATTCACACCTCTTAAGTAGTGCAATCAGGTGGCTCAGCTGTGTATCTTTAAACTTATCAACTTTCATAAAACATTTTGTGTTTCTTCTGTCTTTGTACATCAGACCTTCAGGATCAGGCAAATAAGCATTATCTTCAAATTTTACATAACTTCGAACCTGAAACAAAGGATGCTTCTCATCTTCAAAAATCAGATCTACCCCATCAATTTTTATCCTTTCTTCTTCTGAGTGAACTCTGCAGTATCCTCTATATTCTTCTTCTTCTATTATACCCAGTTCATATGAAACATGAACTAACATATGAATTTATCTAAGAACTTCTGGCTTTAAATCCCATTCCTGCAGCTTTCTAATACACCTTGCAATAGCTTTTCACTCATAGAAACCTAAAATAAACACCTGATCCAAATTAATTATCCTTTTGCTCTTATCATCTAGAATCAACTCAATACAAATAACTCCATCATCATTCTTTCTTAAAATACAATCAACAATTGTATTATCTTCAAACCCTCTATAAGAAAATCTATCATTCAATTTTTCAGCCAATTCTCTTTCTTCCTCTAACCTTTTTAAAACAAACTTCTCAGCTTAAGACCTTGATTCTTGTTCTTTTATCATCTGCAAATAGTCTTCAACAGACATTCCTTCTGCAGCAGCAGTTTCTCTGATTAAATCATCAACAGCTTCTTCAGCAGGACTCATCTTTCTTTTACCAGCATCCTTCTCCCTTCTTTGCACATTTGAATCCGATCTCTGTTTCATATATTCTTCTCTCTTTTCTGCTCTTGCCCTTCTTCTTTCTGCCCTGTTCAAAATAGATGATATCATATCATTATCATTATCATCACTATCACTATCATCACCAGATTCTATGCTCATAACACTTGATTTACACCCTTCAGCCTTCTTCATTCTTTTTGGAATAATTTTCTTTCTTGTGTACAACTTTGTGATTTCTGGTTTAGATTTTTGTTGTTGCTGAGCTGTATCCTCCCCCTCAACCTTAGATTCACCTTTACTTTCAGCATGTGACTTCTTTGTAACCTTAGGCTCCCCCTCAACCTTGGAATCCTTATCAACCTTTGTAAAACCTCCAACTCCTACAATCCAAGGAATCCAGTCACCTGCACCATCATTAACAGATTTAACCCTTTTACCTGGATGCTTTGCAATAAAGGCATTAATTTCATCACGTTTTCTCTCATTCTCCCCCTTTTTGACATCATCCAACTCCTCATCAGACATAGGTGGAGGATCAATATGAGTAACATGATCATACACCTTTTTAGACAGATTCTTAATTGTACCAAGCTTTGTAGATAGACCAGCAACTTCAGATCTAAGACTATCCATTTCACCAACAGCTATCTCCATTGAATCTAACCTTCTATTGATAGTATGTAAAATAACATTGTTAGAACACGAGGTAGTTGCTTGATCTTTCTGTACCTGCATCATCACACCTGTTAAATTCCCAACCAACCTCCTTACCTCCTCCAGCTCATTTTTGGTTGCCAAATTATTATTCAAGTTATTAAACCCATCCTGCACACCCTTCAGCTTGTCATCAAACTATGCAGTCCACTTGGTCAAAGTATTAAACATACCAACCAAGTCAACTTGTGCCTCGGGTTGGGGTGGAACATCAACATTGGGTGATTGTGTTGGTTGTGTGTTCTCACCTTTTTCCTATTGAGAAGGATTGGGATCATTAAACACAGAAGGCTTTGGAGCCTGTGCCCCACCCTGTGACATGATATTAGCATTGGCAGCTCGTGCAAGAATGTGTAAGGAGTCATTTATGGGAGATGAGTGAGTCAGATTTTCATCTGAGGTATTTGTGGGATTAGGTGAGTTTGGTGGAGCAGTGAATTGGTTTGTTGAGTCCAGGATTGGGATCTCTGCAGTTTGAGCATCTGAGGGGGTTTTCTCAGTGTCAGTAATATGAGAATCCAGGTTAACTATTCAAATAGGTGAAGGCTAGTTTTGACCAATAACTTCCTCACTCCCTAGTAGAGATGAAGAAGCATTGAGTTTAGCATCTAACCTAGTAGACAGATTTGGTTGGGAGTCTACAGATGCTTGTTCATCTATGGTTTCAAGTATGGTGGTATTCTCTGTATGACCTGGTGAAGTCATAAGGTTGTTTGAGGAGATATTTAATTCTCCGATAGCAGTAGGTGAGGATGGGTTAGAGTTTGGTGGTTGTACCTCACTCATCTCCTCAGTCTGCAAATTAGTATCCATACCTGAAGGTGTTGTAGAAGAAACACCTTGATCACCTGCAATGGAGGGTGTTGTCAAATCTGCATCATTGGTTGAATGTTCAACTTCTGGTACAGATGAATGATCCCCTTGACTAGGACTGAGAGAGGACCCAGAGTCTGTGAACAGGTCAGAGTCTAATAAATCAGAGTCCGAAATTGCTTCTTCCCCAGATTTAGGTTGCCAATCCTCTGAGGAAGATGACCCAACATTATCTGCTAGTTGATTGTTGAATCCAACCCACACCAGCATAGCTGGTGTTAAATCAACCTCAAGAGAGTTAATGGGTAAGTGAAACATTTTACTGCTGCACTCTGGTACTGCTATAAAGTCAAACTCATGATTTAGCCCTGCATACAAAGGTGGAGATAGGGCATCCTCAAACATCAGACTCATGAATTTAATGAATGGGACATTATGATCCCTAGTGCTCCTTTCAACAAGCATTAAAAGTTCACTGAAAAATAGATTAGCAAAATCTATATCTCTCCCTATCACAAAAGCATTAAAAATTTAGATTTCCATCTCATTCATCTCACTTAAACTTCCACTTTTATAACTTAGGCTTCTTAATATATTTGCAATTATAAAACTCCATCTTGAAGAAAACATATTCATTCTAATGGTGCATGTAGTCATAGGTTGACCCACCATTGGAAAACTTTGCTTTGCCTCAGTTTTTGAGGCAAAGGCAACAAAATTATCTCTGGCTGGCAGATTTAAAACACTTCTTAATGATTCTTCAGAAATAGTTAGAGTATTTGCACCATCACCATATGTACCAGTGATGGTTCTAGCTTCAGAGTTACCTCTACATGTATACCAAAATTCTGCAAGTATAACTGGATACATGTAATCAGGGGTTTTGAAAAATCCTTCTCTGAGAGGATGATTTTGCAAAAACAAAATAAGTTGTTCATATCCTTGATTTTGAAAATCGGAAGGTATATCAATACAAGCCACCCGATTGTTTATAGGCACTTGTACATCCTTACCTCTTTTAATAGGGCGAGCCCTATTTATATTAGCAGTAGGGATAAGAACATAAGGGATGTATTTCACCATTGTGATTAAGAGAAATAAAGATTAGCAGATAGATGAACAGTAAACAAATAACAGATGATCGATCGAATGAAAGAAAATATAGAAGAGTCTGTATAACTTTGATAGCAAAAAGTATTCTCCAAAGGTTTAACTTATCTATTTATACCCTTCACAAAACCCTAATTTACCTTAATTAAAACGATTTGACCTCAAAGTTACTGTTTGCCCCCCGAAACGAAATTACCATTTGACATTAATTAAAAAGAAAACTAGCCGTTGTAACAGAATTTTACAAAATTTAATTATTACTAAAACAGAAAAATGTTTTATTTTACACAAAAGCTTTAAAAAAATAAAAAATAAAAAAAATGAAAAGAAATGGAGTCTGCAAACACCTGAATCTGGATGACGTCACCCAGACTCAAAAATACTCATTTTTTAGATTCTTCCGCTAACATTTCTGGAGAAGGATTCAACATGCTGAAAGGACCCGTCCTAATCCATCTGGACGAAGTCACCAATATCTGGTTCCATTGCGATGATCGACTCCAAATAATGTCTTTAAAATGAGCAAATGCACAGCGGAATATTTCTTTCATACCTGAGAATAAACATGCTTTCAAGTGTCAATCAAAAGGTTGGTGAGTTCATAAGTTTATCATAAAACAATAAAATTCATCATTTTGATAGACCACAAGATTTAAATGATGCATGGTACAAATGGGCCCGAATCCTATACTCACATGTAATGTACATGCGATATCTTTTAAATACAGAACATCCTTCTCGTGTACGAAACCATTTTCATAAATCATAGTAACCGTACACATATCTTGTGTACAAAAATAACATACACATAACTTGTGTATAAAATCATTCTCTCGTTATATAACATTCACATCAACTGGTGGCAATTATCATGTCCACATAATTCAATGGTGGCAATTATCATGTCCACATAATTCAATGGTGGCAATTATCATGTCCACATAATTTAATGGTGGCAATTATCATATCCACATAATTCAATAATAATCCGCAGAACTTCTGTATGCATAATAATTCATTCGAGGAATGTTTTGCTTGTGTCTATCTCGTCAAACATTTATAAAAGCATTTCATGTATTCGCAGTTCAAAATATATTTCAAAAGCATTTAATAAAGCAGTTGTAAAAACAGCGCATGTATTCTCAGTCCCAAAAATGTAAAGAGTAAAAGGGAGCAAATGAACTCACCATACTGTATTTTGTAGTAAAAATACATATGACGATATTGAACAATGCAGGGTTAGCCTTGGATTCACAAACCTTAAGGGTATCATCTCCCAAAATAATATAAAATTGTCTCTGCCAAGACTCGAACACGCAACCTCTCATTAACCCGATATAACCCCAACCACCTGATCTAGTCTGCTTTTCTTGATTCAACACCCAAAATAATTTTATTAATCCATTTTCTGTTTCGAGCCCGAACAGTCTAGCCACTCTTGGCCCAACAGCCCAATCACCCTTAGCCCACCCTGTGCAGCTATCTATTGGAAAAAATAAAATAAATTTTAGCAGCCTAGATTCGAACCCACGACCTCCTGATTCAACAAACAAACTCCTAAACCACTGAACCATCTGATTCTTTCTGTTTTAATGCGTGACATAATTTTTATATATCCAATCTCGTCTGTTTTCCCATTTCTTCTTCTTCGTATCATTATCTTCCAATATTATCAACCCATTAAAACCATAACTACCCATCATTTATAATCATAACCGTGATCATTTCATGATCATAAAAGTAATCATAACATAATCATAATCATATTATAATCATGTTTATATCATAATCATAATCACCATCATCTACTTATAACTCGTAATTGTTAACATAGTCATTCTCCATGATCAACATCGAGCATCATCATCTATATCAACATCATATATCTCGATCATCATCGTTACTTATCTATCATTATCATACCATCGTCACTAACTTTTATCCATCATCATCAACTTCGTTATGTGTAACAACTTATCATTTTATGCGTTATCTTCCTCAACTTATCGCTACCATTATCTTACATTGTTGTTTAACGTCATCCTCACAACAAGAGAATACAATAGCTACACGAGTGAAATTCTTGGGTCGTTATAGAATTAATTTAGTTTAAGTTGTCCCTAATTTTACATCGGCCCAAAGAAGCTGGATCCTAGTTTTTAGAAGAAGGAACACGACTCCCTAAACCGTCCTAAACTAAGCACGACCCATGTAGGAAAAGTATAGGTTAATTTAACTAAAATAATGATCGCTCGATAAAAAAAATTAAAGATACCGTTCCATGTTGTCCCATGCTGTCCACTTTTCTTTGTTCCTTTATTTTTTTAATCGCAAATTGGTAACCATCTTTAGACAAAGGTATACAGCTAAGCATTCCATTAAGAATAAGATATACAAAAGTATTGTATTGGCTTTTCATTGATCGTTCTAGTTTATGACAATATTATCATCTTTATCATCATGTTACCCACTATGATATCATAAAGTTATGTGGGGGTATTTCACCTAATAAAGGTTGCCGTAAAAAAAATGCATTTGGTTCTCGGTTCACAGCTGAATCAGATATTAGTAATATTGGAGGTGAAGTGGTATTTGTTTGTGGCGTAAGAATCAAACATAGAAATATGTACAACGTTTAGGTTTGATAGTGGTGGCGCCGTGGCAGGTTTTAAAGCAGAAAAAGTAGAGAGGGGGAGATAGAAAGGTTAGGAGAAAGAAGGTTGTCGTTAGTGGCTGTGGTGGTTGATTGAACTCGAACAAGAAGGAAATAAAAAATGGGGTTGATGAAAGTCGTGAACCGAAGGTGAAGTTAGGATGAGGATTATCGTGCAGTAATGAAAAAAAATCTGTTTTCCTTCCCATTAGTAACAGGGATGAATCGTATATAACCAAAAATGAAAAGGTTAATTGAATTATTAAAGCAGTACATTTGATTGTATTTTAATGAAGATGGTCGACAGGAAATTTTGTCAAGAATATAAATACAATAAAAATAATAAAAAGCTGAACTAGATAGATCATGGAAATTTTGTTTGGTTCTAGTAGTTGGTTCCTGATTTGTACGATTTTATAAATCAACAACAGTATGAAAATAACATGTAACAGATTCTGAATCCAAACAAGAAGATGTACGTATGGTCTCATCCCATTTTTATTAATAGTTAATAATTTATTAATTATATTTATATTAATAATAATCTAAGTAAAAATAATAATAATAATATTAATAATAATAATACTAATATTGATAGTATTATAATTAATAAAAATACTGATAATTATAACAATAACAATAATAATAATAACATCATTACTAATCAAATAATGCTAATTATAATTATAATAATAGAACTAATATTAATAATAATAATAATAAATGATAATTACTAATAATATTTAAATCTTAATTGGATTATAATTTTATTCATTTTTATAATAATACTTATATTTTTAACTTTTTATTTTGATAAACATACTTTACAATTATTAGAATTTTTAATTATATTAATAATAATAATAATAGGATTAATAATACTAATACTCATATCAATATTAGTAAAAATATCAGAAGTAACTATAACAATTATATTTAATTATATTTTTAACCCGCAATCAAACTTGATATCACATATTATTAATTATGACATATATATAATAACATATATATAACCTTTATATTTATATATATTACAATTTACATATAACATTAACTACATATAACATTAACTACATATAGAAATCATATTTACATATAGATTTATTTTAATCACTACTTTATCATTTTATATATATTTTACTTCTTCAATTCAAATGATTAAATTGTTTTCTATTACTTAAAATTATTATATATTTATATTTACATATTCATTTATACACAATTGTTCGTGAATCCTCGGGAGTGGTCAAAGTCCAATAATTTCATAAAACAGTTCAGAAATTTTGAGATTCAATTTAATAGACTTTGCTTATCATGTCGAAACCATATAAACATTAAGTTTAAATTTGGTCAGAAATTTCTGGGTCGTCACAGTACCTACCCGTTAAAGAAATTTCGTCCCGAAATTTGAGTGTGGTTGTCATGGTTAACGATAAATATGTTTTCATGACGAATACGATTTGATAAGATAGAATTTTATCATCATTGATTAATATAGATAAAATGATTCGATTATGTGAAGCTTACGAGTGAAGCTAATACAGAAGAGTGAAATGAGTAAATGCAGATTCGTCTTATTCGGTGACGTAGTCATGGTTAAATTCCGGAATTCAAGGGATTTAGAGGAAATCTTCGTAATAAGATTTGGTTCTTCGATAATTAAGGAAATTAGGATCTGCTTTAAATACGATCATCTGTTTTGATTGCTCTGTCGAATAATTTACTATGAATTCATCTTTTCCGTTCCATTTCACAACTCCTCTATTTCCTTCTATTTTCATGCTTTTGTTTTCTTCTCGACTAAAAGTAAACCGATCAAGACGTCTCAGTTTTGTAGATATAAAGTTCGGATGAACATGACTAACGTTCTAAGAGAGAGATTAAAATAGCACGATCTTCATTGGTTAGATTACCAGAATTTAAGAGAAAAAAATAGTATTATCAGGAAATTATGTTCTTGATATATTTATATATTAGATAGAATGTAAGAGTCATGTAACATGGCACATGATGACGTTATAATCTGTGAATAATCATGTTTCATTAGAAACTGAGCATGACTTACTGTAATATAATCACGTTGATCAAGTGTCATTTTATTATACTAACTCATGCATCAGTTCCCAACACTACTTCAAAACATTCTTATTTTAAACTCGAAAGTTACAGAATATAGAAACTAATAGTTTCTCATATGATGTAACACTGATAGCTCAAAGAGATAAATGATTTCAGATAAGATTAGTTCAGAAATATCGAGGATATTTATAATGAAATATACGATAATATCTTTGGATATCTAAGATCGGAGGATGATGGAGACTATTGTCCACACGGGTTTAGAGTAAGGAGCAAGATATTCTCTAAAGACTTCAGCAGGCATTGAATCATTTGGATTCTTTGAAGTCAAACTTATTCTTTGTGATTTGTCCATGACTTCCTTCATAGTTTCGCATAATCCTCTTTTCGGTACTAAATTTTCTATTGAATGTTTCCAATACTCCATTCTTTATCATCAAACTTTCGACAGTTAAGGTCGTATACACTTTTTGCTGCTGTATTCAGCTTTTCAAAATTCAGAGTATTAATTCGCAGACTGGGTGCTTTTCAGAATTTCATAATGAAAGATCATAGTTCAAAGAGATAAATGTTATATGGATACATATAATTGTTGATGTGGAAACGTTGCGAGACTCACAATACAGATTTGCTGATTCCCAGTAATTGGTATGGCAATTCTTGTTACAAGATGCGAATGAGTACATGATGAGACTTCAATAGATAAATATAGTGATTTGTCGGAGAGGTTTAAACCAAGGAGCAACGAGGTTGTTGGTACGTCTGCTGGTATTATGATAGAATATAAAAAGTTTCCCGGTAACCATAAAAAAGCACACATATATATCAAGATTATAATAAGGTTGTTTTGAACGAAAAATCGAAGTTGACTTGTTAGAGCTGTGACAAAATTGGCTAATTTGGAAAGAGATTGCAAAGTTATTTTCGGTAATAATGACGCTAAAGGAATTAGCACAGCTACGCATTAAACGTTTATTCAGTTTTCGAGAGTTTTCAGGTGCGTAACTATACGCATCAATTTTTTTTCTTTCTGTAGATGAAGTGTGGTTGGTTCATCCTCTCGATTGAGGTGTTTTCAAGAATCATGAAAGGTTTGAACGCAGATTGTAATCGTCAAGATACAAATGAAGTTTAAGATGAAATCAAGTGGCAAACTTGAAGAATTGTTTAGTTTCATATGTTATAATCAATATTTTAATTCATTTTAATTGTCCAATATTATTAGTCCACAGTCGATAGTCCACAGTTAACAGTCTAATAATTTATATATAGTTTAATATATAATATTCAAATTAATTAATACATATCGTGACCCGTATTCATCTCAGACTTGATCACAACTCAAACTATATATATTATTGTAGAATCAACCTCAACCCTGTATAGAGAACTCGATCATTACTGCATATAGAGTGTCTATGGTGATTCCAAATAATATATATAGATGCGTCGATATGATATGTCAAAACCTAGTATACGTGTCCCGATATTTAAAATGAGTAAATAACAGTATTTAAATGACGATAAATAAAGTGCGTAAAATAAATAACAGAAATTAAATGACGATAATTAAAATTGCGAGAATATAAATTGCGATAAATAAACTGCGATAAAATAAAATGTAATACGGAATTAACAGTTAGCTAGGATCTTGTTAGCATGGTTTCTTAACAAAATTTCATATTGTTAATTAGTCTGTTTCTAATCAATTTTTATTGTGTCCATTATTTCTTCATTATGCCACTTGTTGGATTCTGATAGATCAAAATCCAAATATGAAATTGAATTTGAATGAAAATAGTTATTCTGCGGTGAACGAATACGTATATCGGTGGTTGTAAGTAGGATAATTAATAACTGTTGAATCAGCTTCGAATAATGTACAGTGTCATTTATTAATGTGAAATCTAAATATTCCTCGAGTATTACCTACCCGTTAAAATATTTTCACCATTAACAGTTTGTACAAAAGAATTTTTAATTACAATCTTTATGAAAACATATATACATATATATTTTCTTCAGATGTAGTCAGGGATTTAATGAGTCAATATGATATTAGACTCATTTGATTTACCGTTAGAATAAGAATATATAATCTCTAAAACATTAGAGATTACATAATTGCCATGAAGAACGAAGGTAATTGATGTAGAACGATATGTAGTATTATGATTATAATCGAGGTACAGAATGAGATGTTGAAGCGTGTGTTGTTGATGGTACGGGTGTTGTTACTGATGGTGTTGTTGGTGCCAGTGATGTTGCTGAAGCTGGTATGTTTTGCATCATATTTTACAAGGCTACAACTCGAGCGCGAAGCTCGTTGACTTCTTCTATTATACCAGGATGATTGTCAGTTCGGACGAGCGGATGAATGAGGTTTAGATTCTATATAATCGTTACGAGATACTCTGGAAATGAGAGAGAAAATGGTGACTCGAACAGGTTCGTCGGTAAACGCTTCAGGTTCATTGTCAAGAGGTGAATTCGGTTGGTGGAAGGGATCGCCTTTTTCGCGTCTCCATAAATTAAGTTGACTACGAACCCATCAGATGAATTGGGGATGGTTGATTGATTGATTCATTCTGGTGACACCGCTTTCGGAGCTTAGGTGAATATCCATGTCGGAATAGCTGTCGGAATAACTATCGGAATATCTATTAAAATCTGAGGGACTCGAACTGGTTGAGTGATCCATCTCGTACGATCAGATGAAGGATTTTCGATAAGAAATAGATTATAGGATGTAGATTAGTACCCTGCAATACATAATTTACATATGCATATATAATACTAAAATCCCATAAGTTAGGGAGGAATCTACGGAAGCTGTCAGGCAAAGGTAACAATAACAGATACGCTAAGATATGAATTTATCTATACACTGTCTATCCAATAGAGGCAGTAAGACATGTCTAGACTAAGAATGATAAGCAGGTAATTTCCTAAGGATGATAAACTGATGATTTCCGACAAAAATGATAAGCAAAATTTTTTGACATGCAGACACGGTCGAAGTCCAGACTTACTAATGCATCCTAACGACTACTAGTTAGACACACTAATGCAAGACCTGGTTCCCTAAGACCACCGCTCTGATACCAACTGAAAGGACCCGTCCTAATCCATCTGGACGAAGTCACCAACATCTGGTTCCATTGCGATGATCGACTCCAAATAATGTCTTTAAAATGAGCAAATGCACAGCGGAATGTTTCTTTCATACCTGAGAATAAACATGCTTTCAAGTGTCAATCAAAAGGTTGGTGAGTTCATAAGTTTATCATAAAACAATAAAATTCATCATTTTGATAGACCACAAGATTTAAATGATGCATGGTACAAATGGGCCCGAATCCTATACTCACCTGTAATGTACATGCGATATCTTTTAAATACAGTACATCTTTCTCGTGTACGAAACCATTTTCATAAATCATAGTAACCGTACACATATCTTGTGTACAAAAATAACATACACATAACTTGTGTATAAAATCATTCTCTCGTTATATAACATTCACATCAACTGGTGGCAATTATCATGTCTACATAATTCAATGGTGGCAATTATCATGTCCACATAATTCAATGGTGGCAATTATCATGTCCACATAATTTAATGGTGGCAATTATCATATCCACATAATTCAATAATAATTCGCAGAACTTCTGTCTGCATAATAATTCATTCGAGGAATGTTTTGCTTGTGTCTATCTCGTCAAACATTTATAAAAGCATTTCATGTATTCGCAGTTCAAAATATATTTCAAAAGCATTTAATAAAGCAGTTGTAAAAACAGCGCATGTATTCTCAGTCCCAAAAATGTAAAGAGTAAAAGGGAGAAAATGAACTCACCATACTGTATTTTGTAGTAAAAATACATATGACGATATTGAACAATGCAGGGTTAGCCTTGGATTCACAAACCTTAAGGGTATCATCTCCCAAAATAATATAAAATTGTCTCTGCCAAGACTCGAACACGCAACCTCTCATTAACCCGATATAACCCCAACCACCTGATCTAGTCTGCTTTTCTTGATTCAACACCCAAAATAATTCTATTAATCCGTTTTCTGTTTCGAGCCCGAACAGTCTAGCCACTCTTGGCCCAACAGCCCAATCACCCTTAGCCCACCCTGTACAGCTATCTATTGGAAAAAATAAAATAAATTGTAGCAGCCTAGATTCGAACCCACGACCTCCTGATTCAACAAACAAACTCCTAAACCACTGAACCATCTGATTCTTTCTGTTTTAATGCGCGACATAATTTTTATATATCCAATCTCGTCTGTTTTCCCATTTCTTCTTCTTCGTATCATTATCTTCCAATATTATCAACCCATTAAAACCATAACTACCCATCATTTATAATCATAACCGTGATCATTTCATGATCATAAAAGTAATCATAACATAATCATAATCATATTATAATCATGTTTATATCATAATCATAATCACCATCGTCTACTTATAACTCGTAATTGTTAACATAGTCATTCTCCATGATCAACATCGAGCATCATCATCTATATCAACATCATATATCTCGATCATCATCGTTACTTATCTATCATTATCATACCATCGTCACTAACTTTTATCCATCATCATCAACTTCGTTATGTGTATCAACTTATCATTTTATGCGTTATCTTCCTCAACTTATCGCTACCATTATCTTACATTGTTGTTTAACGTCATCCTCACAACAAGAGAATACAATAGCTACACGAGTGAAATTCTTGGGCCGTTATAGAATTAATTTAGTTTAAGGTATCCCTAATTTTACATCGGCCCAAAGAAGCTGGATCCTAGTTTTTAGAAGAAGGAACACGACTCCCTAAACCGTCCTAAACTAAGCACGACCCATGTAGGAAAAGTATAGGTTAATTTAACTGAAATAATGATCGCTCGATAAAAAAAAAAATTAAAGATACCGTTCCATGTTGTCCCATGCTGTCCACTTTTCTTTGTTCCTTTATTTTTTTAATCGCAAATTGGTAACCATCTTTAGACAAAGGTATACAGCTAAGCATTCCATTAAGAATAAGATATACAAAAGTATTGTATTGGCTTTTCATTGATCGTTTTAGTTTATGACAATATTATCATCTTTATCATCATGTTACCCACTATGATATCATAAAGTTATGTGGGGGTATTTCACCTAATAAAGGTTGTCGTAAAAAAAATGCATTTGGTTCTCGGTTCACAGCTGAATCAGATATTAGTAATATTGGAGGTGAAGTGGTATTTGTTTGTGGTGTAAGAATGAAACATAGAAATATGTACAACGTTTAGGTTTGATAGTGGTGGCGCCGTGGCAGGTTTTAAAGCAGAAAAAGTAGAGAGGGAGAGATAGAAAGGTTAGGAGAAATAAGGTTGTCGTTAGTGGCTGTGGTGGTTGATTGAACTCGAACAAGAAGGAAAAAAAAAATGGGGTTGATGAAAGTGGTGAACCGAAGGTGAAGTTAGGATGAGGATTATCGTGCAGTAATGAAAAAAATCTGTTTTCCTTCCCATTAGTAACAGGGATGAATCGTATATAACCAAAAATGAAAAGGTTAATTGAATTATTAAAGTAGTACATTTGATTGTATTTTAATGAAGATGGTCGACAGGAAATTTTGTCAAGAATATAAATACAATAAAAATAATAAAAAGCTGAACTAGATAGATCATGGAAATTTTGTTTGGTTCTAGTAGTTGGTTCCTGATTTGTACGATTTTATAAATCAACAACAGTATGAAAATAACATGTAACAGATTCTGAATCCAAACAAGAAGATGTACGTATGGTCTCATCCCATTTTTATTAATAGTTAATAATTATTAATTATATTTATATTAATAATAATCTAAATAAAAATAATAATAATAATAATAATAATAATAATAATAATAATAATAATAATACTAATATTGATATTATTATAATTAATAAAAATACTGATAATTATAACAATAACAATAATAATAATAACATCATTACTAATCAAATAATGCTAATTATAATTATAATAATAGAACTAATATTAATAATAATAATAATAAATGATAATTACTAATAATATTTAAATCTTAATTGGATTATAATTTTATTCATTTTTATAATAATACTTATATTTTTAACTTTTTATTTTGATAAACATACTTTACAATTATTAGAATTTTTAATTATATTAATAATAATAATAATAATAATAATAGGATTAATAATACTAATACTCATATCAATATTAGTAAAAATATCAGAAGTAACTATAACAATTATATTTAATTATATTTTTAACCCGCAATCAAACTTGATATCACATATTATTAATTATGACATATATATAATAACATATATATAACCTTTATATTTATATATATTACAATTTACATATAACATTAACTACATATAACATTAACTACATATAGAAATCATATTTACATATAGATTTATTTTAATCACTACTTTATCATTTTATATATATTTTACTTCTTCAATTCAAATGATTAAATTGTTTTCTATTACTTAAAATTATTATATATTTATATTTACATATTCATTTATACACAATTGTTCGTGAATCCTCGGGAGTGGTCAAAGTCCAATAATTTCATAAAACAGTTCAGAAATTTTGAGATTCAATTTAATAGACTTTGCTTATCATGTCGAAACTATATAAAGATTAAGTTTAAATTTGGTCAGAAATTTCCGGGTCGTCACACATGCCTTGCCTTTCCAAAATATAAAAATGACTTTCTTCACTTAAAGGTTTAGTAAAAATATCAGCCAACTGATCATTTGTTCCCACAAACTTTAGCACAACTTTTTCTTTTTCAACACAATCCCTGATGAAGTGATGCCCAATCTCAATGTGTTTAGTTCTTGAATGAAACACGGGATTTTTAGTTATTGCAATAGCACTTTCATTATCACACATAATAGAAGTCTTTGTCAAAATCACATCATAATCTGCCAATTGATGTTGCATCCATAACAATTGAGCACAACATCCACCAGCAGCAACATACTCAGCTTCTGCAGTTGAAGTAGAAACAGAATTTTGCTTTTTACTTGACCAACTAACTAATTTTCCTCTCAATAACTGACAATCACCTCAAGTGCTTTTTCTATCCAACTTACATCCTGCATAGTCAGTATCTGTATATCCAATACGATCAAAACCAGAACCCTTGGGATACCACAGACCCAAATTTGGAGTCCCTTTTAAATACCTGAAAATTCTTTTAACAGGCTTATAATGTGAGTCCTTTGGGTTTGCCTGATATCTTGCACATAAACATGTTGTAAACATGATATCAGGTCTGCTAGCAGTTAAATATAATAAAGTTCCAATCATACCCCTGTAAGCCTTTTCACACACAGATTTTCCAGATTCATCTTTGCTCAATTTTTCAGACACTCATTGGAGTTTTCAAAGTAGAACAGTTTCTGAACCCATATTTTCCAATTAAGTTTAAAACATAAGTGTTTTGGTTTATAAAAATTCCCTCAGGATTTTGTTTGACTTGTAAACCTAAAAAGTGATTTAACTTACACAAGTTGCTCATTTTGTATTGCTTAGACATTGTATCAGAAAACCATTTACCCAAATGTGGATTTGTAGACCCAAAAATGATATCATCCACATATATTTGAACAAGTAAGACATCACCTCTATCCTTTTTAATGAATAAGGTTTTGTCTATTAATCCTCTGACAAACTTCTTTGAAAGAAGAAAAGATGTCAAAGTATCATACCAAGCCCTTGGTGCTTGTTTTAAACCATACAATGCTTTATCAAGCCTGTAAACATAATCAAAAAACTTTTTACTTACAAAACCTGGAGGTTGTTTGACATACACCTCCTCCCGTAGCTTCCCATTCAAGAATGCACTTTTCATATCCATTTGTGATACTTCAAAGTCCATGTGTGATGCATAAGATAAAAAGAGTCAGGTTACCTCTATTCTTGTAACAGGAGCAAAAGTCTCATCATAATCAATACCTTCTTCTTGCCTGTAACCTTGAGCAACAAGCCTAGCTTTATTCCTTACAACAATACCATCTTTATCAACCTTATTCCTGTAAACCCATCTAGTTCCAATAGCAGTCTTTCCTGCAGGCTTAGGTACCAAATTCCACACTTCATTTCTTTCAAACTCCATTAATTCTTCAGTCATAGCTTCAACCCAGTCATCATCCTTTAAAGTATCATCAACCTTTTTGGGCTCTATGAGAGACAGAAAACTTGTATACAAATAGAAATTAGCAATTGCAGTATCAGACATAGGAGTCTGTGAAGTAGAACCTCCTTTTGGTAACCCTTTTGTGTTTACAACATAATCCTCAAGATATCTTGGAGGATTAATAGATCTTTATGATCTTCTTGTACTTTCAGAACCAGAAACCATAGGGACAGTATTTACTTCTTCTTCATCAGAATTTGTTTGAGTGGAAACATCATCAACTTCTTTTTCTACAGCAGAGGAAATCTCATTTGAAATATTCAAGGAGTCATTAACTTTTTCACAAGTAACTTCATCTTCAGATTCATGATCAGAGAAGTAAGTCTGTAAGCCAGACTCATCAACTTTAGGAGAGAGTTCAAACAAAATATTAGAATCTGTATTAGCAGAGATATCTGTAACAACAGAATTCTCATCAAAGGTGATGTGAATAGATTCCTCAATCTTCTTTCTTCTAGAGATAAAAGCTCTGTAGGCTTTATACACAGATGAATATCCCATGAAAGTGCCTTCATCAGACTTAGGCTCCATTTTACCAAGCAAGTCTCTTTGATTGACAATATAACATTTACAACCAAAAATTTGAAAATAGTGAACAGTAGAAACTTTCTTGTTATAAAGCTCATAAGGAGTCTTTCCATGCTTTTTGACAATAATAGATCTATTTTGAGTATAACAAGCAGTATTTACTGCTTCTACCCAAAACCGGATAGTAACATTTGTATGACACAACATAGTCCTTGCAGCTTCAATTAGTGTCCTATTTCTCCTTTCAGCAACACCATTTTGTTGTGGTGTTCTAACAGCAGAGAAATTTGACCAATACCAACACTTTCACAAAAATCAACAAGAGTAGCATTCTTGAACTCTGTTCCATGATCAGTTCTTAATTGCTTGACCAACTTTGTAGTGACCCGAACTTTTTTAATGTTTATATATATTAAATAAAATCGATATTTACATGATTAAATATTTCCAAAATGTTAAGCAATCAAACTTGTTAAGACTTGATTATTTGAAATATGTTTCATATAGACAATTGACCACCCAAGTTGACCGGCGATTCACGACGTTAAAAATTTGTAAAAACTACATGATGATATATATATGGATATATATATGGTTAACATGATATTATGATAAGTAAGTATCTTACTAAGTATATTAACAATGAGTGATATACATAAAAATGAGTTTATTGAATTAAGAAACCCGAAACGATATATATAACGATTATCGTTATAACAACGTCTTACTAAATACATATGAATCATATTAAGATATTGATACACTATGTTTAACATGATAAAATGATAATTAAGTATATCATTAAGTGTGTTAACAATGAACTACATATGTTAAACAAGACTACTAACTTAAGAATTTCGAAACGAGGCATATATGTAACGATTATCGTTGTAACGACATTTTAATGTATATATATCATATTAAGATATATTCATACATCATAATATCATGATAATGTAATAATTTAACATCTCATTTAAGTATAATAACAATGGATTAATTACATTTAACAAGATCGTTAACTTAAAGGTCTCAAAACAACACTTACATGTAACGACTAATGGTGACTTAACGACTCAGTTAAAATGTATATACATGTAGTGTATTAAGATGTATTAATACACTTTTGAAAGACTTCATGACACATATCAAAGTACTTCTACTTAACAAAAATGCTTACAATTACATTCTCGTTCATTTTCATCAACAATTTTACTCGTATGCACCCGTATTCGTACTCGTACAATACACAGCTTCTAGATGTATATACTATTGGTATATACACTCAATCATCAGCTCCTTAGCAGCCCATGTGAGTCATTAAATATGTGGGAACCATCATTTGGTAACTAGCATGAATGATTACACAAAATTACAAAAATATTATAAATCATTCATGAATTATTTACATGAAAACAAAATTACACATCCTTTATATCTAATCCATATACCAACGACCAAAAACACCTACAAACACTTTCATTCTTCAATTTTCTTCATCTAATTGATCTCTCTTAAGTTCCATCTTCAAGTTCTAAGTGTTCTTCATAAATTCTACAAGTTTTAGTTTCATAAAATCAAGAATACTTTCAAGTTTGCTAGCTCACTTCCAATCTTGTAAAATGATCATCCAACCTCAAGAAATCTTTCTTATTTATAGTAAGATATCTTTCTAATTCAAGGTAATACTCATATTCAAACTTTGTTTCAATTTCTATAACTATAACAATCTTATTTCGAGTGATGATCTTACTTGAACTTGTTTTCGTGTCATGATTCTGCTTCAAGAACTTTCAAGCCATCCAAGGATCCTTTGAAGCTAGATCTATTTTTCTCATTTCCAGTAGGTTTATCCACAAAACTTGAGGTAGTAATGATGTTCATAACATCATTCGATTCATACATATAAAGCTATCTTATTCGAAGGTTTAAACTTGTAATCACTAGAACATAGTTTAGTTAATTCTAAACTTGTTCGCAAACAAAAGTTAATTCTTCTAACTTGACTTTTAAAATCAACTAAATACATGTTTTATATCTATATGATATGCTAAATTAACGATTTAAAACCTGGAAACACGAAAAACACTGTAAAACCGGACATACGCAGTCGTAGTAACATCGCGGGCTGTTTTGGGTTAGTTAATTAAAAACTATGATAAACTTTGAATTAAAAGTTTTTCTTCTGGAAAAATGATTTTTCTTATGAACAAGAAACTATATCCAAAAATCATGGTTAAACTCAAAGTGAAAGTGTGTTTTCCAAAATGGTCATCAAGATGTCGTTCTTTCGATGGAATTGACTACCTCTTTAGTAAATGACATGTAACCTGTATTTCTGACTATAAACTTATACTTTTTTTGTTTAGATTCATAAACTTAAGTTCAATATGAAACCATAGCAACTTGATTCACTCAAAACGGATTTAAAACGAAGAAGTTATGGGTAAAACAAGATTGGAAAATTTTACTTGTTGTAGCTACGAAAATTTTATAACAAATCTATATTAATCATATCCTAGCTAACTTATATTTTATTATACATGTATTCTAATATATATTATGTAATCTTGGGATACCATAGACACGTATACAATTTTTGACATATCATATCGACCCATCTATATAATATATTTTGGAACAACCATAGACACTCTATATGCAGTAATGCTGGAGTTAGCTATACAGGGTTGAGGTTGATTCTAAAAGAATATATATAGTTTGAGTTGTGATCTAGCCTGAGACGTGTATACACTGGGTCGTGGATTGATTCAAGATAATATGTATTAATTTATTTCTGTACATCTAACTGTAGACAACTAGTTGTAGGTTACTAACGAGGACAGCTAACTGAATAAACTTAAATCATTAAAACGTAATAAAAAAATGTTGTAAAAATATTTCGATCATACTTTGATATATATGTACATATTGTTATAGGTTCGTGAATCAACCAGTGGACAAGTCTTATCTTTCGACGAAGTAAAATCTGTGAAAGTGAGTTATAGTCCCACTTTTAAATCTAATATTTTTGGGATGAGAATACATGCAGTTTTATAAATGTTTTACAAAATAGACACAAGTGCTTGAAATTACATTCTATGTTGGATTATGAATACCGAATATCACCCTTTTAGCTTGGTAGCCTAAGAATTAGGGAACAGACACCCTAATTGACGCGAATCCTAAAGGTAGATCTACGGGCACTAACTCCCCCCATACTGGAAAATGATATGCTTTAGTACTTCGAGTTATTTGTACAGATGGATTTCTGTTTTGAGGATATTCTATATGCATTTTGTTAATGTCGGTTACCAGGTGTTCAACATATGAATGATTTTTATACAGATTGTATGTTATTAAAAGATGAAAACTTGTGGTCTATTATTATGATTTGATAATATATAGGTTAAACCTATAACTCACCAACATTTTTGTTGACATTTTAAGCATGTTTATTCTCAGGTAATTATTAAGAGCTTCCGCTGTTACATACTAAAATAAGGACAAGATTTGTAGTCCATGCTTATTTAATATTGTTAAAAACTGCATTCGAAGACGTATGTTGTTGTGTAATATTATTGTGAACCATTATGTAATGATCTTGTGAAAACGCTACATTTTAGATTATCATTATTTGATAATCGTTGTAATATTTAAAAAGTTATGCTTCGTTTTAAAAATCGAATGCAGTCTTTGAAAAACGTCTCATATAGAGGTCAAAACCTCGCAACGAAATCAATTAATATGGAACGTTTATAATCAATATGAACGGAACATTTTAGTTGGTATCCGAGCGTTGGTCTTAGAGAACCAGAAAAATTTACATTAGTGTGTCTTATCGAGTTTGTTAGGATGCATTAGTGAGTCTGGACTTCGACCGTATACTCTTCTCTATAAAAAAACGATTGCTTAACATTTTTTTTGTTGGAAACTATATATTATTAACATGTAAATATTATGTGATATATTAATCTCTTAACATGTTTGATATTGTGTGATAGATGTCTACCTCTAGTACAAATCCCATCGACTCACCTAATAATAATGAAGAGTCGAATATATATTGGGAAGATTCACAAGTTCCTGAAGAACCGGAAGAAGAGGAACCGGAAGAAGAGGAACCGGAAGAAGAGGAACCAGAAGAAGAGGAACCGAAAGAAGAAGAGGTTCCGGAGGGGGACATATTAGGAACCACAGAAAAACAGATAAATAAACGAAAATCCTCAACCAACGGACCAAAGTTAATAATGGTCAATGGTGTTTCCGCCGAGGAAACAAAATATTAGGAAGATTACCAATTTTCCGAATCGGATCCCGATGAAGATTCCGATGATGTTATAGAAATTACCTCGGCCCAATTTAATAAAACAAAAGAAAATAATAAGGGAAAAGTATAAAAATAGAGAAACCTGGCTCCAACCCTGATGAACTTTATAGGTATCTGCAACATCCGTATTTCCTAAATTGTAACAATAACCCGGGAACCTCTAAACCATCAGGTTTTTCTAAACCATTATGGAAAAAAACGGCTCGTATTAGAGGAACACCATATATCCCTCAAAAATTAGGAAAACGAACCAGGTCCGAAGAAGAAGAAACTAGTGATTCAGATTAGAGGATTGTAATCATATTGTGTAATATAGGTATTGTAGTGTGCTTGTACTTTTATGTTCTATGTAAAAATAGCTTGTATTTTTTGTTAATTATCTTTTACGAATCTAATCCTTGTCTATTTTACAGTATAAAAACACAAAATGAACGTTAAGGGTGGACAAACGAATATTTTAGAAGACCTACCAGAGGATATGATTGAGGAAATTTTGTCTAGAGTCGGTCAGAATTCATCAGCACAATTAGTTATGGCGAAATTAACTTGTCAAACATTTGAAATACTTTCCAGAAATGCCTTAGTTTATAAAAGGTTTTCCTTTGATAGGTGGGGTATATCACATTGGGGAGACTTTAAGTTACGCCGTGTTTTCTTTAAGGCATTGAATGCCGGGAACCCAGATGTAATTTTACGCTACGGGTTGAGAACCTATTTTGACTCAACATATCCCAACATAGGACTTCATGCATTAGAAAGAGCTTCTAACATACAATATAAGGAAGCATGTTATGCTTACGGGTTAGTAATGTTCGCTTCTCACCAAAGTGAGAAAAAGAACATCGGATTACAACTGTTAAATAAAATATTCCCACAAGTGACGGACTCAGTAGTTAGGGTGAGAAACAAGGTTTTTAGATTGTTACGGGGCTGCTGGGCATTACGTAATCCCCGTCCTTTTGACGATATTACTACATGCTGTCTTGTCAACGGCCATAACAGTTATGTTCCACAAGATCAAGGGTGGGAAGTAGTCCTAGTAAAACCAGAATGCATGACTTGTTTATGGACGTATGAATTACATATCTTCATTGCCTTTGCTGAACAACTTGCGTATTAACTAAGATCGTTGTCACAACTGTTTTGTATCAAAGTTATTGTGTGCTATATTTCATGTTATATGTATAATAGCGGTATTGTAAGTTTGTAAAATTTTGTATAAAAGTTTGAATGTGAAACATTTTTGTAATCAGTTTTTCATATAGAATTGTAGTAGTTGAATTATATATTAGCTACTAAGTATGAACTTAACTGGTAGGTACTACCCGAATTAAAACTATAAAACGCTAATATGAAGAAAAAGCTTTTATAAATAAGTTCATATTATGCTACGAAATACTATTGGCTACTCTTAATATTCTATATGATTAACTTATTTCTTTTGGTTATTTTTGAAGGAAATGGCACCAACTACTCGACACACCGTGAATATGAGCGAGGAAGAGTTCTGTGCCTTTCTGGCTGCGAATATAGCTGCGGTGCAAGCCGCAATGCAAAATAACAACAATAATTTTGGTTCTAGCAGTGGAACAATTTCCATAGGAACTCGTGTAGGATGCTCCTACAAAGAATTCACTGCCTGCAAACCTTTGGAATTCGATGGAACAGAGGGTCCAATCGGATTGAAACGATGGACCAAAAAAGTTGAATCGATGTTTGCCATAAGTAAGTGTACTGAATGAGACAAAGTAAAGTACGCTACGCATACCTTCACAAGTACTGCGTTGACATGGTGGAATACCTATCTAGAGCAAGTGGGACAAGATGCTGCGTACGCACTACCGTGGTTAGCATTCAAACATTTGATGACTGAGCAGTACCGTCCCAGAAACGAGGTCAATAAGCTCAAATTAGAGCTTAAAGGATTACGAACACAAGGATTCAACATTACCGCCTACGAATGACGATTCACAGAATTGTGCTTATTGTGTTCAAGAGCGTTTGAAGATGAAGAAGAGAAGATCGACGCGTTTGTGAAGGGGTTACCGGAAAGGATCCAAGAGGATATAAGTTCACACGAGCCCGCCTCCATATAAAAGGCAAGTCGAATGGCTCACAAACTCATAAACCAAATTGAGGAACGAATTAAAGAGCAAACGGCCGAAGAAGCCAACACGAAACAACTCAAGAGAAAGTGGGAGGAAACCAGTGACAAGGGTCACCAATACAACAACAATCACAATCAAAATCGTAACAACTATCCCAACAACCGCAACATCAATCGCAACAACAACAACAATCTCAATCCCAATAACAACAATTACAACAGACGTTTCAACAACAACAACAACCACAACAACAAACATCCTAACAATAATAACAAAAGGAAAAAACCATGCCAGAGGTGTGCAGGATACCATCCGACTAGGTTTTGCATGACAACGTGTACCAAGTGTAATAGAGGTGGTCATGGCGCAACGAAGTGTGAAATCTATGGACCGGCGATTAACAAAAATAATGCAACTAGTAATGTCGGGACAAGTAATGCCACCTTTATTTGTTATAGATGTGGAAAACCGGGCCACGTCAAGAGTAAATGCCCAAACCAAGGAAATACAAATGGGCAAACCCGTGGAAGAGTCTTCAACATCAATGCGACAGAAGCACAGGAAGACCCGGAGCTTGTTACGGGTATGTTTCTTATTGATGAAAAACATGCTTATGTTTTATTTGATTCGGGTGCGGATAGAAGCTATATGAGTAGAGATTTTTGTGCCAAATTAAGTTGCCCATTGATGCCTTTGGATAATAAATTTTTACTCGAATTAGCAAACGGTAAATTAATTACAGCAGATAAAATATGTCGGAATCGAGAAATTAAACTGGTTAGCAAAACATTTAAGATTGATTTGATACCAGTAGAGTTAGGAAGTTTTGATGTGATAATCAGAATGGACTGGCTGAAAGAGGTGAAAGCTGAAATCGTTTGTTACAAAAATGCGATTCGTATTATGCGCGAAAAGAGAAAACCGTTAATGGTGTACGGAGAAAAGATCAACGCGAAGCTAAATCTTATTAGTAGTTTGAAGGCGCAAAAACTAATAAGAAAAGGTTGCTATGCCATTCTAGCACACATCGAAGAAGTCAAACCCGAAGAAAAGAACATCAATGATGTTCCCGTCGCAAAAGAATTTCCTGATGTATTTTCGAAAGAATTATCGGGACTACCCCCATATCGATCCGTTGAATTTCAAATAGACCTTGTACCAGGAACTGCACCAATAGCTCGTGCTCTATACAGACTCGCACCCAGCGAAATGAAGGAATTACAAAGTCAATTACAAGAACTTTTGGAGCGTGGTTTCATTCGACCAAGTACGTCACCCTGGGGAGCTCCTGTTTTGTTTGTTAAAAAGAAAGATGGTACGTTCAGGTTGTGTATCGACTATAGAGAGTTGAAAAAGCTTACCATCAAGAACCGTTATCCACTACCGAGAATCGATGATTTATTTGATCAGCTACAAGGCACGTCAGTTTATTAGAAGATCGATTTACGTTCCGGATATCATCAAATGAGGGTGAAGGAGGATTATATTCCGAAGACTGCTTTCAGGACGCGATACGGTCATTACGAGCTTATGGTTATGCCATTTGGACTGACTAACGCACCAGCTGTGTTTATGGACCTCATGAACAGAGTGTATGGACCATATCTCGACAAGTTTGTCATTGTTTTCATCGATGACATACTTATTTACTCAAAAAATGATCAAGAGCATGAAGAACATTTGAGGAAAGTACTGGAATTGTTGAGGAAAGAAAAACTGTATGCTAAGTTTTCAAAGTGTGCATTTTGGCTTAAAGAAGTTCAATTCCTCGGACATGTCGTGAGCAAAGAAGGTATTCAGGTTGATCCGGCAAAGATTGAAACCGTTGTAATTTGGGAAACCCCGAAAACTCCGAAGCATATACGCCAATTTTTAGGACTGTCTGGTTACTACAGAAGATTCATCCAAGATTTTTCCAAAATAGCAAAACCCTTGACTGCATTAACGCATAAAGGGAAGAAATTTGAATGGAAGGATGAACAAGAGAAAGCGTTTCAGTTATTGAAGAAAAAGCTAACTACGGCACCTATATTGTCATTGCCTGAAGGGAATGATGATTTTGTGATTTATTGTGACGCATCAAAGCAAGGTCTCGGTTGTGTATTAATGCAACGAACGAAAGTAATTGCTTATGCGTCTAGACAATTGAAGATTCACGAGCAAAATTATACGACTCATGATTTGAAATTAGGTGCTGTTGTTTTTGCATTAAAGACTTGGAGGCACTACTTATATGGGGTCAAAAGTATTATATATACCGACCACAAAAGTCTTCAACACATATTTAATCAGAAACAACTGAACATGAGGCAGCGTAGGTGGATTGAATTGTTAAATGATTATGACTTTGAGATTCGTTACCACCCGGGGAAGGCGAATGTGGTAGCCGACGCTTTGAGTAGAAAAGACAGAGAACCTATACGAGTAAAAGCTATGAATATAATTATTCGTACTAACCTTACTACTCAAATAAAGGAGGCGCAACAGGGAGTTGTAAAAGAAGGAAATATAAAGAATGAAATACCCAAAGGATCGGAGAAACATCTTAATATTCGGGAAGACGGAACCCGGTATAGGAATGACAGAATTTGGGTACCAAAGTTTGGGGATGTGAGAGAAATGGTACTTGGGGAAGCACATAAAACGAGATATTCAATACATCCCGGAGCGGGAAAGATGTACAAGGATCTCAAGAAACATTTTTGGTGGTCGGGTATGAAAGCCGATGTTGCCAAATATGTAGGAGAATGTTTGACGTGTTCTAAGGTTAAAGCTGAGCATCAGAAACCATCAGGTCTACTTCAACAACCCGAAATCCCGAAATGGAAATGGGAAAACATTACCATGGATTTCATCACTAAATTGCCAAGGACTGCAAGTGGTTTTGATACTATTTGGGTAATAGTTGATCGTCTCACCAAATCAGCACATTTCCTGCCAATAAGAGAAGATGACAAAATGAAAAAGTTGGCGCGATTATACTTGAAGGAAGTCATCTCCAGACTTGGAATACCCGTCTCTATCATCTCTGATAGGGATGGCATATTTGTTTCAAGATTCTGGCAGACGTTACAACAAGCATTAGAGACTCGTCTAGACATGAGTATGGCCTATCATCCACAAACTGATGGGCAAAGTGAAAGAACGATACAGACACTTGAAGACATGCTACGAGCATGTGTTATTGATTTTGGAAACAGTTGGGATCGACATCTACCGTTAGCAGAGTTTTCCTATAGCAACAGTTACCATTCGAGTATTGAGATGGCGACGTTTGAAGCACTTTATAGTAGAAAGTGTAGGTCTCCAATTTTTTGGAGTGAAGTGGGGGATAGACAGATTACGGGCCCGGAGATAATACAGGAAACTACCGAGAAAATCATCCAAATTTAACAACGATTAAAAACCGCCCAGAGTCAAAAAAAGAGCTTCGCGGACAGTAAAAGAAAAGATATAGAATTTGAGATTGAAGAGATGGTCATGCTTAAGATTTCACCTTGGAAAGGTGTTGTTCGATTTGGTAAATGGGGGAAACTAAATCCAAGGTACATCGGGCCATTCAAGATTATTGATCGTGTTGGACCAGTAGCTTACCGACTTGAGTTACCTCAACAACTCGCGGCTGTACATAACACTTTCCACGTCTCGAATTTGAAGAAATGTTTTGCTAAAGAAGATCTCACTATTCCATTAGACGAAATCCAAATCAACAAAAAATTCAATTCATTGAAGAACCCGTCGAAATAATGGATCGTGAGGTTAAAAGACTTAAGCAAAACAAGATACCAATTGTTAAGGTTCGATGGAATGCTCGTAGAGGACCCGAGTTCACCTAGGAGCGGGAAGATCAGATGAAGCTGAAATACCCTCACCTATTTCCAGAAGATGCGTCAACACCTCCAACCACTTAAAATTTCGGGACGAAATTTATTTAACGGGTAGGTACTGTAGTGACCCAAAATTTTTCCATGTTTATATATATTAAATGAAATCGATATTTACATGATTAAATATTTCCAACATGTTAGGCAATCAAACTTGTTAAGACTTGATTATTTGAAATATGTTTCATATAGACAATTGACCACCCAAGTTGACCGGCGATTTACGACGTTAAAAATTTGTAAAAACTACATGATGATATATATATATATATATATATATATATGGATATATATATGGTTAACATGAGATTATGATAAGTAAGTATCTCACTAAGTATATTAACAATGAGTGATATACATAAAAATGAGTTTATTGAATTAAGAAACTCGAAACGATATATATAACGATTATCGTTATAACAACGTCTTACTAAATACATATGAATCAGATTAAGATATTGATACACTATGTTTAACATGATAAAATGATAATTAAGTATATCATTAAGTGTGTTAACAATGAACTACATATGTAAAACAAGACTACTAACTTAAGAATTTCGAAACGAGGCATATATGTAACGATTATCGTTGTAACTACATTTTAATGTATATATATCATATTAAGATATATTCATACATCATAATATCATGATAATGTAATAATTCAACATCTCATTTAAGTATAATAACAATGGATTAATTACATTTAGCAAGATCGTTAACTTAAAGGTCTCAAAACAACACTTACATGTAACGACTAACGGTGACTTAACGACTCAGTTAAAATGTATATACATGTAGTGTATTAAGATGTATTAATACACTTTTGAAAGACTTCATGACACATATCAAATTACTTCTACTTAACAAAAATGCTTACAATTACATTCTCGTTCATTTTCATCAACAATTTTACTCGTATGCACCCGTATTCGTACTCGTACAATACACAGCTTCTAGATGTATATACTATTGGTATATACACTTAATAATTGGCTCTTTAGCAGCCCATGTGAGTCATTAAATATGTGAGAACCATCATTTGGCAACTAGCATGAATGATTACACAAAATTACAAAAATATTATAAATCATTTATGAATTATTTACATGAAAACAAAATTACACATCCTTTATATCTAATCCATATACCAACGACCAAAAACACCTACAAACACTTTCATTCTTCAATTTTCTTCATCTAATTGATCTCTCTCAAGTTCCATCTTCAAGTTCTAAGTGTTTTTCATAAATTCTACAAGTTTTAGTTTCATAAAATCAAGAATACTTTCAAGTTTGCTAGCTCACTTCCAATCTTGTAAAGTGATCATCCAACCTCAAGAAATCTTTCTTATTTATAGTAATATATCTTTCTAATTCAAGGTAATACTCATATTCAAACTTTGGTTCAATTTCTATAACTATAACAATCTTATTTCGAGTGATGATCTTACTTGAACTTGTTTTCGTGTCATGATTCTGCTTCAAGAACTTTCAAGCCATCCAAGGATCCTTTAAAGCTAGATCTATTTTTCTCATTTCCAGTAGGTTTATCCACAAAACCTGAGGTAGTAATGATATTCATAACATCATTCGATTCATATATATAAAACTACCTTATTCGAAGGTTTAAACTTGAAATCACTAGAACATAGTTTAGTTAATTCTAAACTTGTTCGCAAACAAAAGTTAATCCTTCTAACTTGACTTTTAAAATCAACTAAACACATGTTTTATATCTATATGATATGCTAACTTAACAATTTAAAACCTGGAAACACGAAAAACACCGTAAAACCGGACATACGCCGTCGTAGTAACACCGCGGGCTGTTTTGGGTTAGTTAATTAAAAACTATGATAAACTTTGAATTAAAAGTTGTTCTTCTGGGAAAAGGATTTTTCTTATGAACAAGAAACTATATCCAAAAATCATGGTTAAACTCAAAGTGAAAGTGTGTTTTCTAAAATGGTCATCAAGATGTCGTTCTTTCGACGGAAATGACTACCTCTTTAGTAAATGACATGTAACCTGTATTTTCGACTATAAACTTATACTTTTTCTATTTAGATTCATACACAACTTAAGTTCAATATGAAACCATAGCAACTTGATTCACTTAAAACGGATTTAAAACGAAGAAGTTATGGGTAAAACAAGATTGGAAAATTTACTTGTTGTAGCTACGAAAATTTTATAACAAATCTATATTAATCATATCCTAGCTAACTTATATTGTATTATACATGTATTCTAATATATATTATGTAATCTTGGGATACCATAGACACGTATACAATGTTTTGACATATCACCCATCTATATAATATATTTTGGAACAACCATAGACACTCTATATGCAGTAATGCTGGAGTTGGCTATACAGGGTTGAGATTGATTCCAAAATAATATATATAGTTTGAGTTGTGATCTAGCCTGAGACGTGTATACACTGGGTCGTGGATTGATTCAAGATAATAAGTATTAATTTATTTCTGTACATCTAACTGTGGACAACTAGTTCTAGGTTACTAACGAGGACATCTAACTGAATAAACTTAAATCATTAAAACGTAAAAAAAAAAATGTTGTAAAAATATTTCGATCATACTTTGATGTATATGTACATATTGTTATAGGTTCGTGAATCAACCAGTGGCAAGTCTTATCTTTCGACGAAGTAAAATCTGTGAAAGTGAGTTATAGTCCCACTTTTAAATCTAATATTTTTGGGATGAGAATACATGCAGTTTTATAAATGTTTTACAAAATAGACACAAGTGCTTGAAATTACATTCTATGTTGGATTATGAATACCGAATATCACCCTTTTAGCTTGGTAGCCTAAGAATTAGGGAACAGACACCCTAATTGACGCGAATCCTAAAGGTAGATCTACGGGCACTAACTCCCCCCATACTGGAAAATGGTATGCTTTAGTACTTCGAGTTATTTGTACATATGGATTTCTGTTTTGGGGATATTCTATATGCATTTTGTTAATGTCGGTTACCAGGTGTTCAACATATGAATGATTTTTATACAGAATGTATGTTATTAAAAGATGAAAACTTGTGGTCAATTATTATGATTTGATAATATATAGGTTAAACCTATAACTCACCAACATTTTTGTTGACATTTTAAGCATGTTTATTCTCAGGTGATTATTAAGAGCTTCCGCTGTTACATACTAAAATAAGGACAAGATTTGGAGTCCATGCTTGTTTAATATTGTTAAAAACTGCATTCGAAGACATATGTTGTTGTGTAATATTATTGTGAACCATTATGTAATGGTCTTGTGAAAACGCTACATTTTAGATTATCATTATTTGATAATCGTTGTAATATTTAAAAAGTTATGCTTCGTTTTAAAAATCGAATGCAGTCTTTGAAAAACGTCTCATATAGAGGTCAAAACCTCGCAACAAAATCAATTAATATGGAACGTTTATAATCAATATGAACGGGACATTTCAGTCTTGCCTTTTTGCACCTGCTCCTTCTTAATCAAGTTAATGATTTCTTCAGGTGCATCACTTTTAGCATATAAGAAAATTACCTATGTATACCTGGAGTATTCATCAACGATCACCAGAGTATACTTCTTACCACTCAGACTACCAATATTCATGGGTCCAAAGAGGTCCATATGAAGCATATGAAGTGGTTCATCAATTGTAGCTAGAGTCTTAGAGTGAAAATGGGCTTTGGTTTGTTTACCCTTAACACAAGCAGTGCAGACTTTATCCTTCTTGAAGGAGAGCTGTGGCAGTCCTCTTACAACCCCTTTTTAGACAATTCATTTATGTTTTTGAAATTTAAATGAGAAAGCCTTCTATGCCATAACCAATTCAACTTAGGAACAGTTTGTGAATAAAGACAAGTATCAATACCCGAATCTGTAGCATCATGATCAACTACATAAACATTTTGTTGTCTCCAAGCAATCAAGGTAGGTTTTCCTTTAGGATCATAGATGATTCCAACATTTTTCCGTATCCTTATCTCACATTCTTCATCAGCAACTTGACTCACACTCAACAGGTTATGCATCAAACCTTCTACAAGAGCAACTCTTTTTAAAGAAACACCACCAGCTTTGACAGAACCATATCCAATAGTCTTACCAACAGAATTATCCTCATATCTAACAGAGGGATCTTTTTCTTCTACAAACCCTTCAAGATGCTCCTTGCATCCTGTCATGTGTCTTGAGCATCCACTATCTAAAAACTATTTTCTTTCATTCTGCACAAGACACAAAAACAACAAACATTAGTTACCTTTGGGAACCCACTTTACAGTGGGTTTACATGAAGAGCTTTTCACTCTCCAAACAAATGGTTTATTTTTTATCCAAATATTTTTCTCTTTACATTGATTCTGAATATTTGACCATTGTTTGTCTAACTTCATCCTTTTTTTAACCTTTTCAGGACTCTTGGGTTTGTCTGACACAGTTTTAACTTTAGTTTTATCTTTTAGTTTTTTGCAGAGTTTTGAAATCCTCCTTTTTAGTTTAGTAATAGCTTTGACTTCAAAACACTTTTGTTTTTCACTTTTAGAATCATGTGTTATATCTGAGATCACAGTATCAATTTTTTGACTGAGTCTAAATTAGAGTCTGATGATTCAGACTCTGAATTTGAGTCTGTAACTTCAGATTTTGATATAGTCTCAGTGCTATAAATTAATCCTGATTCTGGTCTAACAAAAGCATTTTTTAAGTATTGCTTATCACCATCAACCTTAAGAAAAGTATTATGTAAAATCACTGGCTTAAATCTATTTGGATCCTTTTCAATTCCAGTATCATTCTTAAGATCAAAACCTACACCAAGCACAACCTTAATATCTGCAGGTATTTGCCTAGCTATAGCATCAGAATTTTTCTTAGATGATACACACCAAGATTTACAAATCTTTTCATACTTATTTGCTCTTTCTCTAATTTTCCTTTTCTCATCATCAAATCTTATAATCTCCTTATTAAAACTAGATTTGTATGCTGCCAATTCAATTCTACATTGCTCAGTTTCACTTATGTGTAAATCTTTCTCTCTAACTATGGTTTTAAGGTCTTTTAGTTCAGATTTTAACCTTTTATTTTCATCTAGGCAGGATTTTAAGTCATTCAACAAATACTAAAACATGCTTATTTTTTAATTATCAACACAGTGAACAAAATTTTGTACCTTATAGGCAGTAGATTTATCACTATTTGATTGACTATTAAGTTTCTCAGCAATTTTCAAGTCAGCTTCAAATTGACTAGGTAACTTCTCCTGCTCAATAACAGCCATCAAACATTTGTCTTCATTTTCATCAGATGATGAATCTTCATCATCCCAAGTTTCTGTGTAGAAAGCCTTCGCAGCCTTTCTTACCACAGGCTTTACTCCTTCCTTCTTCACGTTCTTGTACTTTTGCTTGTACTTCTTTGCTTTTTCCAAATACTTATCAGAGTCTGAACTAGAATCAACCTTAGACCAACACTCAGCAGAAATGTGACCAACTTTTCCACACTTAAAACAGGTAGCCTTCTTGGGATCAAAAGAACTTTTTCCTTTCCTAGGACCAAACTTTTTCTTTTCAATCCTTTGAGTAAGAAGAGCAATATGTTCTTCAAGCACTTGAACCTCTTCATCCTCCGAAGAGTCATCACTTTCTTCATCAGATTCAGCCTTGGTAGAATAACTTGAAAATAATTCTTTGTTTCTTTTGGTTGTTGCAACTAAAGCAGCATCTGAATCTTTGGCTATCTTCTTAGCATTGATCTTCTTCTTCAATTTGGTTTCCTCAAAATTTGTGAGGATCCCAACTAACCCACTAAGATCATAATTATCCAGCTTCTCACTTACTACCATTGAAGTGATGATGGATTCAAAAGTTTCTGGAAGTGCATCAACAAACTTTTGGCACAATTCTGCTTGAGTTTTTTTTATAACTCCAGCTCCTTCCAGATCATTGATCAATACCTGAAATCTTGAATGAAGATCAAACAATGATTCCTTTGGTTCAGCAGTAAAATTCTCATACAATCTTACAAAATTCTTCTTCTTTTTGAGTTTTGACAACAGTGACCCTTTCAAAATCATTCAACAGAATATCCCACATGGCTTTTGCAGTTTTAGCATGTCCTTCCTTTCTCAATATAGGAACAGAAATTGCATTGCTAATGATACTTCTGATTTTGCTATCTAATCTATAAAGAATAGCATCTTGTTCTGTCCACTGAGTTCTTGAAGTTTGAATGAACTCGGCAGGTTTGACCACAGTACCATCAGCATTACTTACTTCTTCAGTCCATTTTCCTGGAATAATTGGTCCTTTAGTTAGAACTCTTTCCATTTCATCATGAATAGAACCCAGATACCAAAGTAACTTTAGTTTCCAGGTTGTGAAATCAGTACCATTAAAAATTGGAACCCCTTTTCCTGCCATAACAGGGGCAGTAATAGTAGTAGCAGACATGATGAATGTGTGTTTTGTTCTGAGTTATAATAGATCGTTTAAAGAAAATCAAAAGAATTTTTATCTTTAACCGCTCTGATACCAGTTGTTGGTCCACAATCAACAACCTAGAACGTTTATATAAGATCAATTGAACAGAATAACAACTAAGTTATAAAGTACGGAATCAATTGAACTTTACAGATAAATTAACACACAAAGAAAGAAACAAATAGAGAAGAAAATTGTTATTGAATTGACGACTTGGAATGAATTACTTGTTCCCTATTTATAGATTTGAGAAACAAACTTCTCAAATCTTATCAAATCAATTCCTAAACAACCATAACAAAATATAAGGAAACAATATAATCCAAATCTTCTCAATTATCTTCTCCTAGAAATCAGAGATATTCGCTTTGATATAATCTCTTCAATCTTATCTTAATTTGCTGTACGCGTATTTGATTTGATCTTAATCTTTGTTCAACACCGATAGAATCTGTATCTCTTGTTGTGCAGAGTTTGTGTTCTTCAATCTTCCAGACTCTAAATTTACAGATTCAAATAATACAGACTCAAAACTATTTGACTCATCAGATTTACATAATTCCTAACACATATGGTGGTTGTTTGGGTTACGTTCGAATAGAAAACCGGAGTAACAGAAACAGATGCAACGATAGCCTTGTAGGTGATTGGGCTGAGTTTATGTGTTTTTTTTATGAGATGAACCAGATCATAATGCGAGAAAAGAAAAAAAAAATACAGCAAGATAGATAGTTTACCCATAGTATCAGACTGAAACTGAACCTGCTGGATGTCGATGCAACTCACGATTGTTTCCGTATATATATATATATATATATATATATATATATATAACTACGTATAAATCTATAAGCATATGTCCCAGGTGTCATCCAACCCATGAATTAAGGGCCACTTAGGAGAGAGGTATGTCTCCTATTTTTTTATCTCACACCACACCTATACATATAGACCTATACATATAGATAGATACACCACCTCACAATCTCACATGGCCCTCAAAAAATCTGATTAGTTTCAGAGACTTCCATGTGTAAAAAGCATCTTTTAAGCTCTGACACATTTATCAAAGCCAAAATTTGAAATTTGAAATCCCTAAAATCAAATGTTTTTGTTTAGATCTATAAACTCAGAATCTCTTTCTCCCTCATCTTATGTCGTATGCTGGAGTTATATATCCAAATTAGGGTTTTCAAAATCGTCTTCAATTCTGTCAATTGCTTATTATACATCTACATCAATCTTTTGTGAGCTATACAAATCGATTTTCTTACAGGTATATGTTATGTTTTGTGAGTTATACATAATAGATTACTCTTATTTCGTTGTTACTATTAGTTTGTGGTTACAGCATCTAGGGCTACGCTAAATGGTTTCTTCAGTCTTCTCTTCCACAAAAATCAATTAGGGTTATGTTCGTTCTTCTGCTTCTCTACTTCTCCCTGAATTGGTTTTTTTTTTAGGGTTTCAAAAACCACGAATTAGAGTCTGCAGCCAATTACGTTTAAAAAAAACGCATCTGTGCATTTAGGGTTTCAAACTTCCTTTACAATCCACACATCATCTGTGATTGGATTACTAGATTTTGGCTTATTTATGTGTTTCTTATTTTGATTAATTTCAGGCCCAGTTATCCAAACGGTTATTGAATGTCAAAAGCGATAAAGTTTTTTTATACAGTATTCTTATTTGTTTTTTTTTTCTTTGCCGTTATTTGTGCTGCATTTTTCTGGATGATTCATAAAACTCGAAAATATGCTAGAGATTTTTTTTGTCATTGAGTGAACCGGACATCTACAAACAGCTATTAAGCACGAACGATCAAAACATTATGAGGTACATTTTTATTAGGATTTTTGAATATTTATTTATTTAAATGTGATTTTTTATGTTCATTATTGTTGTATATCACCAACGAGGAGTGCGTCTTCAGAATCCTCTTTATGAACGGAGGGTAATTCAGATTACTGATTATAGCTGCTAATTATATTTGTATTGTGAAGTTTCATGTCGATTTTGTGATTTGATGTACATAGTTGTTTACAGGTGTTGTTCATATCGATTTTGAAGTTCATAGCCATGTCAATATGAATGCATACTTTTTATCGTTTCTGCAGTTATGTATTTCGGTTTTTAGCAGGAATGCTGGTGTTTCGTGTCGATTTTGTTGTTTGATGCGTATATATGCTTATGGATGTTGGTTTGTGTGGTAGTTATGGACATCATAGGAGTATTAGGATAGTGGAATCTGACTTTTGAAGTTGTTAGTTATGTGTCTCATTGGTATTTATTCAATTGCTAAGTATGTCAGTTGTATTGCAGGAGCAGATGCTTACAGTATCGTCTCATGCCTCAGTGTACAATCTCATGAGTGAAAGGACTCTATCTTTACGGAGGATTCGGTACCTGAAAAAAACATGCTGATGGATTTATTTTCTGACCAACTGTAAGCATCTTAATATATGGAGTACTATTTTAGAGATTGTAGTATCACTTTGATTCAGTCTCCCCTTGCATTTTTTTTTTTTGTTTCAGGCTTTGGACTTGGAGGAAAAAAGGGATTCATTTTCATGACTTCACATTGACTGTCCATAGTCGCTTACAAGTAAGTCCGTTATTTTTTTTTATCTTCATTGCTAACTCGACACAATATTTGGCATTTATACTAACTACAAATTCAATACGTAGGAATGTAATAGCTTAATGGCCTTATGGGCAACAATAACCACATGCAGGTTGAAAATGGAGTGTGTTTTGACAATGTAGAGACATAGTGGTGTAGCTGATCGCCTTGAAGTTGTTACTGGAGAGATGTCGATGAATCCATTTTATTATGCCTATATGAGTTCATGGTTTTTTTAAACAGTTAACGAATATGAATTTGCTAATATATGAAATTTTTTTCTGCCCATGGTTTGTTTTATGATAAATTTATGGGTAATTCATTGATTACTCATCTATTATGATATCACTTAATGATGTAGCTGATGCTTTGGTCCTAAACTGCTTTTTTGGTCATCTTTTTAGCAATGGCGCTCTAAGTTATTAACAATTTATATATTTCTCAGTCTGTTTCAGTCTCTGAGAACGTGGGTGGCCATTCAGTTGCTGCTGGTATGTCTCCTTTTCTTTTTGGATGTTTTTTTTTTTCTCTTTGCAGCTTTGGGCACTTTTCGGGTGGATATTGGGTAGGTATTTTTGACTATTGCACGCGTTCCTCGCTTCCTTATAACTTGCATCCCATTTTTAACTCCTCAGGTTACACACGTTGGTACTTAATTTGCGCCTCTTTCGATTTTTTTTGATTTTTTTTTATCCTTATCCTTATCCTTATTTACCCTTTTTATTTCTCAAATAAACTAATCGAGTATTGACATATCGTGCCTTCGGATTTGATTCATATATTGACTGGTAGGCATGATTTTCAGTTCATCTAATTCTCAAGCGATTTATGATTGGTGTATCACTCTTTTGTATGGTTTCGAAATAGCAGGTGTTGCATGTTTTTCGTTGATAAGTTGAAAATTTAAAGTTGTACAACGCCACCATTAGGTCATTTTGGTGTCAAATTGGGTCATGGTCGATTTGGACACGCCCACTATGTTGTGTTAAGTGTGTTTGCAAGTTTTGGTGTTTTACATACGAGTTTTAGGTATATTTGGTTAAGGAATCCATTTTGACCCGTTTAAAGTGTAATTTTGCATAAGTCTACCAGTTTGGGTAACTTCAAGAATTTGAAGTTACCAATACTTCTAAAAATTGATTTCGGGGTTGTGGAGTGATTTTGGGTCACTCGGCATATTGAATAATAAAATAGGCCGTCAACCAATATTTTTTTTTAGATTAGTACCACTTGCTTTTAAGAAATATTTTTTTTTTTTAAATTTAACTTATGTTTTTTCTTCCTTTCCGTGATCTGATTTCATCGTCTACGGCTAAATTTAAATGTTTTGTTTCTTTCTGATTAGGTTCCTTGGATTTTCTTGCTATTACATTCAGGTAATCATGTTTAATTATTTTTTTTTAACCAATCTGCTTCATCTATTATATGATATATTAACATGAAACCTTTATCTCATTGTTGTTATTATGGGTTGGGTTGAATGCTAAACTGAATATTAATCTTCACTTATAATCTGATTCTAAAAAAGTGTTAAAAACATTAGATATCATCCAACGTGGTGCTGTGATGGCAACGTTTTGTGTTTTGGCAAGTCATACTAACCTTTGATTTGCTAATATTTCGGCTACATAGATACTGACGGTATTGTGCTTCTGCCACTTCAAGTCAGGTGAGTGGCAATCCTGATTCCAGAAGTATAACAAAGGTTTTATCAAAAATGTGTTTGGTTTGATTACATTTTAGATTAAATTCAATTAGCTATTTAGATGAATTGTTGAATGGTTTGTTGGTTAGCATAGTATCTACAAAATTTGTATTCTGCAAGGATACTTTTATTAGTTTCTTTATTTCAATCAGGAATAATTCAATAGTTTGAATTAGTCCGAGGTAATCTTTTTACAAATCGAGCTAATTGATTCAAAAACATCACATGTCAATCAGGAATAATCTATTATTGATTTGTTAATTATTCATACAAATATAATGCCCGGGTGAACCATTTCAAATGCACACATACTCTTTGTATAAATGTATTTGCATACTTTGATCATTTTTATTTTTCTAATACTGTTCAGTTGTGAATTTTGAAGATGAATATCGTAGCTATCTTGACATCTTGGGCCCATGAATTAAGGACCACGAGCTCTTAAACTCAAAAAGAATATTTAAATTTTGTCTGGAGCACGGGCTCTTAAATAATTCTTATATTTTTTATATTTTTAGTATCACTATTTACATACTAATATGAACTGCAAATCCCTTTTATTGCACAGTTTTTTACACATCTATGCAATGCACGGGCTCAGAGAAATATTTTATACAAAGAAGTCTTGAAAACAACTATCAATTGTTGCTCTAATTAATGAAGTAGCTATAATCATTAATCATAGAATAATCGAACAATTTACAAAAAATATTTGTTCGACAAATTTAAATAAATTTATTTGGCGATTAAAAAAAATTTATATCATTTGTTGATACTAATTTAGTAAAAAATTATTTATAATCAGTTATGTTATATTCACCGTGCATCATACGGGTTCAAAAAATTTAGTGTATATATATATATATATATATATATATATATATATATATATATATATATATATATATATATATATATATATATATATATATATATATATATATATATATATATATATGTATATAAGTGTATGTATATATATATGTGTTTGTTTACGGTTCAAGATAGAAACAAATGTGATGATTATTTTGAGGTGGTGGCCGATTGGTCATGGTGGTTCTCGTTTAGTTAACAAGGCAGCAGTAACAAAATGGCAGGGATGAATAACAAGTGGGCTGTGGTGGTGGTTTAAGCGGTTTAAGGTGGCCGTTGGTGGCTTGTTTCGTACAGAAACATGAAAAAGAAAGGATTGGTGGTGATGTTAACTCTAGTATGAATATCTATATGTGTAAAATGAATTATGTATTATATAAATATATAAGTTTCAAAGATGTAAGAAATAACACATTCCTAATACCAATCATGCATAGTAAAATAATCAATTAGGTACACTATATATCAAATGCATGATTGAAATATAAACGTGTAAAATATAATTTAAATATAAACGTGTAAATTGTTAGCCGTCGTCTACTATTTAATTCACGGACTGAAATTCGTACTCCGTTGTGGATAAAAGTCTTTGAAAAAATTCTAAATTAAATATCTTTATTTATTCTAATTATTATTTTATAAAAACGGATATTAATTGTTTAAACTTATTAAATAAACATTAAATCAACTGTCTGCGCTCGATCCCGGGTAAAATATAAAAAAATGTTAAAATTTAACAACTAGCTCCTAAATACATTTTTAATAAGCCTATAATTTATATAACTCATTTTCGGATCACTGTTTATTTTAAAATCATATAAGTTCGTATTGAACTTGTTTGATATCCATTGAGTGTTACTGTCGTTTACTAAATAGATTCGAAATCACAATATATATATATATATATATATATATATATATATATATATATATATATATATATATATATATATGTTTTAAATAATAGTTATCATAATATCATATTTTTATTTTATTTTACATAATTAATTTTAATATCAACAACATATAATATTTCAAATTATATTTTCAAATTATTATTATATTTTCATATATTTCAGTATATATGTATCTATTTACAAATAGTTGTTTGTGAATCGTCAGGAATGGTCGAAGGTCAATTGAATATATGAAACAGTTCAAAATTTTTGAGACTCAACCTAACAGACTTTTCTTATCGTGTCAAAAATATTAAATCGTATCGAGAGTTTGATTTAAAATTAGTCGAAATTTTCCGGATCATCACATGAGTCTCCTAGGCGACGCAAAATTTTTACAATCGGACCGTTTGTAAAAAAAAAATAAAAAATTTAAAATGTAAATGAAAGTAGCCGTTGGTGTTTTATTATTATTTTTTTAAATCTTCTATACATACATCCATTTTACTCAACTCATATTCACACAATCAAATCCAAATTCTCTCATCAAATCCAATATATTTTTTTTAAAAATGAGTAGTTCTGACGAAGAAAGTTTGATGAACGCAATGCAAAGTATTTTTGCTTATCGAAATAACGTGTTATGTAGTAACCCGAACTTTTCCATAATTATATATTAAATGAAAATTATATTTGCATGATTAAATGTTTCCAACATGTTAAGCAATCAAACTTGTTAAGACTTGATTAATTGAAATAGGTTTCATATGGACAATTGACCACCCAAGTTGACCGGTGATTCACGAACGTTAAAACTTGTAAAAACTATATGATGACATACATATGATTATATATATAGTTAACATGATATTATGATAAGTAAATATCTCATTAGGTATTTTAACAATGAGTTATATACATAAAATTTAGTTTATTGAATTAAGAAACTCGAAACGATATATATAACGATTATCGTTATAACAACGTCTTATTAAATACATATGAATCATATTAAGATATTGATACACTATGTTTAATCATGATAAATGATAAGTAAACATGTCATTAAGTGTATTAACAATGAACTACATATGTAAAAACAAGACTACTAACTTAATGATTTCGAAACGAGACATATATGTAACGATTATCGTTGTAACAACATTTAACTGTATATATATCATACTATGATATATTAATATATCATAATATCATGATAATGTAATAATTTAACATCTCTTTAGATATAATAAACAATGGGTTAACAACATTTAACAAGATCGTTAACTTAAAGGTTTCAAAACAACATATACATGTAATGAATAACGATGACTTAACGACTCAGTTAAAATGTATATACATGTAGTGTTTTAATATGTATTCATACACTTTTGAAAGGCTTTAAGACACTTATCAAAATACTTCTACTTAACAAAAATGCTTACAATTACATCCTCGTTCAATTTCATCAACAATTCTACTCGTATGCACCCGTATTCGTACTCGTACAATACACAGCTTTTAGATGTATGTACTATTGGTATATACACTCCAATTATCAGCTCTTAGCAGCCCATGTGAGTCACCTAACACATGTGGGAACCATCATTTGGCAACTAGCATGAAATATCTCATAAAATTACAAAAATATTAGTAATCATTCATGACTTATTTACATGTAAACAAAATTACATATCCTTTATATCTAATCCATATACCAACGACCAAAAACACCTACAAACACTTTCATTCTTCAATTTTCTTCATCTAATTGATCTCTCTCAAGTTCTATCTTCAAGTTCTAAGTGTTCTTCATAAATTCTATAAGTTCTAGTTTCATAAAATCAAGAATACTTCCAAGTTTGCTAGCTTACTTCCAATCTTGTAAAGTGATCATCCAACCTCAAGAAATCTTTCTTATTTACAGTAATATATCTTTCTAATACAAGGTAATACTCATATTCAAACTTTAATTCAATTTCTATAACTATAACAATCTATTTCGAGTGGAAATCTTACTTGAACTTGTTTTCGTGTCATGATTCTGCTTCAAGAACTTTCAAGCCATCCAAGGATCCTTTGAAGCTAGATCTATTTTTCTCATTTTCAGTAGGTTTATCCACAAAACCTGAGGTAGTAATTATATTCATAACATCATTCGATTCATATATATAAAACTACCTTATTCGAAGGTTTAAACTTGAAATCACTAGAACATAGTTTAGTGAATTCTAAACTTGTTCGCAAACAAAAGTTAATCCTTCTAACTTGACTTTTAAAAATCAACTAAACACATGTTCTATATCTATATGATATTCTAACTTAATGATTTAAAACCTGGAAACACGAAAAACACCGTAAAACCGGACATACGCCGTCGTAGTAACACCGCGGGCTGTTTTGAGTTTGATAATTAAAAACTATGATAAACTTTGATTTAAAAGTTGTTCTTCTGGGAAAATGATTTTTCTTATGAACATGAAACTATATCCAAAAATCATGGTTAAACTCAAAGTGGAAGTATGTTTTTCAAAATGGTCATCAAGACGTCGTTCTTTCGACTGAAATGACTACCTCTTACAAAAACGACTTTTAACTTATATTTCTGACTATAAACCTATACTTTTTCTATTTATATTCATAAAATAGGGTTCAATATGAAACCATAGCAATTTGATTCACTCAAAACGGATTTAAAACGAAGAAGTTATGGGTAAAACAAGATTGGATATTTTTTGATTGTTGTAGCTACGGGAAATATTGTAACAAATCTATATTAATCATATCCTAGCTAACTTATATTGTATTATACATGTATTCTAATATAGTATGTAATCTTGGGATACCATAGACACGTATGCAAATGTTTTGACATATCATATCGACCCATCTATATATATTATTTGGAACAACCATAGACACTCTATATGCAGTAATGTTGGAGTTAGCTATATAGGGTTGAGGTTGATTCCAAATATATATATACTTTGAGTTGTGATCTAGCCTGAGACGTGTATACACTGGGTTGTGGATTGATTCAAGATAATATATATCAATTTATTTCTGTACATCTAACTATGGACAACTAGTTGTAGATTACTAACGAGGACAGCTGACTTAATAAACTTAAAACATTAAAACGTATTAAAAATGTTGTAAATATATTTTGAACATACTTTGATATATATGTACATATTTGTTATAGGTTCGTGAATCGACCAGTGGCCAAGTCTTACTTCCCGACGAAGTAAAAATCTGTGAAAGTGAGTTATAGTCCCACTTTTAAAATCTAATATTTTGAGATAAGAATACATGCAGTTTTATAAATATTTTACGAAATAGACACAAGTAAATGAAACTATATTATATGGGTGAATGATCGAAGCCGAATATGCCCCTTTTGCTTGGTAACCTAAGAATTAGTAAACCGATCTACTAATTGACGCGAATCCTAAAGATAGATCTATTGGGCCTAACGAACCCCATCCAAAGTACCGGGTGCTTTAGTACTTCGATGTTGTTTTTATCATGTCCGAAGGATTTCTCGAAATGATAGGGGATATTCTTATATGCATCTTGTTAATGTCGGTTACCAGGTGTTCACCATATGAATGATTTTTATCTCTATGTATGGGATGTATATTGAAATATGAAATCTTGTGGTCTATTATTATGATTTGATAATATATAGGTTAAACCTATAACTCACCAATATTTTTGTTGACGTTTTAAGCATGTTTATTCTCAGGTGATTATTAAGAGCTTTCGATGTTGCATACTAAAATAAGGACAAGATTTGGAGTCCATGCTTGTATGATATTATGTAAAAACTGCATTCAAGAAACTTATTTTTGATGTAATATATTCTTGTTGTAAACCATTATGTAATGGTCGTGTGTAAACGGTATATTTTAGATTATCATTATTTGATAATCTACGTAATGCTTTTTAAACCTTTATAGCTAAAATAAAGGTTATGGTTGTTTTAAAAATGAATGCAGTCTTTGAAAAACGTCTCATATAGAGGTCAAAACCTCGCAACGAAATCAATTAATATTGAACGTTTATAATCAATATGAACGGGACATTTCAGTTGGTATCAGAGCTGGTATAACGTCGTCCATGTGTGGCGGGTTAGTCGTAAAGGAGGTTCTCACAGTGTTACCTGTGACGAAGCACTGGCTCTTACTCCTTGCGATCCCTTACGAGGGTTGGCAGTAGCCGAGAGGCAGGCCCTAAAATCAGTATCTGAGGTACACTCAGTGGTCACCAGGCGGTTAGCTGGAAAGGCACTAGGTGGGACGGTGGTTGTCCCCAACTGTATTTCAGTTGGTATCCGAGCGTTGGTCTTAGAGAACCAGAAAATTGCATTAGTGTATCTTACCGAGTTTGTTAGGATGCATTAGTGAGTCTGGACTTCGACCGTGTTTTTCTTCAAAAATGATTGCTTAACATTTTTTGTTGGAAACTATATCTTATTAACATGTAAATATTATGTGATATATTAATCTCTTAACGTGTTTGATATTGTGTGATAGATGTCTACCTCTAATACAAATCCCATTGATTCATCTAATAATAATGAAGAGTCGAATATATTTTGGGAAGATTCACAAATTCCCGAAGAGGAACCGGAAGAAGAGGAACCGGAAGAGGAGGAACCGGAAGAGGAGGAACCGGAAGAGGAGGAACTAGAAGAAGAAGAGGTTCCGGAGGAAGAAATATTGATACCTATAGTAAATCGATTAAATAAAAGAAAATCCTCAACCAACGGACCAAAGTTAATAATGGTCAATGGTGTTTCCGCCGAGGAAGTAAAATATTGGGAAGATTACCAATTTTCCGATGAATCGGATCCCGATGAGGATTTCGATGATGTTATAGAAATTACCTCGACCCAATTTAATAAAGCGAAAGAAAATAATAAGGGAAAAGGTATAAAAATAGAGAAACCCGATTCCAATCCCGATGAACTTTATATGTATCGGCAACATCCGTATTTCTTAAAATGTAACAATGACCCGGGAACCTCTAAACCACCAGGTTTTTCTAAACCATTGTGGAAAACGACAACTCGTATTAGAGGAACACCATATATCCCTAGAAAATTTGGAAAACGAACCAAGTCCGAAGAAGAAGAAACCAGTGATTCAGATTAGAGGGTTGTAATCATGTTGTGTATTATATGTATTGTAGTGTGCTTGTACTTTTAAGTTCTATGTAAAAATTTCTTGTATTGTTTGTTAATTATCTTTTACGAATCTAATCCTTGTCTATTTTACAGTATAAAAACAAAATGGACGTTAAGGGTAGACAATCGAATATTTTAGAAGATCTACCAGAGGATATGATTGAGGAAATCTTGTCTAGAGTCGGTCAGAATTCATCAGCACAATTAATTATGGCAAAATTAACTTGTCAAACATTTGAAAGAGTTTCCAGAAATGTCTTAGTTTATAAGAGTCTTTCCTTTGATAGGTGGGGTATATCACATTGGGGAGACCGTAAGTTACGTCTTGTTTTCTTTAAAGCGTTAAATACGGGGAACCCAAATGCAATTTTACGCTACGGGTTAAGAACTTATTTTGACTCAACATATCCCAACATAGGATTTCGTGAATTAAAAAGAGCTTCTAACATGCAACATAAAGAAGCATGTTATGTTTACGGGTTAGTGATGTTCGCTTCTTACCAAAGTGAGAAAAAGAACATCGGATTGCAACTTTTAAATAAAACCTTCTCACAAGTGACGGATTCAGTAGTTGGGGTGAGAAACAAGGTTTTTAGATTATTACGGGGCTGTTGGACATTACGAAACCCTCGTCCTTTTGACGACATTACAACATGCTGCCTAGCCAATGGTCATAACGGTTATTTTCCACAAGACCAAGGATGGGAAGTCGTCTTAGTAAAACCAGAATGCATGACTTGTTTATGTACTTATGAATTATGTGCCTTTATTTTCTTTGCTGAACAACTTGCATATTAACTAGATTTATCTTCAAAACTGTCATGTATCAAAGTGTACTATATTTCATGTTATATGTAATATAGCGAAGTTGTAAGTTTGAAGAATATTTGTATGTGATATATTATTATAATCAATTTTTCATATGGAATTGTAGTAGTTGAATTGTATATTAGCTGCTAAGTATGAACTTAACGGGTAGGTAGTACCCGAATTTAAACTTATAAAACGCTAATATGAAGAAAAAGCTTTTATAAATGAGTTCATATTATGTTACGAAATACTATTGACTACTCTTAATATTCTGTATGATTAACTCGATTCAGTTGGCTATTTTGAAGGAAATGGCACCAACTACTCGACACACCATGAATATGAGCGAAGAGGAATTTCGTACCTTTCTTGCTGCAAACATAGCCGTAGTACAGGTTGCGCTACATACCAACAATAACTCTGAATCTAGCAATGCAGCTAACGGCGCAAGAAATCGTGTAGGATGCTCCTACAAAGAATTCACTGCCTGCAAACCTTTAGAATTTGATGGAACCGAAGGACCAATTGGATTGAAACGGTGGACCGATAAAGTCGAATCGGTGTTTGCCATAAGTAAGTGTACTGAAGAGGAAAAAGTTAAGTACGCTACGCATACCTTCACAGGTACTGCGTTAACGTGGTGGAACACCTATCTTGAACAGGTAGGACAAAATGTTGCTTACGCACTACCGTGGTCAGCATTCAAGCAATTGATGAACGAGCAGTACCGTCCTAGAAACGAAGTCAATAAACTCAAGGCAGAACTTAGAGAGTTACGAACACAAGGGTTCGACGTTACCACATATGAACGACGATTCACAGAGTTGTGTCTATTGTGTCTGGGAGCATTCGAAGATGAAGAAGAGAAGATCGACGCATTTATAAAAGGGTTACCAGTAAGGATTCAAGAAGATGTGAGTTCACACGAGCCCGCTTCTATACAGAAGGCAAGTCGAATGGCTCATAAACTCATAAATTAGATTGAGGGAAGAATTAAAGAGCAGGCAGCCGAAGAAGACAACACGAAACAACTCAAGAGGAAGTGGGAGGAAAACGGTGACAAGAGTCACCAGTACAACAACAACAACAATTACAACCACAATCGCAACAACTATCCCAACAACCGCAACAACAATCGCAACAATAACCGCAATCCTAATAATAACTACAACAAACATCCCAACAACAACAACAACTACAACAACCGTTTCAACAACAATAACAACCCCAACAACAACCTCAATAACAACAACGGCAACAAAAATCAAAAACAGCCATGTCATAGGTGTGAAGAAAATCATCAGGGGTTTTGCATGACATTTTGCAACAGGTGTAAAAGAAATGGTCATAGCGCGACAAAGTGTGAGGTCTACGGACCAAAGTTTAATAGAACTAAAGGAACAAATAATGTCGGAACAAGTAATGCCGAAACGAATAGTGTCGGAGCAAGTAATACCAACGCTGTTTGTTATAAATGTGGAAAACCGGGCCACATTATTAGAAATTGCCCGAATAAGGGGAATACTAATGGGCAGGGCCGTGGAAGAGTTTTCAATATTAATGCGGCAGAAGCACAGGAAGACTCGGAGCTTGTTACGGGTACGTTTCTTATTGACGATAAATCTGCTTATGTTTTATTTGATTCGGGTGCGGATAGAAGCTATATGAGTAGAGAATTTTGTGCTAAATTAAGTTGCCCATTGACGCCTTTAGATAATAAATTTTTACTCGAATTAGCAAATGGTAAATTAATTTCAGCAGATAATATATGTCGGGATAGAGAAATTAAACTGGGGGATGAAACGTTTAAAATTGATTTAATACCAGTCGAGTTAGGGAGTTTTGATGTAATAATTGGCATGGACTGGTTGAAAAAGGTAAGAGCAGAGGTCGTTTGTTACAAAAATGCGATTCGCATTATGCGTGAAAAAGGAAAACCTTTAATGGTGTACGGAGAAAAGAACAACGCGAAATTAAATCTTATTAGTAGTTTGAAGGCGCAAAAACTAATAAGAAAAGGTTGTTACGTTATTCTAGCACACATCGAGGAAGTTAAACCTGAAGAAAAGAACATCAGTGATGTTCCCGTCGCAAAAGAATTTCCCGATGTATTTCCGAAAGAATTACCGGGATTACCCCCACATCGATCCGTTGAATTTCAAATAGACTTTGTACCAGAAGCTGCACCAATAGCTCGTGCTCCATACAGACTTGCACCCAGCGAAATGAAAGAATTACAAAGTCAGTTACAGGAACTTTTAGAGCGTGGTTTCATTCGACCAAGCACATTACCATGGGGAGCTCCTGTTTTGTTTGTCAAGAAGAAAGATGGTACATTCAGGTTGTGTATCGACTACCGAGAATTGAACAAAATTACCATCAAGAACCGCTACCCACTACCGAGAATCGACGACTTACTTGATCAACTACAAGGCTCGTCTATTTTTTTGAAGATCGATTTACGTTCTGGATATCATCAAATGCGGGTGAAGGAGGATGATATTCCAAAGACTGCTTTTAGGACGCGTTACGGTCATTACGAGTTTATGGTTATGCCGTTTGGATTGACTAACGCACCAGCTGTGTTCATGGACCTCATGAAACGAGTGTATGGGCCATATCTTGACAAGTTTGTCATTGTTTTCATCGATGACATACTTATTTACTCGAAGAATGATCAAGAGCATGAAGAACATTTGAGAAAAGTGCTAGAGTTGCTGAGAAAAGAAAAACTGTACGCTAAGTTTTCAAAGTGTGCATTTTGGTTGGAAGAAGTTCAATTCCTCGGTCACATAGTGAACAAAGAAGGTATTCAGGTGGATCCAGTAAAGATTGAAACCGTTGAAAAGTGGGAAATCCCGAAAACTCCGAAACACATACGCCTATTAAAGGGAGGAAATTTGAATGGAAGGATGAACAAGAAAAAGCGTTTCAATTGTTGAAGAAAAAGTGAACTACGACACCTATATTGTCATTACCTGAAGGGAATGATGATTTTATGATATATTGTGATGCCTCAAAGCAAGGTCTCGGTTGTGTATTAATGCAACGAACGAAAGTAATTGCTTATGCATCTAGACAATTGAAGATTCACGAGCAGAATTATACGACGCATGATTTGGAATTAGGCGCGGTTGTTTTTGCATTAAAGACTTGGAGGCACTACTTATATGGGGTCAAAAGTATTATATATACCGACCACAAAAGTCTTCAACACATATTTAATCAGAAACAACTGAACATGAGGCAGTGCAGGTGGATTGAATTGTTGAATGATTACGACTTTGAGATTCGTTACCACCCAGGAAAGGCAAATGTGGTAGCCGACGCCTTGAGCAGAAAGGACAGAGAACCCATTCGTGTAAAATCTATGAATATAATGATTCACACTAACCTTACTATTCAAATAAAGGAGGCGCAATAAGGAGTTTTAAAAGAGGGAAACTTAAAGGATGAAATACCCAAAGGATCGGAGAAGCATCTTAATATTCGGGAAGACGGAACCCGATATAGGGCTGAAAGAATTTGGGTACCAAAATTTGGAAATATGAGAGAAATGGTACTTAGAGAAGCTCATAAAATCAGATACTCAATACATCCTGGAACGGGGAAGATGTACAAGGATCTCAAGAAATATTTTTGGTGGCCAGGTATGAAAGCCGATGTTGCTAAATACGTAGGGGAATGTTTGACGTGTTCTAAGGTCAAAGCGGAGCATCAGAAACCATCAGGTCTACTTCAACAACCCGAAATCCCGGAATGGAAATGGGAAAACATTACCATGGATTTCATCACTAAATTGCCAAGGACTGCAAGTGGTTTTGATACTATTTGGGTAATAGTTGATCGTCTCACCAAATCAGCACACTTCCTGCCAATAAGAGAAGATGACAAGATGGAGAAGTTAGCATGACTGTATTTGAAGGAAGTCGTCTCCAGACATGGAATACCAATCTCTATTATCTCTGATAGGGATGACAGATTTATTTCAAGATTCTGGCAGACATTACAGCAAGCATTAGGAACTCTTCTAGACATGAGTACTGCCTATCATCCACAAACTGATGGGCAGAGTGAAAGGACGATACAAATGCTTAAATACATGCTACGAGCATGTGTTATTGATTTCGGAAACAGTTGGGATCGACATCTACCGTTAGCAGAATTTTCCTACAACAACAGCTACCATTCAAGCATTGAGATGGCGCCGTTTGAAGAACTTTATGGTAGAAAGTGCAGGTCTCCGATTTGTTGGAGTGAAGTGGGGGATAGACAGATTACGGGTCCGGAGATAATACAAGAAACTACCGAGAAGATCATCCAAATTCAACAACGATTGAAAACTGCCCAAAGTCGACAAAAGAGCTATGCTGACATTAAAAGAAAAGATATAGAATTTGAAATTGATGAGATGGTCATGCTTAAAGTTTCACCTTGGTAAACGAGGGAAACTAAATCCAAGGTATATTGGACCATTCAAGATTATTGAACGTGTCGGACCAGTAGCTTACCGACTTGAGTTACCCCAATAACTCGCAGCTGTACATAACACTTTTCACATCTCGAATTTGAAGAAATGTTTTGCTAAAGAAGATCTCACTATTCCGTTAGATGAAATTCAAATCAACGAAAAACTTCAATTCATTGAAGAACCCGTCGAAATAATGGATCGTGAGGTTAAAAGACTTAAGCAAAACAAGATACCAATTGTTAAGGTTCGATGGAATGCTCGTAGAGGACCCGAGTTCACCTGAGAGCGTGAAGATCAGATGAAGAAGAAATACCCGCACCTATTTTCAGAAGATTCGTCAACACCTTCTACAACTTAAAATTTCGGGACAAAATTTATTTAACGGGTAGGTACTGTAGTGACCCGAACTTTTCCATGATTATATATTAAATGAAAACTATATTTGCATGATTAAATGTTTCCAACATGTTAAGCAATCAAACTTGTTAAGACTTGATTAATTGAAATAGGTTTCATATGGACAATTGACCACACAAGTTGACCGGTGATTCACGAACGTTAAAACTTGTAAAAACTATATGATGACATACATATGATTATATATATAGTTAACATGATATTATGATAAGTAAGTATCTCATTAGGTATTTTAACAATGAGTTATATACATAAAATTTAGTTTATTGAATTAAGAAACTCGAAACGATATATATAACGATTATCGTTATAACAACGTATTACTAAATACATATGAATCATATTAAGATATTGATACACTATGTTTAATCATGATAAATGATAAGTAAACATGTCATTAAGTGTATTAACAATGAACTACATATGTAAAAACAAGACTACTAACTTAATGATTTCGAAACGAGACATATATGTAACGATTATCGTTGTAACAACATTTAACTGTATATATATCATACTATGATATATTAATATATCATAATATCATGATAATGCAATAATTTAACATCTCTTTAGATATAATAAACAATGGGTTAACAACATTTAACAAGATCGTTAACCTAAAGGTTTCAAAACAACATATACATGTAACGACTAACGATGACTTAACGACTCAGTTAAAATGTATATACATGTAGTTTTTTAATATGTATTCATACACTTTTGAAAGACTTCAAGACACTTATCAAAATACTTCTACTTAACAAAAATGCTTACAATTACATCCTCGTTCAGTTTCATCAACAATTCTACTCGTATGCACCCGTATTCGTACTCGTACAATACACAGCTTTTAGATGTATGTACTATTGGTATATACACTCCAATGATCAGCTATTAGCAGCCCATGTGAGTCACCTAACACATGTGGGAACCATCATTTGGCAACTAGCATGAAATATCTCATAAAATTACAAAAATATTAGTAATCATTCATGACTTATTTACATGTAAACAAAATTACATATCCTTTATATCTAATCCATATACCAACGACCAAAAACACCTACAAACACTTTCATTCTTCAATTTTCTTCATCTAATTGATCTCTCTCAAGTTCTATCTTCAAGTTCTAAGTGTTCTTCATAAATTCTATAAGTTCTAGTTTCATAAAATCAAGAATACTTCCAGGTTTGCTAGCTTACTTCCAATCTTGTAAAGTGATCATCCAACCTCAAGAAATCTTTCTTATTTACAGTAATATATATTTCTAATACAAGGTAATACTCATATTCAAACTTTGATTCAATTTCTATAACTATAACAATCTATTTCGAGTGGAAATCTTACTTGAACTTGTTTTCGTGTCATGATTCTGCTTCAAGAACTTTCAAGCCATCCAAGGATCCTTTGAAGCTAGATCTATTTTTCTCATTTCCAGTAGGTTTATCCACAAAACCTGAGGTAGTAATTATATTCATAACATCATTCGATTCATATATATAAAACTACCTTATTCGAAGGTTTAAACTTGAAATCACTAGAACATAGTTTAGTTAATTCTAAACTTGTTCGCAAAAAAAAGTTAATCCTTCTAACTTTACTTTTAAAAATCAACTAAACACATGTTCTATATCTATATGATATGCTAACTTAATGATTTAAAACCTGGAAACACGAAAAACACCGTAAAACCGGACATACGCCGTCGTAGTAACACCGCGGGCTGTTTTGGGTTTGATAATTAAAAACTATGATAAACTTTGACTTAAAAGTTGTTCTTCTGAGAAAATAATTTTTCTTATGAACATGAAACTATATCCAAATATCATGGTTAAACTTAAAGTGGAAGTATGTTTTTCAAAATGGTCATCAAGAAGTCGTTCTTTCGACTGAAATGACTACCTCTTACAAAAATGACTTGTAACTTATATTTCTGACTATAAACCTATACTTTTTCTGTTTAGATTCATAAAATAGAGTTCAATATGAAACCATAGAAATTTGATTCACTCAAAACGGATTTATAACGAAGTAGTTATGGGTAAAATAAGATTGGATATTTTTTGATTGTTGTAACTACGGGAAATATTGTAACAAATCTATATTAATCATATCCTAGCTAACTTATATTGTATTATACATGTATTCTAATATATTATGTAATCTTGGGATACCATAGACACGTATACAAATGTTTTGACATATCATATCGACCCATCTATATATATTATTTGGAACAACCATAGACACTCTATATGCAGTAATGTTGGAGTTAGCTATACAGGGTTGAGGTTGATTCCAAAAATATATATACTTTGAGTTGTGATCTAGCCTGAGACGTGTATACACTGGGTCATGGATTGATTCAAGATAATATATATCAATTTATTTCTGTACATCTAACTATGAACAACTAGTTGTAGGTTACTAACGAGGACAGCTGACTTAATAAACTTAAAACATTAAAACGTATTAAAAATGTTGTAAATATATTTTGAACATACTTTGATATATATGTACATATTTGTTATAGGTTCATGAATCGACCAGTGGCCAAGTCTTACTTTTCGACGGAGTAAAAATCTATGAAAGTGAGTTATAGTTCCACTTTTAAAATCTAATATTTTGGGATGAGAATACATGCAGTTTTATAAATGTTTTACGAAAAAGACACAAGAAAATGAAACTACATTATATAGGTGAATGATCGAAGCCGAATATGCCCCTTTTGCTTGGTAACCTAAGAATTAGTAAACCGATCTACTAATTGACGCGAATCCTAAAGATAGATCTATTGGGCCTAATTGTAATGACCCGGAATTTTCCGACCAAATTATACTTATGAGATTAATATTTACATAAATTAAACCATACCAACATGATAAGCAATCCAAATTATTGAGACTTGTGTTTTTGAAAAGAGTTTTACACAACGTTTGACCGTCCAATATGACCGATGATATCACGAACTATATAACATACGATAATTATATGTTTGTGTATATATATGTATTTATATATATTTAACATGATCTAAGGATGGTTTAACATCTCATTGTGTACTAATGACAATGAGTTATAAGTATATTTTGAAACTACTAACTTAAGTTTTCAAAACGATAACTATACGTAACATTCTTTGATATATATACTTATAATCTATAATGCTTATACATGTATCGTATATATAATGTATTTAATCACTTTTTAAGGACTTAAATACATAAAACAATATAAGTATATTCATAAAAGATAGCTATATTTGAATTCTCGTTCCGTTTCCTCAAGATTTCTATACGTATATCTAGGGTATATGTACCTGTATCATACCCAGCTTCTATATGTATTTACTATTGGTATATACACATCAAATCAACATCCTAATCAACATTATTACTGCCCTTGATATGAGGTAACTAGGATTTGTCAAGTAGTATGAATTATTAGTAAGAAAACAAAATTAGGAATCCTTTTCTTTCTTTATAAACTAAAAACGTTTTTATAAATGAACACCATTTCTTCACTCCATTTTCTCATACCTACACCCTCATTTCTCTCTCAAAATACTCCTAACTTCATACTTGATCATCTCCAAGCATTTTCCCCATCATTTAGCTTCAATTACAAGCCTTAAACACCATAAGAAAACTCTTTCAAGAACATATCAAAATAACCACCCATTTGAAGAAGTTTACTTCCAACCTTTTGATCTAACTCCACCACTCTTTGATTCCAAGATTATTTCTTATCTTTTACAGTAACTTTGTCCAAGTAACTTGAGGTAGTAACCTTGTTCATAATCTTATTCAATTCATATTCATATAGCTATCTTATTTTGTGGTATAAAATTTTAACAACAAGAACATAGTTTGAATGATTTCAAACTTGTTCGCAAACTAAATAGATCCTTCTAACTTGACTTTTAAAACACTTCATGACCTGTAATATATCATAATAATATGCTAACCTAACAAGATATAACTTGGTTTTACAAAGAACATCTTAAAAACTGAATCTACGTCGTCGGAGTGCAACCGGGGGCTGTTTTGGGTTGGATAATTAAAAACCATCTTGAACTTTGAATTGGAAGTTCATGTTCTGGAAAAATGATATTTCTTATGAATATGTTAACACATAAAAATTTCATGGTTTAACTAAAAGTGTAAGTATTTTTAGAAAAATGATCATTAAATGTTGTTTTTATGATGGAAAATGATCACTTTCATAAGTTTCACCAAAGTTTGACCTATCACCTATGATTTAAAATACAAACTAAGGTATTTTCAGTTCATATTCTTAAAATTTGACTCGATCCAAGGAAGTGGCAAGTTGAACCAACAAAAACGAAGTTGTAATGAAGAAACTACGACTAAAACAAGATTGGGTATCCGAAGCTAGTTTAGCTACGAAAATATTTGAAGAAAAAGTAAATTAATCATATCTTTTCTAATTAATATGATATTTTATATATAATTACTTATGATTTGATTTTATATATTTCAGGACCACCCATAAACAACACGAGAAGATTAATCATAAGACCTCATGATTGTACGCAACACGTCATTTGACAACATGGTACTTTATGTACGCAACACGTCATTTGACAACATGGTACCATGGGTCAAGATTAATTCTGATCAATATGAATACGATGGGGTCTTTATTTATTTTATTTAAGCAACTAATTGTGGACCACTAACATCGGACTGCTAACTACGGACTAAGAAAATATTAAAAGTATATATATATGTAACGATTACTTAAAAAGAAAATATGTTGATATATTATATATATGGTTAGGTTCGTGATATCTATCGGAGACCAAGTCGAATTAAATACCTTCAAGGAAAAAGTGAGTTTCATTTGCTCCCTTTTATATATATTTTTGGGACTGAGAATACATGCGCTGTTTTTATAAATGCTTTACGAAATAGGCACAAGTACTAAAACTAATTCTACGTGGGTTTAAACCAGAAATATACCCTTAGCTTGGTAACATTAAACTACTTGTCTATGTACGGTAGGCGCGAATCCTAAAGATAGATCTATTGGACCTGACAAACCCCATCCTGACTATGGGATGCTTTAGTACTTCGAGGTTATTTTAAACACACCTGATCTGGTGTACTTCAGAGGGTAAAACATGAACGTTAAGGCTTGTTACCGGGTGCCTACAACTTATAGAATACTTTTACACACTTGCGAGTGTACATATATTTATAAACGGAAATCTTGTGGTCTATTAACATATTGAAATGATTGTTATGATAAACCTATGAACTCACCAACCTTTTGGTTGACACTTTAAAGCATGTTTATTCTCAGGTACGAATTAAGTCTTCCACTGTGCATTTGCTCAATATAAGGACATTACTTGGAGCTGATCATCGCAATGGGACCAAATGTTGATGACTTCGTCCAGGTGGATTAGGACGGGTCATTTCAGTTGGTATCAGAGCGGTGGTCGTACCGAACCAGGTCTTGCATTAGTGTGTCTAACTAGTAGTTGTTAGGATGCATTAATGAGTCTGGACTTCGACCGTGTCTACATGTCAAAAGTTTTGCTTATCATTTCTAGTCGGAAATCATCTGCTTATCATCCTTAGGAAATTACCTGCTTATTATTCATAAGTCTAGACACGTTTTACTACATTTACTGCATTGATAGTGTATAGACGAATTCTTATCTTGGCATATCTGTTATTGCGAACTTTGACTGATATCTTTTCAAAGATTCTCCGTAATTTACGGGATTTTGATATTATATATACATATGTAAATTATGTATTGAAGAGTACCAAATCTAACTCCTATAATCTATTCCATACCAAAAATTCATTTTCCCCATTATACAAGATGGATTCCGCATCTAGTTCGAATTCTTCAGATTCCGACAGTTATGCCGATATGGATTTCCATTCGGGCTCCGAAAGCAGCATCACCGGAATGGATCAACCAATTTCCCATCATTTATTCTGGATGAATTAGGGATGGGTTCGTAATATACTAAATCACTGGAGACAAGAAGAAGGTGATCCATTCCATCCACCAAATTGCCTTCTTGGCGATGAACCTGAAGCACTTACCGGCGAACCTATTCGAAACACCATTTTCTCTCTCATTTCTAGAGTATCTCGTCGCGATTATATACTATCCCATATTACAAATCTTGTTCATTCGTGTGACAACCCGGAAATTTCCAACCAAATTTAAACTTTAATCTTTATATGTTTCTGACACGATAAGCAATATCTGTTAAGTTAAATTGCAAGAATTTTAAACTATGTTCATACATTCATTCAACCTCGACCATGTTCCAATGATTCACGAACCATTAAACGAATATGATTATATATGTATATGTGTATATATATTATAACTTGAAACGTAAACAAAATATTAGATTAAATACTTTATATGATTGTATCTGTTTCAAAATATTTATCAATGGAATTAGAAGATAAGATCAAATGATTGAATTATCAGATATACTGAATTATGATTACAAGTCTCTGTTGAAAGGTCCACGTTGATTTGAGAAATCTTTCCGTTTTAACAATATTCGGAAAATGGTAAAGTGATTTATAAATAAGAACAAATTGTCAATCATTGAGAACTAGACAAAGGATAGTGGAAGATTGAATCTCATAAAGACTCGATTGATCTATTTAGTTTCAAACGTACAAAAACGTTTTCAGTTTAAAAAGAACTTTATTATTAAAACGTATATTACTTTTATAAATATCTAGAACCACTTTTGACAACTCATTACTTAACTAGTATGATAAAGATAACGATATTTATATTTTATTTTATTAAATATATATAACGATTTAAATTAATATTATATATATTTATACGCGTATTATACGTACATAGTTTTATACTTTTACTATACTTAAACTTTACCTTTACTTTATTTTTACTTTACTTTCACTTTAATAATTCATACTTTAATAATTCACTTTAATAATTCATACTTTAATAATTCACTTTAATAATTCATACTTTAATAATTCACTTTAATAATTCATACTTTAATAATTCACTTTAATAATTTAAAAATCTATTATAAATAGAATTCAATAGGTTTCATTATTTCATAGAAACTTGAAAATATTTTTCACTAAACTCTCTCAATCGATTTACATATATATATTTACTCCGTATTATTTCAAGATATTATTAGTATACATAAAATGTTACGACGGAGTGCTGTCCGAGTGATCTCGAAATTGTTTTTCGAGTTGGATCGGATTAAGGAAATTATGGGTTATAGCTATCGAGGTGATTGAGTATGGTTCATGGGTATGCTCGTGAGGTCAATATAGTGCTTATCATTTCCGTTGCGTCTACGTACCTTTCCTGCAATATTGAATCTCAATATTGATACGTGAGTACTCATAATTTAACTTTTACATACTAATAGTGTATCCCTGACTAGTGCTCGAGTATTTAGGATTATGCATGCTTGTACTTTTGATATTGCCCTTAGACAGGTTAGGTTGAATATTGAATTAGTTACACTTGCGGTTGAGATAAGGTATAAGATACGCATGTCCTTGGAAAGCTAGCGAAAAATTAAGGACTTTTCCTTTAGATATCGAATGGTTTCGATGAACGGATTAGAAGTTATAATTAATTGAATTTTCTATATTTTTATTAAAAATGATTATTATTATCGTCGTTTTTATCGTCGTTCTAGTTTTATCTTATTATTATCATTATTATTATCTTTATCAATAAAAGGGATTTATCATTAAAAATTGTTATTTTTTTTATTATTACTATCGTTATTATCGTTAAAGTTATAATTAGTATTATTATTATTATTATCCAATTATTATTATTATTATTATTATTATTATTAGTATTATTATTATTATTATCATTATTAATATATATATCATTATTTAAAAATGGATATTGTCATTGTTATTATTATTATTACTATATTATCATTAAGATAATTATTAGTATTATTGTTAAAAATGTTATAGTAACTATCATTATTAATATTAGTGTAATTAAAACAAATATTTGTAACACCTAATTATTTTGATTACTATTATTATCATTATTATGAACACGATATAAAAGACGATTAAAAGCTATTAAACGAAACGATTAGGAAATAATGAGTAAGAGTATCATGATGAAATTAAAATATTATAAGATATTGATTTAGATAAAATTATCGTTCTTATTATTTTTATCATTACTATTATTATTAAAAATATCGTTAGTATTAAAACTATCATTTTAACAAAAATTATCATTTTAATAGAAATGTCATTGTTACTATAAAATATCATTATTATTATTATTATTTTAAATAGAATTATTATTTTAAAGATAATATTAAAAATTATCGTAAATATTAAAGTTATCATAATTAGAATTATTGTTTTATCATAATGTCATCTTAGTAATTATAAATATTGATATTTTTATAATAATAATAATTATTACAAAATAATACAACTTTTACTTACTATCATTATAGATATTATTTTATCAAATAAATATGTGATACAAACATATTTTACTACGTGTAATAACTTACTTTAATAATACCTATCATATTATCTTTATGATATTAAATGAACCCTATAAATTTTATTACTTAATATATATAAAAGTATATTATATTATATAAATTTAATATAAAATTTTATTTATTAATAAATAAATTATATTATTTACTCTAATAAATCTTTTAAAAATATTTAAAAATATAAAATGACGATATTTAAACTATATATTAATCATGTATAGATTTTTGGAAATTATTTTGAGTCAAATTTTCTTTTGTTGACTTTTGCATATTAGTCTCGAGCATTAGGATTGTGGTACACTATGACTTGGCCTAATTTGTTAGACAAATATTGACCAACACATAATTATATATAATTAATTTAGGTTCGTGAATCCGAGGCCAACCTTGCACTTGTTCAATGACGTTATATGTATTTTTACTACGAAATACAGTATGGTGAGTTTCATTTGCCTTTTTACCCTTTATATTTTTGGGACTGAGAATACATGCGCTTTTATAAATGTTTGACGAAATAGACACAAGTAATTGAAACTACATTCTATGGTTGAATTATCGAAATCGAATATGCCCCTTTTTATTAAAGTCTGCTAATCTAAGAATTAGGGAACAGACACCCTAATTCACGCGAATCCTAAAGATAGATCTATTGGGCCTAACAAACCCCATCCAAAGTACCGAATGCTTTAGTACTTCGAAATTTATATCATGTCCGAAGGAGGATCCCGGAATGATAGGGGATATTCTTATATGTATCTAGTTAATGTCGGTTACCAGGTGTTCACCATATGAATGATTATTTTTGTCTCTATGCATGGGACGTATATTTATGAGAACTGGAAATGAAATTCTTGTGGTCTATTAAAATAATGGAAATAAATGATTATGATAAACTAATGAACTCACCAACCTTTTAGTTGACACTTTAAAGCATGTTTATTCTCAGGTGTTAAAGAAATCTTCCGCTGTGCATTTGCTCATTTTAAAGATATTACTTGGAGTCTTTCATAGCATATTTCGAAGAACGTTGCATTCGAGTCATTGAGTTCATCAAAGATTATTATTAAATCAATTTATAGTTGGATAGTGGATATTATGAAATGGTATGCATGCCTGTCAATTTTCGATGTAAAGAAATTTTGTCTTTTAAAAACGAATGCAATGTTTGTAAAATGTATCATATAGAGGTCAAATACCTCGCAATGTAATCAACTATTGTGAATCGTTTATAATGTATATGAACGGGTCATTTCAGTTGGTATCAGAGCGGTGGTCTTAGAGAACCAGGTTTGCATTAATGTGTCTAACTGATAAGTCGATAGGATGCATTAGTGAGTCTGGACTTCGACCGTGTCTGCATGTCAAAAGTTTTGCTTATCATTTTGTGTCAAAAATTAACTACTTATCATCCTCAGGAAATTACCTGCTTATCATTTTTTGTCTAAGACACGTCTTGCTGCATTGATTGCATGAATAGTGTATAGACAAAAATTCATATCTTAGCATATCTGCTAAATCATATCTTATCGTATCTGTTACTTTAAACTTTGCCTGACATATCCCGCAAAGTCCTCCGTAATCTACGAAATCTTTTGATATATATATATATATATATATATATATATATATATATATATATATATATATATATATATATATATATATATATATTCTATGTAATTAGAATACCATCCGTTAGCCAAAATCATTTCATATCGGAAAAAAAAATCCTTTATCCAATCGTACGAAATGGAATTCGTCATCAGTTCAAGTCACTCAGATTCCGAAATGGAATCCCATTCAAGCTCCGAAAGCAGTGTGACCGGAATAGATCAACCAATCAGTCATCACCTATTCTGGATGAATTGGGGATGGGTTCGTAGCCTCCTCAATCATTAGAGACAAGAAGAAGGAGATCCCTTCCATCCACCACATTGCCCTCTTGACGAAGAACCTGAAGCACTTACCGGCGAACCTGTCCGAAACACCATTTTCTCGCTCATTTCCAGAGTATCTCGTCATGATTATATATTACATCAAATTTTAGATTTTATTTATCCGCTCGTCCGAACCGACAATCACCCCGGTGTAATAGAAGAAGTCAACGAGCTTCGCGCTCGGGTAGTGGCTTTGGAGAATATGGTGCAGAGATTACAAACACCAGCATCAGCATCAGCAGCATAACCAGTACCACCATCATCAACGCCAACAGTACCATTACCACCTACAACCACAACCGCGTCGTAAACCTCAACTTCACAATCTGTCCCACGAGCATCAATGTCATACCCACCATAGATACCAAGGAGTACCAACAACAGTAACTGACGAAGTATTAATTCATAACTTCATTGGAGAAACATTCCGCGGCGATTATGTAATCTCTAAAGTCTTAGAGATTATCTAATCTTGCCCTAACCATAAATCAGTTAAGCGAACCAAAATGATAGAAGGAAGAGTAGAAACCCTGACAAAAATGGTGTGTGATTAACAAGCTAAACTTGCTTTACCAACAGCATCAACAGTACCGTCAGCGTTAGCAGCATCGTCAGTACAGTCAACATCCGAATCAACAACACCGATAACATCACAAACTCTGTCAGTTCAAGAATCACTGTGGACATCATTACGAATCAATAACGTGTATATTGTATCAACGAGTTATGAAGAATTAACACATTCCCTCTGAAGAAATTATATGTATATTATATATATATATATATATATATATATATATATATATATATATATATATATATATATATATATATATATATATATATATATATATATATATATATATTTGAAATAAATCTTTCCGTGCTAAGCTATTGTGTGTGAATCTTAACTACTCGGTTAATTCATATTACAAATATGCAATAATGTACGTCCTTCGGCCGCAACTTAACCAGCATTAACTACAATCTCTGTCGCAATTCAACAAATTCCAATTCATAATAAATCAAGTATATATTTGATTTTACACTTTCATCATCGATGTACCCGAAACTTTTCAGATAACATCATTCGTACTTTGCGAAATTCACAAGAATTCCACGAACCGAACATCATACATCAACAAATAACGAAGTATTGATTCATAATTTCAATGTCATTAAAGAAATACTGCGTAAAAGTTATGTACTTTTTAAAGCCTTTAGGGATTATTCAATTCTAGTTTCAACCGTAAATCAAATGAGTTTAATTTAACATTAACTCATTAAATCTATGTTACATCTGAAGAAAATATACATATTTTCATAAAGACTGTAATAAAATTCTTTTGTACAAAATATTAATTGTGAAATTTTTTTTAACGGGTAGGTAATACCCGAGAGATATATAAATTCACAATTAATATGTTACATTCTTCGAATCTGATTCAGCAAATCATCCATTATACTCCCTACTTTCACAACAATATACATTCTTTTATAGAAATCAAAACAACCATACTCATTCAAAATTTAATTACATATTCTGATTTTGAAATCTCAAAATTCAACTTGAGATATGACCAAAATCATCACTCTTAGATCCTTACATCTTTCACAAGCTATATTTTGACTTCAAAACTGTGTTAGAACATCAAATGTATGTTAACGATTACAATCTGTGTTCAAACCCTTCGAAAATTTCTAAAGACACTTCGAATGATGAGCAATCGAGATGATGATCCAACCACATGTTACCCACAGTTATGTACCCGAAAAACTCTTGAAACCAAAGTAAAAGTTTAAACAACGTATCCGCGTCAGATTCTTTGGCATTTATTAGCAAAAATAACTTTGCGACTCCTATTCAAACTAGCCAGTTTTGTCACAGCTCCAGCAAGTCAACTTCAACTTTTCAGTCAGACTAACCTTATTATAACCTTGAGATATACACCTTCGTTACCAGGGAACCTTTTACATTCTACCACATTATTAGCAGATGTACCAACAACTTCATTACCCTTTGACTTTAGCCTCTCCAAAAAGTCATTATAATTATTCATTGAAACCCCATCATTTACTCATTCGCATCTTGTAATGAGAATTGCCATACAAATCATTGGGAATTAGCAATCAATATTTTGAAATCTCGCAGGATGTCTACGCCAACAGTTATATGTGTATATATAACGTCTATCTTCTAGACTTAATTTGAATGTGAAGTTTCTGAAAAACACTCCGAACTACGAATTGGTTCTCCGAAAATGAAAAAAAAAAATGCTGATGAAGCAGCAAAAACTATAAACGACTTTAAATGGTAAAAGCTGGATGATAATGATGAAGTGTGTTGGCAAAGCGGAGAAAAAGAGAAGTTTTGGAACTGGAAAATGGATTGAGCAAAGTAGGAAGGAGGCTGTGGACAAATTACAAAGACTGAACCTGACTTCAAATGATCCAAATGATTCAGTACCTGCTGAAGTCATTAACGAATACCTTGCTCCTGACTCTAAACCCCTGCGGACAATATTCTTCATCATCCTCTGATATTAGAAATTCTAAAATATCATCATATCTTTCATTATAAATATCCTCCATATTTCTGAAGATATTTTCTTAATTTTTCTTATTTGAAATCATTTACCTCTTCGCGCTATTTGTATTACATCACAAAAGAAACTATTTTAGTTTCAAAATTCTGAAACATTCAGGTTTAAAATAGGAATATTTTAAAGTAATGTTGGGAACTAAAGCATGAATTAGTATAATATAATGACACTTGATCAATGTGATTATATTACAGTAAGTCATGCTGAGTTTCTAAATGGAACGTGGTGATTCACAGATCATAACATCATCATGTGCCATGTTATACGACTCTTGTATTCTATTTAACCTCTAAAATATCAAGAAAATATTTTGTTGGTCCCTTAATAACAACAGGAGTATTGTAGAGGGGGGGTGAATACAATTCTTTTCTTAATTAACTAGTCAGTTAAACACGTTTAGTATTCTGTAGTAAATAAGATAGAGTCACAGGTAATTTTCAACTGTTATTCTTTATTGATTAAATCAGAAAGAATCACAACTATCCTTGGCGGAAATGATAGTTGGTTGATACAGATTACCTAGATTATAGCTAAGAGATAAACTAAAGCTATTACACGGTTTTGACTCTAACAGATAAACCCACACCACTAGTTTTTACAATAGTGGATACAACAGTATATATAGTAGTTCTATTAACCGTGTAATTAATCTATTGTCCACTAGTACATTGGATGCCTTGTACTTGTGGGGACAATTGTGTCAGAAGGCGTGCTCTCCTTCTTTCCTCTTAGGTAGCTATTTGCTGGAACACACCAATTCGGTTTGGCACTACCATTTGATTTAAACAAATGGAATGTTGTGTTCCCTAGGTATGAATAAAGTATAACACATGTCTGCACATGCGTTCCACTTCTGCATTCCCACGTGGTCTTGTAAGGTCACTTGTCAGCCGCCGACTCCTGTCCTTTTCTGTTCAACTTTGTCTTCGACTTCTGTTGAATAGTGCGTTGATGTAGACCACTCTGGGAAACTACCATGCTTGTAATGGAGCATGGCTGTCTTGTGTTGTATGCTAATATCCAGACTTACTGGTCCTTCATATGCTGAGTCACTTGATATTCTTGATTTGCTGGGTGCACATACTGTGCTGATTCGAAGAATACATTTCTACCTTGTGCTGATAGACTAGGCAGCATACTAAACACTCGACACAGCTATATTAGCTGACTATACATAAACAAACGTGTGCTGGCTGCACATAACACTTTAGTGCAAATAAATATTGTTTTGTCATAATTAAATCCTTAATTATTTTGGGGACTCAACAATCTCCCCCTATTTGATGATGACAAAACCTATGACTTGAAGAGAAAACACTAAAGCCAGCACTTAGGGACCTAGAGAGAGTAGACAGTAAATTCGTCCCTTTAAGTTTGTTTTGGGATCTTTTGATGAGTTATCTATATCTTATAATTTGATATGATTTTGAAGATAAACTCACTTTACTTACATTACATTAGATATATACAATAATTACAAGATAATTCATAATAAAAAGTAAATTACAAAGATACAAATTAAGCACATAGGAGACTATCTATCTTTATCCCTTTCTCTTTCTCTTTCTTCATCAGATAGCTCCTCTTGTTTAATCTTCCAGGCTTCAGGGAACAGGAGAGGTACTTCAGCAGGGTCAAAAACAGGGATGGAAGGAGGTAGAACAATTCGGCTTCTCCCAGTTGGTCCTTCACCAGTAGGTTGCTTCCCTTTAGGCTTTTGAGCAAGAAATTCATCAACATCAACTACTGGTGCATTCCCAAACTTAGTTGCCTTCTTGAACAGCTGTTGGAGTTCAGTCTTAAGAGCACTCTTGATAGCACTCTCACCTTTACCAATGAAATACTCCAAGATTTCTATCCATTCACTGAATCCAAGAGTTCTTAAGTCATCAAAACTAATCCTTTCTTGAACATTGTTCTCCCTGACAACATTGAAAGCCCTTTTTGTCCCCCTGTTTACCTTGATAATTCTGCAGGGATTAGATCTTCTATTCATCACATTACCATACCTGCTCTTATAGTAAGTATCAGGAAACTCAATATTGTGATCAGGTACTACAGGAGCAGTGGTAGGTACTTTCTCAGCAGTTTCTATCTTATCAAAAACCTTATCCTGTTCTTTGACAATGGCTCTGGCTAGTTTGAGGGACTCAGCCTGTTGCTTTCTGTCAGCAGCCAATCTGTCTTCAATATCCTGAAGCCTTGAACGTACAGCAAGTTCAGCATCAGCAGCTTCTCTGGCTTCCCTTTCAGCAGCTAAACCCATCAGATAATCATCATAAGAAATGTTCAGGGATCTTACTGCTTCAACCATCTTTCTACCCTCTTCAGTACTAAGGGCAGCACAATACTCCCTTATATCCATACCCAGCTGGAGAGCATCTTCAAAATGAATTCTTTCATCAGTAGTGGAGAGCCTGAGACCACTGTTATTCAAGTACACCCTAATGTCAACGCCAAAGGTTAGTGCAGCAATATAGTGTGGCTGATCAAGAGGGTGATGCAGCAGCCTGACTTGACGAATTCTTTCATTAAGTTCAATTTGTCTTTGTTCAAGCAACTCTGGAACAGTGATCTGAAGTCTGTAGGCATCTCTTTCATCTGGGTTCATTTTTCTGATGTTCGGCTCACCATAGGTTACTGAGTCATCTTCCCAAGTGATATGTTTGTCATGAACCCTTGGGGAAGATGGAGGATACATAGATGATTCATAGCTGCCAGATGAACTAACTGGATGCTGATTGACCCGGTTATCCTGTGTTCTGTCAAAGTAAACTTGAATCTGGGGAGGAAGAGGAGATAGAACAAATGTTTGGCCGTCCCTTCCCCAGACTGTGAAGTGAGCAGGATCAACCGTTTCATCATCTATTTGTTTAGCACCCAGCTCAACCGACTTTGCTGGGTCTTCAACACTTGTACTACCCAGCAGCACACTTCTGGCTGGGTCTTCTATCACAGCACTCCTTGCTGTGTCTTCAATGCCAGCTGACTGATTAGTATCAGCTGGCTCAACCACTTCAGTACCTTCATCAGCTGCCTCTAATAGGGGTCCTTTCCTCAGGGGCTGATTGTCCCTAGGAGCAGATTTCACCCTGTATTTGTCAATAGGCCTGGGTTCAGCTGATGGTTCTTGTGTCGATACAGGTTGAATAGGAGGCAGGTAAGGAACAATAGCAAGATGCTCCCCCTGTCTAATAACATCATCATCATTAAGGATGATTGTTTCTGCTGGCTGTGTTTGTTGTGTAGCTGGCTGAGCAGCAGATGCTGGTTGAGGAGTAGAGCTGGGTTCTAACATAGCATCAACCCATTTCATGAAAATATCAGCTCTAACTCCACCAGTTGACTCAGTAGAATCAAGGTAATCCTTCATCTCAGCAGGAGTCATGTTCCTGATTCTTTCTGCTCTCTGTGCATACAGCTTTGCCCTCTGTTTGTCGTATTTGACCATGAACTTGGCATTTCTTTTTCTTGCCTCTTTTCTGTGTTTATCAAAGGCAGTCAGGTCATCATCGACTTCCATTGCTTTTGGACTCAGCCATCTTCTGTGCATAATCTTACGACGTTTAAGTTCAGCAAAGGCCTCAAACTTGGCATTGAAGGCATCATCTAGTTCCTGCTGTCGCTTTTGATGTCTCTCTAACTTCCTCTTCATTTTACGTTCAATAGATTGAGACAACACAAAAGCTTCAGCTACAGCCATATCAGAAACATCACTGGGCTTACTGCCAGAACCAATATCATCCACTGGTGTGGCAGACACACTGGGTTGAGTACCACCAGTTGCCTGTGCACCACCAGCTTCAGTATGAGCGTTGCTGGGCTTAGGGCCAGTGTCTTGACCATCACCATCACCATCTCCATCTCTCCTGGGTTGTTTAGGAGCCTTTTCATGTTCATGCTCCCCCTCAGACTGTTTTCTCTTTTTAGATTTCTTTTGAGACTTTTTCTCCCCCTTTTTGTCATCAGCACGGGCAGTAGGGTGAATAGAAGGGGAGACAGTAGCATCAAGATCACTGTCTGACTGAGGAGCAGAGAAGGCAAAATTGTTCCACTCAGCAACCTCTGGAGTAAGATGGGCACCAGGATCCACACCAAATTGTCGTAGCAGAAGATTGGAGGATCGAACTTCATTCCTGGCTACACCCATAGCCATTTGTTCAACGATGGCCCGAACATCACCTTGCAAAGTAGCCATTCGTTGCATGTTTTCAACCATCTGAACATAGGCAGCAGCAGGAATCATGTTAGCCATTTGAGCTTCCTGCGATTCCAATCTCTCGTGTAACACCCTGTTCTCCTCATTTAAGAAAGTATTTCCGCGGTTAGCAGCATCCAAATCAGCTTGGAGTCGGGTGATATTTTCACAGTACTCATTGTGAGAGATAATTCGCCTTTGAAGCTCCTCTTCATCTTCGTGGTGCTTTGTGATTGCTTCGACTGCCACATCAGCAAAAGCACACACCTGCTGGAGTTTAAGATCAATAAGAGTTGTAACAGCTTCTCCAGCAGATCTGACAGCAGCAGAGACACTATCAACAATAGCTCTGCGAATAGTTTCCTCCAAATTTGGTGTGATCCCTTGCAGTGTCTTATAGACAGCAAAGGTGGAAATATCAGCAACCTCATCTGCATTGAACTTTAAGTATGCAGAGGTTGAAGGTTGGTCAGCACAAGTTAACAGAGGAGTATCACCGTGGGGTGGTGGAGATGGAAGGTCAGGAGCTGACCCATCATCATGATCACCATCGTTTTTACCTTCGCCCGAAGGCTTAGAACCACTGATATCCTTGTCAGCATTACTATCAGCATTGTCATCAGTAAGATCCACTAGTTTGTCTTTGGAACCAGTCACGTTATCATGAATGACTGGTTCGCCCTTACCAGTACCTTCATCAGCATCCTCATCAGAAGAAGATGAGGAGGAAGAAGCTGAGGAAGAAGAAGGTACTGGCGAATCAGGGACATTTTGCATAACACACTTACCAGTAGTAGGATCGATGACAAACTTGAGAGGCCTCCATGTACCAGGAAATGGCGAAGCAGCTGGAGCCATACCAAAAACATGATAGTAAGGCTGTTCATTGATTTGCTCCAGCAGGGCTATCCTCTCATAAATTTCTTCTCTAGCTGGTCTATCAAGCTGAGATAATAGCTCAACCATCTCTTCACGAGGTAATCTGCTGGCTGAGACTATCGCAGATTCGGGATCGATGGTCAGCTGATCGACCAGCATAGCAATCTTGGGAGAGATTGAAGCTCCCTTGAAAATGAAGTTAGGAACAACTTCATCTGGATCTGGTACCTGCACAACATATGGCTTTGTTTCCTCAGTAACAGAAGCCTTAGTCGAATCAGTAGTTGTGTCAGCAGAGGTACCAGCATCCTTAACATCAGCAACCTGTGCACCAGAATCAGATGGTTCAGTAGCAACCAAAATCGGACCAATAGGATGACGAACTGCCGATTCTATAAGAACTTGACGTTCCATAGAAGAAGAATCAGAAGAATCAGCAGGCTCATCAGACAATAATGCAGAGTCCACTCTTGGCTGGGTGACAGGTTCATCAAGAAGAACATCCTTGACAATATTGTCAATAACCTTCTCAAGAACAGGAGGTTCTTCCATGATAACATCTTCCACACCAGCAGCAGCAGAATCAACAGTACTAGCATCAGCACCACCAGTAACAGAATCAGTGGCGCCAACACCAGTAGCAGAGGCAGCAATATCACCAGTAGGAATAACAACATCTTTATTTTGCTCCCCCTCTGCCTGTTCATCTACCCTGCTAAGAACTGAAACAATAGAACAAGTTATGTTAGCAACTGTAGAACCAAATAAATTTGACTCAACAATTGCATCTGTTTTTGGTCTCTGGGGACAGACTTTTGATTTGGTCAGCCCTTCGAATGAGACAGAAGAAGGTGTCTGTAAGTACAGCGGTGACTCTGCTGACTCATTGGCAACACATGTTGACCCAGATAGTGTAAGAGATCTGGCTGGTAATGATGTAGGAGTGCGACTCTTAACAGTATCCGAGTAACATACTGGCTGTGCAGTCACCTGAGCTGGTTCAACACGATGAAGACCCAGCTCAAGCCTGCTTTGGGGGTCAGTTATGTTCTCTGCTGGTTGTACTGTCAGCAGAGAGTATTGCAATAAGTTCATTTCAGAAAAATGTGGAAGTGCCTGGTTAGACGAGTATGGGTTGCTACTCTTCTTGACACCAGTTTTAAAACCAGTCAGCTTGGGAGCCAGGGTTATACCGTTAACTCCCTCAACATTTTTCAAGTCAGCAGTTAAAAAATTTTCAATTAAGTTAGATTGTTCTGCTGTTTGGTCTAGAAACGCACCAGGTTCCATAGCTACATCCTTTGCAGGAGCAGCAGCTGAGACTGGTGCAATCTCCCCTGTGGTTCGCTTGGAGCCAGCTTTAGCACGCTTAGGTTTGCCTGTTACCAAGAAATAGATGAGCAACGGATTCCAACACTAGAATTGGGTAGTCAGTATATAAGACTAGGGCTGTTCTTTATGATTAGAGAGCACTAGATTCTAATACAACTACTGCTTTACCAGTATATGAGACGGTGGCTGTACTAGTTGAGGTAGCTGGCTGCTTCCTTCGCGTTGCTGGCTTTCGCTGAGGACCCTCCCCCTCAGCTGGTGCAGAACCAGAGGCAGTCGATTGGGTGGCTCCACGACGAGCAGCAAGATACTCGTTCATTGCTGGTGTCAACTCAGCATATGGAGCAGCAGGTACATCTTTTGGCATACCCCCTTGTTTTACTGGGACCTCAAATGATTGATCAGCAATTTGCTGATAAGCTTCACCCAGTTCACTTTCAAATACCAGGCTTAAGAATCGTGGAAATGGAATCAAGTTGGTTCTTACTCTGGCAGTCACCATTTCCCTTAGCCTCAAATAAATTTCAAGGGCGTAATCGATGTTCCTGTTGAACAACAACCCATGACCAAACTTGAGCTCAAAATCTGAGCATTGGTCAAAGCTTCCTGACTTTTGACTCATGCACTGAGTCATCAACCCAAAGAAGTAGTACCACAGAGGTGGCATATGCTTTCTCAACGGTGTGTGTGCCACTGGTCCAGCAAACCCAATGGTCTCCAACACCTCCCTTCTTAATTCGTCACTAGTAGGTGAAGCAACAAATGGTCCACCGGGCAATTGAAGAGCACGTCTAATAGCTTCGACGGTGACAGAGCAATTTAGGGTTTCAGTCACCATGCCACGAATACATGGAACGTTGCCGGGAGTGGTGGCAACAGTGGCAGTATACCAAAATCGTGCCAAACAGGCAGCATAGAATCGGGAAGGTACACCGGTGATGGCTCTTGCCAGAGGTGATTGACGGATGTATTCGATGAGGGCCTCATACCCTTTGTTAACCTTCGATTTGGGAATAGAGAGGGCATGTGCAGCATTGCCTCTAGATAGGCGAATCAGTGAGTGATCAGGTGCATTGGGAGCCCTAATCAGGTTGGGGTGGAGATTGAACAGTGGTCCTTGAACGACGTGTTCTTGAACCACCGGTTCCTCCGGTGCCGGTGCCGATTGTGGGGCAGGTTGTGGTTGCTGTTGTGGTTCGACTGTTTGAGGTTGTTGTTGCTGTTGTTCCTCTTGCTGGCTTGCAGCACGTGGTGATTGCTGTTGTTGTTCTGCCATTGATGAGTGTAGGATGAAGATTTGAAGATTGAAAAGATTTTGAGAGTAAAAGTGTGTGTGTTTTGAAAAATGAATAACCGAAGGTTATTTTGTAAGATGAAACACACTTTTATCCGTTGTGATTGGGTGAAAAAGTGCAGGAGAGAGAAAATTACTGTCATCTGCAGGTGCGTGGGCAGATGTGACAGACTGGCACGTTTTCAAATGGAGACAGACGGTTGACATGACATTTATACGGCTTAAACACTCATTACTCCCATACAGCATTAAATGCATCAGATTTTATTTCAAACAAATTGATTTAAAACCTCAAAAATAATTTTTTGTATTAAATACAAAATACTTTTGTTACATTTAATATGTCATGAATTTAATTTAAATCATTGGAAGTAAATGAGTTTCCAGTTTTAAGGAATCATTAAATTTGGAGAGCTATTTATTATTTCATTTAAAAACATTTAAGTAACCAAAATATAAAAGACCTTGCTGTGCTGGTTGTTTGACATGTAGGCAGTAAGTAAATAAATGTGACTTACTGGTTTGCCCTACACGTTGTAGAACCAGCACACCAACCAAAGTTGTCCTTTATTTAAAGCTCAAGCATACCCAGCTCAGAGATGAGATAGTTAAAACGTTTCTCATCTAATGGCTTTGTAAATAGGTCTGCTAATTGCCGGTCTGTAGAAATAAAATGTAACTCAACATCACCCTTTTGAACATGATCCCTTATGAAATGATACCGAACATCGATGTGCTTAGTCCTTGAGTGCATCACAGGATTGTTGGTGATAGCAATTGCACTGGTGTTGTCACAGTAGATTGGAGTTTTTGTAACATGAACACCATAGTCCTTTAGCTGGCTTTGCATCCACAGTACTTGAGCAGTACAACTACCAGCAGAGACATATTCTGCTTCAGCAGTGGATGTGGACACAGTATTTTGCTTTTTGCTTGTCCAGCTGACTAGCCTACTACCCAGTAACTGGCACCCACCAGTAGTACTTTTCCTGTCTATTTTACACCCTGCAAAGTCAGCATCTGAATACCCAATTAGTTCAAAATCCTGGTCTTTGGGATACCAAAGACCACGTTTAGCAGTACCTTTTAGGTATCTGAATATTCTTTTTACTGCCAGCAAGTGTGACTCTTTAGGATCAGCTTGATATCAGGCACAGAGACATGTGGCGAACATAATATCTGGTCTGCTAGCTGTGAGATAAAGTAGGGATCCAATCATGCCTCTATATTCAGTGATATTGACTGGTTCACCATTTGGATCAGCATCTATTTTAATGGATGCTGCCATTGGAGTCCCTATGTCTTTTAAACAGGTCAGACCAAATTTCTTTAACATATCTTTGATATATTTATCTTGACATATGAATATTCCATCATCAAGTTGTTTGATCTGCAATCCTAAAAAGTATTGCAGATCTCTTTGTAAGCTCATTTCATATGCCTTTGACATACGTTTTGAAAAATCTTGACAATGTTTTTCATTTTTAGAACCATAAATAATATCATCCACATATATCTGTACCAACAAGAGATCACCATCTATCTCTTTTGAGAATAGAGTGGTATCAATTGTTCCAACTTTAAAACCTATACCAGTGAGATACACATGAAGTGTCTCATACCATGCTCTTGGAGCCTGTTTAAGGCCATAAAGAGCTTTGTCTAACTTGTAGACATGGTCTGGATATTTACTGCTTACAAAACCAGGAGGCTGTTTGACATAAACTTCTTCTTGCAGCTTCCCATTCAGAAATGCAGATTTAACATCCATCTGAAATACTCTAAAGTTCATCCTAGCAGCATATGCTAAGAACAATCTGATAGCTTCCATCCTAGCCACTGGTGCATAAGTTTCCCCATAATCCAATCCTTCTTCCTGTCTAAACCCTTGAGCAACCAATCTTGCTTTGTTTCTGATAACGACACCATCTTCATCCATCTTGTTTTTAAACACCCACTTAGTACCAATGATCTTCTTTGTCTTATCCTCAGGTTCAGGTACCAATGTCCACACTTTGTTCCTATCAAACTGAGTAATTTCTTCTTGCATTGAACCAACCCAGCTAGGATCTTGAAGTGCTTCCTCAGGACACGTGGGCTCAATGGTAGACACAAAATTAACATGCATACAAAAGTTACTGGTAGCATGCCTCCGTGTTTTAACACCACTCGCAAGATTACCAATAATCTGCTCAATCGGATGCTCCCTTGTCCATTTGGTGTTATGAACAGGTGAGCTGGTTGTAGAACACACAGCATCTTGATCATCAGCTGGTTCAGATGAGTGAGCAGCAACAGAAGGTTGCTGATCAATATCAGTAGAATCAGTACCAGCTTGTGATCTCTCAGAACCAGCAGACCTAGGCTCAAGTTGCAGCACTTCAGTAGAGCCAGTAGGTCCACTTGGTTTAGACACAGATGGAACAGAATGTTCCATTTCATCATCAGAGAACCCAGCAGCATGGATTGGTGAGGGTTGTGCTGCTGGCTCTTCATCATCAAGAGCTTGCTGAGTAGGCTCTTCAAACAGTAACACTTCATCTTCATGATCAGTAGATGAAGCAGAGGCAGTTTCATCGAATGTAACATTAATGGATTCTTCAAAACAACCTCTTCTTTTGTTGTAGACCCTATATGCCTTTGACATGTTGGAATATCCAAGGAATATACCTTCATCAGCTTTAGCATCGAATTTGCCCAGCTGATCCCTATTATTTAGAATGTAACAGGGAGTGCCAAATACATGAAGAAATGAAATTGAGGGTCTTCTTCCTTTGAGAACTTCATATGCAGTTTTCTGATGTCTTTTCACAATAAGAGATCTATTCTGGGTAAAACAGGCAGTATTCACAGCTTCTGCCCAGTAGGAATTCTTCAACCCAGACTCAGCCAACATAGATCTTGCTGCTTCAATGAGAGTTCTGTTTCTTCTTTCTGCAACACCATTTTGCTGAGGTGTTCTCACAGCAGAGAAATTTTGGGAAATACCTTTGTCAGCACAAAATTCTTCTAATGTAGCATTTCTGAATTCTGTACCATGATCACTTCTTAGTTGCTTCACCAGTTGCCCATTCAAAAGCTCCATTCTTTTGATAAAATTGATGATTTCATCAGCAGCTTCACTCTTTTGCCTCAGAAAGAACACCCAAGTGTATCTCGAGTATTCATCAACAATAACCAGTGTATACTTCTTCCCACTACAGCTGGCCACATTCACTGGACCAAATAGATCCATATGAAGTAAGTGAAATGGTTTCTCAACAGATGAGATTTGCTTTGATTTGAACGAGGCATGGTGATGTTTTCCCTTTTCACAACCAGGACACAATCTGTCCTTCACATAAGACATTGTGGGTAGCCCAGACACCAAACTTCTACTGGATAATTTGTGAATATCTTTGAAGTTGAGATGTGAGAGTCTCTTGTGCCATAACCACTTCAGGTTGTCTGCTGCCTTCGAATAGAAACAAGTATCAGTTGTTGTGACTGCTGTGTTCATGTCAATTTGATACATGTTTTCATGACGTTTTGCAGTCAGCAGTGGCTTCCCTGTCTTATCAAAAATAGTACCAATTTTCTTTCTGAATTGGACTATCTTATTCTTGCTTGTCAGTTGGCTTATGCTGAGTAAGTTATGTTTAAGCCCAACTACATATGCAACATTTGAGAACGTGACATTCCCATTTGTCAAAGTACCAAAACCCTTTGTGTAACCCAACGAATTATCTCCATACGAAACAACTGGACCATCCTTTTCCTGATAGTCCATCAGCAGGGACTTACTTCCGGTCATATGTCTCGAACAACCACTGTCGAGATACCAGATTTGCTTGTTTTGAATGCCCTGCACAATAACTTAGAGATTAGTTCTTTTTGGGAACCCATCCAAGGATGGGTTCTGAAGGAGTCACCTTTGATGACTTCTTCTTTTCTACTGGCTTGCTAGAAGGAGCAGCAGATGGGGTTTGGGTTTGAGTACACTGGTTAGCCAGGTGAGCTTTGCTGCCACATTTGTAGCATTTTCTCACTTTTGGCTTTTGTGGCTGGTCATGCACAGATCTAATAAGGGCAGTAGGATCTGGTCGACTTTTAGTTACTGCCTCAATTAGCTGGTCAAGCTTGGCTGTCATTATCTCAGTGATAGACAGCTCATCAGTCGAGTCAATTTTTGCTTTTCCCTTATGGGCAGCTTTACTTTTGGAACCAGTACCATGACCATGGCGAACTGTCTTTCCTTTATCATTTGACAAGTTAGCGTGGGAAGTTGCTGGCTTGTCTTCTGATGCTGATGAACCAGTAGATATCTTAACTGCTGCCTTAGATTTGCCAGTATTTCGTTTCACTGGCTTGTCTGCAGCTACTGGGTAACCAGTAGATTGGTCATCAGCTGGCTTAGCACTGGTAGAACTCGAACACGAAGGGGAATCAGTTGGTTTAACTTTTCTCAAGTTGTTTTCAGTGATTTCCCTTTTAATACGTCTTTCTTTCGGAGTCATGTAGTGGATGCTTGAGGGGTCAGTAGTCTCATCAATTGAGTTACTGGCTTCTCTTGCTCTAACTTCATCCTCCAAAATTTCTTTCATGGCAGGTGGTGGGGACACAGTAGGTCTAACAAATTTGTTTGTCATAACCTTTTTACCTTCAACTATCTTGGCAAAAGTATTTGGCAAGACAGCTTCAGGATCAGTTTCAAGAATCGGGTCCATGAAAGTAACTTCTGCAATAGCAGCAGCAGCAGCATAGTCACCAGCAAAGAAGGCTTGAACTTGGGCAGGCACCTGCTCGTTAACACATTTAGCTGTTCGTTGAGCAGATGTGCACCATGAAGCAACAACTCTTTTGAGATTGTCCAGCTGGGTCTTGACTTCTGCTGCCTCAACGTGAAGAGTTTCTAAAGCAAAGTTTTGTTTTTCAAGTTTGGAAATTGTATCTTTTAAGATCTTAATTTCATCATTTTTGCCTTTGAGTTTTTCATTTAAGGATTTGTTATTAGATTTCAAACTCTCTTCACGTTTGCAGCTTCTGCATAAATCAATTCTTAGGTAGTCAAACATTTCAGCTTTTTCATCATCAGTATAAGTTCGAAAATTATCAACCTTATACATCATTTCAGTTTTCCATTGAGGAGAATCTCTGTTATGATCAGCTTCCCTCATATCAGCCAAAAACGTACTACCACCATCATCCTCATCAGACTCCTCGACCTCTTTGGCCATCAAACACAGCTTTTTACCAGTAGCATAACCAGCACCATCATCATCAGCTTCACTATCAGAAGATGAGGACGTGCTGGCTTCATCCCAGTCATGATGTTCAGCAACTAGAACCTTTTCTGGCTGTTTACCCTTCTTGTCAGTCTTTGCACTTTCCTTCATCTGAGCTTTCATAGCTTTGTACTTGTTTTTGTACTTATCAGCTTTTGAGAAAGAGTTAGCATGTGACGTGGAAGGTTTCTTGGACATGCATTCAGCAGCAAAATGTCCAACCTTCCCACAATTAAAGCACTCAGATTTAGGACCCTTGACTGACTTGCTGTTGTACCTAGCATTTGGCTTTTTGCTCCCTTTGTATGACTTGCTGGTTCTACTACGATTGAACCTTTTGAACTGCCTAGCCAGCAGAGCCATACCTTCAGCAAACCCTTCTACATCACTTTCATCTGTACTGCTTTCTTCAGACCCAGTACCACTTTCCTCAACACTATCAGCTGACTCTTGTTCTTCCAGTAACTTTTGAACCAGTAAAGCTTTTTGAGCTTTCTTCCATTTAGCAGCAGCAATAAGAGCAGCATCATCATTTTTAGATGATTTTGAAGTGGTGGGGGCAGACCTAAAGTTTTCTTTCATGTTAAGTTCAAACTTGGCTTCTGCCTTCTCATGATTCCAAAGGGAACTGTAGAGAGAAGACAGGTTAAAGTTCTTTAGGGTCTGTGTGGTTCTTAATGGGTCAGTAACAGGTTTCCATTTACATGGCAGTGCATCAATGAATTTGTTCACTTGTTCAAATTCAGTGTAGGTTACATTTAAAGTGGTCAGGTCTGCTATCAAAGAGTTAAACCTAATGAAGGTTTGCTTAAGGGTTTCATTCTTATAGGCAAAGAACATTTCATATTCTCTTTTAAGAGCGATCATCCTGTTCTACCTAACTTCTCCCATACCCTCATAGGTGACATCTAGGTAGTCAAGCATAAGCTTAGCATTTTCTTTTCCCTTGATCAGTTTGAACAGTGGGTTAGGCAAAGTTATGGCTAACAGGGTTCTGATTTTAGGGTCAAGACCAACTCGACGTTTATCCTCATCATCCCATCTAGAGGGAGTGAGAATAACCTCTCTGCCAGGGATGGCAGGAGTGTCAGCTGTTGCTGGTGCACTACCAACTGTCTCAGTGGGAACAAAAGGGCCATCTTTGGCAATTCCAGGCATGAGTGAATCCACAGACTCAAGATGGAGCATGAACCTTGCCTTCCAGGTTTCATACTCATCTTCATCAAACTTAGGTGGTCTGTTAGACGAGCCATTCTCAAGGTAAGCTGAGTTTGAATACGAAGCCATAAGAGAATTCAGATCCAAGATATTAATTATCAAGACTGAAGCTCTGATACCAGTTGTTGGTCCCTTAATAACAACAGGAGTATTGTAGAGGGGGGGTGAATACAATTCTTTTCTTAATTAACTAGTCAGTTAAACACGTTTAGTATTCTGTAGTAAATAAGATAGAGTCACAGGTAATTTTCAACTGTTATTCTTTATTGATTAAATCAGAAAGAATCACAACTATCCTTGGCGGAAATGATAGTTGGTTGATACAGATTACCTAGATTATAGCTAAGAGATAAACTAAAGCTATTACACGGTTTTGACTCTAACAGATAAACCCACACCACTAGTTTTTACAATAGTGGATACAACAGTATATATAGTAGTTCTATTAACCGTGTAATTAATCTATTGTCCACTAGTACATTGGATGCCTTGTACTTGTGGGGACAATTGTGTCAGAAGGCGTGCTCTCCTTCTTTCCTCTTAGGTAGCTATTTGCTGGAACACACCAATTCGGTTTGGCACTACCATTTGATTTAAACAAATGGAATGTTGTGTTCCCTAGGTATGAATAAAGTATAACACATGTCTGCACATGCGTTCCACTTCTGCATTCCCACGTGGTCTTGTAAGGTCACTTGTCAGCCGCCGACTCCTGTCCTTTTCTGTTCAACTTTGTCTTCGACTTCTGTTGAATAGTGCGTTGATGTAGACCACTCTGGGAAACTACCATGCTTGTAATGGAGCATGGCTGTCTTGTGTTGTATGCTAATATCCAGACTTACTGGTCCTTCATATGCTGAGTCACTTGATATTCTTGATTTGCTGGGTGCACATACTGTGCTGATTCGAAGAATACATTTCTACCTTGTGCTGATAGACTAGGCAGCATACTAAACACTCGACACAGCTATATTAGCTGACTATACATAAACAAATGTGTGCTGGCTGCACATAACACTTTAGTGCAAATAAATATTGTTTTGTCATAATTAAATCCTTAATTATTTTGGGGACTCAACATATTTCTTGATGATTCGGCCTTTTCCAAGGTATTCTAGTAATTTGACAAGTCAAGATCGTGCCATCACAATTTCCTTCCTAGAACATTAACAATGTTCATTCCGAAATTCATATCTGTGAATTCTGGACCATTACAAGCGGTGCTTAATCGCAAGAAGAAGAAACGAAAGGACAAAACTCCGAAATAGAAATTGGGGTATAAATTGCAGCAAATAAAAGAGAGCATTAACTGTGAATGATAATGATTATAGAAGACAGAAGAAGATACTTTGAAATATAAGGGAACATATAAATCCCAACGACAAACCAGAAATTATAAACCATATATATCGATGCATTTAGCAATATAAAGACACGGGAGAACTAGAAACACTATAAACCCAAGAGTATAGTAGAAGTAAATAGATTCTTCCGACGGTAGATGAAAAAGAAGAATGACCGATATGAAAGTTATAAGTATATCGAGGATCAGAACTGGATGTAGCATATTGATGAATACATTAAAATATGAGTTGAGGGGGAAAGAATAGAAGGTGATGAAACATGACTAGGAACTTAGAAATCAACAGATTTAACTCACACAATGGCGGAATAAGTGAATCAAACCCTCTAGTGAATAGGTTAAGTTTTTTTGATTAATTTAGTCAAAACACAACTAAATCAAGTGTGATTAGATCAACACCTAGAGCTATTATTCACCACCTGGGTGATTTGGACTGAGAGAGAATCGGAGGAGCTCACTAGATCTGAGTGTGTGTAACAAATGAGAGGCTTAACCTAAAATGAAGAATATAAGACTTTATATACCCCTGCTGTTGACTCACCTATACGATTCATTCATCACACGTACGGGTTAGCTTCATCAGTCGTACGTGTGATCACTCACTCGTGTCTTCTCATTTAGGTTGTAATTGTGACTTAGCTCAGCATCAACTGTGCGTATGAGCCTGTCAGCTGTACTAGTGAGGCTTCACTCGTACGTCTGACTAAGTTTAACATAGTTAAACATCTAAATCTCATTCCTGCAGTTCCTGTAACCACATACAAACACGGATAGGATAATAACGAGCAATCATGGTGGCCTGTAAACTGTTGTACCTGCAATGAACGCGGGTAGATGTCTAGGAACTTTCATAAAATACATCAACAAAAGGTGTGAGTTGTAAGGAAATGAAGGAGGTGAATTTATAAGAAAATCTCTGACAGAACAATTAAAATGGACGATCGCATTTAAAGCGGATCCTAATTCCCTTGATTACCGGAGAGTCAAATCTTATTAAGAAGATTTTCTTCAAATCCCTTGAAATCTGGGAATCAATCATATCTACGTCAAATGATAAGATGAATCTACACTTACTCATTTCACTCTTCTATGTTAGCTTCATTCGTACTCTTCATATAAATGGATTGTTTATCCAAATTATTCGCTGATGATAAAACTCTAATTTTCAGCCCGTATGCATCATGAAAACATACTTATTATCATTCACGACCTTTCCACTCAAATTTCGGGACGAAAATTTCTTTAACGGGTAGGTACTGTGACAACCCGGAAATTTCCAACCAAATTTAAACTTTAATCTTTATATGTTTCTGACACGATAAGCAATATCTGTTAAGTTAAATTGCAAGAATTTTAAACTATGTTCATACATTCATTCAACCTCGACCATGTTCCAACGATTCACGAACCATTAAACGAATATGATTATATATGTATATGTGTATATATATTATAACTTGAAACGTAAACAAAATATTAGATTAAATACTTTATATGATTGTATCTGTTTCAAAATATTTATCAATGGAATTAGAAGATAAGATCAAATGATTGAATTATCAGATATACTGAATTATGATTACAAGTCTCTGTTGAAAGGTCCACGTTGATTTGAGAAATCTTTCCGTTTTAACAATATTCGGAAAATGGTAAAGTGATTTATAAATAAGAACAAATTGTCAATCATTGAGAACTAGACAAAGGATAGTGGAAGATTGAATCTCATAAAGACTCGATTGATCTATTTAGTTTCAAACGTACAAAAACGTTTTCAGTTTAAAAAGAACTTTATTATTAAAACGTATATTACTTTTATAAATATCTAGAACCACTTTTGACAACTCATTACTTAACTAGTATGATAAAGATAACGATATTTATATTTTATTTTATTAAATATATATAACGATTTAAATTAATATTATATATATTTATACGCGTATTATACGTACATAGTTTTATACTTTTACTATACTTAAACTTTACCTTTACTTTATTTTTACTTTACTTTCACTTTAATAATTCATACTTTAATAATTCACTTTAATAATTCATACTTTAATAATTCACTTTAATAATTCATACTTTAATAATTCACTTTAATAATTCATACTTTAATAATTCACTTTAATAATTTAAAAATCTATTATAAATAGAATTCAATAGGTTTCATTATTTCATAGAAACTTGAAAATATTTTTCTCTAAACTCTCTCAATCGATTTACATATATATATTTACTCCGTATTATTTCAAGATATTATTAGTATACATAAAATGTTACGACGGAGTGCTGTCCGAGTGATCTCAAAATTGTTTTTCGAGTTGGATCGGATTAAGGAAATTATGGGTTATAGCTATCGAGGTGATTGAGTATGGTTCATGGGTATGCTCGTGAGGTCAATATAGTGCTTATCATTTCCGTTGCGTCTACGTACCTTTCCTGCAATATTGAATCTCAATATTGATACGTGAGTACTCATAATTTAACTTTTACATACTAATAGTGTATCCCTGACTAGTGCTCGAGTATTTAGGATTATGCATGCTTGTACTTTTGATATTGCCCTTAGACAGGTTAGGTTGAATATTGAATTAGTTACACTTGCGGTTGAGATAAGGTATAAGATACGCATGTCCTTGGAAAGCTAGCGAAAAATTAAGGACTTTTCCTTTAGATATCGAATGGTTTCGATGAACGGATTAGAAGTTATAATTAATTGAATTTTCTATATTTTTATTAAAAATGATTATTATTATCGTCGTTTTTATCGTCGTTCTAGTTTTATCTTATTATTATCATTATTATTATCTTTATCAATAAAAGGGATTTATCATTAAAAATTGTTATTTTTTTTATTATTACTATCGTTATTATCGTTAAAGTTATAATTAGTATTATTATTATTATTATCCAATTATTATTATTATTATTATTATTATTATTATTAGTATTATTATTATTATTATCATTATTAATATATATATCATTATTTAAAAATGGATATTGTCATTGTTATTATTATTATTACTATATTATCATTAAGATAATTATTAGTATTATTGTTAAAAATGTTATAGTAACTATCATTATTAATATTAGTGTAATTAAAACAAATATTTGTAACACCTAATTATTTTGATTACTATTATTATCATTATTATGAACACGATATAAAAGACGATTAAAAGCTATTAAACGAAACGATTAGGAAATAATGAGTAAGAGTATCATGATGAAATTAAAATATTATAAGATATTGATTTAGATAAAATTATCGTTCTTATTATTTTTATCATTACTATTATTATTAAAAATATCGTTAGTATTAAAACTATCATTTTAACAAAAATTATCATTTTAATAGAAATGTCATTGTTACTATAAAATATCATTATTATTATTATTATTTTAAATAGAATTATTATTTTAAAGATAATATTAAAAATTATCGTAAATATTAAAGTTATCATAATTAGAATTATTGTTTTATCATAATGTCATCTTAGTAATTATAAATATTGATATTTTTATAATAATAATAATTATTACAAAATAATACAACTTTTACTTACTATCATTATAGATATTATTTTATCAAATAAATATGTGATACAAACATATTTTACTACGTGTAATAACTTACTTTAATAATACCTATCATATTATCTTTATGATATTAAATGAACCCTATAAATTTTATTACTTAATATATATAAAAGTATATTATATTATATAAATTTAATATAAAATTTTATTTATTAATAAATAAATTATATTATTTACTCTAATAAATCTTTTAAAAATATTTAAAAATATAAAATGACGATATTTAAACTATATATTAATCATGTATAGATTTTTGGAAATTATTTTGAGTCAAATTTACTTTTGTTGACTTTTGCATATTAGTCTCGAGCATTAGGATTGTGGTACACTATGACTTGGCCTAATTTGTTAGACAAATATTGACCAACACATAATTATATATAATTAATTTAGGTTCGTGAATCCGAGGCCAACCTTGCACTTGTTCAATGACGTTATATGTATTTTTACTACGAAATACAGTATGGTGAGTTTCATTTGCCTTTTTACCCTTTATATTTTTGGGACTGAGAATACATGCGCTTTTATAAATGTTTGACGAAATAGACACAAGTAATTGAAACTACATTCTATGGTTGAATTATCGAAATCGAATATGCCCCTTTTTATTAAAGTCTGGTAATCTAAGAATTAGGGAACAGACACCCTAATTCACGCGAATCCTAAAGATAGATCTATTGGGCCTAACAAACCCCATCCAAAGTACCGAATGCTTTAGTACTTCGAAATTTATATCATGTCCGAAGGAGGATCCCGGAATGATAGGGGATATTCTTATATGTATCTAGTTAATGTCGGTTACCAGGTGTTCACCATATGAATGATTATTTTTGTCTCTATGTATGGGACGTATATTTATGAGAACTGGAAATGAAATTCTTGTGGTCTATTAAAATAATGGAAATAAATGATTATGATAAACTAATGAACTCACCAACCTTTTGGTTGACACTTTAAAGCATGTTTATTCTCAGGTGTTAAAGAAATCTTCCGCTGTGCATTTGCTCATTTTAAAGATATTACTTGGAGTCTTTCATAGCATATTTCGAAGAACGTTGCATTCGAGTCATTGAGTTCATCAAAGATTATTATTAAATCAATTTATAGTTGGATAGTGGATATTATGAAATGGTATGCATGCCTGTCAATTTTCGATGTAAAGAAATTTTGTCTTTTAAAAACGAATGCAATGTTTGTAAAATGTATCATATAGAGGTCAAATACCTCGCAATGTAATCAACTATTGTGAATCGTTTATAATGTATATGAACGGGTCATTTCAATTCGCTCGCTCCAACCGCCAATCATCCCGGTGTACTAGCAGAAGTTAACGAACTTCGCGCTCGCGTGACGGCTTTGGAGAACATGGTGCGAAGGTTACAAACACCAGCAGCAGCACCAGCAGCATAATCAGCACCACCATCAATAACATCAACAATACCATCATCACCACTAACAAACAACATCCGCATCACACGTCTCGACATCATAATCTGTCCCACAAACATCAACATCATACGCACCATAGATACCAAGGAGTACCAACAATAATGAACGATGAAGTATTGACCCATAACTTCATTGATGTTCTGCGAAGAATATGTGGTTTCAAAAAGTTTTAGAAATTTCTTATTCTAGCTCAAACCAAAAAGCAAATGAGATTAATATCATATTAACTCATTAAATTCATGATTTCATCTGAAGAAAATATATATGTATATATGTTTTCATAAAGATTGTAATTAAAAGTTCTTTTGTACAAAATATTAATGGTGAAAATTTTTTTTAACGGGTAGGTAATACCCGAGGAATAATTAGATTTCATCTTAATAAGTTACATTGTACATTCGTCGAAGCTGATTCAACAGTCATTTACTATCCTACTTACAACCACCGATATACATATCTGTTCACCGCAGAATAACCATTTTCATTCAATTTCATATTTAGATCTTGACTTCCCAGAATCCAACAAGTGGCATATGAAGAAAACATATGACAAAATAAAATCTGTTAGAAACAAACAAATTAACTATGAAAAATTTTGTTAAGAATCCACGCTAACTGTTCCAGCTAACTGTTCCTAGCTAACTGATTACATTTTATTTATCGCAGTTTATTTATCGCAATTTAATTATCGCAATTTAATTATCGCACTTTTATTTATCGTCATTTAATTTCTGTAATTATTTTACGCACTTTAAATATCGGGACACGTATACAATGTTTTGACATATCATATCAACGCATCTATATATATTATTTGGAATCACCATAGAAACTCTATATGTAGTAATGATCGAGTTCTCTATACAGGGTTGAGGTTGATTCTACAATAATATATATAGTTTGAGTTGTGATCGAGTCTGAGACGTATACGGGTCACGACACGTATTAATTAAATCGTATATTATATATTAAACTATATATGAATTATTGGACTGTTACTGTGGACTATCGACTGTGGACTAATGACATTGGACAATTAAAATGAATTAAAATATTGATTATAACATATGAAACTAAACATTTCTTCAAGATTGCCACTTGATTTCATCTTAAACCTCATTGTATCTCGACGATTACAATCAGCGTTCAAATCTATCATGATTCTTAAAAACACCTCAATCGAGAGGATAAACCAACCGCACTTCATCTACAGAAGAAAAGATTGATGCATATAGTTATGCACCTGAAAAACCCTCGGAAACTGAGTAAACGTTTGACACGTATCTGTTCTAGTTCCTTTAACATTGTTATTACCGAAGATCGTTTTGCAATCCCTTTCCAAAGTAGCTAATTTTGTCACAGCTCCAGCAAGTCAACTCTGACTTTTCATCCGAAACAACTTTATTATAACCGCGATATATATGCGTACTCTTTATTGTTACTGGGGAACCTTTTATATTCCACAATATTACCATCAGCGATTAATCATTCTAAAAACACAATTCTCCTGAACTACCTCGGTTTGATAACCGATGACCCAGATCAGTTAACTTTGAAAATGCTGAAGAAGCAGCATGTTGTAGATGATCTTAATGGCCAAAAGTTTGATGATAAAGAAAGGAGTGTTAGGAACGCTCGATAGAAAATTTAGTACCGAAAAGCGAATTATGCAAAACTATGAAGAAAGCCGTGGACAAATCACAAAGAATAAGTTTGCCTTCAAAGAATCCAAATGATTCTGTGCCTGCTGAAATCGTTAGCAAACATCTTATTTCTCATTCTAAACCTTCACAGATAAATCTTCTTCATCATCCATTGATATTAGAAATTCTAAGATATTCTCGTATGTTCTATTATAAATATCCTCCATATTTCTGGCGATATTTTCACAACTATTCTTATCTGAGATCATTTATCTCTCCGTAATATCTGCAACATAAAAGAAACTGTGTTAGTTTCTAAATTCTAAAACCTTCGAGTTTAAAATATGAATGTTTTGAAGTAGTGTTGGGAACTGAAGCATGGATTAGTATAATATAATGACACTTGATCAACGTCATTATATTACAGTAAGTCATACTGAGTTTCTAATGAAGCATGATGATTCACAGTACCTCATCATGTGCCATTTACATGACTCTTACATTCTATCTAATCTCTAAACATATCAAGAGAATATTTTTCTGGATGACTCGGTCTTCTCCAGGGTATTCTGGTAATTTAACAAATCAAAATCGTTCTATTACCATTTTCTTCTTAGAGCATTAGCTATGTTCATTCTGAATTTCATATCTACTAATTCCGGACCATTACTCGCTTGACTCAAAGTCGGGAAGAGAAAACGAAAGCATGAAGCTCCGAAAAATAATGAAGAATATAAACTCCGATAATAACCCCGAAATTACAAACCGTGTATATCGATGCAGATAGCAATATAGAGACATGGGAGAATTAGAAACACTATAAACACAAGAGTATAGTAGAAGTAAATAGATTCTTCTGGTAGTAGATGAAAAAGAAGAATGACATATATAAAAGTTAAGAGTATATCAAAAATCAGGACTGGATGGAGCATATTGATGAATGCTTTAAAGTAAGAATCAAGGGAGAAGGAATAGAAGGTGTGAGTCATGGAAAATAAGGAAACGAAGGGGTGAATTTATAGTGAAATATCCGACAGAGCAATCGAAACAGATTATTGCATATAATCAAAGAAGATCCTGATTTCCTTAATCACCAAAGAACCAAATCTTATTACGTAAGATTCTCTTTAAATCCCTTAAATCCCGAAAATCAATCATAACTACGTCATCGGTTAAGAGGAATATATTTTACTCATCTCACTCTTTTACGATAGTCTCATTTATATTCTTCGCATAATCGACTCATTTTATCTACATTACTCAATGATGATAAAACTCCATTATCACCTTATATTTGTCATGAAAACCTTTTTATTGTTATCCATAATAACCTCTATCAAATTTCGGGGACGAAATTTCTTTAACGGGTAGGTACTGTAATGACCCGAAATTTTCCGACCAAATTATACTTATGAGATTAATATTTACATAAATTAAACCATACCAACATGATAAGCAATCCAAATTATTGAGACTTGTGTTTTTGAAAAGGGTTTTACACAACGTTTGACCGTCCAATATGACCGATGATATCACGAACTATATAACATACGATAATTATATGTTTGTGTATATATATGTATTTATATATATTTAATATGATCTAAGGATGGTTTAACATCTCATTGTGTACTAATGACAATGAGTTATAAGTATATTTTGAAACTACTAACTTAAGTTTTCAAAACGATAACTATACGTAACATTCTTTGATATATATACTTATAATCTATAATGCTTATACATGTATCGTATATATAATGTATTTAATCACTTTTTAAGGACTTAAATACATAAAACAATATAAGTATATTCATAAAAGATAGCTATATTTGAATTCTCGTTCCGTTTCCTCAAGATTTCTATACGTATATCTAGGGTATATGTACCTGTATCATACCCAGCTTCTATATGTATTTACTATTAGTATATACACATCAAATCAACATCCTAATCAACATTATTACTGCCCTAGATATGAGGTAACTAGGATTTGTCAAGTAGTATGAATTATTAGTAAGAAAACAAAATTAGGAATCCTTTTCTTTCTTTATAAACTAAAAACGTTTTTATAAATGAACACCATTTCTTCACTCCATTTTCTCATACCTACACCCTCATTTCTCTCTCAAAATACTCCTAACTTCATACTTGATCATCTCCAAGCATTTTCCCCATCATTTAGCTTCAATTACAAGCCTTAAACACCATAAGAAAACTCTTTCAAGAACATATCAAAATAACCACCCATTTGAAGAAGTTTACTTCCAACCTTTTGATCTAACTCCACCACTCTTTGATTCCAAGATTATTTCTTATATTTTACAGTAACTTTGTCCAAGTAACTTGAGGTAGTAACCTTGTTCATAATCTTATTCAATTCATATTCATATAGCTATCTTATTTTGTGGTATAAAATTTTAACAACAAGAACATAGTTTGAATGATTTCAAACTTGTTCGCAAACTAAATAGATCCTTCTAACTTGACTTTTAAAACACTTTATGACCTGTAATATATCATAATAATATGCTAACCTAACAAGATATAACTTGGTTTTACAAAGAACATCTTAAAAACTGAATCTACGTCGTCGGAGTGCAACCGGGGGCTGTTTTGGGTTGGATAATTAAAAACCATCTTGAACTTTGAATTGGAAGTTCATGTTCTGGAAAAATGATATTTCTTATGAATATGTTAACACATAAAAATTTCATGGTTTAACTCAAAGTGTAAGTATTTTTAGAAAAATGATCATTAAATGTTGTTTTTATGATGGAAAATGATCACTTTCATAAGTTTCACCAAAGTTTGACCTATAACCTATAATTTCAAACACAAACTAAGGTATTTTCAGTTCATATTCTTAAAATTTGACTCGATCCAAGGAAGTGGCAAGTTGAACCAACAAAAACGAAGTTGTAATGAAGAAACTACGACTAAAACAAGATTGGGTATCCGAAGCTAGTTTAGCTACGAAAATATTTGGAGAAAAAGTAAATTAATCATATCTTTTCTAATTAATATGATATTTTATATATAATTACTTATGATTTGATTTTATATATTTCAGGACCACCCGTAAACAACACGAGAAGATTAATCATAAGACCTCATGATTGTACGCAACACGTCATTTGACAACACGGTACTTTATGTACGCAACACGTCATTTGACAACATGGTACCATGGGTCGAGATTAATTCTGATCAATACGAATACGATGGGGTCTTTATTTATTTTATTTAAGCAACTAATTGTGGACCACTAACATCGGACTGCTAACTACGGACTAAGAAAATATTAAAAGTATTAAAAGTATATATATATATGTAACGATTACTTAAAAAGAAAATATGTTGATATATTATATATATGGTTAGGTTCGTGATCTCTATCGGAGACCAAGTCGAATTAAATACCTTCAAGGAAAAAGTGAGTTTCATTTGCTCCCTTTTATATATATTTTTGGGACTGAGAATACATGCGCGGTTTTTATAAATGCTTTACGAAATAGGCACAAGTACTAAAACTAATTCTACGTGGGTTTAAACCAGAAATATACCCTTAGCTTGGTAACATTAAACTACTTGTCTATGTACGGTAGGCGCGAATCCTAAAGATAGATCTATTGGACCTGACAAACCCCATCCTGACTATGGGATGCTTTAGTACTTCGAGGTTATTTTAAACACACCTGATCTGGTGTACTTCAGAGGGTAAAACATGAACGTTAAGGCTTGTTACCGGGTGCCTACAACTTATAGAATACTTTTATACACTTGCGAGTGTACATATATTTATAAACAGAAATCTTTTGGTCTATTAACATATTGAAATGATTGTTATGATAAACCTATGAACTCACCAACCTTTTGGTTGACACTTTAAAGCATGTTTATTCTCAGGTACGAATTAAGTCTTCCACTGTGCATTTGCTCAATATAAGGACATTACTTGGAGCTGATCATCGCAATGGGACCAAATGTTGATGACTTCATCCAGGTGGATTAGGACGGGTCATTTCAGTTGATATCAGAGCGGTGGTTGTAGCGAACCAGGTCTTGCATTAGTGTGTCTAACTAGTAGTTGTTAGGATGCATTAATGAGTCTGGACTTCGACCGTGTCTACATGTCAAAAGTTTTGCTTATCATTTCTAGTCGGAAATCATCTGCTTATCATCCTTAGGAAATTACCTGCTTATCATTCATAAGTCTAGACACGTTTTACTACATTTACTGCATTGATAGTGTATAGACGAATTCTTATCTTGGCATATCTGTTATTGCGAACTTTGACTGATATCTTTTCAAAGATTCTCCGTAATTTACGGGATTTTGGTATTATATATACATATGTAAATTATGTATTGAAGAGTACCAAATCTAACTCCTATAATCTATTCCATACCAAAAATTCATTTTCCCCATTATACAAGATGGATTCCGCATCTAGTTCGAATTCTTCAGATTCCGACAGTTATGCCGATATGGATTTCCATTCGGGCTCCGAAAGCAGCATCACCGGAATGGATCAACCAATTTCCCATCATCTATTCTGGATGAATTGGGGATGGGTTCGTAATATACTAAATCACTGGAGACAAGAAGAAGGTGATCCATTCCATCCACCAAATTGCCTTCTTGGCGATGAACCTGAAGCACTTACCGGCGAACCTATTCGAAACACCATTTTCTCTCTCATTTCTAGAGTATCTCGTCACGATTATATACTATCCCATATTACAAATCTTGTTCATTCGCTCGCTCCAACCGCCAATCATCCAGGTGTACTAGCAGAAGTTAACGAACTTCGCGCTCGCGTGACGGCTTTGGAGAACATGGTGCGAAGGTTGCAAACACCAGCAGCAGCACCAGCAGCATAATCAGCACCACCATCAATAACATCAACAATACCATCATCACCACTAACAAACAACATCCGCATCACACGTCTCGACATCATAATCTATCCCACAAACATCAACATCATACGTACCATAGATACCAAGGAGTACCAACAATAATGAACGATGAAGTATTGACCCATAACTTCATTGATGTTCTGCGAAGAATATGTGGTTTCAAAAAGTTTTAGAAATTTCTTATTCTAGCTCAAACCAAAAAGCAAATGAGATTAATATCATATTAACTCATTAAATTCATGATTTCATCTGAAGAAAATATATATGTATATATGTTTTCATAAAGATTGTAATTAAAAGTTCTTTTGTACAAAATATTAATGGTGAAAATTTTTTTTAACGGGTAGGTAATACCCGAGGAATAATTAGATTTCATCTTAATAAGTTACATTGTACATTCGTCGAAGCTGATTCAACAGTCATTTACTATCCTACTTACAACCACCGATATACATATCTGTTCACCGCAGAATAACCATTTTCATTCAATTTCATATTTGGATCTTGACTTCCCAGAATCCAACAAGTGGCATATGAAGAAAACATATGACAAAATAAAATCTGTTAGAAACAAACAAATTAACTATGAAAAATTTTGTTAAGAATCCACGCTAACTGTTCCAGCTAACTGTTCCTAGCTAACTGATTACATTTTATTTATCGCAGTTTATTTATCGCAATTTAATTATCGCACTTTTATTTATCGTCATTTAATTTCTGTAATTATTTTACGCACTTTAAATATCGGGACACGTATACAATGTTTTGACATATCATATCAACGCATCTATATATATTATTTGGAATCACCATAGACACTCTATATGTAGTAATGATCGAGTTCTCTATACAGGGTTGAGGTTGATTCTACAATAATATATATAGTTTGAGTTGTGATCGAGTCTGAGACGTATACGGGTCACGACACGTATTAATTAATTCGTATATTATATATTAAACTATATATGAATTATTGGACTGTTACTGTGGACTATCGACTGTGGACTAATGACATTGGACAATTAAAATGAATTAAAATATTGATTATAACATATGAAACTAAACATTTCTTCAAGATTGCCACTTGATTTCATCTTAAACCTCATTGTATCTCGACGATTACAATCAGCGTTCAAATCTATCATGATTCTTAAAACACCTCAATCGAGAGGATAAACCAACCGCACTTCATCTACAGAAGAAAAGATTGATGCATATAGTTATGCACCTGAAAAACTCTCGGAAACTGAGTAAACATTTGACACGTATCTGTTCTAGTTCCTTTAACATTGTTATTACCGAAGATCGTTTTGCAATCCCTTTCCAAAGTAGCTAATTTTGTCACAGCTCCAGCAAGTCAACTCTGACTTTTCATCCGAAACAACTTTATTATAACCGCGATATATATGCGTACTCTTTATTGTTACTGGGGAACCTTTTATATTCCACAATATTACCATCAGCGATTAATCATTCTAAAAACACAATTCTCTTGAAACTACCTCGGTTTGATAACCGATGACCCAGATCAGTTAACTTTGAAAATGCTGAAGAAGCAGCATGTTGTAGATGATCTTAATGGCCAAAAGTTTGATGATAAAGAAAGGAGTGTTAGGAACGCTCGATAGAAAATTTAGTACCGAAAAGCGAATTATGCGAAACTATGAAGAAAGCCGTGGACAAATCACAAAGAATAAGTTTGCCTTCAAAGAATCCAAATGATTCTGTGCCTGCTGAAATCGTTAGCAAACATCTTATTTCTCATTCTAAACCTTCACAGATAAATCTTCTTCATCATCCATTGATATTAGAAATTCTAAGATATTCTCGTATGTTCTATTATAAATATCCTCCATATTTCTGGCGATATTTTCACAACTATTCTTATCTGAGATCATTTATCTCTCCGTAATATCTGCAACATAAAAGAAACTGTGTTAGTTTCTAAATTCTAAAACCTTCGAGTTTAAAATATGAATGTTTTGAAGTAGTGTTGGGAACTGAAGCATGGATTAGTATAATATAATGACACTTGATCAACGTCATTATATTACAGTAAGTCATACTGAGTTTCTAATGAAGCATGATGATTCACAGTACCGTCATCATGTGCCATTTACACGACTCTTACATTCTATCTAATCTCTAAACATATCAAGAGAATATTTTTCTGGATGACTCGGTCTTCTCCAGGGTATTCTGGTAATTTAACAAATCAAAATCGTTCTATTACCATTTTCTTCTTAGAGCATTAGCTATGTTCATTCTGAATTTCATATCTACGAATTCCGGACCATTACTCACTTGACTCGAAGTCGGGAAGAGAAAACGAAAGCATGAAGCTCCGAAAAATAATGAAGAATATAAACTCCGATAATAACCCCAAAATTACAAACCGTGTATATCGATGCAGATAGCAATATAGAGACATGGGAGAATTAGAAACACTATAAACACAAGAGTATAGTAGAAGTAAATAGATTCTTCTGGTAGTAGATGAAAAAGAAGAATGACAGATATAAAAGTTAAGAGTATATCAAAAATCAGGACTGAATGGAGCATATTGATGAATGCTTTAAAGTAAGAATCAAGGGAGAAGGAATAGAAGGTGTGAGTCGTGGAAAATAAGGAAACGAAGGGGTAAATTTATAGTGAAATATCCGACAGAGCAATCGAAACAGATTATTGCATATAATCAAAGAAGATCCTGATTTCCTTAATCACCAAAGAACCAAATCTTATTACGTAAGATTCTCTTTAAATCCCTTAAATCCCGAAAATCAATCATAACTACGTCATTGGTTAAGAGGAATATATTTTACTCATCTCACTCTTTTACGATAGTCTCATTTATATTCTTCGCATAATCGACTCGTTTTATCTACATTACTCAATGATGATAAAACTCCATTATCACCTTATATTTGTCATGAAAACCTTTTTATTGTTATCCATAATAACCTCTATCAAATTTCGGGGACGAAATTTCTTTAACGGGTAGGTACTGTAATGACCCGAAATTTTCCGACCAAATTATACTTATGAGATTAATATTTACATAAATTAAACCATACCAACATGATAAGCAATCCAAATTATTGAGACTTGTGTTTTTGAAAAGAGTTTTACACAACGTTTGACCGTCCAATATGACCGATGATATCACGAACTATATAACATACGATAATTATATGTTTGTGTATATATATGTATTTATATATATTTAACATGATTTAAGGATGGTTTAACATCTCATTGTGTACTAATGACAATGAGTTATAAGTATATTTTGAAACTACTAACTTAAGTTTTCAAAACGATAACTATACGTAACATTCTTTGATATATATACTTATAATCTATAATGCTTATACATGTATCGTATATATAATGTATTTAATCACTTTTTAAAGACTTAAATACATAAAACAATATAAGTATATTCATAAAAGATAGCTATATTTGAATTCTCGTTCCGTTTCCTCAAGATTTCTATACGTAAATCTAGGGTATATGTACCTGTATCATACTCAGCTTCTATATGTATTTACTATTGGTATATACACATCAAATCAACATCCTAATCAACATTATTAATGACCTAGATATGAGGTAACTAGGATTTGTCAAGTAGTATGAATTATTAGTAAGAAAACAAAATTAGGAATCCTTTTCTTTCTTTATAAACTAAAAACGTTTTTATAAATGAACACCATTTCTTCACTCCATTTTCTCATACCTACACCCTCATTTCTCTCTCAAAATACTCCTAACTTCATACTTGATCATCTCCAAGCATGTTCCCCAACATTTAGCTTCAATTACAAGCCTTAAACACCATAATAAAACTCTTTCAAGAACATATCAAAATAACCACCCATTTGAAGAAGTTTACTTCCAACCTTTTGATCTAACTCCACCACTCTTTGATTCCAAGATTATTTCTTATCTTTTACAGTAACTTTGTCCAAGTAACTTGAGGTAGTAACCTTGTTCATAATCTTATTCAATTCATATTCATATAGCTATCTTATTTTGTGGTATAAAATTTTAACAACAAGAACATAGTTTGAATGATTTCAAACTTGTTCGCAAACTAAATAGATCCTTCTAACTTGACTTTTAAAACACTTAATGACCTGTAATATATCATAATAATATGCTAACCTAACAAGATATAAATTGGTTTTACAAAGAACATCTTAAAAACTGAATCTACGTCGTCGGAGTGCAACCGGGGGCTGTTTTGGGTTGGATAATTAAAAACCATCTTGAACTTTGAATTGGAAGTTCATGTTCTGGAAAAATGATATTTCTTATGAATATGTTAACACATAAAAATTTCATGGTTTAACTCAAAGTGTAAGTATTTTTAGAAAAATGATCATTAAATGTTGTTTTTATGATGGAAAATGATCACTTTCATAAGTTTCACCAAAGTTTGACCTATAACCTATGATTTCAAACACAAACTAAGGTATTTTCAGTTCATATTCTTAAAATTTGACTCGATCCAAGGAAGTGGCAAGTTGAACCAACAAAAACGAAGTTGTAATGAAGAAACTACGACTAAAACAAGATTGGGTATCCGAAGCTAGTTTAGCTACGAAAATATTTGGAGAAAAAGTAAATTAATCATATCTTTTCTAATTAATATGATATTTTATATATAATTACTTATGATTTGATTTTATATATTTCAGGACCACCCGTAAACAACACGAGAAGATTAATCATAAGACCTCATGATTGTACGCAACACGTCATTTGACAACACGGTACTTTATGTACGCAACACGTCATTTGACAACATGGTACCATGGGTCGAGATTAATTCTGATCAATACGAATACGATAGGGTCTTTATTTATTTTATTTAAGCAACTAATTGTGGACCACTAACATCGGACTGCTAACTACGGACTAAGAAAATATTAAAAGTATTAAAATTATATATATATATATATATGTAACGATTACTTAAAAAGAAAATATGTTGATATATTATATATATGGTTAGGTTCGTGATATCTATCGGAGACCAAGTCGAATTAAATACCTTCAAGGAAAAAGTGAGTTTCATTTGCTCCCTTTTATATATATTTTTGGGACTGAGAATACATGCGCTGTTTTTATAAATGCTTTACGAAATATTCACAAGTACTAAAACTAATTCTACGTGGGTTTAAACCAGAAATATACCCTTAGCTTGGTAACATTAAACTACTTGTCTATGTACGGTAGGCGCGAATCCTAAAGATAGATCTATTGGGCCTGACAAACCCCATCCTGACTATGGGATGCTTTAGTACTTCGAGGTTATTTTAAACACACCTGATCTGGTGTACTTCAGAGGGTAAAACATGAATGTTAAGGCTTGTTACCGGGTGCCTACAACTTATAGAATACTTTTATACACTTGCGAGTGTACATATATTTATAAACGGAAATCTTGTGGTCTATTAACATATTGAAATGATTGTTATGATAAACCTATGAACTCACCAACCTTTTGGTTGACACTTTAAAGCATGTTTATTCTCAGGTACGAATTAAGTCTTCCACTGTGCATTTGCTCAATATAAGGACATTATTTGGAGCTGAACATCGCAATGGGACCAAATGTTGATGACTTCGTCCAGGTGGATTAGGACGGGTCGTTTCACTAACGAACCCCATCCAAAGTACCGGATGCTTTAGTACTTCGATGTTGTTTTTATCATGTCCGAAGGATTTCCCGGAATGATAGGGGATATTCCTATATGCATCTTGTTAATGTCGATTACCAGGTGTTCACCATATGAATGATTTTTTTCTCTATGTATGGGATGTATATTGAAATATGAAATCTTGTGGTCTATTATTATGATTTGATAATATATGGGTTAAACCTATAACTCACCAACATTTTTGTTTACGTTTTAAGCATGTTTATTCTCAAGTGATTATTAAGAGCTTCCGCTGTTGTATACTAAAATAAGGACAAGAATTGGAGTCCATGCTTGTATGATATTATGTAAAAACTGCATTTAAGAAACTTATTTTTGATGTAATATATTCTTATTGTAAACCATTATGTAATGGTCGTGTGTAAACGGTATATTTTAGATTATCATTATTTGATAATCTACGTAATACTTTTTAAACCTTTATAGATAAAATAAAGGTTATGGTTGTTTTAAAAATGAATGCTGTCTTTGAAAAACGTCTCATATAGAGGTCAAAACCTCGCAACGAAATCAATTAATATGGAACGTTTATAATCAATATGAACGGTACATTTCATGTTAATTCCTAGAGAGGTCGAGGAACAAAATGAGACTCAAAGCTCAAGACAAACACGTCGATATATTTATCGAATCGTGTAGAAGCGCACAATTGTTTGATGAAATATTACTTTGTTCAAGATCCAAAGTATCCCCCTGAATATTTCAAACAGCGTTATCGAATGTCACAAAGTCTTCTTGAAAAAATAATTGACGGTATATTTTCTTACTCTACTCGTCCCAATGCACCAGAGTAGTTTACTTATTTTCAACAACGTCCCGATGCACGTGGTGTTCTCGGAGTATCTACTATTTTTAAGGTCATGTCTGCCATTCATCAATTAGCATACAGTGATTCACCAGATCTATTTGACAAATATTTACAAATTTCAAAGAGAACATCACGTGAGTCTTTGCAAAATTTTACAAGATGTATTATATGTGATGACCCATCCTAATCCATCCGGACGAAGTCCATATCGATTATAAACGATTCACAACAGTTGATTACATCGCGAGGTACTTAACCTCTATATGATACATTTTACAAACATTGCATTCGTTTTTGAAAAGACAATCTTTCATTACATCGAAAGTTGACGGCGTGCATACCATTTTATAATATATCTAACTATAATTGACTTAATAATAATCTTGATGAACTCAACGACTCGAATGCAACGTCTTTTGAAATATGTCATGAATGACTCCAAATAATATCTTTAAAATGAGCAATTGCACAGCGGAAGACTTCTTTCATACCTGAGAATAAACATGCTTTAAAGTGTCAACCAAAAGGTTGGTGAGTTCATTAGTTTAACATAAATAATCATTTCATAATTTTAATAGACCACAAGATTTCATATTTCCATTTCTCATAAACATACATCCCATGCATAGAGACAAAAATATCATTCATATGGATTGAACACCTGGTAACCGACCTTAACAAGATGCATATAGAATATCCCCTATCATTCCGCGATCCTCCTTCGGACATGATATAAATTTTGAAGTACTAAAGCATCCGGTACTTTGGATGGGGCTTGTTGGGCCCGATAGATCTATCTTTAGAGTTCGCGTCAATTAGGGTGTCTGTTCCCTAATTCTTAGATTACCAGACTTAATAAAAAGGGGCATATTCGATTTCGATCATTCAACCATATAATGTAGTTTCAATTACTTGTGTCTATTTCGTAAAATAGTTATAAAAACAGCGCATGTATTCTCAGTCCCAAAAATATATATTGCGAAAGCATTTAAAAAGGGAATAATGAAACTCACCTAATGTATTTTGTAGTAAAAATACATATGACATCATTTAACAAGTGTAGGGTTGGCCTCGGATTCACGAACCTATATCATTTGTATATTTATTAATATACATAACTGTAATCGAACAAATTCATGTATTGTTCCTAGTGATATAATTACTATATTTAATAATTTATAGTTTTCATTAATAATTTTATTAGGTATATTTACTTTATTTTCTTTAGATAAATAATTATTACTTTTTATAAAAATACAAATATAATTATGTTATATGTATTAAATATATTTTCATAAATAATTAATATTTATTTGTTATAATATTAATAATAGGAATAATATTAATAATAATGATACTTATTTTAATAATAATGATAATACTAATAATAATTTTAATATTGATAATAAAAATGATGATAATAATAATAATAAAAATAATAACACTGATAATAGTACCTATATTAATACTAATAATGATATTTAATAATGATAAAATAATATCATTCAAAATCTTTAATATATATATATATATATATATATATATATATATATATATATATATATATATATATATATATATATATATTTATAATACCTAATCATATTCATAATGATCATAATAGGGTTAATAATAATAATAATAATAATAATATTTCTTATAATAATAATGATTTTAAAATTTTACCATCATGTATTGATATCATCAACATAATTCACGTTCATTAACATCATCGCCGACTTCCTTCAATTATCACCATCATCATTTATCATGGACATCATCGTGGTTATCACGATTGATGTGGTAGCGTGGGGGTACGTGATAGTACTATATTTTACTACGAAATACGTTACAAATTACACAAGTTTTAATTATTTATTTACAAATGGGATATACCTAAACCTTGCTACAACACTATAGGCAGTGTACCTAATCGTAGAGTAGTATAGTTTTTAGTAAGTCCGGTTCGTTCCACAGGGAGCTGGCTTATTTCACACTATATTTTAAACAATTATATTCGTACAAAATATATTATATTAATAATATATAAAAGGGGGTTTTACCGTTTAATGACCGGTTTGTCGATTTTATATTTTAAGCGAAGCGTAAAGTAAATGACGATATTTAACTAACAATATAAAATAAATAACAATAATTAAAATGACAATAAATAAAAGTACGAGGAAAATGAAATAAAATATATTATGCTTATTTAAACTTCCGTAATCATGATGTTTGACGTGTTGATTTTAGTTTTATGCCCATGGGTTAATTGTCCTTTGTCCTGGATTATTTAATATGTCTGATGATGTAGCGTGAGGGTACGAAATAGTATTATTTTTACTAGGAAATACTACAAAATATGACACAAGTTTTATTAATTTACGGATGGGATATACCTAAACCTTGCTACAACACTATAGGCAGTGTACCTAATCGTAGAGTAGTGTAGTTTTTAGTAAGTCCGGTTCGTTCCACAGGGAGCTAGTGATTACGTACTATATTTTTATAAAACTATATTTATATAAATATATATATATATATATATATATATATATATATATATATATATATATATATATAAGTAGTAATATTATTATAAAAGGGGGGTTTTTACCGTTTAATGACCGGTTTGTCGATTTTATATTTTTAAGCGTAAAGATAAATGACAATAATTAAAGTGCGTAAAATAAATAAATGACGATAAATAAAATAACAATAAATAAAATTGCGATAGAATATGAAATAAAAGGATTATGCTTATTTAAACTTTCGTAATCATGATGTTTGACGTTTTGATTTTAATTAATTGTTACTCGGGTTAATTGTCCTTTGTCATGGTTTATTTGATACCTATCTGGTTTTTATCCATAATAGTCCATCGGTCATAAATATAAAGTGCGAGTGTCCTCGTCAAATTACCCTTATACCCGAAGTCAAATATTCCAACTAATTAAGGATTTAAACTGTGACGCAGTTATCACTTCTGTCAACAATTACACCAGTTATCACTGTATGTAATCTACCCCTGTTTTGATTAGATATGAATATTAATTTACCCACTTGATCAGTTTGAATAATCAATTACCCAACCCGAATAATTAATTAAATGATTATAATAGATTCCATATGAACGTCACTAAATAGGACAACCATAATCATTATTAATTATTAGGATAATTAATTTGAAGATAGGTTCGACAGACTCCAATGAGTTGTCACTCAATTAGACAATACCCCCCATCTATTAATAGTCAATAGTCCAATTTCCACAAGTGTCGGTCTTTTGCCCAAACCTTAATTATGGTACAAAATCCAATAACCCCGTCTTAATATTTAGTCAAACATCACGATTACTTCGGCTTAAATAAGCATAATAATAACTTAGTTACGAGACATTAATTTAAAAAGAAAGAACATAACTTACAGTGATTATTAATCGCGTAGCGTTACACGGACACAGTTCCTACTTTAAAACCCGTAAAACATTTCTTACAATAACCCAATTATTATTAATCTTAAATTAAACTTAATATTATAAATATAAATATAAATTACATAAGAAAGAAAGAAGATTGGAAAAAGGTGTATCTAAATCATCGATTTAGATGGCCTTTTATAGGCAAATGATAAATTGAAATTTTCACTTATGACCCCTTAACTATGCTCAATTAACAACTTTTTATTATTTATTATTATTCTTATTATGAATTATTTAAATATTATATTATATTCTTGAGCATAGTTAACTTGTAATTTTAGCTCCGTTGCGTCGAGCGTTGAAAGTTGGTTCATGTCTCGGTTCCGGATTTTCGAACGTCCTTGCGTACAATTTAATATCTTGTACTTTGCGTTTTGTAACTTGTACTTTTGTCATTTTTAGACGTTTCTCATCAATAATTTGAACCACTTGAATTGTATCTTGTACATTTGAGCTTTTTGGACGTTTGTGTCTTCAAATCTTCGTTTTCGCCTTTTGTCTTCGCACTTATTTATTTAAACAATTACAATGAAAATATAATACAATTACATATGAAAACCTATTATTTAGAAGGGATATTGCTATGAAATATATGTTCCTTTTTAGCCTTATCAAATATCCCCACACTTGAGCGTTGCTTGTCCTCAAGCAATACAGAACTTGAAATAAAAACATACATGAATCACTTTTTTATTCATCACACTTTGTACATCAGTGATTTTGATATGGTGGTATAAACAATGATAGTAACGATAGAACCATGGTTAAAGGTGGGTGTGTCATCCACTGTTGCCTCGGGTTTAGGTCAACGACACTTGCAATCAAATAGCCGATTTACTTTCGGTTTCCAAAGCAAAGTGCACATTTGAAAGGCGGTTTACAGTTCCACATGACTATGAAAATTTAGATCCGTTAGGAAATTGGATCTTTATGAAAACATTTGATCTTTTGAAAATTCAATCTAGCTTTTACCCTAGACAAGTTTTCCGGAATAACCCTTCACCGGTGTTTGCAAAATATTTTTGTGGGTTGTGTGGGTTTCAGATTTGAAAATTTTAGCTCAACACTTGTGGTTTTGTGTTACCCACTTGCTAACCTTGTATTGGGAAAGCAACACGTCCAGTTTACTTGTTCCGTATATTACCTTTCGGCAAACTACCGTCCGGTTGTAAAGGAAAGCGATGAACAAGAAACTGTTAAGGTAATGTCTAATGACATGCATTTGTTCATGGTCTAAAACGTGTCGGACGCAATTACTATCCTTGGTAGGAGCAATAGTAAAGCTCACCCTTATGATTTTTCGGTCTGGCACAAGGTCCTGTCTCCGACCATGCTATGCAACCACCGTTCTTACGGTTGACACCCGATTTGGTTCAGGTGACCTAATGAATTCCAATGAATTCTCAGGATTTTACGTTCAATGGTAATGAACGCATTAAAAATGGGTTTTCAGAAAACAAATCGGTTTGTAATTTTGATCAAAATATTTTCTCGTTCAAGCTCGAGTTTAGATATCATTGAATTCCATGAGTTTGAATTCTCAATCTTTAAGGTCAATCTCAAGAATTGAGTAATATCAGTCTTAAAAGCTGATTTTTAATCTTTAAGGAGATTATCCTTTTCTGGGGATCTGATTCATTAGTCTTATCAAGCTAATTTGCACGGTGCCTCCCCATTGTACGAGATAAATCCTTCTCATGGTTAGGATAAATCTGACCACTTGGCGACCCTGTTTGATGCTGAGGTCCGTGGATTTCCTGCTGATTTTAGTGATGACTTTTCTAGATTTTTCGTCAACCTACAGCTGGTCTGGACGACAACTTCATGACCTAAATCAAGAAGCGCGTGTCTTTTTCGGAAGACTTTACTTCCTTTTAATGATGGAATTGATTCATCGTGTAGATCCATCTTTCTTTCAAATGTATTACAGTAAACCGGGTAAAACTGATTAGTATCGTCCAAAGCAAAAGTACCTGCAATAATCTTGTACAAAAATATGTGATATATGTTTTAAATTGAATAACTTGGTACATTCTTCCCACACTTAGTTTCTTTCTTTGCCTTTTTATTTTCTTCTATTTCATTTTAAATGAATTCAAGCGTTTTAGGGTGTTTCTCAATTTATGTCCTTTTCGAGGTAACGATAATTTCGGTATTATCACCTAGTTTTCATCGTTCATAAATATGTATAAACATGATTTTGAGTTCATTTAATTGAAAATTTTTCAAATTTTCACAAAATTTGGCAAATAAACTAAGTGTAAACCCGAGAGAATTTATAACCCTTCCCCACACTTGAGATCATGCAATGCCCTCATTTGCATGAAATCAGACTATAATTATAAATTCATGAGGGTGATTAGTGTAGAAAAGTGATTAAAAATACCCAGTTTGTAAGCATATTATTTTACATCACATTTGATATTTTGCGCCTTGTCATCAAAATTAGTAGCTTTTTGTTGAACTTAATGACAGTCTTTGAAAGTGCGCTGTTTTACCCTGTTGTGTACATAACATAAAATACAAACATATATACATATTTTTGAAGTTTGGTATATAACCCCTACGTTCAAAAATTAATATAATTTTTTTTTTTTATTTTTTTTTTTTTGCATACTTTAGATCAATAAAATTAAATGATAACAAAATTTGTCGCCCCGCCCTCGGGTAAAGCAATTTCGGCTCAACGACCTAGTCTTTAACTCACGACGAATTTTAGAAATCATTTTTTAAACTTAATGAATTAAAGTAAATTTTGTTTTTAAAAACTTAAATTAAAATGCATATTAATTTCATAAAAAAAAACTACAAAACAAAAATTCAGAATGGAGGGAGAAAACTAGTTCTTTAGTGTCTGCTAGCGGAAAAGACCAATCGGGTTCCATTCTCGGAACTACACGAGAACAGAACAACTAACTCTAGATAGCATTTTCTTTTTAGAACATTTGAATCTCCCCACACTTAGGTAGCCGTGGTGTCAAAATTGTGATTAACTTCATCGTTAATTTCTCTTGGTCCATAATCAACTTGCATATCCGTGACTTTTTCTTTAAGCCATTGGTCGGATTCCTGTGTAATATCCACAATTTCAACTAGTTTCTCCTTTTCTTTAGGTGATAGATTGGATACTAACCGGTTATATAACTTAAAGTTTCCCTTACTTTTAGCATCAATAACCCGTTTAAAAAGTTTCTTCATTGAACTGTTAATAACGGGGTTATTTAATTTCGTATCAACTATGGGGTTCTTTATTATCAAGTCATCATTAGGTGTTACTTCATTTTCCCCACACTTAGGCGTTCTATTATTGTTAAGCATTACCGTTGGAGTTGGTAAAACAACATGGTTCTTACCAATCATTTTTGTCGGTTCAACGGTTTTGGTTTGTGGATATTTAGACTGTCGAATCATAAAGGTGATCGATTTCTCATCATTACTAAGTGTCATTCTACCCTTTCTTACATCAAATAACGCCCCGGTGGACGCTAAGAATGGTCGACCTAAAATTAGAGGAACGTTTGAGTCCTCTTCTATGTCAATGACAATGAATTCGACTAGAAAGGTTAAATTACCTACTTGAACGGGTAGGTTGTCAGCAATTCCAACTGGGTGCTTAATGGTTTGATCAAGGAGTCGAACACTCATATCCGTTGGAGTTAACTCACCTACACCTAATCTCTTATATAATGAAAGAGGCATAACACTCACACTTGAACCTAAATCTGCTAGTGCATCATACATGACACAGTCACTAAGTAGACAAGGAACAATAAATTCACCCGGATCACCTACCCTAGGTAGAGGTTTTGGTGGAACTGTCTTCACCGGGTTTACTTCTACGGTTTTTATTTCTTGCACTTTCTTATTCTTCTTATTCTTCTTCTTTCCAGAGGTATCACAAACTTTATTACCTATTACTTGCTCATACTCAACTCCTTTTCTTGGAAACGGGATGGGTGGTCTGTATGGTGCCACCACTGGCTTTACATACTCGGATGGTGGTGGTGGTGTAACTTCTTCATTTTTACTCTCATCTAAAACCTTCCCATCTTCCGGAGCTGGTTTTTCAGAATTTGTTGAAACCATATTAACATTCTCTTTCCGAGGATTTACTTCAGTATTACTCGGTAGCTTTCCTTGTTCCCTCTCACTCATCATGCTAGCAAGAGTACCTACGTGTTTTTCTAGATTCAAAATGGAAGCTTGTTGAGTTCTTAATGACTGATCAAACCTCTCATTCGTTTGGGTTTGAGTTTCAATAAATTGTGTTTGAGATTCAACTAGCTTGAATACCACGTCTTCCATATTTGACTTTTTCTCTTCGGTTTATTGTTGTGGTTTATATAATCCAGGTCTTTGTTGATTGAAAGTGTTGTTTTGAGTTGGTTGGTTATTCGGACCTTGTTGGTTATACCAGTTATTTTCGGGTCCTTTTGGATTGTAAAGAATGTTTTGATTTCGATTTAAGTTTAGCCTTGGCGGTTGATAATTATTTTGATAATTATTTCCCGGCCTTTGGTTCATATAGGAAACATTCTCTCGTTGTTCCATCGTTGGTTCAATGTGACAATCTTTCAATAAGTGTGGTCCACCGCATTGCTCACAACTGATTCGTATTGCGTGAATATCTTTATTCATCTTTTCCATTCGTCTTTCGAAAGCATCTATTTTTGCGGAAACGGAATCAAAGTCATGGCTAGAATCGGCTCTAGCCGCTTTAGATGAACGATATATATCTTTCTCTTGGTGCCACTCATGAGAGTGGGAGGCTGTGTTATCAATAATTTTGTAAGCTTCAGTTGCGGTTTTCTTCATAATGGAACCACCAGCGGTTATGTCGATGTCTTTTCGTGTGGCGATGTCTACGCCTTTATAGAAGATTTGTACTATTTGAAAAGTATCTAATCCGTGTTGAGGACATCCTCTCAACATCCTTCCGAATCTTGTCCACGCCTCATATAATGTTTCATTTGGATTTTGCGCGAACGTAACAATTTCTCCCTGAAGTCTCACGACTTTGGATGCCGGAAAGAATTGTTTAAGAAATTTTTCAACTAAAACATCCCATGTGTCAATCGCCCCTTCAGGTAACGATTCTAACCAATCTTTGGCTTCTCCCTTTAAAGTCCAGGGAAATAACATGAGATAGATTTGTTCGTCTTCAACTTCTCGGATTTTAAATAGTGTACAGATCCTATTAAACGTACGAAGATGTTCGTTTGGATCTTCCTTCGGCGCACCACTATATTGGCACTGATTAGTTACCATGTGTAGGATTTGTCCTTTGATTTCATAATCTGGCGCATTAATGTCTGGCTTAATAATGGCGTGACCTTGGCCAGTGCGCTTAGCTCTCATTCGTTCTTCCATACTTAGAGGTTCTAGATTTTCCATGATTGGATTTGTTGTATCCGAATCACTAGAGGATTCTGATTTAACGGTTTGTGGTTCAGGAGGAATGATTAGTGGTTCTGGATCTTGGAATTGTCCCTGAATATTCTCCGGATTCTCAATTGTGAGGTCGGGTTCAAAAGATGGATTATCGGAAATTTGAGTTGGAGTTCTTGGTCGACTAGATGACGATTCTAAAGAAAAATCAACGGCGACAATATTTGCTAGATGTCTTGATCGAGTTACAGGTGGTGAACGTATGAAAGGTGGTGAACGTTTTGCTCGGTGCATTCACTGAATATCCTATTAGTTTTTAAAAAGGAAAGAAAAATTATAATAAGTTATCCAATTAATTGACTTTTCTGATTTTGCCCACGTTTCGAATAGCCAAAAGATGCAGCAGAGGGGCAGGATTCGTTTGGTCTCAATATAATTGAGTACTGTTTGGCTCCAATAACCCGGTCCACGTACAAATCCAACTATTACTACGAACCAGAAAATTTTGATGTCTATCAATTTAACCACTTAAAATAAATTTTCGTAATTTTAAGAAATTTAGAGAAGAAGTAGAAAAAATTCTAAGTCCTAAAAACTAGAATGGCGAGAAATAAGAGAGAAAAAGATTGCGCGTCGAAAAGTGTCGAAAAATAAAAAGGTCGAAAAATAGGCGTCGAAAAATAAAAATAAGAAAGTAGTGCGAAATACGGCGTCGTAAAATTCTAAAGCACCTAAAACTTAGTCTAAGGAATAAGCACTTAAGGGATTTTACGGCAAAGCCTAAAAATTCTAGAAGTAAAAATAACTATGGCAAAACTAAACTTAATACTAAAAGTTGCGACTATAGTCTAAAAATCTAAAGGTAATAAAACTAAAAAAAAAACATTTTTATTTTTTTTTATAGATAAAATCTTAAAAATATATATATATATTTTTTTTAATATTTTTTTTTTACGTTTTTTTTTTTTAAACGATTTTTTTTTCTTAAAAAAAAACGTTTTTTTTTTTTACAATTTTTTTTTTTTTTTTATAAAAAACGAAATTTTTTTTTCTTTAAAAAAAAACGTTTTTTTTTACACAATTTTTTTTTTAACTCATTTACTATTCATGAATAGTAAATGAAAAGAAATTAATTAATTTACTATTCACATGAAAGCGACATTATAGAAATTATTAATTACAAGTTACATAATATACCCCTGAAGTATTTAATAAATACGACTTTTTAAAACTTTACGTATCATTTTGATTCTAAAATATTATTATATTATTATATTCTATTTCAATATTATTATATTATTATATTCTATTTCAATATTATTATATTATTATATTTTATTTCAATATTATTATAATTAAAAATATAGCGTTTTAGCGCTCCCCGGCAGCGGCGCCAAAAACTTGATGATGTAGCGTGAGGGTACGAAATAGTATTATTTTTACTAGGAAATACTACAAAATATGACACAAGTTTTATTAATTTACGGATGGGATATACCTAAACCTTGCTACAACACTATAGGCAGTGTACCTAATCGTAGAGTAGTGTAGTTTTTAGTAAGTCCGGTTCGTTCCACAGGGAGCTAGTGATTACGTACCATATTTTTATAAAACTATATTTATATAAATATATATATATATATATATATATATATATATATATATATATATATATATATATATATATATATATATATATATATATATATATATATATATATATATAAGTAGTAATATTATTATAAAAGGGGGGTTTTTACCGTTTAATGACCGGTTTGTCGATTTTATATTTTTAAGCGTAAAGATAAATGACAATAATTAAAGTGCGTAAAATAAATAAATGACGATAAATAAAATAACAATAAATAAAATTGCGATAGAATATGAAATAAAAGGATTATGCTTATTTAAACTTCCGTAATCATGATGTTTGACGTTTTGATTTTAATTAATTGTTACTCGGGTTAATTGTCCTTTGTCATGGTTTATTTGATACCTATCTGGTTTTTATCCATAATAGTCCATCGGTCATAAATATAAAGTGCGAGTGTCCTCGTCAAATTACCCTTATACCCGAAGTCAAATATTCCAACTAATTAAGGATTTAAACTGTGACGCAGTTATCACTTCTGTCAACAATTACACCAGTTATCACTGTATGTAATCTACCCCTGTTTTGATTAGATATGAATATTAATTTACCCACTTGATCAGTTTGAATAATCAATTACCCAACCCGAATAATTAATTAAATGATTATAATAGATTCCATATGAACGTCACTAAATAGGACAACCATAATCATTATTAATTATTAGGATAATTAATTTGAAGATAGGTTCGACAGACTCCAATGAGTTGTCACTCAATTAGACAATACCCCCCATCTATTAATAGTCAATAGTCCAATTTCCACAAGTGTCGGTCTTTTGCCCAAACCTTAATTATGGTACAAAATCCAATAACCCCGTCTTAATATTTAGTCAAACATCACGATTACTTCGGCTTAAATAAGCATAATAATAACTTAGTTACGAGACATTAATTTAAAAAGAAAGAACATAACTTACAGTGATTATTAATCGCGTAGCGTTACACGGATAGAGTTCCTACTTTAAAACCCGTAAAACATTTCTTACAATAACCCAATTATTATTAATCTTAAATTAAACTTAATATTATAAATATAAATATAAATTACATAAGAAAGAAAGAAGATTGGAAAAAGGTATATCTAAATCATCGATTTAGATGGCCTTTTATAGGCAAATGATAAATTGAAATTTTCACTTATGACCCCTTAACTATGCTCAATTAACAACTTTTTATTATTTATTATTATTCTTATTATGAATTATTTAAATATTATATTATATTCTTGAGCATAGTTAACTTGTAATTTTAGCTCCGTTGCGTCGAGCGTTGAAAGTTGGTTCATGTCTCGGTTCCGGATTTTCGAACGTCCTTGCGTACAATTTAATATCTTGTACTTTGCGTTTTGTAACTTGTACTTTTGTCATTTTTAGACGTTTCTCATCAATAATTTGAACCACTTGAATTGTATCTTGTACATTTGAGCTTTTTGGACGTTTGTGTCTTCAAATCTTCGTTTTCGCCTTTTGTCTTCGCACTTATTTATTTAAACAATTACAATGAAAATATAATACAATTACATATGAAAACCTATTATTTAGAAGGGATATTGCTATGAAATATATGTTCCTTTTTAGCCTTATCAATGTCCGTCTGGTTTTTGTCCATAACAGTCCATCGGTCATAAATTTAAAGTGCGAGTGTCCTCGTCAAATTATCCTTATACCCGAAGTCAAATATTCCAACTAATTGGGGACTTAAACTGTAACAAAGTTTTAATACTTTGTTTAATAATTACACCAGGTTATCGACTGCGTGTAACCCAAGGTTTTAATACTTTGTTATCAATTATGCCAAGTGTCCTTGTACATAATTTCACCCCTGTTTTAATAATTCCATAGACTATTAATCCATTCCCGTATCCGGTTAAATGAACGATTATTCGTACATATAAATATCCCGCCCACCGTGTCCGATCGAGTGTATATGGTTATTTATAGGTACGTCCAATTGTAAATCTTTGTATTAAAATTAACAAACTATCATTTAGTTAAACAAATATAAAGCCCATTAATAGCCCATAGTCTAATTTCCACAAGTGTCGTTCTTTTGTCCAAACCCCAATTATGGTACAAAGCCCAATTACCCCGTCTTTAATATTTAGTCCAACATCATGATTACTTTGGCTCAAATAAGCATAATAATAACTTAAGTACGAGACATTAATTTAAAAAGGAGAACATAACTTACATTGAGTATTTATCACGTAGTGTTACACGGACAGAATTTTGACTTCAAAAACCCGTAAAAATAACTTTTACATAACCCGAACTAATCTAATATAAAACTACCCTATACTATATATATTATATATATATTTATTTATTTATTTATTTATTACAGAGTATTATTATTATTATTATTTATTATTATATATAAACTCGGCAGAATGCATGGCCTTTTATAGGCGTTTTGATTTCTGACAGCTCCGCGAGTCGTGGAGTTTTTGGCCTTCAAACTCCGCGAGTCGTGGAGTTTGAAAATCCAGCTCAGGATCCTTTGTCTCATAGCTTGTCGATATGATTATATATATATTTATAATATATAAATAATTTATATAATTATTTATATATTATATTTTATTCTTATGCATAGTTGACTCATAATTTTTGGTCCATTGCGTCGGGCGTTGATAGTTGACTCATGTCCTGGTTCCGGATTTTTGAAAGTCCTTGCGTACAATTTAATATCTTGTACTTTGCATTTTGTAACTTGTACTCTTGTCATTTTTAGACGTTTTTCATCAATAAATTGAACCTTTTGAATTGTATCTTGAACATTTGAGCTTTTTGGACGTTTGTGTCTTCAAATCTTCGTTTTCGCCTTTTGTCTTCGCACTTATTTATTTAAACAATTACAATGAAAATATAATACAATTACATATGAAAACCTATTATTTAGGAGGGATATTGCTATGAAATATATGTTCCTTTTTATCCTTATCAAACATCCCCACACTTGAGCGTTGCTTGTCCTCAAGCAATACAGAACTTGAAATAAAAACATACATGAATCACTTTTTTATTCATCACACTTTGTACATCAATGATTTTGATATGGTGGTATAAACAATGATAGTAACGATAGAACCATGGTTAAAGGTGGGTGTGTCATCCACAGTTGCCTCGGGTTTAGGTCAACGACACTTGCAATCAAATAGCCGATTTACTTTCGGTTTCCAAAGCAAAGTGCACATTTGAAAGGCGGTTTACAGTCCCACATGACTATGAAAATTTAGATCCGTTAGGAAATTGGATCTTTATGAAAACATTTGATCTTTTGAAAATTCAATCTAGCTTTTACCCTAGACAAGTTTTCCGGAATAACCCTTCACCGGTGTTTGCAAAATATTTTTATGGGTTGTGTGGGTTTCAGATTTGAAAATTTTAGCTCAACACTTGTGGTTTTGTGTTTCTCACTTGCTAACCTTGTATTAGGAAAGCAACACGTCCAGTTCACTTGTCCCGTATATTACCTTTCGGCAAACTACCGCCCGGTTGTAAAGGAAAGCGATGAACAAGAAACTGTTAAGGCAATGTCTAATGACATGCATTTAATTATGGTCTATAACGTGTCAGACGCAATTACTATCCTTTGTAGGAGCAATAGTAAAGATCATCCTATAATTTTTTCGGTCTGGCACAAGGTCCTGTCTTTGACCATGCTATGCAACCACCGTTCTTACGGTTGACACCCGATTTGGTTCAGGTGACCTAATGAATTCCAGGTGAATTCCTAGGATTTTACGTTCAATGGTAATGAACGCATTGAAAATAGGTTTTCAGAAAACAAATCGGTTTGTAACTTTTGATCAAAATATTTTCTCGTTCAAGCTCGAGTTTAGATATCATTGAATTCCATGAGTTTGAATTCTCAATCTTTAAGGTCAATCTCAAGGATTGAGTAATATCAGTCTTAAAAGCTGATTTTTGATCTTTTAAGGAGATTATTCTTTCTGGGGATCTGATTCATTAGCCTTATCAAGCTAATTTGCACGGTGCCCCCCATTGTACGAGATAAATCCTTCTCATGGTTAGGATAAATCTGACCACTTGGCGACCCTGTTTGATGCTGAGGTCCGTGGATTTCCTGCTGATTTTAGAGATGACTTTTCTAGATTTTTCGTCAACCTACAGCTGGTCTGGACGACAACTTCTTGACCTAAACCAAGAAGCGCGTGTCTTTTTTGGAAGACTTTACTTCCTCTTAATGATGGAATTGATTCATCGTGTAGATCCATCTTTTCTTTTCTTTCATCGGGTAAAACAGTTAATTTAGTCCAAAACAAAAACACCTGCAATAACTTTGCACAAACATATGATAGATAGTTTTTAATTAACTTGGTACATTCTCCCCACACTTAGTTTCTTTCTTTACCTTTTTATTCTCCTTTATTCCATTTTAAATGAATTCAAGCATTTTTGGTTGTTTCTCAATTTATGTCCTTTTCGAGGTAACGATAATTTCGGTATTAACACCTAGTTTTCATCGTTCATAATTATGTATAAACATGATTTTGACTTCATTTAGTTGAAATTTTTTCAAATTTTCACAAAATTTGGCAAATAAACCAAGTGTAAACCCGAGAGAATTTATAACCCTTCCCCACACTTGAGATCATGCAATACCCTCATTTGCATGAAATCAGACTATAATTATAAATTCATGAGGGTGATTAGTGTAGAAAAGTAATTAAAAATACCCAGTTTGTAATTACAAAGCTCGTCGAATGATAGATGGCGCGCCTCATCGTTCATTTCTTTTATTGTTTTATCACACATGTTTTTCTTCAAAAACGGTTGCTTTTCTGGACTGTTTGCTAATCTTTGAAAATGCGTCTTTTACCCTAACTTATTATGCATGTTTATTAACGAGTTATGCACTAACCCGAACCCCTAATTTAAATTTAAGTGGGGTTAGACTTCCCCACACTTAGCTGACAACATGTGAAGTCGGTAGAATAAGTTCCACGAATTAGAATAGTGAGCCAGTTATTTACATCTCGGGTGGTGTATAATATATCAATGGGTTTAAAGTTTAGACTCTCCCGATCGTCACTACTTAATTCTTTTTTAAGTGTAGTTTTTAGTAAATAGATATGTCTCTTTTCTGGTTCTTGGTCAAATGGATCGATATACATCGACATACATATTTCTATAGGGTGGATAATTCCTAACATTTCCTTCCGTTCATTCTCGGGATCAAAGGTTTCACCTCTATTACCCAATTGGGTGAAATTCGAGGTGTCATTATCTATTAAAGCTCGTAGTTCATCTTCGGTAGATGACTCGTCTATTGAGAATATTGGGTTGGAAGGTTGTGGAATGGTGAATTTCGGGATTGGAGTAGATTCTTCTTCATTAACGGTACTTATTGGTCTCACTATTTTGGTCTCGGGGGTAAAATTTTCAACGTTATCGTTTTCCCAAGAGTACCAATTTGTCACCCTTACTTCTTCTTTATCCATTGATGGATCGATGATTTCGTCAGTAGAGGCTAATGTGTCGATATGTTGTGAAATTGGTAAGACTGAATAAAAAGTATCATCGGGATAGTTGGTAATTTCGGAGCTCTCGAATTCATCAAAATTCGATGATATGAGATTTTCTTGCACAATACTCCTCAGATCAACAGGTGTGTAGTCTGATAGAGTTTCAGCTTGCCGGTTTACAAACTCTCTCATTTGTTCATTTTGAGCATTGAGTTCTTCGAGTTTGATTTTCATATTGTCTAATAAATTTTCGGACACGTAATTTTCCTCGTCTACTGGTTGTTGAGTTTGGATATATTCTTGGGAATAATCCCAATTTGAATTGTATTCTTCATAATCATTCCATTCAGGTTCCGTGGATGCGTAATTTTCCATAGGAACGTAATAATAACATTCCCATGTTGAGTGATAATCTCCACAGATTTCACAACCAGTTATTGTTTCGTCATTCGTGATCCAAGATTGACCGAACGAATTGTCATCAACACTCGTTTGAGAGTATTGATTTAATCGATTTTGGATATCAAAAAGGGTTTCCATAGCCTTGTTTTCAAAATTTTCCATTTTATTGCGATGGCCAAATTTTAGCTACAATGTGGTGCATTTACTAATTATCCTATTAGTTATAAAAATAGAAAAACTTATATAAGTTGTCCAATTAATAGACTTTTCTGCTTTTGCCCACGTTTCGAATAGCCAAAAGATGCAGCAGGGAGCCAGAACCCTTTAAATCGGAAGCTCACAACTCAGCCACTAACAAATTCAACTATTACTACGAAGCGGAAAATTGTCAACGTCCATTAATATAACCACTTAAATAATTTTTCTTTCCGTTTGAGATATTAGATAAGAAATAGAGAAAATTTCTAAGTCCTAAAAACTAAAGCGTCGAGAAATAAGAAAGAAAAAGAATGCGCGTCGAAAAATAAAAATAAGAAAATAGCGCGTCGTAACTTAAAAGTTTAAAAATTATATCTAAAAAGTTGCGCCTAAAGGTCTAAAGGTAAATGCAATTTTATTCAGAAAACGGCAATTACTTAAAGGCACTAAAATCTATTTAAAACTAAAGCGAAAAACAGCGTCGCAAAATTCTAAAGCACCTAAATCTTAGTCTAAAGGAAAAGCACTTAAGGGATTTTACGGCAAAGCCTAAAAATCTAGAAAATAAAAATAAGCTACGGCAAAAACTATGTCTTAAAACTAGCTACGAACGAAAAATATACAAATATTACGCTAAAACAAATGAAAAGATACAAAATATAAAAATAAACTTAAAGTTATAAAAATTATTTATTTTTATAAAAATATTATTTTTATATTATTTATTTTATAAAAGTATTAATTTATATATATATTTAATAATACTAATTAATATTTAAAATACAAATTAATTTAAAAACTAAAACTAAATATTAATATTAAATATAAACCTAATTAAGTTTTCATAATAATAATTAAATTATACTCGTAATAAATGCCAAATTAGGGTTCTGGGTGCGTCTATCAGGGTGGCTCCGCGAGTCGTGGAGTTTTAAGCCTGCAAACTCCGCGAGTCGTGGAGTTTGCATTTTCGGTTTTTTTTTTAAATTTTATATTGTTTTTCTAAAATGATATATAAATATATTTATACAAAAATAAATTAAAAATCTAGCGTTTCGCCAAGTTCTCCGGCAGCGGCGCCAAAAACTTGATGTGGTAGCGTGGGGGTACGTGATAGTACTATATTTTACTATGAAATACGTTACAAATTACACAAGTTTTAATTATTTATTTACAAATGGGATATACCTAAACCTTGCTACAACACTATAGGCAGTGTACCTAATCGTAGAGTAGTATAGTTTTTAGTAAGTCCGGTTCGTTCCACAGGGAGCTGGCTTATTTCACACTATATTTTAAACAATTATATTCGTATAAAATATATTATATTAATAATATATAAAAGGGGGTTTTACCGTTTAATGACCGGTTTGTCGATTTTATATTTTAAGCGAAGCGTAAAGTAAATGACGATATTTAACTAACAATATAAAATAAATAACAATAATTAAAATGACAATAAATAAAAGTACGAGGAAAAATGAAATAAAATATATTATGCTTATTTAAACTTCCGTAATCATGATGTTTGACGTGTTGATTTTAGTTTTATACCCATGGGTTAATTGTCCTTTGTCCTGGATTATTTAATATGTCCGTCTGGTTTTTGTCCATAACAGTCCATCGGTCATAAATTTAAAGTGCGAGTGTTCTCGTCAAATTATCCTTATACCCGAAGTCAAATATTCCAACTAATTGGGGACTTAAACTGTAACAAGGTTTTAATACTTTGTTTAATAATTACACCAGGTTATCGACTGCGTGTAACCCAAGGTTTTAATACTTTGTTATCAATTATGCCAAGTGTCCTTGTACATAATTTCACCCCTGTTTTAATAATTCCATAGACTATTAATCCATTCCCGTATCCGGTTAAATGAACGATTATTCGTACATATAAATATCCCGCCCATCATGTCCGATCGAGTGTATGTGGTTATTTATAGGTATGTCCAATTGTAAATCTTTATATTAAAATTAACAAACTATCATTTAGTTAAACAAATATAAAGCCCATTAATAGCCCATAGTCTAATTTCCACAAGTGTCGTTCTTTTGTCCAAACCCCAATTATGGTACAAAGCCCAATTACCCCGTCTTTAATATTTAGTCCAACATCATGATTACTTTGGCTCAAATAAGCATAATAATAACTTAAGTACGAGACATTAATTTAAAAAGGAGAACATAACTTACATTGAGTATTTATCGCGTAGTGTTACACTGACAGAATTTTGACTTCAAAAACCCGTAAAAATAACTTTTACATAACCCGAACTAATCTAATATAAAACTACCCTATACTATATATATTATATATATATTTATTTATTTATTTATTACAGAGTATTATTATTATTATTTATTATTATATATAAACTCGGCAGAATGCATGGCCTTTTATAGGCGTTTTGATTTCTGACAGCTCCGCGAGTCGTGGAGTTTTTGGCCTTCAAACTCCGCGAGTCGTGGAGTTTGAAAATCCAGCTCAGGATCCTTTGTCTCATAGCTTGTCGACATGATTATATATATATTTATAATATATAAATAATTTATATAATTATTTATATATTATATTTTATTCTTATGCATAGTTGACTCATAATTTTTGGTCCATTGCGTCGGGCGTTGATAGTTGACTCATGTCCCGGTTCCGGATTTTCGAACGTCCTTTAGTACAATTTAATATATTGTACTTTGCGTTTTGTAACTTGTACTCTTGTCATTTTTAGACGTTTTTCATCAATAAATTGAACCTTTTGAATTGTATCTTGAACATTTGAGATTTTTGGACGTTTGTGTCTACAAATCTTCGTTTTCGCCTTTTGTCTTCGCACTTATTTATTTAAACAATTACAATGAAAATATAATACAATTACATATGAAAACCTATTATTTAGGAGGGATATTGCAATGAAATATATGTTCCTTTTTATCCTTATCAACGATCATAAACATTATCATGACATCATGTATTATCCTCTCATCTCTACACCATCATGATCATCATCTTATTATTATGATATAATATCATAATAATAATAATAATAATAATAATAATAATAATAATAATAATAATAATAATAATAGTAGTAATAATAATAATAATACCTACTATATTTGTAGTTATACCTTAATTAAAAGAGCCCATTAATATAGAAGAAGTCCAAGAAAGAAAAGCCCATTTGTTAATTGAATCCACTAAGCCCGAGAATCTCAATTATATGAACCGGTCACTAGAATTTGTGGGTGAGGTTCTTGCAGCTCGATCAGAAACAGAGAGAACGAATATAGGCGTGCACAGTAATCACTCATCTGGGTTTCTAGTCAATCATCAGTAATAGTTCATGGCGGTTCTTGAGGATTAGGTTCGAAGGTAACGATTTTAACCTTATTTAATTAAGTCATCTGATGGGTTGTGGGTATTCAATCAGGGTTTCGGGTTGGATTGATATCGAGTGTTGTGTGTCGATTAGTTGGATAATAATTAATGGAAAGATTATCTATAGGTAACGATTAACCAATCTTGAAGCGAAGTGGACTGAAACAATATTAATTAATTGCAATCGACAGGAACAGGAGCCGGTGGTTCATTATGAGTTTCAAAATTGAATTCAAGATCAGATGTGTTGCATGTGTTGAAATCAACATACCATCTTCTAAAAGTCGTGTATATAAATGGTATGTTTGAATTATCCATCGAAGATAAACAATAGGGTTTAATTTGGATTTGCTTTAAATAGGATACAGAAGGTAGAACACAAACAGGTATGTCAATCTTCACAAGTGAGTTTTCGTGTTTACAGTTTATCAGAAAAGAAAAAAAAAATATATAACAAGCTCATAATTACCAGCCTCTTATCGGTTTTATTGAATTGCATTTCTGAGTTGAGCTGTTCAAAACAGGTGAATAAAACGACCAGCAGTAGCAGACCGGAAGGAAAAGGACAGGAACATTTAACTTGTGTTGTTCAATCCAAACAAGAAGAAGAAAAATGACGGTTTTTCGAATATAACTTTGAAGAGTAATTTGATTTGTTTTGCAGATGTTTGAAAACAGAAACATATCATTAGTTATCATATGGTTTTTATTTAAGATTGGTTTCGATGGTTAATAGTTGTAGGTACAGCAGCATAGCAATAATTTGATGATCTTTTTCGTTGGGCTGAAACAGATTACTAGATAGCAGCTTAGTTTGGGTCTGTTGACAGAAACAGAAAGCAAGATGAGTAGCGAGCAGTTGTTGGGTGGAGTTACAGTGTAGCAAGGAGGTTTGAGGAGACTGCTGAAAGTTGTTGGTTGTAGGTAACAAAAGACAAGGAGAGAGTGTGTATATATATCTATATGTTATGTAATGTATATATATATTTTGAAGATAGATAGAGTGATCGACTTTCAACTTCCCTAGTTCCCAATCCTCTCTTTCCAATTTACTTTTAGTTGACAATATATCACAAGTGGAACAGAAACAAAAGAAAAACGAGATAAAGTTGATATTGATAGGAAACTTCCTATAATTATTTGTCTAGATTATTTATATTTAATTAATATTAATTATTAATAAATCTATTAATAATAATAATACAGTTAATATTATTAATAATAGTAAAAGTACTAATAATAACAATACTAATAACAATATTATTAATAGTAGTAATAACAATACTAATACTATTAATAGTACTAATGTTAATAATAATAATATTAATGTTAATACAACAACTATATTTTAAATTTGTAATTAATCACATTTAAATATTATAAATTTCTACATATAATATTTATAAATTGTTACAATATTCATAATTATGTATAGAAATTATAAGTTAAAACTGGTTAAATATCAATCGAAACGACACACGAATATTACAATCATTTATTATTTATTTTTAATATACTTTATTTATATATAGTTATGTTTTAAATGATAATTATTATAAATTATAATATCCTATTTTTATTTTATTTTACATAAATAAATTTTAACAATGGAATCATATAACATTTCAAATTAATATACATATATATATATATATATAATTAAATATGTACATATCTATTTATAAATAGTTGTTCGTGAATCGTCGGGAGTTGTCAAAGGTCAATTGAATATATGAAATAGTTCAAACTTTTTGAGACTCAACCTTACAGGCTTTACTTATCGTGTCGGTAACATATAAAGATTAAGTTTAAATTTGATCGGAAATTTCCGGGTCGTCACAGTACCTACCCGTTAAAGAAATTTCGTCCCAAAATTTGAGTGAGGTGGTCATGGCTAACAATAAAAATGTTTTCATGACGAATATGAGTTGATGAATAGAGTTTTATCATCATCGAGTAATACAGATAAAACAATTCGATTATTCAAAGAGTACGAATGAAGCTATTACTAAATAGTGAAATGAGTAATTGCAGATTTGACTTAACCGGTGACGTAGTCACGGTTGATTTAGAAGAATAAGGTGCGTTTTAACTTTTGACGTAGTCTGGTTTAAATTCCGGTATTCAAGGGATTTAAAAGAAAATCTTCGTAATATATATAAGATTTGATTCTTCGGCAATCAAGGAGATTCTGATCCTCTTTAATTAAATGCGGTAATTTGCCTCGATTTCTTTGTTTGCTATTTCACTATAAATTTACCTCCTCCGTTCCATTATTCTCACCATTCCTTTACTTTCTTCATACTACCAAAGATTGTGAAAATGCTTAATCCGGTTTTGATCCTTGTCCTTATCCTGATTATCGCAACAATCATTCTCCTTTTTCAACTTCCACCGAAGGAATATGTTTACTTCTACTTCGTCCTCGGGGTTATAGTGTTTTTAATTCTCCTGTGTCTTTATGTTACTATAAACATTGATATACACGGTTTGTAATTTATGTGTTGTTATCGGGTTTAATATCTTCTGTGACGACCCGGGAATTTACGACCAAATTTAAACTTTATCTTTATATGTTCTGACACGATAAGCAAAGTCTGTAATGTTGAGTCTCAAAAATTTTGAACTATTTCATATATTTAATTGACCTTCGACCATTCCCAACGATTCATGAACAACTAATTGTAAATAGATATGTGTGTATATATATATAGTAATTGAATGTATATTTGAAATATTAAATGTCGTTGTTATGAAATATGATATTATAATAATTATTATTTAATAACAAATCTATATATAAATATATATAATTCCTATACATGATTAATATTATATGTATATCGTACTATATATAAAATATATAAATATGTGTTATTATATAGTAGATAGTTAATAAATATTACATAGTTAATAATATCAATATATTAAACTTACTTGCAATATAAAATATAATTGCTATATTAATTTTATCATTTCTTTTATTAAAATCAATATAAATAATAATATCAATATTAATACTATTACTATACATAATATAAAGATATGAAATTGGATACATATAATTTGATAAAATATCATTGTTAATAATATTATTGTTATCATCATTAATAACCTTATTAATATAATTAGTAGTAAAATATTATGATGTTGTAATTAATAAAATCATTATTATTATCTTTATCAATATTATTATTATTATTAATATCATTATTATTCTTATAATTATTATTAAAAGGAAATAATACAATATATTATTATTAATAATAATATTATCATTCTTATGATATTTTGTCTATCATTATTATTTATTAATATAATTATTACTACTAAAATATTTATTAATATTTATTATATTACATAAACTACAAATTAGGAAACAAAATCGTATGAAGTGGATATCATATCTTTTTCACTGTATCTAATTTGAAAACACTATATCTGATTATTGACATTACAGCAAAACCATCCAAAAATCTATTAGAATATTCAATCAATCGTACAATTTTATTAAGGGTCGGTATCACTTTTTGTTTCTTCATTTTGTTTATTTCTTGATCGAATATTCTGTCTTTTTGATTGAAATCTTCACATGCACAGAATGTGACAAAATTAGTTAGAGGTATATATCCACTTTATTTATTTTCCTTGTATCTTCTGTGTTTGTAATCACCAATTTAAACTATCACAACCCACAAGAATAACATCACCCATGATCACCAAACCATCACCTCTCAAACAAACTCACCACCTTGTTTTCCATTCTAGTAATTCGATCAATCATCATCATATAACCAAACATCCATTTTTCCTTCTTTTTATCTTTTCTTTTGTCGTATAAAACTGCAAACCAAGATCAAGAACACCCCATCGATTAAACTTGGAGCAATCACCTTCTACTTTTAGTACATAAACAAACCAAATTGTTTTATACTTCGGTTTCTAGATCAGCACAACAAACCATAAACCATCATCCACTTCACCTCCATCAATTCCACCACTCGCCACCTCCTACCTGAAACCCACAACTTTATGGCTCGCTGCAGCTCCACGTTGTTTAAACCATCATTCGAACACCTTACACATGCTTTGATTGAATACTGCTGCTATTGTGTTTACGTTCCATTGCAAACCGAAATATATTAATAGGATAAATCGATGCAAGTGGGACTAGTGAATAAATTATGGCCGACATCCATCAGCTCAATAACCCCACATAAAATCTAAACAATTCAGCCTTTTGACCTTCATGAATTGTAATAAATCGAACAACTTTTGGACAGCTAAGTTTTTTTTTTAGAAGCAAGTGGATGGTAGGGTTATGGAAATTACCTTTAGTTGTTGGACGGTTTTGAGGGGATCCAAGGTACACCTTATTACTTATCTGTTTCCATTATAAAAATCAAAAGTAATTAGACACACATAACCCACTATGATTTCTCGCCTACTATTCTGTTTACAAACTGAAATCATCTATATTCCTTAGTGGGCCGTGACAAAACCCAACTCAATTGATAAATCATCGGGCAGTCGTTCCATCTGTTGGTCTGTTTAAACGAATACATGATAATCAACAATGATGATTATGATTTTATGATATAGAGATAATGGTGAGAAAACGTTTATAATACTAGATGATTAAGGTTAAGATGATGATAAGATAAAATAGGTAATGATGGTACTTCCATATGGTTGCTGTTTCGATTTAGCTAAAAAGAAAAAGATTGGAACCCATTTTGCTACGTAACCTTTTTCTTAGACTACCATGACGATATTCAAAACCAAAACATCGAAAATTTCAATGATGTGATGCCACTGAATGTTCCTATTTATATCTCTGTGATGGTTAGCGATAGTATGATGAGGAATTTGTGAAAGATGATTCATTGATGATGAACTTTAGATGATATTGTTTTAGTTGTGTGGTTATAAAATAAATCGAAAACCCCATTGTTTATCTCCTGGTCATCTAATCAACTAACGGAGCTGGGTCGATTTAATGAATGAAGAAGAAGGAGACCAGTGTAAACGGGTTATAAATTTTAGTCTGGGTTTTAAAACAGAAATGTATGGACGGATGGATGGTTAAAGGTGTAGTTACGTTATCGAGAGGTCTCTGGTTCGAATCCCGTCATAGACAATTCTTTTTAGTGAAGCTTTTAATAAGGGTATACACTTTTATATTTTCATATTTATTATTATTATTATTATTATTATTATTATTATTATTATTATTATTATTATTATTATTATTATCATTAATATTATTATTATTATTATTATTATTATTATTATTATTGAAATGATTTTTATATAAAAACATTATTATTTTAATATTATTATTATTAAATTACATTATTATTAAAAACTATCATTTTTATTATCATTACTATTTTAATTATCATTATTATTTTTATAACAAATAAATGTTATACTTATATTACACATAATTATATACTAAACATATTAACATTAATTTTATAAATATTACAAATAACAAATTATTGATAAAATACTAATAAACATATTAAGATACCTACATGTATAATATTAATCATTTTAAAAATATACAAATTAAATACATAAGACATATAAACTAAGATATAGTATATATAAATATTGTTAGATTACAAATATATGTTTTGATATACATTAATGATATAGGTTCGTGAATCTGAGGCCAACCCTGCATTGTTCAATGTCGTCATATGTATTTTTACTACAAAATACAGTACTGTGAGTTTCATTCGCCCTTTTTACTCTTTACGTTTTTGGGCTGAGAATACATGCAAATGCTTTATTAACTGTTTTTACAATATTTATATGTGTGAGTTTCATTTGCCTTTTTACCCTTTATATTTTTGGGCTGAGAATACATGCGCTGCTTTTATAACTGTTTTACGAAATAGACATGAGTAAATGAAACTACATTCTATGGTTGGATTATTAAACCGAATATGCCCCTTTTTAGTCTGGTAATCTAAGAATTAGGGAACAGACACCCTAATTGACGCGAATTCTAAAGATAGATCTATCGGGCCCAACAAGCCCCATCCAAAGTACCGGATACTTTAGTACTTCGAAATTTGTATCATGTCCGAAGGAGGATCCCGGAATGATGGGGATATTCTTATATACATATTGTGAATGTCGGTTACCAGGTGTTCAATCCATATGAATGATATTTTTGTCTCTATGCATGGGACGTATGTTTATGAGAAATGGAAATATGAAATCTTGTGGTCTATTAAAATTATGAAATGATTATTTATACTAAACTAATGAACTCACCAACCTTTTGGTTGACACTTGAAAGCATGTTTATTCTCAGGTACGAAAGAAATCTTCCGCTGTGCATTTGATCATTTAAAGATATTACTTGGAGTCATTCATGACTTATTTCAAAAGATATTGCATTCGAGTCGTTGAGTTCATCAAGATTATTATTAAGTCAATTTATATTTGGATATATTATGAAATGGTATGCATGTCTGTCAACTGTCGATGTAAATGAAAGTTTGTCTTTTAAAAAACGAATGCAATGTTTGTAAAATGTATCATATAGAGGTCAAGTACCTCGCGATGTAATCAACTGTTGTGAATCATTTATAATCGATATGGACTTCGTCCGGATGGATTAGGACGGGTCCTTTCAGTTGGTATCAGAGCGGTGGTCTTAGCGAACCAGGTCCTGCATTAGTGTGTCTAATTGATAAGTCGTTAGGATGCATTAGTGAGTCTGGACTTCGACCGTGTCTGCATGTCAAAAGTTTTGCTTATCATTTTGTGTCAAAAATTACCTGCTTATCATTCTTAGAAAATCACTTGCTTATCATTCTTAGTCTAGACACATTTTACTGCATTGACTGCATGAATAGTGTATAGACAAAAATTCATATCTTAGCGTATCTGCTACTTAATATCTTAGCTTATCTGTTACTGTAACTTTGCCTGACAACTTCCGTAGATTCCTCCATAACTTATGGAATTTTAGTATTATATATGCATATGTAAATTATGTATTGCAGGGTACTAATCTATATCCTATAATCTATTTCTTATCGAAAATCCTTTATCTGATTGTACGAGATGAATTCTGCAACCAGTTCGAGTCCCTCAGATTCCAATAGCTATTCCGATAGTCATTCCAACAGCTATTCCGACATAGATGTTCACCTAAGCTCCGAAAATAGCGTCATCAGCATGAATCAACCAATCAGCCATTATCAATTCATCTGATGGGTTCGTAGTCAACTTAATTAATGGAAACACGTAGAAGGCAATCCCTTCCACCAACCAAATTCACCTCTTGACAATGAACCTGAAGCGTTTACCGGCGAACCTGTTCGAGACACCATTTTCAGTCTCATTTCTAGGGTAACTCGACAAGATTATATTCTATCCACAATTTTGAACCTTATTCATCCGCTCGTTCCGACCGACGCTCATCCTGAAGTAATAAGTCAATGAACTTCGCGCTTGAATAATCAATTCGGAGAATATGGTGCAAAATGTACCAGCTTCAGCAACATCACCGGCACCAACAGTATCATCAATAACAGCACCAATACCATCAACAATCCATGCTTCAATATCATCATCTGTACTTTGAGTATGATCTTCGTTCTACGTATCGTTCTACCTCATTTATCTTCGTTCGATACGACGAATATGTAATCTCTAAAGTTTTAGAGATTATTTATTTTAGTTCCAACCGAAAATCAAATGAGTTTAATATCATATTAACTCATTAAATCCATGAATACATCTGAAGAAAATATATATGTATATATTGTTTCATAAAGATTGTAATTAAAAATTCTTTCGTACAAACTGTTAATGGTGAAAATATTTTAACGGGTAGGTAATACCCGAGGAATATTTATATTTCACATTAATAAGTTACATTGTACATTCTTTGAATCTGATTCAACGGTCCTTTACTATCCTATTTACATCTACAGAGATACGTATCTGTTCACTGCAGAATAACCATTTTCATTCAATTTCACATTTGGATTTTTACTTACCAGAATCCAACAAGTGGCATAATTAAGAATTAATGAACACAAAAAAAAAAAAAAATTGATTAGAAACAGACTAATTTAACAATATAAAATTTTGTTAAGAAACCACGCTAACAAAATCCTAGCTAACTGTTCCTAGCTAACTGATTACATTTTATTTATCGTAATTTATTTTATCGCAATTTACATTCTCGCAATTTTATTTATCGTCATTAAATTTCTGTTATTTACTTTACGCACTTTATTTATCGTTATTTAATTTTCTGTTATTTATTTTACGCACTTTAAATATCGGGACACGTATACAAGGTTTTGACATATAGTTTGAGTTGTGATTGAGTCTGAGACATATACGGGTCACGACACGTATTAATTAATTCAAATATTATACATTAAACTATATATGAATTATTGAACTGTCAACTGTGGACTATCGACTGTGGAATAATAACATTGGACAATTGAAATGAATAAAAATATTGATTATAACATATGAAACTAAACAATTCTTCAAGTTGCCACTTGATTTCATCTTAAACCTCATTTGTATCTTGATGATTACAATCTGTGTTCAAACATTTCATGGTTCTTGAAAAACACCTCAAACGAGAGAATGAACCAACCACACTTCATCTACGGGAGAAAAGATTGGTCATATAAATTGTACACCTGAAAATACTCGGAACCTGACTAAACGTTTAACACGTATCTGTGCTAATTCTTTTAGTGTTATTATTACCCAAAATAACTTGGTGATTCCTTTTAAAGTAGCAAATTTTGTCACGGCTCCAGTAAGTCAACTTCAACTTTTCGTTCGAAACAATTTTATTATAACTTTGTTATATATGCATGCTCTTTATTGTTACCGGGGAACCTTTTATATTCCACCATATTACCAACAGCCGTACCAGTAACCTCGTTGATTCTTGGCTTAAATCTCTCTGATAAATCATTATATTTATTCATTGAAACCCTATCATATACTCTTCCGCATTTTGTAATGAGAACTGCCATACCAATTACCGGGAATCATAAATCAGTACTTTGAAAACTCATAGCATACCTACATCAATAGTTATATGTATAACCTTTATCTCTTAGAATTATGATCTTTCATCCTGAAAATCTGAAAAGCACTCAGTCTACAAATCAATACTCTGAATGTTGAAAAAGCTAAATGAAGCAGCAGAAACCGTAGACAACCGTAAACGACCTTAATCATCGAAAGTTTAATGATAAAGAATAGTATGTTGGAAAAGCTCAGAAAAGTTGGAACTGGAAAACGGATTGAGCTAACCACGAAGGAGACCAAGGACAAATACAAGGACCATACCATATATTCAAAGAATCCAGGTAATTCTGGATCCAATGAAACATTCAACGTATATCTTGCTCCGAACTCATGTTAAAATCTTGCGAAAAATCTTTCTTCATCAACCATCGATATTAGAAATTCCAAGATATCATCGTATCTTTCATTATAAATACCCTCCATATTTCTGAAGATATTTTTATAATTATTCTTATCCTGAAATCATTAATCTCTTCGTGTTATCAGTGTTACATCATATAGAAACTGTTAGTTTCTATATTCTATAAACTTTCGAGCTTAAAATATGAATGTTATTGAAGTAATGTTGAGAACTGATGCATGAGTTAGTATAATATAATGACACTTGATCAACGTGATTATATTATAGTAAGTCATGCTGAGTTTCTAAATGAAACACGATGATTCACAGATTATAACGTCATCATGTGCCATGTTACATAAGTCTTTCATTCTACTTAACACCTGGACAAACCAAGAAAATGTATTCTTGATGGTTCTATCTTTCGTGATGTTGATAAATTTGAAAATCAAATCGTGCTATCACGTTCCTTCCTGCTTAGAACATTATAATCATTCGAAACTCTATATCTACAAATTCTGGATCATTATTCGCTTGACTTAAAGTCGAGAAGAGAAAACAAAAGCATAGAGCTTTAAAATATAAGGGAGAATATAAAGCCGATAACAACACATACATTACAAATCATTTATATCAATGTTTATCGCAACATAAAGACACGGGAGAATTAAAAACATAATAATCCCAAGGGCGAAGTAGAAGAAAGCAGAGTCCTCTAGTGTAAATTGGAAAAGGAGAATGATTGTTGCGATAGTAAGGATGAGGACAAGAATAAGAACTGGATTAAGCATTTTCAAAATCTTTTGGAGGTATGAACTAAGAAAGAAAGTATAGGAATGGTAATAGATACGAAACGGAAAAAGTTAATTTATAGTGAAATATTTGATAAAGAAATCAAGGAAGATCTCCGCATTTAATTACAGAGATCTTAATCTCCTGATTCGCCGAAGAATCAAATCTCTCAGATTTCGAAGATTTTCTTTAAATCCCTTAAATTCCGGAATTCAACAAGACAACGTCAAAAGTTAAGACGCAAAATATTTTCAAATTCAACCCTGACTATGTCAAAAGCTAAGGCGAATCTCTATTCAAATCTTTTGCGATAGTTTCTTTCATACGCGCCGAGTAATTTAATTATACCATTCAAATACTTAGCGATGATAAAACTCTAATTATCAACTCATATTCGTCATGAAAACATTTTTATTGTTAGCCATGACCACCTCACTCAAATTTCGGGACGAAATTTCTTTAACGGGTAGGTACTGTGACGACCCGGGAATTTACGACCAAATTTAAACTTTATCTTTATATGTTCTGACACGATAAGCAAAGTCTGTAATGTTGAGTCTCAAAAATTTTGAACTATTTCATATATTTAATTGACCTTCGACCATTCCCAACGATTCATGAACAACTAATTGTAAATAGATATGTGTGTATATATATAGTAATTGAATGTATATTTGAAATATTAAATGTCGTTGTTATGAAATATGATATTATAATAATTATTATTTAATAACAAATCTATATATAAATATATATAATTCCTATACATGATTAATATTATATGTATATCGTACTATATATAAAATATATAAATATGTGTTATTATATAGTAGATAGTTAATAAATATTACATAGTTAATAATATCAATATATTAAACTTACTTGCAATATAAAATATAATTGCTATATTAATTTTATCATTTCTTTTATTAAAATCAATATAAATAATAATATCAATATTAATACTATTACTATACATAATATAAAGATATGAAATTGGATACATATAATTTGATAAAATATCATTGTTAATAATATTATTGTTATCATCATTAATAACCTTATTAATATAATTAGTAGTAAAATATTATGATGTTGTAATTAATAAAATCATTATTATTATCTTTATCAATATTATTATTATTATTAATATCATTATTATTCTTATAATTATTATTAAAAGGAAATAATACAATATATTATTATTAATAATAATATTATCATTCTTATGATATTTTGTCTATCATTATTATTTATTAATATAATTATTACTACTAAAATATTTATTAATATTTATTATATTACATAAACTACAAATTAGGAAACAAAATCGTATGAAGTGGATATCATATCTTTTTCACTGTATCTAATTTGAAAACACTATATCTGATTATTGACATTACAGCAAAACCATCCAAAAATCTATTAGAATATTCAATCAATCGTACAATTTTATTAAGGGTCGGTATCACTTTTTGTTTCTTCATTTTGTTTATTTCTTGATCGAATATTCTGTCTTTTTGATTGAAATCTTCACATGCACAGAATGTGACAAAATTAGTTAGAGGTATATATCCACTTTATTTATTTTCCTTCTATCTTCTGTGTTTGTAATCACCAATTTAAACTATCACAACCCACAAGAATAACATCACCCATGATCACCAAACCATCACCTCTCAAACAAACTCACCACCTTGTTTTCCATTCTAGTAATTCGATCAATCATCATCATATAACCAAACATCCATTTTTCCTTCTTTTTATCTTTTCTTTTGTCGTATAAAACTGCAAACCAAGATCAAGAACACCCCATCGATTAAACTTGGAGCAATCACCTTCTACTTTTAGTACATAAACAAACTAAATTGTTTTATACTTCGGTTTCTAGATCAGCACAACAAACCATAAACCATCATCCACTTCACCTCCATCAATTCCACCACTCGCCACCTCCTACCTGAAACCCACAACTTTATGGCTCGCTGCAGCTCCACGTTGTTTAAACCATCATTCGAACACCTTACACATGCTTTGATTGAATACTGCTGCTATTGTGTTTACGTTCCATTGCAAACCGAAATATATTAATAGGATAAATCGATGCAAGTGGGACTAGTGAATAAATTATGGCCGACATCCATCAGCTCAATAACCCCACATAAAATCTAAACAATTCAGCCTTTTGACCTTCATGAATTGTAATAAATCGAACAACTTTTGGACAGCTAAGTTTTTTTTTTAGAAGCAAGTGGATGGTAGGGTTATGGAAATTACCTTTAGTTGTTGGACGGTTTTGAGGGGATCCAAGGTACACCTTATTACTTATCTGTTTCCATTATAAAAATCAAAAGTAATTAGACACACATAACCCACTATGATTTCTCGCCTACTATTCTGTTTACAAACTGAAATCATCTATATTCCTTAGTAGGCCGTGACAAAACCCAACTCAATTGATAAATCATCGGGCAGTCGTTCCATCTGTTGGTCTGTTTAAACGAATACATGATAATCAACAATGATGATTATGATTTTATGATATAGAGATAATGGTGAGAAAACGTTTATAATACTAGATGATTAAGGTTAAGATGATGATAAGATAAAATAGGTAATGATGGTACTTCCATATGGTTGCTGTTTCGATTTAGCTAAAAAGAAAAAGATTGGAACCCATTTTGCTACGTAACCTTTTTCTTAGACTACCATGACGATATTCAAAACCAAAACATCGAAAATTTCAATGATGTGATGCCACTGAATGTTCCTATTTATATCTCTGTGATGGTTAGCGATAGTATGATGAGGAATTTGTGAAAGATGATTCATTGATGATGAACTTTAGATGATATTGTTTTAGTTGTGTGGTTATAAAATAAATCGAAAACCCCATTGTTTATCTCCTGGTCATCTAATCAACTAACGGAGCTGGGTCGATTTAATGAATGAAGAAGAAGGAGACCAGTGTGTAGTGACCCGAACTTTTCCATGTTTATATATATTAATTGAGATTGATATTTACATGATTAAATGTTTCCAACATGTTAAGCAATCAAACTTGTTAAGACTTGATTAATTGAAATATGTTTCATATAGACAATTGACCACCCAAGTTGATCGGTGATTCACGAACGTTAAAACTTGTAAAAACTATATGATGACATATATATGGATATATATATATAGTTAACATGATACTATGATAAGAAAACATATCATAAAGTATATTAACAATGAACTACATATGTAAAAACAAGACTACTAACTTAATGATTTTTAAACGAGACATATATGTAACGATTATCGTTGTAAAGACATTTAATGTATATATATCATATTAAGAGATATTCATACATGATAATATCATGATAATATAATAATTTAAAATCTCATTTGATATTATAAACATTGGGTTAACAACATTTAACAAGATCGTTAACCTAAAGGTTTCAAAACAACACTTACATGTAACGACTAACGATGACTTAACGACTCAGTTAAAATGTATATACATGTAGTGTTTTAATATGTATTTATACACTTTTGAAAGACTTCAATACACTTATCAAAATACTTCTACTTAACAAAAATGCTTACAATTACATTCTCGTTCAGTTTCATCAACAATTCTACTCGTATGCACCCGTATTCGTACTCGTACAATACACAGCTTTTAGATGTATGTACTATTGGTATATACACTCCAATGATCAGCTCTTAGCAGCCCATGTGAGTCACCTAACACATGTGGGAACCATCATTTGGCAACTAGCATGAAATATCTCATAAGATTACAAAAATATGAGTAATCATTCATGACTTATTTACATGAAAACAAAATTACATATCCTTTATATCTAATCCATACACCAACGACCAAAAACACCTACAAACACTTTCATTCTTCAATTTTCTTCATCTAATTGAACTCTCTCAAGTTCTATCTTCAAGTTCTAAGTGTTCTTCATAAATTCCAAAAGTTCTAGTTTCATAAAATCAAGAATACTTTCAAGTTTGCTAGCTCACTTCCAATCTTGTAAGGTGATCATCCAACCTCAAGAAATCTTTGTTTCTTACAGTAGGTTATCATTCTAATACAAGGTAATAATCATATTCAAACTTTGGTTCAATTTCTATAACTATAACAATCTTATTTCAAGTGATGATCTTACTTGAACTTGTTTTCGTGTCATGATTTTGCTTCAAGAACTTTGAGCCATCCAAGGATCCATTGAAGCTAGATCCATTTTTCTCTTTTCCAGTAGGTTCATCCAAGGAACTTAAGGTAGTAATGATGTTCATAACATCATTCGATTCATACATATAAAGCTATCTTATTCGAAGGTTTAAACTTGTAATCACTAGAACATAGTTTAGTTAATTCTAAACTTGTTCGCAAACAAAAGTTAATCCTTCTAACTTGACTTTTAAAATCAACTAAACACATGTTCTATATCTATATGATATGCTAACTTAATGATTTAAAACCTGGAAACACGAAAAACACCGTAAAACCGGATTTACGCCGTCGTAGTAACACCGCGGGCTGTTTTGGGTTAGTTAATTAAAAACTATGATAAACTTTGATTTAAAAGTTGTTATTCTGAGAAAATGATTTTTATTATGAACATGAAACTATATCCAAAAATTATGGTTAAACTCAAAGTGGAAGTATGTTTTCTAAAATGGTCATCTAGACGTCGTTCTTTCGACTGAAATGACTACCTTTACAAAACCGACTTGTAACTTATTTTTCCGACTAGAAACCTATACTTTTTTTGTTTAGATTCATAAAATAGAGTTCAATATGAAACCATAGCAATTTGATTCACTCAAAACGGATTTAAAATGAAGAAGTTATGGGTAAAACAAGATTGGATAATTTTTCTCATTTTAGCTACGTGAAAATTGGTAACAAATCTATTCCAACCATAACTTAATCAACTTGTATTATATATTATGTAATCTTGAGATACCATAGACACGTATACAATGTTTCGACCTATCATGTCGACACATCTATATATATTTCGGAACAACCATAGACACTCTATATGTGAATGTTGGAGTTAGCTATACAGGGTTGAGGTTGATTCCAAAATATATATAGTTTGAGTTGTGATCAATACTGAGATACGTATACACTGGGTCGTGGATTGATTCAAGATAATATTTATCGATTTATTTCTGTACATCTAACTGTGGACAACTAGTTGTAGGTTACTAACGAGGACAGCTGACTTAATAAACTTAAAACATCAAAATATATTAAAAGTGTTGTAAATATATTTTGAACATACTTTAATATATATGTATATATTGTTATAGGTTCGTGAATCAACAGTGGCCAAGTCTTACTGAAATGTCCCGTTCTTATTGATTAAAAACGTTCCATATTAATTGATTTCGTTGCGAGGTTTTGACCTCTATATGAGACGTTTTTCAAAGACTGCATTCATTTTTAAACAAACCATAACCTTTATTTCATCAATAAAGGTTTAAAAAGCTTTACGTAGATTATCAAATAATGATAATCTAAAATATCCTGTTTACACACGACCATTACATAATGGTTTACAATACAAATATGTTACAACAAAATAAGTTTCTTGAATGCAGTTTTTACACAATATCATACAAGCATGGACTCCAAATCTTGTCCTTATTTAAGTATGCGACAGCGGAAGCTCTTAATAATCACCTGAGAATAAACATGCTTAAAACGTCAACAAAAATGTTGGTGAGTTATAGGTTTAACCTATATATATCAAATCGTAACAATAGACCACAAGATTTCATATTTCAATACACATCCCATACATAGAGATAAAAATCATTCATATGGTGAACACCTGGTAACCGACAATAACAAGATGCATATATAAGAATATCCCCATCATTCCGGGACACCCTTCGGATATGATATAAATTTCGAAGTACTAAAGCATCCGGTACTTTGGATGGGGTTTGTTAGGCCCAATAGATCTATCTTTAGGATTCGCGTCAATTAGGGTGTCTGTTCCCTAATTCTTAGATTACCAGACTTAATAAAAAGGGGCATATTCGATTTCGATAATTCAACCATAGAATGTAGTTTCACGTACTTGTGTCTATTTTGTAAATCATTTATAAAACCTGCATGTATTCTCATCCCAAAAATATTAGATTTTAAAAGTGGGACTATAACTCACTTTCACAGATTTTTACTTCGTCAGGAAGTAAGACTTGGCCACTGGTTGATTCACGAACCTATAACAATATATACATATATATCAAAGTATGTTCAAAATATATTTACAACACTTTTACTATATTTTGATGTTTTAAGTTTATTAAGTCAGCTGTCCTCGTTAGTAACCTACAACTAGTTGTCCACAGTTAGATGTACAGAAATAAATCGATAAATATTATCTTGAATCAATCCACGACCCAGTGTATACGTATCTCAGTATTGATCACAACTCAAACTATATATATTTTGGAATCAACCTCAACCCTGTATAGCTAACTCCAACATTCACATATAGAGTGTCTATGGTTGTTCCGAAATATATATAGATGTGTCGACATGATAGGTCGAAACATTGTATACGTGTCTATGGTATCTCAAGATTACATAATATATAATACAAGTTGATTAAGTTATGGTTGGAATAGATTTGTTACCAATTTTCACGTAGCTAAAATGAGAAAAATTATCCAATCTTGTTTTACCCATAACTTCTTCATTTTAAATCCGTTTTGAGTGAATCAAATTGCTATGGTTTCATATTGAACTCTATTTTATGAATCTAAACAAAAAAAGTATAGGTTTCTAGTCGAAAAAATAAGTTACAAGTCGTTTTTTTAAAGGTAGTCATTTCAGTCGAAAGAACGACGTCTAGATGACCATTTTAGAAAACATACTTCCACTTTGAGTTTAACCATAATTTTTGGATATAGTTTCATGTTCATAATAAAAATCATTTTCTCAGAATAACAACTTTTAAATCAAAGTTTATCATAGTTTTTAATTAACTAACCCAAAACAGCCCGCGGTGTTACTACGACGGCGTAAATCCGGTTTTACGGTGTTTTTCGTGTTTCCAGGTTTTAAATCATTAAGTTAGCATATCATATAGATATAGAACATGTGTTTAGTTGATTTTAAAAGTCAAGTTAGAAGGATTAACTTTTGTTTGCGAACAAGTTTAGAATTAACTAAACTATGTTCTAGTGATTACAAGTTTAAACCTTCGAATAAGATAGCTTTATATGTATGAATCGAATGATGTTATGAACATCATTACTACCTTAAGTTCCTTGGATGAACCTACTGGAAAAGAGAAAAATGGATCTAGCTTCAATGGATCCTTGGATGGCTCAAAGTTCTTGAAGCAAAATCATGACACGAAAACAAGTTCAAGTAAGATCATCACTTGAAATAAGATTGTTATAGTTATAGAAATTGAACCAAAGTTTGAATATGATTATTACCTTGTATTAGAATGATAACCTACTGTAAGAAACAAAGATTTCTTGAGGTTGGATGATCACCTTACAAGATTGGAAGTGAGCTAGCAAACTTGAAAGTATTCTTGATTTTATGAAACTAGAACTTTTGGAATTTATGAAGAACACTTAGAACTTGAAGATAGAACTTGAGAGAGTTCAATTAGATGAAGAAAATTGAAGAATGAAAGTGTTTGTAGGTGTTTTTGGTCGTTGGTGTATGGATTAGATATAAAGGATATGTAATTTTGTTTTCATGTAAATAAGTCATGAATGATTACTCATATTTTTGTAATCTTATGAGATATTTCATGCTAGTTGCCAAATGATGGTTCCCACATGTGTTAGGTGACTCACATGGGCTGCTAAGAGCTGATCATTGGAGTGTATATACCAATAGTACATACATCTAAAAGCTGTGTATTGTACGAGTACGAATACGGGTGCATACGAGTAGAATTGTTGATGAAACTGAACGAGAATGTAATTGTAAGCATTTTTGTTAAGTAGAAGTATTTTGATAAGTGTATTGAAGTCTTTCAAAAGTGTATAAATACATATTAAAACACTACATGTATATACATTTTAACTGAGTCGTTAAGTCATCGTTAGTCGTTACATGTAAGTGTTGTTTTGAAACCTTTAGGTTAACGATCTTGTTAAATGTTGTTAACCCAATGTTTATAATATCAAAAGAGATTTTAAATTATTATATTATCATGATATTATGATGTACGAATATCTCTTAATATGATATATATACATTAAATGTCATTACAACGATAAACGTTACATATATGTCTCGTTTCAAAATCATTAAGTTAGTAGTCTTATTTTTACATATGTAGTTCATTGTTAATATAATTAATGATATGTTTACTTATCATAATATCATGTTAACTATATATATAACCATATATATGTCATCATATAGTTTTTTTACAAGTTTTAACATTCGTGAATCACCGGTCAACTTGGGTGGTCAATTGTCTATATGAAACCTATTTCAATTAATCAAGTCTTAACAAGTTTGATTGCTTAACATGTTGGAAACATTTAATCATGTAAACATCAATCTCAATTAATATATATAAACATGGAAAAGTTCGGGTCACTACAGTACCTACCCGTTAAATAAATTTCGTCCCGAAATTTTAAACTGTTGAAGGTGTTGACGAATCTTCTGGAAATAGATGTGGGTATTTCTTCTTCATCTGATCTTCACGCTCCCAGGTGAACTCAGGTCCTCTACGAGCATTCCATCGAACCTTAACAATTGGTATCTTGTTTTGCTTAAGTCTTTTAACCTCACGATCCATTATTTCGACGGGTTCTTCGATGAATTGGAGTTTTTCGTTGATTTGGATTTCATCTAACGGAATAGTGAGATCTTCTTTAGCAAAACATTTCTTCAAATTCGAGACGTGGAAAGTGTTATGTACAGCCGCGAGTTGTTGAGGTAACTCAAGTCGGTAAGCTACTGGTCCGACACGATCAATAATCTTGAATGGTCCAATATACCTTGGATTTAATTTCCCTCGTTTACCAAATCGAACAATGCCTTTCCAAGGTGAAACTTTAAGCATGACCATCTCTCCAATTTCAAATTCTATATCTTTTCTTTTAATGTCAGCGTAGCTCTTTTGTCGACTTTGGGCGGTTTTCAACCGTTGTTGAATTTGGATGATCTTCTCGGTAGTTTCTTGTATAATCTCCGGACCCGTAATCTGTCTATCCCCCACCTCACTCCAACAAATCGGAGACCTGCACTTTCTACCATAAAGTGCTTCAAACGGTGCCATCTCAATGCTTGAATGGTAGCTGTTGTTGTAGGAAAATTCTGCTAACGGTAGATGTCGATCCCAACTGTTTCCGAAATCAATAACACATGCTCGTAGCATGTCTTCAAGCGTTTGTATCGTCCTTTCGCTCTGCCCATCAGTTTGTGGATGATAGGCAGTACTCATGTCTAGACGAGTTCCTAATGCTTGCTGTAATGTCTGCCAGAATCTTGAAATAAATCTGCCATCCCTATCAGAGATAATAGAGATTGGTATTCCATGTCTGGAGACGACTTCCTTCAAATACAGTCGTGCTAACTTCTCCATCTTGTCATCTTCTCTTATTGGTAGGAAGTGTGCTGATTTGGTGAGACGATCAACTATTACCCAAATAGTATCAAAACCACTTGCAGTCCTTGGCAATTTAGTGATGAAATCCATGGTAATGTTTTCCCATTTCCATTCTGGGATTTCGGGTTGTTGAAGTAGACCTGATGGTTTCTGATGCTCAGCTTTGACCTTAGAACACGTCAAACATTCTCCTACGTATTTAGCAACATCGGCTTTCATACCCGGCCACCAAAAATGTTTCTTGAGATCCTTGTACATCTTCCCCGTTCCAGGATGTATTGAGTATCTGGTTTTATGAGCTTCTCTAAGTACCATTTCTCTCATATCTCCAAATTTTGGTACCCAAATCCTTTCAGCCCTATACCGGGTTCCGTCTTCCCGAATATTAAGATGCTTCTCCGATCCTTTGGGTATTTCATCCTTTAAATTTCCCTCTTTTAAAACTCCTTGTTGCGCCTCCTTTATTTGAGTAGTAATGTTATTATGAATCATTATATTCATAGATTTTACTCGAATGGGTTCTCTATCCTTCCTGCTCAAGGCATCGGCTACCACATTTGCCTTCCCCGGGTGGTAACGAATCTCAAAATCGTAATCATTCAATAATTCAATCCACCTACGCTGCCTCATATTCAGTTGTTTCTGATTAAATATGTGTTGAAGACTTTTGTGGTCGGTATATATAATACTTTTGACCCCATATAAGTAGTGCCTCCAAGTCTTTAATGCAAAAACAACCGCGCCTAATTCCAAATCATGTGTCGTATAATTTTGTTCGTGAATCTTCAATTGTCTAGACGCATAAGCAATCACCTTCGTTCGTTGCATTAATACACAACCGAGACCTTGCTTTGATGCGTCACAATAAATCACAAAATCATCATTCCCTTCAGGCAATGACAATATAGGTGCCGTAGTTAGCTTTTTCTTCAATAACTGAAACGCTTTCTCTTGTTCATCATTCCATTCAAATTTCTTCCCTTTATGCGTTAATGCAGTCAAGGGTTTTGCTATTCTGGAAAAGTCTTGGATGAACCTTCTGTAGTAACCAGCTAGTCCTAAAAACTGGCGTATGTGTTTCGGAGTTTTCGGGGTTTCCCACTTTTCAACAGTTTCTATCTTTGCCGGATCCACCTTAATACCTTCTTTGTTCACTATGTGACCGAGGAATTGAACTTCTTCCAACCAAAATGCACACTTTGAAAACTTAGCGTACAATTCTTCCTTCCTCAATACTTCTAACACCTTTCTCAAATGTTCACCGTGTTCTTGGTCATTCTTTGAGTAAATAAGTATGTCATCAATGAAAACAATGACAAACTTGTCAAGGTATGGTCCACACACTCGGTTCATAAGGTCCATGAACACAGCTGGTGCATTAGTTAAACCAAACGGCATGACCATAAACTCGTAATGACCGTAACGTGTTCTGAAAGCAGTCTTTGGAATATCATCTTCTTTCACCCGCATTTGATGATACCCGGAACGTAAGTCAGTCTTTGAATAAACAGACGAGCCTTGTAGTTGATCAAATAAGTCGTCGATTCTCGGTAGTGGGTAGCGGTTCTTGATGGTAAGTTTGTTCAACTCTCGGTAGTCGATACACAACCTGAATGTACCATCTTTCTTCTTGACAAACAAAACAGGAGCTCCCCACGGTGATGTGCTTGGTCGAATGAAACCACGCTCTAAAAGTTCTTGTAATTGGCTTTGCAGTTCTTTCATCTCGCTGGGTGCGAGTCTGTAAGGAGCACGAGCTATTGGTGCAGCTCCTGGTACAAGATCTATTTGAAATTCAACGGATCGATGTGGGGGTAATCCCGGTAATTCTTTCGGAAATACATCGGGAAATTCTTTTGCAATGGGAACATCATTGATGCTCTTTTCTTCAGTTTGTACTTTCTCGACGTGTGCTAGAACAGCATAGCAACCTTTTCTTATTAGTTTTTGTGCCTTCAAATTACTAATAAGATGTAGCTTCGTGTTGCCCTTTTCTCCGTACACCATTAAGGGTTTTCCTTTTTCTCGTATAATGCGAATTGCATTTTTGTAACAAACGATCTCCGCTTTCACTTCTTTCAACCAGTCCATACCGATTATCACATCAAAACTCCCTAACTCTACTGGTATCAAATCAATCTTAAATGTTTCGCTAACCAGTTTAATTTCTCGATTCCGACATATATTATCTGCTGAAATTAATTTACCATTTGCTAATTCGAGTAAAAATTTACTATCCAAAGGCGTCAATGGACAACTTAATTTAGCACAAAAATCTCTACTCATATAGCTTCTATCCGCACCCGAATCAAATAAAACGTAAGCAGATTTATTGTCAATAAGAAACGTACCCGTAACAAGCTCCGGGTCTTCCTGTGCCTCTACCGCATTAATATTGAAAACTCTTCCACGGCCTTGTCCATTCGTGTTCTCCTGGTTCGGGCAATTTCTAATAATGTGGCCTGGTTTTCCACATTTATAACAAACTACATTGGCATAACTTGCTCCGACACTACTTGCTCCGCCATTACTCGTTCCGACACCATTTGTTCCTTTCGTTCTATTAACCCCTGGTCCGTAGACCTCACACTTCGCCGCGCTATGACCATTTCTTTTACACTTGTTGCAAAATTTGGTGCAGAACCCCGAGTGATTCTTTTCACACCTTTGGCATAGTTGCTTCTGATTGTTGTTGTTGTTGCGGTTATTATTGTTGTTGGGATGATTGTTGTAGTTGCTGTTGTTGTTGTTGTTGTTGTTGTTGGGCCGTTTGTTGTAGTTGCGATTGATGTTGCGATTGTTGGGATAATTGTTGCGATTATTGTTGTAATTGCTGTTGTTGTTGTATTGGTGATTCTTATCACCGTTTTCCTCCCACTTTCTTTTGACTTGCTTCACATTGGCCTCTTCAGCAGTCTGTTCTTTAATTCTTTCTTCAATCTGGTTCACTAGTTTGTGAGCCATTCTACATGCCTGTTGTATGGAGGCGGGCTCGTGTGAACTTATATCTTCTTGGATTCGTTCCGGTAATCCTTTCACAAACGCGTCGATCTTCTCTTCCTCATCTTCGAATGCTCCCGGACACAATAGGCACAATTCTGTGAATCGTCTTTCGTACGTGGTAATATCAAATCCTTGGGTTCGTAACCCTCTAAGTTCTGTCTTGAGCTTATTGACCTCGGTTCTGGGACGGTACTTCTCGTTCATCAAGTGCTTGAATGCTGACCACGGTAGTGCGTACGCATCATCTTGTCCCACTTGCTCTAGATAGGTATTCCACCATGTTAATGCAGAACCTGTGAAGGTATGCGTAGCGTACTTCACTTTGTCCTCTTCAGTACACTTACTTATGGCAAACACCGATTCAACCTTCTCGGTCCACCGTTTCAATCCGATCGGTCCTTCGGTTCCATCAAATTCCAAAGGTTTGCAGGCAGTGAATTCTTTGTAGGTGCATCCTACACGATTTCCTGTACTGCTAGATCCAAGGTTATTGTTGGTATGTAGCGCAGCCTGTACTGCGGCTATGTTTGAAGCTAGAAAAGTACGGAATTCCTCTTCATTCATATTCACGGTGTGTCGAGTAGTCGGTGCCATTTCCTTCAAAATAGTTAAATGGAACAAGTTAATCATACAGAATATTAAGAGTAGTTAATAGTATTTCGTAGCATAATATGAACTCATTTATAAAAGCTTTTTCTTCATATTAGCATTTTATAAGTTTAAATTCGGGTAGTACCTACCCGTTAAGTTCATACTTAGTAGCTAATATACAATTCAACTACTACAATTCTATATGAAAAACTGATTATAATAATATTTCGCGTTCAAACTTTTATACAAAATTTTACAAACTTACAATACCGCTTATTTTACATAAAGCATGAAATATAGCACACAATAACTTTGATACAAGATAGTTGTGAAGACAATTCTAGCTAGTACACAAGTCGTTCAGCAAAGGCAATAAAGACACGTAATTCATACGTCCAGAAACAAGTCATGCATTCTGGTTTTACTAGGACTACTTCCCATCCTTGGTCTTGTGCAACATAACCGTTATGGCCGTTGATAAGACAGCGTGTTGTAACGTCATCAAAGGGACGAGGGTTACGTAATGTCCAACAGTCCCGTAATAATCTAAAAACCTCATTTCTTACCGCAATTACCGACTCCGTCACTTGTGGAAACGTTTTGTTTAATAGTTGTAGCCCGATGTTCTTGTTCTCACTTTGGTGAGAAGCGAACATTACTAATCCGTAAGCATAACATGCTTCTTTATGTTGCATGTTAGCCGCTTTTTCTAAATCACGAAGTCCAATATTCGGATATATTGAGTCAAAATAATTTCTTAACCCGTTGCGTAAAATAGCATTTGGGTTCCCCGCAATATATGCGTCAAAGTAAACACATCGTAACTTATGGGTTTCCCAATGTGATATCCCCCATCTTTCAAACGAAAGTCTCTTATAAACCAAGACATTCTTGGAACGTTCTTCGAATGTCTTACAAACTGATCTCGCCTTAAATAGTTGTGCCGAAGAATTCTGGCCGACTCTAGACAAGATTTCATCAATCATGTCTCCGGGTAGGTCTCTTAAAATATTGGGTTGTCTATCCATTTTGTGTTTTTAAACTGTAACATAGACAAGAGTTAGATTCATAAAAAAAATACTTATTAATACAAGCAATTTTTACATATATCATAAAGCATAAGAACACTATATTCCATATATTACACCACACGAATACAACTATCTTATTCCGACTCGCTCGTTTCTTCTTCTTCGGTTTTGGTTCGTTTTGCCAAGTTTCTAGGGATATATGATGTTCCCCTAATACGAGCCGTCGTTGTCCACATTGGTTTAGAAAAACCTGGTGGTTTAGAGGTTCCCGGGTCATTGTTACAACTTAAGGACTTCGGGGGTTGACGATACATATAAAGTTCATCGGGGTTGGAATTAGATTTCTCTATTTTTATGCCCTTTCCCTTATTATTTTCTTTTGCCTTTTTAAATTCAGTTGGGGTAATTTCTATAACATCATCGGAATTCTCGTCGGAATCCGATTCATCGGAGAATTGGTAATCCTCCCAATATTTTGCTTCCTTGGCGGAAACACCATTGACCATAATTAACTTTGGTCGGTTGGTTGAGGATTTTCTTTTACTTAACCGTTTTATTATTTCCCCCACCGGTTCTATTTCTTCATCCGGTTCCGATTCTTCTTCCGGTTCCGATTCTTCTTCCGGTTCCGACTCTTCTTCCGGTTCCTCTTCGGGAACTTGTGAATCAGTCCACAAATCATTCCAATTTACATTTGACTCTTCATTATTATTAGGTGAGTCAATGGGACTTGTTCTAGAGGTAGACATCTATCACATAATATCAAACACGTTAAGAGATTAATATATCACATAATATTCATATGTTAAAAATATATAGTTTCCAACAAAAATGTTAAGCAATCATTTTTAAAGAAAACACGGTCGAAGTCCAGAGTCACTAATGCATCCTAACAAACTCGATAAGACACACTAATGCAAATTTTCTGGTTCTCTAAGACCAACGCTCGGATACCAACTGAAATGTCCCGTTCTTATTGATTAAAAACGTTCCATATTAATTGATTTCGTTGCGAGGTTTTGACCTCTATATGAGACGTTTTTCAAAGACTGCATTCATTTTTAAACAAACCATAACCTTTATTTCATCAATAAAGGTTTAAAAAGCTTTACGTAGATTATCAAATAATGATAATCTAAAATATCATGTTTACACACGACCATTACATAATGGTTTACAATACAAATATGTTACAACAAAATAAGTTTCTTGAATGCAGTTTTTACACAATATCATACAAGCATGGACTCCAAATCTTGTCCTTATTTAAGTATGCGACAGCGGAAGCTCTTAATAATCACCTGAGAATAAACATGCTTAAAACGTCAACAAAAATGTTGGTGAGTTATAGGTTTAACCTATATATATCAAATCGTAACAATAGACCACAAGATTTCATATTTCAATACACATCCCATACATAGAGATAAAAATCATTCATATGGTGAACACCTGGTAACCGACAATAACAAGATGCATATATAAGAATATCTCCATCATTCCGGGACACCCTTCGGATATGATATAAATTTCGAAGTACTAAAGCATCCGGTACTTTGGATGGGGTTTGTTAGGCCCAATAGATCTATCTTTAGGATTCGCGTCAATTAGGGTGTCTGTTCCCTAATTCTTAGATTACCAGACTTAATAAAAAGGGGCATATTCGATTTCGATAATTCAACCATAGAATGTAGTTTCACGTACTTGTGTCTATTTTGTAAATCATTTATAAAACCTGCATGTATTCTCATCCCAAAAATATTAGATTTTAAAAGTGGGACTATAACTCACTTTCACAGATTTTTACTTCGTCGGGAAGTAAGACTTGGCCACTGGTTGATTCACGAACCTATAACAATATATACATATATATCAAAGTATGTTCAAAATATATTTACAACACTTTTACTATATTTTGATGTTTTAAGTTTATTAAGTCAGCTGTCCTCGTTAGTAACCTACAACTAGTTGTCCACAGTTAGATGTACAGAAATAAATCGATAAATATTATCTTGAATCAATCCACGACCCAGTGTATACGTATCTCAGTATTGATCACAACTCAAACTATATATATTTTGGAATCAACCTCAACCCTGTATAGCTAACTCCAACATTCACATATAGAGTGTCTATGGTTGTTCCGAAATATATATAGATGTGTCGACATGATAGGTCGAAACATTGTATACGTGTCTATGGTATCTCAAGATTACATAATATATAATACAAGTTGATTAAGTTATGGTTGGAATAGATTTGTTACCAATTTTCACGTAGCTAAAATGAGAAAAATTATCCAATCTTGTTTTACCCATAACTTCTTCATTTTAAATCCGTTTTGAGTGAATCAAATTGCTATGGTTTCATATTGAACTCTATTTTATGAATCTAAACAAAAAAAGTATAGGTTTCTAGTCGAAAAAATAAGTTACAAGTCGTTTTTTTAAAGGTAGTCATTTCAGTCGAAAGAACGACGTCTAGATGACCATTTTAGAAAACATACTTCCACTTTGAGTTTAACCATAATTTTTGGATATAGTTTCATGTTCATAATAAAAATCATTTTCTCAGAATAACAACTTTTAAATCAAAGTTTATCATAGTTTTTAATTAACTAACCCAAAACAGCCCGCGGTGTTACTACGACGGCGTAAATCCGGTTTTACGGTGTTTTTCGTGTTTCCAGGTTTTAAATCATTAAGTTAGCATATCATATAGATATAGAACATGTGTTTAGTTGATTTTAAAAGTCAAGTTAGAAGGATTAACTTTTGTTTGCGAACAAGTTTAGAATTAACTAAACTATGTTCTAGTGATTACAAGTTTAAACCTTCGAATAAGATAGCTTTATATGTATGAATCGAATGATGTTATGAACATCATTACTACCTTAAGTTCCTTGGATGAACCTACTGGAAAAGAGAAAAATGGATCTAGCTTCAATGGATCCTTGGATGGCTCAAAGTTCTTGAAGCAAAATCATGACACGAAAACAAGTTCAAGTAAGATCATCACTTGAAATAAGATTGTTATAGTTATAGAAATTGAACCAAAGTTTGAATATGATTATTACCTTGTATTAGAATGATAACCTACTGTAAGAAACAAAGATTTCTTGAGGTTGGATGATCACCTTACAAGATTGGAAGTGAGCTAGCAAACTTGAAAGTATTCTTGATTTTATGAAACTAGAACTTTTGGAATTTATGAAGAACACTTAGAACTTGAAGATAGAACTTGAGAGAGTTCAATTAGATGAAGAAAATTGAAGAATGAAAGTGTTTGTAGGTGTTTTTGGTCGTTGGTGTATGGATTAGATATAAAGGATATGTAATTTTGTTTTCATGTAAATAAGTCATGAATGATTACTCATATTTTTGTAATCTTATGAGATATTTCATGCTAGTTGCCAAATGATGGTTCCCACATGTGTTAGGTGACTCACATGGGCTGCTAAGAGCTGATCATTGGAGTGTATATACCAATAGTACATACATCTAAAAGCTGTGTATTGTACGAGTACGAATACGGGTGCATACGAGTAGAATTGTTGATGAAACTGAACGAGAATGTAATTGTAAGCATTTTTGTTAAGTAGAAGTATTTTGATAAGTGTATTGAAGTCTTTCAAAAGTGTATAAATACATATTAAAACACTACATGTATATACATTTTAACTGAGTCGTTAAGTCATCGTTAGTCGTTACATGTAAGTGTTGTTTTGAAACCTTTAGGTTAACGATCTTGTTAAATGTTGTTAACCCAATGTTTATAATATCAAAAGAGATTTTAAATTATTATATTATCATGATATTATGATGTACGAATATCTCTTAATATGATATATATACATTAAATGTCATTACAACGATAAACGTTACATATATGTCTCGTTTCAAAATCATTAAGTTAGTAGTCTTATTTTTACATATGTAGTTCATTGTTAATATAATTAATGATATGTTTACTTATCATAATATCATGTTAACTATATATATAACCATATATATGTCATCATATAGTTTTTTTACAAGTTTTAACATTCGTGAATCACCGGTCAACTTGGGTGGTCAATTGTCTATATGAAACCTATTTCAATTAATCAAGTCTTAACAAGTTTGATTGCTTAACATGTTGGAAACATTTAATCATGTAAACATCAATCTCAATTAATATATATAAACATGGAAAAGTTCGGGTCACTACACTTACTTCCCGACGAAGTAAAAATCTGTGAAAGTGAGTTATAGTCCCACTTTTAAAATCTAATATTTTTGGGATGAGAATACATGCAGGTTTTATAAATGATTTACAAAATTGACACAAGTACGTGAAACTACATTCTATGGTTGAATTATCGAAATCGAATATGCCCCTTTTTATTAAGTCTGGTAATCTAAGAATTAGGGAACAGACACCCTAATTGACGCGAATCCTAAAGATAGATCTATTGGGCCTAACAAACCCCATCCAAAGTACCGGATGCTTTAGTACTTCGAAATTTATATCATATCCGAAGGGTGTCCCGGAATGATGGGGATATTCTTATATATGCATCTTGTTATTGTCGGTTACCAGGTGTTCACCATATGAATGATTTTTATCTCTATGTATGGGATGTGTATTGAAATATGAAATCTTGTGGTCTATTGTTACGATTTGATATATATAGGTTAAACCTATAACTCACCAACATTTTTGTTGACGTTTTAAGCATGTTTATTCTCAGGTGATTATTAAGAGCTTCCGCTGTCGCATACTTAAATAAGGACAAGATTTGGAGTCCATGCTTGTATAATATTGTGTAAAAACTGCATTCAAGAAACTTATTTTGTTGTAACATATTTGTATTGTAAACCATTATGTAATGGTCGTGTGTAAACAGGATATTTTAGATTATCATTATTTGATAATCTACGTAAAGCTTTTTAAACCTTTATTGATGAAATAAAGGTTATGGTTTGTTTAAAAATGAATGCAGTCTTTGAAAAACGTCTCATATAGAGGTCAAAACCTCGCAACGAAATCAATTAATATGGAACGTTTTTAATCAATAAGAACGGGACATTTCAGTTGGTATCCGAGCGTTGGTCTTAGAGAACCAGAAAATTTGCATTAGTGTGTCTTATCGAGTTTGTTAGGATGCATTAGTGAGTCTGGACTTCGACCGTGTTTTCTTTAAAAATGATTGCTTAACATTTTTGTTGGAAACTATATATTTTTAACATATGAATATTATGTGATATATTAATCTCTTAACGTGTTTGATATTATGTGATAGATGTCTACCTCTAGAACAAGTCCCATTGACTCACCTAATAATAATGAAGAGTCAAATGTAAATTGGAATGATTTGTGGACTGATTCACAAGTTCCCGAAGAGGAACCGGAAGAAGAGTCGGAACCGGAAGAAGAATCGGAACCGGAAGAAGAATCGGAACCGGATGAAGAAATAGAACCGGTGGGGGAAATAATAAAACGGTTAAGTAAAAGAAAATCCTCAACCAACCGACCAAAGTTAATTATGGTCAATGGTGTTTCCGCCAAGGAAGCAAAATATTGGGAGGATTACCAATTCTCCGATGAATCGGATTCCGACGAGAATTCCGATGATGTTATAGAAATTACCCCAACTGAATTTAAAAAGGCAAAAGAAAATAATAAGGGAAAGGGCATAAAAATAGAGAAATCTAATTCCAACCCCGATGAACTTTATATGTATCGTCAACCCCCGAAGTCCTTAAGTTGTAACAATGACCCGGGAACCTCTAAACCACCAGGTTTTTCTAAACCAATGTGGACAACGACGGCTCGTATTAGGGGAACATCATATATCCCTAGAAACTTGGCAAAACGAACCAAAACCGAAGAAGAAGAAACGAGCGAGTCGGAATAAGATAGTTGTATTCGTGTGGTGTAATATATGTAATATAGTGTTCTTATGCTTTATGATATATGTAAAAATTGCTTGTATTAATAAGTATTTTTTTTATGAATCTAACTCTTGTCTATTTTACAGTTTAAAAACACAAAATGGATAGACAACCCAATATTTTAAGAGACCTACCCGGAGACATGATTGATGAAATTTTGTCTAGAGTCGGCCAGAATTCTTCGGCACAACTATTTAAGGCGAGATCAGTTTGTAAGACATTCGAAGAACGTTCCAAGAATGTCTTGGTTTATAAGAGACTTTCGTTTGAAAGATGGGGGATATCACATTGGGAAACCCATAAGTTACGATGTGTTTACTTTGACGCATATATTGCGGGGAACCCAAATGCTATTTTACGCAACGGGTTAAGAAATTATTTTGACTCAATATATCCGAATATTGGACTTCGTGATTTAGAAAAAGCGGCTAACATGCAACATAAAGAAGCATGTTATGCTTACGGATTAGTAATGTTCGCTTCTCACCAAAGTGAGAACAAGAACATCGGGCTACAACTATTAAACAAAACGTTTCCACAAGTGACGGAGTCGGTAATTGGAGTAAGAAATGAGGTTTTTAGATTATTACGGGACTGTTGGACATTACGTAACCCTCGTCCCTTTGATGACATTACAACACGCTGTCTTATCAACGGCCATAACGGTTATGTTGCACAAGACCAAGGATGGGAAGTAGTCCTAGTAAAACCAGAATGCATGACTTGTTTCTGGACGTATGAATTACGTGTCTTTATTGCCTTTGCTGAACGACTTGTGTACTAGCTAGAATTGTCTTCACAACTATCTTGTATCAAAGTTATTGTGTGCTATATTTCATGCTTTATGTAAAATAAGCGGTATTGTAAGTTTGTAAAATATTGTATAAAAGTTTGAACGCGAAATATTATTATAATCAGTTTTTCATATAGAATTGTAGTAGTTGAATTGTATATTAGCTACTAAGTATGAACTTAACGGGTAGGTACTACCCGAATTTAAACTTATAAAACGCTAATATGAAGAAAAAGCTTTTATAAATGAGTTCATATTATGCTACGAAATACTATTAACTACTCTTAATATTCTGTATGATTAACTTGTTCCATTTAACTATTTTGAAGGAAATGGCACCGACTACTCGACACACCGTGAATATGAATGAAGAGGAATTCCGTACTTTTCTAGCTTCAAACATAGCCGCAGTACAGGCTGCGCTACATACCAACAATAACCTTGGATCTAGCAGTACAGGAAATCGTGTAGGATGCACCTACAAAGAATTCACTGCCTGCAAACCTTTGGAATTTGATGGAACCGAAGGACCGATCGGATTGAAACGGTGGACCGAGAAGGTTGAATCGGTGTTTGCCATAAGTAAGTGTACTGAAGAGGACAAAGTGAAGTACGCTACGCATACCTTCACAGGTTCTGCGTTAACATGGTGGAATACCTATCTAGAGCAAGTGGGACAAGATGATGCGTACGCACTACCGTGGTCAGCATTCAAGCACTTGATGAACGAGAAGTACCGTCCCAGAACCGAGGTCAATAAGCTCAAGACAGAACTTAGAGGGTTACGAACCCAAGGATTTGATATTACCACGTACGAAAGACGATTCACAGAATTGTGCCTATTGTGTCCGGGAGCATTCGAAGATGAGGAAGAGAAGATCGACGCGTTTGTGAAAGGATTACCGGAAAGAATCCAAGAAGATATAAGTTCACACGAGCCCGCCTCCATACAACAGGCATGTAGAATGGCTCACAAACTAGTGAACCAGATTGAAGAAAGAATTAAAGAACAGACTGCTGAAGAGGCCAATGTGAAGCAAGTCAAAAGAAAGTGGGAGGAAAACGGTGATAAGAATCACCAATACAGCAACAACAGCAATTACAACAATAATCGCAACAATTATCCCAACAATCGCAACATCAATCGCAACTACAACAAACGGCCCAACAACAACAACAACAACAACAGCAACTACAACAATCATCCCAACAACAATAATAACCGCAACAACAACAACAATCAGAAGCAGCTATGCCAAAGGTGTGAAAAGAATCACTCGGGGTTCTGCACCAAATTTTGCAACAAGTGTAAAAGAAATGGTCATAGCGCGGCGAAGTGTGAGGTCTACGGACCAGGGGTTAATAGAACGAAAGGAACAAATGGTGTCGGAACGAGTAATGGCGGAGCAAGTAGTGTCGGAGCAAGTTATGCCAATGTAGTTTGTTATAAATGTGGAAAACCAGGCCACATTATTAGAAATTGCCCGAACCAGGAGAACACGAATGGACAAGGCCGTGGAAGAGTTTTCAATATTAATGCGGTAGAGGCACAGGAAGACCCGGAGCTTGTTACGGGTACGTTTCTTATTGACAATAAATCTGCTTACGTTTTATTTGATTCGGGTGCGGATAGAAGCTATATGAGTAGAGATTTTTGTGCTAAATTAAGTTGTCCATTGACGCCTTTGGATAGTAAATTTTTACTCGAATTAGCAAATGGTAAATTAATTTCAGCAGATAATATATGTCGGAATCGAGAAATTAAACTGGTTAGCGAAACATTTAAGATTGATTTGATACCAGTAGAGTTAGGGAGTTTTGATGTGATAATCGGTATGGACTGGTTGAAAGAAGTGAAAGCGGAGATCGTTTGTTACAAAAATGCAATTCGCATTATACGAGAAAAAGGAAAACCCTTAATGGTGTACGGAGAAAAGGGCAACACGAAGCTACATCTTATTAGTAATTTGAAGGCACAAAAACTAATAAGAAAAGGTTGCTATGCTGTTCTAGCACACGTCGAGAAAGTACAAACTGAAGAAAAGAGCATCAATGATGTTCCCATTGCAAAAGAATTTCCCGATGTATTTCCGAAAGAATTACCGGGATTACCCCCACATCGATCCGTTGAATTTCAAATAGATCTTGTACCAGGAGCTGCACCAATAGCTCGTGCTCCTTACAGACTCGCACCCAGCGAGATGAAAGAACTGCAAAGCCAATTACAAGAACTTTTAGAGCGTGGTTTCATTCGACCAAGCACATCACCGTGGGGAGCTCCTGTTTTGTTTGTCAAGAAGAAAGATGGTACATTCAGGTTGTGTATCGACTACCGAGAGTTGAACAAACTTACCATCAAGAACCGCTACCCACTACCGAGAATCGACGACTTATTTGATCAACTACAAGGCTCGTCTGTTTATTCAAAGATTGACTTACGTTCCGGGTATCATCAAATGCGGGTGAAAGAAGATGATATTCCAAAGACTGCTTTCAGAACACGTTACGGTCATTACGAGTTTATGGTCATGCCGTTTGGTTTAACTAATGCACCAGCTGTGTTCATGGACCTTATGAACCGAGTGTGTGGACCATACCTTGACAAGTTTGTCATTGTTTTCATTGATGACATACTTATTTACTCAAAGAATGACCAAGAACACGGTGAACATTTGAGAAAGGTGTTAGAAGTATTGAGGAAGGAAGAATTGTACGCTAAGTTTTCAAAGTGTGCATTTTGGTTGGAAGAAGTTCAATTCCTCGGTCACATAGTGAACAAAGAAGGTATTAAGGTGGATCCGGCAAAGATAGAAACTGTTGAAAAGTGGGAAACCCCGAAAACTCCGAAACACATACGCCAGTTTTTAGGACTAGCTGGTTACTACAGAAGGTTCATCCAAGACTTTTCCAGAATAGCAAAACCCTTGACTGCATTAACGCATAAAGGGAAGAAATTTGAATGGAATGATGAACAAGAGAAAGCGTTTCAGTTATTGAAGAAAAAGCTAACTACGGCACCTATATTGTCATTGCCTGAAGGGAATGATGATTTTGTGATTTATTGTGATGCATCAAAGCAAGGTCTCGGTTGTGTATTAATGCAACGAACGAAGGTGATTGCTTATGCGTCTAGACAATTGAAGATTCACGAACAAAATTATACGACGCATGATTTGGAATTAGGCGCGGTTGTTTTTGCATTAAAGACTTGGAGGCACTACTTATATGGGGTCAAAAGTATTATATATACCGACCACAAAAGTCTTCAACACATATTTAATCAGAAACAACTGAATATGAGGCAGCGTAGGTGGATTGAATTATTGAATGATTACGACTTTGAGATTCGTTACCACCCGGGGAAGGCAAATGTGGTAGCCGATGCCTTGAGCAGGAAGGACAGAGAACCCATTCGAGTAAAATCTATGAATATGATGATTCATAATAACATTACTACTCAAATAAAGGAGGCGCAACAAGGAGTTTTAAAAGAGGGAAATTTAAAGGATGAAATACCCAAAGGATCGGAGAAGCATCTTAATATTCGGGAAGACGGAACCCGGTATAGGGCTGAAAGGATTTGGGTACCAAAATTTGGAGATATGAGAGAAATGGTACTTAGAGAAGCTCATAAAACCAGATACTCAATACATCCTGGAACGGGGAAGATGTACAAGGATCTCAAGAAACATTTTTGGTGGCCGGGTATGAAAGCCGATGTTGCTAAATACGTAGGAGAATGTTTGACGTGTTCTAAGGTCAAAGCTGAGCATCAGAAACCATCAGGTCTACTTCAACAACCCGAAATCCCGGAATGGAAATGGGAAAACATTACCATGGATTTCATCACTAAATTGCCAAGGACTGCAAGTGGTTTTGATACTATTTGGGTAATAGTTGATCGTCTCACCAAATCAGCACATTTCCTACCAATAAGAGAAGATGACAAGATGGAGAAGTTAGCACGACTGTATTTGAAGGAAGTCGTCTCTAGACATGGAATACCAATCTCTATTATCTCTGATAGGGATGGCAGATTTATTTCAAGATTCTGGCAGACATTACAGCAAGCATTAGGAACTCGTCTAGACATGAGTACTGCCTATCATCCACAAACTGATGGGCAGAGCGAAAGGACGATACAAACGCTTGAAGACATGCTACGAGCATGTGTTATTGATTTCGGAAACAGTTGGGATCGACATCTACCGTTAGCAGAATTTTCCTACAACAACAGCTACCATTCAAGCATTGAGATGGCGCCGTTTGAAGCACTTTATGGTAGAAAGTGCAGGTCTCCGATTTGTTGGAGTGAGGTGGGGGATAGACAGATTACGGGTCCGGAGATTATACAAGAAACTACCGAGAAGATCATCCAAATTCAACAACGGTTGAAAACCGCCCAAAGTCGACAAAAGAGCTACGCTGACATTAAAAGAAAAGATATAGAATTTGAAATTGGAGAGATGGTCATGCTTAAAGTTTCACCTTGGAAAGGCGTTGTTCGATTTGGTAAACGAGGGAAATTAAATCCAAGGTATATTGGACCATTCAAGATTATTGATCGTGTCGGACCAGTAGCTTACCGACTTGAGTTACCTCAACAACTCGCGGCTGTACATAACACTTTCCACGTCTCGAATTTGAAGAAATGTTTTGCTAAAGAAGATCTCACTATTCCGTTAGATGAAATCCAAATCAACGAAAAACTCCAATTCATCGAAGAACCCGTCGAAATAATGGATCGTGAGGTTAAAAGACTTAAGCAAAACAAGATACCAATTGTTAAGGTTCGATGGAATGCTCGTAGAGGACCCGAGTTCACCTGGGAGCGTGAAGATCAGATGAAGAAGAAATACCCGCATCTATTTCCAGAAGATTCGTCAACACCTTCAACAGCTTAAAATTTCGGGACGAAATTTATTTAACGGGTAGGTACTGTAGTGACCCGAACTTTTCCATGTTTATATATATTAATTGAGATTGATATTTACATGATTAAATGTTTCCAACATGTTAAGCAATCAAACTTGTTAAGACTTGATTAATTGAAATATGTTTCATATAGACAATTGACCACCCAAGTTGATCGGTGATTCACGAACGTTAAAACTTGTAAAAACTATATGATGACATATATATGGATATATATATATAGTTAACATGATACTATGATAAGAAAACATATCATAAAGTATATTAACAATGAACTACATATGTAAAAACAAGACTACTAACTTAATGATTTTTAAACGAGACATATATGTAACGATTATCGTTGTAAAGACATTTAATGTATATATATCATATTAAGAGATATTCATACATGATAATATCATGATAATATAATAATTTAAAATCTCATTTGATATTATAAACATTGGGTTAACAACATTTAACAAGATCGTTAACCTAAAGGTTTCAAAACAACACTTACATGTAACGACTAACGATGACTTAACGACTCAGTTAAAATGTATATACATGTAGTGTTTTAATATGTATTTATACACTTTTGAAAGACTTCAATACACTTATCAAAATACTTCTACTTAACAAAAATGCTTACAATTACATTCTCGTTCAGTTTCATCAACAATTCTACTCGTATGCACCCGTATTCGTACTCGTACAATACACAGCTTTTAGATGTATGTACTATTGGTATATACACTCCAATGATCAGCTCTTAGCAGCCCATGTGAGTCACCTAACACATGTGGGAACCATCATTTGGCAACTAGCATGAAATATCTCATAAGATTACAAAAATATGAGTAATCATTCATGACTTATTTACATGAAAACAAAATTACATATCCTTTATATCTAATCCATACACCAACGACCAAAAACACCTACAAACACTTTCATTCTTCAATTTTCTTCATCTAATTGAACTCTCTCAAGTTCTATCTTCAAGTTCTAAGTGTTCTTCATAAATTCCAAAAGTTCTAGTTTCATAAAATCAAGAATACTTTCAAGTTTGCTAGCTCACTTCCAATCTTGTAAGGTGATCATCCAACCTCAAGAAATCTTTGTTTCTTACAGTAGGTTATCATTCTAATACAAGGTAATAATCATATTCAAACTTTGGTTCAATTTCTATAACTATAACAATCTTATTTCAAGTGATGATCTTACTTGAACTTGTTTTCGTGTCATGATTTTGCTTCAAGAACTTTGAGCCATCCAAGGATCCATTGAAGCTAGATCCATTTTTCTCTTTTCCAGTAGGTTCATCCAAGGAACTTAAGGTAGTAATGATGTTCATAACATCATTCGATTCATACATATAAAGCTATCTTATTCGAAGGTTTAAACTTGTAATCACTAGAACATAGTTTAGTTAATTCTAAACTTGTTCGCAAACAAAAGTTAATCCTTCTAACTTGACTTTTAAAATCAACTAAACACATGTTCTATATCTATATGATATGCTAACTTAATGATTTAAAACCTGGAAACACGAAAAACACCGTAAAACCGGATTTACGCCGTCGTAGTAACACCGCGGGCTGTTTTGGGTTAGTTAATTAAAAACTATGATAAACTTTGATTTAAAAGTTGTTATTCTGAGAAAATGATTTTTATTATGAACATGAAACTATATCCAAAAATTATGGTTAAACTCAAAGTGGAAGTATGTTTTCTAAAATGGTCATCTAGACGTCGTTCTTTCGACTGAAATGACTACCTTTACAAAACCGACTTGTAACTTATTTTTCCGACTAGAAACCTATACTTTTTTTGTTTAGATTCATAAAATAGAGTTCAATATGAAACCATAGCAATTTGATTCACTCAAAACGGATTTAAAATGAAGAAGTTATGGGTAAAACAAGATTGGATAATTTTTCTCATTTTAGCTACGTGAAAATTGGTAACAAATCTATTCCAACCATAACTTAATCAACTTGTATTATATATTATGTAATCTTGAGATACCATAGACACGTATACAATGTTTCGACCTATCATGTCGACACATCTATATATATTTCGGAACAACCATAGACACTCTATATGTGAATGTTGGAGTTAGCTATACAGGGTTGAGGTTGATTCCAAAATATATATAGTTTGAGTTGTGATCAATACTGAGATACGTATACACTGGGTCGTGGATTGATTCAAGATAATATTTATCGATTTATTTCTGTACATCTAACTGTGGACAACTAGTTGTAGGTTACTAACGAGGACAGCTGACTTAATAAACTTAAAACATCAAAATATATTAAAAGTGTTGTAAATATATTTTGAACATACTTTAATATATATGTATATATTGTTATAGGTTCGTGAATCAACAGTGGCCAAGTCTTACTTCCCGACGAAGTAAAAATCTGTGAAAGTGAGTTATAGTCCCACTTTTAAAATCTAATATTTTTGGGATGAGAATACATGCAGGTTTTATAAATGATTTACAAAATAGACACAAGTACGTGAAACTACATTCTATGGTTGAATTATCGAAATCGAATATGCCCCTTTTTATTAAGTCTGGTAATCTAAGAATTAGGGAACAGACACCCTAATTGACGCGAATCCTAAAGATAGATCTATTGGGCCTAACAAACCCCATCCAAAGTACCGGATGCTTTAGTACTTCGAAATTTATATCATATCCGAAGGGTGTCCCGGAATGATGGGGATATTCTTATATATGCATCTTGTTATTGTCGGTTACCAGGTGTTCACCATATGAATGATTTTTATCTCTATGTATGGGATGTGTATTGAAATATGAAATCTTGTGGTCTATTGTTACGATTTGATATATATAGGTTAAACCTATAACTCACCAACATTTTTGTTGACGTTTTAAGCATGTTTATTCTCAGGTGATTATTAAGAGCTTCCGCTGTCGCATACTTAAATAAGGACAAGATTTGGAGTCCATGCTTGTATAATATTGTGTAAAAACTGCATTCAAGAAACTTATTTTGTTGTAACATATTTGTATTGTAAACCATTATGTAATGGTCGTGTGTAAACAGGATATTTTAGATTATCATTATTTGATAATCTACGTAAAGCTTTTTAAACCTTTATTGATGAAATAAAGGTTATGGTTTGTTTAAAAATGAATGCAGTCTTTGAAAAACGTCTCATATAGAGGTCAAAACCTCGCAACGAAATCAATTAATATGGAACGTTTTTAATCAATAAGAACGGGACATTTCACAGTGTAAACGGGTTATAAATTTTAGTCTGGGTTTTAAAACAGAAATGTATGGACGGATGGATGGTTAAAGGTGTAGTTACGTTATCGAGAGGTCTCGGGTTCGAATCCCGTCATAGACAATTCTTTTTAGTGAAGCTTTTAATAAGGGTATACACTTTTATATTTTCATATTTATTATTATTATTATTATTATTATTATTATTATTATTATTATTATTATTATTATTATTATCATTAATATTATTATTATTATTATTATTATTATTGAAATGATTTTTATATAAAAACATTATTATTTTAATATTATTATTATTAAATTACATTATTATTAAAAACTATCATTTTTATTATCATTACTATTTTAATTATCATTATTATTTTTATAACAAATAAATGTTATACTTATATTACACATAATTATATACTAAACATATTAACATTAATTTTATAAATATTACAAATAACAAATTATTGATAAAATACTAATAAACATATTAAGATACCTACATGTATAATATTAATCATTTTAAAAATATACAAATTAAATACATAAGACATATAAACTAAGATATAGTATATATAAATATTGTTAGATTACAAATATATGTTTTGATATACATTAATGATATAGGTTCGTGAATCTGAGGCCAACCCTGCATTGTTCAATGTCGTCATATGTATTTTTACTACAAAATACAGTACTGTGAGTTTCATTCGCCCTTTTTACTCTTTACGTTTTTGGGCTGAGAATACATGCAAATGCTTTATTAACTGTTTTTACAATATTTATATGTGTGAGTTTCATTTGCCTTTTTACCCTTTATATTTTTGGGCTGAGAATACATGCGCTGCTTTTATAACTGTTTTACGAAATAGACATGAGTAAATGAAACTACATTCTATGGTTGGATTATTAAACCGAATATGCCCCTTTTTAGTCTGGTAATCTAAGAATTAGGGAACAGACACCCTAATTGACGCGAATTCTAAAGATAGATCTATCGGGCCCAACAAGCCCCATCCAAAGTACCGGATACTTTAGTACTTCGAAATTTGTATCATGTCCGAAGGAGGATCCCGGAATGATGGGGATATTCTTATATACATATTGTGAATGTCGGTTACCAGGTGTTCAATCCATATGAATGATATTTTTGTCTCTATGCATGGGACGTATGTTTATGAGAAATGGAAATATGAAATCTTGTGGTCTATTAAAATTATGAAATGATTATTTATACTAAACTAATGAACTCACCAACCTTTTGGTTGACACTTGAAAGCATGTTTATTCTCAGGTACGAAAGAAATCTTCCGCTGTGCATTTGATCATTTAAAGATATTACTTGGAGTCATTCATGACTTATTTCAAAAGATATTGCATTCGAGTCGTTGAGTTCATCAAGATTATTATTAAGTCAATTTATATTTGGATATATTATGAAATGGTATGCATGTCTGTCAACTGTCGATGTAAATGAAAGTTTGTCTTTTAAAAAACGAATGCAATGTTTGTAAAATGTATCATATAGAGGTCAAGTACCTCGCGATGTAATCAACTGTTGTGAATCATTTATAATCGATATGGACTTCGTCCGGATGGATTAGGACGGGTCCTTTCATCTTCCCTTATACTCGAAGTCCTTGTTTCTGTTTTTTTATAATCATTATCATCCCCAGTTAATACTCCCCCATATTTGCTGCGATTTATACTCCAAATTCTATTTCGGAGCTTTGTCTCTTCGTTTCTTCTTCTTGCGATTGGGCATCTCTTGTAATGGTCCAGAATTCGTAGATATAAGTTTCATAATGAACATTGTTAATGTTCTAAGAAAGAAATGGTAATAGCACAATTTAACTTGTCAAATTACCATAATTCAAGGAAAGATAGGACTATCAAGAAAAATATTTTCTTGATATGTTTATAGACTAGACAGAATGTAAGAGTCGTGTAACATGGCACATGATGACGTTATGATCTGTGAATCATCTCGTTCCATTTAGAAACTCAGCATGACTTACTGTAATATAATCACGTTGATCAAGTGTCATTATATTATACTAACTCATGCATCAGTTCCCAACATTACTTCAATAACATTCATATTTTAAGCTCGAAAGTTTACAGAATATAGAAACTAACAGTTTCTATATGATGTAACACTGATATCACGAAGAGATTAATGATTTCAGATAAGAATAGTTATAAAAACATCTCCAAAAATATGGAGGATATTTATAATGAAAGATACGATAATATCTCGGAATATATAAGATCAGAGGATGATAGAAACTATTATCTGCAAGGGTTTAGAGTAAGGAGCAAGATATTCACTAAAGACTTTAGCAGACATTGAATCATTTGGATTCTTTGAAGTCAAACTTATTCTTTGTGATTTGTCCACGGCTTTCTTCCTAGTTTCGCATAATCTGCTTTTCGGTACTAAATTTTCTATTGAATGTTTCCAATATAATGATACACAGGAAGCACAAGGAGGTATATAATTTCGGACGAGAATATTTATGAAAATATCCGCAGATATATCGAAGATATTGATGATGATATTTTGGAATTTCTAAGTTCGATGGTTGATGGAGAAAGATTTTCCGCAAGATTTTAACATGACTTCGGAGCAAGATATTCTCTAAAGATTTCAACAGATCCAGAATTACCTGATTCCTTTGAATATAGGGTTTGGTCCTTGTATTTGTCCTTGGTCTCCTTCATGGGTAGCTCAATCTGTTTTTCAATACCCAATTTTCTATCGAGCGTTCCCAACATTCCTTTCTTTATCATCAAACTTTTTGTCGTTTAGGCCATCTACCATTTTTCTGTTTCCTCTGCATTTAATGCTATGATATCTAAATCATTGGTTATTAATTCGAGGTGGTTTCAGGAAATTTGTGTTTTTAGATGATTAAACGCTGATGGTAATATGGTGGAATATGAAAGGTTCCCTGGTAACAATAAAAGAGCACGCGTATATATCAACGTTATAATAAGGTTGTTTCGTACGAAAAGTCGAAGTTGTCTTGCTGGAGCTGTGACAAAATTGGCTATCTCGAACAGCAGATGCAAAGTTATTTTCGGTAATAATAACGCTAAAGGAATTAGCACAGCTACGTGTTAAACGTTTACTCAGGTTCTGAGTGTTTTCATGTGCATAACTATATGCATCAATCTTTTCTCCCGTAAATGAAGTGCGGTTGGTTCATCCTCTCGATTGAGGTGTTTTCAAGAATCATGAAAGGTTTGAACGCAGAATGTAATCGTGAAGATACAAATGATGTTTAAAATGAAATCAAGTGGCAACTTGAAGAATTGTTTAGTTTCATATGTTATAATCAATATTTTAATTCATTTTAATTGTCCAATGTTATTAGTCCACAGTCGATAGTCCCCAGTTGACAGTCCAATAATTTATATATAGTTTAATATATAATATTCGAATTAATTAATACGTGTCGTGACCCGTATACGTCTCAGACTCGATCACAACTCAAACTATATATATTATTGTAGAATCAACCTCAACCCTGTATAGAGAACTCGATCATTACTGCATATAGAGTGTCTATGGTGATTCCAAATAATATATATAGATGCATCGATATGATATGTCAAAACCTTGTATACGTGTCCCGATATTTAAAGTGCGTAAAATAAATAACAGAAAATTAAATAACGATAAATAAAGTGCGTAAAGTAAATAACAGAAATTTAATGACGATAAATAAAATTGCGAGAATCTAAATTGCGATAAATAAATTGCGATAAACAAAATGTAATCAGTTAGCTAGGAACAGTTAGCTAGGATTTTGTTAGCGTGGATTCTTAACAAAATTTCTCATAGTTAATTTGTTTGTTTCTAACAAATTTTATTTTGTCCAATGTTTTCTTCATTATGCCACTTGTCGGATTCTGATAGGTCAAAATCCAAATATGAAATTGAATGAAAATGGTTATTCTGTGATGAACGGATTCGTATAGTTGTGGTTGCAAGTAGGATAGTAAATGACTGTTGAATCAGATTCGAAGAATATACAGTGTAACTTATTAATGCGAAATCTAAATATTCCTCGGGTATTACCTACCCGTTAAAATATTTTCACCATTAATAGTTTGTACAATAAAAATTTTAATTACAATCTTTATGAAAACATATATACATATTTATTTTCTTCAGACGTAATTATAGATTTAATGAGTCAATGTTATATTAAACTCATCAAATTTACGGCTATAACTAGAGTACATAATCTCTAAAATATTAAAGATTACATAATCACCATGAAGGACGAAGATAGTTTATGTAGAACGATTCATAAAATGATTCGTAGAACGATGATTATGCTTGAGGTATAGATTGCGAGGTTGAGACGTGTGATGATGTTGTTGTTGTTGGTACTCCTTGGTATCCATGGTGCGTATGACGTTGATGTTTGAGGTATAGATTAAGATGTTGAGGTGTGAGATGCGGATGTTGATGTTGGTGGTGATGATGGTACTGTTGACATTGGTGGTGGTACTGGCTATGCTGCTGGTGCTGCTGCTGGTGTTTGTAACCTTCGCACCATATTCTCTAAAGCCACTACCCGAGCGCGAAGCTCGTTGACTTCTTCTATTACACCGGGGTTATTTTCAGTTCGGACTAGCGGATAAATATAATCTAGAATTTGGTATAGTATATAATCGTGGCGAGATACTCTAGAAATGAGAGAAAAGATGGTGTTTCGGACAGGTTCACCGGTAAGTGCTTCAGGTTCTTCGCCAATAGGGCAATGTGTTGGATGGAAAGGATAACCTTCTTCTTGTCTCCAATGATTGAGGAGGCTACGAACCCATCCCCAATTCATCCATAATAGATGATGACTGATTGGTTGACCCATTCCGGTCACACTGCTTTCGGAGCTTGAGTGGGATTCCATTTCGAAATCCGAGTGACTTGAACTAATGACGAATTCCATTTCGTACAATTGAATAAAGAATTTTTAGATATGAAATGATTTTCTGGCTAACGGATGGTATTCTTAATTACATAGAATATCCATATATATAGAACAAAAGGTTTCGTAGATTACAGAGGAATTTACGGGATACGCCAGGTGAGGTTTACAGTAACAGATACGCTAAGATATGAATCTTGTCCATACACTATTCATGCAATCAATGCAGCAAGACGTGTCTAGACTAAGAATGATAAGCAGATAATTTTCGACACAAAATTATAAGCAAAACTTTTTGACATGCAGACCAGGTCGAAGTCCAGACTCACTAATGCATCCTAACGACTACTAGTTAGACACACTAATGCAAGACCTGGTTCGCTACGACCACCGCTCTGATACCAACTGTGATGACCCGTCCTAATCCATCTGGACGAAGTCCATATCGATTATAAATGATTCACAATAGTTGATTACATCGCGAGGTACTTAACCTCTATATGATACATTTTACAAATATTGCATTCGTTTTTGAAAAGACAATCTTTCATTACATCGAAAGTTGACGGCGTGCATACCATTTTATAATATATCTAACTATAATTGACTTAATAATAATCTTGATGAACTCAACGACTCGAATGCAACGTCTTTTGAAATATGTCATGAATGACTCCAAATAATATCTTTAAAATGAGCAATTGCACAGCGGAAGACTTCTTTCATACCTGAGAATAAACATGCTTTAAAGTGTCAACCAAAAGGTTGGTGAGTTCATTAGTTTAACATAAATAATCATTTCATAATTTTAATAGACCACAAGATTTCATATTTCCATTTCTCATAAACATACATCCCATGCATAGAGACAAAAATATCATTCATATGGATTGAACACCTGGTAACCGACCTTAACAAGATGCATATAGAATATCCCCTATCATTCCGGTATCCTCCTTCGGACATGATATAAATTTCGAAGTACTAAAGCATCCGGTACTTTGGATGGGCCTTGTTGGGCCCGATAGATCTATCTTTAGAGTTCGCGTCAATTAGGGTGTCTGTTCCCTAATTCTTAGATTACCAGACTTAATAAAAAGGGGCATATTCGATTTCGATCATTCAACCATATAATGTAGTTTCAATTACTTGTGTCTATTTCGTAAAACAGTTATAAAAACAGCACATGTATTCTCAGTCCCAAAAATATATATTGCGAAAGCATTTAAAAAGGAAATAATGAAACTCACCTAATGTATTTTGTAGTAAAAATACATATGACATCATTTAACAAGTGTAGGGTTGGCCTCGGATTCACGAACCTATATCATTTGTATATTTATTAATATACATAATTGTAATCGAACAAATTCATGTATTGTTCCTAGTGATATAATTACTATATTTAATAATTTATAGTTTTCATTAATAATTTTATTAGGTATATTTACTTTATTTTCTTTAGATAAATAATTATTACTTTTTATAAAAATACAAATATAACTATGTTATATGTATTAAATATATTTTCATATATAATTAATATTTATTTGTTATAATATTAATAATCGGAATAATATTAATAATAATGATACTTATTTTAATAATAATGATAATACTAATAATAATTTTAATATTGATAATAAAAATGATAATAATAATAATAAAAATAATAACACTGATAATAGTACCTATATTAATACTAATAATGATATTACTAATAATGATAAAATAATATCATTCAAAATCTTTAATATATATATATATATATATATATATATATATATATATATATATATATATATATATATATATATATATATATATATATATATATATATAATACCTAATCATATTCATAATGATCATAATAAGGTTAATAATAATAATAATAATATTTCTTATAATAATAATGATTTAAAATTTTACCATCATGTATTGATATCATCAACATAATTCACGTTCATTAACATCATCGTCGACTTCCTTCAATTATCACCATCATCATTTATCATGGACATCATTGTGGTTATCACGATCATAAACATTATCATGACATCATGTATTATCCTCTCATCTCTACACCATCATGATCATCATCTTATTATTATGATATAATATAATAATAATAATAATAATAATAATAATAATAATAATAATAATAATAATAATAATAATAATACCTACTATATTTGTAGTTATACCTTAATTAAAAGAGCCCATTAATATAGAAGAAGTCCAAGAAAGAAAAGCCCATTTGTTAATTGAATCCACTAAGCCCGAGAATCTCAATTATATGAATCGGGCACTAGAATTTATGGGTGAGGTTCTTGCAGCTCGATCAGAAACAGAGAGAACGCATATAGGCGTGCACAGTAATCACTCATCTGGGTTTCTAGTCAATCATCAGTAATAGTTCATGGCGGTTCTTGAGGATTAGGTTCGAAGGTAACGATTTTAACCTTATTTAATTAAGTCATCTGATGGGTTGTGGGTATTCAATCAGGGTTTCGGGTTGGATTGATATCGAGTGTTGTGTGTCGATTAGTTGGATAATAATTAATGGAAAGATTATCTATAGGTAACGGTTAACCAATCTTGAAGCGAAGTGGACTGAAACAATATTAATTAATTGCAATCGACAGGAACAGGAGCCGGTGGTTCATTATGAGTTTCAAAATTGAATTCAAGATCAGATGTGTTGCATGTGTTGAAATCAACATACCATCTTCTGAAAGTCATGTATATAAATGGTATGTTTGAATTATCCATCGAAGATAAACAATAGGGTTTAATTTGGATTTGCTTTAAATTGGATACAGAAGGTAGAACACAAACAGGTATGTCAATCTTCACAAGTGAGTTTTCGTGTTTACAGTTTATCAGAAAAGAAAAAAAATAATATATAACAAGCTCATAATTACCAGCCTCTTATCGGTTTTATTGAATTGCATTTCTGAGTTGAGCTGTTCAAAACAGGTGAATAAAACGACCAGCAGTAGCAGACCGGAAGGAAAAGGACAGGAACATTTAACTTGTGTTGTTCAATCCAAACAAGAAGAAGAAAAATGACGGTTTTTCGAATATAACTTTGAAGAGTAATTTGATTTGTTTTGTAGATGTTTGAAAACAGAAACGTATCATTAGTTATCATATGGTTTGTATTTAAGATTGGTTTCGATGGTTAATAGTTGTAGGTACAGCATCATAGTAATAATTTGATGATCTTGTTCGTTGGGCTGAAACAGATTACTAGATAGCAGCTTAGTTTGGGTCTGTTGACAGAAACAGAAAACAAGATGAGTAGCGAGCAGTTGTTGGGTGGAGTTACAGTGTAGCAAGGAGGTTTGAGGAGACTGCTGAAAGTTGTTGGTTGTAGGTAACAAAAGACAAGGAGAGAGTGTGTATATATATCTATATGTTATGTAATGTATATATATATTTTGAAGATAGATAGAGTGATCGACTTTCAACTTCCCTAGTTCCCAATCCTCTCTTTCCAATTTACTTTTAGTTGACAATATATCACAAGTGGAACAGAAACAAAAGAAAAACGCGATAAAGTTGATATTGATAGGAAACTTCCTATAATTATTTGTCTAGATTATTTATATTTAATTAATATTAATTATTAATAAATCTATTAATAATAATAATACAGTTAATATTATTAATAATAGTAAAAGTACTAATAATAACAATACTAATAACAATATTATTAATAGTAGTAATAACAATACTAATACTATTAATAGTACTAATGTTAATAATAATATTAATGTTAATACAACAACTATATTTTAAATTTGTAATTAATCACATTTAAATATTATAAATTTCTACATATAATATTTATAAATTGTTACAATATTCATAATTATGTATAGAAATTATAAGTTAAAACTGGTTAAATATCAATCGAAACGACACACGAATATTACAATCATTTATTATTTATTTTTAATATACTTTATTTATATATAGTTATGTTTTAAATTATAATTATTATAAATTATAATATCCTATTTTTATTTTATTTTACATAAATAAATTTTAACAATGGAATCATATAACATTTCAAATTAATATACATATATATATATATAATTAAATATGTACATATCTATTTATAAATAGTTGTTCGTGAATCGTCGGGAGTTGTCAAAGGTCAATTGAATATATGAAACAGTTCAAACTTTTTGAGACTCAACCTTACAGGCTTTGCTTATCATGTCGGTAACATATAAAGATTAAGTTTAAATTTGATCGAAAATTTCCGGGTCGTCACATTATAGATTTGTATGCTAATGTAAACATGAGAGAACCAACCAAGGACGGTATATGTCAGTTGTATCAAAAACATGAAGAACTTCACGGCTTTCCTGGAATGCTTGGAAGCATTGATTGTATGCATTGGGCTTGGGGAAAATGTCCATATGCATGGAAAGGGCATTTCACACGAGGCGATCACGGTTACCCGACAATCATGTTGGAAGCCATTGCATCGTATGACAATTGGACTTGGCATTCATATTTTGGAATGGCAGGTTCGAACAATGACTTGAATGTCCTTAATGTATCTCAATTGTTTGATAGTTTACTGTGATGACCCGGGAATTTCTGACCAAATTTAAACTTGAATCTTATTTGATTTCGATACGATAAGCAAAGTCTGTAATGTTGATGTTTCAAAAACTTTGAAATTTGTTCATATAATCATATACTCTTTGACTGTGTCGACGATTCACGAACAATTGTGTGAAAGTAAATATGTAAATAAAATTTAAGAGCATATATTAAGTTGAATGAATACGATACCATTTAATCATTTGAATTAAATGTGTAAAGTATTATACAAAATAAATAAAATGTTATCAAGTAAATATATATGTATATATATATATGAATTCTGTATACAAATAATATTACATGTATGTTCTAATATATATATATATATATATATATATATATATATATATATATATATATATATATATATATATATATATAAATATTAAATATGTTATCATATAATAATAAGCATTACATAATTAACAATATGTAATATCATGTTAAAATTAATTATAAGTTAAAATATAATTATTATAATACTTTCATTATTATTGATTTTGGAATTATTGATATTACCAATTCGTTATATATATATATATATATATATATATATATATATATATATATATATATATATATCTGTGTGTGTGTGTGTGTATATATATATTTAAATACATGAGATTTGATAAGCATAATTATTTATATCAATCTCATTACTATTATTAATAGTAATATTAATAATAGAGATATAAAAAAAATTAAAACATGTAAATAGATATTACGAGTATTACCATGTATTATCTTTGAGAATCAATATTATTATTATACATTATCATTATTATTATGATTATTACTGTAAAAATAATACACTTTATTAACATTACCATTTATAATATCCTCATAACCTTTTTATAATTATTAGTATTATTATTCCAAATATTAATATTATTATTATAATGATCATTAATAGAATTATTCTTATTATTATTAATTCCACTATTGTTATTATTAGTATCAATATTTTTATTATTATTATTTATTATCAGTAATAATATTAATTATTTGTTATTATTAGTATTAAAATAATTATTATTAACATTATTAAAATTGTAATTATTAATATATTATTTAATTGTATATCAACGAACTATGACCGATATATAGTAGACTCGTACAGTTTAGGTTAAGTATCACAATCAAACAGTGCCTAATCTTGTTTCTTATCTGATTTTATTAAACAGCAAGATCAATTATAGTACGATTCAGTTGCCAGTCCTTTTCTCCTTTATTTATTTTATTTTTCTTCCCGAATATGATTTATTTTTCTGTCGGCATTCATTCGTATGTAAACAGATCGATTCCAGTTGTTAAAAGATATCAAAAACCTCACATTATCAACTAACAACTACCATTATCTTTCACAGCCTCTAAAATTTTCGAATTAAATAAAAATTGCAGAGAAATAACAGGTACCTGCCCTGTTCAAGTTTCATTTTTCTAAAACTTCGAATTTTTGTTTTATTTAAAAATCTATTAATGCAGTAATGATATAAACACTTCGTTCAATCACTCTGGAAAGTTTCATTTATTAAATTTCCATATCGAAATCGAATTTTGTAAGTCAAACATTTGAATTCATAAAGTCAAACGGGGTTCTTCATTTAAATTCGAACTGTGTGTTACGAATTAAGTGAAATTGAGATTTGATAAAGATTACAGAAAAGTTTTCAAACATTTTTCGTGTAGAAACTTTGAGCTAAAACGTTCAAAATCTTCGATTTTGATTTCGAGTTCATGAAGAACTAAAACGGGTTTTACAGTTTTCTTAATTTTTGTTTTTGATGTTTTCATTAATTGAATTAATCTTTAATCATTTTCTGTTTGTTAAACAATCCTTAAACTAAATAAATAAAATGTTATGAATCTGATTTGAACATTGATCGAATTAAAACTCATGGGGAAGAAGAAGAGATTTTATAAATACGGTTTATAAATAATTACGAGGGGTTTAAAACAGAAAAATGGGCAACAGCCCAATGGTCCGAGATGTTAACGGGGAAGCGAGAGGTCGCGGGTTCGATCCGTGGCAGGGACGTTTTTTTAGACAGCTTCTTTATTGAGGTAGTCTCATCTTTTTATTTTTATTATTATTATTATTATTATTATTATTATTATTATTATTATTATTATTATTATTATTATTATTATTATTATTATTATTATTATTGTTATTATTATTGTTATTATAATTAGTTATTATTATGATTACTAGTGTTATAATTATTATTATTATCATCTAAATTATAAGTATCATAATTATTATTATTGATGAGTATTATTAATTGTTGTTATTGTTATGTTAATATTAACATTATGATTGTTATACTTATCATTTTAGTTATTATTATGTAATATCACTAAGTATTACTATTATTATTATTATTATTATTATTATTATTATTATTATTATTATTATTATTATTATTATTATTATTATTAGTTTCATTGATATAAGTATGATTATTATTAATATTATAAATATGATTATTATTATTATTATTGTTACTACGAAAATAATGCGAACTATTATTATTATCATTAATATTAGTATTGTAACAAGTTATTATTATTACTAATACTATTATTACTATTATTATCATAAGTATCATTATTAGTATTATGACAAAAAGATATTTTTACATAAGAAATAGATTACAATAATATTAATAATACATATCACTATATTTTTGTTAAAATGATAGTAACTAAGCTATATATAAATGTAACAATTAATATATAAATATATGTTGTCATCATACATAAAACCTAATATAAATTTTTATTATTAACATTTTTATATAGATATTCATATATAACAAATTAAGTATATTTTAATACAATATTAACCAAATATATATTAATATAACCATACTAATATTTTTATATACAAAATGATTACATTTAATTAAATAATGAAGTATATATAATTTATTAATATAAAAATTATATCACTAATAATAATATATATATATTTATTCCATTACGATTATATATATATATATATATATATATATATATATATATATATATATATATATATATATATATATATATATATATATATATATTAATGATACACAAATGATATAGGTTCGTGAATCCGAGGCCAACCCTGCATTATTCAATGTCGTAATATGTATTTTTACTACAAGATACATTAGGTGAGTTTCATTTGCTCCCTTTTTAAATGCTTTTGCAATATGTATTTTTGGGACTGAGAATACATGCGCTGCTTTTATAAATATTTTATGAAATAGACACAAGTAATCAAAACTACATTATATGGTTGAATGATCGAAGCCGAATATTCCCCTTTTTACTTGGTAACCTAAGAATTAGTAAACCAGTCTACTAATTGACGCGAATCCTAAAGATAGATCTATTGGGCCTAACGAACCCCATCTGTTGGAGCGGGTGCTTTAGTACTTCGATGTTGTTTTTATCATGTCGGATGGATTTCCCGGAATGATAGGAGATATTCTTATATGCATCTTGTTAATGTCGGTTACCAGGTGTTCAATCCATATGAATGATATTTTTGTCTCTATGCATGGGATGATTATTTATGAGAACTGAAAATGAAAATCTTGTGGTCTATTAAAATGATGGAAATGATTATTTATGTTAAACTAATGAACTCACCAACCTTTTGGTTGACACTTTAAAGCATGTTTATTCTCATGTATGAAAGAAATCTTCCGCTGTGCATTTGCTCATTTTAAAGATATTACTTGGAGTCATTCATGACATATTTCAAAAGACGTTGCATTCGAGTCGTTGAGTTCATCAAGATTATTATTAAATCAATTATAGTTGGATATATTATTAAATAGTATGCATGCCGTCAACTTTTGATGTAATGCAAGTTTGTCTTTTAAAAATAAATGCAATGTTTGTAAAATGTATCATATAGGGGTCAAGTACCTCGCGATCTAACCAAATGTAATGTATTCGTCCAGATGGATTAGGACGAGTCCTTTCAGTTGGTATCAGAGCGGTGATCTTAGCGAACCAGGTCTGTATTAGTGTGTCTAACTGATAAGTCGGTAGGATGCATTAGTGAGTCTGGACTTCGACCGGGTCTGCATGTCAAAAGTTTTGCTTATCATTTCTAGTCGGAAATCATCTGCTTATCATCCTTAGAAAATTACCTGCTTATCATTATTAGTCTAGACACGTCTTGCTACATTAATTACATGAGTAGTGTATAGACAAAAAAATTCATATCTTAGCGTATCTGCTAAATTATATCTTATCGTATCTGTTACTTTAAACTTTGCCTGACATATCCCGCAAATTCCTCCGTAATCTACAAAATCTTTTGATCTATATATATAGATATCCTATGTAAATAGAATACCACCCGATAGCCGGAAAAATCACTTTATATCGAAAAATCCTTTATCCAATCGTACGAAATGGAATTCATCGTTAGTTCAAGTCACTCGAATTCCGAAATAGAATCTCACTCAAGCTCCGAAAGTAGTGTGACCGGAATGGATCAACCAATCAGTCATCACCTATTCTGGATGAATTGAGGATGGGTTCGTAGCCTCCTCAATCATTGGAGACAAGAAGAAGGCGATCCTTTCCATCCACCACATTGCCCTCTTGATGAAGAACCTGAAGCACTTACCGGCGAACCTGTCTGAAACACCATTTTCTCTCTCATTTTCAGAGTATCTCGTCACGATCATATACTACATCAAATTCTAGATTTTATTTATCCGCTCGTCCGAACCAACAATCACCCCGATGTAATAGAAGAAGTCAACGAGCTTCGCGCTAGGGTAGTGGCTTTGGAGAATATGGCGCAAAGGTTACAAACACCAGCAGCACCAGCAGCATAACCAGTACCACCATCATCAATGCCAACAGTACCATTACCCCCTCCAACCACAACCACGTCGTAAACCTCAACTTTACAACCTATCCCAAGAGCACCCATGTCATACGCTCTGTAAATATCAAGGAATACCAATAACAACAAACGATGAAGTATTGATTCATAACTTCATTAAAGAAACCTTCTGCAACGATTATGTAATCTCTAAAGTCTTAGAGATTATTTATTCTAACCCTAACCAGAAATCAGATGAGTGAACCAAAATGATAGAAGGAATAGTAGAAACCCTGACAAGAATGATGAGTGATTCGAAAGCTAGACTTGTTTTACCAGCAGCATCACAGTACCGTTAACATCACTAGCACATTCAGTGCCATCAGCATCGTCAGAATCAGCAACACCTATAACATCAAAAGCTCTGCCAGTTCAAGAATCACCGTGGACACCATTACGAATCAATAACACATATCTTGTATCAACGAGTTATGAAGTATTAACTCATTGCCACTGAAGAATTTATATGTATATCTTATATATATAAATTTTTAAACCATAATAAATCTTTCCGTACTAAGCTATTATGTGTGAATCTTAACTACTCGGTTAATTCATACTACTAATTTGCTATAATGTACATCCTTCGACAACGACTTAACCATTGTTGACTACAATCTCTGTTTCAATTTAATGAATTCCATTTCATAATAATCAAGCATATTATTCAAATATATGTTTGATTTTACACTTTCATCATCGATGTACTCGAAACTTTTCAGATAACATCATTCATATCTTGCGAAGTTCACAAGAATTCCACGAACACCAACATCACGCAAAGTATAAATTCATAATATTATTGAAGAAATACTCCGTAAAAGTGATGTAATTTCTAAAGTTTTTAGAGATTATGCAATTCTAGTTATAACCGTAAATCAAATGAGTTTAATATTAACTCATTAAATCCATGATTACATCTGAAGAGAATATATATGTAAGTATATTTTCATAAAGATTGTAATTATAAATTCTTTTGTACAAACGAATTAATGGTGAAAATATTTTAACGGGTAGGTAATACCCGAGAAATATTTAGATTTCACATTAATAAGTTACACTGTACATTCTTCGAATCTGATTCAACAGTCATTTACTATCCTACTTACGTCCATCGATATACATATCCGTTCACCACAGAATAACCATTTTCATTCAATTTCATATTTGGATTTTGACCTATCAAAATCCGACAAGTGGCATAATGAAGAAAACATTGGACAAAATAAAATTTGTTAGAAACACACAAATTAACTACGAAAATTTTGTTAAGAATCCACGCTAACTGTTCCTAGCTAAATGATTACATTTTATTTGACGCAGTTTGTTTATCGCAATTTAATTATTGCAATTTTATTTATCGTCATTTAATTTCTGTTATTTACTTTACGCATTTTATTTATCGTCATTTAAATTCTGTATTTGTTTTACGCACTTTAAATATCGGGACACGTATACAAGGTTTTGACATATCATATCGACGCATATATATAAATTATTTGGAATAACCATAGATACTCTATATGCAGTAATGATCGAGTTCTCTATACAGGGTCGAGGTTGATTCTATAATAGTATATATACTTTGAGTTGTAATCGAGTCTGAGACATGTACACGGGTCACGATAAGTATTAATTAATGCGAATATTATATATTAAATTATATATGAATTATTAGACTGTTAACTGTGGATTATCGACTGTGGACTAATGACATTGGACAATTAAAATGAATTAAAATATTGTTATAATATATGAAACTAAATAATTCTTCAAGTTTGCCACTTGATTTCATCTTAAACCTCATTTGTATCTTGACGATTCCAATCTGCGTTCAAACCTTTCATGATTCTTAAAAACACCTCAATCGAGAGGATGAACCAACCGCACTTCATCTACGGAAGAAAAGATTAATGCATATATGATGTGTGCGAGGCGTACTAGGAAATAGTGATATTTTTATAAGGAAAATACTATTAAATACGATATAATTTTACACAAGTTATTTATTTATTTATAGAGGGGATATATCTAAACCTTGCTACAACACTTATAGGCAGTGTACCTAATCGTACAGTAGTGTAGTTTTTAGTAAGTCCGGTTCGTCCACAGGGAACTTTAACCAAGCTTAACGCTATATTTTTTTTTAAACTATATTTGTAAAAATACAAAAATATATATAAGTAGTATTATTATAAAAGGGGAGTTTTACCGTTTAATGACCGGTTTGTCGATTTTAAAACTTTAGTCGCAGTTAAAACCTAATGTAAAATATTAAAAATAAATACAACTTAATTTAAAGCGTAAAGTAAATAACGATAATGAAATTGCGATAAAATAAAATTTTCGATAATTAAAAGGTACGATAAATAAAATGACAATAAATTAAAATGCGATACTTAAAAGTGCAATTAAATATGAAATATATAAATTATGCTTATTTAAACTTCTGTAATCATGATGTTTGACGTGTTGATTTTAGTTTATTACCATGGGTTAATTGTACTTTGTCCTGGATTATTCAATATGTCCGTCTGGTTTTTGTCCATAACAGTCCATCAGTCATAAATATAAAGTGCGAGTGTCCTCGTCAAATATTTCAACTAATTGGGGACTTAAACTGTAACAAGGTCTTAATACTTTGTTTAATAATTACACCAGGATATCGACTGCGTGTAACCCAAGGTTTTAATACTTTGTTAATAATTATGCCAAGTGTCCTTGTACATAATTCACCCCTGTTTTAATAAGTCTATTAACTATTAATCCATTCCCGTGTCCGGTTAAATGAACGATTATTCGTACATATAAATATCCCGCCCATCTTGTCCGATCGAGTGTATATGGTTATTTATAGGTACGTCCAATTGTAAATCTTTATATTAAATTAACAAACTATCATTTAGTTAAACAAATATAAAGCCCATTAATAGCCCATAGTCAAATTTCCACAAGTGTCGTTCTTTTGTCCAAACCCCAATTATGGTACAAAGTCCAATTACCCAATCTTTAATATTTTAGCCCAACATCATGATTACTTCGGCTTAAATAAGCATAATAATAATAATTTAGCTACGAGACATTAAATTAAAAAGGTTGAACATAACTTACAATGATTAAAAATAGCGCGGTGTTACACGGACAGAGTTTCGACTTACAAAACCTTAATACATTCGACTAATTTACCCTTATTATTATTACCAACTTAAAATTAAAATTACAAATTGATATTACAAATTGAAGTGATAATTGATACATATGTATATGTATAATATAGAGGGAAGTAGAAAAAGAGATGTAAAATTCGAGTAAAATTCGTGACCTTTTATAGGCCTACAAACTCCGCGAGTATGGAGTTTTTATACCTTCAAACTCCGCGAGTGCGGAGCCTCCAGTTTCACCTAACATTCCTTGAACTTTGACTGCCGACGGATTTTATTATATATATATATATATATATATATATATATATATATATATATATATATATATATATATATATATATATATATATATATATATATATATATATATATATAATTTATATAATTAATTAATTATATATTATATTATATTTATATACATAATTAATTTGTAACTTTTGGTCCGTTGCGTCGAGTGTTGAGAGTTGACTTTGGTCCCGGTTCTGGATTTTCGAACGTCCTTGCGTACAATTTAATATCTTGTACTTTGAGTTTTGCTTTTTGTACTCTTTTAATTTTGAGACGTTTCTTATCAATAATTGGAACCACTTTGATTGTACTTTGTACTTTTGAGCTTTTTGGTCGTTTGCGTCTTCAATTCGTTGAATCTGTCTTTTGTCTTCACCTTTTATTATTTAAACAAATATTACTTGTAAATAGGACAACTGCAACTAAAAGCTTGTCTTTCTTGAGGGATAATGCTATGAAATATATGTTCGTTTTTAGCATTATCAAATATTCCCACACTTGAGCGTTGCTTGTCTTCAAGCAATATAGTCTTGAAATAAAAACATACTAGAATCACTTCTTTATTCTTCACACTTTGTACATCAGTGATTTCTATACGGCGGTATGAACAATGATAGTAACGATGTGGTTTACAGTCCCACATGACTATAAAAATTTAGATCCTTTAGGAAATTGGATCTTTATGAAAACATTTGATCTTTTTGAAAATTAAATCTAGCTTTTACCCTAGATAAGTTTTCCGGAATAACCCTTCACCGGTGTTTGCAAAATCTTTTTGTGGGTTTGGTGGGTTTCATATTTGAAAATTTTAGCTTAAAACTTGCGGTTTTGTGTCACCCACTTGCTAACCTTTTATTGGGAAAGCAACACGTCCAGTATACTTGCTACGTATATTACCTTTCGGTAAACTACCATCCGGTTGTAAAGGAAAGCGTTGAACAGGCAACTGTTAAGGCAATGTCCCCTGACATGCTTTTAATTATGGTCTATAACGTGTCGGATGCAATTACTATCCTTTGTAGGAGCAATAGTAAAGCTCACCCTATAGTTTTTCGGTCTGGCACAAGGTCCTGTCTTCGACCATGCTATGCAACCACCGTTCTTACGGTTGACACCCAATTTGGTTCAGGTGACCTAATGAATTCCAGGTGAATTCCTAGGATTTTACGTTCAATAGTAATGAACGCATTGAAAATGGGTTTTCAGAAAACAAATCGGTTTGTAATTTTGATCAAAATATTTTCTCGTTCAAGCTCGAGTTTAGATATCATCGAATTCCATGAGTTTGTAATTCTCAATCTTTAAAGTCAATCTCAAGGATTGAGTAATATCGGGCTTAAAAGCTGATTTTTAATCTTTAAGGAGATTATCCTTTCTGGGGGTCTGATTCATTAGTCTTATCAAGCTAATTTGCACGACGCCCTCCCCATTTTACGAGACAGATCCTCTCATGGTTAGGATAAGTCTGACCACTTGGCGACCTTGTTTGATGCTGAGGTCCGTGGATTTCCTGCTGATTTTAGAGATGACTTTTCTAGATTTTTCGTCAACCTACAGCTGGTCTGGATGACAACTTCCTGACCTAAATCAAGAAGCGCGTGTCTTTTTCGGAAGACTTTACTTCTTTTTAATGATGGAATTGATTCATCTTGTAGATCCATCTTTCTTTCAAATATATTATAGTAAATTTGGTAAAACTGATTAGTTTAGTCCAAAGCAAAAGTATCTTTAATTATTTGTTACAGAAATATGTGATGTATGTTTTAAATAACTTGGTAAATTTTTCCCACACTTGGCTTTTATTTTCCTTTATTTGCCTTTTTATTGTCCTCTATTTCATTTTAAATGAATTCTAACATTTTAGGTTGTTTCTCAATTTATGTCCTTCCTGAGGTAACAATAATTTCGGTGTTAACACCTACTTTTATCGTTCATAAATATGTATAAACATGATTTTGAGTTCATTTAATTGAAAATTTTGAAAAATTTTACTAGAATTGGGTAGTCATTATATAAGACTAGGGTTATTCTTTATTATCAGAGAGCACTAGATTCTAATACAACTACTGCGTTACTAGTATTTTTAATGGTAACCAAGTGTATAAGTCAAAAATTTTAAAAATCCGAAAGAATTTAACCCCTTCCCACACTTAAGATCTTGCAATGCCCTTATTTGCAAGAAATCAGTAACAATTTAAATTATTGAGGGTGATTAGCGTAGAAAAATGATTAAATTTTACCAAAGTTTCCAAACATATTGGCGTTTTTTTTAAAAGCAAAGATTTTTTTTTTAAATAAAAATCTTTACTAATAAAACATTTAATTAATTAAAAAATAAAATTTTGTTTCTTTTTTTAGGATGAGGGCGTTTCGGATCGTTGTCCTAGTCCGTCCCTCGACAAAATTTTAAAATTTGTCATTTTTAAGCTCAGTTTTAAAAGCAAAGATTTTCGGATTTTTTAATGTTTTTGTCATACTTTAATTCAATAAGATTAAAAATAATAATAATAATAAAAGTTCTCGTCCCTCCCTTGGGTAGAGCAATTCCGGTTCAACGACCTAGTTTTCAACTCACGGCGAATTTTAAATATCATATTTTTATCTTAGTGAAATAAAGTAAAGTTTTGTTTTTAAATTCACACCAAACTTAAATTTAAAATGCATAAAATTAAAAATTCATATTATTAATATTTTTATACATACAAACTTATTAAAAATATTAATTTTTCAAATATTTACAAACTTAAATATATTGATTTTAAAAACAAAGTAAAAATAAAATTAAAAATCTTTTTGGTCTTTTATCCCACTTTAATCAATCAAATATTGTTAAAAATATACGCCCCTCATTTCGGTAAAGTAATTTCGGCTATATTACCTAGTTTTACTCCTGACGAATTTCTTAAATATTTTGGGTTGATTGATTAAAGATATTTATACCTTAAGAATAAACGGTAAATTTCGCAGTGATGTAATAAATTTTTGCATGATATCAATAATTTCGGTTACGCATACCTAATTTTATTGAAAACCAATTTAATACTTTATAGCGAACAATTTAGCGTTTAATGTCAAAAGGTTAAAAGCAAAATAAAAAAATAAAAAAAATAAAAACTGTACATACTTACCTGTAAGATAGAATTCTCAGTGGCCTGCTCTAGCCCACTCATAAGATAGTCGGACTAATTGGTTTTCCATAGCTACATAGGCGTAACCTCGAGCATTCAACGATTTTTCTTCTAAACATATGAACGGTCCATCTCTGCATAAAGTAACGAATTCGGTATTGGAATATGTCTGATTAGTCGAGCATTTTCCTTCGTGTGACCATTTTCCGCATTTGTGACATCTTTCAAGGTGTCGTGCTCTTCTTTTCGCTGCGGATTTTGATTTTCCTTTACCAAAATGTAACTTATTATGATTGTTTCTGAGTTCTTTTCTTACTCCGTCCAATTTGGCTCTTATTACTGATACCAGGTTACTCGGGAGTGTGTCATTATTACGTTTAGTGATCAAAGCGTGTAGCATTAGACCATGGTTCAGATCAAAGGAATTCTTCATCTCGTAAAACCTAAAAAAATAAAAATTCAGAATGGGGGGAGAAGACTAGTTCTTTAGGGTCTGCTAGGGAAAGACCATTCGGATTCCATTCTCGAGAACTACACGAAAACAGAATATCTAACTCTAACATAAATACATATTACCCTAAAAAGATTCGAACCTTCCCACACTTAGTTAGCTGTGGTGTCGAAATTGTGATTAATTTCATCTTCAACTTCCATTGGATTATCTATGTAATGTTTAACTCTGTGACCATTAACTTTAAATTCAATCTCATTTGAATTTATTAATTCTACTGTTCCGTATGGGAAAACTCTTTTGACTATGAATGGTCCAGACCATCTTGATTTCAATTTTCCAGGAAATAGCTTGAATCGTGAATTGAAAAGAAGAACTCTGTCTCCTTCTTTGAATTCTTTTGAACTTCTGATTCTTTTATCATGCCATTTCTTCGTTCTTTCTTTATAGATTAATGAATTTTCGTATGCTTCATGTCTTAATTCTTCTAATTCATTTAGTTGACTTAATCGTAGAGTTCTGGCTTCATGTAAATCAAGATTACGTGTCTTCAAAGCCCAAAATGCTTTGTGTTCAATTTCTACTGGAAGATGACATGCTTTTCCGTAAACGAGTTTAAAAGGTGTGGTTCCAATTGGAGTTTTGTAGGTTGTTCTAAAAGCCCAGAGTGCATCCTCTAATTTTATGGACCATTCCTTCGGATTTGATCCTATGGTTTTCTCTAGAATACGTTTTAATGCTCGGTTGGTATTTCCAACTTGTCCACTTGTTTGTGGATGATAAGCGGTTGAGATTTTATGAGTTACTCCATATCTTTTGAGAACTTTCTCAAGTTGATTATTACAAAAATGAGTACCCCGATCACTTATTAAAGCTTTCGGTGTTCTGAACCTTGCAAAAAGACGTTTTAAAAAGTTGACTACAACTCGTGCATCGTTAGTTGGGAGAGCTTGTGCTTTCGCCCATTTAGATACATAATCAATGGCAACGAGAATGTAGAGATTATTATGAGATTTTGGAAATGGACCCATAAAGTCAATACCCTAAATGTAAAATACTTCACATACTTGAATGACATTTTGTGGCATTTCATCACGTTGACTTATTTTTCTGGCCCTTTGACAAGCATCACAGGATTTGCAAAGAAGGTGTGCATCTTTGAAAATTGTAGGCCAATAGAATCCAGCATCGTAAACTTTTCTTGCTGTGAGTTGAGGCCCATAATGTCCTCCTGTTGGTCCTGTGTGACAATGGTTTACGATTTGACTAGCTTCATCCCCAAATACACATCGGCGTATTATTCCATCGGGACAACTTTTAAACAAATGTAGATCTTCTCAGAAATAGTATTTTATATCACTAAAGAATTTCTTTCATTTTTGGTACGACAACCCTTTTTCAAGGAATCCACATACTAAGTAGTTTGCATAGTCTGCAAACCATGAAATTTCACTATAATCTATCTTCAATAGATATTCATCAGGAAAGTTGTCTTGTATAGCCGATTCATTTAGAACTTCTAATTCAGGATTTTCAAGACGAGAAAGATGATCAGCGACGAGATTTTCTGCTCCCTTTTTATCTCGGATTTCAATATCGAACTCTTGTAAGAGTAAGATCCAACGGATTAATCTTGGTTTGGCAACTTGTTTCAAAAATAGGTATCTAAGAGCAGAATGGTCGGTATAGACCACCGTTTTAGCTAGAACGAGATATGAATGAAATTTGTTGAAAGCAAAGACAATAGCAAGGAGTTCTTTTTCAGTAGTTGTGTAATTCGTTTGTGCTCCTTGTAATGTCTTACTGTAGTGACCCGAACTTTTCCATGTTTATATATATTAATTGAGATTGATATTTACATGATTAAATATTTCCAACATGTTAAGCAATCAAACTTGTTAAGACTTGATTAATTGAAATATGTTTCATATAGACAATTGACCACCCAAGTTGATCGGTGATTCACGAACGTTAAAACTTGTAAAAACTATATGATGACATATATATGGATATATATATATATAGTTAACATGATACTATGATAAGAAAACATATCATAAAGTATATTAACAATGAACTACATATGTAAAAACAAGACTACTAACTTAATGATTTTTAAACGAGACATATATGTAACGATTATCGTTGTAAAGACATTTAATGTGTATATATATCATATTAAGAGATATTCATACATGATAATATCATGATAATATAATAATTTAAAATCTCATTTGATATTATAAACATTGGGTTAACAACATTTAACAAGATCGTTAACCTAAAGGTTTCAAAACAACACTTACATGTAACGACTAACGATGACTTAACGACTCAGTTAAAATGTATATACATGTAGTGTTTTAATATGTATTTATACACTTTTGAAAGACTTCAATACACTTATCAAAATACTTATACTTAACAAAAATGCTTACAATTACATCCTCGTTCAGTTTCATCAACAATTCTACTTGTATGCACCCGTATTCGTACTCGTACAATACACAGCTTTTAGATGTATGTACTATTGGTATATACACTCCAATGATCAGCTCTTAGCAGCCCATGTGAGTCACCTAACACATGTGGGAACCATCATTTGGCAACTAGCATGAAATATCTCATAAAATTACAAAAATATGAGTAATCATTCATGACTTATTTACATGAAAACAAAATTACATATCCTTTATATCTAATCCATACACCAACGACCAAAAACACCTACAAACACTTTCATTCTTCAATTTTCTTCATCTAATTGATCTCTCTCAAGTTCTATCTTCAAGTTCTAAGTGTTCTTCATAAATTCCAAAAGTTCTAGTTTCATAAAATCAAGAATACTTTCAAGTTTGCTAGCTCACTTCCAATCTTGTAAGGTGATCATCCAACCTCAAGAAATCTTTGTTTCTTACAGTAGGTTATCATTCTAATACAAGGTAATAATCATATTCAAACTTTGGTTCAATTTCTATAACTATAACAATCTTATTTCAAGTGATGATCTTACTTGAACTTGTTTTCGTGTCATGATTCTGCTTCAAGAACTTCGAGCCATCCAAGGATCCATTGAAGCTAGATCCATTTTTCTCTTTTCCAGTAGGTTTATCCAAGGAAATTAAGGTAGTAATGATGTTCATAACATCATTCGATTCATACATATAAAGCTATCTTATTCGAAGGTTTAAACTTGTAATCACTAGAACATAGTTTAGTTAATTCTAAACTTGTTCGCAAACAAAAGTTAATCCTTCTAAATTAACTTTTAAAATCAACTAAACACATGTTCTATATCTATATGATATGCTAACTTAATGATTTAAAACCTGGAAACACGAAAAACACCGTAAAACCGGATTTACGCCGTCGTAGTAACACCTCGGGCTGTTTTGGGTTAGTTAATTAAAAACTATGATAAACTTTGATTTAAAAGTTGTTATTCTGAGAAAATGATTTTTATTATGAACATGAAACTATATCCAAAAATTATGGTTAAACTCAAAGTGGAAGTATGTTTTCTAAAATGGTCATCTAGACGTCGTTCTTTCGACTGAAATGACTACCTTTACAAAAACGACTTGTAACTTATTTTTCCGACTATAAACCTATACTTTTTCTGTTTAGATTCATAAAATAGAGTTCAATATGAAACCATAGCAATTTGATTCACTCAAAACGGATTTAAAATGAAGAAGTTATGGGTAAAACAAGATTGGATAATTTTTCTCATTTTAGCTACGTGAAAATTGGTAATAAATCTATTACAACCATAACTTAATCAACTTGTATTGTATATTATGTAATCTTGAGATACCATAGACACGTATACAATGTTTCGACCTATCATGTCGACACATCTATATATATTTCGGAACAACCATAGACACTCTATATGTGAATGTTGGAGTTAGCTATACAGGGTTGAGGTTGATTCCAAAATATATATAGTTTGAGTTGTGATCAATACTGAGATACGTATACACTGGGTCGTGGATTGATTCAAGATAATATTTATCGATTTATTTCTGTACATCTAACTGTGGACAACTAGTTATAGGTTACTAACGAGGACAGCTGACTTAATAAACTTAAAACATCAAAATATATTAAAAGTGTTGTAAATATATTTTGAACATACTTTAATATATATGTATATATTGTTATAGCTTCGTGAATCAACAGTGGCCAAGTCTTACTTCCCGACGAAGTAAAAATCTGTGAAAGTGAGTTATAGTCCCACTTTTAAAATCTAATATTTTTGGGATGAGAATACATGCAGGTTTTATAAATGATTTACAAAATAGACACAAGTACGTGAAACTACATTCTATGGTTGAATTATCGAAAACGAATATGCCCCTTTTTATTAAGTCTGGTAATCTAAGAATTAGGGAACAGACACCCTAATTGACGCGAATCCTAAAGATAGATCTATTGGGCCTAACAAACCCCATCCAAAGTACCGGATGCTTTAGTACTTCGAAATTTATATCATATCCGAAGGGTGTCCCGGAATGATGGGGATATTCTTATATATGCATCTTGTTATTGTCGGTTACCAGGTGTTCACCATATGAATGATTTTTATCTCTATGTATGGGATGTGTATTGAAATATGAAATCTTGTGGTCTATTGTTACGATTTGATATATATAGGTTAAACCTATAACTCACCAACATTTTTGTTGACGTTTAAAGCATGTTTATTCTCGGGTGAATACTAAGAGCTTCCGCTGTTGCATACTAAAATAAGGACAAGATTTGGAGTCCATGTTTGTATGATATTATGTAAAAACTGCATTCAAGAAACTGATTTCGATGTAACATATTTGTATTGTAAACCATTATGTAATGGTCGTGTGTAAACAGGATATTTTAGATTATCATTATTTGATAATCTACGTAAAGCTTTTTAAACCTTTATTTATGAAATAAAGGTTATGGTTTGTTTTAAAAATGAATGCAGTCTTTGAAAAACGTCTCATATAGAGGTCAAAACCTCGCAACGAAATCAATTAATATGGAACGTTTTTAATCAATAAGAACGGGACATTTCACTTACTAGCGTAATAAATAGGTTGAAATCATTTTTCAATCCTTTATCCTAAAACGGCTCCCATTGCAAAATCACTTGCATCGCACATTAGTTCAAACGGTAGATTCCAATTTGGAGTTATCATGATCGGCGCATTAGTGAGTTTCTCTTTAAGAATATTAAAAGATTTGATGCATTCATCTGAAAAGATGAATGGAGCATCCTTTTCTAGGAGTTTATTCATAGGAGTGGCAATTTTAGAAAAATCTTTTATGAAGCGTCAGTAAAAACCGGCATGCCCTAGAAAACTCCTAATTCCTCTAACATTGGTGGGATGTGGAAGTTTAGCAATTACATCTACTTTAGCTCTATCTACTGCAATTCCTTCCTTTGAAATTTTATGACCAAGAACGATGCCTTCTTTAACCATGAAATGGCATTTCTCCCAATTAAGTACTAGATTTGATTGTTCGCATCTAATAAGCATTCGTTCAAGATTAACAAGACATGATTCAAATGTATCACCGAAGACTGAAAAGTCATCCATGAAAACTTCCATGCATTCTTCTATCATGTCGTGAAAAATCGCCATCATGCACCTTTGAAAGGTTGTAGGGGCATTGCAAAGTCCAAATGGCATGCGTTTGTAAGCAAAAGTGCCATAAGGGTACGTGAATGTGGTTTTCTCTTGGTCCTCGGGTGCTATTGGAATTTGAAAATATCCGGAAAAACCATCAAGAAAACAATAGTAACTGTTTCCGGCTAATCTTTCCAACATTTGATCAATGAAAGGTAAGGAAAAGTGATCTTTTCTGGTGGCGTCATTTAATTTTCTATAATCAATACAAACACGCCATCCTGTTACAGTCCTAGTAGGAATAAGCTCATTTTTCTCATTTGTGATGACAGTCATGCCACCCTTCTTAGGTACGCATTGAACTGGGCTTACCCATGGACTATCAGAGATTGGATAAATTAAACCTGCATCAAGCAGTTTAATAATTTCTTTCTTAACAACATCTTGCATGTTAGGATTTAGTCTTCGTTGGCGTTGCACATATGTTTTATGACCTTCTTCCATAAGGATTTTATGTGTGCAATACGAAGGACTTATTCCTTTAATGTCATGAATCTTCCATGCAATAGCTGGTTTATGAGCTTTTAGCATAGAAATAAGTTAAGATTTTTCATTTTCAGTAAGAGAAGACGATATTATTACAGGTAATTCAGATTCACCATGTAAATAAGCGTATTCCAAATGGTTTGGAAGTGGCTTTAACTCTAATGTTGGTGGTTCTTCTATCGATGATTTATATCGATATCTGTCTTCTTCTTTTAGCATTTGAATTTCTTCTGTTGTTGGTTCATATCCATTCGCCATAAGTGTAGCTAACATTTCAGTTTCATCAATTGGTTCAGTTCCTTCTCCTAAAGAACATTCTCCTGTTCCTTGTAATTCTGGAAATTCTTCTAACAATTCTGCATGTGAATCTATAGTTTGAATATAATAACATGTATCATCTGCAGATTGCGGTTGTTGCATGCCTCTATCAACTGAAAAGGTAACACTCTCGTCCTCTATACTTAGGGTCAGTTTCTTACCAAACACGTCTATTATTGCTTTAGCCGTGTTTAAGAATGGTCTTCCTAATATGAGAGGAACTCGAGAATCTTCATCCATGTCCAGAATAACAAAATCTACTGGAAATACTAAAGTACCAACTTTAACTAGCATATTCTCCATTATCCCTCTAGGATATTTTACTGATCGATCGGCTAGTTGTATGCTTATTCGTGTTGGTTTCAATTCTCCAAGGTCTAATTTAGCGTATAGTGAATACGGCATTAAATTTATACTAGCACCTAAGTCTTCCAATGCTTCTATTGAACTAAGACTACCCAGAAAACATGGAATTGTGAAACTTCCTGGATCTGATAATTTTTCTGGTATCTTATTCAACAGCACTGCAGAACAATTAGCATTCATAGTAACAGCCGAGAGTTCTTCCATTTTCTTTCTATTCGTGATTAGATCTTTCAGAAATTTAGCATATCTAGGCATTCCTGAAATTACATCAATGAAAGGAAGATTTACATTTATTTGTTTAAACATATCCAAGAATTTGGATTGTTCGGCTTCAAGTCTCTCTTTTCTCATTTTACTCGGGTAAGGAAACGGTGGTTGGTACGGTTTAACATAAGGTTTAGCCTTAACTGTGTTATCTTCATTAACCTTTTCAACTACCGGTTCTTTTTCCTTATCTTGTTCAGGTTGTGGTTCTTGTGGAGTAGGAATAGCTTCATCAGAAATTACAGGCATTTCAGGTGGTTTAAGTGTAATACCACTTCTTGTGGTAATGGCTTTAGCTGTTTCATTTCGGGGGTTAGCATTTGTATTACTAGGTAGACTTTCCGGTTTTCTTTCACCTATCAACCTTGCTAGGTTGCTTACTTATTGTTCTAAATTTTAAATAGAAGCTTGTTGATTTCTAAATGCTTGAGCATTTTGTTCATTGGTTTGTTTCTGAGATGTGAAAAATTGCGTTTGAGATTCATCTAGCTTCGACATCATATCTTCTAAATTTGGCTTTTTATCATCGGTTTGTGGTGGTTTATTTTGAAAAATAGGTCTTTGCTGGTTGTAAGTATTGTTGGATACTTGTTGATTGCTAGGACCTTGTTGGTTGTTGTATGGAACATTTCGGTTATAATTCTGGTTTTGATTGTAGATTGGTCTTGGTGGTTGATAATTATTCTGATAATTATTTCCAGGCCTTTGGTTTATGTATGAAACATTCTCTCTTTGTTCCATTGTTAGTTCAATACTGAGACAATCTTTTGTTAAATGTGGTCCTCCACACTGCTCACAACTAATTCGTATTGAGTGTATATCCTTAGTCATCTTTTCCATTTGTCTCTCGACAGCATCTATCTTTGCGAAAATGGAATCAAAGTCATGGCTAGAATCGGCTCTAGCTGCTTTAGATGATCTAACGATATCTTTTTCTTGGTGCCACTCATGTGAGTGGGAAGCAGTGTTATCAATAATTTTGTAAGCGTCAGTTGCGGTTTTCTTCATAATGGAACCACCAGCTGCTATATCGATGTCTTTCCTTGTAGTGATGTCGCATCCTTGGTAGAATATTTGTACTATTTGACAGGTGTCTAAACCATGTTGCGGACATCCTCTTAATAACTTTCCAAATCTTGTCCATGCTTCATATAGAGTTTCATTTGGCTTTTGCGTGAACGTAACAATTTCTCCTTGAAGTCTCACGGCCTTAGATGTCGGAAAGAATTGTTTAAGAAAATTTTCAACTAATACGTCCCATGTATCAATTGAAAGGACCCGTCCTAATCCATCCGGACGAAGTCCATATCGATTATAAATGATTCACAACAGTTGATTACTTCGCGAGGTACTTGACCTCTATATGATACATTTTACAAACATTGCATTCGTTTTGAAAAGACAATCTTTCATTACATCTAAAGTTGACAGACATGCATACCATTTCATAATATATTCAACTATAATTGACTTAATAAAGATCTTGATAAACTCAACGACTCGAATGCAACGTCTTTTGAAATATGTCATGAATGACTCCAAGTAATATCTTTTAAATGATCAAATGCACAGCGAAAGATTTCTTTCGTACCTGAGAATAAACATGCTTTAAAGTGTCAACCAAAAGGTTGGTGAGTTCATCAGTTTATCATAAATAATCATTTCATAAATTTAATAGACCACAAGATTTCATATTTCCAATTCTCATAAACATACGTCCCATGCATAGAGACAAAAATCATTCATATGGATTGAACACCTGGTAACCGACATTCACAATATGTATATAAGAATATCCCCATCATTCCGGGATCCACCTTCGGACATGATATAAATTTTAAAGTACTAAAGCATCCGGTACTTTGGATGGGGCTTGTTGGGCCCGATAGATCTATCTTTAGAGTTCGCGTCAATTAGGATGTCTGTTCCCTAATTCTTAGATTACCAGACTTAATAAAAAGGGCATATTCGATTAGATAATCCAACCATAGAATGTAGTTTCGATTACTTGTGTCCATTTCGTAAAACAGTTATAAAACCAGCGCATGTATTCTCAGTCCCAAAAATATATATAAAAAGGGAGTAATGAAAACTCACACATATAAATATTATAAAACAGTTAATAAAGCATTTGCATGTATTCTCATCCCAAAAATGTAATGAGTAAAAAGGGAATCAAATGAACTCACCATACTGTATTTTGTAGTAAAAATACATATGACGACATTGAACAAGTATCGGGTTGGCCTCGGATTCACGAACCTATATCATTTATATATATTAACATTTATAGTTGTAATCGGAAAAATTTATATATAATTAGGGATATGATTTATATATTAAAATTTTATAGGTTTCTTTAAAAAAATATATATTAATATTGTTAAGTTATATATATTGAGTATAGTTTTAATATTTATTTGATAAATTAATGATATTAAATAAAGAGTTGTTTTATCTTTTAATAATAATAATAATAAAATTTATATTTTTATTTTTTTTTATAATAATCATAATTATATTGCTAATAACCATGCTAATGATAATGTTAATAAAAACGAAAATACTTATAATACTAATAATAATGATAATACTAGTAAAAATAAAATGTTATAATTTAATAATACTAATAATGATGGTCCTTATATAACTTTTTAATGATAATACTAATAATAATAATAATGTTAATAATAATAATAATAATAAAAATCATAAAACTACCTTTAAAAGAAAAAGCTTCCAAAAAAAATAATAAACTGCCTCTGCCTGGTCTCGAACCCACGACCTCCCGCTAACCTGATAACACCTTTAAATTAATGAACCAACGATTTGTTTTTGATCTTAACCCGCATGATTAACTTAGTTCATCATCATCAAACACTTATCATTCCATCATTATCATAACTAAACCATAATCATCATGTTGCCCAATCTCTCATCCCAATCTAAACCAGAATCGGTCCAACAGAAAACAACAACAAAATTCGGCCCAACAGACAACAAACACTCACGGCCCAACATCAGCTTTTCTGAGTCCAACTATAAAGTCCAATATAACAGCCCAATTGGTATTCGTTAGCTTTTAGATTACAGCTACTTTCTATATCTCCTACCCATATATAAAATTAAAAAGCACTCCCATGTCTACCCCCTAATCCCACTTGTTCACATGCATATTTTAAAAAGGATGTAAATATCCACTCATCTTATCTTAATATCATTATTAATCAATAAGTGGAAGAAGAAGTGGTTTTTTTGCTTGTCGGTTTAGGAAAAAAAAAATAATAATAATAAAGAGCTCTCGGCTCAATTAACAAAATCGAATGGCCCATTGTTTAAAAATAGCGTCCGAAATAGATATGTGGGACAAGCCAGTATGAAAAAAAAAATCTGTTTTTGAATCAATAATAGGAAGGGGATACGGGACAACATTCTAATATCATTTATCAATCTTTAATCAACTTTTATCACTAATTGACGTCCGATTCTGTTAGGAAGAAGAATCCCGCTATAAAAGATTTGATTTTAATAATGAATTATGGTTTCAAATGGAGGACTAGGGTCCACGCTCAAATGGTATTGACGTCCGATTAGAAAATAAAATAAAAAAAAAATACTTTAAGGCTTAAAGTCTTAAATTTGAACTATGAGCACTAGTTACATAATTTAGGATAATTGAAGTGGGGTTCATTGGCTTTATAGTTGTCGACCTAAACCATATTTGGAGATAGGAGTCGTGAGTGTCTGGCTCCACAGAAATTAAAATATCATTACTCACCAAGCAAGTTGGATCATCACTTTAATCATGTCGACCCAAAGAGAAAGAGAAGGACACGCACTGGATTAATTATCTTTATATAGTCACCACATCCTTATACATATTTATGTTTGCATATGTCTCTTTAGTAGTTTAAATCAACACATATTTAAAAGAGCTCGAGCAGCAGCTGTGTGAGAAGGAGAGAGAGAAAAAAATGGATAACGTTCAAGTGGTTTGCGAAAGTGATAATTTTGTTGTTACAGCCGTAGCCCTTTGGTGTTCTTCTCAGTGGTTTATGGCTATAGGACTAGAATAAAAGGGGCGGTGGTGATAGTTTAATGGTGATTCAAAAGTGGTGCTTCGGTTTAGAGAGGATACTAAGGTGGTGGTAATGGTGCTCGAAGAATGAATCAAATGTAACAAGCTTACATACCTATGTAGCAGTAGCAACTCGTGATGAGTGGTGGTTATCGGTTGTTATAGCAGTCGACGATGGTGGTGTGGTGTGATGATAGTTCAAGTCCAACAACAGCAATAGAAGTAATAAAGCAGCAGTAGGAACGATCATAGCAACAAAAGAATGATGATGATGGTCATTTGTTATGGTTGTGAGATTATAATGGTGGTGATGTTAATCGATGGGGGTTAGGGTGTTGGTGGTTCTTGATGGTGGCATCCTAAGGTTGATCAGAGGTTTCAAAATGTATCTTTACACTTTTCTGTTTTTAAGCTCTTGAATTGCAGAGGATGAAATATGTATTGTAATTGAGTGATTGGTACTTTAGTAATAATTGATTGAAATTGTAATATTGTGATCCATGATCTCGACTAGTAACAGAATTAGACAAGAAGGACAGCAATACCAATCAGAAACACTTAAATTAATAATTCAATGAGGGTAAACTCAACTAATCTGTACGATTACTACTGCTTATGCAAAGATTTTGAGATATAAACAAAATTAAATACAGTGTGATGTTACATAAAACAGATTCTGACTGAATCCACAAATACGATTTTTATAATAATAATATTAATAATTCATAATTATAATTAATAATAATATTAATAAATAACAATAATGAATCTATTTATTATAAAAATGATAATGATAACAAATAATAATTTATATTATTTAGTAATAATAATATAACAATATAAATGTATCAGATTCAATATCTATATATAATAAATCAGTAATATTAATAATAATGATATTAATATTAATCATAAATAATAACATTTATCTTTTAATTTGTAATTAAATATATTGATATTATAATTATGTATTTAATATTTAATATTTATACATTTTGATAATTTACAATATATAACCATCAATTTTTATAGAATTCATATTCTTATATATATATATTTACAAATAATGGTTCGTGAATCATCGAGAATGGTCGAACTTAAATGAATGTAATAAAACAGTTCAAAAATTTTGAGATACAACATTACAGACTTTGCTTATTGTGTCGAAACTATATAAAGATTAAGTTTAAATATGGTCAGAAATTTTCGGGTCGTCACAGTACCTACCCGTTAAAGAAATTTCGTCCCGAAATTTGAGTGAGGTCATCATGGTTAACCATAAAAATGTTTTCATGACAAATATGAGTTGATAAATAGAGTTTTATCACTATTGATTAATATAGATAAAACGATTCGATTATAGGAAGCGTACGAGTGAAGCTATCACAAAAGAGTGAATTGAAGAAAATAAGATTTTCCTTAGCTTTTGACGTAAACAGGGTTGAATTTAGAAAATAAGGTGCGTCTTAACTTTTGACGTTGTCTTGGTTTGAATTCCGTAATTCAAGGGGTTAAAAAAAATCTTCTAAATCTATAAGATTTGATTCTTCGGTGAATAAGGAAATGAGGATCTCTTTAATTAAATGCGATCATCTGCCTCGATTGCTATGCCTGATATTTCACTATAAATCCATCCTCTTCATTTCCTTTATATCTTGGAGTTCCATACTTTTGTTTTCTCTTCTCCCATTTAAGTCAAACGAATAATGGTCCAGAATTCGTAGATATAGAATTTCGAATGATTATAATGTTCTAAGCAGGAAGGAACGTGATAGCACGATTTGATTTTCAAATTTATCAATCATCACGGAAGATAGAACCATCAAGAATACATTTTCTTGATATGTTCAGAAGTTAAGTAGAATGAAAGAGTTATGTAACATGACACATGATAATGGTATGATCTACTGTGAACCATCATCACATTTCATTAGAAACTCAGCATGACTTACTGTAATATAATCACGTTGGCCGGGCGTCATTATATTATACTAACTCATGCTTCAATTCCCAACACTTCTCCACAATTCATTCATAATTTATACTTAGGCTTTACAGAAGTTTCCAATATAATGGAATACATACAACACGAAGAGATAGTTAATTTCGGACAAGAATATTTATGAAAATATCCTCAGAAATATCGAAGATATTTATGATGATATTTTAGAATTTCTAAGTTCGAAGGTTGATGAAAAAAAAATTTTCCTCAAGATTTTAACATGGCTTCGGAGCAAGATATTCTCTAAAGATTTCATCGGATCCAGAATTACCTGGATTCTTTAAATATAGTATTTGGTCCTTGTATTTGTCCTTGGTCTCTTTCATGGTTAGCTCAATCCATTTTTTCAGTACCAAATTTTTAATCGAGCGTTCCCAACACTCCATTCTTTATCATCAAACTCTTGGCCATTTAAGCCATCTATAATTTTACTGTTTCCTCTGCATTTAATGCAGCCACATCTGAGTCGTTAGTCATCAATCCGGGGTGATTTCAGGAAAAATTGTGTTGTTAGCTGATTAAATGCTGATGGTAATATGGTGGAATATAAAAGGTTCCCCTGTAACAATAAAAGAGCACGTATATTTATCAAGGTTATAATAAGGTTGTTTCGAACGAAAAGTCGAAGTTGATTTGTTGAAGCTGTGACAAAATTGGCTAATTTGGAATGGGATTGCAAAGTTATTTTTGGTGATAACAACGTTAAAGGAGCTAGCACATATACGTATTAAACGTTTACTCAGGTTCCGAGTGTTTTCAGGTGCATAACTATATGCATCAATCTCTTCTTCCGTAGATGAAGTGCGGTTGGTTCATCCTATCGATTGAGGTGTTTTCAAGAATCATGAAAGGTTTGAACGCAGATTGTAATTGTGATGATATGAATGGGGTTTAAGATGAAATCAAGTGGCAAACTTGAAGAATTATTTAGTTTCATATGTTATAATCAGTATTTTAATTCACTTTAATTGTCCAATATTATTAGTCCACAGTCGATAGTCCACAACTTACAGTTCAATAATTCATATATAGTTTAATATATAATATTCGAATTAATTATACGTTTCGTGACCCGTATACGTCTCAGACTCGATCACAACTCAAACTATATATATTATTGTAGAATCAACCTCAACCCTGTATAGAGAACTCGATCATTACTGCATATAGAGTGTCTATGGTGATTCCAAATAATATATATAGATGCGTCGATATGATATGTCAAAACCTTGTATACGTGTCCCGATATTTAAAGTGCGAAAAATAAATACAGAAATTAAATGACAATAAATAAAATGCGTAAAGTAAATAACAGAAATTAAATGACGATAAATAAAATTGCGAGAATGTAAATTGCGATAATTAAATTGCGATAAATAAAGTGTAATCAGTTAGCTGGGAATAATTAACTAGGAACAGTTAGCGTGGATTCTTAACAAAATTTCTCATAGTTAATTTGTTTGTTTCTAACATATTTTATTTTGTCAAATGTTTTCTTCATTATGCCACCTGTTGGATTCTGATAAGTCAAAATCCAGATATGAAATTGAATGAAAATGGTTATTCTGCGGTAAACGGATACGTATATTGGTGGTTGTAAGTAGGATAGTAAATGACTGTTGAATCAGCTTCGTCGAATGTACAGTGTAACTTATTAAAGTGAAATTTAAATATTCTTCGGGTATTACCTACCCGTTAAAATATTATCACCATTAACAATTTGTACGAAAGAATTTTTAATTACAATCTTTATGAAAAAATATATACATATATATTTTCTTCAGATGTATTCATGGATTTAATGAGTTAATATAATATTAAACTCATTTGCTTTTCGGTTGGAACTAGAATAAATAATCTCTAAAACTTTAGAGATTACATATTCGCCATGTCGAACGAAGATAAATGAGGTAGAACGATACGTAGAACGAAGATCATACTCAAAGTACAGATGAAGATATTGAAGCATGGATTGTTGATGGTACTGTTGGTGCCGGTGATGTTGCTGGAGCTGGTACATTTTGCACCATATTCTCCGAATTGATTATTCGAGCGCGAAGTTCGTTAACTTATTACTCCAGGATGATTGTCGGTCGGAACGAGCGGATGAATAAGGTTCAGAATTATGGATAGAATATAATCTTATCGAGTTACCCTGGAAATGAGACTGAAAATGGTGTCTCGAACAAGTTCGCCGGTAAACGCTTCAGGTTCACTGTAAATAGGTGAATTCGGTTGGTGGAAGGGATTGCCTTCTGCGCGTTTCCATTAATTAAGTCGACTACGAACCCATCAGATGAATTGATAATGGCTGATTGGTTGATTCATGTCGATGACGCTGTTTTCGGAGCTTAGGTGAACATCTATATCGGAATAGCTGTCGGAATAACTATCGGAATAGCTATTGGAATCTGAGGGACTCGAACTGGTTGCAGTATTCATCTCGTACGATCAGATGAAGAATTTTTGATAAGAAATAGATTATAGGATGTAGATTAGTACCCTGCAATACATAATTTACATATGCATATATAATACTAAAATCCCATAAGTTACGGAGGAATCTACGGAAGTTGTCAGGCAAAGTTACAGTAATAGATACGCTAAGATATGAAGTAGCAGATACGCTAAGATATGAATTTTGTCTATACACTATTCATGCAGTCACTGCAGTAAAACGTGTCTAGACTAAGAATGATAAGCAAGTGATTCTCTAAGAATGATAAGCAGGTAATTTTTGACACAAAATGATAAGCAAAACTTTTGACATGCAGACACGGTCGAAGTCCAGACCCACTAATGCATCTAAACAACTATCAGTTAGACACACTAATGCAAGACCTAGTTCACTAAGACCACCGCTCTGATACCAACTGAAAGGACCCGTCCTAATCCATCCGAACGAAGTCCATATCGATTATAAATGATTCACAACAGTTGATTACTTCGCGAGTTACTTGACCTCTATATGATACATTTTACAAACATTGCATTCGTTTTGAAAAGACAATCTTTCATTACATCTAAAGTTGACAGACATGCATACCATTTCATAATATATTCAACTATAATTGACTTAATAAAGATCTTGATAAACTCAACGACTCGAATGCAACGTCTTTTGAAATATGTCATGAATGACTCCAAGTAATATCTTTTAAATGATCAAATGCACAGCGAAAGATTTCTTTCGTACCTGAGAATAAACATGCTTTAAAGTGTCAACCAAAAGGTTGGTGAGTTCATCATTTTATCATAAATAATCATTTCATAAATTTAATAGACCACAAGATTTCATATTTCCAATTCTCATAAACATACGTCCCATGCATAGAGACAAAAATCATTCATATGGATTGAACACCTGGTAACCGACATTCACAATATGTATATAAGAATATCCCCATCATTCCGGGATCCACCTTCGGACATGATATAAATTTCGAAGTACTAAAGCATCCGGTACTTTGGATGGGGCTTGTTGGGCCCGATAGATCTATCTTTAGAGTTCGCGTCAATTAGGATGTCTGTTCCCTAATTCTTAGATTACCAGACTTAATAAAAAGGGCATATTCGATTAGATAATCCAACCATAGAATGTAGTTTCGATTACTTGTGTCCATTTCGTAAAACAGTTATAAAAACAGCGCATGTATTCTCAGTCCCAAAAATATATATAAAAAGGGAGTAATGAAAACTCACACATATAAATATTATAAAACAGTTAATAAAGCATTTGCATGTATTCTCATCCCAAAAATGTAATGAGTAAAAAGGGAATCAAATGAACTCACCATACTGTATTTTGTAGTAAAAATACATATGACGACATTGAACAAGTATCGGGTTGGCCTCGGATTCACGAACCTATATCATTTATATATATTAACATTTATAGTTGTAATCGGAAAAATTTATATATAATTAGGGATATGATTTATATATTAAAATTTTATAGGTTTCTTTAAAAAAATATATATTAATATTGTTAAGTTATATATATTGAGTATAGTTTTAATATTTATTTGATAAATTAATGATATTAAATAAAGAGTTGTTTTATCTTTTAATAATAATAATAATAATAAAAAAAAATTTTTTTTTTTTATAATAATCATAATTATATTACTAATAACCATGCTAATGATAATGTTAATAAAAACAAAAATACTTATAATACTAATAATAATGATAATACTAGTAAAAATAAAATGTTATAATTTAATAATACTAATAATGATGGTCCTTATATAACTTTTTAATGATAATACTAATAATAATAATAATGTTAATAATAATAATAATAATAATAAAAATCATAAAACTACCTTTAAAAGAAAAAGCTTCCAAAAAAAATAATAAACTGCCTCTGCCTGGTCTCGAACCCACGACCTCCCGCTAACCTGATAACACCTTTAAATTAATGAACCAACGATTTGTTTTTGATCTTAACCCGCATGATTAACTTAGTTCATCATCATCAAACACTTATCATTCCATCATTATCATAACTAAACCATAATCATCATGTTGCCCAATCTCTCATCCCAATCTAAACCAGAATCGGTCCAACAGAAAACAACAACAAAATTCGGCCCAACAGACAACAAACACTCACGGCCCAACATCAGCTTTTCTGAGTCCAACTATAAAGTCCAATATAACGGCCCAATTGGTATTCGTTGGCTTTTAGATTACAGCTACTTTCTATATCTCCTACCCATATATAAAATTAAAAAGCACTCCCATGTCTACCCCCTAATCCCACTTGTTCACATGCATATTTTAAAAAGGATGTAAATATCCACTCATCTTATCTTAATATCATTATTAATCAATAAGTGGAAGAAGAAGTGGTTTTTTTGCTTGTCGGTTTAGGAAAAATAATAATAATAATAATAATAAAGAGCTCTCGGCTCAATTAACAAAATCGAATGGCCCATTGTTTAAAAATAGCGTCCGAAATAGATATGTGGGACAAGCCAGTATGAAAAAAAAAATCTGTTTTTGAATCAATAATAGGAAGGGGATACGGGACAGCACTCTAATATCATTTATCAATCTTTAATCAACTTTTATCACTAATTGACGTCCGATTCTGTTAGGAAGAAGAATCCCGCTATAAAAGATTTGATTTTAATAATGGATTATGGTTTCAAATGGAGGACTAGGGTCCACGCTCAAATGGTATTGACGTCCGATTAGAAAACAAAAAAAAAATACTTTAAGGCTTAAAGTCTTAAATTTGAACTATGAGCACTAGTTACATAATTTAGGATAATTGAAGTGGGGTTCATTGGCTTTATAGTTGTCGACCTAAACCATATTTGGAGATAGGAGTCGTGAGTGTCTGGCTCCACAGAAATTAAAATATCATTACTCACCAAGCAAGTTGGATCATCACTTTAATCATGTCGACCCAAAGAGAAAGAGAAGGACATGCACTGGATTAATTATCTTTATATAGTCACCACATCCTTATACATATTTATGTTTGCATATGTCTCTTTAGCAGTTTAAATCAACACATATTTAAAAGAGCTCGAGCAGCAGCTGTGTGAGAAGGAGAGAGAGAAAAAAATGGATAACGTTCAAGTGGTTTGCGAAAGTGATAATTTTGTTGTTACAGCCGTAGCCCTTTGGTGTTCTTCTCAGTGGTTTATGGCTATAGGACTAGAATAAAAGGGGCGGTGGTGATAGTTTAATGGTGATTCAAAAGTGGTGCTTCGGTTTAGAGAGGATACTAAGGTGGTGGTAATGGTGCTCGAAGAATGAATCAAATGTAACAAGCTTACATACCTATGTAGCAGTAGCAACTCGTGATGAGTGGTGGTTATCGGTTGTTACAGCAGTCGACGATGGTGGTGTGGTGTGATGATAGTTCAAGTCCAACAACAGCAATAGAAGTAATAAAGCAGCAGTAGGAACGATCATAGCAACAAAAGAATGATGATGATGGTCATTTGTTATGGTTGTGAGATTATAATGGTGGTGATGTTAATCGATGGGGGTTAGGGTGTTGGTGGTTCTTGATGGTGGCATCCTAAGGTTGATCAGAGGTTTCAAAATGTATCTTTACACTTTTCTGTTTTTAAGCTCTTGAATTGCAGAGGATGAAATATGTATTGTAATTGAGTGATTGGTACTTTAGTAATAATTGATTGAAATTGTAATATTGTGATCCATGATCTCGACTAGTAACAGAATTAGACAAGAAGGACAGCAATACCAATCAGAAACACTTAAATTAATAATTCAATGAGGGTAAACTCAACTAATCTGTACGATTACTACTGCTTATGCAAAGATTTTGAGATATAAACAAAATTAAATACAGTGTGATGTTACATAAAACAGATTCTGACTGAATCCACAAATACGATTTTTATAATAATAATATTAATAATTCATAATTATAATTAATAATAATATTAATAAATAACAATAATGAATCTATTTATTATAAAAATGATAATGATAACAAATAATAATTTATATTATTTAGTAATAATAATATAACAATATAAATGTATCAGATTCAATATCTATATATAATAAATCAGTAATATTAATAATACTGATATTAATATTAATCATAAATAATAACATTTATCTTTTAATTTGTAATTAAATATATTGATATTATAATTATGTATTTAATATTTAATACTTATACGTTTTGATAATTTACAATATATAACCATCAATTTTTATAGAATTCATATTCTTATATATATATATTTACAAATAATGGTTCGTGAATCATCGAGAATGGTCGAACTTAAATGAATGTAATAAAACAGTTCAAAAATTTTGAGATACAACATTACAGACTTTGCTTATTGTGTCGAAACTATATAAAGATTAAGTTTAAATATGGTCAGAAATTTCCGGGTCGTCACATCAATCGCCCCTTCAGGTAACGATTCCAACCAATCTTTGGCTTCTCCCTTTAAAGTCCAGGGAAATAACATGAGATATATATGTTCATCCTCCACTTCTCTAATTTTAAATAGAGTACAGATCCTATTAAAGGTACGAAGATGTTCATTTGGATCTTCCTTCGGCGCACCACTAAATTGGCATTGATTAGTTACCTTGTGTAGGATTTGTCCTTTGATTTCATAATCTGGCGCATTAATGTCTGGTTGAGTAATTGTGTGACCTTGGCCAGTGCGTTTAGCTCGCATTCGGTCTTCCATACTAAGAGGTTCCAGATTTTCCATGATTGAATTTGTTGAATCTGAATTACTAGAGGATTCTGATTTAATGGTTGGTTCCTCGACAATATCCGTTTGAATGATTGGTGGTTCCGGAGGAAAGATTAGTGGTTCAGGATCTCTGAATTGTCCCTGAATATCTTCCGGATTCTCAATTGTGAGGTCGGGTTCAAAAAATGGATTATCGAAAATTTGAATTGGAGTACTTGGTCGACTAGATGATGATTCTAAAGAAAAATCAATGGTGACAATATTTGCTAGATGTCTTGATCTGGTTACAGGTGGTGAACGTACGAAAGGTGGTGAACGTTTTACTCGGTGCATTCACTGAATATCCGATTAGTTATAAAAGATAAAAATTATTTAAGTTATCAAATTAATAGACTTTTCTGCTTTTGCCCACGTTTCGAATAGCCAATAGATGCAGCAGGGAGCCAGAACCCTTTAAATCGGAAGCTCACAACTCAGCCACTAACAAATCCAACTATTACAACGAAGCAGAAAATTTTGGATGTCTATCAATTTAACCACTTAAAATAATTTTTAGTTGAAATTTAAAGAAATTTTAGATAAGAAACAGAAAATTCTATGTCCTAAAAACTAAAGCGGCGAGAAATAAGAAAGAAAAAGAGCGCGTCGAAAAACGTCGAAAAATAAAAGGTCGAAAAAAATAGGCGTCGAAAAATAAAAATAAGAAAGTAGCGCGTCGATACTTAAAAAGGTACTAAAATATAAAAAACGGCGTCGCAAAATTCTAAAGCACCTAAATCTTAGTCTAAAGAAAAAGCACTTAAGGGATTTTACGGCAAAGCCTAAAAATCTAAAAATAAAAAAAAATACTACGGCAAAAACTATGTCTTAAAACTAATTACGAGCGGAAAATACAAATATTACGCTAAAATAAATAAAAAGATATAAAATATAAAATAAACTTAAAGTTGTAAAAAGATACAATTTTTATTAAAAATATTATTTTTATATTATTATTTATAAAAGTATTAATTTTATAAAACTAATTAAAACTTAAAATACAAAATTAATTAAACTAAATTAATTAAATTAAATTAAACCTAATTATAATTAATAATAATTAAATTTTAACCCTAAATTCGTAATTAATGCTGTACCAGGTTTGACCTGTCAGAGGGGCTCCGCGAGTGCGGATTTACGATACCTCCAAACTCCGCGAGTACGGAAAGTGCAGGTTCAAATGAGGTGCAAGCCAAAAAATTCGACATATTCTGTTTTTTTATACTTTTTATTTTTTTTTGTTTTATATATATATATATATATAAAGTATTTATATAAAATAAATAAAAACTAAAATAGAAATATAAATACTTAATAATTTTATAAATATTAAACAAATTCTTAAAAATTATATAGATATTTTTTTATATATTTTTGTATTTTTAATATTTAAAGCGTATTTATACAAAAACGTAATTAAAACTTTAATAAAAATCTTTTTTTTATTAGCGTTGCGCTTTCGGCGTTTAACTTTCCCCGGCAGCGGCGCCAAAAATACTTGATGTGTGCGAGGCGTACTAGGAAATAGTGATATTTTTATAAGGAAAATACTATTAAATACGATACAATTTTACACAAGTTATTTATTTATTTATAGAGGGGATATACCTAAACCTTGCTACAACACTTATAGGCAGTGTACCTAATTGTACAGTAGTGTAGTTTTTAGTAAGTCCGGTTCGTCCACAGGGAACTTTAACCAAGCTTAACGCTATATTTTTTTTTTAAAACTATATTTGTAAAAATACAAAAATATATATAAGTAGTATTATTATAAAAGGGGGGTTTTACCGTTTAATGACCGGTTTGTCGATTTTAAAACTTTAGTCGCAGTTAAAACCTAATGTAAAATATTAAAAATAAATACAACTTAATTTAAAGCGTAAAGTAAATAACGATAATGAAATTGCGATAAATAAAATTGCGATAAAATAAAATTTGCGATAATTAAAAGGTACGATAAATAAAATGACAATAAATTAAAGTGCGATAATTAAAAGTGCATTTAAATATGAAATATATAAATTATTCTTATTTAAACTTCCGTAATCATGATGTTTGACGTGTTGATTTTAGTTTATTACCATGAGTTAATTGTACTTTGTCCTGGATTATTCAATATGTCCGTCTGGTTTTTGTCCATAATAGTCCATCAGTCATAAATATAAAGTGCAAGTGTCCTCGTCAAATTATCCTTATATCCGAAGTCAAATATTCCAACTAATTGGGGACTTAAACTGTAACAAGGTCTTAATACTTTGTTTAATAATTACACCAGGATATCGACTGCGTGTAACCCAATGTTTTAATACTTTGTTAACAATTATGCCAAGTGTCCTTGTACATAATTCACCCCTGTTTTAATAAGTCTATTAACTATTAATCCATTCCCGTGTCCGGTTAAATGAATTATTATTCGTACATATAAATATCCCGCCCATCGTGTCCGATCGAGTGTATATGATTATTTATAGGTACGTCCAATTGTAAATCTTTATATTAAATTAATAAACTATCATTTAGTTAAACAAATATAAAGCCCATTAATAGCCCATAGTCAAATTTCCACAAGTGTCGTTCTTTTGTCCAAACCCCAATTATGGTACAAAGTCCAATTACCCAATCTTTAATATTTTAGCCCAACATCATGATTACTTCGACTTAAATAAGCATAATAATAATTTAGCTACGAGACATTAAATTAAAAAGGTTGAACATAACTTATAATGATTAAAAATAGCGCGGTGTTACACGGACAGAGTTCCGACTTACAAAACCTTAAAACATTCGACTAATCTACCCTTATTATTATTACCAACTTAAAATTAAAATTACAAATTGATATTACGAATTGAAGTGATAATTGATACATATGTATATGTATAATATAGAGGGAAGTAGAAAAAGAGGTGTAAAATTCGAGTAAAATTCGTGACCTTTTATAGGCCTACAAACTCTGCGAGTGTGGAGTTTTTATACCTTCAAACTCCGCGAGTGCGGAGCCTCCAGTTTCACCTAACATTCCTTGAACTTTGACTGCCGACGGATTTTATTAATTAAATATAATATATATATATATATATATATATATATATATATATATATATATATATATATATATATATATATATATATATATATATATATATATATATATATATATATAATTTATATAATTAATTATATATTATATTATATTTATATACATAATTAATTTGTAACTTTCGGTCCGTTGCATCGAGCGTTGAGAGTTGACTTTGGTCCCGGTTCCGAATTTTTGAACGTCCTTGCGTACAATTTAATATCTTGTACTTTGCGTTTTGCTTTTTGTACTCTTTTAATTTTGAGATGTTTCTTATCAATAATTGGAACCACTTTGATTGTACTTTGTACTTTTGAGCTTTTTGGTCGTTTGCGTCTTTAATTCATCGAATCTGTCTTTTGTCTTCACCTTTTATTATTTAAACGAATATTACTTGTAAATAGGATAACTGCAACTAAAAGCTTGTCTTTCTTGAGGGATAATGCTATGAAATATATGTTCGTTTTTCGCATTATCAATATAGTTATGCACCTGAAAACACTTGGAACCTGTGTAAACATTTAACATATGTCTGTCCTAGCTCCTTTGGCATTGTTATTACCGAAAATAATATTTCAACTCTTTTTCCAATTAGCCAATTTTGTCATAGCTTCAGCAAATCATCTTCGACTTCCATTCGAATTAGCCTTATTATAACCTCGATATATAAGTTTGCCTGTCGTCATCGTTACCGGGGAACCGTTTATATTCCACCACATTAGCAGTAAACTTACCAGCAACTTCAATGAATTTGGACTTTCCGAAAAATCATTATATTCATTGAAACCTCATCATGTATACATCTATACCCTGTAACAATAATTGCCATACCAATTACCAAGAATCAACAATCAGTATTTTGAATCTCGTAGTATTTCTACATCAATAGTTATATGTACATATAACAATTATCTCCTAGAATTACGACCTTCAATTCTGAAATTTTGAAAAGCACCCAGCCTACGAATCAATACATTGAACTTTGAAGGAAAAAAAAGCTGAATGAAACAGCAGAAACTGTGAGCAACTGTAAACGACCTTAATCGTCGGAAGTTTGATGATAAAGAATAGTATGTTGGAAAAGCTCAGAAAAGTTGGAACTGAAAAAACTTATTGAGCAAACTACGAAGGAGTCTCTGAACAAATCACAAGGACTAAACTTGTACAATAAGAATCCCGATGATTCTGTTTCTGATGAAATCTTTAGCGAATACCTTGCTTCTGACTCCAAACTCTTGCGGACAAATTTTCTTCACCATCCTTCGATATTAGAAATTCCAAGATATCATCGTATCTTTCATTTTAAATATTCTCCATAATTCTGAAGATATTTTCATAACTATTCTTATCTGAATCATTAATCTATTAGTGCTATCAGTGTTACATCATATAGAAACTGTTAGTTTCTATATTCTGTAAACTTTCGAGCTTAAAATATGAATGTTATTGAAGTAATGTTGGGAACTGATGCATGAGTTAGTATAATATAATGACACTTGATCAACGTGATTATATTACAGTAAGTCATGCTGAGTTTCTAATGGGATATGATGATTCACAGATCATAACGTCATCATGTACCATGTTACATGACTCTTTCATTCTGCTTAACTTCTGAACATATCAAGAAAGTGTATTCTTGATAGTTCTATTCTCAATGATTCTAATAATTTGACAAATCAAATCGTACGATTTCGTTCTTTCTTGGTTAAAACATTAAGTTCATTCGAAACTCTGTACTTACGAATTCTGGACCGTTGTTGCTTTACTAGAGGTCGAGAGGATAATAAAAAGGCAAAGAGATCCAAAATATAAGAGAAAATATAAAGCCCAATAACAACACGGAGGTTTCAAACCATGGATATTAATACGAATAGCAATATAAAGACACGGTATAATTAAGAATAGTATCACCCCAAGGTAATAGTAGAAGTAAACAGATTCTTCTGGTGGAAGATTGAAAAGAAGGATGACAGAAATGATAATTAGAAAAATATCAAGGATTAGAACTGGATTAAGCATTTTCAAAATCTTTTGGATGTATGAACTAAGAAAGAAAGTATAGGAATGGTGAGAATAATGGAACGGAAAAAGTTTAATTTATAATGGAAATATCAGACAGAGTAATCGAGGCAGACCACCGTATTTAATTATAGAGATCTTAATTTTTCCTTATTCGCTGAAGAATTAAATCTTTTAGATCTCGAAGATTTTCTTTAAATCCCTTGAATTCCGGAATTCAACAAAGACAACGTCAAAGATTAAGACGAACCTTATTTTCTAAATTCAACCATGACTAGTCAAAAGTTATGATGAAACATGTCTTTCTCATTTCACTATTTGGTGATAGCTTCACTCGTACTCTTCGAGTAATCGAATTATCTTATCCATATTACTCAACAGTAATAAAACTCTATTTATCAGCTCAAATTCGTCATGAAAATATTTTTAATGTAAGCTATGACGACCTCACTCAAATTTCGGGACAAAATTTCTTTAACGGGTAGGTACTGTGATGACCCGGGAATTTTCGACCAAATTTAAACTTGAATCTTATTTGATTTCGATACGATAAGCAAAGTCTGTAATGTTGATGTTTCAAAAACTTTGAAATTTGTTCATATACTCATATACCCTTTGACTGTGCCGACGATTCACGAACAATTGTGTGAAAATAAATATGTAAATAAAATTTAAGAGCATATATTAAGTTGAATGAATACTATACCATTTAATCATTTGAATTAAATGTGTAAAGTATTATACAAAATAAATAAAATGTTATCAAGTAAATATATATGTATATATATATGAATTCTGTATACAAATAATATTACATGTATGTTCTAATATATATATATATATATATATATATATATATATATATATATATATATATATAATATATACAAATATTAAATATGTTATCATATAATAATAAGCATTACATAATTAACAATATGTAATATCATGTTAAAATTAATTATAAGTTAAAATATAATTATTATAATACTTTCATTATTATTGATTTCAGAATTATTGATATTACCAATTCGTTATATATATATATATATATATATATATATATATATATATATACTTAAATACATGAGATTTGATAAGCATAATTATTTATATCAATCTCATTACTATTATTAATAGTAATATTAATAATAGAGATATAAAAAAAATTAAAACATGTAAATAGATATTACTAGTATTACCATGTATTATCTTTGAGAATCAATATTATTATTATTATTATTATACAATATCATTATTATTATGATTATTACTGTAAAAATAATACACTTTATTAACATTACCATTTACCATTTATAATATCCTCATATCCTTTTTATAATTATTAGTATTATTATTCCAAATATTAATATTATTATTACAGTGTTCATTAATAGAATTATGCTTATTATTATTATTAATTCCACTATTGTTATTATTAGTATCAATATTTTTATTATTATTATTATTATTTATCAGTAATAATATTAATTATTTGTTATTATTAGTATTAATAAAATTATTATTAACATTATTAAAATTGTAATTATTAATATATTATTTAATTGTATATCAATGAATTATGACCGATATATAGCAGACTCGTACAGTTTAGGTTAAGTATCACAATCAAACAGTGCCTAATCTTGTTTCTTATCTGATTTTATTAAACAGCAAGATCAATCATAGTACGATTCAGTTGCCAATCCTTTTCTCCTTTATTTATTTTATTTTTCTTCCTGAATATGATTTATTTTTCTGTCGGCATTCATTCGTATGTAAACAGATCGATTCCAGTTGTTAAAAGATATCAAAAACCTCACATTATCAACTAGCAACTACCATTATCTTTCACAGCCTCTAAAATTTTCGAATTAAATAAAAATTGCAGAGAAAGAACAGGTACCTGCCCTGTTCAAGTTTCATTTTTCTAAAACTTCGAATTGTTGTTTTATTTAAAAATCTATTAATGCAGTAATGATATAACCACTTCGTTCAATCAATATGGAAAGTTTCATTTGTTAAATTTCCATATCAAAATCGAATTTTGTAAGTCAAATTTTTGAATTCATAAAGTCAAACGGGGTTCTTCATTTAAAATCGATGTTTGTGTTACGAATTAAGTGAAATTAAGATTTGATAAAGATTACAGAAATGTTTTCAAACATTTTTCGTGTAGAAACTTTGAGCTAAAACGTTCAAAATCTTCGATTTTGATTTCGAGTTCATGAAGAACTAAAACGGGTTTTACAGTTTTCTTAATTTTTGTTTTCGATGTTTTCATTAATTGAATTAATCTTTAATCATTTTCTGTTTGTTAAACAATCCTTAAACTAAATAAATAAAATGTTATGAATCTGATTTGAACATTGATCGAATTAAAACTCATGGGGAAGAAGAAGAGATTTTATAAATACGGTTTATAAATAATTACGAGGGGTTTAAAACAGAAAAATGGGCAACATCCCAATGGTCCGAGATGTTAACGGGGGAGCGAGAGGTCGCGGGTTCGATCCGTGGCAGGGACGTTTTTTTAGACAGCTTCTTTATTGAGGTAGTCTCATCTTTTTATTATTATTATTATTATTATTATTATTATTATTATTATTATTATTATTATTATTATTATTATTATTATTATTATTATTGTTATTATCATTAGTTATTATTATGATTACTAGTGTTATAATTATTATTATTATCATCTAAATTATAAGTATCATAATTATTATTATTGATATTATGAGTATTATTAATTGTTGTTATTGTTATGTTTGTAAGTTTTTCGTATGCCCGAGAGAGAGACATATTTAATTAATGTGGCTAATATGTTATGATCCAAGTCGGGTCATACCCAATAACAAGCTTGCCGACACCTTAAACGTATTTGATCTTAACGATTGATTCATTAAACAAATACGCGACACTTGGATCTTAGAAAATCGGATTTCTAAGATGTTATCACTTGAGATAAATTACTTAGATAATTTATATATTAATGAATTAATTATTTAAAGGTTTAAATAATTAAGTTGTGTTATATTTTATAAAAGGTTTATAAGATATATATATAAGTTACTAATCTATACTTAAGTTTATACAAGTTTATATATGTAAATACAAGTTTTATATATATAATTCTTGATATAAAATAAGATAGTTGGTGGCAGATTTTGGGACTCCAAGAGAGCATCTCATGCTTGCTTTTGTTGCTCCCTATATACACAACTCCAAGGGGAATGTCTACACTTGAACCAAGCACACTTTGACTCATTTTCCTTTCAAAAAAAACTGAAAACAGATTGCTCCTGGCTGCTGTTTCTGTCGTGGTTATTCAGCAGCAAAAAGGGGTTCAAAACCTTGGTTTTCAAGTGATAATGAAGTGTCATTAAATCCTAACTAAAGTACTAGGTGTTGGTTATAAGTTTGGGGTATAATCTCTTGAGGTTTCATAGTTTTGAGACTCAATTCATCATCATCTTTTGACAAGCTGCTGTCCAGAATTTTGGGTGCAAATAAAAGGGTTTCAAGCTTGGTTAATTAGTTAGTTAAGTGTTTAAATCTTAACTAACCTAAAGGGTGGTGTTGGTGCATCAAAGGATTGGGTTTTACACTCTTGTTCATCATATTCTTGCATCAAACAACCCTCAACTAGCTTGAGGAGGTATTGAATATTTCTTATCTTCTTCTATTATTTGTAAGCATATTTTCATGACTTGAGGTCCACATGGAATTCAACTAATATGGTTTAACATATAAACTTGTTTTCTTGATCATCATGCTTCCGCTTTCATTAACTATTGTAAAATTGGTTTGTGATTATATTAACATCAAGAACATGTTATAATGTTGAATTCCATCAATGGTATCTAGAGCCGAAGTCAATGAAATATGCTTCTAATATATGGTCTTTAAAACCCACCAACTTTGCATTCTATGTACATGCATGAAAGTAGAATGTAAAAATATTCGGGTTTGGGTGGGTTCATGATTTTGGCCGAATTTTAAGGGTTCCAAAAGTGGGTTTGGAACTTGCAAATTGGTCAATTTTGTTGTATGTTGTAAGTTCACAATCTAAGCCTTGACCTTGTGTTTGGTTGCATGCATGGTTGATTAATATTTATTCAATTGGTTTGTAATAATATTTATTCATTTGGCATGTAATAATTCATTTGGTTATGTAATTTATTTTATATTTGGTATGTAAAATAGAATAGGTTGTATTTTCATTTTCTAGATAAAAATGTATTAGGATACATATTTTGTAAAATGAAGATACAAGATGATGAAGACTTGAAGAACACAAGGAGCATATGGATGCAAGGTTAAGTGGGAGATTTGAAATCTCCTACTTTGTATTATTACCCCTTAACCCGGTGACATTTGTTTTCGGCTAAACAAATGTCCACCAAAATGGCTAGATTGTGAACATACTTGTTTTGCATGTGTGGTTGTTTGTTTGTTTATTGTATTGTATGTTTGGTTGATACAATTAATCACAAGATAACAACAAGCAAAACAACAATTTAATTGGTTAAATTAGACGTATTAATAACATGCAAGACGACAATTTAATTGGTTAAATTAAAAGCAACTAAAGACCTAAATAAATGGTTATTAAGAACAAGAAAAGGATCACATATATATAAAATGGTTTATATCAAGTAATTGGCAAATTACAAGACTTGAAAATGGATTTCAAATGAACCATACACTAAATGCATGTTGGTGTATGGCATAAATGTTTTCTTAAACTAGAATTAACGAAAACTTAAAATCCCTTAATCAACAAGGTAAACAAGTTAAACGCCATCCTTTTGTGAAAACACTTAGACATATTAAGAAACTATTGACGGGATAAAGGTCACCTAACCGTCATGAGCAGACTAATATGAATAAGGTAAATTTCGCACACTAGTGGGATAAAGGTCACCTAACCACTTGTTTGTTAAATTTACATGTCTACACAAGTAGGACGACTTGATTTGGGAATCATGAACTTAGGGTCACCGAAGCATGAGGAACAAAATAGGCGTTGATGGGATTAATATGCCATGCAAAAGGATTGCATGATCCCATAACTTAGAAGTTGCAAAAGGATTGCAATTGTCATTATGACTACCTAGCTAAATCAAATGACGGGATAAAGGTCACCTAACCGAAATTTGATTTACCGTTGGATTCTAATATTTAATAAAACAAATTAAAAGGGTATTGTTTATTGAATTTAAAATCGATACTTAAAAGGACTTTGTTGAATTTTGTAGATGGCCGCTAATAACAACAACAACATGCAAAACGCACCACTTAACATGAACAACCTATCATTAAGGTCTCTCTTAGAGAAAGACAAACTCAACCATACAAACTTTATGGATTGGTTCCGCAATCTTCGGATTGTCCTCAAACAAGAGGATAAAGCGTATGTACTTGAGGACCCCATTCCCGATCAACCGGATGAGAATGATGTGGAGGCAATGGCCTCTTACGATAAGTATTGCCACGACTCCCTTCAAGTCTCATGCCTAATGCTTGGGACTATGATTCCCGAACTCCAGAAGGATTTCGAGCATCATAGTGCATACGACATGATAATGTAATTGAAGGATATGTTCCTTCAACAAGCGCGTGTCGAGCGTTTCGAGACCGTTCGGGCGCTACATGCTTGTCGTATGGACGATACCCAATCGGTTTCATCTTATGTGCTTAAGATGAAGAGCCTTATTGATCGTGCTAACCGCCTTAACCTAAACATATCAAATGAGTTAGCCACCGATCTTATCCTTAACTCCCTATCAAAAAGGTTTGATCAATTTGTAATTAATTACAATATGAATGGGATGGATAAGAGCATAGGTGAGCTTCACGGTATGCTTAGAACGGCGGAAACTAGCATGGGTAAAAGGGCTTTACCCGTGTTAGCAATCGATCAAGGTGGATCCAAAGGTAACACCTCTAAGCCAAAGGTGGCTAAGAGAAAAGGACCCGCCTATCAAGGCAAAGGGAAGGGGAAGATGGTTACCCCAACCATCAACAAGGCTAAGAAGCAAAAGGTAGCCGAGAAGACAAACCCAAAGGAAGACCCATGTTTTGGTTGCGGTGAGATGGGTCATTGGAAACGAAACTGTCCGGTCTATCTTAAGGAGTTGAAGGACAAGAGGGATGCAGGGCAAACCTCAGGTAATATATATATGGTATATATAGAGCTTAGTATTACTTCTTCTAATACATGGGTATTAGATACTGGATGTGGAACTCACATTTGCAATTCATTGCAGGGGTTCAAAAGAAGTAGCAAGCAAGCGGGAACATCAAGTCTCTTTATGGGTAATGGAGCCAAAGTGCAAGTGAAGGCTCAAGGAGACTTTGTGTTAAAGCTTCCAAGTGGTTTGGAACTTATTTTGAATGATGTTTTGTATGCACCCGATTTATGTCGAAACATTATTTCCGTTTCCCGTTTGAAACAATGTGATTTTAATCTTAATTTTGTTAATGATGATATCCACGTTTATTTAGATAATGTATTCTATTTCAAGGCTTCGCCTTCAAATGGAATTTATGAATTGGTTCATGATGACACATCATCTAGTAGCTCAATATACCATACTAGCACCAAGAAACTCAAAAGGGATTTGAGTGATTCCTACTTATGGCATTGTCGCCTTGGTCACATAAACAAGAACCGAATGCATACACTTCAAAAGAATGGACTTTTGAAATCAAATGAAATGGATTCGTTTGATGTATGTGAATCTTGTTTACAAGGCAAGATGACTAAAGCACCTTTCAAAGGGACTTATGAGAGGGCTAAAGATTTATTGGGATTAATACATTCGGATGTATGTGGACCCTTTAAACCCATGACTAGGAATGGTAAAAGATACTTTGTTACTTTCATTGATGACTTTAGTCGTTTCGGATATGTCTACTTATTAAGACACAAGGACGAAACGTTTGAAGCATTCAAAGAATATCAAAACGAAGTACAAAATCAACTCAATAGGACAATTAAGGTACTTCGTACCGATAGAGGAGGTGAATACCTAAGCGATGCCTTCCAAGATCATCTTAGGAGTTGTGGGATTATCTCACAACTTACTCCACCCGGAACACCCCAACTTAATGGAGTTTCCGAAAGGAGGAACCGAACCCTAATGGATATGGTTCGATCTATGATGGCAAGAAGCTCGTTACCTCTATCATTTTGGGGTTATTGTCTAAGCTCCGCGGTTCGTATTTTAAATATGGCCCCAACCAAGAAAGTGGAACGAACTCCTCATGAGATGTGGTTTGGAAAACCTCCTTCTCTTTCATACTTGAAAGTATGGGGATGTGAAGCTTATCCTAAGCGATATGTAGATAATAAGCTACATGCTCGATCCACAAAGTGTATCTTCATAGGATATCCCAAAGATGACATGGGGTATTACTTCTATGATCCATCCGAGCAAACGGTATTTGTTGCTCGGAAAGCGGAATTCCTTGAAACCAAGTTCCTTATGGAAGGAGATGGTGAAAGGAAGATAGATCTTGTAGAGGTACAAGATCAAGCCGATGATACACAATTGGTTGGCACTAGTACTCAACATGAGGATGTTGAAAATGATTAAGTGGATGATCAAGGTATACAAGACGTTCGAAGATCTAGTAGGATTAGTAATCCTCCCGAGAGATATGGGTTTCTCGTGGATGGTTGCTATACGGTTGATTTGGATGAACCGACAAACTACGAAGATGCTTTATCAAGGATTGATAAAGATAAATGGCAGGAAGCCATGAACGCCGAGATGCAATCCATGTATGAAAATCAAGTTTGGGAACTTGTTGTGCAACCTCCTAGCTCCAAGCTAGTTGATTGCAAATGGCTTTTCAAGAAGAAAACCGACATACATGGAAACTTGGATACATACAAAGCTAGACTTGTAGCAAAAGGTTTCACTCAAACTCAAGGGGTTGACTATGATGAAACTTTCTCGCCTGTGGCAATGCTAAAGTCTATTAGGATATTATTTGCCATTGCTGCTCATTATGATTATGAAATATGGCAAATGGATGTCAAAACCGCTTTCCTAAATGGATATCTTGAGGAAGATGTCTATATGGTACAGCCCGAAGGTTTTGTTGATCCGAAAAATCCTAAAAAGGTATGCAAGTTAAAGAAATCAATCTACGGATTGAAGCAAGCATCTAGAATGTGGAATCATCGTTTTAATGAGGAGGCAAAGAAATTTGGCTTCATTAAAAATGGTGATGAAGCTTGTGTATACAAGAAGGCTAGTGGGAGCTCCATAATGTTTCTTGTGCTATATGTGGATGATATATTATTATTTGGGAATGATATTACCACAATGCAAGAAGTCAAAACTTGGCTAAAGAGTTGCTTCTCCATTAAGGATCTTGGAGAAGCACAATACATATTGGGGATAGGGATCTATAGGAATAGATCCAAGAAATTGATAGGTTTAAGTCAAAGTACATACATTGATAAAATCTTGAAAAGGTTCAAGATGGAAAACTCTAAGAAAGGTTTGGTACCTATTCAAAGAGGAACCGTTCTCAGTTCATCTCAGTGTCCTACCACGAAATATGAACAAGAGAGAATGAAGAAAGTCCCATACGCATCTGCTATTGGGTCTATCATGTATACAATGATATGTACTAGACCGGATGTGTCATGCGCTCTAAGCTTGACAAGTAGATACCAGAACAACCCAGGAAACAGTCATTGGATTGCTGTTAAAAGTATATTGAAATACCTTAGGAGAACTAAGGATATGTTTCTAATATATGGGTCTGGTGAGGAGGAACTCGCTGTAAAGGGTTACGTGGATGCGAGTTTCCAAACTGATCGAGATGACTCTCGATCACAATCCGGTTATGTCTTCATGTTAAATGGTGGTGCGGTCTCTTGGAAGAGTTCAAAACAAGATGTTGTTGCGTTATCCACTACAGAGTCGGAGTACATTGCCGCCTCACTGGGAGCTCAGGAAGCTGCATGGATGAAGAAATTCATCGACGACTTAGGAGTGGTCCCTTCCATTCAGGACCCTCTTGAGATCTTTTGTGACAACGAGGGTGCGATTGCTCAAATCAAGGAACCTCGTGCTCATCAAAAGACTCGTCACATTGAGCGGAGATTCAACTACATCAGGGATGAGGTTGAAAAGGGAAAGATATGTATTCACAAAGTTCACACAGATCAAAATGTTGCGGATCCACTCACGAAGCTTTTACATGGGCCAAAACATGAGGGACATGTTTGTGCATTAGTGCTTCGATATTCTAGTGATTGGAATTGATCTATTTTATGTATTGTAACGGAATGAATTAGTTCAAACTCATTAATATAATTATGGTATTAATTTAATTATGAGTCATGTTCCAATTTTGCATATTTTATCCATGAATAAACTATTATTCTAAATTCCGTAGTTGATCACATTTGTGGGAACAAGTGTGAGGTTTAGACTATTATGAACTTGGATTGGTATACATTCACGGACTGAATGTGGGGCAAGGTTGCTACCAAGGTTCATAGATATTTGTGGGATGCAAATATTGGAAGACCCGCCCTCAAGATTTGCTAAATGGAGCCTTTGTGGTTGATCACATGTAATCTTGAGTAAAGGAGAATATCATTGTATCCTCTGACCTGAGATACATATTGGGTTCAGATATTTACCAAGTATTGTGCCTTGAATCTTTCCTTCGCTATTCTGAAATATGGTAGTTCATAAGGAAGAGCTCAGGTACAATGCAAGGTACATATTTAGGACGTATGTAGTCAAGATGGAATTTGTCCCTCTTATTCGTTGAGAGTTAGATGTCTAAGGCCTGATAAAGTTAAATCTAGAAAGAGAGTGATCACTCTATATCTCTTGGATTTAACATGACATCTAGGATGAAAGGATATAATGAAAAGATTCACCTATTCATATTCGAGATGGAAACTCGAAAGGGATGATGTTATTGAATGGCGCATAGTCATAACATATTGGGGGTGATGGACGGTCGTTAGGTGGTATCCGTCACTTGCATTAATTTCTTATGTTTCTCGTGCAAGTGGGAGATTGTAAGTTTTTCGTATGCCCGAGAGACATATTTAATTAATGTGGCTAATATGTTATGATCCAAGTCGGGTCATACCCAATAACAAGCTTGCCGACACCTTAAACGTATTTGATCTTAACGATTGATTCATTAAACAAATACGCGACACTTGGATCTTAGAAAATCGGATTTCTAAGATGTTATCACTTGAGATAAATTACTTAGATAATTTATATATTAATGAATTAATTATTTAAAGGTTTAAATAATTAAGTTGTGTTATATTTTATAAAAGGTTTATAAGATATATATATAAGTTACTAATCTATACTTAAGTTTATACAAGTTTATATATGTAAATACAAGTTTTATATATATAATTCTTGATATAAAATAAGATAGTTGGTGGCAGATTTTGGGACTCCAAGAGAGCATCTCATGCTTGCTTTTGTTGCTCCCTATATACACAACTCCAAGGGGAATGTCTACACTTGAACCAAGCACACTTTGACTCATTTTCCTTTCAAAAAAAACTGAAAACAGATTGCTCCTGGCTGCTGTTTCTGTCGTGGTCATTCAGCAGCAAAAAGGGGTTCAAAACCTTGGTTTTCAAGTGATAATGAAGTGTCATTAAATCCTAACTAAAGTACTAGGTGTTGGTTATAAGTTTGGGGTATAATCTCTTGAGGTTTCATAGTTTTGAGACTCAATTCATCATCATCTTTTGACAAGCTGCTGTCCAGAATTTTGGGTGCAAATAAAAGGGTTTCAAGCTTGGTTAATTAGTTAGTTAAGTGTTTAAATCTTAACTAACCTAAAGGGTGGTGTTGGTGCATCAAAGGATTGGGTTTTACACTCTTGTTCATCATATTCTTGCATCAAACAACCCTCAACTAGCTTGAGGAGGTATTGAATATTTCTTATCTTCTTCTATTATTTGTAAGCATATTTTCATGACTTGAGGTCCACATGGAATTCAACTAATATGGTTTAACATATAAACTTGTTTTCTTGATCATCATGCTTCCGCTTTCATTAACTATTGTAAAATTGGTTTGTGATTATATTAACATCAAGAACATGTTATAATGTTGAATTCCATCAATGTTAATATTAACATTATGATTGTTATACTTATCGTTTTAGTTATTATTATGTAATATCACTAAGTATTATTATTATTATTATTATTATTATTATTATTATTATTATTATTATTATTATTATTATTATTATTATTATTATTATTATTATTATTAGTTTCATTGATATAAGTATGATTATTATTAATATTATAAATATGATTAATATTATTATTATTATTATTATTGTTACTACGAAAATAATGCGAACTATTATTATTATCATTAATATTAGTATTGTAACAAGTTATTATTATTACTAATACTATTATTACTATTATTATCATAAGTATCATTATTAGTATTATGACAAAAAGATATTTTTACATAAGAAATAGATTACAATAATATTAATAATACATATCACTATATTTTTGTTAAAATGATAGTAACTAAGCTATATATAAAATGTAACAATTAATATATAAATATATGTTGTCATCATACATAAAACCTAATATAAATTTTTATTATTAACATTTTTATATAGATATTCATATATAACAAATTAAGTATATTTTAATACAATATTAACCAAATATATATTAATATAACTATACTAATATTTTTATATACATAATGATTACATTTAATTAAATAATGAAGTATATATAATTTATTAATATAAAAATTATATCACTAATAATAATATATATATATTTATTCGATTACGATTATATATATATATTAATGATACACAAATGATATAGGTTCGTGAATCCGAGGCCAACCCTGCATTATTCAATGTCGTAATATGTATTTTTACTACAAGATACATTAGGTGAGTTTCATTTGCTCCCTTTTTAAATGCTTTTGCAATATATATTTTTGGGACTGAGAATACATGCGCTGCTTTTATAAATGTTTTACGAAATAGACACAAGTAATTAAAACTACATTATATGGTTGAATGATCGAAGCCGAATATGCCCCTTTTTACTTGGTAACCTAAGAATTAGTAAACCAGTCTACTAATTGACGCGAATCCTAAAGATAGATCTATTGGGCCTAACGAACCCCATCCGTTGGAGCGGATGCTTTAGTACTTCGATGTTGTTTTTATCATGTCTGATGGATTTCCCGGAATGATAGGGGATATTCTTATATGCATCTTGTTAATGTCGGTTACCAGGTATTCAATCCATATGAATGATATTTTTGTCTCTATGCATGGGACGATTATTTATGAGAACTGAAAATGAAAATCTCGTGGTCTATTAAAATGATGGAAATGATTATTTATGTTAAACTAATGAACTCACCAACCTTTTGGTTGACACTTTAAAGCATGTTTATTCTCAGGTATGAAAGAAATCTTCCGCTGTGCATTTGCTCATTTTAAAGACATTACTTGGAGTCATTCATGACATATTTCAAAAGACGTTGCATTCGAGTCGTTGAGTTCATCAAGATTATTATTAAATCAATTATAGTTGGATATATTATTAAATAGTATGCATGCCGTCAACTTTTGATGTAATGAAAGTTTGTCTTTTAAAAATGAATGCAATGTTTGTAAAATGTATCATATAGGGGTCAAGTACCTCGCGATGTAACCAAATGTAATGTATTCGTCCAGATGGATTAGGACGGGTCCTTTCATTTACTAGCTGACACGGCTCCTCAAGTTCCATACGAAATTGGAGACGTTGATTTTGATCGAGGCTACGATCTTGCTGATGGGATTTACCCTTCATGGGCTTCTTTCGTTAAGTGATTCTCAAGTGTTGTTGATGCAAAAAGGAAATACTTTACAAAGAAACAATCTGCAGCTCGTAAAGACGTTGAGAGGACATTTGGAATATTGCAAGGTCGTTGAGGTATTTTAAGACAACCTACTAGGGCATATAGCGTAAACGCAATCAGAAGAATCATGTATGGTTGCATCATATTGCACAACATGATAATTGAAGACAATGGTTTTAACATCGCTGAAAATAAATCTTACTACTTGCCTGTCAACAACCTACAAGGATTAACTTGGTACGAAAGGTGTGATGTATATGCTGAGAAGATAAAAGATCTGCGTGACAAAGACGAGCATGAGTATCTTCGACATACTCTTGTTTCGCATCTATGGCATAATCGTGATAGCGAAATAGGTAACGAATTGTAATTTTTAATTATTTAATGTAATGTGTGATTTTTACTTTTAAATGAAGTTATTTCTATAAAAGCTGATTTTTACTTTTTAATTTTTATAATTATATTAATTTATGTTATATTTAAAATCATTAAAATGATGTTAAAAATAAAAACTGACATACCCCAAGTGACATAAGTCACCACTCCCCACTTTTTCTTACTCAGCAAGTCACATGTCAAGTGACCTCAGTCACCACTCCTAGTGCTCTTACAACTCCCATTTTTCCTGCTATAGTCCAGTCATATCCAATCCACTTCACAATCATCATTATTATTATTATTATTATTATTATTATTATTGTTATTATTATTATTATATACCTATATCTAAAAGATAAAAGGAAAATGAATAGTACTATTTCTTTTTTGATTTTCACCAACTTAACCCCCTAACTTCCATTAATATACATATCGAACCCCCACATTATAAGTATATTCTTTCCCAAATTTCTCAAGCTTAACCCGCTACCTTTTATTAAAATACAAATCGCACCCCCACTTTACTAACTTTTTTTTTTTTACTAATATTCAATTTTCACAAACTTAACTCCCTAACTTTTATTAAAATACAAATCGAACCCTCACTTTATACGTAATTTTTTTTCAAATTTCACAAACTTAACCCATTAACTTTTATTAAAATACAAATCGAACCCCCACTTTACTAACTTTTTTATATCTAAAAGGTAAAGGGGAAATGAATAGTACTATTCCTTTTTCAATTTCCACCAACTTAACCCCCTAACTTTCATTAAAATACATATCGAACCCCCACTTTATAAGTATATTCTTTCCCAAATTTCACAAGCTTAACCCCCTACCTTTTATTAAAATACAAATCGCACCCCTACTTTACTAATTTTTTTTTTTTACTAATATTCAATTTTCACAAACTTAACCCCCTAACTTTTATTAAAATACAAATCGAACCCCCACTTTATACGTAAATTTTTTTCAAATTTCACAAACTTAACCCACTAACTTTTATTAAAATACAAATCGAACCCCCACTTTACTAACTTTTTTTTTTAAATTAAACCCGAACGCTAAAAGAAGCAACTTTCACAAAAAGAACAACCCTTCAATGTTGTGTCGAAAAAATTCTTTTTTACAAAATAGATCAAGACTTTTTTTTAACTCGCATTCAAAACGGAGCCCCCGGCGCGAAGCGAGGGCTCCACAACTAGTTATTACTAATAGACAAAGTGGAAAAATAGTAAGGGAATAGTAACCCCTTTATGCTTTACCTAGTAACCCCTTTATGCTTTACCAACTTGTACGCTGCGCAGAAACACTTGTACCCCCAAGGTCCAGTAGTGACCTACAATATTTTTTTAAAATGTTCCGCGTTTTTTCCTCTACAATTTTCCCTAAAGGCCCGCACAACAACGCCTTCTCCGTTCTTTTTACTTAATTTTTTTTATCCAAAAGATGTTACACAAAAGATGTTTTTACATAACTACACTTTTATGTTGTACACCTTATTACTACATACTAATAGACAAAGTGGAAGAACAGTAACCCTTTTATGCTTTACCAACTTGTACGCTGCGCGGAAATACTTGTACCCACAAGGTCCAGTACTGACCTAAAATAAATTATTTTTTTTTAAACGTTCCGCCTTTTTTTCCCTCTACAATTTTCCCTAAAGGCCCGCACAACAACGCCTTCTCCGTTTTTTTACTTATTTTTTTTTATCCAAAAGATGTTACACAAAAAATGTTTTTACATAACTACACTTTTATGTTGTACACATCATAGCATCTCCGCCACAACGCTCGGGTAACTTTGGGAATAGTAAGTGAATAGTAACCACTTTTACGCTTTAACGATTTGTACATCGCGCAGAAACAATTGTACCCACAAGCCCACTACTGAGCTACAATTTTAAAAAAAAAAATATATATATTCTCCTCCTCATTCTCCCCTACAAATTTTCGAATGACTGTACAAAAATGTTGCAACCATTTTTTTTAAACTATTTTTTCTCATCAAAAATTATCATAGTTGGGAATAGTAACAGGTCTCAAGCTTCGACACTTGTATGTTGCGCAGAAACAGTGGTACCCACATGGTTCACTGTTACGCTAGAGTTTTTTTCTTTCTAATTCGTCCTCCTCATTATCCCCTACAAATTTTACTAAGGTGCTGTACAAAAACAGTTATACCTTCTTTTATCCTACAATTTTTCCTAAACCTTGTTAAAAAAATGTCTACACAATATAGCGCGACATCGCGGGCACCTAACACTAGTCATATCTATTAATATCTATGGTCTTGTTTGGTCAATTGAGATCTAACCCTCCCTGTTTAGATCTTAAGCGTTGACCATTAATCGATCTCTTTTTGTTATTCACCTAACACTTTTCATCTCTCTACTAAAATCGATCTCTACTGATCTAGTTTGTGATCATAAACTAATTAATCAACAATTATTTAATGGCTGAAGTTATCGCTTCTGATCTCATCAAACTTGTTCTTCAGAACTTAGCCTCTGAAGCTGTGAAGAAAATTGCTCGCTCTCGGGGAATTCAATCCGAGCTCAAGAAATTTGAGACAAAATTCTCCGACATCCAAGAATTACTTAATGATGCTTCAGAGAAGGAAGTAACTGACAAAGATGTTAAACGGTGGTTGAACAGGCTCCAACATGTGGCTTACGATATGGAGGATGTACTCGATGGCTTAGCAACTGATGCTATGCACCGCGAGTTCAACGACAAATCTGTTGGCTGCACCAGTAAGGTAAAGATCCCAACTTGCTTCACAAATTTCTCACTAAGTACTCGTTTGAGTAGCAAGTTAGATCAAATTTACAAGGAGTTGAAAGATCTAGAAACTGAAAAAACTAGTCTTGGTTTGATTGTGAAAGTTGATCATAGTCCAAAAAATATAATTAGAAGTTTAGAAACCTCTCTAGTAGATGAATCTGGGATTGTTGGCCGTGAATTGGATAAAGAGGCATTTGTCTGCAAATTACTGGCGGATGAGCCTCGTGATGTAAACTATAGCATTGTTCCGATAGTTGGTATGGGTGGGGTTGGTAAAACAACTCTAGCCAAACTTTTGTATAATGACAACCAGGTGAAGGACCACTTTGAACTCAAGGCGTGGGTTTGTGTTTCGGATGAGTTTGATATTATTCGTATAAGCAGTATTATCTATCAAAATATGGGCGGAGAAAACAAGAATTTTCGAGATCTTAATCTACTTCAAGTAGCTCTTGAGAATCAAGTTACGGGAAAACGTTTTCTGATAGTGTTGGATGATGTATGGAGTGAAAGTTATAAGCATTGGGAAACCTTAGTTGCTCCGTTTCGTAAATGTGCTCCCGGAAGTAAAATCATCATGACAACACGGAAGACCCTATTGATCAACAAGCTAGGCTATAGTGATAATACAGGTCAACTAGAAAGCCTGTCACATGATGATGCTATAACTTTATTTGCTCAAAATGCTTTGGGTTTACCTAATTTTGATTCACATCCCACTCTGAAACTGCATGGTGAAGGTATCGTGGAAAAATGTGGCCGATTACCTTTGGCTTTGATAGCACTTGGGAGGTTATTGAGGACCTCTGAAAATGAAGAAGAATACTGGAAGAAACTGTTGAATAGTGATATATGGAAACTAGAAAATGATGTTGTTGCTGCCCTTAGACTAAGTTACTATGATCTTTCAGCGTGTTTGAAGCGGTTGTTCGCATATTGCTCCTTCTTTCCTAAGGACTATTTATTTGATAAGAGGGAGTTGGTTCTATTGTGGATGGCAGAAGGATTTTTGCACCATTCGACTGTTGAAACAGAAGAAGACTTTGGTCATCAATGTTTCAATGAGATGTTGTCAAGGTCGTTTTTTCAACATGCGCCAAATGACAGATCGTTGTTTGTGATGCATGACTTGATGAATGACTTGGCGGCATCAATTGCTGGTGACTTTTTTGTTAGGTTAGATGATGGGACGGAGAAGGATAAAGGGAGTGCAGCGTTGGAAAAGTGTCGACACATGTCATTTGTTCGTGAGACATATGAAGTCTATGATAAGTTCAAGGCATTCAAAAGCGCCAGAAGTCTAAGAACAATCTTGGCAACGTCTGTTGGGAAGATAGATTGGCAATGTTTCTACTTATCTAACAAGATTCTGGTTGACATTTTCCTAATGCTGCCATTGTTAAGGGTCCTCAATTTAAGTAACTTTGAAATAAGTGAGATCCCAGATACTATTGGTAGCTTGAGGCACTTGAGGTATCTTAATTTATCTCAAACTAATATCACACAGCTACCAGAAAGTGTCTGCAACCTCTATAATTTACAAACATTGATCCTGTTTGACTGTTGCGAATTAGTTAAGTTGCCCAACGACTTCTCAATGCTTAAAAATCTGCGGCATTTTGACATCAGACAAACTCGCTCTTTGAAATTGAATAAGATGCCCTTAGGGATTGGTAAGTTGAAAAGCCTCCAAACACTGTCCAAAATAATTATTGGAGGTGAAAACAGATTTGGAATTAGCGAGCTGAAAGAACTGAAGAACCTGTGCGGGAATATCCGTATTGAAGGGTTAGAGAAAGTGACAAATGCTAATGATGCACGAGAGGCTAACTTTTCTCAAAAGAGGCTTAGCGAGTTAGAGTTGATATGGAGTGATGTGGTCGATGATTCTGGAAAAGATTTTCTCGATAAGGATGTATTAGATGGGATGAAGCCTCATAGTGGTACTCTAAAACAGCTTAAAATAGTGTCATATAGAGGAATAGAGCTTCCAAATTGGGTTGTGGATCCCAATTTTAATAAGTTGTTAGAGGTATCGTTACTTGGTTGTAATAATTGTACATGTTTACCTCCACTAGGGCAGCTACCCTCACTTGAGAAGTTGTTTATTGAAGGCATGGATGAGGTGAATAATGTAGGTTTGGAGTTTATTGGTACTACTGGTGTAGTGTCATTCCCTGTACTTAAAATTCTAAGCTTCAAAAATATGAAGTGTTGGAAGTTATGGTCAACCAATTGTGGCAGAGATGTGTTTCCGTGCCTTGAATATCTTTCTATTGAAAGATGTCCTAACCTGGTCAAAGTGTCATTCAAAGCACTACCTTCACTGAGACATCTAGAAATAAGGGAGTGTGACCACAATGTGTTGACAAATTTGGTTCGTGCAGCTTCATCGGTCACAGAGTTAGACCTAGATTGTATTTCAGGTCTTACTGATGAGGTGTTCTTGAGAAGTTTTGGAGATCATCTGAGGGAACTTGAACAGTTAATCATCTGGTCATGTGATGGGATAAGATACTTGTGGGAATCAGAAGCAAAGGCAAGCGTGGTTCTTGCGAGTTTAAGGGTGTTGGGAGTAAGAGAATGTAATAATTTGATAAGTCTTGGAGAGAGAGGGGAGGAGGAGGATGATGACGACAAGAGTGGAAGCAATCACTTAGCATCTCTTAGAGAGTTGAATATAGGGAGTTGTAAGAGTATTGAGCATTGTAGTTGTCCAAACAACATTGAGATATTGAGTATTTGGGGTTGTGATTCAATTACAGATATTTCTTTTTCATCGGGAGGAGGGCAGAAACTCAAGTCACTTACTATTTGGGAATGTAAGAAAGTAATGAAAAATGAATTGGGAGGAGGATATGAAGGAGGAGGAGACAAGACTCAGATGCTTATCAACAACAACAACAACAATACAGGGATGCCATCTCTTGAAACTCTAGTTATTGGATATATTCCAGATCTGAAATTCATCGTTGGATTGAATTGCTTCCTTCATATCACCAATTTAAGAATATATGATTGTGAAAGTCTGGAGTCAATACCTGATGTACAACTGCCGAAACTCATATTCTTAACACATCTGGAAATTTACAACTGTCCAAGTTTGGGTGGTTCATTTCCTGGTGGGGTTTGGCCTCCTAAATTGAAAGAATTAACAACAGGTGAGTTGAAGAAGCCGATATCAGAGTGGGGCCCACAGGAATTCCCACCCTCACTTGTTGACCTAACCTTATATTGTGGGGGATCGTCAGGAAATGAGGATGATGCGAGTATTATTATTAGTGATGACCATTTGTATTGTCTTCTTCCATCGTCTCTCACCTCTCTCCATATACAAGATTTGAAGGAAATGGAAACAATATCAAAGGGACTGCAACACCTCACATCCCTCAAACATCTTGAAATTCAAGACTGCCCAAAGATTAAACATATCTTATTTCCATCATCTCTTACTTCTCTCAAGATATGGGATTTGAAGGAATTGGAAACAATTTTAAGGGGACTGCAACACCTCACCTCACTCCAACATCTCAATATTTATAAATGCCCAAAGATGAAGCATCTCTTACTTCCATCATCTCTTACTTCTCTCAATATAAATTTTTTGGAGGAATTGGAAACAATTTCAAAGGGACTGCAACACCTCACCTCCCTTCAACATCTTGAAATTCAAGACTGCCCAAAGGTGAAAGATCTACCGAAAATGCAGTTGAGTTCACTTCTCAGTTTGACAATCATTGGTTGCCCGAAGCTGAAAAAAAGGTATATCAAAAGTAAAAGTAGTAGTGGTAGTAGTAAAGAATCCTACAACTACATGCCCCTCATCTCCCATATCCCCAGAATCATACTGGATGAATAATGCGGGTTTGGAGTTTATTAGTACTGGTGTGTCTATTCCCATCACCTAAAATTCTAAACTTCGAAAATATAAAGGGGTGGACGCATGGTGGAGGATTCATCGAGTGTCTCGGGTAAGATTTGTTTACTTTTCACCCACCATTTCATTATATGTAGTCAATCACCAATTCATTATACGTAATCAATCTTTTCTTTTTTTTTTTTTTTTTTTTTTTTTTTTTTTTGCAGAAACTCTGAATTACTTCATTCGTAAGTCCATATACAGTGGCATTTTTTTCTCATTTTCAAGATTTCTAAACACATAATGATTTCCAATATTCCATCGTTGATTTATCTTTATGTCTCTCTTTGTAGTTCAATGGTTGTGGTGTAGATGTACAGTGCTGAAACTGCTGCTGTAGGGATCTAATATTCATGGTTTACATGGAGGTATGACCTGTTTATACTTTCTATTATGGTTAACATGCAGGACACCAAGCAAAGGAGTTGAATACTTGGTTGAGTTGTCAGCAGCAGATGGTGAGGCCATTGCAATAACTCGTGCTGCTGCAAACGCACGTCAGTCAAATGCAGAAGTTGACCTGTCAGATTGGGATCGTGAAGAGAAGACTATTTCTAGTGACTACGAATCTGATGTTGTAACTTATTCTGAACAAGCGTGTTGTGATATGAGTCTGGTCTATCGTCTATATCATGAAACTGGTCACGGTATTATTGTAAGTATCTAGTTATGATGTATTTGTTATACTGTATACAGCTTTATTTGAAACTTTAAATGATTATTGATGTTGAAGTTTGGAAGTGAAAAATTGGAAAAGTCATGGTGGGATATATTTGGATCTAGCAGTGTTGGAAACTCATGTTGATTAGATTATTGATATATAATTTGGTTGCTTAGTGAGCATGAGTTTGTTACTGGTGATAATTTGTGCATAGTTATAATTTGAGGAATATGTTATGTGGCCACTTAGTAGTTGTAGTATTATCCCTACTGGATTGACTTATTATTGTCTACCAAGCTCTATGTTAATATAGCTCTTGATTTATTATTGTCTACCAAGCTCTATGGTTTGTTACTGGTGATAATTTGTCTAGAATAGATGTTTTTACTGGTTCTCACTTATCAAAAATGTTTATTAACTACTCAAATTTGAGAAAAATTGTGACCAGAGCTGATGCCAAAACTCTTGATTTGGAGAGTATCTTTTAGTTAGAACGAGTGATCTTAGTGATTCTTTGTAATCTTAATTCTCATTCTTAGTGGCTCTTAGTGAGAACAAATGATGTTACTGATTCTTGTTGTGATTTAGTGATCTCATTCTTAGTGGCTTGGCTTTTACTGAAAACAAGTGATGTTAGTTGTTGTGATCTCATTCTTAATGGCTCCTTATGAGGACAGCTCTCCATCGATTTTGGACATATATTATTGAAAATCTCAATAAGAGGATTGAGGAATGAATTTAAGAAGATTCGTTAATATCTTCCCCAAAAACTATAAATATTGTGTTTTCTTTATTTGTTTTCATCATATTTATTTACAAACAACACCCAAGTTCAGGAAAGATGATTAAATACAATACTAAATAATTACCTATTCAACTCCACTTCTAGTTATTTAAAAAGAAATATTCCTCCTGTTGGACGCTGATGTCCAAAAGGTGACAAATATTAAATTGAAATGTTTTTTGCATGGCCTATTTTAATACACTAGTGCATAAATAGTGGTTGCCTAACTTTGTTGAACAAATGGTTGTGTATACACGTAAATTCAAGTCAAAGATAGGAAAGGCATTTCACATGATGGGTGAGAATTTATTAATGCAAGTGTGAAGTTATAAAAGGTGCTCTTGTGGCTTTATGTTTTCACATGTAGTTGGAAGGCTTTTGCATGTGAGGTTTTATGTATAAATATGAAGGCCATGCAACAAGTGTGAAGTTATAAAAGGTGCTCTTGTGGCTTTCTGTTTTCACATGTAGTTGGAAGGCTTTTGCATGTGAGGTTTTATGTATAAATATGAAGGCCATGCAAAGAAGGAAAATCATTCAGAGGGATCAAATCCAGGGAGGATCAAAGTATCACAAAGGAAAAACACAGTTGATCGATAATATCAACGGAGAGTGTGTATTTGTGAGGTTGAGAGTTTTATTCTTGTAAGGATTGTAAAAGAGTGTACGAGAAACTTAGATTTTATGCTAAAATCTAAGGGGCTTGGGTTTGGATTTAACTCGTATTGTACTTTTTCTTGTACCGGGTTCTTTTATATTATAATAATAAAGGAGACTCTTGGGGTGGACGTAGGCAGGGTTTTGCCGAACCACGTTAAATCGTCGTGTTATCAGTTACTTTATTTGCTTTCTATTATTTATCGCAAGTTTGTCTCAAACAAATTATATCCTCGCTTCCGCTGGGGTAGGTGCGCCAGGAAAGTTGTCATAACAAGTGGTATCAGAGCGTATCCAGGTTTATCGGATAGTTTTTGTATGGAGATGGCGGGAAACGGCGGTATGCAATTTAAGGTGGAGCCTTTTCAGATGGCGGATGACGATTGGAATATTTATTGAACACTTAAATGTGTTTAATGGTCTGGTTGATCAACTTGCAAAAGTTGAGGTTTATGTTGAGGAAGAAGATAAGACCCTTATTCTTCTTGCCTCTCTTCCCAGTTCGTATGATATTGTGGTTACTAATGTTCTTTATAGTAAGGCTACTGTAAAGATGGAGGATGTAGTATTGGCAATCTTATTAGAAAATAAGAGACGAAGATCCAGTGACCGTTTTGAGCATGGGTTTGCTATGGTTGGTCATGGAAGGGGAAGGTTTGCCGAGAAGAGATCTAGTGATAACAGTAGGTCTAGATCAGGAGACGGCGTGAAGGGTATCCAGTGCTTCAAATGTCATGAGTGGGGTCACTAAGGAAAGGTTGTCTACTCTGGAAGAATGGTGAAGATAAATCTGGGGGTTCATCGGCTGCGGTAGCAGTTAATGTACCGGTGGGAGATGTTCTCACAATCTCCAAAAGTTCTACTTATGCTCAAGATGAATGAATTTTAGATTCTGGTTGTACTATGCATGTGTGTTCCAAGGAAGCTTATTTTGATAAGCTAATGTTAAAGAAAGCGGGGTGCTGACTTTTGGTGACAGTTCAACATGTGATGTTGAGGGTGTTTGCATGGTGAAAATAAAATTATTTCACGGAGCTGCTTACGCTCTTGGTGGCGTGGCGTACACACCAAGGATGTGCAAGAATCTAATTTCCTTATGCGTGTTGGATTCTCAAGGATACGGCTATTAGGCCGCAGGTGGAGTTATGAAAATCACACGTGGCGTGAAGGTCCTGATGAAGGGAGAGAATTATGAGGGTTTTATATCGTCTGGTGGCGAGTACAAAATATACTCGTGTCTCAAAGGTTTTGAAAGCGTGCATGAGAAAAACATGTCGGGAACATGTTGGGACATGTTTGACCGAGGTAGACGATGGTGAGAAGGAAAATCCTACTGTGGTGGAAGAGGTGATTCGAGACTCCTCTCCGGCGTCGACTAGGTAAGTTGACAGGGTTAGCTGCACATGATTATTGGCCAATTAATTTGAATCGGGTTCAGGACCGAGGTGATTCAAGGTGTGTATAGCGGGGATAAGGAGGCCAATGGTGAAAGTACTAGGGTGTTAGTATTTTCGGTAACGGAGAAGTTTAATGTTTGTCAAGATGGAGATTGTTGGACGGTGATGTCCAAAAGGTGACAAATATTAAATTGAAATGTTTTTTGCATGGCCTATTTTAATACACTAGTGCATAAATAGTGGTTGCCTAAATTTGTTGAACAAATGGTTGTGTATACACGTAAATTCAAGTTAAAGATAGGAAAGGCATTTCACATGATGGGTGAGAATTTATTAATGCAAGTGTGAAGTTATAAAAGGTGCTCTTGTTGCTTTCTGTTTTCACATGTAGTTGGAAGGCTTTTGCATGTGAGGTTTTATGTATAAATATGAAGGCCATGCAAAGAAGGAAAATCATTCAGAGGGATCAAATCCAGGGAGGATCAAAGTATCACAAAGGAAAAACACAGTTGATCGATAATATCAACGGAGAGTGTGTATTTGTGAGGTTGAGAGTTTTATTCTTGTAAGGAGTGTAAAAGAGTGTACGAGAAACTTAGATTTTATGCTAAAATCTAAGGGGTTTGGATTTGGATTTAACTCATAGTGTACTTTTTCTTGTACCGGGTTCTTTCATATTATAATAATAAAGGAGACTCTTGGGGTGGACGTATGCAGGGTTTTGCCGAACCACGTTAAATCGTCGTTATAGATGTACAAACCGGATAAAAAACCGGATTCGGACAACAACAAAAACCGGATTTTTTTGTCCGGATTTTTCGGAACCGGTTCCGGATCCGGTTCCGGTTCTCGGCGTCGGATTTTTTTCGGATTTTTTTTTCCGGAACCGGTTCTTTTTCGGATCTCGATCGGATTTTTTCGGATTTTTCTTGGACTATGATTCGATTTTGCGAATTATATTTTTACCAGTTCTATTTTTTTTAACGTTTGACAACAATAATATAATCGGTATAAAGAAAAGTTATAACGCTCAAGTGCTCAACACAATAGATAATATAAATAACAATATTCGAACAATACAATTATATAAATAACACTTTTATTCGAACGATACAATAATAAAAATAAAAACACTTTTATTCGAACAATACAATTATAATTAATACATTTCGAGCTTCGGCATGGCCATCACCCAATAATGTATTAAGACTAAAGTATATCGAGCTTCGGCATGGCCATCACCCGTTATACTTTAGTCGTCAAATGACCCAAATGTGTTATCTTGTTGAGCGCGTTGAGGATTGTGCCTTCGATCGTAGTCTTCAAAAGCGGGGTCATCAACTAGAGAAAGGTAAGCTTGTTGGTAACCCGATACATTCATTTCGGTTTGGTCCATATCAAACGGTTCATAGTCACCTTCATCCACTTCGTTTAGTTCATTGTCGGAATTCTCTTCGGTTGTTGTAGGCGATAATCCCGCTAAATTTTCTTCAAACTCTATACATTCTTCAATGTCGTTATATAACGGACCTTCTAATGAAGTTTGATCTTGTATCCTATCTACCCCATCCAAATAATCTTTCAAACATACACATACTTTCACAGCTTGGGGGGTAAGTCTTGACTTTCTTTCCGATATAATTCGAACACTCAAAGAAAAGGCCGATTCGGAAGCTACGGTTGAAGCTTGAACGGTAAATAAATCACGAGCCATAATGCTTAATATTGGATATGTGTCTTGTTTTGTTTCCCACCATTTTAAAATGTCAAGGTTGTTAAATTGTTCTTCACTCATGTCTAGTGCAAAGTTTGCCATCTTATAATTTCCCAACTCGCTTGTGGGTGCCGATGTTCGTGCGCGTTTGGAAGCGTCTTCACGTACCAAGTTAAAAAGACTTATTTTGAGGTCTCGGCTCCTTCGAGAAGATGATCCGGGTTGGTCAACAATTGGGTTTGATTGTCGACCATATTTTGTTGCATAAATACCAAACATATTCTCAAAAACATCATTAAAAGCGTGTACTTGGTTCAAAAGATAGTTGGGTTCGTCATCAAAAACACCATGCACACAATCAAAGTTGGTATATATTGTTGTCATCAATCGTTCAACCCCATTAAAATTTAATCGTGGGTCAAGTGCGGCCGCACATAAAAATACCTTCGGTATCTCTCCAAAATATTTTTTTAGTTTTTTTCTTATATGAAAAATCGCTTGTCTAAAAATAACATTATTTGAGTTCGCAAATTCGCATATTTTTTCCGTCATTATATAAAATTGTTCTAAAACTAGTACGCTAGTTGGGTAATAAACACCCGATAACATTGTTGATGCCTCTTTAAAAACTTGTAAAAAACTTTTTAATGATTCCAAGTCATCCCATTCGTCGTCACTAATTGGTTCGGAAAATCCCTTTCTAAGTAGTTTTCTATTAAAAGCGATTAACGTTTATTTTTGACGTAAAATATTTTCGAACATTAAACAAGTAGAATTCCATCTTGTATTATTATCAAAATAAGGACCTAACCAAGTGCCATGACAATCTTTAACAAAAGCCTTATAGTTATGATGTCGTGCGTTGCTCGTACGATAAATCGTTACTAATAATCTTCTAAATTTTTCTTTTAATGAAGAACAAAAAGTTAAACAATCTTAAACTCCCAAGTTTATAATATGAGCAACACAACGTGTATGAATAAATGCACCATTTAAAATCGGTCTAAGTGCAATTTTTAACTCACTCATGGCCGCATCATTATTAGATGCATTATCTAGCGAAATTGTAAAAACTTTATCGATTAAATTATATTCTTCTAAAGTGTCTTGTAACGCTTTTTTTATATTATTACCGTTATGTGGATAACCAAATATTTTAAAATCGATAACACGTTTCATTAAAAGCCACGAATCGGGATTAAACCAATGAGCGGTAACGGCTAAATAAGAATTTGCCGTTCCATGTGGTGCGCTCCAAACATCACAAGTTATAGAAACCCTATGTTTATATGTTCGAAAACCTTCAATTATTTCAGTTTTAGCTTTTTCCCATAATTTAAAGGCGTCACGTCTTAAGGTAGAACGACTTACATTGCTATATCGCGGTTGTAATCGATTCCGAATTAGCTCCGTAAGCCTTGGATTGTCGAAGTGGTTGAAAGGAAGCGCTTGTTGAATGACAAACCTTGACAAATCTTGCCGAAGAGCTTCGGCATCGTATTCAAAAATCGAACCATCGGCCCGCATTGTTTGTTGTCTCGGGTCTTGCCTTGCACTACAACTTTTGTCAAGATGTTTTCTTAACGTTGTATTACCCGAAACACCCATGAACTTCATACATTGTGTACAACGAGCTTTTTCCGCACCATCCTTCATTACACACAACTCGAATTTGGACCAAACGTCCCCTTTTCGCTTTGTTTCTTTTTTGTAATCAATATCGGCCGTAGTGTAGCCTTATGAAGATGTTCCAACGGAAGCGGAACCGGAAACGGAAGCTTGTGAATTATCCATTATGGGATAATTAGACTAGAGATTAGAGAATATTTAGTGATTTAGAAATAAATATGAGAATGTTTGTTGGTGCATTTTCAACCAAGGCATTACCATGTATTTATAATGGACTTTGTGGGGTTAAAATGGTCAAAAAAAAAAACTGCAAAAAAAAGGCTGAAACTGCAAAAAAAAAAAAAAAAAAAAAAAAAAAAAAAAAAAAAGCGGCTAGTTTTTTGAAAAACCGGATCGGATCCGGATCCAAACCGGATCGGATAAAATCCGGTTAATATCCGGAAAAAATCCGGTTTTCTTGAAAAACTGGATCCGGGTGGAACCGGATCGGATCTCGGATCCGGATCCGGTTTTTGCTGTGTCCGGTTTTGCTTGGATCCGGTTCCGGATCGGGTCACCGGATCGGATCTGGATCCGGTTTTTTTGCCCATCTATAATTGTCGTGTTATCAGTTACTTTATTTGCTTTCTATTATTTCTCGCAAGTTTGTCTCAAACAAATTATATCCTCGCTTCCGCTGGGGTGGGTACGCCAGGAAAGTTGTCATAACACCTCCGAATTATATACAAAGCTAAGCTATATAAACAAATAAATCCATACATTTTATATCCGCGTTAATTACAAAAAAAATGAGGCCTTTTGGAACTCCCATCAAACTAATGTGATAATACAGCTTAATGATAATTCACAAGTTTGTTACCGATTAGTTATAACTCGCATTTCCTGAAAATGTGCAAGAAAATGTATTTAAATTTGTTCAACGTGACCCGGCCCATTCAACATGCCCCTAGAATGATCAATTTCAACCCAAACCTATTTTGACCCGTAAATCAACCCACCCATCTTTTCGCATTTGATATAAAAGTATTTAAATTTCCAAGGCACCCACCAGAGAACGTACCCTTTGGCATATGAATTATTTACTATTTACTATTTACTAGGATTATTGTAACTTTGGCACTTTCAGCCCTTACCCGGTGGTCGGATGTACATAAATGAAGCTGACACCTTTCAGATTCTACATCTTCAAATATATACTAAATCAAGACATAATGCAGTCAAACAAAGATATTCAACACAAAATTTCAAATTTCACACATACACCAAAACAAATATTTGGAAATTTAAAGAAATATGAAGTGAAATCAAACTATCTTACAAATACCACTTTACACAAGTACACAAATAACTAACTGAACAAATCAAAACCTCGCTGTGTACTATTCTTTTTGAAACACACGCTGCTTGTTGAGAAAACTCCCGTTCTTGAGCATGCATACTGCATACAAATGGAGAGAAAAAAAAAGAACATCAAAATTTTACACCTTTTAGACATACAAAATCAGTTCAGCAAACTAAAAATATAAACGATTAAACATAATAATCGTTACTTGATACTTAATATAGGACAAAATTAACCAAACCCTAACTATAATAAAAGAAAACAAACCACAAATTAAGGATAAATTATATAAAATCAATTCAAAATAATTATAAGCAGACTCCGCCATTGACAGAATATAAACCACCTGTGTTCATATATTAGAAGTTATATGATCAACTACACTAGAAAAAGGTGCAGATTAAAAAAAATCTAAACTTGCAGTGATCATATATATTACCTAGCCGAAATGATTGAGTTATTCTGACTGCCTGTGAAACTATGCATACAAAAAAAAATAGGGAGCACACGTAACTGCAAGGAAGGAACAGGAAAAAGAAAATTAAACAAATTCAAACAAACTTAAATTAAAATTAATAGAAATGTAAAAAGTAACCAATAAATAAATCCAGCAGAGAGCATGTAACATACCCAAAAATCAACTAGTTGCAGACGACCGAGCACAAATGAAGTCTGGAAAACAACCACACTTTGTGTACATTCGAGGAAAAGCAAAAGATGTTGTAATTTACGTTCAGACTATATAACATAATAAAACTTATAAAATGGAAGTAAAAATGCTGAAATACAAGAAGTTAACAGTTAGGGTACACAAATAACCAAACATAAACCATAAGCCCACCGTTGCAATTTAAACCCTAAGAGTTTACAACTTTGGTCCCCCTCCTTTTTCCACTTAATAAAATCCATCCCAAAACTTGTTCCACTCCCTCCAACTCAACTACAAAATCCATTGACATGTCTTAGACTCTTAACTTGCTTCACTTAGTTTCTTAACTTGCGAAAGCATTCACTTGTCTAGGTTAAATTTCTATCAGTATATACATCTTCTTATGATTTATTCTTACCTAATTTCTTACTGTTTTTACACTTTTTATTCATTTTCTTATTTTATACAGAAAGTTTAACTCTTCATATTAATTTAAACAATCCTACTTTAATTCACCACACCTTATTGTTTACTTACTCTTGGTAAGCAACTTCTTAGTGGTGAGCAGCAGGGTCATATTTCTTGCACTAATCTTTATTCTTTATTCACCATATTTAACTCTACTTTTACCAATATCACTGACATCATGTCTCGAATCGTGTTAAGCATCACATCACAAATCTGTATTACATTAGTAACATTCCACTTGTTTTGCATTCACCATAATACGGGAAAGCTAACATTGTATATCTTATCATCAGCTGTTTTAGAGTACTCCCACTATATATACTCTTAAATTTACTACAAAAACTTCAACCTTCATCAATTCTAGATAATTTCTTACCCCATTACTGTTGGATCAAATGTCTTACAAAACTGCTACTGCTATTAATTACTTAAATAATTGACAAAATAAAGAAAGAAACAAAATAAGAAAAGGACTACATTGCTTCCAATTCTCTGCATTTTCTCAATAAAGTAATGGGACTATAAATCGCCTATACTAAACAAACGTGACCCATACTTCTACCTAAAAGATGGGACCACTCACCCACTATCCCATGTACATACTAAAGGATAGGAATCAAACACTGCCATTTGACCTTATTATTTGGTCAATATCACACCCATTCAAGTTACCTACGAATTTAATATACACATACTCCTAACTTTAATATCACACCCATTCAAGTTACCTACGAATTTAATATACACATACTCCTAACTTTAAGCTAACATATTGATCCACTATTGACCCAATACATCTGCAAGTTCATAATAATTTTCCACTTGATTGGGCTGCTACTTGGGCTCCTTTAATTACAAATGGACTGCAATATTGGTCTTGACTTTGGGCTTTCAAGATTACCCTAACAATAACTATGTTAGTTTAAATCACCTATTTAATCACTTATCTGCCTATACAACTCACTCTTGCTCATAATCTGGCCGCCGCTTCATACTTACTCGTAAAAACGAAGGTTTTAGTGTCTATCATTTAACAAAACATCATTTTCACTACTTTAAACCATGCACTGATCATCTCCTCCAATACCTTTTAGGTTTAATAAACAATTTCAATAATAATCTTTATCTTTATAATTCATCACATCGTATATCTTTCGCTGGTACTGTGTTCATTACTACTTACTACCCCTTCATTACAACTATCAACATTCCTTACAGCTTTTAGTTATGTAAAGTAATTACAATTCCCTCACTAGTTACCTACGATCTGAATTTGTATAACTATAACTATCCCCATCCTATATTATTATTATAGTGGTCACAACTTTTACTCTCTTTCTTTAGAACTGCTTTATTTACATTTAAATAAACCTAAGTGTCATGAAATATTACCCTATCATTTGGAGACATCTTAGTGTCATTGAACTTCCTTCTCCCTTTTCACGGCTCACATTCATCATATTTCCTATATATTAAACATTCACTACTTCACTATTAACTAGTTACTCTTACTTCATCACTCTTATATCTGTTTATTTACCCACAGTGAGTAACAATCCTTATTTTCATAGCCATATTATTTTAGCTTTATTTTATTTATCGATCAATGACTCTGAATTACTCTATAAAGTAGGTATACAATACTATCCTCTGATAATTGAAACATGCCATATGCTATATTATGTAAACACAGGCTTTATTTAAACAATTTATTATTCAGAAATAAAGAAAGCAACTAAACCAAGAGAGTCTACATTTAATACCTATGGTTATGGTTAATTATTTGAGTACAATACGTTTCTTAAATACTAGAAAGTAGGACTAACCAACCCACACATGCACTAACCAACTTACACCCTCAATGCAATTCAAACTCACCTAGACTAATTTGATTCTACCAAGTATATAATAACTGCATACATGCATACCCACGTTCCATTTTTTTCCAAAATAACTATCAATTTATCTCAACCTTATCGATTACTACTATTGGACTTTCCAACCAGGCTGCAACTTGGACCCTTTTTAAATTCTTCTACTTGGGACTTTGTAGAGTTTAGATTCGATTGCAATTCGTGTTCTTGTGATTATGATGAATATATCAGGAGCATATGATGTGTATGTATATATTCTGTATGTATCTATATAAGTATGAATGTATGAATCCGAGATTGCTGCTGAATGATTCTGAATGATGAATATGTATTACAATAAGAAGAGTTACAATTACAATAGGTTGAAGGTTGAGAAAGCTGGTTAACTAGGTGAAAGTTAAGGTGTAAGTGTGAGTGACAAGTGAAGGGAAAGCTTAGTTCTTAAGCTAGGTTAGGGGCAATTATATGCTAACACTAGTACAACAAATCTCATCTATTATATTGATCCTAACAATCTCCTCCTTAGATGTGATTTGTTGTTGATCATCTTTTTAGTCTTGAACTGTGGAATTTCCTTATGTCTTGAACTCTTCTCCTTGGAATGGGCTTAGTTGTTGTCTTGAAATGAAGAATCTTCTTTTGGAAGAATCTTCATTGTTGAATATGGATGATCACAATGATAGGAACGATCACAATGCACACCATCTCTTAGCCCTGACATTGGTTCTCCCCCTTGGTGTGCGTTGTCCAAATATATTTTGATGGAATTGGGAGGGGGTGTAGGAAAGTGCTTTGTTGAAGATTTTCTTTAGCTTCCCCTTGAATGATGAATCATTTTGCTCCCCATCAATTGGACGTAGGGAGACAAAAGAATTGTTGGGAAGAGTTCCTGTCAGAGATTTGGTGCGGAGGTTGGAGTAGTGGGTATTTCGGTTTGATTTGTCATTGTTTTTTATGGACATTTTGTAAGCATGATCAATTAGATTGATTGACCTCGAGTTCCATTGAGGTTTGATCATAGAACTTGGATTCAAGGAAAGTAACTCTTTGAATGAGTACTTGAATGGTTTTGAACGCGTTTTAACAAACGGTGCTTTGTTTGAGTTGACAGTTAAATTCTCTGAACTTGATCGCTTCAGTTTATGAGGAAACCATCCGTATTGATCATGAAATCCGGTAACTTCCCCATATTTCCCATAAGTAGGTTGCAGAAACGATTGATTTGTTTTGGTTTGGTAACGGGAATAGACGCGTTGTCTGTAGGAACCAAATTTTTTAGGTTGAATAACCTTGGGAATCTCTATTGAAGGAACATTCTTCTCAGCCGTAGGAAAATAACATATTGCTTCTGAATTCTTTGGATTGTTGTACTTCGGTATTTCAACTTGTATACCCATCGACACCATTGTTGGTTTTGAAATTGGTGTCGATTTAACATCTAACGCTTGTTGTAAATTCGAAATACGTTTATTGAAGTCTTGAGTTAATGTTCGGTTAAGAGTTTGAACATGATCAACAACACTGCGGAGTTCTAGAATGGTCTTAAAATCAAGCTCACGTCCGGACTTGAGATGATTATTTTCAGCTTGAAGAGTCTCAATTGTCCGATCTGTTTTTTTTTTTTTTCCTTCCTAATTTGAGTTGATCATTCTCTTGTTGAAGCTTCTTATTTTGTGCTTTAAGCGTCCGAAGTTCCATACGTTGTGAGTTGAGTTGTTTTGAGAACAATTCTAGTTCTTTAAGAAGAAGCACATCTTCTTCATCAAAATCTTTAAGAAGCTCATCAGGTATCGGAGTTGTTACTGAAGAAATGCTCATCATTTGAAGTGGTGGTTGTGAAAAACTGAACTTCTAAAAATATCGTTAGAAACTATAGTGAAAATCATTAAATTTTCCGACTCCGTTAGTCCTTTCGTTAGAGAGTATACTAGTTTGAATTTGGGCTTGAAATTTATCACTTCAAATGAACTTGGGCTTTGTTTATGAATCAGAAAAATGAACTTGGGCTGCTATTCTAGTATCCTTGTTCAATGGACTTGAGAAACACATTGAGCCTGCTACAGTGTTTGTTTCAGTGAAAAAAATTTGTTGTAGCTGAGATTCGATATCTTGAAAAATGAACTTGGGCTGCTATTCTAGTATCCTTGTTCATGTCATCAATTTCAATTGTAATAGTTATAGTATCTCCTTTTTCATAACTATATTTCATAAACCAGCAAGTCCTAACCTTGTATCAATATCCTAAATTCAACTTAACTTGCTCCTTATTCCCTCTTCACGCTAACATATTTACATCATTCTTCTTTTAACAAAAGTTCAAAATCAACCTACCTTACTTCATAATATCAAAGTCAATTATCCAACTAATTTCTCATCATAAACAACCTACCTGACACATGGTGGTCACTTCATACATACATGCTCTAATAAATAAAATATCCTAAATTCAACTTAACTTGCTCCTTATTCCCTCTTCACGCTAACATATTTACATCATTCCTCTTTTAACAAAAGTTCAAAATCAACCTACCTTACTTCATAATATCAAAGTCAATTATCCAACTAATTTCTCATCATAAACAACCTACCTGACACATGGTGGTCACTTCATACATACATGCTCTAATAAATAATCATCTTGACTAAAAATTCACTCCCTCCAACTCAATTACAAACTCCATTGACATATCTTAGACTCTACTTGCTTCATTTGCTTTCTTAACAAGCGGAATTTAAACTTCTATCAGTATATACACCTTTTATTCATACTTAATTTCTTACCAATTTTACCCTTTTTATTCATTTTTCTTATTCTATAAAGTAAGTTTAATATTTCATATTAGTTTAGCTAATCCTACTTTAATTCAACACACCTTATATTTTACTTACTCTTATATCTCATTTATTATCAAATTAAGTGATAAGTAAACAACTTATTAGTGTTGAGCGGCAAGCTCATATTTCTTCCTCTAATCTTTGTTCTTCATTCACTATATTTAATTATCTACTTTTACCGGCCATATTACTAATCTTACCATACTTTTACCATATCACTGCACTGACATTTTGTCTCCTATTCTGTTAAGCAACACATCACAATTCTTTATTACATTACTAAAGTTGCACTCGTTTTGCATTCATCTTATCCGGTGTTGTTAAAGTTAAAGTGCTCCCAGTATATATTATATACTCATAATAAACCCACTTTAAAAACTTCAACCTTCATCAATTATAGATTATTTCTTACCCCGTAACTATGTTAATTTAAATAATCCATTTAATCACTTATCTGCCTATATAAGTTTTTTGACTGCATCCTAATCATACGGTAGTAAGTCGTCTATCATTTAACAAAACATCATTTTCACTACTTTAAGCCATATACTCTTGTATCTATTTATTACCCACTATGAGTAACAATCCTTATTTTCATAGTCATATTACTTTATTAGCTTCTTTTATGTATCATGGACTCTTAATAATACTCTATTGACTAGGTAAACAATACTATCCTCTCATGTCCTCACCATTATCATTTCATGTCGTCAATTTTGATTTTTATTATAATAATAATAATAAAAAATAATTTTACTTTTCATAATTATATTTTTACAATCATGTTATACATAAACCAGCAAGTCCTAACGTTGTATAGAGTTCACCCCTGTCCAGCTCACTACCTCCTAATTTTACATCCTTCATATCGCAAATTCAACTTAACTAGCTCCTTGTTCTATCTTCACACTAACATATTTACAACATTCTTTTTTTTAACAAAGGTTCAAAATTAACCTAACTTACTTCATAATACTATTAAAGTCAATTTTCCAGCTAATTTCTCATCATAAACAAACTTATACATAATAAAACGAACGAATGTAAAGCATACCTCGAGTCGATGATTCTAGGATATTCTACCTTTGTCACTTTTAGCCTTATACATAATACAGCTTTCTTTGGGATTCTGTATCTTCAAATATACTAAATCAAATCATAATATTTGAAAATATAAAGAAACGTGAGGTAAAATCAATCACTATATTGAAATACCATGCGACACAAATTCCCAGTTACTTGAAAACAATAAAAAAATACAAATCAAAACCTCACCGTTCACTTCTCTTTTTTTTTAATAACGCAGAATTTGTCGAGAAAACTCGTGTTCTTGAGCATACTGCAGATACAAATAAATAAATAAAAAATCAAAACTTTACACCTTTTGGGACATACAAAATCAGTCAGCAAACTAAATGATTAAACATAAGAATCGTTACAGCAGAAAAATAACCAAACTCCAACTATGATAAAAGAAAACACAATACAAAGTAAGGGTAAATTAAACAGTGTTGATTCAAAACCTAACCCTCAATCTTTGAGCTGTCGATATCAAACTGAATTACTTGACACAGATTAGGGAATTTCATTCCGTGTCCATATAATTTATAAGCAGACTCCACCAATGACAGTAAATTAACTACTAATGTTCATAAACTGGAAGTTATGTGATCAACTGCACTAGAAAAAGGTGCATAATAATAAAATAAAAAATTAAAAAAAAACTAAACTTGCAGTGATCATATACATTACCTAGCCGAAACGGTTGAGTTATTCTGTTTCCAGAACTGGAAAAAGAAGACTGCCCGTGAAAATATGCATACAAAGAAATTAGGGAAAAGCAAAATATGTTGCAATTCACATTCACGGCCATACAATAATATTAATATAAAAAATTATAAAAAGAAAGGAAAAAAAAAACAAGATGTAAGCAGTTGGGTACACAAATAACTGAAAAATCTTAAAACTCAACTTGCTTCACTTAGTTTCTTTTACTTGTGGAAGCGTTCACTTGTCTTATTTAGATTTCTATCCGTATATATACCTTCTTATGACTATTCAAACCTAATTTCTTACCATTTTTACAATTTTAAATGCATTTTCTTATTCAACACAGTAGGTTTAACTTTTCATATTAGTTTAATCAATCCTACTTTAATTCAACACACCATATTGTTTACTCTGACTATAGCAATCAGTTACATCAATTACAATACTCTCACTACCTATGCTCTGAATTCGTATAACTATATAACCTTCCCCATGCTATATTATTATATAGTGGTCACAACTTTAACTATTTAATCTTAAGTGTTGTGAATCCTTATTTACATAGTCATATCACTTTAGCTTCTTTTATCTATCAATGACTCTTAACATGCAAGTCCTTTTCCATAACTATATTTCATAAACCAGTAAGTCCTAACATTGTACAAATTTCACCCCTGTCAAAGCTTACTACTTCCTTATTTTACATCCTTCATATCATAAAATCAATATCCATAAATTCAACTTAACTTGCTCCTTGTTCTATCTTAACACTAACATATTTACATCATTCTTCTTTTAACAAAAGTTCAAAATCAACCTAACTTACTTCATAATATCAAAGTCAATTTTCCAACTAATTTCTCATCATAAACAACCTACCTGACACATGATGGTCACTTTATACATACATGCTCTAATAAATAATCATCTTGACTAAAATAAGTTTTGATAATTTTTTTGTATCTTGAAAACATTCCGGAACATATCTTAAACATCTTTATGAATATCAGCACTTTCATATTACTAATTTGGGTTCACATTTGAATACTAAAAAGAATACATGAAAATATTACTTACAGTTTAATATTCAAACCACTAGTTCCTTACCAACCTTTAAACCTGGCATATTTCCAACCCTCTGTTTATGCTATATAAGCATCGATGTCGTGTGCACTATATAAATCTTTTTAGAATAAACAAAATGCCAAAGGAGATAATAAAAACAATTACGTAAAGGGCAGAATACACGAATTTACTTACTGGGTCTTCAGGGTCACAAATAGGCTTCTTATCATCCAAATCTGTAAATCATTGAACTGTTTGTACCAATCTGGATCTGGATTACTGAAAAAGAAAAAGAAAATAAAATTAGGATTTAGTGAGCATTACAAACTCTTACAACTAGATATTGAAACTATATCACCCTGTCCCCATGGCTTGAAATTTACCTTATTAGCCTCTTGACAAAATCATTTAAAAATTCCTACAAGGCTACAATTTAAAACAAACATCATCAAAAGAAAAACCTAATTTCGACAAAATCAAAAGAAAAAACTCCAGTTTTTTATAATTTTAATCAAAAAGATAAAAGAAATTGAATAGGAACTAAACAAAAACAAATTAATACCTTGACATAGAAGAAACCCTAAATTCGTATAGGACCTTTAAAAGGATAAGCCCTGATTTTTGAATAAATAACAACTGAAAAAAGAAACTCATAACTTCGTAACAAAATCAGAGGAAAGCCTTCTTGATTAAATCATCGGAGATTGGGTTGAGATGATACAAGCAGCGAATGAGATAAGAGTTAATCATCTTACAAAATCAAACATAAACTAGTTTAATACCGGCGAATTCGCGGAATTTTGAAAGGCATATTAATATCTTTATGATATACGGAGTAATTTGTTGTTAAGATGAAGGTGCTAGTGTGCAACTCAACTTCGGCCAACCTAAAATTTGCATTGATATTTAATCAGCTAAAACACCTGGATAGTAGACTACGGATTTTCTGAGAGGAGATGTTAACGCCACATCAGATGTATTGCATTACAACGTAACATAAATGGAACCTTTTTTTACCAACTATATATGTAAAATTTGTTATAATAATAATAATAATATAGATATGGATAGTCAATTTTGGTGTATACATATAGTCAATTTTGGTACACAAAGTATGTATTTTTATATTGAGATTTTACGCTATAAATACTCATGAATGCAAGCATTAAACTTGCACCATTTCTCACACTTACAAAGTGTTTCTTTCTTTCTCTCCATTATCATCTTTGTTCTTACACTTCATTATTAGTATTCTAAATCAAGAATCAAATCACTAAAGGTAGTTATAAGCCTACTGAATTATAACATCAAGAATCAAACCACTAAAGGTAGTTATAAGCCTACTGAATTATAACATCAAGAATCAAACCACTAAAGGTAGTTATAAGCCTACTGAATTATAACACGTTATCAGCACGATAATCTTAATACTAAATATGGTTGGCTCTGCCACCAAAATGATATATGGTCGGTTATACCACCAAAATGATATATGGTCGGTTATACCACCAGAATGATATAGGTCGGTTATACCACCTGAAAAAATATATGGTCGACACTGTCGCCAAATTTTCATTTATGTTTACTAATATTTATATTTTTGTTATATAACATTTATTTATGATTGCTTACACATGGTCGACACTGTCACCTACTTATCATTTATGTTATATTAAATTTATGTTTAATGTTTATATACTTATGAATATAAATTGACTCTAATTTATCATGATGTTTGTTTTAATTTTTGATAATAGAAAATGTCGAATCTGGAAAAGCTTAAATTTACTCCTTTAGAATCAACTGGAAACAACTACATGCCATGGGTTATAAAAGTAAAAATGCATCTTAAATCAATGGGCATTCTTGAAACCATAAATGAAAACAACACTTGTTCTGAAAAAGAACAAGCTACGGCATGTTGCTTTATTCATCAACATATTGATGAATGCTTACAAAATAATTATGTGACTGTAGAAGATCCCCATGTTTTATGGGAAGGTCTCAAAAGCAGATTCAATAATCAAAGAGAAATTTTACTTCCAGCTGCAATGGAACAATGGAGAACATTAAGGTTCCAAGACTTTAAGAAAGTAAATGAATACAGCTCAGCTCTGTATAATACATGTTCACAACTTAAATTCTGTGGACATGAAATTAGTGATGCAGACATGATGGAGAAAACTTTCTCCACAATGAATGCTGCAAACATCACAGTGCAAAGAAATTTGAGAATGCTAAAGTTCAAAACATATCCTGAACTTAATTCATATCTCTTAGTTGCAGAGCAAAATGATGAGCTATTAATGAAAAATCAGCAATCCCGTCCTACTGGTACACTTGCAATCCCTGAAGCAAATACTGCAAATAATTATAAACAGGGACAAGGACGCGGGCAAGGTCGTGGTTATAATAACCATCACCATCATCATGCCAAAAGCCATAACTATGGTAGAAACCATCCTTATGGTAATGGTAATGGGCGTGGACGTGGTCGTGGTCGTGGCCGTGGTGGTCAAAGAAATAGTAATCCACGAAAATATAAATATCAACCACAAAACAAGCCCATTAAACAAGATGTTGAAGAAAATTCTTCTAAAAATTCTGAAGAATCTTGCTACAGATGTGGTAGAATGGGCCACTGGGCTAATACTTGCCGAACATCTAAACATCTTGTTAAGATGTATCAGGATTCGCTGAAAGATAAAGAAAAGGAAGTAAACTTTGTGGATAACGTCGATCCAACAGTCACTGAGAAACCATCTGATTTATATGAAGATTTCTTGAATGTTTAAGTTGTGTGTCTTTCGAAAAATAAACGATTTAATATCGTCTGTCTTTGTCATTATGTTTGCTAAATGTTTCAGTACTATCTATTTGCGTTTAAAATATTGTGTAATATTAATGTACTCACTATTTATTTCTTATATATGAAGTTCAATATGAATTTTGCTGGAATACAACATCAATCAAGTGGTGGAGATCTCTGTATAGCAGACAGTGGAACTACACACACTATACTTAAATCCGAGAAATATTTTATTGATCTAAAACCAACGGAAGGAACTATACATACAATATCAGGACCTGCTAACTTGATAAAAGGGATAGGAAAGGCAAATTTCATACTACCAAATGGTACAAAATTTTTAATAAATGATGCCTTATTTTCTCCCAAGTCAAGCAGAAATTTATTGAGTTTCTCCGACATATACCTTAACGGGTATGATTATCAGTCAGTGACAACAGAAAATGAGAAATATTTAAGTATCACTGACAAGAGTCATGTGGTTGAAAAACTGCCAAGACTTAGTTCTGGATTACATTATACACATATAAATGTACCAGAAATACATATGGTAGTTAACGAAAAATATATTGATCCTGGTGTATTCAGTTTATGGCATAACAGATTAGGCCATCCAGGATCAACAATGATGAAAAGGATTATTGAATGTACTCATGGACATCCACTAAAGGATAGAAAAATCCATCATGATACAATGGTTCCATGTACATCTTGCTCTCTTGGAAAATTGATAACTAGACCCTCACCACTTAAGGTTGAGAAAGAATCACCAATGTTTCTTGAAAGAATTCAAGGTGATATATGTGGACCAATTCATCCACCATGTGGACCATTTAGATATTTCATGGTTCTAATAGACGCATCTAGCAGATGGTCTCATGTTTGTCTGTTATCAAGCCGTAATGTGGCATTTGTAAAATTTCTTGCCCAAATTATTAAATTGAGAGCTCATTTTCCTGATTACACCATTAAAAGGGTGAGACTTGATAATGCTGGTGAATTTACATCTCAAGCATTTAATGACTATTGCATGTCTATAGGAATTGTTGTTGAACATTCTGTTGCTCATGTGCATACACAAAATGGTTTAGCCGAGTCATTGATTAAACGTTTACAGTTAATCGCTAGACCATTGATAATGAGAACAAAACTCCCTGTATCTATATGGGGTCATGCAATTTTACATGCTGCTGCATTGATTCGCATCAGACCAAGTGCAAGTCATAAATATTCCCCCCTACAACTTGCTTTTGGTCAAGAGCCAAATATTTCCCATCTTAGAACATTTGGTTGTGCAGTGTATGTTCCAATTGCGACACCACAACGTACAAAAATGGGTCCTCAAAGGAGGTTGGGAATATATGTTGGATATGAAACATCTTCAATATTAAGGTATATTGAACCTATGACAGGTGACGTTTTTACAGCACGTTTTGCTGATTGTCATTTTAATGAAACATTGTTCCCTAGATTAGGGGGAGAAATGAAAAATAAAGAAAATGATGTTTCATGGTGTGAACCTCAATTAAAGTATCTTGATCCTCGCACAAAAGAATGCGAGACAGAAGTTCAAAAGATAATGCATATACAAGAACTTGCAAATCAATTGCCTGATGCATTTACAGATACAAAAACGGTGACAAAATCATATATACCAGCAGTAAATACTCCAGCTCGAATTGAAATTCCAAAAGCTGGCAATAACGTCACTCATGAATCTTTGCCACGTCAGAAACGTGGAAGACCAATTGGTTCAAAGGATAAAAATCCTCGAAAAAGAAAATCAGCTGATAATGAAGTAAAAGAAAGTGTTCAAGAAGAACCACAAATCAGTACTCCTACTGCAGAGGAGATTGATGATGTCAATACAGAAATTGCAATCAATTATGCATATTCAAAAATATTATGGAACCGAAATGAAATGAAAAATCTTGATGAGAAATTTTCATTTAATGTTGCGTATGACATCATGAATAATGATGATGATCCAGAACCAACATCTATGGTTGAATGTCAAAATAGACATGATTGGGCTCAATGGAAAGAAGCAATACGAGCTGAATTAGAATCACTCAATAAAAGAAAGGTTTTCGGATCCATCATTCTCACTCCTAAAGATGTGAAACCTGTAGGATACAGATGGATTTTTGTCCGAAAAAGAAATGAGAAAAATGAAGTTACAAGGTATAAAGCTAGACTTGTAGCTCAAGGTTTTTCTCAAAGACCAGGAATTGATTATGAAGAAACTTATTCCCCTGTTATGGATGCAATTACTTTTAGATACTTAATCAACCTGGCAGTTTCTAAAAATTTAGAAATGCATCTCATGGATGTTGTGACTGCTTATCTATATGGATCACTTGATAGTGATATATATATGAAGATACCTGAAGGATTTAAGGTACCAGAAGCATCAAATGCAAAACCCAAAGAAATGTATTCGATTAAATTACAAAGATCTTTATATGGGTTAAAACAATCGGGACGTATGTGGTATAACCGATTAAGTGATTACTTGATAAGCAAAGGGTATACAAATAATCTTACTTGCCCTTGTGTTTTCATTAAGAAAACAACATCCGGATATGTGATCATAGCTGTTTATGTTGATGATCTTAACATCATAGGTACAAATAAAGAGATCCATGAAGCCATTCAACTTCTAAAGAAAGAATTTGAAATGAAAGATCTCGGAAAAACCAAGTATTGCCTTGGTTTACAAATTGAGCATATGCCTAATGGTTTACTTGTACATCAAACAACATATACTGAAAAGATTTTGAAACGTTTCAATATGGACAAGGCAAAACCATTAAGTACTCCTATGGTTGTTAGATCACTCAATGTTGAAGCTGATCCATTTCGTCCATGTGAAGATCAAGAAGACATTCTTGGACCAGAAGTACCATATCTTAGTGCAATTGGAGCTCTTATGTATCTTACAAATTGTACAAGACCTGACATTTCTTTTGCAGTTAATTTGTTGGCAAGGTTCAGCTCTGCTCCTACCAAAAGACACTGGAATGGGATCAAACACATATTTCGATACCTTCGAGGAACTACTGATTTAGGATTATTTTATTCTAACGAATCAAAACAAGATTTGGTTGGTTATGCAGATGCAGGTTATTTATCTGATCCACATAAAGCTAAATCTCAAACTGGATATGTATTCCTAAATGGAGGTACTGCAATATCATGGCGTTCTCAAAAACAAACACTTGTTGCTACATCGTCAAATCATGCCGAAGTGATTGCATTACATGAAGCTACTCGGGAATGTTTTTGGTTGAGATCAATGACACAAATCATTACTGATTCTTGTGGACTAGAACGCGATAAAAGTCCAACAATTATCTATGAAGATAATGCAGCTTGCATAGCACAGATGAAAGAAGGGTATATCAAAAGTGACCGAACCAAACACATACCTCCTAGATTCTTCTCATACACTCAAAATCTCATTAAGGACAACGAGATTGAAATGAGATATGTTCAATCCAGCAAAAACTCTGCTGATCTTTTCACGAAAGCACTTCCAACTGCTATTTTCAGAACACACGTTCATAACATTGGCATGAGACATGTTCAAAAGATGTAACAGCTGAAGCGATGTCTACTTGAGGGGGAGTCAACTCCATGCTGCACTCTTTTTCCCTTAGCTAAAGTTTTTTCCCACTGGGTTTTCTTTAGCAAGGTTTTTAACGAGGCAGTAATTTATAGTTGATCTTCAACAAAATAAAATTGCTATCCAAGGGGGAGTGTTATAATAATAATAATAATATAGATATGGATAGTCAATTTTGGTGTATACATATAGTCAATTTTGGTACACAAAGTATGTATTTTTATATTGAGATTTTAGGCTATAAATACTCATGAATGCAAGCATTAAACTTGCACCATTTCTCACACTTACAAAGTGTTTCTTTCTTTCTCTCCATTATCATCTTTGTTCTTACACTTCATTATTAGTATTCTAAATCAAGAATCAAATCACTAAAGGTAGTTATAAGCCTACTGAATTATAACATCAAGAATCAAACCACTAAAGGTAGTTATAAGCCTACTGAATTATAACATCAAGAATCAAACCACTAAAGGTAGTTATAAGCCTACTGAATTATAACAAAATTTAATTTAATGGATTGTTCCATATAGTAAGATATACTTTATTAGTAAAACCAAAAAAAGTTACACCAGGTACTCCAAATACCACCTTAAGTAACGCTAGAGATGGATCAAAAAATACAACCCACCACTAAAGTTATCTCCTTTAAATTATAACTTTACATCACCAATATAGTAGGGACATTAAGTATTCGCCAATGAATTTAGGTTCAACCTCTAGATATCCAGAGAAGGTTTGAGTTTAGGACTCCTATTTGAGATCCAAACATATGACAGCACCCATGTATTAGTGAGAACATCTTCGTTGAGGGCTGAAATGTTACAGTTCTTTTTTCAAGTTGTATAAATCTAATTACCATTGTATTTGTTATAATCAAAATTTTATACAATTACAGATTACTTTAGAAATGTAACCCTCTTTTAACTCTGTTTCAATTGTATACATATTATAAGATATGTAACACTCTTTGTTTCAATTGTATACCTATCATAAGCTGAGCCAATTGCTCGCTATCAACATCTTAACGAAGATGCCCTCTAATAAGGTAAATCCCATTTTTTTTTTGCTGATTGTATGTAAATTAACCATTTTGACATGTGTGTCATGAATGTTCATGATAAAAAGCAACCCAGTTTGTAGATCAATCATCAGATAGCTTGATAATGGCAAGTTTATAATTGATAGTGATAAGTATTACATATCAGGTAATGGTGGGAATTGCCGTGAATTCAGCTTGTAAATGTCAATGCTTCAAGCTCCTTAAAAATCTCTTCTTTACAAAGCCCATACAACATTCATTCAAGAAGTTGAATCCATATATTCTGATAGCTCAAAAAGATGTTTCACACCTCCATTTTATGCTTTGTAAAGTAACATGCAAGTCAATGGCATTTTATTTCAGTCAACCATACAACCACATAACAGTTAGCCCCTTTGACTGTTCATAATATAATTAAACATGTGGCTGCTGTCTGCTGGCATGACATACCTGGATGGAGGTAGAAGCAACATGTAGAAGCTGAATCAGCAGCATAATAACTGCATGTGGCATAAACCTACATCATTGTTTTTAGTATCCCTGCATTGACAAATGTAATCTTTTTAAGATTTTAACATTGAAACTAAAAGTCAATAGATCTACAATTCCATAAGTCATTCAATGACATCTTACATGAGTGTAAATAGTATTGTCAAACAAGACCTAACAATCTAGATAGAAAAGGGGAACTTAAGTATTGGGAATGAAAATGAGTTAATCACTATGAGTGTATCACAAAATAACAGTGACATACAGAAAATCGAAAGCAAACAACTCAATACATTTCAAAAAGTAAATTTAGTTATTAAACTGATTTGCCCACTTCTTCAGACAGGTTTGGCATTTTTATATATATTACAATCTAACAGTAATTAGAAGATCAATGAAAGCATAAATGTATGAATTTTCATTAAATACTACTATTATAGTGGAACTTGTTTTAGTAGAGGATAAACATTAGCAATATGAATTACACATGAAACTTTTTAAATCAGTCGAATTGTAAGATATTCACGTGAAGATTTTGGAACAAACCAAAATTTGAATTAATCAATAAACAAAAGTTGAATTACACAAATCTGATTTAAATACTCACGACTGAGTTAAAGCAACATACTGAACCTATTAATTTGTTGAAGAGAATTTATGATGAAATCGAAACCCTAAAATGGTTTGAAATTGCCTAAATCATTATGGTGTGGATTGTAATGTCAGAAAGAAAAATTGAAGATAGAAATGAGGAGTTAGTGGGAGTTACAGATGGGGAGTTAGAAATGTGTTGTTTAGAAAGACCATCGTGTGTTTGGTGTATGATGGTGAATGGAGTTTCAGGGGTATAATAGTAATAGTCTCCCAACCTTAGTATGAGAGAGACAAATCTAAACTAAGATAAATTTGAACCATTAGATCTTCATGTCAAGAACTGATCCTAAGGCTATGATATTCTTCTGATTGAAATTTTTTTCTCATCTTAATTAATTAACACTCTGCTTTAATATATAGAGTAGAAGTAGATTCCTAAAATTCAGGAAACAGTACCGAGAAAAAAAAAACCCTAATTCTGACAAAATAACAAAAAAAAAAAAAAAAAAAAAACTACTTTTGAAGAACTTTAACATCAGAAGTATAATTGATTATTTTCCCCAATGAAATGTATTCTTCTCATTATTGACAATATATACAAGTTACAATGGGCTAAAACCCTACGGGCTTTACAATGAGAATGAGCTAACCTTTACGGGCTACATAATGAGAATGAGCTAACAAGATACATAAGTCTACATAACTATATACAGTCTAATACGCCCCCGCAGTTGAAACGGGAGGTAAAGAACGAACGTTTAAGCTGGATTTAAAATCCGTAAATAATTAAGTAGGCAGTCCCTTAGTAAAGATGTCAGCATACTGAGAAATAGTAGGGACGTGAAGCACACGAATGCTGCCTGTAGCAACATTATCACGTACGAAATGTATATCAATCTCAATGTGTTTTGTACGTTGGTGCTGAACCGGGTTGGTGGAAAGATAAACCGCACTAACATTATCACAATAAACCAAAGTAGCATGAGAAAGTGGTGAGTGAAACTCGCGAAGTAAGTTGCGCATCCAACATGTTTCAGCAACGGCATTGGCAACAGCTCGATATTCAGCTTCGGTACTTGAGCGGGAGACGGTTGCCTGTCTTTTTGAAGACCAAGATAAAAGATTATCACCAAGGAATACACAATACCCAGATGTGGAACGACGATATAACAACCCGGAAATTTCCGGCTAAATTTAAACCTAACTTCGACTAGTTCCAACGACTCACAAACAATTATTTGTAAATAATTACGCATTAATTTGATATATTATTATTATTATTAATATCCTTTTTTATTATGATTAAAAACAATATTATTATTATTATTAAGAGTATTATCATTACTAATATTATTATTATTAGTATTGTTATTATTAATATAATTATTTTTATTAATATTAATATTATTATTATTTTTATTATTAATATTATTATTATTATTATTATTAATATTATTATTATTATTATTAATATTATTATTATTATTAATTCTATTATTATTATTAAAAGTATTATTACTTTATTAATATTAAATATTAATATAAATTAGGTAAATTAGGTATATCTTCCTTTTTATTTTTTTTATTAAATCGTGAATTCCATATCTGCATCCCATATTTTTTCTGCTTTTTAATTTTATAAGTCATCGTGATACAGCTTTTTATTTTTTTATTTATCATGATAAATTTTTTTATTTTCTTTTTCCTTCTGTTATTGACTTCTGCATTTTTATTTATTTATCTGCTTTTATTTTTTTAATTCAATCGTGATTGATTTTGAAATTTTTTTATTTTCTTCCTGCTGTGATCTAGTCGACATCCACATAATCTGTATCAATCACTCACAAGCACTCTATATATTGCTATTAATTGTTGAAGAAAAACAGAATCATTTAATTGTTTAAATTTTTTTTAAAAACAGCGATATACCTCTGTTATGGTTCATATTTTCAAAAACCCATAAATCGAATCCAATTTCAAATTCTATAAATGTAGTCGTGTTTGGAATCCTCTAAACAAACTTCCTGTAAAATCCCAAAACCCAATTCATTATATCATGTTCAAATTTTCGAGTCAAACTTCAAAATTCAAAAGTCAACCGAATGTTCTTCATTTAAATTCGAACTCGCTTTTGTGTTTCAAGTTCAATTGATTGCTCAGAAAGTTTCTAGAAACGATTTACTACCACTTTCGTGTTGAAATATTAGTCTAAAACGTCCTAAAAGTTGAAATTCGATTTTGAGTTCTTCGTGGTGTTCATCACGTTTGCTGTAGCTGCTTAATTCCTTTCCTTTCTCTTTCTGTTAATCAAGAAACCCATTTTCTGGTTGTTCTGTTTTGTCTACAAGTCTTAAACGAAACCATAAATTCATTGTTATGGTTGTTGATGTTCTCTGGTCGATTTGATTTCACGAAGAAAAAGGATACAGAAAGAAACTAGTTATATATATTTGGTTACGTTTTTAAAACAGAAATGTATAAACAGAGCAGTTGGTTAGGGTGTTGACGGGTTTCGAGAGGTCACGGGTTTGAGCCCGGTCTTGGGCGTAATTTTTTTAGAAAAGCTCCTAAGGTAGTTTTCATCTTTTATTATTATTATTATTATTATTATTATTATTATTATTATTATTATTATTATTATTATTATTATTATTATTATTATTATTATTATTATTGTTATTATTAATAATTATTGTTATTATTACAAGTATCATAATCATTATTATTATTATTATTATCATTATAAGTATTATTATTTATATTATAATGAGTATTATTATGTAATTACTAAAATCATTACCATAACTAACATTAACAAGTAAAATTGATATTTTTATAATTATTATTATTAATATCATTATTCTTATCACTAATACAATTATTAACATTATTATCATTAATATTAAGAATTATCATTATCATTTTTTGTTATTAGTATTATCATTATTGATAAAGTATAATTATTATTATTATTTGTATTGTTATTACTAAAATTATTATCGTTATTATCATTTTTACAAACAATAACATTTTTTTCTATCATCAAAACTATATTATTATTATCATTATTATTTTTAAAACCTTATTATGATTATTATCATTTTTACTACTAGTTGTAACAACCCGACTTCATAAACTCAAAACGCGTACCAAAAAAAAAAAAAAATTGTATGTCAGTGCATCTGGACGGCGTCCAGAATCCTGGACGGCGTCCAGCTCAGAAAGTTGGGACGGCGTCCAAACATTCGGGACGGCGTCCAGCTCAAACAACTGGGACGGCGTCCAAGAAATTGGGACGGCGTCCCAATGGCCTTCCAGCTACTGATCACGGTTCCAACTCACACGAGCGGAAAACCCGCTTCCCGACACTTTCAAACGAAAACCTTTTTACCACAAGTCAATATAAGTGAAACTAAGAGATTTACATCATCAAATCAAGTTTTACATCAACGGGCCTATATCGCCCATTTTACGAGTTCCGTTCTAAAATAAAAGTTTCGACCAAATATAAGTTTAAGTCCCAAACGACACTAGAGCATGGTGTTTGGGGTTAAACTACCCAATCTCGGTCGAACTCCAAAACTAACACCCAAAAGCATCCCCTAACAAAACAAGCGGGAGATCACTAATCCAATTGAACGCTCTTACCCTTGTCAACGCCCGAGCCTATAAAAAGTAAACAACGAGAGGGTAAGCAAAGCTTAGTGAATGCAATAATTATACGAATACATATATAATTATACCTACTTGCATACACTTACACAACCGCAAACGTGCTAGCAAACAACATTAGCTTATCGTCGCAATAACAAGCTATAATTCACCAATACCCCCAAGCTAGCATAACATCCGCATATAAATATAACTCGAATAATATAATATGCTTACAATACAAATAACCATGGTTAACCAATAGTACAAGGGAACGGCGCTCGCGAAAACGCCATCGGTGTTCATAACATCCGTTAGGGCACTTAACACCTCGCACCACTAACCCCTAGGGTGGCACCTTAACACCTCGGCACATCACCCCGAGTGGCATCTTAACACCTCGATGCATCACTCATTATTTTACGGAGTGGTGTCTTAACACCTCGACACTACACTCCTAGGTGGCATCTTAACACCTCGATGCTACACCCGAGTGGCATCTTAACACCTCGATGCTACACTCTTCACGTGAAACGTGGTGTCTTAACACCTCGACACTACACCTTTCACGCTACAACAAATAGATACATTATATACATACGCATATAATTATTCCACTCACCTCAAAGTCTTCGTGTAAGATAACCGAACTTGCAACGTCAATGTAACGTACCTATTACATTTTAGCACATAATCAATTCACAACTCAAGTCGGTCAAGCAACTCACTCAACAATCTAGAGTCTTTTGAGCCTAAGTGCAATCCCGACCCATTTTGCACCTTTAACCCTAATAATGGGTTAACTTCACCAAAAACCCTAACTTTAGCCAATTAAGGTACTAACACACTTTTAACCACAAAGTTAACTCGTCTTCATACATACAAGACAACCTAGGTCATCAAAGACCCATTTGACCCATTTCTAGGTCAACACACCCATTTGGGTCACCCACAACCCAAATCACACCCACTACATTAACTATAAGTGTATTAGTATATACTTAGGTCTTTAAGACCCATTTACACCATTTACCCTTTCAAAACCCTAAGTTAGTCACCATTTGGGTCTTCATGACCCAAACTTACCCAAAGCCCCCAAATCACTCATACATGGGCTTTATGTACAACATTAACCCAAACCCTAACCCTTAAACATATTTACTAGAGAAATCAATTTTAGGGCTTACCACCACAATCAAAATGAAGCTAACGAGGAGATGAACAACTTCAATGCTCGAGCTAGAACCCGAAACAAGCTTCTTCCTCTCCTATTTGAGCTTTCTCACACTTAAGAGCACTCTCTCTCTAGAATTAAAGTAGATGATGTTTGGTGGTTGTGAAGGGAGTAATGAGGCTCCCAAAACTGATCTAGGGCTTTAACATTCGTCCAAGAAGTGAAATTACCAAAATACCCAACTAAAATAAATAAAAGCAAAAAGACAAGCCTGCCAGCCATTCTGGACGGCGTCCCAAATTGTTGGACGGCGTCCAGGTCTTCGAACTGGGACGGCGTCCCAAATATTTGGACGGCGTCTAAACCAAAAAGAAAACAGATCTTACAACTCTCCCCCACTTGAACCGGATTGCGACCTCGCAATCCAAGCCACATGACACGAGGGAAGATAAACTAACACGAACTCTTCGGGCTCCCAAGTGAACTCGGAACCTTTACTTTACCGCCATTGAACCTTGAAAGTTCTCACCTCTTTATTCCTCAACATTTTCACCTTCTCGTCAAGGATAGCAATCGGTTCCTCGACATATTCTAACTTATTATTTAGCTCAATCTCGTCTAACGACACCCACGAAGAATCATCCGCAAGACACTTACGGAGATGGGAAACATGAAATGTATTATGGATCCCCGCAAGTTCTTCGGGTAATTCCAAACGATAAGCAACCTCGCCAACACGAGCTAAAACTTTGAATGGCCCAATAAACCGAGGAGCTAACTTTCCCCGTTTTCGAAATCGAATAATACCCTTCCATGGCGAAACCTTAAGCATCACCATATCGCCTTCTTGAAATTCGATCGTTCGTCTACGTTTATCGGCATACGACTTTTGCCTATCTTGAGCCTTCTTCAAATGTTCCCGAATCAAATCGATCTTGCTATTTGTCTCTAAAACCAAATCGGTACTCCCGATCTCTCTTTGACCCACTTCTCCCCAACAAACGGGAGTTCGACACCTATGCCCATAAAGCATTTCGTAAGGTGGCATCCCGATACTAGTATGATAACTATTATTGTACGAGAATTCCACCAAAGGCAAATGCTCATCCCAACTACCACCAAAGTCAATGATGCACGCCCGTAACATATCTTCCAAAGTTTGATTCGTACGTTCGGTTTGACCGTCCGTTTGAGGATGATACGCCGTGCTCAACTTCAATTGCGTGCCCATATCTTCATGAAACTTTTCCCAAAACCGAGATGTAAAACGGGTATCTCGATCCGAAATAATAGATATAGGAACCCCATGTCGCGAGACCACTTCCTTGATAAACAACTTAGCCAAAGTCTCCGACGATATCGCTTCTTTAATGGGAAGAAACAAAGCGCTTTTTGTCAATCGGTCAACTATAACCCAAATCGAATCGAATTGGGTTCTCGCCGTTTTAGGTAACTTTGTAATGAAATCCATGGTAATGTGCTCCCATTTCCATTTCGGGATTTCTAACGGTTGCAACTTACCATACGGCTTTTGGTGTTCGGCTTTTACTTGTAAACACGTGACACATTGCTCAACATACTTCACAACATCACGTTTCATGCCCGACCACCAATAATCTTTCTTCAAGTCAAGATACATTTTCGTCGCGCCAGGATGAATGGAGTATTTTGACTTATGTGCTTCATCAAGTAGCACTCGTCGGTAATCACCCATCTTAGGCACCCACACCCTTCCTTGGAAAGACAACAAACCACGCGGACCCATAGTAATAAACTCTGATTGGCCCACGATTCGCTCCGTATGCTTGTTGTGAACATAAGCCTCTATTTGAATCTCACCAAGCTTTTCAAGAAAATCGTTGGTAATAATCAAACGTAACGACCCCACTTTTATCGCCGGATGTTGACTCTTTCGACTCAACGCATCCGCGACCACATTCGCCTTACCCGAATGATAAAGTATTTCACAATCGTAGTCTTTCACCACATCCATCCACCTACGTTGGCGATAATTCAAATCTCGTTGATTAAAGAGATGTTTCAAACTCTTATGATCCGAATAAATCGTACACTTGACACCATACAAGTAATGGCGCCAAATTTCAACGTATGCACTACCGCCGCCAACTCAAGATCATGAGTCGGATACCTCGTTTCATGTTCCTTTAATTGTTGAGAGGCATAAGCGATGACTTTACCTCTTTGCATTAGAACACACCCGAGACCATTTAAGGAAGCATCACAATAAATCACCATATCTTCTACCCCTTCCGGCAACACTAACACCGGAGCTTGACACAACTTCTCTTTTAACAATTGAAAAGCAATCTCTTGCTCGTTCTCCCAATTAAACCTAGCATTCTTTCTCGTCAATTTCGTTAATGGAGAAGCAATCTTAGAAAAGTCTTGGATAAACCGACGATAACAACCGGCCAATCCGAGAAAACTTCGGATTTCCGTAGGCGTAGTCGGTCGTCCCCAACTCTTCACCGTCTCGATCTTCCCCGGATCTACTTGAATACCGTTTTCATTCACAATATGACCAAGGAATTGAACTTCCCTTAGCCAAAATTCACATTTGGAGAACTTTGCATACAACTTCTCCTTTCGTAGCTTCTTCAATACTTCACACAAATGATGTTCATGTTCGTTCATACTTTTCAAGTAGACTAGTATGTCGTCAATGAACACTATTACCGACTTGTCCAACATAGGTTGGCACACTCGGTTCATAAGATCCATGAATGCCGCCGGTGCATTCGTAAGACCAAAGGGCATAACTACAAACTCATAATGCCCGTAACGCGTTCTAAAAGCCGTTTTCTCAATATCTTCCTCACGGACCCGCATTTGGTGATAGCCGGACCGTAGGTCGATCTTAGAGAAATACGTTGCACCTTGAAGTTGATCAAATAAATCGTCAATCCTAGGTAATGGATAACGATTCTTGATCGTCACTCTATTCAACTCACGGTAATCAATGCACATACGCATACTACCGTCTTTCTTCTTCACAAATAACACCGGAGCGCCCCATGGCGAAGCACTCGGTCGAATAAAACCCTTCTCGAGCAACTCTTAGGTTTGATTTAACAACTCTGGCATTTCTGTTGGTGCTAAACGATAAGGAATTTTAGCAATGGGAGTAGCTCCCGAAACCAACTCAATACGAAACTCAACTTGTCTTTCCGCCAGAACACCCGATAATTCGTCCGGAAAAACGTCTTCGAATTCAATAACAACCGGAATTTCACGAATAGGTGGTGGCTCATTGCGAGTATCAACAACATGAGCAAGGAAAGTCATGCCACCGGTAACAACAAAATGACGTGCCCGTGCAAAAGTGCATATCGGCACCGGTCTCCTCCGCTTATCACCGTGAATAATTAACTCTCCCCCACTTAGGGTCTTCACACGAATAAACTTATCATGGCATGCAATATCGGCTCTATAACGATCGAGCCAATCCATACCAACGACAACATCAAAGTCGCCCAAGGTCATTGGAATAAGATCAATTTTAAAGGTTTCGGCACCAAAAACAACATCACAATTTTCACACACATCAACCACTAGCACCGTCTTGCCGTCCGCTATTTCGACTTCTATCAGACGACTTAACTTAGCTAACGGTCTATTAAGTTTAGGCACAAATTTAGGAGACACAAACGACAAATTTGCACCGCTATCGAAAAGAATCCTTGCCGGATTAGAATTAACCATGTAAGTACCTGAGACAACTTCGTGCGATTGTTTGGCTTCATCATTGGTCATCAAATAGTTGCGACCCCTAGCCGTACCCGCCGCCTTCTCTAACCGCTTCACATTATCATTTCGCAAATCGGGACACTCCGACTTCTTATGTCCCTCTTTGCCGCAATTAAAACAAGTGACTTTGTTTCCGGAACGTGGTTTCGGACACTCACGAGCCATATGACCCGGTTGCCCACAATTGTAGCACGTATAAGAAAACCAGCCGGTAGTGCCCTTCTTTGTACTATTGACACTTTCGGCCCCCTTCTTGCTCTTGCTCTTCTTGCTTGAGGTGTTAGAGTAACTAAAACCTTCAAATTTTCTTTTGGAAAACATGAAATCACTCTTTCTTGGAACCTCCGGCTCAAAACCCCGAGCCAACTCAAACAATTCATCAAAAGTCTTAGCCATACCCCGACTAATCTTCCCCTTGTACTCATCATTCAAAGTACGGTAGAAATCCTTCATTAGCTTGTGATCATCACCAACATACTCCGGGCAAAAACGAGTCTTTGCCAAGAAGGTAGACTTAAGAGTAACTAAGTCCATTGAGCCTTGTTGCAAATGGTGCAACTCGTCCCGGATTCTATCGAGATCGGAAGAAGTTCGGTATTCCTTGAAAAATTCTTTCTTGAACTCCTCCCATGTCAAGCCCATACATTGTTCTTCACCATACAAGTTGATTTTATCGTCCCACCACAACTTAGCTTCTTCGCGTAACATGCTAGAACCATACCTCGTCTTCTTTTCGGGAGGACATTCCGCGGTACGGAAAGCTCCCTCAATATCGGAGATCCAACATGTACTTTTTAAAGGATCCCGCACCCCATTAAACATCGGGGGTTGAGCATCCTTGAAGTTCTTGTAGTGGAAGTCCCGCCTTCCTTCGCCTCCTTCACCGCGAGGGTAGATATTCCTAGCGTCAAGGGCCTCTTCGATAGTGGCCTTCATTCGTTCATTAATTAGATCGGTTATTTGCTCATCAACCGAATCTTGAAAGACCTTTCGAACGTCCGCAAGAAAATCCGCTTTTAACTTCTTAAAGACGGCCTCAACCTTGGCCGAAAACTCGGCGTCCTCGCTTGTACTTCCATTATCATGTTCGGGACCGTTTCTCGTCTTCATTCTATAAAACGAATTAGGTTAAACCACAAAACGGAAGGACATATTACATATATACATACATATACGCCACACTACTCCATCTCGCTCAACAATCGTCGTACATTACTTGTTTGACACGATTTGCACCCGTAACAATGGTAGCTAATCATTGTTACGCGAGTACGTCGCATTAACTTGCTAGTACAACGCCCATCTCGCTCGATGCCCGCTAAACATACATAACAAATAGCGCATGATTAGTTTACATAAACCTATGCACAAACCAATCCCGATCCGACCCAAAGTCCTACAAGTCCCGCATAAATGCGCACACACAAAAAGTCTAAGTCTAGGCGCCTATCTCAAGTCACCTAAATCCCTTAGACCATGCTCTGATACCACTTGTAACAACCCGACTTCATAAACTCAAAACGCATACCAAAAAAAAAATTTGTATGTCAGTGCATCTGGACGGCGTCCAGAATCCTGGACGGCGTCCAGCTCAGAAAGTTGGGACGGCGTCCAAACATTCGGGACGGCGTCCAGCTCAAACAACTGGGACGGCGTTCAAGAAATTGGGACGGCGTCCCAATGGCCTTCCAGCTACTGATCACGGGTCCAACTCACACGAGCGGAAAACCCGCTTCCCGACACTTTCAAACGAAAACCTTTTTACCACAAGTCAATATAAGTGAAACTAAGAGATTTACATCATCAAATCAAGTTTTACATCAACGGGCCTATATCGCCCATTTTACGAGTTCCGTTCTAAAATAAAAGTTTCGACCAAATATAAGTTTAAGTCCCAAACGACACTAGAGCATGGTGTTTGGGGTTAAACTGAAATGTCCCGTTCTTATTGATTAAAAACGTTCCATATTAATTGATTTCGTTGCGAGGTTTTGACCTCTATATGAGACGTTTTTCAAAGACTGCATTCGTTTTAAAACAAACCATAACCTTTATTTCATCAATAAAGGTTTTAAAAAGCTTTACGTAGATTATCAAATAATGATAATCTAAAATATCCTGTTTACACACGACCATTACATAATGGTTTACAATACAAATATGTTACAACAAAATAAGTTTCTTGAATGCAGTTTTTACACAATATCATACAAGCATGGACTCCAAATCTCGTCCTTATTTAAGTATGCGACAGCGGAAGCTCTTAATAATCACCTGAGAATAAACATGCTTAAAACGTCAACAAAAATGTTGGTGAGTTATAGGTTTAACCAATATATATCAAATCATAATAATAGACCACAAGATTTCATATTTCAATACACATCCCATACATAAAGATAAAAATCATTCATATGGTGAACACCTGGTAACCGACATTAACAAGATGCATATATAAGAATATCCCCATCATTCCGGGACACCCTTCGGATATGATATAAATTTCGAAGTACTAAAGCATCCGGTACTTTGGATGGGGCTTGTTGGGCCCGATAGATCTATCTTTAGGATTCGCGTCAATTAGGGTGTCTGTTCCCTAATTCTTAGATTACCAGACTTAATAAAAAGGGGCATATTCGATTTCGATAATTCAACCATAGAATGTAGTTTCACGTACTTGTGTCTATTTTGTAAATCATTTATAAAACCTGCATGTATTCTCATCCCAAAAATATTAGATTTTACAAGTGGGACTATAACTCACTTTCACAGATTTTTACTTCGTCGGGAAGTAAGACTTGGCCACTGGTTGATTCACGAACCTATAACAATATATACATATATATCAAAGTATGTTCAAAATATATTTACAACACTTTTAATATATTTTGATGTTTTAAGTTTATTAAGTCAGCTGTCCTCGTTAGTAACCTACAACTAGTTGTCCACAGTTAGATGTGAAAGGACCCGTTCATATACATTATAAACGATTCACAATAGTTGATTACATTGCGAGGTATTTGACCTCTATATGATACATTTTACAAACATTGCATTCGTTTTTAAAAGACAAACTTTCTTTACATCAAAAATTGACAGGCATGCATACCATTTCATAATATCCACTATCCAACTATAAATTGATTTAATAATAATCTTTGATGAACTCAATGACTCGAATGCAACGTTCTTCGAAATATGCTATGAAAGACTCCAAGTAATATCTTTAAAATGAGCAAATGCACAGCGGAAGATTTCTTTAACACCTGAGAATAAACATGCTTTAAAGTGTCAACCAAAAGGTTGGTGAGTTCATTAGTTTATCATAATCATTTATTTCCATCATTTTAATAGACCACAAGAATTTCATTTTCAGTTCTCATAAATATACGTCCCATGCATAGAGACAAAAATAATCATTCATATGGTGAACACCTGGTAACCGACATTAACTAGATACATATAAGAATATCCCCTATCATTCCGGGATCCTCCTTCGGACATGATATAAATTTCGAAGTACTAAAGCATCCGGTACTTTGGATGGGGTTTGTTAGGCCCAATAGATCTATCTTTAGGATTCGCGTCAATTAGGGTGTCTTTTCCCTAATTCTTAGATTACCAGACTTAATAAAAAGGGGCATATTCGATTTCGATAATTCAACCATAGAATGTAGTTTCACGTACTTGTGTCTATTTCGTAAAACATTTATAAAAGTTGCGCATGTATTCTCAGCCCAAAAATATAAAGGGTAAAAAGGCAAATGAAACTCACCATACTGTATTTCGTAGTAAAAATACATATAACGTCATTGAACAAGTGCAAGGTTGGCCTCGGATTCACGAACCTAAATTAATTATATATATTTATATGTTGGTCAATATTTGTCTAACAAATTAGGTCAAGTCATAGTGTACCACAATCCTAATGCTCGAGACTAATATGCAAAAGTCAACAAAAGTAAATTTGACTCAAAAATAATTTCCAAAAATCTATACATGATTAATATATAGTTTAAATATAGTCGTTTTATATTTTTAAATATTTTTAAAAGATTTATTAGAGTAAATAATATAATTTATTTATTAATAAATAAAATTTTATATTAAATATATATAATAAAATATACTTTTATATATATTAAGTAATAAAATTTATAGGGTTCATTTAATATCATAAAGATAATATAATACGTATTATTAAAGTAAGTTATTACACGTAGTAAAATATGTTTGTATCACATATTTATTTGATAAAATAATATCTATAATGATAGTAAGTAAAAGTTGTATTATTTTGTAATAATAATTATTATTATAAAAATATCAATATTTATAATTACTAAGATGACATTATGATAAAACGATAATTCTAATTATGATAACTTTAATATTTACGATAATTTTTAATATTATCTTTAAAATAATAATTCTATTTAAAATAATAATAATAATGATATTTTATAGTAACAATGACATTTCTATTAAAATGATAATTTTTGTTAAAATGATAGTTTTAATACTAACGATACTTTTAATAATAATAGTAATGATGAAAATAATAAGAACGATAATTTTATCTAAATTAATATCTTATAATATTTTAATTTCATCATGATACTCTTACTCATTATTTCCTAATCGTTTCGTTTAATAGCTTTTAATCGTCTTTTATATCATGTTCATAATAATGATAATAATAGTAATCAAAATATTTAGGTGTTACAATTATTTGTTTTAATTACACTAATATTAATAATGATAGTTACTATAATATTATTAACGATAATACTAATAATTATCTTAATGATAATATAGTAATAATAATAATAACAATAACAATAACCATTTTTAAATAATGATATATATATATATATTAATAATGATAATAATAATAATAATACTAATAATAATAATAATAATAATAATAATAATAATGATAATTGGATAATAATAATAATAATACTAATTATAACTTTAACGATAATAACGATAGTAATAAAAAAACAATTTTTAATGATAAATCCCTTTTATTGATAAAGATAATAATAATGATAATAATAAGATAAAACTAGAACGACGATAAAAACGACGATAATAATAATCATTTTTAATAAAAATATCGAAAATTCAATTGATTATAACTTCTAATCCGTTCATCGAAACCATTCGATATCTAAAGGAAAAGTTCTTAATTTTTCGCTAGCTTTCCAAGGACATGCATATCTTATACCTTATCTCAACCGCAAGTGTAACTAATTCAAGATTCAACCTAACCTGTCTAAGGGCAATATCAAAAGTACAAGCATGCATAATCCTAAATACTCGAGCACTAGTCAGGGATACACTATTAGTATGTAAAAGTTAAATTATGAGTACTCACATATCAATATTGAGATTCAATATTGCAGGAAAGGTACGTAGACGCAACAGAAATGATAAACATTATATTGACCTCACTAGCATACCCATGAACCATACCCATAATTTCCTTAATCCTATCCTACTCGAAAAACAATTTCGAAATCACTCGGACAACACTCCGTCGTAATATTTTATGTATACTAATAATATCTTGAAATAATACGGAGTAAATATATATATGTAAATCGATTGAGAGAGTTTAGAGAAAAATATTTTCAAGTTTCTATGAAATAATGAAACCTATTGAATTCTATTTATAATAGATTTTTGAATTATTAAAGTGAATTATTAAAGTATGAATTATTAAAGTGAATTATTAAAGTATGAATTATTAAAGTGAATTATTAAAGTATGAATTATTAAAGTGAATTATTAAAGTATGAATTATTAAAGTGAATTATTAAAGTATAAATTATTAAAGTATGAATTATTAAAGTGAATTATTAAAGTTAAAGTAAAGTAAAAATAAAGTAAAGGTAAAGTTTAAGTATAGTAAAAGTATAAAACTATGTACGTATTATACGCGTATAAATATATATAATATTAATTTAAATCGTTATATATATTTAATAAAATAAAATATAAATATCGTTATCTTTATCATACTAGTTAAGTAATGAGTTGTCAAAAGTGGTTATAGATATTTATAAAAGTTATATACGTTTTAATAATAAAGTTCTTTTTAAACTGAAAACGTTTTTGTACGTTTGAAACTAAATAGATCAATCGAGTCTTTATGAGATTCAATCTTCCACTATCCTTTGTCTAGTTCTCAATGATTGACAATTTGTTCTTATTTATAAATTACTTTACCATTTTCCGAATATTGTTAAAATGGAAAGATTTCTCAAATCAACGTGGGCCTTTCAACAGAGACTTGTAATCATAATTTAATATATCTGATAATTCAATCATTTGATCTTTTCTTCTAATTCCATTGATAAATATTTTGAAACAGATACAATCATATAAAGTATTTAATCTAATATTTTGTTTACGTTTCAAGTTATAATATATATACACATATACATATATAATTATATTCGTTTAATGGTTCGTGAATCGTTGGAACTTGGTCGAGGTTGAATGAATGTATGAACATAGTTTAAAATTCTTGAAATTTAACTTAACAAATATTGCTTATTGTGTCGGAAACATTTAAAGATTAAAGTTTAAATTTGGTTGGAAATTTCCGGGTTGTCACAGTACCTACCCGTTAAAGAAATTTCGTCCCGAAATTTAAGTGGAAAGGTCGTGAATGATAATAAGTATGTTTTCATGATACATACGGGCTGAAAATTAGAGTTTTATCATCAGCGAATAATTTGGATAAACAATCCATTTATATGAAGAGTACGAATGAAGCTAACATAGAAGAGTGAAATGAGTAAGTGTAGATTCATCTTATCATTTGACGTAGATATGATTGATTCCCAGATTTCAAGGGATTTGAAGAAAATCTTCTTAATAAGATTTGACTCTCCGGTAATCAAGGAAATTAGGATCCGCTTTAAATGCAATCGTCCATTTTAATTATTCTGTCGGAGATTTTCTTATAAATTTACCTCCTTCGTTTCCTTACAACTCACACCTTCTGTTGATGCATTTTATGCAAGTCCCTAGACATCTACCCATGTCCATTGCAGGTACAACAGTTTACAGGCCACCATGATTGCTCATTATTATCCTGTGTTTGTATGTGGTTACAGGAACTGCAGGAACGAGATTTAGATGTTTGACTATGTTAGACTTAGTCAGACGTACGAGTGAAGCCTCACTAGTACGGCTGACAGGCTCATACGCACGGTTGATGCTGAGCTAAGTCACAATTACAACCTAAATGAGAAGACACGAGTGAGTGATCACCCGTACGGCTGATGAAGCCAACTCGTACGTGTGATGAATGAATCGTATGGGTGAGTCAACAGCAGGGGTATATAAAGTCTTATGTTCTTCATTTTAGGTTAAGCCTCTTATTTGTTACACACACTCAGATCTAGTGAGCTCCTCCGATTCTCTCTCAGTCCAAATCACCCATGTGGTGAATAATAGCTCTAGGTGTTGATCTAATCACACTTGATTTAGTTGTGGTTTGACTAAATTAATCAAAAAAAAAATTTAACCTATTCACTAGAGGGTTTGATTCACTTATTCTGCCATTGTGTGAGTTAAATCTGTTGATTTCTAAGTTCCTAGTCATGTTTCATCACCTTCTATTCTTTCACCCTCAACTCATATTTTAAAGTATTCATCAATATGCTCCATCCAGCTCTGATTCTCGATATACTTCTAACTTTCATATCGGTCATTCTTCTTTTTCATCTACCGCCGGGAGAATCTATTTACTTCTACTATACTCTTGGGTTTATAGTGTTTCTAGTTCTCCCGTGTCTTTATATTGCTATATGCATCGATATATGGTTTATAATTTCTGGTTTGTCGTTGGGCTTTATATGTTCCCTTATATTTCAAAGTCTCTGCTTCTGTCTTCTATAATCATTATCATTCACAGTTAATGCTCTCTTTTATTTGCTTCAATTTATACCCCAATTTCTATTTCGGAGTTTTGTCCTTTCGTTTCTTCTTCTTGCGATTAAGCACCGCTTGTAATGGTCCAGAATTCACAGATATGAATTTCGGAATGAACATTGTTAATGTTCTAGGAAGGAAATTGTGATGGCACGATCTTGACTTGTCAAATTACTAGAATACCTTGGAAAAGGCCGAATCATCAAGAAATATTTTCTTGATATTTTAGAGGTTAAATAGAATACAAGAGTCGTATAACATGGCACATGATGATGTTATGATCTGTGAATCATCACGTTCCATTTAGAAACTCAGCATGACTTACTGTAATATAATCACATTGATCAAGTGTCATTATATTATACTAATTCATGCTTCAGTTCTCAACACTACTTCAAAATATTCCTATTTTAAACTTGAATCTTTCAGAATTTAGAAACTAAAATAGTTTCTTTTATGATGTAATACAGATAGCGCGAAGAGGTAAATGATTTCAAATAAGAAAAATTAAGAAAATATCTTCAGAAATATGGAGGATATTTATAATGAAAGATATGATGATATTTTAGAATTTCTAATATCAGAGGATGATGAAGAATATTGTCCGCAGGGGTTTAGAGTCAGGAGCAAGGTATTCGTTAATGACTTCAGCAGGTACTGAATCATTTAGATCCTTTAAAGTCAGGTTCAGTCTTTGTAATTTGTCCACAGCCTCCTTCCTACTTTGCTCAATCCGTTTTCCAGTTCTAAAACTTCTCTTTTTCTGCGCTTTGCCAGCACACTTCATCATTATCATCCAGCTTTTACCATTTAAAGTCGTTTATAGTTTTTGCTGCTTCATCAGCATTTTTTCCATTTTCGGAGAACCAATTCGTAGTTCGGAGTGTTTTTCAGAAACTTCACATTCAAATTAAGTCCAGAAGATAGACGTTATATATACACATATAACTGTTGGCGCAGACATGCTGCAAGATTTTAAAATACTGATTGCTAATTCCCAATGATTCGTATGGCAATTCTAATTACAAGATGCGAATGAGTAAATGTTGGGGGTTTCAATGAATAATTATGATGACTTTTTGGAGAGGCTAAAGTCAAAGGGTAATGAAGTTGTTGGTACATCTGCTAATAATATGGTGGAATGTAAAAGGTTCCCTGGTAACGATGGTGTATATCTCAAGGTTATAATAAGGTTAGTCTGACTGAAAAGTCGAAGTTGACTTGCTGGAGCTGTGACAAAACTGGCTACTTTGAATAGGAGTCGCAAAGTTATTTTTGCTAATAAATGCCAAAGAATCTGACGCGGATACGTTGTTTAAACTTTTACTTTAGTTTCAAGAGTTTTTCGGGTACATAACTGTGGGTAACATGTGGTTGGATCATCATTTCGATTGCTCATCATTCGAAGTGTCTTCAGAAATTTTCGAAGGGTTTGAACACAGATTGTAATCGTTAACATACATTTGATGTTCTAACACAGTTTTGAAGTCAAAATATAGCTTGTGAAAGATGTAAGGATCTAAGAGTGATGATTTTGGTCATATCTCAAGTTAAATTTTGAGATTTCAAAAACAGAATATGTAATTAAATTTTGAATGAGTATGGTTGTTTTGATTTCTATAAAAGAATGTATATTGTTGTGAAAGTAGGGAGTATAATGGATGATTTGCTGAATCAGATTCGAAGAATGTAACATATTCATTGTGAATTTATATATCTCTCGGGTATTACCTACCCGTTAAAAAAAAAAAATTCACAATTAATATTTTGTACAAAAGAATTTTATTACAGTCTTTATGAAAATATATATATGTATATTTTCTTCAGATGTAACATAGATTTAATGAGTTAATGTTAAATTAAACTCATTTGATTTACGGTTGAAACTAGAATTGAATAATCCCTAAAGGCTTTAAAAAGTACATAACTTTTACGCAGTATTTCTTTAATGACATTGAAATTATGAATCAATACTTCGTTATTTGTTGATGTATGGTGTTCGGTTCGTGGAATTCTTGTGAATTTCGCAAAGTACGAATGATGTTATCTGAAAAGTTTCGGGTACATTGATGATGAAAGTGTAAAATCAAATATATACTTGATTTATTATGAATTGGAATTTGTTGAATTGCGACAGAGATTGTAGTTAACGCTGGTTAAGTTGCGGCCGAAGGACGTACATTATTGCATATTTGTAATATGAATTAACCGAGTAGTTAAGATTCACACACAATAGCTTAGCACTGAAAGATTTATTTCAATATATATATATATATATATATATATATATATATATATATATATATATATATATATATATATATATATATATATATATAATATACATATAATTTCTTCAGAGGAAATGAGTTAATTCTTCATAACTCGTTGATACAATATAAACGTTATTGATTCGTAATGATGTCCACAGTGATTCTTGAACTGACGGAGTTTGTGATGTTTTCGGTGTTGTTGATTCGGATGTTGACTGTACTGACGATGCTGGTAACGCTGATGGTACTATTGATGTTGTTGGTAAAGCAAGTTTAGCTTGTTAATCACACACCATTTTTGTCAGGGTTTCTACTCTTCCTTCCATCATTTTGGTTCGCTTAACTGATTTATGGTTAGGGCTAGATTAGATAATCTCTAAGACTTTAGAGATTACATAATCGCCGCGGAATGTTTCTCCAATGAAGTTATGAATTAATACTTCGTCAGTTATTGTTGTTGGTACTCCTTGGTATCTATAGTGCGTATGACGTTGATGCTCGTGGGACAGATTGTGAAGTTGAAGTTTACGACGCGGTTGTGGTTGGAGGTGGTAATGGTACTGTTGGCGTTGATGATGGTGGTACTGGTTATGCTGCTGATGCTGCTGCTGGTGTTTGTAATCTCTGCACCATATTCTCCAAAGCCACTACCAGAGCGCGAAGCTCGTTGACTTCTTCTATTACACCGGAGTGATTGTCGGTTAGGACGAGCGGATAAATAAAATCTAAAATTTGATGTAATATATAATCGTGACGAGATACTCTGGAAATGAGCGAGAAAATGGTGTTTCGGACAGGTTCGCCGGTAAGTGCTTCAGGTTCTTCATCAAGAGGGCAATGTGGTGGTTGGAAGGGATCACCTTCTTCTTGTCTCCAATGATTGAGGAGGCTACGAACCCATCCCCAATTCATCCAGAATAGGTGATGACTGATTGGTTGATCTATTCCGGTCACACTATTTTCGGAGCTTGAATGGGATTCCATTTCGGAATCTGAGTGACTTGAACTGATGACGAATTCCATTTCGTGCGATTGGATAAAGGATTTTTTTTTCGATATGAAATGATTTTGGCTAACGGATGGTATTCTAATTACATAGAATATATATATATATATATATATATATATATATATATATATATATATATATATATATATATATATATATATATATATATATATAGATCAAAAGATTTCGTAGATTACGGAGGACTTTGCGGGATATGTCAGGCAAAGTTTAAAGTAACAGATACGATAAGATATGATTTAGCAGATATGCTAAGATATGAATTTTTGTCTATACACTATTCATGCAATCAATACAGCAAGACGTGTCTGAGACTAAAAATGATAAGCAGGTAATTTCCTGAGGATGATAAGTAGTTAATTTTCGACACAAAATGATAAGCAAAACTTTTGACATGCAGATACGGTCGAAGTCCAGACTCACTAATGCATCCTATCGACTTATCAGTTAGACACACTAATGTAGACCTGGTTCGCTAAGACCACCGCTCTGATACCAACTGAAAGGACCCGTTCATATACATTATAAACGATTCACAATAGTTGATTACATTGCGAGGTATTTGACCTCTATATGATACATTTTACAAACATTGCATTCGTTTTTAAAAGACAAACTTTCTTTACATCAAAAATTGACAGGCATGCATACCATTTCATAATATCCACTATCCAACTATAAATTGATTTAATAATAATCTTTGATGAACTCAATGACTCGAATGCAACGTTCTTCGAAATATGCTATGAAAGACTCCAAGTAATATCTTTAAAATGAGCAAATGCACAGCGGAAGATTTCTTTAACACCTGAGAATAAACATGCTTTAAAGTGTCAACCAAAAGGTTGGTGAGTTCATTAGTTTATCATAATCATTTATTTCCATCATTTTAATAGACCACAAGAATTTCATTTTCAGTTCTCATAAATATACGTCCCATGCATAGAGACAAAAATAATCATTCATATGGTGAACACCTGGTAACCGACATTAACTAGATACATATAAGAATATCCCCTATCATTCCGGGATCCTCCTTCGGACATGATATAAATTTCGAAGTACTAAAGCATCCGGTACTTTGGATGGGGTTTGTTAGGCCCAATAGATCTATCTTTAGGATTCGCGTCAATTAGGGTGTCTTTTCCCTAATTCTTAGATTACCAGACTTAATAAAAAGGGGCATATTCGATTTCGATAATTCAACCATAGAATGTAGTTTCACGTACTTGTGTCTATTTCGTAAAACATTTATAAAAGTTGCGCATGTATTCTCAGCCCAAAAATATAAAGGGTAAAAAGGCAAATGAAACTCACCATACTGTATTTCGTAGTAAAAATACATATAACGTCATTGAACAAGTGCAAGGTTGGCCTCGGATTCACGAACCTAAATTAATTATATATATTTATATGTTGGTCAATATTTGTCTAACAAATTAGGTCAAGTCATAGTGTACCACAATCCTAATGCTCGAGACTAATATGCAAAAGTCAACAAAAGTAAATTTGACTCAAAAATAATTTCCAAAAATCTATACATGATTAATATATAGTTTAAATATAGTCGTTTTATATTTTTAAATATTTTTAAAAGATTTATTAGAGTAAATAATATAATTTATTTATTAATAAATAAAATTTTATATTAAATATATATAATAAAATATACTTTTATATATATTAAGTAATAAAATTTATAGGGTTCATTTAATATCATAAAGATAATATAATACGTATTATTAAAGTAAGTTATTACACGTAGTAAAATATGTTTGTATCACATATTTATTTGATAAAATAATATCTATAATGATAGTAAGTAAAAGTTGTATTATTTTGTAATAATAATTATTATTATAAAAATATCAATATTTATAATTACTAAGATGACATTATGATAAAACGATAATTCTAATTATGATAACTTTAATATTTACGATAATTTTTAATATTATCTTTAAAATAATAATTCTATTTAAAATAATAATAATAATGATATTTTATAGTAACAATGACATTTCTATTAAAATGATAATTTTTGTTAAAATGATAGTTTTAATACTAACGATACTTTTAATAATAATAGTAATGATAAAAATAATAAGAACGATAATTTTATCTAAATTAATATCTTATAATATTTTAATTTCATCATGATACTCTTACTCATTATTTCCTAATCGTTTCGTTTAATAGCTTTTAATCGTCTTTTATATCATGTTCATAATAATGATAATAATAGTAATCAAAATATTTAGGTGTTACAATTATTTGTTTTAATTACACTAATATTAATAATGATAGTTACTATAATATTATTAACGATAATACTAATAATTATCTTAATGATAATATAGTAATAATAATAATAACAATAACAATAACCATTTTTAAATAATGATATATATATATATATTAATAATGATAATAATAATAATAATACTAATAATAATAATAATAATAATAATAATAATAATAATGATAATTGGATAATAATAATAATAATATTAATTATAACTTTAACAATAATAACGATAGTAATAAAAAAACAATTTTTAATGATAAATCCCTTTTATTGATAAAGATAATAATAATGATAATAATAAGATAAAACTAGAACGACGATAAAAACGACGATAATAATAATCATTTTTAATAAAAATATCGAAAATTCAATTGATTATAACTTCTAATCCGTTCATCGAAACCATTCGATATCTAAAGGAAAAGTTCTTAATTTTTCGCTAGCTTTCCAAGGACATGCATATCTTATACCTTATCTCAACCGCAAGTGTAACTAATTCAAGATTCAACCTAACCTGTCTAAGGGCAATATCAAAAGTACAAGAATGCATAATCCTAAATACTCGAGCACTAGTCAGGGATACACTATTAGTATGTAAAAGTTAAATTATGAGTACTCACATATCAATATTGAGATTCAATATTGCAGGAAAGGTACGTAGACGCAACAGAAATGATAAACATTATATTGACCTCACTAGCATACCCATGAACCATACCCATAATTTCCTTAATCCTATCCTACTCGAAAAACAATTTCGAAATCACTCGGACAACACTCCGTCGTAATATTTTATGTATACTAATAATATCTTGAAATAATACGGAGTAAATATATATATGTAAATCGATTGAGAGAGTTTAGAGAAAAATATTTTCAAGTTTCTATGAAATAATGAAACCTATTGAATTCTATTTATAATAGATTTTTGAATTATTAAAGTGAATTATTAAAGTATGAATTATTAAAGTAAATTATTAAAGTATGAATTATTAAAGTGAATTATTAAAGTATGAATTATTAAAGTGAATTATTAAAGTATGAATTATTAAAGTATAAATTATTAAAGTATGAATTATTAAAGTGAATTATTAAAGTTAAAGTAAAGTAAAAATAAAGTAAAGGTAAAGTTTAAGTATAGTAAAAGTATAAAACTATGTACGTATTATACGCGTATAAATATATATAATATTAATTTAAATCGTTATATATATTTAATAAAATAAAATATAAATATCGTTATCTTTATCATACTAGTTAAGTAATGAGTTGTCAAAAGTGGTTATAGATATTTATAAAAGTTATATACGTTTTAATAATAAAGTTCTTTTTAAACTGAAAACGTTTTTGTACGTTTGAAACTAAATAGATCAATCGAGTCTTTATGAGATTCAATCTTCCACTATCCTTTGTCTAGTTCTCAATGATTGACAATTTGTTCTTATTTATAAATTACTTTACCATTTTCCGAATATTGTTAAAATGGAAAGATTTCTCAAATCAACGTGGGCCTTTCAACAGAGACTTGTAATCATAATTTAATATATCTGATAATTCAATCATTTGATCTTTTCTTCTAATTCCATTGATAAATATTTTGAAACAGATACAATCATATAAAGTATTTAATCTACTATTTTGTTTACGTTTCAAGTTATAATATATATACACATATACATATATAATTATATTCGTTTAATGGTTCGTGAATCGTTGGAACTTGGTCGAGGTTGAATGAATGTATGAACATAGTTTAAAATTCTTGAAATTTAACTTAACAAATATTGCTTATTGTGTCGGAAACATTTAAAGATTAAAGTTTAAATTTGGTTGGAAATTTCCGGGTTGTCACAGTACCTACCCGTTAAAGAAATTTCGTCCCGAAATTTAAGTGGAAAGGTCGTGAATGATAATAAGTATGTTTTCATGATACATACGGGCTGAAAATTAGAGTTTTATCATCAGCGAATAATTTGGATAAACAATCCATTTATATGAAGAGTACGAATGAAGCTAACATAGAAGAGTGAAATGAGTAAGTGTAGATTCATCTTATCATTTGACGTAGATATGATTGATTCCCAGATTTCAAGGGATTTGAAGAAAATCTTCTTAATAAGATTTGACTCTCCGGTAATCAAGGAAATTAGGATCCGCTTTAAATGCAATCGTCCATTTTAATTATTCTGTCGGAGATTTTCTTATAAATTTACCTCCTTCGTTTCCTTACAACTCACACCTTCTGTTGATGCATTTTATGCAAGTCCCTAGACATCTACCCACGTCCATTGCAGGTACAACAGTTTACAGGCCACCATGATTGCTCATTATTATCCTGTGTTTGTATGTGGTTACAGGAACTGCAGGAACGAGATTTAGATGTTTGACTATGTTAGACTTAGTCAGACGTACGAGTGAAGCCTCACTAGTACGGCTGACAGGCTCATACGCACGGTTGATGCTGAGCTAAGTCACAATTACAACCTAAATGAGAAGACACGAGTGAGTGATCACCCGTACGGCTGATGAAGCCAACTCGTACGTGTGATGAATGAATCGTATGGGTGAGTCAACAGCAGGGGTATATAAAGTCTTATGTTCTTCATTTTAGGTTAAGCCTCTTATTTGTTACACACACTCAGATCTAGTGAGCTCCTCCGATTCTCTCTCAGTCCAAATCACCCATGTGGTGAATAATAGCTCTAGGTGTTGATCTAATCACACTTGATTTAGTTGTGGTTTGACTAAATTAATCAAAAAAAAATTTAACCTATTCACTAGAGGGTTTGATTCACTTATTCTGCCATTGTGTGAGTTAAATCTGTTGATTTCTAAGTTCCTAGTCATGTTTCATCACCTTCTATTCTTTCACCCTCAACTCATATTTTAAAGTATTCATCAATATGCTCCATCCAGCTCTGATTCTCGATATACTTCTAACTTTCATATCGGTCATTCTTCTTTTTCATCTACCGCCGGGAGAATCTATTTACTTCTACTATACTCTTGGGTTTATAGTGTTTCTAGTTCTCCCGTGTCTTTATATTGCTATATGCATCGATATATGGTTTATAATTTCTGGTTTGTCGTTGGGCTTTATATGTTCCCTTATATTTCAAAGTCTCTGCTTCTGTCTTCTATAATCATTATCATTCACAGTTAATGCTCTCTTTTATTTGCTTCAATTTATACCCCAATTTCTATTTCGGAGTTTTGTCCTTTCGTTTCTTCTTCTTGCGATTAAGCACCGCTTGTAATGGTCCAGAATTCACAGATATGAATTTCGGAATGAACATTGTTAATGTTCTAGGAAGGAAATTGTGATGGCACGATCTTGACTTGTCAAATTACTAGAATACCTTGGAAAAGGCCGAATCATCAAGAAATATTTTCTTGATATTTTAGAGGTTAAATAGAATACAAGAGTCGTATAACATGGCACATGATGATGTTATGATCTGTGAATCATCACGTTCCATTTAGAAACTCAGCATGACTTACTGTAATATAATCACATTGATCAAGTGTCATTATATTATACTAATTCATGCTTCAGTTCTCAACACTACTTCAAAATATTCCTATTTTAAACTTGAATCTTTCAGAATTTAGAAACTAAAATAGTTTCTTTTATGATGTAATACAGATAGCGCGAAGAGGTAAATGATTTCAAATAAGAAAAATTAAGAAAATATCTTCAGAAATATGGAGGATATTTATAATGAAAGATATGATGATATTTTAGAATTTCTAATATCAGAGGATGATGAAGAATATTGTCCGCAGGGGTTTAGAGTCAGGAGCAAGGTATTCGTTAATGACTTCAGCAGGTACTGAATCATTTAGATCCTTTAAAGTCAGGTTCAGTCTTTGTAATTTGTCCACAGCCTCCTTCCTACTTTGCTCAATCCGTTTTCCAGTTCTAAAACTTCTCTTTTTCTGCGCTTTGCCAGCACACTTCATCATTATCATCCAGCTTTTACCATTTAAAGTCGTTTATAGTTTTTGCTGCTTCATCAGCATTTTTTCCATTTTCGGAGAACCAATTCGTAGTTCGGAGTGTTTTTCAGAAACTTCACATTCAAATTAAGTCCAGAAGATAGACGTTATATATACACATATAACTGTTGGCGCAGACATGCTGCAAGATTTTAAAATACTGATTGCTAATTCCCAATGATTCGTATGGCAATTCTAATTACAAGATGCGAATGAGTAAATGTTGGGGGTTTCAATGAATAATTATGATGACTTTTTGGAGAGGCTAAAGTCAAAGGGTAATGAAGTTGTTGGTACATCTGCTAATAATATGGTGGAATGTAAAAGGTTCCCTGGTAACGATGGTGTATATCTCAAGGTTATAATAAGGTTAGTCTGACTGAAAAGTCGAAGTTGACTTGCTGGAGCTGTGACAAAACTGGCTACTTTGAATAGGAGTCGCAAAGTTATTTTTGCTAATAAATGCCAAAGAATCTGACGCGGATACGTTGTTTAAACTTTTACTTTGGTTTCAAGAGTTTTTCGGGTACATAACTGTGGGTAACATGTGGTTGGATCATCATTTCGATTGCTCATCATTCGAAGTGTCTTCAGAAATTTTCGAAGGGTTTGAACACAGATTGTAATCGTTAACATACATTTGATGTTCTAACACAGTTTTGAAGTCAAAATATAGCTTGTGAAAGATGTAAGGATCTAAGAGTGATGATTTTGGTCATATCTCAAGTTAAATTTTGAGATTTCAAAATCAGAATATGTAATTAAATTTTGAATGAGTATGGTTGTTTTGATTTCTATAAAAGAATGTATATTGTTGTGAAAGTAGGGAGTATAATGGATGATTTGCTGAATCAGATTCGAAGAATGTAACATATTAATTGTGAATTTATATATCTCTCGGGTATTACCTACCCGTTAAAAAAAAAAATTCACAATTAATATTTTGTACAAAAGAATTTTATTACAGTCTTTATGAAAATATATATATGTATATTTTCTTCAGATGTAACATAGATTTAATGAGTTAATGTTAAATTAAACTCATTTGATTTACGGTTGAAACTAGAATTGAATAATCCCTAAAGGCTTTAAAAAGTACATAACTTTTACGCAGTATTTCTATAACATCATCGGAATTCTCGTCGGAATCCGATTCATCGGAGAATTGGTAATCCTCCCAATATTTTGCTTCCTTGGCGGAAACACCATTGACCATAATTAACCTTGGTCGGTTGGTTGAGGATTTTCTTTTACTTAACCGTTTTATTATTTCCCCCACCGGTTCTATTTCTTCTTTCGGTTCCGATTCTTCTTCCGGTTCCGAGTCTTCTTCTGGTTCCGACTCTTCTTCCGGTTCCGACTCTTCTTCCGGTTCCTCTTCGGGAACTTGTGAATCAGTCCACGAATCATTCCAATTTACATTTGACTCTTCATTATTATTAGGTGAGTCAATGGGACTTGTTCTAGAGGTAGACATCTATCACATAATATCAAACACGATAAGAGATTAATATATCACATAATATTCATATGTTAAAAATATATAGTTTCCAACAAAATTTGTTAAGCAATCATTTTTCAAGTAAACACGGTCGAAGTCCAGACTCACTAATGCATCCTAACAAACTCGATAAGACACACTAATGCAAAATTCTGGTTCTCTAAGACCAACGCTCGGATACCAACTGAAATGTCCCGTTCTTATTGATTAAAAACGTTCCATATTAATTGATTTCGTTGCGAGGTTTTGACCTCTATATGAGACGTTTTTCAAAGACTGCATTCGTTTTAAAACAAACCATAACCTTTATTTCATCAATAAAGGTTTTAAAAAGCTTTACGTAGATTATCAAATAATGATAATCTAAAATATCCTGTTTACACACGACCATTACATAATGGTTTACAATACAAATATGTTACAACAAAATAAGTTTCTTGAATGCAGTTTTTACACAATATCATACAAGCATGGACTCCAAATCTCGTCCTTATTTAAGTATGCGACAGCGGAAGCTCTTAATAATCACCTGAGAATAAACATGCTTAAAACGTCAACAAAAATGTTGGTGAGTTATAGGTTTAACCTATATATATCAAATCATAATAATAGACCACAAGATTTCATATTTCAATACACATCCCATACATAAAGATAAAAATCATTCATATGGTGAACACCTGGTAACCGACATTAACAAGATGCATATATAAGAATATCCCCATCATTCCGGGACACCCTTCGGATATGATATAAATTTCGAAGTACTAAAGCATCCGGTACTTTGGATGGGGCTTGTTGGGCCCGATAGATCTATCTTTAGGATTCGCGTCAATTAGGGTGTCTGTTCCCTAATTCTTAGATTACCAGACTTAATAAAAAGGGGCATATTCGATTTCGATAATTCAACCATAGAATGTAGTTTCACGTACTTGTGTCTATTTTGTAAATCATTTATAAAACCTGCATGTATTCTCATCCCAAAAATATTAGATTTTACAAGTGGGACTATAACTCACTTTCACAGATTTTTACTTCGTCGGGAAGTAAGACTTGGCCACTGGTTGATTCACGAACCTATAACAATATATACATATATATCAAAGTATGTTCAAAATATATTTACAACACTTTTAATATATTTTGATGTTTTAAGTTTATTAAGTCAGCTGTCCTCGTTAGTAACCTACAACTAGTTGTCCACAGTTAGATGTACAGAAAATAAATCGACAAATATTATCTTGAATCAATCCACGACCCAGTGTATACGTATCTCAGTATTGATCACAACTCAAACTATATATATTTTGGAATCAACCTCAACCCTGTATAGCTAACTCCAACATTCACATATAGAGTGTCTATGGTTGTTCCGAAATATATATAGATGTGTCGACATGATAGGTCGAAACATTGTATACGTGTCTATGGTATCTCAAGATTACATAATATACAATACAAGTTGATTAAGTTATGGTTGGAATAGATTTGTTACAAATTTTCACGTAGCTAAAATGAGAAAAATTATCCAATCTTGTTTTACCCATAACTTCTTCATTTTAAATCCGTTTTGAGTGAATCAAATTGCCATGGTTTCATATTGAACTCTATTTTATGAATCTAAACAGAAAAGGTATAGGTTTATAGTCGGAAAAATAAGTTACAAGTCGTTTTTGTAAAGGTAGTCATTTCAGTCGAAAGAACGACGTCTAGATGACCATTTTAGAAAACATACTTCCACTTTGAGTTTAATCATAATTTTTGGATATAGTTTCATGTTCATAATAAAAATCATTTTCTCAGAATAACAACTTTAAAATCAAAGTTTATCATAGTTTTTAATTAACTAACCCAAAACAGCCCGCGGTGTTACTACGACGGCGTAAATCCGATTTTACGGTGTTTTTCGTGTTTCCAGGTTTTAAATCATTAAGTTAGCATATCATATAGATATAGAACATGTGTTTAGTTGATTTTAAAAGTCAAGTTAGAAGGATTAACTTTTGTTTGCGAACAAGTTTAGAATTAACTAAACTATGTTCTAGTGATTACAAGTTTAAACCTTCGAATAAGATAGCTTTATATGTATGAATCGAATGATGTTATGAACATCATTACTACCTTAAGTTCCTTGGATAAACCTACTGGAAAAGAGAAAAATGGATCTAGCTTCAATGGATCCTTGGATGGCTCGAAGTTCTTGAAGCAGAATCATGACACGAAAACAAGTTCAAGTAAGATCATCACTTGAAATAAGATTGTTATAGTTATAGAAATTGAACCAAAGTTTGAATATGATTATTACCTTGTATTAGAATGATAACCTACTGTAAGAAACAAAGATTTCTTGAGGTTGGATGATCACCTTACAAGATTGGAAGTGAGCTAGCAAACTTGAAAGTATTCTTGATTTTATGAAACTAGAACTTTTGGAATTTATGAAGAACACTTAGAACTTGAAGATAGAACTTGAGAGAGATCAATTAGATGAAGAAAATTGAAGAATGAAAGTGTTTTTAGGTGTTTTTGGTCGTTGGTGTATGGATTAGATATAAAGGATATGTAATTTTGTTTTCATGTAAATAAGTCATGAATGATTACTCATATTTTTGTAATTTTATGAGATATTTCATGCTAGTTGCCAAATGATGGTTCCCACATGTGTTAGGTGACTCACATGGGCTGCTAATAGCTGATCATTGGAGTGTATATACCAATAGTACATACATCTAAAAGCTGTGTATTGTACGAGTACGAATACGGGTGCATACGAGTAGAATTGTTGATGAAACTGAACGAGGATGTAATTGTAAGCATTTTTGTTAAGTAGAAGTATTTTGATAAGTGTATTGAAGTCTTTCAAAAGTGTATAAATACATATTAAAACACTACATGTATATACATTTTAACTGAGTCGTTAAGTCATCGTTAGTCGTTACATGTAAGTGTTGTTTTGAAACCTTTAGGTTAACGATCTTGTTAAATGTTGTTAACCCAATGTTTATAATATCAAATGAGATTTTAAATTATTATATTATCATGATATTATCATGTATGAATATCTCTTAATATGATATATATACATTAAATGTCTTTACAACGATAATCGTTACATATATGTCTCGTTTAAAAATCATTAAGTTAGTAGTCTTGTTTTTACATATGTAGTTCATTGTTAATATACTTAATGATATGTTTACTTATCATAGTATCATGTTAACTATATATATATCCATATATATGTCATCATATAGTTTTTACAAGTTTTAACGTTCGTGAATCACCGGTCAACTTGGGTGGTCAATTGTCTATATGAAACATATTTCAATTAATCAAGTCTTAACAAGTTTGATTGCTTAACATGTTGGAAACATTTAATCATGTAAATATCAATCTCAATTAATATATATAAACATGGAAAAGTTCGGGTCACTACAGTACCTACCCGTTAAATAAATTTCGTCCCGAAATTTTAAGCTGTTGAAGGTGTTGACGAATCTTCTGGAAATAGATGCGGGTATTTCTTCTTCATCTGATCTTCACGCTCCCAGGTGAACTCGGGTCCTCTACGAGCATTCCATCGAACCTTAACAATTGGTATCTTGTTTTGCTTAAGTCTTTTAACCTCACGATCCATTATTTCGACGGGTTCTTCGATGAATTGAAGTTTTTCGTTGATTTGGATTTCATCTAACGGAATAGTGAGATCTTCTTTAGCAAAACATTTCTTCAAATTCGAGACGTGGAAAGTGTTATGTACAGCCGCGAGTTGTTGAGGTAACTCAAGTCGGTAAGCTACTGGTCCGACACGATCAATAATCTTGAATGGTCCAATATACCTTGGATTTAATTTCCCTCGTTTACCAAATCGAACAACGCCTTTCCAAGGTGCAACTTTAAGCATGACCATCTCTCCAATTTCAAATTCTATATCCTTTCTTTTAATGTCAGCGTAGCTCTTTTGTCGACTTTGGGCGGTTTTCAACCGTTGTTGAATTTGGATGATCTTCTCGGTAGTTTCTTGTATAATCTCCGGACCCGTAATCTGTCTATCCCCCACTTCACTCCAACAAATCGGAGACCTGCACTTTCTACCATAAAGTGCTTCAAACGGCGCCATCTCAATGCTTGAATGGTAGCTGTTGTTGTAGGAAAATTCTGCTAACGGTAGATGTCGATCCCAACTGTTTCTGAAATCAATAACACATGCTCGTAGCATGTCTTCAAGTGTTTGTATCGTCCTTTCGCTCTGCCCATCAGTTTGTGGATGATAGGCAGTACTCATGTCTAGACGAGTTCCTAATGCTTGCTGTAATGTCTGCCAGAATCTTGAAATAAATCTACCATCCCTATCAGAGATAATAGAGATTGGTATTCCATGTCTGAAGATGACTTCCTTCAAATACAGTCGTGCTAACTTCTCCATCTTGTCATCTTCTCTTATTGGCAAGAAGTGTGCTGATTTGGTGAGACGGTCAACTATTACCCAAATAGTATCAAAACCACTTGCAGTCCTTGGCAATTTAGTGATGAAATCCATGGTAATGTTTTCCCATTTCCATTCCGGGATTTCGGGTTGTTGAAGTAGACCTGATGGTTTCTTATGCTCAGCTTTGACCTTAGAACACGTCAAACATTCTCCTACGTATTTAGCAACATCGGCTTTCATACCCGGCCACCAAAAATGTTTCTTGAGATCCTTGTACATCTTCCCCGTTCCAGGATGTATTGAGTATCTGGTTTTATGAGCTTCTCTAAGTACCATTTCTCTCATATCTCCAAATTTTGGTACCCAAATCCTTTCAGCCCTATACCGGGTTCCGTCTTCCCGAATATTAAGATGCTTCTCCGATCCTTTGGGTATTTCATCCTTTAAATTTCCCTCTTTTAAAACTCCTTGTTGCGCCTCCTTTATTTGAGTAGTAATGTTATTATGAATCATTATATTCATAGATTTTACTCGAATGGGTTCTCTGTCCTTCCTGCTCAAGGCATCGGCTACCACATTTGCCTTCCCCGGGTGGTAACGAATCTCAAAGTCGTAATCATTCAATAATTCAATCCACCTACGCTGCCTCATATTCAGTTGTTTCTGATTAAATATGTGTTGAAGACTTTTGTGGTCGGTATATATAATACTTTTGACCCCATATAAGTAGTGCCTCCAAGTCTTTAATGCAAAAACAACCGCGCCTAATTCCAAATCATGCGTCGTATAATTTTGTTCGTGAATCTTCAATTGTCTAGACGCATAAGCAATCACCTTCGTTTGTTGCATTAATACACAACCGAGACCTTGCTTTGAAGCGTCACAATAAATCACAAAATCATCATTCCCTTCAGGCAATGACAATATAGGTGCCGTAGTTAGCTTTTTCTTCAATAATTGAAACGCTTTCTCTTGTTCATCATTCCATTCAAATTTCTTCCCTTTATGCGTTAATGCAGTCAAGGGTTTTGCTATTCTGGAAAAGTCTTGGATGAACCTTCTGTAGTAACCAGCTAGTCCTAAAAACTGGCGTATGTGTTTCGGAGTTTTCGGGGTTTCCCACTTTTCAACAGTTTCTATCTTTGCCGGATCCACCTTAATACCTTCTTTGTTCACTATGTGACCGAGGAATTGAACTTCTTCCAACCAAAATGCACACTTTGAAAATTTAGCGTACAAATTTTCCTTCCTCAATACTTCTAACACCTTTCTCAAATGTTCACCGTGTTCTTGGTCATTCTTTGAGTAAATAAGTATGTCATCAATGAAAACAATGACAAACTTGTCAAGGTATGGTCCACACACTCGGTTTATAAGGTCCATGAACACAGCTGGTGCATTAGTTAAACCAAATGGCATGACCATAAACTCGTAATGGCCGTAACGTGTTCTGAAAGCAGTCTTTGGGATATCATCTTCTTTCACCCGCATTTGATGATACCCGGAACGTAAGTCAATCTTTGAATAAACAGACGAGCCTTGTAGTTGATCAAATAAGTCATCGATTCTCGGTAGTGGGTAGCGGTTCTTGATGGTAAGTTTGTTCAACTCTCGGTAGTCGGTACACAACCTGAATGTACCATCTTTCTTCTTGACAAACAAAACAGGAGCTCCCCACGGTGATGTGCTTGGTCGAATGAAACCATGCTCTAAAAGTTCTTGTAATTGGCTTTGTAGTTCTTTCATCTCGCTGGGTGCGAGTCTGTAAGGAGCACGAGCTATTGGTGCAGCTCCTGGTACAAGATCTATTTGAAATTCAACGGATCGATGTGGGTGTAATCCCGGTAATTCTTTGGGAAATACATCTGGAAATTCTTTTGCAATGGGAACATCATTGATGCTCTTTTCTTCAGTTTGTACTTTCTCGACGTGTGCTAGAACAGCATAGCAACCTTTTCTTATTAGTTTTTGTGCCTTCAAATTACTAATAAGATGTAGCTTCGTGTTGCCCTTTTCTCCGTACACCATTAAGGGTTTTCCTTTTTCTCGTATAATGCGAATTGCATTTTTGTAACAAACGATCTCTGCTTTCACTTCTTTCAACCAGTCCATACCGATTATCACATCAAAACTCCCTAACTCTACTGGTATCAAATCAATCTTAAATGTTTCGCTAACCAGTTTAATTTCTCGATTCCGACATATATTTTCTGCTGAAATTAATTTACCATTTGCTAATTCGAGTAAAAATTTACTATCCAAAGGCGTCAATGGACAACTTAATTTAGCACAAAAATCTCTACTCATATAGCTTCTATCCGCACCCGAATCAAATAAAACGTAAGCAGATTTATTGTTAATAAGAAACGTACCCGTAACAAGCTCCGGGTCTTCCTGTGCCTCTGCCGCATTAATATTGAAAATTCTTCCACGGCCTTGTCCATTCGTGTTCTCCTGGTTCGGGCAATTTCTAATAATGTGGCCCGGTTTTCCACATTTATAACAAACTACATTGGCATAACTTGCTCCGACACTACTTGCTCTGCCATTACTCATTCCGACACCATTTGTTCCTTTCGTTCTATTAACCCCTGGTCCGTAGACCTCACACTTCGCCGCGCTATGACCATTTCTTTTACACTTGTTGCAAAATTTGGTGCAAAACCCCGAGTGATTCTTTTCACACCTTTGGCATAGCTGCTTCTGATTGTTGTTGTTGTTGCGGTTATTATTGTTGTTGGGATGATTGTTGTAGTTGCTGTTGTTGTTGTTGTTGTTGTTGTTGTTGGGCCGTTTGTTGTAGTTGCGATTGATGTTGCGATTGTTGGGATAATTGTTGCGATTATTGTTGTAATTTCTGTTGTTATTATATTGGTGATTCTTATCACCGTTTTCCTCCCACTTTCTTTTGACTTGCTTCACATTGGCCTCTTCAGCAGTCTGTTCTTTAATTCTGTCTTCAATCTGGTTAACTAGTTTGTGAGCCATTCTACATGCCTGTTGTATGGAGGCGGGCTCGTGTGAACTTATATCTTCTTGGATTCTTTCCGGTAATCCTTTCACAAACGCGTCGATCTTCTCTTCCTCATCTTCGAATGCTCCCGGACACAATAGGCATAATTCTGTGAACCATCTTTCGTACGTGGTAATATCAAATCCTTGGGTTCGTAACCCTCTAAGTTCTGTCTTGAGCTTATTGACCTCAGTTCTGGGACGGTACTTCTCGTTCATCAAGTGCTTGAATGCTGACCACGGTAGTGCGTACGCATCGTCTTGTCCCACTTGCTCTAGATAGGTATTCCACCATGTTAACGCAGAACCTGTGAAGGTATGCGTAGCGTACTTCACTTTGTCCTCTTCAGTACACTTACTTATGGCAAACACCGATTCGACCTTCTCGGTCCACCGTTTCAATCCGATCGGTCCTTCGGTTCCATCAAATTCCAAAGGTTTGCAGGCAGTGAATTCTTTGTAGGTGCATCCTACACGATTTCCTGTACTGCCAGATCCAAGGTTATTGTTGGTATGTAGCGCAGCCTGTACTGCGGCTATGTTTGAAGCTAGAAAAGTACGGAATTCCTCCTCATTCATATTCACGGTATGTCGAGTAGTCGGTGCCATTTCCTTCAAAATAGTCAAATGGAACAAGTTAATCATACAGAATATTAAGAGTAGTTAATAGTATTTCGTAGCATAATATGAACTCATTTATAAAAGCTTTTTCTTCATATTAGCGTTTTATAAGTTTAAATTCGGGTAGTACCTACCCGTTAAGTTCATACTTAGTAGCTAATATACAATTCAACTACTACAATTCTATATGAAAAACTGATTATAATAATATTTCGCGTTCAAACTTTTATACAATATTTTACAAACTTACAATACCGCTTATTTTACATAAAGCATGAAATATAGCACACAATAACTTTGATACAAGATAGTTGTGAAGATAATTCTAGCTAGTACACAAGTCGTTCAGCAAAGGCAATAAAGACACGTAATTCATACGTCCAGAAACAAGTCATGCATTCTGGTTTTACTAGGACTACTTCCCATCCTTGGTCTTGTGCAACATAACCGTTATGGCCGTTGATAAGACAGCGTGTTGTAACGTCGTCAAAGGGACGAGGGTTACGTAATGACCAACAGTCTCGTAATAACCTAAAAACCTCATTTCTTACCCCAATTACCGACTCCGTCACTTGTGGGAACGTTTTGTTTAATAGTTGTAGCCCGATGTTCTTGTTCTCACTTTGGTGAGAAGCGAACATTACTAACCCGTAAGCATAACATGCTTCTTTATGTTGCATGTTAGCCGCTTTTTCTAAATCACGAAGTCCTATATTCGGATATACTGAGTCAAAATAATTTCTTAACCCGTTGCGTAAAATAGCATTTGGGTTCCCCGCAATATATGCGTCAAAGTAAACACATCGTAACTTATGGATTTCCCAATGTGATATTCCCCATCTTCCGAACGAAAGCCTTTTATAAACCAAGGCATTCTTGGAACGTTCTTCGAATGTCTTACAAACTGATCTCGCCTTAAATAGTTGTGCCGAGGAATTCTGACCGACTCTAGACAAGATTTCATCAATCATGTCTCCGGGTAGGTCTCTTAAAATATTGGGTTGTCTATCCATTTTGTGTTTTTTATACTGTAAAATAGACAAGAGTTAGATTCATAAAACAAATACTTATTAATACAAGCAATTTTTACATATATCATAAAGCATAAGCACACTATATTACATATATTACACCACATGAATACAACTATCTTATTCCGACTCGCTCGTTTCTTCTTGTTCGGTTTTGGTTCGTTTTGCCAAGTTTCTAGGGATATATGATGTTCCCCTAATACGAGCCGTCGTTGTCCACATTGATTTAGAAAAACCTGGTGGTTTAGAGGTTCCCGGGTCATTGTTACAACTTAAGGACTTCGGGGGTTGACGATACATATAAAGTTCATCGGGGTTGGAATTAGATTTCTCTATTTTTATGCCCTTTCCCTTATTATTTTCTTTTGCCTTTTTAAATTCAGTTGGGGTAATTTCTATAACATCATCGGAATTCTCGTCGAATCCGATTCATCGGAGAATTGGTAATCCTCCCAATATTTTGCTTCCTTGGCGGAAACACCATTGACCATAATTAACCTTGGTCGGTTGGTTGAGGATTTTCTTTTACTTAACCGTTTTATTATTTCCCCCACCGGTTCTATTTCTTCTTTCGGTTCCGATTCTTCTTCCGGTTCCGAGTCTTCTTCTGGTTCCGACTCTTCTTCCGGTTCCGACTCTTCTTCCGGTTCCTCTTCGGGAACTTGTGAATCAGTCCACGAATCATTCCAATTTACATTTGACTCTTCATTATTATTAGGTGAGTCAATGGGACTTGTTCTAGAGGTAGACATCTATCACATAATATCAAACACGATAAGAGATTAATATATCACATAATATTCATATGTTAAAAATATATAGTTTCCAACAAAATTTGTTAAGCAATCATTTTTCAAGTAAACACGGTCGAAGTACAGACTCACTAATGCATCCTAACAAACTCGATAAGACACACTAATGCAAAATTCTGGTTCTCTAAGACCAACGCTCGGATACCAACTGAAATGTCCCGTTCTTATTGATTAAAAACGTTCCATATTAATTGATTTCGTTGCGAGGTTTTGACCTCTATATGAGACGTTTTTCAAAGACTGCATTCGTTTTAAAACAAACCATAACCTTTATTTCATCAATAAAGGTTTTAAAAAGCTTTACGTAGATTATCAAATAATGATAATCTAAAATATCCTGTTTACACACGACCATTACATAATGGTTTACAATACAAATATGTTACAACAAAATAAGTTTCTTGAATGCAGTTTTTACACAATATCATACAAGCATGGACTCCAAATCTCGTCCTTATTTAAGTATGCGACAGCGGAAGCTCTTAATAATCACCTGAGAATAAACATGCTTAAAACGTCAACAAAAATGTTGGTGAGTTATAGGTTTAACCTATATATATCAAATCATAATAATAGACCACAAGATTTCATATTTCAATACACATCCCATACATAAAGATAAAAATCATTCATATGGTGAACACCTGGTAACCGACATTAACAAGATGCATATATAAGAATATCCCCATCATTCCGGGACACCCTTCGGATATGATATAAATTTCGAAGTACTAAAGCATCCGGTACTTTGGATGGGGCTTGTTGGGCCCGATAGATCTATCTTTAGGATTCGCGTCAATTAGGGTGTCTGTTCCCTAATTCTTAGATTACCAGACTTAATAAAAAGGGGCATATTCGATTTCGATAATTCAACCATAGAATGTAGTTTCACGTACTTGTGTCTATTTTGTAAATCATTTATAAAACCTGCATGTATTCTCATCCCAAAAATATTAGATTTTACAAGTGGGACTATAACTCACTTTCACAGATTTTTACTTCGTCGGGAAGTAAGACTTGGCCACTGGTTGATTCACGAACCTATAACAATATATACATATATATCAAAGTATGTTCAAAATATATTTACAACACTTTTAATATATTTTGATGTTTTAAGTTTATTAAGTCAGCTGTCCTCGTTAGTAACCTACAACTAGTTGTCCACAGTTAGATGTACAGAAAATAAATCGACAAATATTATCTTGAATCAATCCACGACCCAGTGTATACGTATCTCAGTATTGATCACAACTCAAACTATATATATTTTGGAATCAACCTCAACCCTGTATAGCTAACTCCAACATTCACATATAGAGTGTCTATGGTTGTTCCGAAATATATATAGATGTGTCGACATGATAGGTCGAAACATTGTATACGTGTCTATGGTATCTCAAGATTACATAATATACAATACAAGTTGATTAAGTTATGGTTGGAATAGATTTGTTACAAATTTTCACTTAGCTAAAATGAGAAAAATTATCCAATCTTGTTTTACCCATAACTTCTTCATTTTAAATCCGTTTTGAGTGAATCAAATTGCCATGGTTTCATATTGAACTCTATTTTATGAATCTAAACAGAAAAAGTATAGGTTTATAGTCGGAAAAATAAGTTACAAGTCGTTTTTGTAAAGGTAGTCATTTCAGTCGAAAGAACGACGTCTAGATGACCATTTTAGAAAACATACTTCCACTTTGAGTTTAATCATAATTTTTGGATATAGTTTCATGTTCATAATAAAAATCATTTTCTCAGAATAACAACTTTAAAATCAAAGTTTATCATAGTTTTTAATTAACTAACCCAAAACAGCCCGCGGTGTTACTACGACGGCGTAAATCCGATTTTACGGTGTTTTTCGTGTTTCCAGGTTTTAAATCATTAAGTTAGCATATCATATAGATATAGAACATGTGTTTAGTTGATTTTAAAAGTCAAGTTAGAAGGATTAACTTTTGTTTGCGAACAAGTTTAGAATTAACTAAACTATGTTCTAGTGATTACAAGTTTAAACCTTCGAATAAGATAGCTTTATATGTATGAATCGAATGATGTTATGAACATCATTACTACCTTAAGTTCCTTGGATAAACCTACTGGAAAAGAGAAAAATGGATCTAGCTTCAATGGATCCTTGGATGGCTCGAAGTTCTTGAAGCAGAATCATGACACGAAAACAAGTTCAAGTAAGATTATCACTTGAAATAAGATTGTTATAGTTATAGAAATTGAACCAAAGTTTGAATATGATTATTACCTTGTATTAGAATGATAACCTACTGTAAGAAACAAAGATTTATTGAGGTTGGATGATCACCTTACAAGATTGGAAGTGAGCTAGCAAACTTGAAAGTATTCTTGATTTTATGAAACTAGAACTTTTGGAATTTATGAAGAACACTTAGAACTTGAAGATAGAACTTGAGAGAGATCAATTAGATGAAGAAAATTGAAGAATGAAAGTGTTTTTAGGTGTTTTTGGTCGTTGGTGTATGGATTAGATATAAAGGATATGTAATTTTGTTTTCATGTAAATAAGTCATGAATGATTACTCATATTTTTGTAATTTTATGAGATATTTCATGCTAGTTGCCAAATGATGGTTCCCACATGTGTTAGGTGACTCACATGGGCTGCTAATAGCTGATCATTGGAGTGTATATACCAATAGTACATACATCTAAAAGCTGTGTATTGTACGAGTACGAATACGGGTGCATACGAGTAGAATTGTTGATGAAACTGAACGAGGATGTAATTGTAAGCATTTTTGTTAAGTAGAAGTATTTTGATAAGTGTATTGAAGTCTTTCAAAAGTGTATAAATACATATTAAAACACTACATGTATATACATTTTAACTGAGTCGTTAAGTCATCGTTAGTCGTTACATGTAAGTGTTGTTTTGAAACCTTTAGGTTAACGATCTTGTTAAATGTTGTTAACCCAATGTTTATAATATCAAATTTGATTTTAAATTATTATATTATCATGATATTATCAGGTATGAATATCTCTTAATATGATATATATACATTAAATGTCTTTACAACGATAATCGTTACATATATGTCTCGTTTAAAAATCATTAAGTTAGTAGTCTTGTTTTTACATATGTAGTTCATTGTTAATATACTTAATGATATGTTTACTTATCATAGTATCATGTTAACTATATATATATCCATATATATGTCATCATATAGTTTTTACAAGTTTTAACGTTCGTGAATCACCGGTCAACTTGGGTGGTCAATTGTCTATATGAAACATATTTCAATTAATCAAGTCTTAACAAGTTTGATTGCTTAACATGTTGGAAACATTTAATCATGTAAATATCAATCTCAATTAATATATATAAACATGGAAAAGTTCGGGTCACTACATAAACTATCCAATCTCGGTCGAACTCCAAAAGCTAACACCCAAAAGCATCCCCTAACAAAACAAGCGGGAGATCACTAATCCAATTGAACGCTCTTACCCTTGTCAACGCCCGAGCATATAAAAAGTAAACAACGAGAGGGTAAGCAAAGCTTAGTGAATGCAATAATTATACGAATACATATATAATTATACCTACTTGCATACACTTACACAACCGCAAACGTGCTAGCAAACAACATTAGCTTATCGTCGCAATAACAAGCTATAATTCACCAATACCCCCAAGCTAGCATAACATCCGCATATAAATATAACTCAAATAATATAATATGCTTACAATACAAATAACCATGGTTAACCAATAGTACAAGGGAACGGCGCTCGCGAAAACGCCATCGGTGTTCATAACATCCGTTAGGGCACTTAACACCTCGCACCACTAACCCCTAGGGTGGCACCTTAACACCTCGGCACATCACCCCGAGTGGCATCTTAACACCTCGATGCATCACTCATTATTTTACGGAGTGGTGTCTTAACACCTCGACACTACACTCCTAGGTGGCATCTTAACACCTCGATGCTACACCCGAGTGGCATCTTAACACCTCGATGCTACACTCTTCACATGAAACGTGGTGTCTTAACACCTCGACACTACACCTTTCACGCTACAACAAATAGATACATTATATACATACGCATATAATTATTCCACTCACCTCAAAGTCTTCGTGTAAGATAACCGAACTTGCAACGTCAATGTAACGTACCTATTACATTTTAGCACATAATCAATTCACAAATCAAGTCGGTTAAGCAACTCACTCAACAATCTAGAGTCTTTTGACCCTAAGTGCAATCCCGACCCATTTTGCACCTTTAACCCTAATAATGGGTTAACTTCACCAAAAACCCTAACTTTAGCCAATTAAGGTATTAACACACTTTTAACCACAAAGTTAACTCGTCTTCATACATGCAAGACAACCTAGGTCATCAAAGACCCATTTGACCCATTTCTAGGTTAACACACCCATTTGGGTCACCCACAACCCAAATCACACCCACTACATTAACTATAAGTGTATTAGTATATACTTAGGTCTTTAAGACCCATTTACACCATTTACCCTTTCAAAACCCTAAGTTAGTCACCATTTGGGTCTTCATGACCCAAACTTACCCAAAGCCCCCAAATCACTCATACATGGGCTTTATGTACAACATTAACCCAAACCCTAAGCCTTAAACATATTTACTAGAGAAATCAATTTTAGGGCTTACCACCACAATCAAAACGAAGCTAACGAGGAGATGAACAACTTCAATGCTCGAGCTAGAACCCGAAACAAGCTTCTTCCTCTCCTATTTGAGCTTTCTCACACTTAAGAGCACTCTCTCTCTAGAATTAAAGTAGATGATGTTTGGTGGTTGTGAAGGGAGTAATGAGGCTCCCAAAACTGATCTAGGGCTTTAACATTCGTCCAAGAAGTGAAATTACCAAAATACCCAACTAAAATAAATAAAAGCAAAAAGACAAGCCTGCCAGCCATTCTGGACGGCGTCCCAAATTGTTGGACGGCGTCCAGGTCTTCAAACTGGGACGGCGTCCCAAATATTTGGACGGCGTCCAAACCCTAAAGAAAACAGATCTTACACTAGTATCATTATTATTATTACAAAATAATACAACTCTTTATTCATTATCATTATTAAAATCATTTAATCAAACGAATACTTATATATAGGATATATATATATAAAAGTATATATATTATATATAATAATATATAACAATTGAAATAATATATATATATATATATATATATATATATATATATATATATATATATATATATATATAACTTATTCGATTACGAGTATATGTGTTAATATATATATACTTGATATAGGTTCGTGAATCCGAGGACAACTATGTACTTGTTCAGTTCCATCATACGCATAATTACTACAAACTATCGTATCGTATCGTGAGTTCATCTGCTCCATTTTTATCTATATTTTTGGGCTGAGAATAAATGCATATTTTTATAACGGATAGACACAAGTGCAAACTATTATGCGACCAACATGAGTACTTTTATTGTGTTGATATGTAACATGTTATTGTGTTCATATGAAACATGCAAATCCCTGCTTTGTAATTTCATTAATTGCTAGATAATTAAGAGGCAAACGGAATTATTATAAATAGCGCTATTGGGAGTAACGTCCCGCACTGTTGATCTCAGGTCAATTAGTGGTATAATAATGATCTCGACAATTACATATGTATTGTCACGGGGTAAAATCGTTTAGTTTTGATATTATACGCTCATGGAATACTTTTGATATACATGATATATCAACTTTTATTATATTAAATCTTGTGATCTATTACTGAAATCATTATTTATGACAAACCTATGAACTCACTCAACCTAGTGTTGACTTTTTAAAGCATGTTTATTCTCAGGTACTTAAATATTGCTTCCGCTGTATATCTGCTGCTTTGATGATGATTGTTTGCTATGCTTGGAGTCTTCATTACATATCATATTAATTAAAAACATTTATTCTCTAAACACAATGTAATATATTTATCTTCATCTTTCGCTGTAAAACTCAATAAAACGTCTCATATAGAGTCATTCTCGTTTATACAACTGTGATTTGATATAATTAGTCACAAATACCCCAGGCCCTATTTGGGGGTGTGACAGATTGGTATCAGAGCAGTATTGTTGTAGAGAATCAGGATTGCATTTTAAGTGTGCCTTATACAATTAGGTACCTTAGCAATGTAGGACTACAACTTTTCTTGACCATAGTGCCTTTAATTGTTGCCCTTAATTGTTAAATGCTACACTATACTTTAGAAACTTTACTTATCTTAGAATGCCGAGCCAAACTAAGAACTCTGCTCACTCTCCTAAGTACTATCCAATTTCGCCACCACATTTAAATGCGACACCGTTCTCGACATTCATTTGTCATCTATCATGGTTTTGTGTATTACATATGTATTACATGAAATGTTATCCATGATTCTTGAAATCTCTACTATTCATATTCATTACTTTCAAAATCTTTGCTTTCTCGTTATTTTTTTGAATTTTCTTGACGGATGGCGTCTACGAAACTCTAGAATGGAAGGGTTTGGATTACCGATTTAAAGGATCCTATCGCTCAAGCCCCTAGACCTGAATAGGCCATTACGAATTGAAAGTCTTTAATTGAAAGATTATCTGATTACATACTTATCATTTTTTTTATCTCGACACGTCATACTGCAGTTATTGCATAAATGGAGTATAGACAAATCATATCTTATCATATTTATCACAGTAGACCTTGTCTGACACATTTCCTTAATTTCCTCCGTAATATACGGGATCCTTTTTACTATATATAGGTATTCTATGTAATTAGAATATCATCCGATATCCAAAAAAATCATTTCATATCGAAATCTAGACCGTGTAAGATGGATCCTGCACAAAGTTCGAGTTCCTATAGTTCCGAGGGCGATTCTGAAGACTCTGAAGGTATTGTGACCGAAGTGCCTCAACTGGTTGACTACACTTCTTTCTGGAGGAGATGGAGATGGGTTCGAGACATACTCACTTGATGGAGGAATGAAGAGGGTGAACCCTACAACGAACAAAATTTACCTCCCAACATCGGAGAACTTGACGCGCTCACCGGACAACCAATTCGCAATACCGTTTTCACACTCTTTGCCAGAATATTCCGCCTCTAGGAGTGCATTCATAGAATTATGTTGGTAATTCAACCCCTACTCCCAACTACTAATCAAGTAGGATTAGTGGAAGAAGTCAGGGAGCTTCGTGCTAGGCTTGAAGGAAGAATAGCGTCTCTGGAAAGTACAATATGCATTTTGGAGGGTAGACTTACGCCTACTACACCAATAGCAGCAACACCAGCATCATCATCACCACCAGTACCACCAACAACATCTGCATCATACGTCTCAACATCACACTCGGTACCTCGGATATCAACATCATACGCCCCAAAGATACCAAGGAATAGCAGCAATAACGAGTTAAGATGTATTGACTCATTCTTCGTGAAGAATTATATATGTATACTTTATATATATATGATTTGGAACAATAATAAATCTTGTCGTACTAAGCAATTATGTGTGAATCTCAACTAGTATGTACTACTTGGTTAATTCATATCATTAATATGCTATGATGTACACCCTTCGTTAATGACTTAACAATTGTTAATCACTGCTTCAACACAATAAACTCCATTTCATAATAAATCAAGTGTAACGACGAATGTATTGATTCATAACTTCATTAGCGAAATATTTCGCGACAATTATGAAATCTCTAAGGTTTTGGAGATTATTCATTCTCGTTTCAACCGTAAATCAAATGAGTTTAATATTATATTAACTCATTAAATCCATAATTACATCTGAAGGAAGATATATATGTACGTATATTTTCATAAAGATTGTAATTAAAAATTCTTTTGTACAAACTGTTGATGGTGAAAATATTTTAACGGGTAGGTAAAACCCGAGAAATATTTATATCTCATATTAATATGTTACATTGTACATTCTTCAAATTCTGATTCAATAATCAGTAGCTATCCTACTTACATTCACAAGATATATGTATCCGCGCACCAAAGAACAACCATTTTCATACAAACCAAATTACATATTCTAATTTTGATTCAAGTAAAGCTTTAGCAGGCGTTATCTTCCTAAGGATTATTACATTCATGAATTATATTCATTCGATGAAATATCACATCAAACCACCGAAATTACCATTCCTTAGTTTTGAAAATCACAACATTTCTTCGTCAACCGTTAGATCCATTGATGGATACATCTTACGCTTAAACACTTCAAATCCAAAATTCTTGAAAACATCCTTTGTATCTTGACGATCACAATCAGCGTTTAATCATCTAAAAATGAAATTTCTTGAAACCATCTCGAATTGATAATCGATGATTCAAATATGGCTGCATTAAATGCAGAGGAAACAGCAAAATTGTAGAAGGTCTTAAGGGCCAAAAATTTGATAATAAAGAATGGTATAAGCTCAGATTTGGAACTGGAAAACGGATTGAGCAAACTATGAAGGAGGCTGTGGACAAATCACAAGGACTAAACCTATACTCAAGGAATCCAGATGATTCAATTTCTGATGGAAATTACAGAAGACATATAATCTCCTTACGCATTCTAAATCCTTATAGAAGAATTTTTCTCATTATCATTCGATCTTAGAAATTCTAAGATATCATCATATCTTTCAGTATAAATATCCTCGATATTTCTGAAGATATCTTCATAACGATTCTTGTCCGCAATTAATTATCTCTTTGCGATATCTTTATTACATCATAAAGGAAACTGTTTTAGTTTCTAAAATTCGAGTTTAAATTATGAATGCTTTTTGAAAAGTGTTGGGAATTGAAGCATGAGTTAGTATAATATAATGACGTCAGGCCAACGTGATTATATTACAGTAAGTCATGCTAAATTTCTAATGGAAGGTGATGATTCACAGACCTTACAATCATGATTTGCCATGTTACACGACTCTTACATTCTACTTAACCTCTGAACATATCAAGAAAATATATTCTTGATAGTTCTATTCTCAGTAATTCTGGTAATTTAACAAGTCAAATCGTGCTACTACATTTCTTTCTGCTTAGTATATCATGATCATTCCAAAATTCATATCTACGAATTCTGGACCATTACTCGCTTTACTCAAAGTTAAGAAGAGAAAACAAGAGCATAGAGCTTCGAAATATAAAGGAAAATATAAAACCCAATAACAACACCGAAATTACAAACCGTGTATATCAATACGTATTGCAACGTAAAGACACGGGATAATTAAAAACATTATAACCCCAAGGAAATAGTAGAAGAAAACAAATTCCTCTGGTGGCAAATGAAAAAGAAGAATGACTGTATATATGGTCAATATAATAACAAGGATCAGAACTGAATTAAGCATTTCCGTAATCTTTTGGAAGTTTAAATTGAGGAAGAAAGTATAGAAGTGGTGAAGATAATGAAACGGAAGAAGCTAATTTATAGCGAAATTCCAAACACAACAATCAAGGCAATTCACCGCATTTAATCAAAGAAAATCCTAATTTCCTTAATTACCGGAGAATCAAATCTTATAAAGGTTATAAAGATTTTCTTTAATTCTTTGAATTCCGGAAATCAATCGTGACTACGTCAAAAGTTAAGGCGAACATTTAATTTCCTCATTTCAATCTTTTACGATAGCTTCGCTTATACTCTTCCTGTAATCGAATCATTTCATCCATATTAACCAATGTTGATAAAACTCTATTTTTCAACTCATATTCATCATTCTTGTTGTAAACAATGACGATCTTTATCAAATTTCATGACCGTGATTTTCACGAACTCCTCTCTATTTTGTCTACCCTAATATTGTGGCATAAATGCTCAAGGTTTAAATAAGCTCACTATTATTCATAACACATTTCATGTGTATTGAAATGCTTGTATAGCGTCATCATCTCTTTCTGAGAAAACCTAATCAATGACACTCTTGTTAATTCTTTAGATAACCTCCGCATTTATGATAAAATGCACTTCATAGAAGAACCTATAGAAATTATGGTTCGTATGATTTAAACTCTTGAAACAAAATAATATTCTATCCGTTGGAATTCACGAAAGGCCCCGAGCATACCTAGGAACGTGAAGACCAAATAAAACGAAAATATCCTCACCTGTTTACAAACAACGCTGATTGATGGCAACAACTAAATTTCGGGACGAAATTTCTTTTAACGGGTAGGTACTATAACAACCCAAAAATTTCCGGCTAAATTTAAACCTAACTTCGACTAGTTCCGACGACTCACGAACAATTATTTGTAAATAATTACGCATTAATTTGATATATTATTATTATTAATATCCTTTTTTATTATGATTAAAAACAATATTATTATTATTATTATTAAGAGTATTATCATTACTAATATTATTATTATTAGTATTGTTATTATTAATATAATTATTTTTATTATTATTAATATTATTATTATTATTATTATTAATATTATTATTATTATTAAAAGTATTATTACTTTATTAATATTAAATATTAATATAAATTAGGTAAATTAGGTATATCTTCCTTTTTATTTTTTTTATTAAATCTTGAATTCCATATCTGCATCCCATATTTTTTCTGCTTTTTAATTTTATAAGTCATCGTGATGCAGCTTTTTATTTTTTTTATTTATCGTGATAAATTTTTTTTATTTTCTTTTTCCTTCTGTTATTGACTTCTGCATTTTTATTTATTTATCTGCTTTTATTTTTTTAATTCAATCGTGATTGATTTTGAATTTTTTTTATTTTCTTCCTGCTGTGATCTAGTCGACATCCACATAATCTGTATCAATCACTCACAAGCACTCTATATATTGCTATTAATTGTTGAAGAAAAACAGAATCATTTAATTGTTTAATTTTTTTTTAAAACAGCGATATACCTCTGTTATGGTTCATATTTTCAAAAACCCAGAAATCGAATCCAATTTCAAATTCTATAAATGTAGTCGTGTCTGGAATCCTCTAAACAAACTTCCTGTAAAATCCCAAAACCCAATTCATTATATCATGTTTAAATTTTCGAGTCAAACTTCAAAATTCAAAAGTCAACCGAATGTTCTTCATTTAAATTCGAACTCACTTTTGTGTTTCAAGTTCAATTGATTGCTCAGAAAGTTTCTAGAAACGATTTACTACCACTTTCGTGTTGAAATATTAGTCTAAAACGTCCTAAAAGTTGAAATTCGATTTTGAGTTCTTCGTGGTGTTCATCACGTTTGCTGTAGCTGCTTAATTCCTTTCCTTTCTCTTTCTGTTAATCAAGAAACCCATTTTATGGTTGTTCTGTTTTGTCTACAAGTCTTAAACGAAACCATAAATTCATTGTTATGGTTGTTGATGTTCTCTGGTCGATTTGATTTCACGAAGAAAAAGGATACAGAAAGAAACTAGTTATATATATTTGGTTACGTTTTAAAACAGAAATGTATAAACAGAGCAGTTGGTTAGGGTGTTGATGGGTTTCGAGAGGTCATGGGTTTGAGCCCGGTCTTGGGCATAATTTTTTTTAGAAAAGCTCCTAAGGTAGTTTTCATCTTTTATTATTATTATTATTATTATTATTATTATTATTATTATTATTATTATTATTATTATTATTATTATTATTATTATTATTATTATTATTATTGTTGTTGTTGTTATTATTAATAATTATTGTTATTATTACAAGTATCATAATCATTATTATTATTATTATCATTATAAGTTTTATTATTTATATTATAATGAGTATTATTATGTAATTACTAAAATCATTACCATAACTAACATTAACAAGTAAAATTGATATTTTTATAATTATTTTTATTAATATCATTATTCTTATCACTAATACAATTATTAACATTATTATCATTAATATTAAGAATTATCATTATCATTTTTGTTATTAGTATTATCATTATTGATAAAGTATAATTATTATTATTATTTGTATTGTTATTACTAAAATTATTATCGTTATTATCATTTTTACAAACAATAACATTATATCTATATATCTAAAAGGCATAGCCAAAGTGAATATTTAACCTCACACGTTTCACAAACTACCCTCAATCTTTTACTTACTTACATTTTAGCCCCAAAATATATAATCGTTAACTTTATAGTTTCTATAAACTTACCACAAACTTTTAACATTTAACACTTTAACCATTAAACTTCAAATTCATTATAAATCGACCACATACTTTATATACTACCTAATAGACAAAAACGATTAATAGTCACCATGGGCGCTTTCGTCCTTTCACTTTTTTCCCCCTTTTCCACCTTTTTTTTTAAAAAGGCCCCATAGTTTATTCAAATATTAAAATCGACCCCCCAAACAGGGTGTATAGTGTCAAATACTCATTTTCATAAAAAAATTTAAATAAACTCCACCCAAATATTCAATGGGCCATATCTTCCCGCTCGCAACGAGTTAAATTTTTCTGACACCATCGTTAAACTCGAAATAATTTTAGGAGCACACTGTCACTAACTATACGCAATACAGACGCTTTTTAAAAAAGCTAAATTTTTGAGGTACTTTTCATACACGTCGATTTTGCGTTAAATTTTTAAAAGTCGACAATTCCATAGTGAAACGCGGAGATGTGCATATATTGTTAATTTAAAATAACATTTAAATCTTTCACAGATTATACCTTTTAGTTCGACTCGAGTTGCGCTTCAAGGATATCATCGTTAGCCACGAAATAATTTTACAAACTAAATGCAATATAATACATTGAAAACCGAACCCCGGCGCGAAGCGAGGGTTCGAACACTAGTTTTTTCTATCATCAAAACTATATTATTATTATCATTATTATTTTTAAAACCTTATTATGATTATTATCATTTTTACTACTAGTATCATTATTATTATTATAAAATAATACAACTCTTTATTCATTATCATTATTAAAATCATTTTATCAAACAAATACTTATATATAGGATATATATATAAAAGTATATATATATATAAATATATAACAATTGAAATAATATATATATATATAAACTTATTCGATTACGAGTATATGTGTTAATATATATACTTGATATATGTTCGTGAATCCGAGGACAACTCTGTACTTGTTCAGTTCCATCATACGCATAATTACTCTAAACTATCGTATCGTATCGTGAGTTCATCTGCTCCCTTTTTATCTATATTTTTGGGCTGAGAATAAATGCAATATTTTTATAACGGATAGACACAAGTGCAAACTATTATGCGACCAACATGAGTACTTTTATTGTGTTGATATGTAACATGTTATTGTGTTCATATGAAACATGCAAATCCCTGCTTTGTAATATCATTAATTGCTAGATAATGAAGAGGCAAACAGAATTATTATAAATAGCGCTATTGGGAGTAACGTCCCGCACTGTTGACCTCAGGTCAATTGGTGGTATAATAATGATCTCGACAATTACATATGTATTATCACGGGGTAAAATCGTTTAGTTTTGATATTATACGCTCATGGCATACTTTTGATATACATGATATATCGACTTTTATTATATTAAATCTTGTGATCTATTACTGAAATCATTATTTATGACAAACATATGAACTCACTCAACCTAGTGTTGACTTTTTAAAGCATGTTTATTCTCAGGTACTTAAATATTGCTTCTGCTGTATATATGCTGCTTTGATGATGATTGTTTGCTATGCTTGGAGTCTTCATTACATATCATATCACTTAAAAACATTTATTCTTTAAACACAATGTAATATATTTATCTTCCGCTGCAAAACTCAATAAAACGTCTCATATAGAGTCGTTCTCGTTTATACAACTGTGATTTGATATAATTAGTCACAAATATCCCAGGCCCTATTTGGGGGTGTGACAGACGAGTATCAGGACAACCTCCCCAATCTGCATCAGAGTAAGCAATGAGTTTCGTAGTGGATGATGAAAAAATTTTAAGCCCATTATCAACTGTCCCACGAACATAACGCAACACACGTCTAAGAGCACTGAAGTGAGGTTCTCATCATCTCGTGGGTCATGCATGAACAAACACAACTGTTGAACCGCGTATGTAATATCAGGTCGGGTAAAGGTCAAATACTGTAGAGCACCTGCTAAGCTGCGGTATAAAGTGGGATCCGCGACTGGAGGCCCATTAGCTCCAATTTTAGACTGTATATCAACAGGAGTGCTGCAAGGTTTACAATTAGACATATCAGCCCGATCCAAAATATCAAGAGCATATTTCCGTTGAGAAATAAATATGCCCTGTGAAGTACGAGTGGCGGAGATTCCCAAAAAATAATCAAGAGGTCCAAGATCAGTCATGACAAATTCTTTGCCAAGTGAAGAAATAATCTGCCTTAGAATAGTCGTGGAGGACGTCGTGAGAATAATGTCATCAACATAGAGTAGTAAATAGGCTACATTAGAGCCCTTCCTATATATAAAAAGCGAAGTATCACATCGACTGTGAGTAAATCCAACCTGTAAAGCATACTGAGAAAATCGATGGAACCAAGCTCGAAGAGCCTGTTTGAGTCCATACAGAGACTAGCGAAGACGACATACATACTCAGGGTTACATGAATCATGAAATCTCGGAGGTTGTAGCATATATACAGTCTCAGAAAGATCACCATGTAAAAATGCATTCTTGACGTCAAGTTGGTGAATAGGCCAACGTCGAGAAACAGAGAGACTCAAAACAGTCCGAATAGTCGCTGGCTTAACAACAGGACTAAATGTGTCACCACAGTCAATACCAGGTCGTTGACTCTTCCCATTGGCAACCAACTGAGCTTTAAACCTGTCTAAAGAACCATCAGAGCGTAACTTACGTTTAAACAGCCACATAGATCTAACAATATTAACCCCAGGGGGTCGCGGAACCAGAACCCAAGTACCATTTTTAATCAAAGCATTATATTCATCAATCATTGCCTGTTTCCAGTTAGGGTCGGTAGGGGCTTGGATATGTGATTTGGGAATATCAGGTGGAGTGTTAACATGTAAGTTCAGTCAAGAGATGGGTTTAGAAATTCCGGTTTTAGCACGGGTGAGCATAGGGTGTTGGTTTTGGATTGAAGATGAAGAGGTGACCGGATCAGTCACAGTAGAGGGAATAGGGGGATCGGCATGAATAGAAGCCGAATGTGGAGGAGACGTGGGTAAGTCAGGGGGTGCGAAAGTAGAGGTGGGAGTAGGAGAACTCAGAGTAGGGATACTCGATGAATGAGTACTCTGAGGTTCAGGATGATGATGGTGGGGGTGAGGTTGGAACTCATCAGGAATATCAATAAAAGAATAGGAGGGAGAGGAGTGAGGTTGCATGGAACCAAAGGGAAAGATAGTCTCATTGAATGTGACATGACGAGATATGATAATCTTTTTAGATTCTAGGTCAAGACAACGGTACCCACGGTGGTTGGATGGGTAACCTAGAAAAATACATGGGGTGGAGTGTTTTGCGAGTTTGTGAGGAGTGTCAAGGTGTGGATAACATAAACAACCAAAGACACGTAGGTGAGAAAATTTAGGGTTTTTGTTAAAGAGGCGAGTAAATGGTATGTCATTAGAGATGGAAGTGGATGGTAGGATGTTCAGAAGGTGTGTAGCCATATGGAGTGCCTCAACCCAATATTCGGGAGGGAGGCGGGCATGAAATAACAGAGATCGGACACTATTATTGATGGTGCGAATCATTCGTTCCGACATGCCATTTTGCCGAGAGGTATGCGGACACGAGAAACGAAACTCAATTCCGTGAGTTGCAAAGAGTTCGTGGAAAGAGGTATTATTGTATTCGCCCCCGTTGTCACATTGGAGAGCTTTGATTGTGGTGTTAAATTGGTTTTTGACATACGCGTGAAATTGTAAGAATTTGGAGAAAGCGTCGGATTTCTTCTGGAGCGGATAAACCCATAAGAAATGCGTATGATGATCTAATAACAACATATAATACTTAAAACCGCCTACGCTAGTAATGGGTGATGTCCACAAATCAGAATGTATTATCTCAAAAGGTTTCGAAACAATTGAAGTAGAACGAGAAAAGGTAATTTAACGTGTTTTCCTAACTGGCAAGCATGACATAAAGTATTGGCTGGAGCTTTATTACAATTAAAGAAACCACGAGAAACTAAGATGCGTAAAATATGATCGCCAGGATGTCCCAAACGATTATGCCAAAGCGGTTGACTTGAAGAAAGTAAGGCTATCTTCGTGAGGTTGGAAGGAGTAACGGGATATAGGTCACCATCACTATCACATCGAATGAGAGTATGTTTGGTTCGGGCATCTTTCACAGAAAAACCAAAGTCATCGAATTCAATTGTGGTTTTGTTATCTTTGTTGAATTGTTTAACAGAGATTAAATTTTTAACAATGTTTGGTGTGACAAGAATATTATGAAGGTGTAGGGGTCGGTAGGGGTTGGGTAAAGTGGCATTACCGGAATTTAATACCGGTATGGTGGAACCGTCACCGCCCATAACTGATGAAATAGTTTTTTGATTAAAAATGGTATTGAGTTTACCTGAGTCCGAGGCTAAGTGAGCAGTGGCTCCAGTATCCATGTACCATAAGTCATCGCTTGGTGGGGGCATACCCGATGAACTCCTAATAGCATATGCTTCCGGGTGAGGTGGAACAATCGGACCAGGCCCAAGAATCTCAATGTTACCGGGCTTATAAAACTGCTGCTGAGTTTGGCCAGAATAATAATGCGACGGAGTTGGGCCAGAATAATAACGCGTCTGAATCGGGTCAGAATAATAGCCTGTCTGATTTGGACTAAAAGAATGCTGTTGTTTAATATTAGGAAACTGCCACTACCAGGTTGAAGGCAGTGGCGAGTTTAGTAAGGAAGCAACGGGGTCCGGTGACACCACTAGTTTTTCAAAATTTATTGTAAAATTTTATTTTTTTCGGTATAGGACACCACTAAATATAATAATGGGACCCCATAAATTTTTAGAGATTATAATTTGATAGTTTAGACTAATAAAGTATTTGAAATTAGCCTACTTATAATTTTATAGTATTAATATTGAATATATTAAACACATAATTTGAGAAAATGTCATGAAAGTTATACTTTTTATTTACTTTTCAATTTTACCCTTACATTTTCTTTTTCTATTTCTATCTACATACATTAAAGACATAATAGAACTTAATCTTCTTATTATTTTCTATTTATAGAAGTGGACAATTAATTTGGAACATCCCTAAATAAAATATGAACTACAAAATTAGGGACGGAGAGAGTAACATTGATCAACCATACCATCCATTAAACAATTACAATAACATTATAGCAAGTAACTTTCTTGATTATGTTTTTTTTTTTTGTAAATTCGCAATCCCACATAAGTGGGGTATGGGCAGTGGCAGAAGCAAATTTTTTTTCCATCGGGGACAAGTAACTTTCTTGATTATGTTTCTCTCTCAATGTTCTATGGATAGAGAGACTGCTTCCGAATCGACCTCCGACTAATAAGTAGGTTAAGTGTGAGACGCTATGAAATGGATTATCCAATTTTACGATGGTTGTTATAATGACAATAGTAAAAAAATATGAAGAACCTTATATTTTGCGGTATGTTTGTGTTTTGAACGCGACCCGACCTGACCCGATTTGACCCGCCAAATTTAATATTTTGTGCAAGAAAGTTATCAAATAAAATTTGGAGACCTCATTGAGTTTTGATTCTAGAATCGCCACTGGTTGAAGGGGTAGGCCAGGCCTACCTATAGCTATAGTTAGACCATGACTCTTGAGGATACCCTGTACACTTTATAGCCGCCATTGGTAAAAAAAGTTGAACACGTGTAGAACCACTTGTGAATTCTTGAAGCAATACTATATTGCTAAACTCCACGTAGCAAACATAAAAATATGTACCACTACTAGAAAATAGAAAATAGAAACCCGAAAAGAAACCTCTTTTTTTGAGGAGTGTGAAAAAAGAGGTTTCTAAAGTGCAAAGAAACCGGTTTTTAAGTTACGCCTAAAAACAGGTTTCAATAGTGTACTTTTGGAACCTGTTTTTATAATAGAACCGGTTCCAAACATTAGGAACCTGTTTTTTTATGAAACCGGTTTCTTTTTCAAATTTTAGAGACCACTTTTTTAATAGAACCGGTCTCGATGCATATTTAAAAATTTCAAAAAAGCCAATACCATATTAAATACCGTGCACAGATGAATGTTTGACATTCAAAATTTACAAAACTTTGAATAAGTCAATTTTCTCTTACATTCTCACTAACAAAAGTCACCAGGCAAGTATGTTTTCTATATACTCCGTATTGAGTTATTTCTGTATGCATATATATACTTATATACACTATGATAAATGTGAATGAGTGCAGGTATATGAGTAAAAGAAAGCCAAGAACCACATTTTGTTAAGTCAATGATTAAGGGAGTTACATAAGTTTCACGAGTGATATATTATTCATCATACAATATATTTTTTGAAATGTAAAATGTGACTTTTAATTTTTTCCGTTGGTAGATCTTATATGTGACGAGCTTTGAGATAATGGGTTTTCACTTGGGTTGCGTAGCCAGAAGCCAAGATCAAATGGGTTTAAGAAAACTAAGAAAAAGTTTATGGTGTTAGTAAAAACATCTTGGAGTCTAGAGAAAGAAAGTTTGAAGACTTACTGTAATTTCTTAGCAAACATTTCAGAGTCAGAAGATATCGATCTATTAGTTTTATGCAATATTTAAAAAAAAAAAAGAAACCGGTTTTAGTTAAAAAAGAGGTTTCCTTTGTCCGGAATAGAAACCTGTTTTTATCAGAAAACCGGTCTCAAAAGTGATGCAAAGAAACCTCTTATACAACCGGTTCTCCACTTTTAAAACCCCCATTGATAGGAACCTGTTTTAAAACAGGTTCCTAAGGCTCCAAAAAGAGGTTCCAAAAGTCATTTTTTGTAGTAGTGTACCTTGAATTCAATTAAAGACCATGTGTCTTATGAATTGAATAAAGCGGCTGTGAGTGCAAAAGTTTAGAAGAAATAAAAAAGAAATTGCACTATAAAGAAAATAAAAAGATATGATGCCAAATATCGCATGGGATGCGACAAAAAATATGCCTTTTTTTTTGTATAGCGGCAACTAGTATGATATGATTTATGTGTTAAAACAAACACGGAAGAAGACGATGTCGGTAGGTTTGTAGAATGAGAAAGAAGAAATACAGAAGGAAAGACCGAAATTTAGGGAGAACTAGTGGTGGCGCTTTGCGTTGTGCCAGATTTGTGAATCGTCGATTAATTACGTTTCTGTTGACGTTGTGTTGAAGTTTTAATAATTAAGGTTGGTACTGACATACGCATCAATACTTTAAACGTTCATATTTATTTCGATATTTACTTATGTAAATCGCTAGCTAAAATTAATGAGACGGCTCTCTATTTAAGTAATTATAACTCGTGGTCTTGCGAGAAGTCGGTTTGTTCCATACATTTATTAAAAAGTTTTGTATTGAATTGTAAAAGGTGAAAACTTTTATGTTTATAGATTTTATGTTTTAGTATAGGTTATAACAAAAGTGAAAAGTATGTGATTGATTTGTAGTAAGTGAAAAGTTTTGCGGTTAATTTATACAAATTAAAAAGTTTTGTGTTGAATTGTAAATGTTGAAAAGTTAAGTGTAAAATTCTAAAACTTTTAAAGTTTGATATTTATAAACTATATCTTTTAGTGTAGTGTAAAATTGTGAAAGTTTTAAAAGTTAGGTGTGAAATTTTAAAACTTTATAAGTTTACTATTTATAAACTCTATATCTTAAATGTTTAAAAGTTAAGTGTAAAATTTTAAAACAATTAAAGTTTGATATTTATAAACTCTTTTTTTTAGTGTAGTGTAAAATTGTGAAAGTTTTAAAAGTTAGGTGTGAAATTTTAAAACTTTAGAAGTTTACTATTTATAAACTCTATATCTTTTAGTAGAATGTTAGAATTTCGGAGAAAGAGAAACAAATGTATTATGGCTCGTGATACCATATAATTGATTATTTTCCCCAATGAAATGTATTCTTCTCAGAGGGTGTTTGGATTAGCGTTTTAAAAATTGATTATGCGTTATAAATAATCAGAATTAAATAATCAGCTGTAGCAAAACGCGCTGCAAAGAAAATGTGTTTGGATTAGATTATGCTGTTTGATAACGTAATATTAAATAATCAAATATTTCAGTGTTTGGCAAATTAGATTATTTGATAATCACATAAGTAAAAGTACGAAAATAGACATCCATAAAAATACTATAGTATTTTATTCATCTGGCTCATAATAATTTATACTGAGTAGTACAAAGAGTAAATCAATATATGGTTCATGAAATTTTAATTTTAATAACTGTGTAATAGAAATAGATTTTGACGAATATATGTAATGGATAAGATACTCCGTAATAGAAATAAGAAAAAGCAATGTAAAGTAACACCTGTAGCAATTCACTTTAAAAATTTTGTGGCATAAGGGTATTTGAGTAATATGATCGATAAATCACACAAAAGTCAATTATGCGTTTTCCAACAGTAACATACATGTTACTTCTTCAAATTTGCGTTTTGTGGGTCTAACAACGTGATTAATTGATTTTAAATTTGTATTTGCCAAACACTATTATCTGATTATCTGCGATTTCTAAACGTGATAATTAAAAAATCAAGGATCAATCGCAATCCCAAACACCCTCTCATTATTGACAATATATACAAGTTACAATGGGCTAAAACCCTACGGGCTTTACAATGAGAATGGGCTAACCTTACGGGCTACATAATGAGAATGATCTAACCAGATACATAAGTCTACATAACTATATACAGTCTAATAAGAAGAAGAAAAAACCCTACTTTTGTATGATTTAACTCAATAAAATTAAAAGAAAACCTGATAAAAAAATGAAAGAAAGAACGATAAGGACTGAAAAGAAAAAGGGAAAAGGAAGCCCTAATTTCGTAACAAAATCAAATAAAGAACGCTAAAAGAAAATAAATGAAAAAGAACGACCGGCGATTGTGTTGGAACTGTAAGAGCGGCGAAAGAGATGAGAGTTCAGGGAAGAATGTGTGTATATTTATAGATATGGATATGAATGGATGGAAATATGACCGTTTGGAATTCAGTTAGCCAATATTCTTAATTCTCATTTACCTTTTTAATTACTCCCTCCGTCCCAAATTAATAGTCCTATTTTGATTTTTCAAAGTCTTTTTTTTACCAACTTTGACCATAAATATCTTTATTTAGGATATATAATATTCGATGAAAGTTATACCAATAAAACGTACATCTAAAACCCATTCTATTCATATAATTTTCATCAAAGGTTATATAACACAAACAAAGATATCTAAAGTCAAAGTTGCGGAAACAAGACTTTGAAAAGTCAAAACAGGACTATTAATTTGGGACGGAGGGAGTATTAATTACGCATATTAAACTAAAATAATTTAAATTTAAATCCTCTCTCTTTCTCTCTTTTTTCCCATTAAAACAAAGACAATATTAATAAATTAAGATGTGAAAAAGGCCCATTTAAGAATCAATCTCCACCATTGGATAGCTTGTTAAGCAAGATTTAATGATTCTCCATTTGTCATAGTTAAGATTTATCTCTTACTTATCTTTCTTATGACCACTTATCGGTCCGCCATTGGGCCGTCGTTGGTGACGGGGGTTCAACGTCGCCGTTGCTAGTAAGCGTCGTTAGGGCCGCCGATGGACCACCGCGATTTGATATGCTGTGCATTGATAGATTGCAAGACGAGCTTATTTATTTATTTTTATATTTTAAGCTTTATAAAAATAAAAATAAAAATGGTGAGCATGGTGTTTCTATATGTCTGTATGTATATGCAAAGGAAAGAGATAAGATAGAGATAAAGAAAAAATACATGTGAATATGATAAATGTAAAGAAAATTGATGTCATGTGTTTGGATGGAATCACAAGGATTTGATGTCATGTGTCTGTCATGTGTTTGTTGTATTCTTTTTTTTTTTTTTTTTTACAGCGATTGAGATCACATGAGGGAAACTAAACCACCCGTTGCGATCATCTCCCGTTTCGACTATGTCGATGTAGCGATAATAACTCCGCCCTCATCGCTGCCCGGGAGGAAACCTTGAAACCGATCCAAGTGCACGGTCAAGTAAAATCCCTCCTCTTTACCTCCCAAATGATATGAAAAAGTTGTCATGGGTTTATACTTCATGACAGAGATAAAATTGTGCTTGTTGTATTCTTTTAATGTATTTTGTGATGAAACTAGAAAAAATTCGACCGCGCGTTGCTGCGGTTATATTCGACGCGCGGTCGAATTTGGATATACGTTGTTTGGTACCTAATATATCTAGTAGGTTGGGTTGTTTGTTGGACGTGTATGTATATGTATGTAAAGCTTTTTTAACGATGTCCGTTTCGCGTATAGTTAGTCGCGTTGTGTTCGTAAAATTATTTCGAGTTGAACGGTGGTCTCGGAAAAATTTAACTCGCACCGAGCGAGAATATAGGGCCCGTTATTTAGCGTTTTTTAACGATGTCCGTTTCGCGTGTAGTTAGTCCCGTTGGGTTTTTGAGATTTTTTAGAGCTGAACGGTGTTCTCGAAAAAATTTAACTCGCACCGAACGGGAAGATATGCCTCTCTGAAAAACCGAGTGGAGTTTATTAATTAAAATAAGAATTTGACATTTTGTACCCCTGTTTTGGAGGGTGAAGTTGCATCATGTCAAAACTTGGGGGGTTAAAGTTGTTTTATGTATTTGTTTTTTTTTTGTCGTTTGTGTTTGTTTGTTGGTCCAAAGCGGCCGGATTTACGGTGGCTGTTAGTATATATTGAAATGTTACATAAATTTTCCCATTTGAGAGAAATTGCCACATTTATTGCTAACTGAAATTGCCAAATAATGCAGGTACAATTATAGTTTTTGGATAGAGATCTTGTGGTGGTTCCAAAGCTCATTAAAGAATGAAAAAGAAAAAAAGAAAAAAAAAGGAGGATGCATCCAGGAATTGAACTAGACACTTCGAGACACTTCGGTAAACATGACAAAGAAATAACCACTAATCCATACTATATTTAGCATTAAAGGTTTTAAAGTATCGATTTCATCTCTTGAATGTGACTCACCCGGCCCATTTCACATCACAAAAAACGCAAAAAAGAAACGGCGAATCTGCCTATCACTTCATTTTACGGCGAATCGTTCCGATTGGCCGTTTCGTTTTTGTGTAAGTTTGATTTACTGAAGCCGTTAAGTGTTCAGCTTTCGCGTTCGAGTCACATTGATAATCGTTGTTCGTTTAGATGGAAGGTGAATTTCGGTAACCTAATTGGATCGTTTTTGTTTATATCGTCGAATTCGATTACTGATGGTAGTGGAGTGATATGTGGAAATATTGAGGAAGATGTTAGTGAGTTACGTAGCGAATTGTTTAGGAATAATTTGTACGTTGCGTTTCAGTGTTTGAACGATGTAATATTTAGGCATAAGTTGCTGATGTGCTTTGTTAAGGATATGTCGTTTCTTGAAACGGTTTCGGTTGTGGATTCTGAGAGGAGAGGGAAGGTTCGTTTGAGTGGAGGGAAAGTTGGTGAGGTTAGGGATTGGATACGGTTAGCTGCAGCTGATAAGAATCTGGAGATGTTTCTTTTTGAGGTTCCTATGAGTGTAAGTCTTTGTTATGTTCCTGTGTTGAATTTGCCGAATTCAGGGTGCGAGATGAAAGGGGTGACTTGTTTTATAATGCAAATGGAAACTTTTGAAGGTGGAAATGGAAATGGAAATGTAAATGAAAGTTTTGTGAATGGTGATGATGATTAGAAGAATGAGAAATAGTGCGTTGTTTACGGGCAGTCCATGAGATGAGATTAGAGCCTAAATAGATAGCAAATCCCCCCGAGGATCTCCTATCATCTGGACATCCAGCCCAATCAACATCAGAGAATGCTTCAAGAGATGACGGTTTCGTGGATGAAGTACCTTGTCAATGACTATCTGTAAATGCCTGAAGAGTAGTGTCGGAGGCTCGACGAATGATCATACCATGATTTATAGTATCATGAAGATATCGCAATATTCTTTTAACCGCACACCAATGGTTTTGAGTTGGGGCATGCATAAATTGACGGACTTTATTGACTATATAACGACCCTCATTTTTTTTCATTCTATATTTTTTCAATATTAAATGCTCAAACAATATAATTAAAACTTAATAATTTAACTTTAATCAACAATTATTAAGTATTAAGAATTATAAAACATATTAATTAACTTTGTACAACAATTGACAAGTTAATAAAAGATGAAAACAATAAGTTAATTAACTTTCGTGAACAAAAATAATAACTCAAAACTTAAGGTGATTAAAACAATTAAACTTGAGAACATAAAGAACCATTTTAACTAACCAAAAGTACAAGGTTTAAAACGAAAAAGTTTCAAACCCATCCTTGATGCCCTAGCCGTTTTTTTACAAAAAAAATTGAAAATGCCCATTATACCCCTCTACAATTTGGCCATAATCACCACCACCTTAAATCTAACTTTTCCTCCAAGTATTTCTAACCTAAACCTAGTTCTAGAATGCTCTATGTGTGTGTATAAATAGGGAGCTAGGTTAAGGGTTTCCTCATCCCATTTTCTCATTCACAAATCACCTCTCAATCTCCCTCTCCCTCTCTTGGTTTCGGCCAAGAAACCGCCACCACCACCACCACCGAAAACCACCATCACCACTTCAAAGTTTCCGGGTGATCTTCAAGTGGTCTTCAACGTGTTCATCAAGGTCTTCAAGTGTGTTCTTCGTTGTTCGAGTGCTTTGATCTTCATCTTCAAGTTTTTTTCCTTGTTTTCTGGTTAATCTTCATCATACATCATCAATGTATAACCCTAGATCCAAAACTTTTAAATTATCTCTTTTGATTCATGTTTATGTTCATAATCATATTCATGTTCTTGATCTTATTCATAATCATATTCATATTGTTCATGAAAATATATATATATATATATATTAAAACCCTAATTAACCTAACCCTAATTTATTAAACCCTAATTTACTTTACTAAACCCTAATCATTAATACTACTTTAATTAACTAAACCTAATTAATTAATACTACTAGTTACTCCTTAAACCCTAATCATTTATTTATTATTAAACCCTAATATTTAATACTACTTTAATTAACTAAAACCCTAATACTACTATTTCTACTATATAATACAAACACTTATACACTTATACTATTACTAACACATATAATATACTACTTATATTATAATACCTATATTATAAGATTTTGACATACGATTACAATAGTCATTCACGATAAGGTGAAATTACTCGAACGCCAACGCTACTTAAGGCCTAGGGTGATCCTTGGTACCATTATGGGAGGCTTGTGGATCTCGAATGCCAAACTTAGATTTTGGTCAAGAAATCCTGGGCCAACCGGTAACAATTGATCATTCTAGTGACTCGGCGGTGGCATAGATGTTTGGGTATGGTGCACAATATCAAACCCGACTATAGTAATCATACACTCACTAAGTGAACAACACTTAGTTACTTTCCCACTTAATAAGTGGTAGACTTATTAAGGACATCCCACTAGTATTCAACACTAACTTACTAAACATGGAAACCTAATAAAAATGAAAACTTACTAAGAATGGAAACTTAGTAAAACAAACTACACTTAAACACTTGCATACTTAAACTTAAACTTAAACTTGGGTAAAACATTTAACTACTCTTAAATGTCAATAGGTTGACTTTCTGCTCACATTCATCCAACTCTTCTATTCCGAGGAATAACAACTCTTCTCCTACTTACTAAGGTGAACTCATAGCCCCACTCTTTATTGCTAGCAATTTATTTTAACGTACTGGGGTGAGACACATGCTACTTTTACTATTTACAATTTAGACACAAGTACCAACTGTTAAACTATGCTATACCTGGCTATGTCGTGCAAAGTCCCTGCAGTGATATTTTTAATTGCTCGTTAAATGCATTCTTAATTATTGGGGGTAGGCCTATCGGGAGTAACTGAAATGTCCCGTTCTTATTGATTAAAAACGTTCCATATTAATTGATTTCGTTGCGAGGTTTTGACCTCTATATGAGACATTTTTCAAAGACTGCATTCATTTTTAAAACAAACCATAATCTTTATTTCATAAATAAAGGTTTAAAAAGCTTTACGTAGATTATCAAATAATGATAATCTAAAATATCCTGTTTACACACGACCATTACATAATGGTTTACAATACAAATATGTTACATCGAAATCAGTTTCTTAAATGCAGTTTTTACACAATATCATACAAACATGGACTCCAAATCTTGTCCTTATTTTAGTATGCAACAGCGGAAGCTCTTAGTATTCACCTGAGAATAAACATGCTTTAAATGTCAACAAAAATGTTGGTGAGTTATAGGTTTAACCTATATATATCAAATCGTAACAATAGACCACAAGATTTCATATTTCAATATACATTGTAACACCCGCATTTTGGGCCTAGATGAAATGACCATTGTACCCTGGGGTAGGGCGTAATTAGTGATTTTTATAATTATATGTTTATAATTATTTAGTTGTTTAGTTGAGACCAGTTTGTGACAAGGGTCACAGAACAGGTTGGTTTATTTAATTTGGACTCCGTTAGGACCGCCTAAGGAGATACGAAAGATTATCAGATAAGATAACTGGTAAATACCTGTGTGATATGAGGTATGAGTTTGTAACTCATTTAAGTGTATGTATCTGGATAGTTCTATCCATTTCTCATTTCATCAAACCCACACACGAACGTATACACAAACACACACATAAACCCTAATTTGATTTTGTGAGTCTTTGGATTAATTGAAGCTAGAGATATATTCCTTGTGATTTCGTGATCAATATAAGGTATGCATATCATAGATTCATGCTTTGATTCTTGCTCTAATTGGGTTTTTGTGTTAAATGAGTTTTTGATAGAAATTAGCTCAAATTTAGTTGTTTAACGTAACACCGGTGGTTTGTAATAAGTAACTAGCTAATGATTTGTGATAATCATGTTCGTAATTAACTAAGGGTATTTATGTGAATTAAGACTTCCGCTGTGGTTTTAAAAAAAAAAAAAAATCAGGGTGTTACAACTTGGTATCAGAGCATAGGTTTGGCCGCATGTACATTGTGTTGAATGTCATGTTCCCAAACCTTGTGTTGTGTCAAACATATCTGAGGGGATGGGTTAAGTGAATGTAGGGATTACATGCGTTAGTTGATAGGTACTAACATGTTTTCCACTAAGCGTTGGTGTGAGTTGTTGTGGTAGTGCAGATATGGCAGATAATGCAGGAAACGCAACTGGTCCGTCAGCCCCCGGAACATTCAGAGCCCCAGATGAAGACGGGTACGTGTCAGAAGAGGATCCACAGGAACAAATAATAGATTTTCAAAGTAAGTTAAAGGAAGCACAGGACCGAATAAGAGAATTAGAACAACGTCAGGTAACCGTGAATCCAAGTGGTAGTGTACCGAATCAGATGTTTAGTGGGTATCCGGTGCAGCTAAATATGTATCAGCAAACTGGAAGTGCTTTCCAACAACAGCAATGGTTACCATCTCAGTATCAGTTTCCTCAACAGTTTCAGATGCCACCTAAGTATAATCAACAGTTTCCAAATCAGATGTGGGGTCCGTATCAGACGCCGATGTTTCAACCACCAAAGAAATGTACCTGCAAACAGTTTCTGAATTGTAATCCACCAGAGTACTCAGGAAGTTTTAACCCAACGGTAACACTTAACTGGTTAAGAGAGATAGAAAAGGTTTTTGAGGCATGTCAGTGTGAACCAGAATTGCAGGTTATTTATGCTAGTCGTATGCTGAAAAATAGGGCAATGGTTTGGTGGGATACGGTTATTTCTAGCATACCAAAAGAGCAAGTTAACATGATTACTTGGGAACAATTTTATAGTAAAGTTTGTGAGCAGTATTGTTCGTCTTATGACCTCAATCGAATTAAGACGGAATTTCTGGCAATGAAAATGACACCTCAGATGACGATAGATGAGGTGATTGAGCAGTATATGGATAAATTAAGGTTTGTGCAACAGTGGGTTCCAGATGAGCAGTCCAGAATTCAGCACTTTGTTAATATAATTTTACCGGAGTACAGAACAATGGTTAGGATGGCGACGACGTTATCGCAAGCGTTTGTTATGGCAAAGATGGTAGAGGATGACGTCAGAGCAGCAAGGAATAGAATAGTAGGTTATGAGATGCCACAATAAGATCAGGTGATGAGTCATTCAGACTCTAGGTCAAAGAAGTCTGTTAAGTTGAAACAGAAGAGTGGGTCAGAACATAGTGGGTCAGCATCAAGTCAGAATTCTTGGTGCTATAGTTGCAGATCATCTCATAATGGTCCTTGTTCAGATTCAACTAAAAGATGTTTGAGATGTGGTATTGTGGGGCACGAGATTTGAATGTGTTCATTCCAAGAGGATGTATGTTGGAAATGTCATCAAGTGGGGCATAGGTCAGCTCAGTGTCCGTATGTAAGAGGATCAGGTTCTGGGGCGGGGCCAGGAGCGCAGTCAGGATCAGTAGGTGGATCTTCTGGTTCTCCAGTTGGGCAGAAAAGAAAGAATCCACCTACGGAAACAGCAAGAGCTTATCAGATGGTTGCAGATGCAGATGCAGATGTTGAATGTGATGTGAATACAGGTATGCTTCAAAATCGTCGTATTGTTTAGTCATATACATGTATATGATTGGGTGTATATATATGTGTGGTAGATTAGTAGATCTTGATAGTAGTGTAAGATTTATTTTGTTGCATTATGTTGTTTATGTTTTAGTTGCGACCCTTCTGTGCCATGTGGGGTAAGGGTGACCCTTAGGTTGACTTTTTGGGATTGAGAACCGTGACTTGGATAGAGATGCGTTGAGTATGTTTGTGTAGTGGACTTTTGGACGAGATGAAGTTGTTGGATAGTGGCATGAGTATGATTGTTATGACGGTATTTCCTAAGCTTGTTGGATGTATGATCTGGTTAATAGATTATATTTGGATGATTGATAGACAAGGTTTGAGTAACTATGATTGGACAGATGTTGTGATTGATTAGTTATAAAGTAGTTAAATTAATTACCGATGCTTATTGAGAAAATTGATTGGACATAAGTTAGTGAATGAGACAAGTAGAATTTTTTCGTTACGAGCAACTCAGAATGAAGGTATGATTTAGGATAATATGCTTGTGTCTGGCCAACAGAAGTATATTGTGATAAATCATATGGAATTTCTGGGAAGCTGAAGGAAAATTAGGCGGCCTGTGCTATATTGGATTGTGATGTGACTGGATATGAGATGAATAACCTATGAAGTTCTGATGACTTACGAGACAATTTCGTTGACCTAGGTATAGATTTTAGCATGATGACTAATTCTATTGCCTAAGCTTTGGATAATTGGGAAAAGTGGACAGTATAAAGAGTTGAATTGGATGACAGATCGTGAAATTTATGATGCGGAATGGCGAAGAAAAACGAATTTGACTCTGATTATTTGACTTGATTGTGTAATTTGTGGGCTTAAGTGGATTAACGGACGTTGATCGATGAAGATTATGACAACTTATTTTGTACCGGGAGTGTATTGACGTCAAGAATCTCATTTCCCTATGCAATTGTGGTGGATATTGTCGGTATTGGGGATAAGATTGATAAAGTTAACCGTGTGTTTTGGCGGTTCGAGTAATAATTTTTGGGTTTGTTGACCATAGTTGACCCGATTCCGAGGACGGAATCTCTTTTAAGGAGGGTAGATTTGTAACACCCGCATTTTGGGCCTAGATGAAATGACCATTGTACCCTGGGGTAGGGCGTAATTAGTGATTTTTATAATTATATGTTTATAATTATTTAGTTGTTTAGTTGAGACCAGTTTGTGACAAGGGTCACAGAACAGGTTGGTTTATTTAATTTGGACTCCGTTAGGACCGCCTAAGGAGATACGAAAGATTATCAGATAAGATAACTGGTAAATACCTGTGTGATATGGGGTATGAGTTTGTAACTCATTTAAGTGTATGTATCTGGATAGTTCTATCCATTTCTCATTTCATCAAACCCACACACGAACGTATACACAAACACACACATAAACCCTAATTTGATTTTGTGAGTCTTTGGATTAATTGAAGCTAGAGATATATTCCTTGTGATTTCGTGATCAATATAAGGTATGCATATCATAGATTCATGCTTTGATTCTTGCTCTAATTGGATTTTTGTGTTAAATGAGTTTTTGATAGAAATTAGCTCAAATTTAGTTGTTTGATGTTTGTTATGCTCAATTGATGTTAGAAATAGGTTGTATATATGTTTAGTAGCTTCCATGTGCTTAAAATTTGATCAAAATCGCTCAAAAATCGAGTTTTGGGCGAAAAATGTTCGAAATCAGCGTAAGTGTTCGAACCAGTTGCTATCACTATTTGCTACAGTATCACTATTTGCTACAGTGTTCGGTATTGCTACAGTGCCACTATTTGCTACAGTACCGAGTTGCTACAGTACCATGTGGCTACAGTACCGAGTTGCTACAGTGTTCGGAAATCACTATTTGCTACAGTACCTTTTATGAAATTGAAACGGGCGTAACTTTCAAACCGTAACTCCGTTTTTGATGAATAAACTATCGTTAGAATCGTAATAAAGAATACTTTTCAATGGTGAACTTTTAAGAAACTAGATCAAATTGTTTTTGGGTCGAAAAAGGAGTTTTAGTGTGTATGTTGTGTTTTGCACGCACCTGTATGCCATTATTGAATGGAGTCATGATGTAGACTCATAAAATTATGAATATATGGTGTTATGAACTAGTTTATAGTATGATTTGATTATACTATTGATTGAGATATGTATATTGACTTCGTTGTGTTGTTCTCAGGTGATAAGAACAAGGAAGAAGCTCAGAAGTAAGATAACTGAGCTGTAGCTGGTAATCGGTGAGTGGGATTATCTCCGGGTGTAGTATGGAGTAGCAAGTTGTGCTACCATGTTATACTGTTTTAGTTACTATGCTTAATAGATATGTTGTAATAATGATCATCGTAGAGTTGCCATGCTAGTCGTAGGAACAGTTGTTCGTTAACAGTTGTGTGCACAAGTTGTAGTTGCCTGTTGGAACCTATTGTTGTTAGGTTCAGCTCAGAGAGGTCAACCTTGTTGTGGTTGGGTCCAGTTGGCTACTGTTTGTTGAGTATAGTACTGAATGACGCATCACCTGCGTGTGGATTTACTATACTGGAGATTCAGTAGTAAGGACTTTCGGTAGACGCTAGACTGATCAGCTAGTGGTCGTGTGCTCGTACAAGCCACCGAGTCTCTAGTTGGAGCATAGTTGCTAGTTGATAGTTGCTAGTTATTAGTTGTCAGTTGCCTGTTATGGATTATTGTAGTTGCTGTAGTTGTACAAGTTGGTACTGTATGCTAGATCTGTTAGATGATTCCATTCACTTAGCCTCGTGCTAACCCCCCTCACCTCATCCCTTGCAGGTTTTCGATCTTAGTGCTGGTAGGGACGGGAGTTGGGTTGACGATATGTTTGACAAGACGAACTCTGATGTCTTAACTTTTATAAATATGTAACTAGTTGTTTAACGTAACACCGGTGGTTTGTAATAAGTAACTAGCTAATGATTTGTGATAATCATGTTCGTAATTAACTAAGGGTATTTATGTGAATTAAGACTTCCGCTGTGGTTTAAAAAAAAAAAAAGCAGGGTGTTACATACATCCCATACATAGAGATAAAAATCATTCATATGGTGAACACCTGGTAACCGACATTAACAAGATGCATATATAAGAATATCCCCATCATTCCGGGACACCCTTCGGATATGATATAAATTTCGAAGTACTAAAGCATCCGGTACTTTGGATGGGGTTTGTTAGGCCCAATAGATCTATATTTAGGATTCGCGTCAATTAGGGTGTATGTTCCCTAATTCTTAGATTACCAGACTTAATATAAAGGGGCATATTCGATTTCGATAATTCAACCATAGAATGTAGTTTCACGTACTTGTGTCTATTTTGTAAATCATTTATAAAACCTGCATGTATTCTCATCCCAAAAATATTAGATTTTAAAAGTGGGACTATAACTCACTTTCACAGATTTTTACTTCGTCGGGAAGTAAGACTTGGCCACTGGTTGATTCACGAACCTATAACAATATATACATATATATCAAAGTATGTTCAAAATATATTTACAACACTTTTAATATATTTTGATGTTTTAAGTTTATTAAGTCAGCTGTCCTCGTTAGTAACCTACAACTAGTTGTCCACAGTTAGATGTACAGAAATAAATCGATAAATATTATCTTGAATCAATCCACGACCCAGTGTATACGTATCTCAGTATTGATCACAACTCAAACTATATATATTTTGGAATCAACCTCAACCATGTATAGCTAACTCCAACATTCACATATAGAGTGTCTATGGTTGTTCCGAAATATATATAGATGTGTCGACATGATAGGTTGAAACATTGTATACGTGTCTATGGTATCTCAAGATTACATAATATACAATACAAGTTGATTAAGTTATGGTTGGAATAGATTTGTTACCAATTTTCACGTAGCTAAAATGAGAAAAATTATCCAATCTTGTTTTACCCATAACTTCTTCATTTTAAATCCGTTTTGAGTGAATCAAATTGCTATGGTTTTATATTGAACTCTATTTTATGAATCTAAACAGAAAAAGTATAGGTTTATAGTCGGAAAAATAAGTTACAAGTCGTTTTTGCAAAGGTAGTCATTTCAGTCGAAAGAACGACGTCTAGATGACCATTTTAGAAAACATACTTCCACTTTGAGTTTAACCATAATTTTTGGATATAGTTTCATGTTCATAATAAAAATCATTTTCACAGAATAAAAACTTTTAAATCAAAGTTTATCATAGTTTTTAATTAACTAACCCAAAACAGCCCGCGGTGTTACTACGACGGCGTAAATCCGGTTTTACGGTGTTTTTCGTGTTTCCAGGTTTTAAATCATTAAGTTAGCATATCATATAGATATAGAACATGTGTTTAGTTGATTTTAAAAGTCAAGTTAGAAGGATTAACTTTTATTTGCGAACAAGTTTAGAATTAACTAAACTATGTTCTAGTGATTACAAGTTTAAAGCTTCGAATAAGATAGCTTTATATGTATGAATCGAATGATGTTATGAACATCATTACTACCTCAAGTTCCTTGGATAAACCTACTGGAAATGAGAAAAATAGATCTAGCTTCAAAGGATCCTTGGATGGCTTGAAAGTTCTTGAAGCAGAATCATGACACGAAAACAATTTCAAGTAAGATTTCCACTCGAAATAAGATTGTTATAGTTATAGAAATTTAATTAAAGTTTGAATATGATTATTACCTTGTATTAGAAAGATAACCTACTATAAGTAACAAAGGTTTCTTGATCTTGGATGATTACTTGGAATGGATTTAGAAAACTTGGAAGTAAACTTGCAATCTTGGAAGTATTCTTGATTTTATGAAACTAGAACTTTTGGAATTTATGAAGAACACTTAGAACTTGAAGATAGAACTTGAGAGAGATCAATTAGATGAAGAAAATTGAAGAATGAAAGTGTTTGTAGGTTTTTTTGGTCGTTGGTGTATGGATTAGATATAAAGGATATGTAATTTTGTTTTCATGTAAATAAGTCATGAATGATTACTCATATTTTTGTAATTTTATGAGATATTTCATGCTAGTTGCCAAATGATGGTTCCCACATGTGTTAGGTGACTCACATGGGCTGCTAAGAGCTGATCATTGGAGTGTATATACCAATAGTACATACATCTAAAAGCTGTGTATTGTACGAGTACGAATACGGGTGCATACGAGTAGAATTGTTGATGAAACTGAACGAGGATGTAATTGTAAGCATTTTTGTTAAGTAGAAGTATTTTGATAAGTGTCTTGAAGTCTTTCAAAAGTGTATGAATACATATTAAAACACTACATGTATATACATTTTAACTGAGTCGTTAAGTCATCGTTAGTCGTTACATGTAAATGTTGTTTTGAAACCTTTAGGTTAACGATCTTGTTGAATGTTGTTAACCCATTGTTTATTATAACAAATGAGATGTTAAATTGTTATATTATCATGATATTATGATATATAATATATCTTAGTATGATATATATACAGTTAAATGTCGTTACAACGATAATCGTTACATATATGTCTCGTTTCGAAATCATTAAGTTAGTAGTCTTATTTTTACATATGTATTTCATTATTAATACACTTAATAATATATTTACTTATCATTTAACATAATTAACCAAGTGTATCAATATCTTAATATGATTCATATGTACCTAGTAAGACGTTGTTATAACGATAATCGTTATATATATCGTTTTCGAGTTTCTTAAATTAATAGTCTCATTTTTATGTATATAGCTCATTGTTAAAATACCTAATGAGATACATACTTATAATAAAATCATGTTAACTATATATATAACCATATATATGTCATCGTATAGTTTTTACAAGTTTTAACGTTCGTGAATCACCGGTCAACTTGGGTGGTCAATTGTCTATATGAAACCTATTTCAATTAATCAAGTCTTAACAAGTTTGATTGCTTAACATGTTGGAAACACTTAATCATGTAAATAACAATTTCATTTAATATATATATAAACATGGAAAAGTTCGGGTCACTACAGTACCTACCCGTTAAATAAATTTCGTCCCGAAATTTTAAGCAGTTGGAGGTGTTGACGTATCTTCTGGAAATAAATGCGGGTATTTCTTCTTCATCTGATCTTCACGCTCCCAGGTGAACTCGGGTCCTCTACGAGCATTCCATCGAACCTTAACAATCGGTATCTTGTTTTGTTTAAGTCTCTTAACCTCACGATCCATTATTTCGACGGGTTCTTCAATGAATTGAAGTTTTTCATTGAATTGGATTTCGTTCAACGGAATAGTGAGATCTTCTTTAGCAAAACATTTCTTCAAATTTGAGACGTGGAAAGTGTTATGTACAGTCGCGAGTTGTTGAGGTAGCTCCAGTTGGTAAGCTACTGGTCCGACACGATCTATAATCTTGAATGGTCCAATGTACCTTGGATTTAGTTTCCCCCGTTTACCAAATCGAACAACGCCTTTCCAAGGTGAAACCTTAAGCATGACCATTTCTCCAATTTCAAACTCTATATCTTTTCTTTTACTGTCCGCGTAGCTCTTTTGTCGACTCTGGGCGGTTTTCAATCTTTGTTGAATTTGGATGATTTTCTCGGCAGTTTCTTGTATTATCTCCGGACCCGTAATCTGTCTATCCCCCACTTCACTCCAACAAATCGGAGACCTGCACTTTCTACCATAAAGTGCTTCAAACGGCGCCATCTCAATGCTTGAATGGTAGCTGTTGTTGTAGGAAAATTCTGCTAACGGTAGATGTCGATCCCAACTGTTTCAGAAATCAATAACACAAGCTCGTAGCATGTCTTTAAGCATTTGTATCGTCCTTTCGCTATGCCCATCAGTTTGTAGATGATAGGCAGTACTCATGTCTAGACGAGTTCCCAATGTTTGCTGTAATGTCTGCCAGAATCTTGAAATAAATCTGCCATCCCTATCAGAGATAATAGAGATTGGTATTCCATGTCCGGAGACGACTTCTTTCAAATACAGTCGTGCTAACTTCTCCATCTTGTCATCTTCTCTTATTGGCAGGAAGTGTGCTGACTTGGTGAGACGATCAACTATTACCCAAATAGTATCATAACCACTTGCAGTCCTTGGCAAATTAGTAATGAAATCCATGGTAATGTTTTCCCATTTCCATTCCGGGATTTCAGGTTGTTGTAGTAGACCTGATGGTTTCTGATGCTCAGCTTTGACCTTAGAACACGTTAAACATTCTCCTACGTATTTAGCAACATCGGCTTTCATACCCGGCCACCAAAAATGTTTCTTGAGATCCTTGTACATCTTCCCCGTTCCAGGATGTATTGAGTATCTGGTTTTATGAGCTTCTCTAAGTACCATTTCTCTCATATCTCCAAATTTTGGTACCCAAATCCTTTCAGCCCTATACAGGGTTCCGTCTTCCCAAATATTAAGATGCTTCTCCGATCCTTTGGGTATTTCATCCTTTAAATTTCCCTCTTTTAAAACTCCTTGTTGCGCCTCCTTTATTTGAGTAGTAAGGTTAGTGTGAATCATTATATTCATAGATTTTACTCGAATGGGTTCTCTGTCCTTTCTGCTCAAGGCGTCGGCTACCACATTTGCCTTCCCTGGGTGGTAACGAATCTCAAAGTCGTAATCATTCAACAATTCAATCCACCTACGCTGCCTCATATTCAGTTGTTTCTGATTAAATATGTGTTGAAGACTTTTGTGGTCGGTATATATAATACTTTTGACCCCATATAAGTAGTGCCTCTAAGTCTTTAATGCAAAACAACCGCGCCTAATTCCAAATCATGCGTCGTATAATTTTGCTCGTGAATCTTCAATTGTCTAGACGCATAAGCAATCACCTTCGTCCGTTGCATTAATACACAACCGAGACCTTGCTTTGATGCGTCACAATAAATCACAAAATCATCATTCCCTTTAGGCAATGACAATATAGGTGCCGTAGTTAGCTTTTTCTTTAATAATTGAAACGCCTTCTCTTGTTCATTCTTCCATTCAAATTTCTTCCCTTTATGCGTTAATGCAGTCAAGGGTTTTGCTATTTTGGAGAAATCTTGGATGAATCTTCTGTAGTAACCAGCCAATCCTAAAAATTGACGTATATGCTTCGGAGTTTTTGGGGTTTCCCACTTTTCAACGGTTTCGATCTTTGCCGGGTCCACCTGGATACCTTCTTTGTTCACTATGTGACCGAGGAATTGAACTTCTTCCAACCAAAATGCACACTTTGAAAACTTAGCGTACAGTTTTTCTTTCCTCAATACTTCTAGCACTTTTCTCAAATGTTTTTCGTGCTCTTGATTATTCTTTGAGTAAATAAGTATGTCATCGATGAAAACAATGACAAACTTGTCAAGATATGGCCCACACACTCGGTTCATAAGGTCCATGAACACAGCTGGTGCGTTAGTCAATCCAAACGGCATAACCATAAACTCGTAATGACCATAACGCGTCCTAAAAGCAGTTTTTGGAATATCATCCTCCTTTACTCGCATTTGATGATATCCAGAACGTAAATCGATCTTCGAATAAACCGACGAGCCTTGTAGTTGATCAAATAAGTCGTCAATTCTCGGCAGTGGATAACGGTTTTTGATGGTAAGTTTGTTCAACTCTCTGTAGTCAATACACAACCTAAATGTACCATCCTTCTTCTTGACAAACAAAACAGGAGCTCCCCATGGTGATGTGCTTGGTCGAATGAAACCACGTTCTAATAGTTCTTGCAGTTGGCTTTGCAGTTCTTTCATCTCGCTGGGTGCGAGTCTATAAGGAGCACGAGCTATTGGTGCAGCTCCTGGTACAAGATCTATTTGAAATTCAACAGATCGATGTGGAGGTAGTCCCGTTAATTCTTTCGGAAATACATCGGGAAATTCTTTTGCGACGGGAACATCATTGATGCTCTTTTCTTCGGTTTGTACTTTCTCGACGTGTGCTAGAACATCATAGAAACCTTTTCTTATTAGTTTTTGTGCCTTCAAATTACTAATAAAATGTAGCTTCATGTTGCCCTTTTCTCCGTACACCATTAAGGGTTCTCCTTCTTCTCGTACAATGCGAATTGCATTTTTATAACATACGATCTCTGCTTTCACCTTCTTCAGCCATTCCATGCCAACTATTACATCAAAACTCCCTAACTCTACTGGTATCAAATCAATCTTAAATATTTCGCTACCCAGTTTAATTTCTCGATTCCGGCATATATTATCTGCTGAAATTAATTTACCATTTGCTAATTCGAGTAAAAATTTACTATCCAATGGCGTCAATGGACAACTTAATTTAGCACAAAAATCTCTACTCATATAGCTTCTATCCGCACCCGAATCAAATAAAACGTAAGCAGATTTATTGTCAATAAGAAACGTACCCGTAACAAGCTCCGGGTCTTCCTGTGCCTCTGCCGCATTAATATTGAAAACTCTTTCGCGGCCTTGTCCATTCGTGTTCTCCTGGTTCGGGCAATTTCTAATAATGTGGCCCGGTTTTCCACATTTATAACAAACTACATTGGCATAACTTGCTCCGACACTACTTGCTCCGCCATTACTCGTTCCGACACCATTTGTTCCTTTCGTTCTGTTAACCCCTGGTCCATAGACCTCACACTTCGCCGCGCTATGACCATTTCTTTTACACTTGTTGCAAAATTTGGTGCAGAACCCCGAGTGATACTTTTCACACCTTTAGCATAGCTGCTTCTGATTGTTGTTGTTGTTGCGGTTGTTGTTATTGTTGTTGGGATGATTGTTGTAGTTGATGCTGTTGTTGTTGTTGTTGTTGTTGTTGTTGTTGTTGTTGTTGTTGTTGTTGTTGTTGTTGTTGTTGTTGTTGTTGTTGTTGTTGTTGTTGTTGTTGTTGTTGTTGTTGTTGTTGTTGTTGTTGTTGTTGTTGTTGTTGTTGTTGTTGTTGTTGTTGTTGTTGTTGTTGTTGTTGTTGTTGTTGTTGTTGTTGTTGTTGTTGTTGTTGTTGTTGTTGTTGTTGTTGTTGTTGTTGTTGTTGTTGTTGTTGTTGTTGTTGTTGTTGTTGTTGTTGTTGTTGTTGTTGTTGTTGTTGTTGTTGTTGTTGTTGTTGTTGTTGTTGTTGTTGTTGTTGTTGTTGTTGTTGTTGTTGTTGTTGTTGTTGTTGTTGTTGTTGTTGTTGTTGTTGTTGTTGTTGTTGTTGTTGTTGTTGTTGTTGTTGTTGTTGTTGTTGTTGTTGTTGTTGTTGTTGTTGTTGTTGTTGTTGTTGTTGTTGTTGTTGTTGTTGTTGTTGTTGTTGTTGTTGGGCCGTTTGTTGTAGTTGCGATTGATGTTGCGATTGTTGGGATAATTGTTGCGATTATTATTGTAATTGCTGTTGTTGTTGTATTGGTGATTCTTATCACCGTTTTCCTCCCACTTTCTTTTGACTTGCTTCACATTGGCCTCTTCAGCCGTCTGTTCTTTAATTCTTTCCTCAATCTGGTTCACTAGTTTGTGAGCCATTCTACATGCCTGTTGTATGGAGGCGGGCTCATGTGAACTTATATCTTCTTGGATTCTTTCCGGTAATCCTTTCACAAACGCGTCGATCTTCTCTTCCTCATCTTCGAACGCTCCCGGACACAATAGGCACAATTCTGTGAATCGTCTTTCGTACGTGGTAATATCAAATCCTTGGGTTCGTAACCCTCTAAGTTCTGTCTTGAGCTTATTGACCTCGGTTCTGGGACGGTACTTCTCGTTCATCAAGTGCTTGAATGCTGACCACGGTAGTGCGTACGCATCGTCTTGTCCCACTTGCTCTAGATAGGTATTCCACCATGTTAACGCAGAACCTGTGAAGGTATGCGTAGCGTACTTCACTTTGTCCTCTTCAGTACACTTACTTATGGCAAACACCGATTCGACCTTCTCGGTCCACCGTTTCAATCCGATCGGTCCTTCGGTTCCATCAAATTCCAAAGGTTTGCAGGCAGTGAATTCTTTGTAGGTGCATCCTACACGATTTCCTGTACTGCTAGATCCAAGGTTATTGTTGGTATGTAGCGCAGCCTGTACTGCGGCTATGTTTGAAGCTAGAAAAGTACGAAATTCCTCTTCATTCATATTCACGATGTGTCGAGTAGTCGGTGCCATTTCCTTCAAAATAGTCAAATGGAACAAGTTAATCATACAGAATATTAAGAGTAGTTAATAGTATTTCGTAGCATAATATGAACTCATTTATAAAAGCTTTTTCTTCATATTAGCGTCTTATAAATTTAAATTCGGGTAGTACCTACCCGTTAAGTTCATACTTAGTACCTAATATACAATTCAACTACTACAATTCTATATGAAAAACTGATTATAATAATATTTCGCGTTCAAACTTTTATACAATATTTTACAAACTTACAATACTGCTTATTTTACATAAAGCATGAAATATAGCACACAATAACTTTGATACAAGATAGTTATGAAGATAATTCTAGCTAGTACACAAGTCGTTCAGCAAAGGCAATAAAGACACGTAATTCATACGTCCAGAAACAAGTCATGCATTCTGGTTTTACTAGGACTACTTCCCATCCTTGGTCTTGTGGAACATAACCATTATGGCTGTTGATAAGACAGCGTGTTGTAACGTCGTCAAAGGGACGAGTGTTACGTAATGTCCAACAGTCCCGTAATAATCTAAAAACCTCATTTATTACCCCAATTACCGACTCCGTCACTTGTGGGAACGTTTTGTTTAATAGTTGTAGCCCGATGTTCTTGTTCTCACTTTGGTGAGAAGCGAACATTACTAATCCGTAAGCATAACATGCTTCTTTATGTTGTATGTTAGCCGCTTTTTCTAAATCACGAAGTCCAATATTCGAATATATTAAGTCAAAATAATTTATTAACCCATTGCGTAAAATAGCATTTGGGTTCCCCGCAATATATGCGTCAAAGTAAACACATCGTAACTTATGGATTTCCCAATGTGATATCCCCCATCTTTCGAACGAAAGCCTTTTATAAACCAAGGCATTCTTGGAACGTTCTTCGAATGTCTTACAAACTGATCTCGCCTTAAATAGTTGTGCCGAAGAATTCTGACCGACTCTAGACAAGATTTCATCAATCATGTCTCCGGGTAGGTCTCTTAAAATATTGGGTTGTCTATCCATTTTGTGTTTTTATACTGTAAAATAGACAAGAGTTAGATTCATAAAAAAAAATACTTATTAATACAAGCAATTTTTACATATATCATAAAGCATAAGCACACTATATTACATATATTACACCACACGAATACAACTATCTTATTCCGACTCACTTGTTTCTTCTTCTTCGATTTTGGTTCGTTTTGCCAAGTTTCTAGGGATATATGATGTTTCCCTAATACGAGCCGTCGTTTTTCACATTAGTTTAGAAAAACCTGGTGGTTTGGAGGTTCCCGGGTCATTGTTACAACTTAAGGACTTCGGGGGTTGACGATACATATAAAGTTCATCGGGGTTGGAATTAGATTTCTCTATTTTTATGCCCTTTCCCTTATTATTTTCTTTTGCCTTTTTAAATTCAGTTGGGGTAATTTCTATAACATCATCGGAATTCTCGTCGGAATCCGATTCATCGAAGAATTGGTAATCCTCCCAATATTTTGCTTCCTTGGCGGAAACACCATTGACCATAATTAACCTTGGTCGGTTGGTTGAGGATTTTCTTTTACTTAGCCATTTTATTATTTCCCCCACCGGTTCTATTTCTTCATCCGGTTCCGATTCTTCTTCCGGTTCCGATTCTTCTTCCGGTTCCGACTCTTCTTCCGGTTCCTCTTCGGGAACTTGTGAATCAGTCCACGAATCATTCCAATTTACATTTGACTCTTCATTATTATTAGGTGAGTCAATGGGACTTGTTCTAGAGGTAGACATCTATCACATAATATCAAACGCGTTAAGAGATTAATATATCACATAATATTCACATGTTAAAAATATATAGTTTCCAACAAAATTTGTTAAGCAATCATTTTTCAAGTAAACACGGTCGAAGTCCAGACTCACTAATGCATCCTAACAAACTCGATAAGACACACTAATGCAAAATTCTGGTTCTCTAAGACCAACGCTCGGATACCAACTGAAATGTCCCGTTCTTATTGATTAAAAACGTTCCATATTAATTGATTTCGTTGCGAGGTTTTGACCTCTATATGAGACGTTTTTCAAAGACTGCATTCATTTTTAAAACAAACCATAATCTTTATTTCATAAATAAAGGTTTAAAAAGCTTTACGTAGATTATCAAATAATGATAATCTAAAATATCCTGTTTACACACGACCATTACATAATGGTTTACAATACAAATATGTTACATCGAAATCAGTTTTTTGAATGCAGTTTTTACACAATATCATACAAACATGGACTCTAAATCTTGTCCTTATTTTAGTATGCAATAGCGGAAGCTCTTAGTATTCACCTGAGAATAAACATGCTTTAAACGTCAACAAAAATGTTGGTGAGTTATAGGTTTAACCTATATATATCAAATCGTAACAATAGACCACAAGATTTCATATTTCAATATACATCCCATACATAGAGATAAAAATCATTCATATGGTGAACACCTGGTAACCGACATTAACAAGATGCATATATAAGAATATCCCCATCATTCCGGGACACCCTTCGGATATGATATAAATTTCGAAGTACTAAAGCATCCGGTACTTTGGATGGGGTTTGTTAGGCCCAATAGATCTATCTTTAGGATTCGCGTCAATTAGGGTGTCTGTTCCCTAATTCTTAGATTACCAGACTTAATATAAAGGGGCATATTCGATTTCGATAATTCAACCACAGAATGTAGTTTCACGTACTTGTGTCTATTTTGTAAATCATTTATAAAACCTGCATGTATTCTCATCCCAAAAATATTAGATTTTAAAAGTGGGACTATAACTCACTTTCACAGATTTTTACTTCGTCGGGAAGTAAGACTTGGCCACTGGTTAATTCCCGAACCTATAACAATATATACATATATATCAAAGTATGTTCAAAATATATTTACAACACTTTTAATATATTTTGATGTTTTAAGTTTATTAAGTCAGCTGTCCTCGTTAGTAACCTACAACTAGTTGTCCACAGTTAGATGTACAGAAATAAATCGATAAATATTATCTTGAATCAATCCACGACCCAGTGTATACGTATCTCAGTATTGATCACAACTCAAACTATATATATTTTGGAATCAACCTCAACCATGTATAGCTAACTCCAACATTCACATATAGAGTGTCTATGGTTGTTCCGAAATATATATAGATGTGTCGACATGATAGGTCGAAACATTGTATACGTGTCTATAGTATCTCAAGATTACATAATATACAATACAAGTTGATTAAGTTATGGTTGGAATAGATTTGTTACCAATTTTCACGTAGCTAAAATGAGAAAAATTATCCAATCTTGTTTTACCCATAACTTCTTCATTTTAAATCCGTTTTGAGTGAATCAAATTGCTATGGTTTCATATTGAACTCTATTTTATGAATCTAAACAGAAAAAGTATAGGTTTATAGTTTACAAGTCATTTTAGTAAAGGTAGTCATTTCAGTCGAAAGAACGACGTCTAGATGACCATTTTAGAAAACATACTTCCACTTTGAGTTTAACCATAATTTTTGAATATAGTTTCATGTTCATAATAAAAATCATTTTCCCAGAATAACAAATTTTAAATCAAAGTTTATCATAGTTTTTAATTAACTAACCCAAAACAGCCCGCGGTGTTACTACGACGGCGTAAATCCGGTTTTAAGGTGTTTTTTGTGTTTCCAGGTTTTAAATCATTAAGTTAGCATATCATATAGATATAGAACATGTGTTTAGTTGATTTTAAAAGTCAAGTTAGAAGGATTAACTTTTATTTGCGAACAAGTTTAGAATTAACTAAACTATGTTCTAGTGATTACAAGTTTAAAGCTTCGAATAAGATAACTTTATATGTATGAATCGAATGATGTTATGAACATCATTACTACCTCAAGTTCCTTGGATAAACCTACTGGAAATGAGAAAAATAGATCTAGCTTCAAAGGATCCTTGGATGGCTTGAAAGTTCTTGAAGCAGAATCATGACACGAAAACAATTTCAAGTAAGATTTTCACTCGAAATAAGATTGTTATAGTTATAGAAATTTAATTAAAGTTTGAATATGATTATTACCTTGTATTAGAAAGATAACCTACTGTAAGTAACAAAGGTTTCTTGATCTTGGATGATTACTTGGAATGGATTTAGAAAACTTGGAAGTAAACTTGCAATCTTGGAAGTATTCTTGATTTTATGAAACTAGAACTTTTGGAATTTATGAAGAACACTTAGAACTTGAAGATAGAACTTGAGAGAGATCAATTAGATGAAGAAAATTGAAGAATGAAAGTGTTTGTAGGTGTTTTTGGTCGTTGGTGTATGGATTAGATATAAAGGATATGTAATTTTGTTTTCATGTAAATAAGTCATGAATGATTACTCATATTTTTGTAATTTTATGAGATATTTCATGCTAGTTGCCAAATGATGGTTCCCACATGTGTTAGGTGACTCACATGGGCTACTAAGAGCTGATCATTGGAGTGTATATACCAATAGTACATACATCTAAAAGCTGTGTATTGTACGAGTACGAATACGGGTGCATACGAGTAGAATTGTTGATGAAACTGAACGAGGATGTAATTGTAAGCATTTTTGTTAAGTAGAAGTATTTTGATAAGTGTCTTGAAGTCTTTCAAAAGTGTATGAATACATATTAAAACACTACATGTATATACATTTTAACTGAGTCGTTAAGTCATCGTTAGTCGTTACATGTAAATGTTGTTTTGAAACCTTTAGGTTAACGATCTTGTTGAATGTTGTTAACCCATTGTTTATTATAACAAATGAGATGTTAAATTGTTATATTAGCATGATATTATGATATATAATATATCTTAGTATGATATATATACAGTTAAATGTCGTTACAACGATAATCGTTACATATATGTCTCGTTTCGAAATCATTAGGTTAGTAGTCTTATTTTTACATACGTATTTCATTGTTAATACACTTAATAATATATTTACTTATCATTTAACATAATTAACCAAGTGTATCAATATCTTAATATAATTCATATGTACCTAGTAAGACGTTGTTATAACGATAATCGTTATATATATCGTTTTCGAGTTTCTTAAATTAATAGTCTCATTTTATGTATATAACTCATTGTTAAATACCTAATGAGATACATACTTATAATAAAATCATGTTAACTATATATATAACCATATATATGTCATCGTATAGTTTTTACAAGTTTTAACGTTCGTGAATCACCGGTCAACTTGGGTGGTCAATTGTCTATATGAAACCTATTTCAATTAATCAAGTCTTAACAAGTTTGATTGCTTAACATGTTGGAAACACTTAATCATGAAAATAACAATTTCATTTAATATATATATAAACATGGAAAAGTTCGGGTCACTACAGTAACGTCCCCGATACATTTGACTAAGTCTTTGTATTACTTAATAATGAAATTAAACCAACAAGGACAGAACAACTTGTCATTGGGGCAAACTTTAAACGTTTAGTCTAAATATCACGAACTGGCATAACTTTTTGATCTGCGAGATCAACTTTATAAACAAAAATCTTGTGGTCTAAAACAACGGTTGAACATATTTGTTAAACCTATGATTTCACTCAACCATTTTTGGTTGACACTTTAGCATGTTTTGTCTCAGGTGATGATTGATCAAGTTTACTTACCTACTGCGAGAGTTGAGGTTCGAATGGACGAGAAAGACCGAGAAGTTAAGAAACTGGTGGAAGAAAATGCTAAGCTGAGAAAGGAGTTGATGACACTAATAAATGAGGAAGAACGCAACACCCGCTCGGAAAACAGTCACTTGCTTATCTCAAGGAGGATGTTAATTTCCAGATGAAGATGGAGAGAAATCGAGTTAATAAGCAACTTGTTCTAAAGGATTACGACAACAACACAGTCAACAGCCGTGTTACTAACCTCTATGATATCCTCGAGTATCTCTATGAGAAACAAAAAGAGAAGAACGAGAAAATAGAGAAGTTTATGAATGAGGCTGAGAAGTAGAAGTGAACCCAACTTTTGTTTTGTTTTGTTTTTCATTCTTTTATTCCCTAATTATGTTAAGGCTTTGCCTAAAGACTATTTCTATATTCAACTCGTGTAGTAAAAAAAAGCTTATTTAATGCCTCGTTTCTAATAATATAAAGTGTTTCATTTATATCATGTGATATCAATACTTTATTTTATTCATACTTGTAATTGCTCAAACCTATAACTTGTCAACTTATCAAACTTATGTTCACTTCTATGTAGTGACATCATGGTTCGTCCAGCTGCACCTACCGTTAACAACATTGTGTTAACCAATGAGCAATTTCAACAGTTACTTGCTGCCGCCCATGGCAACGTCCAACCTAATCATGCTAACAATCAACCAAAACCTTGTTCTTACAAGGACTTTATGAACTGTAATCCTCCCGCTTTCAAAGGAAGTGAAGAGGCCATTGAACTAGTCCGATGGTTCGAAAAACTAGAGTCCATCTTCCATGTCTGCAACTGCGGGGATAATGACCGAGTTAAATATGCCACTAGTTCATTAGCTGGCAATGCTATGACTTGGTGGACCGCTCATGCTAAGTCTGTGGGAATCGATAATGCTAATGCAACCCCGTGGGATGAACTTAAAAGCATGATGGTTAATAAGTTTTGTCCTATAAGTCAAGTCCAAAAGCTTGAAGCCGAGTTCTGGGAACTCAAGGTTAAGGGTACCGACATTGAAAGCTACACTAATCGTTTTCTTGAGCTTTCTACCTTGTGTCCCGAGATGTTTCCTACTGAGCCGAGAATGATCGAAAGGTATATTGAAGGTCTCCCTGAGGATGTTCAGGGAAATGTTATCGCTGATGAGAAAGTTACTCTTGATGCCGTGATTCTCATGGCTCAAAATCTAATGATGGCCAAAAGAAGAAGAGCTTTGGCTAGTAAACAAGTTGATACTAAGACTAGTGATGGTAAAAGGAAATTTGAACCGTCTCAGGGTTCAACCCAGAATGTTAGTAAGAAGCCTGCGGATAATACAAGGACGAATTATAAAGGTACCTATCCTTTTTGTGTTCGTTGTGAGAGGCACCACCCAGGGCGGTGCACAGCTACTTGTTCATTATGTAATAAGTTGGGACATGTAGCTAAGACTTATAAGACTCCTCCGAAAGATAGAGCTGTTGTTCCTGCTAAAGCTCCTCCTACTTGTTACACTTGTGGGGAAAAGGGACACATAAGTCCAAATTTCCTTAAGAAGAAAGATACCCCCGCTACTAGAGCCAATACTACTACTGCAAGGGGCCGTGCATTTGTTATTACTGCTGCTAAAGCCCAAGAAGAAGATGAGGTCATCACGGGTACGTATCTTGTCAATAATTGTTATGCAACTATTTTATTCGATACGGGTGCCGATAAGAGTTACGTGTCTAGTGAATTCTGCACCTTATTCACTGAAAAGCCTCAACCCTTAGAAACTAAACGATTCGTAGAAGTAGCCAATGGAAAGATCATGAAAGTCGATAAAATCTATAAAAATTGCAACCTAATCTTAGCCAACAAAGAATTTAAGATAGACCTTTTGCCAGTCGAGCTAGGAAGTTTTGATGTCGTAGTTGGAATGGATTGGTTACGTCCATTACATGCTGGAATCTTGTATTTTGATAAGACCGTTAATATTCCTTTGGGAAATGGAGAGACTCTAGTCATTCAAGGCGACAAGAGTGGTTCCAAGCTCAACATCATTTCTTGCATCAAGACCCGTTAAGTACCTTATAAAAGATTATCCCGCGATATTAGCCCATGTTAAGATAGTCGAACCAAAGGAAAAGCTTATTGATGATGTGCCGGTGGTTAGAGATTATCTCGAGGTATTTCCTCAAGATCTTCCTGGTCTTTCACCTCCTCGACAAGTCGAATTTCAGATTGATTTATCTCCCGGTGCTGCTCCTGTTGCTTAAGCACCATACCGTTTAGCACCTTCCGAAATGAAGGAACTTTCCGACCAACTCCAAGAACTATTGGATTGAGGTTTCATTCGTCCAAGCTCGTCTCCATGGGGAGCTCCTATTCTATTCGTTAAAAAGAAAGATGGTACGTTGAAGATGTGTATTGATTACCGCGAACTTAACAAGCTTACTATCAAGAACCACTATCCATTACTGCGTATTGATGATCTATTTGACCAACTTCAAGGGTCGAGTGTTTATTCAAAGATTGATCTGAGGTCCGGTTATCACCAACTTAGGGTCAAGGAATCCGATATTCCTAAGACTGCTTTTTGTACTCGTTATGGGCACTATGAATTTTGTGTTATGCCTTTTGGCTTAACTAATGCTCCTGCCGTGTTCATGTATCTTATGAATCGTTTATGCAAACCATATCTTGACAAATTTGTCATTGTTTTCATTGACGACATCTTAATCTACTCAAAGAGTGAGAAAGAACATGAGCAGCATTTGCGCATGATTCTTGAACTCTTACGAAAGGAACAACTCTACGCTAAGTTTTCAAAGTGTGAGTTTTGGCTCAAAACCGTACAATTTCTCGAACATGTTGTTGATAGTAACGAAATACATGTCGATCCAGCTAAGATCACCGCTATTCAGAACTGGGAGATACCAAGGACTGCGAAGCATATTCGTCAATTATTAGAACTTGCCGGTTATTATCGAAGATTCATAAAAGATTTTTCACTCCTTGCTAAACCCCTTACGAAGTTAACTCACAAAGGGAAGAAATTTGAGTGGTCCGAAGAACAGGAATCTGCATTTAAGGTTCTGAAGGAGAAATTGACCATAACCCCGATTCTATCTTTACCTGAGGGTACTGACAATTTTGTTGTTTACTGCGATGCCTCAAAGCAAGGCTTTGGTTGTGTTTTAATGCAACGTGAAAAGGTTATTGCCTATGCATCTAGACAGTTGAAGAAACATGAGAAGAACTATACCACACAAGACCTTGAGTTAGGTGCCGTGGTATTTGCATTAAAGATATGGAGACATTATCTATATGGTACCAAGTTTACGGTGTACACTGACCATAAAAGTCTTCGACACATCTTTGATCAGAAACAGCTGAATATGAGGCAAAGCCGATGGCTCTAGTTATTGAACGATTATCACTGTGAGCTAAAATATCATCCTGGGAAGGCAAATGTGGTTGTCGATGCCCTTAGTCGAAAAGACGATGTTAAACGTGTTCGTGCTTTGAACCTGAAAATCAAATCGAATCTGATATCACGAATCTGTGAAGCTTAATTGGAAGCTATTAAACCAACACTTATCAAAGGTGAAGGACCTATCGGTTTCGAGAACTATCACGACCCAGAAATTTCGATCAAAATTAAACTCTGATAACTCCGGCAAGATAAGCAAATTGATGTGTTGCAGTAAAATGTTTTTCATACATTTAATTAACCATTGGACTTTACCCTACGATTCACGAACAACCTATAATTTAAAACTCGAACCCGTCATGATTTATGATTTTACTTTCTTAAATGAAGACGTTTTATGATATAATAATTTCTATTATTATAACCTCCTACTAAAATGATTTTGAATATAATTTGTTCTAGAAAACTAAATTTTATAATATTTATATATATATGAAATGATAAAAAGTTACTATTAAACGATGCTATTTCAAATTAAATTTTTTACGTATTAAGTCGTTTTATTTTTATGATATAATTTTTTGTATTTTTTTAAAAAAACGAAGTTAAATTAAAAATGTATAATTTGTAAAGCACAACATACAACAACGTGTAGCTTAAATAGTTGAATTTAAATTAATTCATTTACTATTCATTGAATAGTAAATGAAATGAAATTAATTAATTTACTATTCACATGAAAGCGATATGATAGAAATCATTAATTATAAGTTACATAAAATACCCCTGAAGTATTTAATAAATACGACTTTTAAAATCTTAATCGATTCGATTTTATTATTATATTATTATATTTTACGTTATTATATTATTATATTATTATTATATTATTATATTATTACTTTATTATATTATTATATTATTATTATTATAAACGTACGATTCCTTTTATTATTATATTATTATTTTATTACTTTATTATATTATTATATTATTATAATTAAACACGTTTGATTCCTTTTATTATTATAATATTATTTTCTAACTATATATATCGATCAAATTCGATTTCTGGTTCATCCATTTTCATTTCTATCAATCTCAATATCTCTCTATCTATTCTATGTACTCCGTATATATATTTATTTTGTTTATAAATCCCTAATATTAATCCTAATATAAATATTAGTAGTATTAGTGTTATTAGTATTTGTATTATACATAAAATACTACGACGGAGTGTTGTTCGAGTGATCTCAAACGGGTTTTCAAAACGGGTTTTTCATATGGTTTAATGCTAAGGAATTCATGGATAATAAATAAGGAGGTTATGGGTATTGATCGGGGGTATTGTTCGTGAATCAAAGGCCAACCTTGCATTTATCATTTCCGTTGCGTCTGCATACTTCTCCTACAATATTGAACCACAATAATTATATGTGAGTTTTCATAGCTCCCTTTTTAAATGTTTTTGCATTATATATTTTTGAGCTGAGAATACATGCGTATTTTATAACTGTTTTACAAAATAGGCACAAGTACTAAAACTAATTCTACGTGGGTTTAAACCATAAATATCTCCTTAGCTTGGTAACTATAACTACTGGTGTATGACTGGTAGGCGCGAATCCTAAAGATAGATCTATTGGGCCTGACAAACCCCATCCTGACTATGAGATGCTTTATACTTCGAGGTTATTTTAAACGCACCTAATCCGGTGTACTTCAGAGGGTAAAACATGAACGTTAAGGCTTGTTACCGAGTGCCTACAACTTATAGAATGCTTTTATACACTTACGAGTGTACGAATATTTATGAAACTGAAATCTTGTGGTCTATTACAACTATTGAAAATCATTATTTATGATAAAACTATGAACTCACCAACCTTTTTGGTTGACACTTTAAAGCATGTTTATTCTCAGGTATTAAAGAAGCTTCTGCTGTTTAACTGCTATGAGCATGGAGTCTTACATGACATATTTTTCAAGGAAACTTTGCATTCAAACATTAATATGTATTATATTCTGACTGTTTAGTCAACTGATGTATTATTATGAACTATCATTTATTGGGATTGTCTATATGTAGAAATCACCACAAGTCGAAAACATTTATGTACATGCTTTAAAAATGTATACAGATTTTAAAACTTTTTTATATAGAAAGCGAGTCTTTTGAAATGAATGCAATATTTGTAAAACGTATCATATAGAGGGCAAACCTCGCAATGGGACCGATGAATGATGTGCTGCGTCAATAGGGATTTTGGCGGGCCATCACAAGAACTAACTCCAAGTGAAAGCTAATGGTACACGGTACTTTGGTAACAGAATTTAGGTTCCTCGCTTCGGTAATCTCCGTGAACTAGTCTTGGATGAAGCACATAAGACTAGATACTCTATTTTCACCCCGGTTCCAGTAAGATGTACCACGATGTGAAGGAATTCTACTGGTGGCCTAACATGAAAGCCGACATTGCTACGTATGTTAGTAAGTGTCTCACTTGTCTGAAAGTCAAGGCTGAACATGTAACGACCCTGGATTTTCCAACATTTATTTATTAATAATTATTATTATTAATACGTGTGATTAAACGAATGTATGTTATTACATTTACTTGTTACCATGATTGCCCGTACTTGACTTTAATTTCCCGAAACGTCTTTGTGACACACGAAACTTCACGAATAATATTTTCAAGTATTATTTACATTCATGATTAAGTTTTATTAATCATTTTAATTAACTAAAGTTGTTAGTTAGTTACTTGGGCTTTTATTTGAACTTGGGCCTTTACTAGTATTATTGGACTTTAGAAGCCCACCCTACATTTTAAGTGGACTTAGTTAGCCCACTAACACTTGTAAGTATCAATTAGATGGAAACTAATTAGTTTAAGACTTATTGGAATCTAGTTAGTTGTTCTCCCCATGCATGCACCCATTTTAACCACCTTTAAGGACAACTACATGCTTGTAACCATCAAACACTTGCTTCCCTCTCTTTTTTCTGCTGAATTCCGTGGACTCCCATGGTGTGGAGGGATTCAAAATCTTTTTTTTGACTACTTCATTCACTAGTTTCATTTACATTTCACACACACACCTTACTTGCAATTTCTCTCAAAACTTTTTCTCTCTTTTCTCTCTAAACTTTGTAAGTTACAAGACTTCTTTTCTTTCTCTTTTCTTTGCAAAAACTGAATTATATACACACTCTAATCATCATTCATCACTTGTCTTTGATTGATTGTTACTTGTTTGTAGTTGTTAGTTGTTGTTAATGTTGTTGTTTGTTACTTACATACATGTTACAAGAATCAAACTCTTTAGTTTGATTCTTCATAATATCTTGTATTTTTCAAGAACACAAGAACATAAACTTACTAGTTTATGATTCTACATTTATTGTTTCAAAAGTGGTAAGTTCATAGTTGTTAAATTCATACTTGTAATTCATGTTAGTAAACTTTAAAGTTTACTTTCTTAGAGATCAAACCTTGGTTTGAATCTTAAAGTATGAACAACAATGAACTAGTTAACTTGTTTAAATTAGTTTGTTACTTCATTTACTTGCACTTTAATTTTGTGATTTTGGTTGTTGTTGGTCAAGTACTACAAGTTAGTCTTGATCTCATTTCTCTTGAACTAAAAGTTAACTTTACTAGTTCAAGAATATGTAAATAAAACTTTTTAATTATAGCTTTGTGCACTTATGCTTGATCTAGACTTTGGGTCTTGGATCTTCAAGATCTAACTAAGAACTATGTTCTACATCTTAAGATCTTGATTAGTTAGTTTACTTTCAAGTTTGTAACTTATTATTAGTTTTAAAGTTCATGTATGTGTTAGATCTAAGACTTTGATGTAACCTTGGTTCATCAAACTTTATACAACTCTTAAGTGAGTTGTGCTTCATGTCTTAGACTTACACTTGGGTTATGATGGTCAAACCATGGTAAAGATGATGTAAACACATCAATGAGTTGTACACTTGAAGCTATAGGCATCAAGGATGAGAACCGTGATGAACATCAAGCACCAAACTCACCGGAACCCATTATTTGTCTGCTTTCTGTCTTCTACCTACTGTTTTATGGTTTCTGTAACAGACCAGTAGACCTGGGCTGTTGTGATTATGATTTTCAACTGTTCGATTAGATAACTTTTCATATAGGACTCGTCTTAATCTGAGTTACGGTTTAGGATTTATGGCCCTCCGATCGTCAATATGTGCTTTTAACGTTGTGCAGAAATTTATGACCTACTCGCACTTAGACAGTCGCCACGGTCAAACGAAGACGAATTTGCTTCTGTAAATTTTACCACACTTAAAGGACTCATATACGGAGCCATGGCCACTGGTCTCACCTTAATTCAGTAAGGGTAGAGGCCGTGGTGACTGACCGAACTCAGCCTTTGTTTTAAACTATTTTCATAAACAAAACTTACTTTACGCCTTTTGTTTGATGATGAATGATGATGACCCTTAAGACCTTATTTACATACTTTTAAACCTATTCGGACGATTTACTGACTTAGTACTATTTGACTTAGGTTGAGGACTTTCGGACCAATTACTTGCACACCTTTTCCGAACCAACTTTACGACTACATTATCATTGTGAGTTATAGCATTCCCTTGTTACTTTAACTTATTTTGGGAAATGAGAATACATGCGGATTTTATGTTTTACATACTAGGCACGAGTACTTAAACTTATATATGTGTGGGTTATACAACGGCATAAATATTCCCTTTAGCTCGGTAATGTTTAATCATTGGTTTTTAAACCGTGAACGCGAATCTTATATATGGATCCATAGGGTTTGACATCCCCACTCAGGCTAGTAGCGCTTGCATTTAATGAGTGTTTAATACTTCGTAGACATATGCACTTGCCAAGTGTACTTTCAGGGGGTATAAACATTAAGTTAGTTACCAAGTGTCCACGGTTAACATATACTTTATCATACTGTTTTGAAACGCTCTTTGTAGCACTGAAATCTCGTGGCCTACCTTACATACTGTTATACTTAAACTATAGCTCACCAACCTTTGTGTTGACGTTTTTAAGCATGTTTTTCTCAGGTGCTTGAGGTTAGCTTCCTCTGAGTACTAGTCGTGCTGTAGACACCCGCTGCTTAGAGTTGTCATCGCATGAACTACTTTACCTTGCATTCAAACTTTAGTACTTTTGAACTATGACTTGTAACGACCATTGTGGTCACATACACTTATTATTTTCTTCTACTTAGTGAAGCATGCTTTTGGATTGTAAAACATTCGATGTTGGTTTAGACATCACTTTATTAATGAATGCAAACTCTTTTTGTAAACGCATATAGTACTTAACCTTGTAATGATCCCTGTTTCAATTCAATGAATTTCGTTTTATAATAAACCAAGTGTATTATTCAATAATATGTTTGATTTTACACTTTCATCTTCAATGTACTCGAAGCTTACTGGGAAACAACATTCATATCTTGCGAAGTTAGCAAGAGTTCAATGAGTATCAGCATGATTCACTAAGGAAATATATATAAGAATAAATAATGAAGTATTGATCCATAACTTCATTAATATTCTGTGAAGAATATGTGGTTCCTAATCGTTTTAGAGATTACTTATTCTAGCTCAAACCGAAAATCAAATGTGTCTAATATTATATTGACTTATTAAATTCATGATTACATCTGAAGAAGATATATATGTACATATATTTTCATAAAGATTGTAATAAAATTCTCTGGTACAAAACATTACTTGTGAAATTTTTTTTAACGGGTAGGTAATACCCGAGAGATATATAAATTCACAATTAATATGATTATATTCTTCGACTCTGATTCAACAATCATCAACTATACTCACTACCTTCACAATAATATACATTCTTTCATAGAAATCAAAACAACCATTCTCATCCAAATTTGATTACGACAAAACGAAATCCAAGTCAAGGCTTAACAGAAGACATCACTCTTAGGACTCTTACATCTTTCAAAACTATACTTTGACTTCAAAACTATGCTAGAACATCATTCGATTCTTGGAACCCAGAAAAATATTTGTATCATTCAAAGTCCTAAAACATCATATGTATATTAACAATTACAATCTATGATCAAACCCTTCGAAATTCCTGAAGACACTTCAAATAATGGACAATCGAGATGATGATCCAACCACACATTACCCGCAGTCTTGCACCTGAAAAGCTCTCGAAACCAAGGACATAATTTAACACGTATCCGCGTTAAATCTTTTAGCATTTATTAGCAAAAATAACTTTGCGATTCCTTTTCAAAATAGCAAATTTTGTCACAGTTTCAGCAAGTCAACCTCGACTTTCCATTCGAAGTAGCCTTATTATAACCTGTAATACATACGATTACCCTTTTGTTACCAGGGAACCTTTTATATTCCACGACATTATCACAGACAGATTTTCCGCGTCATTCCCTGATCTTAGATATTCTAAGATATCATCGTATTTTTCATTATAAATATCTCCGATATTCCTGAAGATATATTCCCAACTATCCTCATCAAAAATCATTTATCTCTTCACAATATTTGCGTTACAACATAAAAGAAACTGTGTTAGTTTCTAAATTCTGAAAAATTCGAGTTTAAAATATGAATGTTTTGAAGTAGTGTTGGAAACTGAAGCATGAATTAGTATAATATAATGACACTTGATCAACGTGATTATATTACAGTAATTCATGCTGAGTTTCTAAATGGAACATAATGATTCACAGATCATAACGTCATCATGTGCCATGTTACACAACTCTTACATTCTATCCAATCTCCAAACATATTAAGAACATATCTCCTTGATAATTCTATCTTTTCGGACATTCTGGTAACTTACCAAATCAAGATCGTGCAATTACTATTTCCTTCTTAGAACATTAACTATGTTTATTTCAAAATCCATACCTACGAATTCCGGACCATTATTCGCTTGACTCGAAGTTGGGAAGAGGAAACAGAAGTATGGAACTGTTGAATATAAAAGAAAATATAAAGCTCGACAACAACAAATAAATTACAAACTGTGTATATCAATACGTATTGCAACGTAAAGGCACGGGAGAATTAACAATACTATAACCCCAAGGTAATAGTAGAAATAAATAAAATCCTCCGGAGGTAGATGAAAAAGAAGAATGACAGAGATGAAAGTTAAGAGTATATCCAGGATCAGTACTGGATGAAGCATACTGATAAATGTTTTAAAGTATGAATTGAGGGAGGAAGAATAGAAGGTATGAGTTGTAAGGAAATGAAAGGAGGTGGATTTATAGTAAAAGATCCGACAGAGCAATTAAAATAGATGATCGCATTTAAAGCGGATTCTAATTTCCTTGATTATCGAAGAATCAAATCTCATTATGAAGATTTTACTCCAAATCTCTTGAACTTGGAAATCAATCCTATCTACGTCAAAAGATATGACGAATCTATACCTACTCATTTCACCCTTTGGTGATAGCCTCACTCGTACTCTTCACAAAAATCAAATTGCTTTATCAATATTACTTGATGATAATAAAACTCTAATTTCCAACTCGTATACGTCATGAAAACATACTTATTGTCAGCCATGACCATCCCATTCAAATTTCGGGACGAAATTTATTTAACGGGTAGGTACTGTAACGACCCGGATTTTTCCAATCGTTTTATACTTATGAGATTAATATTTACATAAATTAAACCTTACCAACATGATAAGCAATCCAAATTGTTGAGACTTGTGTTTTTGAAAAGAGTTTTACACAACGTTTGACCGTCCAATTTAACCGATGATATCATGAACTATATAACATACGATAATTATACGTTTGTGTATATATATGTATTTATATATATTTAACATGATCTAAGGATGGTTTAACATCTCATTGTGTACTAATTACAATGAGTTATAAGTATATTTTGAAACTACTAACTTAAGTTTTCAAAACGATAACTATACGTAACATTCTTTGATATATATACTTATAACCTATAATGCTTATACATGTATCGTATATATAATGTATTTAATCACTTTTTAAGGACTTAAATACATAAAACAATATAAGTATATTCACAAAAGATAGCTATATTTGAATTCTCATTCCGTTTCCTCAAGATTTCTATACGTATATCTAGGGTATATGTACTCGTATCATACCCAGCTTCTATATGTATTTACTATTGGTATATACACATCAAATCAACATCCTAATCAACATTATTACTACCCTAGATATGAGGTAACTAGGATTTGTCAAGTAGCATGAATTATTAGTAAGAAAACAAAATTAGGAATCCTTTTCTTTCTTTATAAACTAAAAACGTTTTTATGAATGAACACCATTTCTTCACTCCATTTTCTCATACCTACACCCTCATTTCTCTCTCAAAATACTCCTAACTTCATACTTGATCATCTCCAATCATTTTTCCCATCATTTAGCTTCAATTACAAGCATTAAACACCATAAGAAAACTCTTTCAAGAACATATCAAAATAACCACCCATTCGAAGAAGTATACTTCCAACCTTTTGATCTAACTCCACCACTCTTTGATTCCAAGATTTTTTCTTATCTCTTACAGTAACTTTGTCCAAGTAACTTGAGGTAGTAACCTTGTTCATAATCTTGTTCGATTCATAATTATTTAGCTATCTTATTTTATGTTGTAAAATTTTAACAACAAGAACATAGTTTGAATGATTTCAAACTTGTTTGCAAACTAAATAGATCCTTCTAACTTAACTTTTAAAACACTTCAAGATCTGTAATATATCATAATGATATGCTAACTTAACAAGATATAACTTGGTTTTACAAAGAACACCTTAAAAACTGAATCTACGTCGTCGGAGTGCAACCGGGGGCTGTTTTGGGTTGGATAATTAAAAACCATCTTGAACTTTGAATTGGAAGTTCATGTTCTGGAAAAATGATATTTCTTATGAATATGTTAACACATAAAAATTTCATGGTTTAACTCAAAGTGTAAGTATTTTTAGAAAAATGATCATTAAATGTTGTTTTTATGATGGAAAATGATCACTTTCAAAAGTTTTACCAAAGTTTGACCTATAACCTGTGATTTCAAATACAAACTAAGGTATTTTCAGTTCATATTCTTAAAATTTGACTCGATCCAAGGAAGTGGTAAGTTGAACCAACAAAAATGGAGTTGTAATGAAGAAACTACGACTAAAACAAGATTGGGTATCCGAAGCTAGTTTAGCTACGAAAATATTTGGAGATAAAGTAAATTAATCATATCTTTTCTAATTAATATGATATTTTATATATAATTACTTATGATTTGATTTTATATATTTCAGGACCACCCGTAAACAACACGAGAAGATTAATCATAAGACCTCATGATTGTACGCAACACGTCATTTGACAACACGGTACTTTATGTACGCAACACGTCATTTGACAACATGGTACCATGGGTCGAGATTAATTCTGATCAATACGAATACGATGGGGTCTTTATTTATTTTATTGAGCAACTAATTGTGGACCACTAACATCGGACTGCTAACTACGGACTAAGAAAATATTAAAAGTATTAAAGTATATATATATATATATATATATGTAATGATTACTTGAAAAGAAAATATGTTGATATATTATATATATATGGTTAATTTTCGTGATATCTATCGAAGACCAAGTCGAGTTAAATACCTTCAAGGCAAAAGTGAGTATATAGTCCCACTTTTAAACTCTAAATATTTAGGGATGAGAATACATGCATTTTATGATTTACGTTATGGACACAAGTGATAAAAAAATATATTCTACGTTGAGTTGTACCACTGGCATACTTCCCTGTAGCTTGGTAACTACTATTTACATGTGGTATTGTAAACGCAAATTCTGTTGATAGATCTATCGGGCCTGACAACCCCAACCGGACTGGACGACCAGTATTCAACGGTTGCACAGTACTTCATTTCGGTGACTACACTTGGTACAGTGTAGTGAGATTTCATAATAAAGGGAATATGCGACGTTGATTAAATGTTAAGTATGGTTATCAAGTGCTCAACCACTTAGAATATTTTTATTAAAACGTTTATGTATATGAAATCTTGTGGTCTATATTTATAACGCTGCTAGCATTAAACCTATATCTCACCAACTTTATGTTGATGTTTAAAGCATGTTTATTCTCAGGTTCCTAGAAGTCTTCCGCTGTTTGAATATATGTTAGAGAAACCATGTGCATGGAGTCATACATGTTTTATTCGAGGAAGCATTGCATTCACAAAATCATCACCGTGTATTTATTTTGACTGCATTGTCAACGGAAGTATTCTTGTAAACTGTTATTTACGATGATTGTCTACATGTAGAAATCATCAGATGTCGAAAACATTGAATTTTAAATATTCATTTATGGTATATCTTTTCAAAAGAATGCAATGTTTATAAAACGTATCATATAGAGGTCAAATGCCTCGCGATGTAATCATATGTTATTGTATTCGTCCCTATGGATTGGGTCGGGTCGTTTCATGTGGTATCAGAGCGGTGGTCTTAGCTAACCAGGTCTGCATTAGTGTGTCTAGCTGATAAGTCGTTAGGTTGCATTAGTGAGTCTGGACTTCGACCGTGTCTGCATGTCAAAATTTTGCTTATCATTTTATGTCGAAAATCATCTACTTATCATCTGTAGGAAATTACCTGCTTATCATCTTAAGTCTAAACGCGTCTTACTACATTCATTGCATGAATGGTGTATAGGCAAAATTCATATCTTAACGTATTTGCTAATTCATATCTACGCGTATCTGTTACTGTAAACTTTGTCTAACTTATTCCGTAATTTCCTCCGTAATCTATGAGATCTTTTGTTCTATATATGTTGATATTCTATATAATTAGAATACCACCCGATAGCTGGAAAATCATTTCATATCGAAAAATCCTTTATTCAATCATACGAAATGGAACTCGTCACTAGTTGAAGTCCCTCGGATTTCGATATGGAATACCACTCCAGCCCCAGAAGCAGCGTCACCAGAATGAATCAATCAATCAGCCATCCCCAATTCATCTGATAGATTCGAAGTAAACTTAATCAATGGAGACGAGAAGAAGGCGATACATTCTATCCACCAAATTCCCCTCTTGACGATGAACCTGAAGCACTTACCGGCGAACCTGTTCGAGAAACCATTTTCTCTCTCATTTCCAGAGTATCTCGTCACGATTATATACTACATCAAATTCTAGATTTTATTTATCCGCTCGTCCGAACCGACAATCACCCCGGTGTAATAGAAGAAGTCAACGAGCTTCGCACTCGGGTAGTGGCTTTGTAGAATACGGTACGAAGGTTGCAAACACCATCAGCAGCATCAGAAGCATAACCAGTACCGTCAATAACATCAACATCGCAAGCCTCAATACCCTAAGCACCAGCAGCATCACCAGCATCAACGTTATCACCATCATCAACATCAACAGGATCATTACCACCACCAACAATCACATCCGCATCACACGCCTCAATATCACCATCCGTACCTCGGATATCAACGTCACACGCACCATAGATACCAAGAAGTACCAACAACAACAAACGATGAAGTATTGATTCATAACTTCATCGGAGAAACATTCTATGGTGATTATGTAATCTCTAAAGACATAGAGATTACCTATTTCTGCCTTAACCATAAATCAGATGAGTGGACAGAAATGATAAAAGGAAGAGTAGAAACCCTGACAAGAATGATGCGTAAGGTACAAGCTAGACTTGTTTTACCAACAGCATCAGCAGTACCCTTAGCCTCACCAACACAGTCAGTGCTGTCAACATCGTTAGAATCGTCAGCAACTTTAACATCACAAGCTCCACTAGTTCAAGAATCACCGTGGACATCATCAATAACGCGTATATTGCATCAACGAGTTATGAAGTATTAACTCATTCTTCTGAAGAATTTATATAAATATTTTATATATATGAATTCGGAAACCAAAATAAATCTTTTCGTACTAAGCTATTAAGTATGAATTGAAAAAGGGTAGATACTACTCGTTTAAATTCATATTACAAATATGCAATGATGTACGTCCTTCATCAGCAACTTAATCATCGTTAACTACAATCCCTGTTTCAATTCAATGAATTTCGTTTTATAATAAACCAAGTGTATTATTCAATAATATGTTTGATTTTACACTTTCATCTTCAATGTACTCGAAGCTTACTGGGAAACAACATTCATATCTTGCGAACTTAGCAAGAGTTCAATGAGTATCAGCATGATTCACTAAGGAAATATATATAAGAATAAATAATGAAGTATTGATCCATAACTTCATTAATATTCTGTGAAGAATATATGGTTCCTAATCGTTTTAGAGATTACTTATTCTAGCTCAAACCGAAAATCAAATGAGTCTAATATTATATTGACTTATTAAATTCATGATTACATCTGAAGAAGATATATATGTACATATATTTTCATAAAGATTGTAATAAAATTCTCTGGTACAAAACATTACTTGTGAATTTTTTTTTAACGGGTAGGTAATACCCGAGAGATATATAAATTCACAATTAATATGATTATATTCTTCTACTCTGATTCAACAATCATCAACTATACTCACTACCTTCACAATAATATACATTCTTTCACAGAAATCAAAACAACCATTCTCATCCAAATTTGATTACGACAAAACGAAATCCAAGTCAAGACTTAACAGAAGACATCACTCTTAGGACTCTTACATCTTTCAAAACTATACTTTGACTTCAAAACTATGCTAGAACATCATTCGATTCTTGGAACCCAGAAAAATATTTGTATCATTCAAAGTCCTAAAACATCATATGTATATTAACAATTACAATCTATGATCAAACCCTTCGAAATTCCTGAAGACACTTCAAATAATGGACAATCGAGATGATGATCCAACCACACATTACCCGCAGTCTTGCACCTGAAAAGCTCTCGAAACCAAGGACATAATTTAACACGTATCCGCGTTAAATCTTTTAGCATTTATTAGCAAAAATAACTTTGCGATTCCTTTTCAAAATATCAAATTTTGTCACAGATTCAGCAAGTCAACCTCGACTTTCCATTCGAAGTAGCCTTATTATAACCTGTAATACATACGATTACCCTTTTGTTACCAGGGAACCTTTTATATTCCACGACATTATCAGCAGATGTACCAGCAACTCGTTACCCCTTTGGCGGAATCAACAATTGGTATTTTGAAATCTCGTAGCATTTCTATTTCGGCAGTTATATATATATATATATATATATATATATATATATATATATATATATATACACACAATGTCTATCCACAAGAATTACATATTTCAAATGTGAAGTTTCTGAAAAATGCTCCAGTCTACGAATTAGTGCTATTAAGTTTCGGAAAAGACTGATAAAGTGGTAAAGACAGTAGACAATAATTACGGTCAGAAGTTTGACAATAAAGAATAATAGATTGGAAAAGCTCGAACGAAAAATTTGGTACTGGAAAACGGATTGAGCAAAGTATAAAGGAGGTCGTGGACAAATCACAATGACGAAATCTACCTTCAAAGGATTCAAATGATTCAGTGTCTGCTGAAACCGTTAGTAAACCTTACTCCTTATTCTAAACCTTCACAGACAGATTTTCCGCGTCATTCCCTGATCTTAGATATTCTAAGATATCATCGTATTTTTCATTATAAATATCTCCGATATTCCTGAAGATATATTCCCAACTATCCTCATCAAAAATCATTTATCTCTTCACAATATTTGCATTACATCATAAAAGAAACTGTGTTAGTTTCTAAATTCTGAAAAATTCGAGTTTAAAATATGAATGTTTTGAAGTAGTGTTGGAAACTGAAGCATGAATTAGTATAATATAATGACACTTGATCAACGTGATTATATTACAGTAATTCATGCTGAGTTCCTAAATGGAACATAATGATTCACAGATCATAACGTCATCATGTGCCATGTTACACAACTCTTACATTCTATCCAATCTCCAAACATATTAAGAACATATCTCCTTGATAATTCTATCTTTTCGGACATTCTGGTAACTTACCAAATCAAGATCGTGCAATTACTATTTCCTTCTTAGAACATTAACTATGTTTATTTCAAAATCCATACCTACGAATTCCGGACCATTATTCGCTTGACTCGAAGTCGGGAAGAGGAAACAGAAGTATGGAACTGTTGAATATAAAAGAAAATATAAAGCTCGACAACAACAAATAAATTACAAACTGTGTATATCAATACGTATTGCAACGTAAAGGCACGGGAGAATTAACAATACTATAACCCCAAGGTAATAGTAGAAATAAATAAAATCCTCCGGAGGTAGATGAAAGAGAAGAATGACAGAGATGAAAGTTAAGAGTATATCCAGGATCAGTACTGGATGAAGCATACTGATAAATGTTTTAAAGTATGAATTGAGGGAGGAAGAATAGAAGGTATGAGTTGTAAGGAAATGAAAGGAGGTGGATTTATAGTAAAAGATCCGACAGAGCAATTAAAATAGATGATCGCATTTAAAGCGGATTCTAATTTCCTTGATTATCGAAGAATCAAATCTCATTATGAAGATTTTACTCCAAATCTCTTGAACTTGGAAATCAATCCTATCTACGTCAAAAGATATGACGAATCTATACCTACTCATTTCACCCTTTGGTGATAGCCTCACTCGTACTCTTCACAAAAATCAAATTGCTTTATCAATATTACTTGATGATAATAAAACTCTAATTTCCAACTCGTATACGTCATGAAAACATACTTATTGTCAGCCATGACCATCCCATTCAAATTTCGGGACGAAATTTATTTAACGGGCAGGTACTGTAACGACCCGGATTTTTCCAATCGTTTTATACTTATGAGATTAATATTCACATAAATTAAACCTTACCAACATGATAAGCAATCCAAATTGTTGAGACTTGTGTTTTTGAAAAGAGTTTACACAACATTTGACCGTCCAATTTAACCGATGATATCACGAACTATATAACATACGATAATTATACGTTTGTGTATATATATGTATTTATATATATTTAACATGATCTAAGGATGGTTTAACATCTCATTGTGTACTAATTACAATGAGTTATAAGTATATTTTGAAACTACTAACTTAAGTTTTCAAAACGATAACTATACGTAACATTCTTTGATATATATACTTATAACCTATAATGCTTATACATGTATCGTATATATAATGTATTTAATCACTTTTTAAGGACTTAAATACATAAAACAATATAAGTATATTCACAAAAGATAGCTATATTTGAATTCTCATTCCGTTTCCTCAAGATTTCTATACGTATATCTAGGGTATATGTACTCGTATCATACCCAGCTTCTATATGTATTTACTATTGGTATATACACATCAAATCAACATCCTAATCAACATTATTACTGCCCTAGATATGTGGTAACTAGGATTTGTCAAGTAGCATGAATTATTAGTAAGAAAACAAAATTAGGAATCCTTTTCTTTCTTTATAAACTAAAAACGTTTTTATGAATGAACACCATTTCTTCACTCCATTTTCTCATACCTACACCCTCATTTCTCTCTCAAAATACTCCTAACTTCATACTTGATCATCTCCAATCATTTTCCCCATCATTTAGCTTCAATTACAAGCATTAAACACCATAAGAAAACTCTTTCAAGAACATATCAAAATAACCACCCATTCGAAGAAGTATACTTCCAACCTTTTGATCTAACTCCACCACTCTTTGATTCCAAGATTTTTTCTTATCTCTTACAGTAACATTGTCCAAGTAACTTGAGGTAGTAACCTTGTTCATAATCTTGTTCGATTCATAATTATATAGCTATCTTATTTTATGTTGTAAAATTTTAATAACAAGAACATAGTTTGAATGATTTCAAACTTGTTTGCAAACTAAATAGATCCTTCTAACTTAACTTTTAAAACACTTCAAGACCGGTAATATATCATAATGATATGCTAACTTAACAAGATATAACTTGGTTTTACAAAGAACACCTTAAAAACTGAATCTACGTCGTTGGAGTGCAACCGGGGGCTGTTTTGGGTTGGATAATTAAAAACCATCTTGAACTTTGAATTGGAAGTTCATGTTCTGGAAAAATGATATGTTAACACATAAAAATTTCATGGTTTAACTCAAAGTGTAAGTATTTTTAGAAAAATGATCATTAAATGTTGTTTTTATGATGGAAAATGATCACTTTCATAAGTTTTACCAAAGTTTGACCTATAACCTGTGATTTCGAATACAAACTAAGGTATTTTCAGTTCATATTCTTAAAATTTGACTCGATCCAAGGAAGTGGTAAGGTGAACCAACAAAAATGGAGTTGTAATGAAGAAACTACGACTAAAACAAGATTGGGTATCCGAAGCTAGTTTAGCTACGAAAATATTTGGAGATAAAGTAAATTAATCATATCTTTTCTAATTAATATGATATTTTATATATAATTACTTATGATTTGATTTTATATATTTCAGGACCACCCGTAAACAACACGAGAAGATTAATCATAAGACCTCATGATTGTACGCAACACGTCATTTGACAACACGGTACTTTATGTACGCAACACGTCATTTGACAACATGGTACCATGGGTCGAGATTAATTCTGATCAATACGAATACGATGGGGTCTTTATTTATTTTATTGAGCAACTAATTGTGGACCACTAACATCGGACTGCTAACTACGGACTAAGAAAATATTAAAAGTATTATAAGTATATATATATATATATATATATATGTATGTATATATATATATATATATACATATATATATATATATATGTAACGATTACTTGAAAAGAAAATATGTTGATATATTATATATATATATATGGTTAGGTTCGTGATATCTATCGGAGACCAAGTCGAGTTAAATACCTTCAAGGCAAAAGTGAGTATATAGTCCCACTTTTAAACTCTAAATATTTCGGGATGAGAATACATGCACTTTATGATTTACATTATGGACACAAGTGATAAAAAAATATATTCTACGTTGAGTTGTACCACTGGCATACTTCCCTGTAGCTTGGTAACTACTATTTACATGTGGTATTGTAAACGCGAATCCTGTTGATAGATCTATCGGGCCTGACAACCCCAACCGGGCTGGACGACCAGTATTCAACGGTTGCACAGTACTTCGTTTCGGTGACTACACTTGGTACAGTGTAGTGAGATTTCATAATAAAGGGAATATGCGACGTTGATTAAATGTTAAGTATGGTTATCAAGTGCTCAACCACTTAGAATATTTTTATTAAAACGTTTATGTATATGAAATCTTGTGGTCTATATTTATAACGCTGCTAGCATTAAACCTATATCTCACCAACTTTATGTTGACGTTTAAAGCATGTTTATTCTCAGGTTCCTAGAAGTCTTCCGCTGTTTGAATATATGTTAGAGAAACCATGTGCATGGAGTCATACATGTTTTATTCGAGGAAGCATTGCATTCACAAAATCATCACCGTGTAATTATTTTGACTGCATTGTTAACGGAAGTATTCATGTAAACTGTTATTTACGGTGATTGTCTACATGTAGAAATCATCAGATGTCGAAAACATTGAATTTTAAATATTCATTTATGGTATATCTTTTCAAAAGAATGCAATGTTTATAAAACGTATCATATAGAGGTCAAATGCCTCGCGATGTAATCATATGTTATTGTATTCGTCCCTATGGATTGGGTCGGGTTGTTTCAACAGATGACTCCAGTGACTCCGATGAAGAGAACCTTGATGACGTACCTATACAGGCACCCTCCACCCCGCCGAAGAAGCGGTACCGTCCTGATGGCACCATCATTCCAGGGGTGAATGGAGGTCGTGCTTTCACTGACGCTTTTGGTCGGCGTCGGAGGGTTACTTCCCGTAAGCGGCTTGTGACGTACCCTACCGACCCACTCATACGTAAGGCACCTTGTTACGTGCTGACTATTTCTGGAGCCGGGACATCTGCACCCCGTTTTGTGCGGTCTGCACCATCCGCTCCACCGGCCCCACCTGCACCACCAGCACCGCCCGCCCCACCAGCTCCCACTGTCGAGGAATTGACAAGGGAGGTGGAGATTCTCCGAGCTCGGGTTACTGAGCTCGAGGAGCAGTTGGCTCAGGTTTTAGACATCCTACACCCACATTCACCGTAGGACTTTTGTATTTAGATTTCGTTATGTAATCTAGTTGTAGTTTATTGTATTACTCATGTATTGTACGGACTTATTCAGATGTATGAAACTTATTATTATTAATGAATGGAAACTTTGTGATGTTACTTTTTGTACAAGTGTTCTATTTACGTTACTGTATGGTGTTTTGCGGTACTTGTATCAACTTGCGTTACTTAATTAACATGTATTGTGCTGTTTACATGTTGGTTGTTATATACTATATTATTATATATTGAATGCTGGATTTTGACTTGAGTCAAAAATTTTGTTTAGAACATCATGGCTAACGGTCGATCTACACCTACTACTGCTCAAATTGAAGAGATGATCCAAGAACGTGTAGCCGCAGCCATTGCGGAAATGCAACCCCAAGCTCCACCTCCACCGCCACCACCACCGGTTATTTAACCCGTTTGAAATGGGTGTACTTACAAGGAATTCCAGAGCTGCAAACCACATAACTTCAGTGGAACCGAGGGACCGGTTGGTCTCACCAGATGGTTCGAGAAACTTGAATCAGTATTCCAAGTTAGCAACTGTTCGGAGGACAATAAGACCAAGTTTGCTTCGTGCACACTATCTGACGACGCACTAACGTGGTGGAACACGTTAGCTCAAGCGAAAGGTATCGATGAGGCGTATGCTACGCCATGGGAGGAATTCAAAGCGGCAATGATTGATGAGTATTGTCTGAGAACCGAAATCCAAAAGATGGAAATGGAATTCATGCAGTTAAAGGCCGTTGGGAATGACCTTGATAGTTACAACATGAGATTTTTGGAACTAGCCCTGATGTGTCCGACAATGGTCACCCCGGAATTCAAACGAATGGAAAGGTACTTCTGGGGACTCCCTAAGAGCATTAAGGGAAATGTCACCTCATCCAAGCCACCGAATGTTCCCGAAGTGATGCGCATGGCGCATACTTTAATGAATCAGATAACCATCGATGAACCGGAGAAAACTAAGTCTGAAGCGGGTACTAGTGAGAAACGCAAATGGGATAACCACAACAACAACAACAACAACATGGGACGGACCTATGAACAGAACCCGACAAAACGACATGAGGGTTTCGGAGGAAACAACAACGGTGGAAACCCCAACCCCAACAACAACACCAACTCCAACCCGAACTACAAAGGAACCTTACCACAATGCAAGAGGTGTTACAAACACCACACTGGGTATTGCAATGTTATCTGTGAGAAGTGCCAACAGTCTAGGCATATCGGGAAGGACTACAAGGTCATCACTTTGAATGGGAAGCCGAACAACAATGGACCGAAGAAGTGCTACGAATGCGGGCAGACGGGCCATTTTAGAAATGCGTGCCCAAATAAGCGAAAATACGAAGGACCACCCCGTGGTAGAACTTTTAATGTTAATGCAAGGGATGCACGCGAGAATCCCAACTTGGTGACAGGTATATTCAAAATCAACAATCTTTTAGCTTCTGTCTTGTTTGATACTGGTGCGGATAGAAGTTATGTATGTAGACATTTTTGCGATAAGATTAATTGGTCGTTAGTCCCGTTAAAAGAGAGTATGCTTGTCGAGGTCGCCAATGGAAAACTTGAAAAGGTTGACCATATTAGTCGTGGAGCTATTATCAACATAGCTGGTGCAAATTTCGAAATTGATTTGATACCTATCAAACTGGGAAGTTTTGACGTGATCATTGGTAGGATTGGTTGAGTAAGATAAGGGCTGATATTATTTGTGGAGATAAAGCACTTCGCATACCGCAAGGATATGGCGAACCACTGGTTATCTATGGAGAGAGATGTACCTCGAAGTTGAACCTTATTAGTTGCGTGAAAGCGCAAAAGATTATGAAGAAGGGACTTTTTGCTGTCCTAGCACATGTGAAAGTGGTATAAACTGAGGTGAAGAGCGTGAACGACGTTCGAATTGTGAATGAATTTTTCGATGTCTTCCTAGAGGAATTGCCTGGATTGCCGCCGCAGAGAGCAGTAGAGTTTCAGATTGATTTAGTGCCAGGAGCTGCACCTGTAGCTCGCGCACCCTATAGACTCGCACCTTCCGAGATGCAAGAATTACAGAGTCAACTACAAGAATTACTTGACCGAGGATTTATCCAACCAAGTTTCTCGCCTTGGGGTGCACCTGTTCTGTTTGTGAAGAAGAATGATGGATCCTTCCGTATGTGTATCGACTACCGTGAACTCAACAAATTGACAATCAAGAATCGGTATCCTCTTCCACGAATTGACGATCTATTTGATCAACTACAAGGATCAAGCGTCTACTCAAAGATCGATTTGCGATCCGATTATCACCAGTTGAGGGTGAAGGAAAGTGACGTGATGAAAACCGCATTCAAGACCCGTTATGGTCATTATGAGTTTCTCGTGATGCCATTCGGTTTGACAAATGCACCTGCCGTGTTCATGGATCTCATGAATTGTGTCTGCAAGCCGTACTTGGATAAGTTTGTTATCGTCTTCATAGATGATATCCTCATCTACTCCAAGAGCGAAGAAGAGCATGAGCAACACCTCCGACTAGTACTTGAACTCTTGAGACAAGAGCAACTTTAAGCCAAATTTTCCAAGTGTGAATTTTGGTTGAAGGAAGTCCAGTTTCTGGGTCATGTTGTGAGCGACCAGGGTATCAAAGTTGATCCCGCCAAGATTGAAGCCATCAGCAAGTGGGAGACCCCCACTACTCCAACGCATATTCGCCAATTCCTAGGTCTCGCCGGTTATTATCGAAGGTTTGTCGAAGGTTTCTTTCTGATTGCGCGTCCTTTGACTGCGCTGACTCACAAGGGTAAGAAGTTCATTTGGGAACCCGCACACGAATCAGCATTTCAAACTTTGAAGAAGAAGTTAACCACCACACCTATCTTATCTCTACCCGAAGGCAGTGACGACTTTGTTGTTTATTGCGATGCGTCGAAAGGTGGTTTTGGTTGTGTACTGATGCAACGATCAAAAGTTATTGCCTATGCCTCCCGCCAATTGAAGATTCACGAGCGGAACTACACTACTCACGATCTTGAACTTGGAGCCGTTGTCTTTGCGCTTAAATTGTGGAGACACTATTTGTATGGAACTAAGAGCACTATCTTCACCGATCACAAGAGTCTCCAACATATATTTGATCAGAAGTAACTGAATATGAGACAATGTCGATGGATCGAGACGCTCAACGACTACGATTGTGAACTCCGTTATCACCCTGGCAAGGCCAATGTTGTAGCTGACGCTTTAAGCCGAAAGGAGAGGACGGCACCTTTTCGTGTTAGGGCTCTGAACATCACCATCCATTCGAACCTCAACAGTCAAATCAGAGTAGCCCAAGATGAGGCTCTCAAGGAGGAGAATATATCTCACGAACATTTGAACATACTTGTCTCTCGATTCGAGGTTAGGGAATCTGGACTCCGATGTTATGCCGGAAGAATTTGGGTACCTCTTTATGGAGATCTACGGAACCTTTACTTGATGAAGCACACAAATCGATCGGGGGTTATGGGTATTGATCGGGGGTATTGTTCGTGAATCAAAGGCCAACCTTGCATTTATCATTTCCGTTGCGTCTGCATACTTCTCCTACAATATTTGTGATGACCCGGGAATTTCCGACCAAATTTAAACCTGAATCTTATTTAAACCTTTGACTATTCCCGACGATTCACGAACAATTGCGTGTATATATATATTAAAAAGTATAAATACTAAAGATTCAATATCAACTACTATATAATATATTAGATATTACATAATTAATAATACATAAAATCGATATAGTAAATTCAATTATAAGTTAAAATATAAATGTTATATTAACATTATAAATATTTACTTTCATTATTAATATTAGTATTAACGTTAATATTAGTATTTTACCATTTAATCTAATATATAGAATTGATACATCTAATTTGTTATATCATTATAATTAGTAATAAGATTTTAATTTTAAGTGATGTTGATCAATTATTATTATTATTATTATCTTTATCAATATTATCATTATTATTATTAATATTACTACAAAAACCATTATTTATAAGTATTATTATTATCAAGTATTATTATCATTTATTATTATTAATATTAATAGAATTATTATTATTAATATATTTACACTTATTAATTATTAATATTATTTAGATAAATCATATAGAATTTAGAATGGTATGATTTTGATTCTTGTTTCCATCACAACTATTTGTGTCCTTTGTTTTCTATCACAAAGTTGTTACACATATACACCAGCTCTCGTACGAAACCAGATATCCATTTGATTCTGCTCTTTATTTTTATTATTTTTCTCTTTTTTCACCTATTGCTGATTGAATTCTGTATGTCGACATCCAACTGCTATAATACAAATCGATCAAATTGATTAATTCAGTCATTCCAATTTCGTTTCATCACCAATCACCAATTACCTTCACAATTATCCGAAAAATACAACAGCAAAAAAAAAAAAAAAAAAAACGAAGTCTGTTCTTCAGCTTTTTATTCAAAATTCAATTTGTAATAAATTTCAAAAATCCATAAACGTAGTTATGTTAGGAATATATCAATCAAACTTTCTGTACAGTTTCAGTTTCCAATTCTTCGAAACGAGTTACAATCATCGAGTCAAAGTTAATTTCTAAAAAAGTCAAATTGTGTTCTTCGATCGAATTCGAGTTATATGTTGGGATACAGGTCCAATTGACGATTTAAAAAGTTTCCTGGAGCAGTTTATAACCTTTTTCATGTTGAAGTCTTGATCCAAAAAGTCCTAAAAACTCGAATCCGATTTCAAGTCCATAGCGATGTACAGTGAGCTGTGCATTTTTATTTATTTATTTATTTATTCTTTTCTTTCGATTTTAATTACGATCAACCACAGTCATTTGATACTTGTTTCAGTTTTGTATTTTAAAAACAAAACGTTAATTGATATCTTGTATTGGTGTATTGCTTGAACGATCCAGTCGTGATTGAAGAAGAAAGAAAAACAGAAAAACAAGTCGGGTTATATAATATAAAGTTGAGTTTATAAACAGAAATATTGGAATAGAGGGACGGTTTGTATGGGAGTTCAGTGAGCGAGAGGTCTCGGGTTCGATCCCCGGCATTGGCGTTTTTTTTTATAAACCTCTTCTATTGAGGTATAACTATGGTTATTATTATTATTATTTCTTATTATTATTACTATTATTATTATTATTATTATTATTATTATTATTATTATTATTATTATTATTATTATTATTATTATTATTATTATTATTATTATTATTATTATTATTGTTATTAGTATTATTATTGTTGTTATTGTTATGATTATTATTAATAATTATAATTGTTATTAAATACACTAGGATTAATACTAAAATTATTATTATTATAATTATTAATCATAAGTAGTATAATTATTAATAGTATCATTTTTAATAAGAATCCTATTATTATTAGTATAAGTGTTATTATTGTTATCATTAAGGATTATTATTATTATTATGGAATATAATAAAAGTTATCATTTTTCTCATTAATATTAGTACTAGTATCACTTTTGTAACAATTCGTATTATTATTATTATTATTATTAAACAAAGGTATTATTATTAACAATATCTTTATTAATATTATCATTTTTTTAACAAAGTAATTATTATTATTATTATAAGTAAATCATTAATATCATAACTACCAAAAACAATAAAATTAATATTATTACAAGTACTATTATTAATATCATTGTTATTATCACTAATAGGATTATTATTAACATATGTATATTATTAATGTTATTATCATTATTTATTTTTACTAATATTAACTTAGTATATTAGAACTACTGTTTTGATAAACAAATTAAATACATACATATATATATATATATATATATATATATATATATATATATATATATATATATATAACACATATAATATAACAAAACTTAATATCATTATATATATATATATATATATATATATATATATATATATATATATATATATATACAAAATGAACATATAAAACATATATATATTATTAACATAAAAATGATATAACTAATACTTTTATATATATATACATATATATGTGTTCAATTACAAATATGAATATTAATAAATATACAAATGTTTTAGGTTCGTGAATCCGAGGCCAACCCTGCATTGTTCAGTTGTTTAATGTCGTTATATGTATTTTTACTACAAAATACATTAGGTGAGTTTAATTATTCCCTTTTTAAATGCTTTCGCAATATATATTTTTGGGACTGAGAATACATGCGCTGTTTTTTATAAATGTTTTACGAAATAGACACAAGTAATCGAAACTACATTATATGGTTGAATGATCGAAATCGAATATGCCCCTTGTTATTAAGTCTGGTAATCTAAGAATTAGGGAACAGACACCCTAATTGACGCGAACTCTAAAGATAGATCTATTGGACCCAACAAGCCCCATCCAAAGTACCGGATGCTTTAGTACTTCAAAATTTATATCATGTCCGAAGGAGGATCCCGGAATGATGGGGATATTCTTATATGTATATTGTGAATGTCGGTTACCAGGTGTTCAATCCATATGAATGATATTTTAGTCTCTATGCATGGCACGTATGTTTATGAGAAATGGAAATATGAAATCTTGTGGTCTATTAAAAATTATGAAATGATTATTTATGTTAAACTAATGAACTCACCAACTTTTTGGTTGACACTGAAAGCATGTTTATTCTCAGGCATGAAAGAAGTCTTCCGCTGTGCAATTGCTCATTTTAAAGATATTCGTTGGAGTCATTCATGACATATTTCAAAAGACGTTGCATTCGAGTCGTTGAGTTCATCAAGATTATTATTAAGCCAATTATAGTTAGATATATTATAAATGGTATGCATGCCGTCAACTTTCGATGTAATGAAAGATTTTCTTTTCAAAAACGAATGCAATGTTTGTAAAATGTATCATATAGAGGTCAAGTACCTCGCGATGTAATCAACTGTTATGAATCGTTTATAATCGATATGGACTTCGTCCGGATGGATTAGGACGGGTCGCTTCAGTTGGTATCAGAGCGGTGGTCTTAGTGAACCGGGTCTGCATTAGTGTGTCTAACTGATAAGTGGTTAGGATGCATTGGTGAGTCTGGACTTCGACCGTGTCTGCATGTCAAAAGTTTTGTTTATCATTTCTAGTCGGAAATCATCTGCTTATCCTCCTTAGGAAATTACTTGCTTATCATTCTTAGTCTAGAGACATCTTACTACATTGATTGTATAAATAGTGTATAGACAAAACTCATATCTTAACGTATCCGCTAATTCATATCTTAGCGTATCTGTTATTGTTACCTTTGCCTAACAGCTTCCGTAGATTCCACCGTAACTTATGGGGTTTTAGTATTATATATGCATATGTAAATTATATACTGCAGGGTACTAATGTACATCATATAATCTAGTTCTCATCGAAAATCCATCGTTTGATCGTACGAAATGAATCCCTCAACCAGTTCGAGTCCCTCGGATTTCGATAGCTATCCCGATAGTTATTTTGACAGCTATTCCAACATGGATATTCACCTAAGCTCCGAAAGAGTTGTCACCCAAATGAATCAATCAATCAGCTATCCCCAATTCATCTGATGGGTTCGTAGTTGACTTAATCAATAGAGACGCGAAGAAGGCGATCCCTTCCACCAACCGAATTCACCGATTGGCGAAAAACCTGAAGCACTTACAGGCTAACCTATCTGAAACACAATTTTCAGCCTCATCTCCAGGGTAGCTCGTCACGATTATATTTCATCCACAATTCTAAACCTTATTCATTCGCTCGTTCTTACCGACAATCATCCCGGAGTAATAAAAGTCAACGAGTTCCACGCCCGAGTTGTAGCCTTGGAAAATATGGTGCAAAATGTACCAGCTTCAGCAACATCAACAGCATCAACAGTACCACCAGCAACAACATAAACCACAACAACACACGCCTCAACGTCACCATCTATACCTCGAACTTAATCATCGTTCTACGTATCGTTCTACATCAATTATCTTCGCTCAGTATGGCGATTATGTAATCTCTAATGTTTTAGAGATTATATATTCTTGTTCTAACAATAAATCAAATGAGTTTAATATCACATTAACTCATTAAATCCGTGATAATATCTGAAGAAAATATATATGTATATATATATTTTCATAAAGATTGTAATTAAAAAAATTCTTTCGTACAAACTGTTAATGGTGAAACTATTTTAACGAGTAGGTAATACCCGAGGGATATTTAGATTTCACATTAATAAGTTACACTGTACATTCTTCGAACCTGATGCAATGGTCAATTACCATCCTACTTATATCCACAGATATACGCATCTGATTCACCACAGAACAACCATTTTCATTCAATTTCATATTTGGATTTTGACCTATCAGAATCCAACAAGTGGCATAATGAAGAAATAATGGACACAATAAAAATTGATTAGAAACAGACTAATTAACAATATGAAATTTTGTTAAGAATCCACGCTAACAAGATCCTAGCTAACTGTTTATTCCGTATTACATTATCGCAATTTATTTATCGTAGTTTATTTATCGCAATTTATATCCTCGCAATTTTCTTTATCATCATTTAATTTCTGTTATTTACTTTACGCACTTTATTTATCGTCATTTAAATTTCTGTTATTTTTTTTTTTTCGCACTTTAAATATCGGGACACGTATACAAGGTTTTGACATATCATATCGACACATCTATATATATTATTTGGAATCACCATAGACACTCTATATGCAGTAATGATCGAGTTCTCTATACAGGGTTGAGGTTGATTCTACAATAATATATATACTTTGAGTTGTGATCGAGTCTGAGACATGTACACGGGTCACGATACGTATTAATTAATTCGAATATTATATATTAAACTATATATGAATTATTGAACTATCGACTGTGGACTAATAACATTGGACAATTAAAATGAATTAAAATATTGATTATAACATATGAAACTAAACAATTCTTCAAGTTTGCCACTTGATTTCATCTTAAACCTCATTTGTATCTTGACGATTACAATCTGCGTTCAAACCTTTCGTAATTCTTGAAAACACCTCCATCCAGAGGATGAACCAACCGTACTACATCTACGGAAGAAAAGATTTATGCATATAGTTATGCACATAAAAACACTCGGAACCTGATTAAACATTTAACATGTATCTGTGCTAGCTCCTTTGACGATATTACCGAAAATAACTTTACAATTCCTTTCCAAATTAGCCAATTTTGTCACAGCTCCAGCAAGTCAACTTCGAGTTTTCGTTCGAAACAACCTTATTATAACCTTGAGATATACGTTGTATTTTCGCCTTCGTCACCGGGGAACTGTTTAAATTCCACCACATTAACAGTAAACGTACCAGCAACTTCACTACTCTTTGGAGAAAGTCACTTCGATAAATCACTCTATTTATTCATTAATACCCTATCATATACAGATATACTCATCCACGTTCTGTAACGATAATTGCCATACCAATTACCGGGAATCAGCAATCAGTATTTTGAATCTCGCAACTTTTTCACATCAACATTTATATGTATCCATATAACATTTATCTTTTAGAACTATGATCTTTCATTCTGAAATTCTGAAAAGCACCCAGTCTGCGAATTAATGCTCTGAATTTTGAAAAGTTGAATGAAGCAACAAAAATGTAAACGACCTTAACAGTCAAAAGTTTGATGATAAAGAATAGTATGTTGGCAAGCTCAGAAATGTTGGAACTAGAAAACGGATTGAGCTAACCACGAAGGAGTCTCTGAACAAATCACAAGAACTAAACTTGTACATTAAGAATCCTGATGATTCTGTTTCTGATGTAATCTTTAGCGAATACATTGCTTCTTATTCCAAACTCTTGTGGACAAACTTTCTTCACCATCCTTCGATATTAGAAATTCCAAGATATCATCGTATCTTTCATTATAAATATCCTCCATATTTCTGAAGATATTTTCATAACTATTCTTATCTGAAATCATTAATCTCTTCGTACCATCAGTGTTACATCATATAAAAACTGTTAGTTTCTATATTCTGTAAACTTTCGAGCTTAAAATACGAATGTTATTGAAGTAATGTTGGGAACTGATGCATGAGTTAGTATAATATAATGACACTTGATCAACGTGATTATATTACAGTAAGTCATGCTGAGTTTTTAATGGGACGTGATGATTCACAGATCATAACGTCATCATGTGCCATGTTACATAACTCTGTCATTCTGCTTAACTTCTGAACATATCAAGAAAGTATATTCTTGATAGTTCTATTCTCAGAGATTTCGATAATTTGAAGAAAAAAAAAATCAAATCGTGTGACTTCGTTCTTTCTTGTTTAGAATATCAAGTTCATTCAAAATTCCATACTTCTGAATTCTGAACCTTTACTTGCGAAAAGAAAATGAAAGCATGGAGCTCCGAAATAGAAAGGGGGTATAAATCGCAGCAAATAAGAGAGAGCATTAACTGTGAATGACAATGATTATGGAAAACAGAAGAAGGGACTTCGAAATATAAGAGAAAATATAGAGCCCAATAACAACTTAGAGGTCACAAACCGTGGATATAAATACGAATAGCAATATAAAGACTCAGGAGAACTAAAAACACTATAAACCCAAGAGCATAGTAAAAGTAGACAGATTCCTCCGGTGGTAGATGAAAAAGGAGAATGATCAATATGAAAGTCAAGAATATATCCAGAATTAAAACTGGATGAAGCATATTGATAGATGATTTGGAAGAATGAATTAAAATATATAAATTGGAAGTGATGGGAAATAATGAAACGGAAGAAGTTCATTTATGGTGAAAATGTCAGACAGAGCAATCAAGGCAGATCACTATATTTAATTATAGAGATCTTAATGTCCTTACTCACCGAAGAATCAAATCTTTTAGATTTCGAAGATTTTCTTTAAATCCCTTGAATTCCGGAATTCAACCCTGACTCTGTCAAAAGTTAAGATGAATCTTTACTTTCCTGTTTCACTCTTTGGTGATAGCTTCAGTCGTGCTCTTCGAATAATCGAATTATTTTATCTGTTTATTCAATAATGATAAAACTCTATTTATCAGCTCATACTCATCAGGAAAACATATTTATTGTTAGCCATGACGACCTCACTCAAATTTCGGGACGAAATTTCTTTAACGGGTAGGTACTGTGATGACCCGGGAATTTCCGACCAAATTTAAACCTGAATCTTATTTGATTTCGATACGATAAGCAAAGTCTGTAATGTTGAGTCTCAAAAACTTTTGAACTTTATTCATGTAATTATTTAAACCTTTGACTATTCCCGATGATTCACGAACAATTGCGTGTATATATATATATATATATATATATATATATATATATATATATATATATATATATATATATATATATATATATATATATATATATATATATATATATATATATATATATTAAAAAGTATAAATACTAAAGATTCAATATCAACTACTATATAATATATTAGATATTACATAATTAATAATACATAAAATCGATATAGTAAATTCAATTATAAGTTAAAATATAAATGTTATATTAATATTATAAATATTTACTTTCATTATTAATATTAGTATTAACGTTAATATTAGTATTTTACCATTTAATCTAATATATAGAATTGATACATCTAATTTGTTATATCATTATAATTAGTAATAAGATTTTAATTTTAAGTGATGTTGATCAATTATTATTATTATTATTATCTTTATCAATATTATCATTATTATTATTAATATTACTACAAAAACCATTATTTATAAGTATTATTATTATCAAGTATTATTATCATTTATTATTATTAATATTAATAGAATTATTATTATTAATATATTTACACTTATTAATTATTAATATTATTTAGATAAATCATATAGAATTTAGAATGGTATGATTTTGATTCTTGTTTCCATCACAACTATTTGTGTCCTTTGTTTTCTATCACAAAGTTGTTACACATATACATCAGCTCTCGTACGAAACCAGATATCCATTTGATTCTGCTCTTTATTTTTATTATTTTTCTCTTTTTTCACCTATTTCTGATTGAATTCTGTATGTCGACATCCAACTGCTATAATACAAATCGATCAAATTGATTAATTCAGTCATTCCAATTTCGTTTCATCACCAATCACCAATTACCTTCACAATTATCCGAAAAATACAACAGCAAAAAAAAAAAAAAAAAAAAACGAAGTCTGTTCTTCAGCTTTTTTTTCAAAATTCGATTTGTAATAAATTTCAAAAATCCATAAACGTAGTTATGTTAGGAATATATCAATCAAACTTTCTGTACAGTTTCAGTTTCCAATTCTTCGAAACGAGTTACAATCATCGAGTCAAAGTTAATTTCTAAAAAAGTCAAATTGTGTTCTTCGATCGAATTCGAGTTATATGTTGGGATACAGGTCCAATTGACGATTTAAAAAGTTTCCTGGAGCGGTTTATAACCTTTTTCATGTTGAAGTCTTGATCAAAAAAGTCCTAAAAACTCGAATCCGATTTCAAGTCCATAGCGATGTATAGTGAGCTGTGCATTTTTATTTATTTATTTATTTATTTCCTTTCGATTTTAATTACAATCAACCACAGTCATTTGATACTTGTTTCATTTTTGTATTTTAAAAACAAAACATTAATTGATATCTTGTATTGGTGTATTGCTTGAACGATCCAGTCGTGATTGAAGAAGAAAGAAAAACAGAAAAACAAGTCGGGTTATATAATATAAAGTTGAGTTTATAAACAGAAATATTGGAACAGAGGGACGGTTTGTATAGGAGTTCAGTGAGCGAGAGGTCTCGGGTTCGATCCCCGGCATTGGCGTTTTTTTTTATAAACCTCTTCTATTGAGGTATAACTATGGTTATTATTATTATTATTTATTATTATTATTATTATTATTATTATTATTATTATTATTATTATTATTATTATTATTATTATTATTATTATTATTATTGTTATTAGTATTATTATTGTTGTTATTGTTATGATTATTATTAATAATTATAATTGTTATTAAATACACTAGGATTAATACTAAAATTATTATTATTATAAGTATTAATCATAAGTAGTATAATTATTAATAGTATCATTTTTAATAAGAATCCTATTATTATTAGTATAAGTGTTATTATTGTTATCATTAAGGATTATTATTATTATTATGGAATATAATACAAGTTATCATTTTTCTCATTAATATTAGTACTAGTATCACTTTTGTAACAATTCGTATTATTATTATTATCATTATTATTATTATTATTATTAAACAAAGGTATTATTATTAACAATATCTTTATTAATATTATCATTTTTTTAACAAAGTAATTATTATTATTATTATTATAAGTAAATCATTAATATCATAACTACCAAAAACAATAAAATTAATATTATTACAAGTACTATTATTAATATCATTGTTATTATCACTAATAGGATTATTATTAACATATGTATATTATTAATGTTATTATCATTATTTATTTTTACTAATATTAACTTAGTATATTAGAACTACTGTTTTGATAAACAAATTAAATACATACATAATATATATATATATATATATATATATATATATATATATATATATATATATTTAACACATATAACATAACAAAACTTAATATCATTATATATATATATATATATATATATATATATATATATATATATATATATGTATATATATATATATATATATATATATATATATATATATATATATATATATATATATATATATACAAAATGAACATATAAAACATATATATATTATTAACATAAAAATGATATAACTAATACTTTTATATATATACATATATATGTGTTCAATTACAAATATGAATATTAATAAATATACAAATGTTTTAGGTTCGTGAATCCGAGGCCAACCCTGCATTGTTCAGTTGTTTAATATCGTTATATGTATTTTTACTACAAAATACATTAGGTGAGTTTCATTATTCCCTTTTTAAATGCTTTCGCAATATATATTTTTGGGACTGAGAATACATGCGCTGTTTTTTATAAATGTTTTACGAAATAGACACAAGTAATCGAAACTACATTATATGGTTGAATGATCAAAATCGAATATGCCCCTTGTTATTAAGTCTGGTAATCTAAGAATTAGGGAACAGACACCCTAATTGGCGCGAACTCTAAAGATAGATCTATCGGGCCCAACAAGCCCCATCCAAAGTACCGGATGCTTTAGTACTTCGAAATTTATATCATGTCCGAAGGAGGATCCCTGAATGATGGGGATATTCTTATATGTATATTGTGAATGTCGGTTACCAGGTGTTCAATCCATATGAATGATATTTTGGTCTCTATGCATGGGACGTATGTTTATGAGAAATGGAAATATGAAATCTTGTGGTCTATTAAAAATTATGAAATGATTATTTATGTTAAGCTAATGAACTCACCAACCTTTTGGTTGACACTGAAAGCATGTTTATTCTCAGGTATGAAAGAAGTCTTCCGCTGTGCAATTGCTCATTTTAAAGATATTAGTTGGAGTCATTCATGACATATTTCAAAAGACGTTGCATTCGAGTCGTTGAGTTTATCAAGATTATTATTAAGCCAATTATAGTTAGATATATTATAAATGGTATGCACGCCGTCAACTTTCGATGTAATGAAAGATTGTCTTTTCAAAAACGAATGCAATGTTTGTAAAATGTATCATATAGAGGTCAAGTACCTCGCGATGTAATCAACTGTTATGAATCGTTTATAATCGATATGGACTTCGTCCGGATGGATTAGGACGGGTCGCTTCAATATTGAACCACAATAATTATATGTGAGTTTTCATAGCTCCCTTTTTAAATGTTTTTGCATTATATATTTTTGGGCTGAGAATACATGCGTATTTTATAACTGTTTTACAAAATAGGCACAAGTACTAAAACTAATTCTACGTGGGTTTAAACCATAAATATCCCCTTAGCTTGGCAACTATAACTACTGGTGTATGACTGGTAGGCGCGAATCCTAAAGATAGATCTATTGGGCCTGAATAACCCCATCCTGACTATGGGATGCTTTAGTACTTCGAGGTTATTTTAAACGCACCTGATCCGGTGTACTTCAGAGGGTAAAACATGAACGTTAAGGCTTGTTACCGGGTGCCTACAACTTATAGAATGCTTTTATACACTTACGAGTGTACGAATATTTATGAAACTGAAATCTTGTGGTCTATTACAACTATTGAAAATCATCATTTATGATAAAACTATGAACTCACCAACCTTTTTGGTTGACACTTTAAAGCATGTTTATTCTCAGGTATTAAAGAAGTTTCCGCTGTTTAACTGCTATGAGCATGGAGTCTTACATGACATATTTTTCAAGGAAACTTTGCATTCAAACATTAATATGTATTATATTTTGACTGTTTAGTCAACTGATGTATTATTATGAACTATCATTTATTGGGATTGTCTAAATGTAGAAATCACCACAAGTCGAAAACATTTATGTACATGCTTTAAAAATGTATACAGATTTTAAAACTTTCTTATATAGAAAGCGCGTCATTTGAAATGAATGCAATGTTTGTAAAACATATCATATAGAGGGCAAACCTCGCAATGGGACCGATGAATGATGTGCTGCGTCAATAGAGATTTTGGTGGGCCATCACAAGAACTAACTCCAAGTGAAAGCTAATGGTACACGGTACTTTGGTAACAGAATTTGGGTTCCTCGCTTTGGTATTCTCCGTGAACTAGTCTTGGATGAAGCACATAAGACTAGATACTCTATTTTCACCCCGGTTCCAGTAAGATGTACCACGATGTGAAGGAATTCTACTGGTGGCCTAACATGAAAGTCGACATTGCTACGTATGTTAGTAAGTGTCTCACTTGTCTGAAAGTCAAGGCAGAACATGTAACGACCCTGGATTTTCCAACGTTTATTTATTAATAATTATTATTATTAATACGTGTGATTCAACGAATGTATGTTATTACATTTACTTGTTACCATGATTATCCGTACTTGACTTTAATTTCCCGAAACGTCTTTGTGACACACGAAACTTCAGAAATAATATTTTCAAGTATTATTTACATTCATGATTAAGTTTTATTAATCATTTTAATTAACTAAAGTTGTTAGTTAGTTACTTGGGCTTTTATTTGAACTTGGGCCTTTACTAGTATTATTGGACTTTAGAAGCCCACCCTACATTTTAAGTGGACTTAGTTAGCCCACTAACACTTGTAAGTATCAATTAGATGGAAACTAATTAGTTTAAGACTTATTAGAATCTAGTTAGTTGTTCTCCCCATGCATGCACCCATTTTAACCACCTTTAAGGACAACTACATGCTTGTAACCATCAAACACTTGCTTCCCTCTCTTTTTTCTGCTGAATGCCGTGGACTCCCATGGTGTGGAGGGATTCAAAATCTTTTTTTTTTTACTACTTCATTCACTAGTTTCATTTACATTTCACACACACACCTTACTTGCAATTTCTCTCAAAACTTTTTCTCTCTTTTCTCTCTAAACTTTGTAAGTTACAAGACTTCTTTTCTTTCTCGTTTCTTTGCAAAAACCGAATTATATACACACTCTAATCATCATTCATCACTTGTCTTTGATTGATTGTTACTTGTTTGTAGTTGTTAGTTATTGTTAATGTTGTTGTTTGTTACTTACATACATGTTACAAGAATCAAACTCTTTAGTTTGATTCTTCATAATATCTTGTATTTTTCAAGAACACAAGAACATAAACTTACTAGTTTATGATTCTACATTTATTGTTTCAAAAGTGGTAAGTTCATAGTTGTTAAATTCATACTTGTAATTCATGTTAGTAAACTTTAAAGTTTACTTTCTTAGAGATCAAACCTTGATTTGAATCTTTAAAGTATGAACAACAATGAACTAGTTAACTTGTTTAAATTAGTTTGTTACTTCATTTACTTGCAATTTAATTTTGTGATTTTGGTTGTTGTTGGTCAAGTACTACAAGTTAGTCTTGATCTCATTTCTCTTGAACTAAAAGTTAACTTTACTAGTTCAAGAACATGTAAATGAAACTTTTTAATTATAGCTTTGTACGCTTATGCTTGATCTAGACTTTTGGGTCTTGGATCTTCAAGATCTAACCAAGAACTATGTTCTACATCTTAAGATCTTGATTAGTTAGTTTACTTTCAAGTTTGTAACTTATTATTAGTTTTAAAGTTCATGTATGTGTTAGATCTAAGACTTTGATGTAACCTTGGTTCATCAAACTTCATACAACTCTTAAGTGAGTTGTGCTTCATGTCTTAGACTTACACTTGGGTTATAATGGTCAAACCATGGTAAAGATGATGTAAACACATCAATGAGTTGTACACTTGAAGCTATAGGCATCAAGGATGAGAACCGTGATGAACATCAAGCACCAAACTCACCGGAACCCATTATTTGTCTACTTTCTGTCTTCTACCTACTGTTTTATGGTTTCTGTAACAGACCAGTAGACCTGGGCTGTTGTGATTATGATTTTCAAATAGCTCTGTTCGAGTAGATAACTTTTCATATAGGACTCGTCTTAATCCGAGTTACGGTTTAGGATTTATGGCCCTCCGATCGTCACTATGTCCTTTTAACGTTGTGCAGAAATTTCTGACCTACTCGCACTTAGACCGTCGCCACGGTCAAACGAAGACGAGTTTGCTTCTGTAAATTTTACCACACTTAAAGGACTCATATACGGAGCCATGACCACTGGTATCACCTTAATTCAGTAAGGGTAGAGGCCGTGGTGACTGACCGAACTCAGCCTTTGTTTTAAACTACTTTCATAAACGAAACTTACTTTACGCCTTTTGTTTGATGATGAATGATGATGACCCTTAAGACCTTATTTACATACTTTTAAACCTATTCAGACGATTTACTGACTTAGTACTATTTGACTTAGGTTGAGGACTTTCGGACCAATTACTTGCACACCTTTTCCGAACCAACTTTACGACTACATTATCATTGTGAGTTATAGCATTCCCTTGTTACTTTAACTTATTTTGGGAACTGAGAATACATGTGGATTTTATGTTTTACATACTAGGAACGAGTACTTAAACTTATATATGTGTGGGTTATACAACGGCATAAACATTCCCTTTAGCTCGGTAACGTTTAATCATTGGTTTTTGAACCGTGAACGCGAATCTTAGATATGGATCCATAGGGTTTGACATCCCCACTCGGGCTAGTAGTGCTAGCATTTAACGAGTGTTTAATACTTCGTAGACATACGCACTTGCCAAGTGTACTTTCAGGGGGTATAAACGTTAAGTTAGTTACCAAGTGCCCACGGTTAACATATACTTTATCATACTGTTTTGAAACGCTCTTTGTAGCACTGAAATCTCGTGGCCTACCTTACATACTGTTATACTTAAACTATAGCTCACCAACCTTTGTGTTGACATTTTTAAGCATGTTTTTCTCAGGTGCTTGAGGTTAGCTTCCGCTGTGTACTAGTCGTGCTGTAGACACCCGCTGCTTAGAGTTGTCATCGCATGAACTACTTTACCTTGCATTCAAACTTTAGTACTTTTGAACTATGACTTGTAACGACCATTGTGGTCACATACACTTATTATTTGCTTCTACTTAGTGAAGCATGCTTTTGGATTGTAAAACATTCGATGTTGGTTTAGACATCACTTTATTAATGAATGCAAACTCTTTTTGAAAACGCATATAGTACTTAACCTTGTAAGGATCCTGTTGTTGATGATTCGTACACGATGGTTTTGTACGGGGCATCACAGAACATCAAAAGCCTTCTGGTCTGTTGATACAACCCAATATCCCGCAGTGAAAGTGGGAATGTATCACTATGGATTTCGTTACTAAGTTGCCTAAGACTTCAAATGACAACGATACTATTTGGGTCATAGTTGATTGTCTTACTAAATTTGCACATTTCTTACCAATCAAGGAGACCGACAAGATGGAGAAATTATCGCAACTCTATATTAAGGAAATTATCTCACGTCATGGAGTTCCTATCTCAATTATTTCTTATCGTGACAGTCGATTCGTTTCTAGATTCTGGAAAACTTTGCAATCTGCTCTTGGAACCCAACTCGACATGAGTACAGCCTATCATCCGCAAATTGATGGTCAAAGTGAACGAACCATTCAAACCATGGAGGATATGCTGCGTGCTTGTGCAATCGATTTTGGCAAAGATTGGGATAGACATCTACCTTTAGCTGAATTTTCTTACAACAACAGTTATCACTCTAGCATTAAGGCTGCACCTTTTGAAGTCTTATACGGACGAAAATGTAGATCCCCTTTGTGTTGGGATGAACTCGAGGACAGATATTTAACTGGTCCCGAAATTATTCATGAAACTACCGAAAAGATCATCCAGATTAAGCAACGATTAGAAAATGCCCGCAGCCGACAAAAGAGCTATGCCGATAAGCATCAGAAGGATATAGAATTCCAAGTTGGAGATAAAGTCATGTTAAAAGTATCCCTTTGGAAAGGCGTCATCCGCTTCGGTAAACGAAGTAAACTCAGTCCACGATATGTTGGACCTTTCACAATCACTCAAAGAGTCGGTCCCGTGGTGTACCGATTAGAACTATCAACTGAACTTAGCCAAGTACATGAGGTGTTTCATGTCTCGAATCTTAAAAGGTGTCTTGCTGATGACACACTTGTTATTCCTTTGGATGATATCTGCATTGATGAGAAAATGCACTTCGTTGAAGAACCTATAGAAATTATGGAAGGAGAGGTCAAACAAACGCGTAAAAGCAACATACCTATCGTTAAAGTCCGTTGGAATTCGCGTAGAGGCCCCAAATATACATGGGAACGCAAAGACCAAATGATACGGAAATATCCCCATCTCTTCTCAAACGCTGATGCATCCGAGAAGTCTACCTAAAACTTCGGGACAAAGTTTCTAATAAAGGGGAGGTACTATAACGACCCTCATTTTTTTCCATTCTATATTTTTCCAATATTAAATATAACTCAAAACTTAAGGTGATTAAAACAATTAAACTTAAGAACATAAAGAACCATTTTAACTAACCAAAAGTACAAGGTTTAAAATGAAAAAGTTCCAAACCCATCCTTGATGCCCTAGCCGTTTTTTTACAAAAAAAAAAAAAAAAAAAAAAAAAAAATTGAAAATGCCCATTATACCCCTCTAGAATTCGGCCATAATCACCACCACCTTAAACCTAACTTTTCCTCCAAGTATTTCTAACCTAAACCTAGTTCTAGAATGCTCCATGTGTGTGTATAAATAGGGAGCTAGGTTAAGGGTTTTCTCATCCCATTTTCTCATTCACAAATCACCTCTCAATCTCTCTCTCCCTCTCTTGGTTTCGGCCAAGAAACCGCCACCACCACCACCACCGAAAACCACCATCACCACTTCAAAGTTTCCGGGTGATCTTCAAGTGGTCTTCAACGTGTTCATCAAGGTCTTCAAGTGTGTTCTTCGTTGTTCGAGTGCTTTGATCTTCATCTTCAAGTTTTTTTTCTTGTTTTCTTGTTAATCTTCATCATACATCATCAAGGTATAACCCTAGATCCAAAACTTTTAAATTCTATCTTTTGATTCATGTTTATGTTCATAATCATATTCATGTTCTTGATCATATTCATAATCATATTCATATTGTTCATGATATATATATATATATATATATATATATATATATATATATATATATTAAAACCCTAATTAACCTAACCCTAATTTATTAAACCCTAATTTACTTTACTAAACCCTAATCATTAATACTACTTTAATTAATTAAACCTAATTAATTAATACTACTACTTACTCCTTAAACCCTAATCATTTATTTATTATTAAACCCTAATATTTAATACTACTTTAATTAACTAAAACCCTAATACTACTATTTCTACTATATAATACAAACACTTATACACTTATACTATTACTAACACATATAATATACTACTTATATTATAATACCTATATTATAAGATTTTGACATACGATTACAATAGTCATTCACGATAAGGTGAAATTACTCGAACGTCAACGCTACTTAAGGCCTAGGTGATCCTCGGTACCATTATGGGACGCTTGTGGATCTCGAATGCCAAACTTAGATTTTGGTCAAGAAATCCTGGGCCAACCGGTAACAATTGATCATTCTAGTGACTCGGCAGTGGCATAGATGTTTGGGTATGGTGCACAATATCAAACCCGACTATAGTAATCATACACTCACTAAGTGAACAACACTTAGTTACTTTCGCACTTAATAAGTGGTAGAATTATTAAGGACAACCCACTAGTATTCAACACTAACTTACTAAACATGGAAACCTACTAAAAATGGAAACTTACTAAGAATGAAAACTTAGTAAAACAAACTACACTTAAACACTTGCATACTTATACTTAAACTTGGGCAAAACATTTAACTACTCTTAAATGTCAATAGGTTGACTTTCTACTCACATTCATCCAACTCTTATATTACGAGGAATAACAACTCTTCTCCTACTTACTAAGGTGAACTCATAGCCCCACTCTTTATTGCTAGCAATTTATTTTAACTTACTGGGCTGAGACACATGCTACTTTTACTATTTACAATTTAGACACGAGTACCAACTGTTAAACTATGCTATACCTGGCTATGTCCTACAAAGTCCCTACAGTGATATTTTTAATTGCTCGTTAAATGCATTCTTAATTATTGGGGGTAGGCCTATCGGGATTAACGTCCCTGATACATTTGACTAAGTCTTTGTATTACTTAATAATGAAATTAAACCGACAAGGACAGAACAACTTGTCATTAGGGCAAACTTTAAACATTTAGTCTAAATATCACGAACTGGCAAAAATTTTTGATCTGCGAGATCAACTTTATAAACAAAAATCTTGTGGTCTAAAACAACGGTCAAACATATTTGTTAAACCTATGATTTCACTCAACCATTTTTGGTTGACACTTTAGCATGTTTTGTCTCAGGTGCTGATTGATCAAGTTTACTTACCTACTGCTTATGTGATGCTACTTGGACTTAGGATCAAGAACTATCGCATTTATTATTCTTGCATTTGAAACATTTATTTTATTGTAATTTTCATTCTTGTAACGACATTCTACTTTCCGCTGCGTACTCAATAAAGTTTGTTTTTATCATATAGTATTGTTCTCGTATTATAATATGTTGGTTTATTTGATATTAAGTCACATTTCACCCAGGCCCTAACTGGGGGTGTGATAGACTGCATATGCAATATCTGGCCGAGAAAGAGTAACATATTGGAGTGCACCAACAACTTGTCGATATTTGACCGGATCCGAGAACGTGGCACTATTAGCCAGATGAAGCGGGCTAGATGTAGCCATGTGAGTAGGCATAGATTTCGGCATAGATTTACAGTCAGAGAAGCCAGCACGTTGTAAAATCTCCAATATGTACATTCGTTGAGAAAGAATAATGTTAGAACCAAATGGAACAATTTCAACACCCAAAAAATAGTTGAGGGGTCCAAGATCCTTTAATGCAAAAGTAGAGCCAAGCTGTCGTACAAGTTTCTCAATAACATCAGGGTTGTTTCCTGTAACAATGATATCATCCACATAAACAAGAATGTACATGACATTGCCATCACGAGAATAGATAAAAAGAGATGAATCCGTTTTTGAGCTTGTAAAGCCGAGATCGTGAAGAGACTTGGAGATTCGGTGAAACCATGCTCTTGGGGCCTGCTTTAGACCATAAATCGACTTATGCAGTAGACACACATGATCCGGTCGTTGTGGGTCACTAAAGCCTGGTGGTTGTTTCATATAAACCGTTTCCTTCAGATTGCCATGGAGAAACGCATTTTGTACATCAAGTTGTCTGAGCGGCCAATTTTGAATAATTGCAAGCGATAGGACAACCCTTATAGTTGTTAATTTGACAACGGGACTAAATGTCTCCTGATAATCAATCCCTGGTTGTTACCGGAAGCCTTTAGCAACAAATCTCGCTTTGTAACGAGTAATAGCACCATGTTGATCCCGTTTTAACCTGTAAACCCACTTACAATCAACAACATTAGTATTAGGAATACGAGAAACTAAAGTCCAAGTGCCATTTTTAACAAGAGCAGAATATTCTTCGGCCATTGCACGACGCCACTCAGGATATTTGTTGGCAACGGTAAAAGAGGTGGGTTGCATAATTGGAGTTTTTGAAGTAATGGCATGATTAGCGGAGGGATTGTACGGTACACGTGGTTTTGAATTTTGACGTAGATTAGAAGGACGTGGACGAGGTGGTGGTGGTGGTGGTGGTGGTGATTGTGATTGGGAAGTAGATTGGGAGGTACCAGATGCTGTTGTAGAAGTTGGTTCATGAGATGTGTGTTGAGTATTAGTAGGTGTAGGTGTGGGTGAAGGTTCTGAAGAGTCTAAAATAGGCGAAGACGGTGTAGTAGAACAAGGTGGTTCAGATAGTTCTTGTGATGGAATTGTATCAGCAACTACGTGAGGTGGTGCTGATGAAGTGTATGGGCATGATGTATTTGGTGATGAAGAAGGGTTTGAGACAACCGCAAACGGAAAGTGATCCTCATCAAAGCAGACATGATGAGCAATATAGAGTCGCTCACTTGATAGATCAAGGCATCTATAACCATGATGAATGGGACTGTAACCAAGGAAGACACAGGAAGTTGATCTAAAATCCATTTTGTGACGATTATATACACGAAGATGTGGAAAGCACAGGCATCCGAAAAAAAGAAGGAATGAGTAATCAGGGGAACGCTTGAATAGATATTCGAAAGGTGACTTGTTTGTGGATACTCGGGTTGGCATGCGATTAATAAGATAAACAGCTGTGTCAAAATCAAAGTGCCAAAAACGGCGAGGAACATTGCCTTGAGCAAGAAGAGTAAGACCGGTTTCAACAACATGACGATTGCGACGCTCAACAAATCCGTTTTGCTCACTCGTGTGAGGACAAGAATGACGATGGATGATGCCAAGAGATGAGAAAAATGAAGTTAAATTGCGAAATTCACCACCCCAGTCGGTTTGAACATTTTTTATTTTAGTAGTGAATTGTCTTTCAACCGTGATTACAAAACGTTTGAAAGTATCATAAACATCAGATTTTTGAGTTAAAGGATAAATCCACATGTAACGAGAGTGATGATCTACACATAACATGAAATATCGATGTCCATCAAAAGACAAAACTGGTGCAGGACCCCAAACATCACAATAAATCAAATCTAAAATTTTATTACTTCGAAATGTAGAAACAGGTAAAGATAATTTTGATGATTTTCCCATTTGACAAGAACTACACAAAGTTGGTAAAGATCTATTTATAACTGGAAGAAAAAATTTAGAAAGCATAAACTGTAAAAGACATTGATGTGGATGCCCAAGCCGCCTATGCCAAATTGTAGAAGATGTACGAGCAACTGAAAAAGCAACTTTATTGAGTGGCTGAAATTGTGGAAGGTGGAGCGAGTAAAGACCATGTTCACTGGGGCCCGTGAGAAGGGTAGTGCGTGTAGACTCGTCCTACACAACAAAATAGTTAGAATGAAATTCAAAAAAGACATATTTATCATCACAAAATTTTTGAACAGAAAGAAGATTCTTTTTTATTTCAGGAACATGAAGAATGTTGGATATAGAAAAAGTTTACGCGGTGAGTAAATTTTAGATGAACCAATATGAAGGATAGGGAGTCACATACCATTACCAACATGGAGCGCGTCATTGCCATAATATGCCTCAGAACTGTCCATGCTTGCTAAATCTGGCATGACATGGCTGTTTGCACCCGTGTCTCGAAACCAAGCGTTAGATGCTGCTGTAGAAAAGCCGCGACTGTCTGCAAAGTTAGCCGTTAGCCTAGCACGAATAGTAGGCGGGTCACGATTTGGACACTGTAATGGAATGTGCCCAATCCCACATCGATTACAAGTACCATAAATAATGTTTTGGTTGGATGCCCAGTTAAAGTGACGACGGTTACCTCGACCACGATTGTTATAACCTCGAGAAGCTCCGCGACGACGATTACTACGATCGTTGTTGTTGTTGTTAAGCTGACGAGCACCGTAGAAAGCCTGAGAATGAGAATCTAATGGTGTGGTGGGGGTGAATTGAAGTCCAAGAGCGGCCAGTTGTTGTTGTATGGCCAATAATTGAGATTGTGGTAACGAATATTGGTTAAGTAAGTTTCCAGATACAGTGTTAGCGGTAAAAACTTGAGTGACCGATGGTAGAGATTCACGAGTCTTACCCAACATATAATCGTGGTCACTAAGAAGAGCATGAAGTTCACTAAACGTAGTCTCAAGCTGACGTGTAGTGATATTGGACTTAAGACTATTGTACTCTTCTCTAAGACCAGAAACTACAAGTAAAGCGAGGTTTTTATCTTTCACGTTTTCACCAATAGCTGCAAGGGCATCTGCATACTCCTGTGCACGATTGAGATAAGCATCGAGGGTTTCATCTCCTTTCATCTTAAGATTGAAAAGTTGTGTTTTCAATGTGTATTCTCAAGAGGAAGTATGAGGTGCATAGGCTTTCTCTAGAGAGAGCCAAACATCACGAGAGGTTTCTCCATGTACATGTCGAAAAGAAGCTTCAGAAATCGTCGATATTATCAACATACGGACGTGCGCATCATTAGCAATCCAGATTGGATAATTGGGATTATCCTTTGGAACTGTATCAGGTTCGGTTAATTTTAATTGCAATTAAAGTTGCAGTTTGGGTCGGAATTTTGAGAGGAGTTGAATGGTACCGGCGGTGTAATCAAACGCTCCAGAAAAAGTGACTTTCTGGCAAAAACAGAAACTTTCCGGCGAACTGTTCCGACGGCGCGTGGCGGCTGTACGATGGTATATTTTTGAGTAACGAAATATTAATTTGAGAATTGATGTGCGGTGCTACAGTGCCGGGTACTGTAGCCGAAAAAAGGTTTATTAACCTTGCTCTAATACCATATATAGATGTTATATATATATATATATATATATATATATATATATATATATATATATAATAAATATTTTGTAGTATATAATAATAATGTAAATATAAACTAAATATATGATGTGATGAATATGATTCTTTTAGTAAAAGTAAAAGTAAAATAGCAAAGAAAATGGAAGCATTTTCTTAGAAAAAAGTTTAATACAGCGTTTTTATGGAAAACAACTCAGTTTCGGATGATGGTTATCATATGGGAATAATGAATGGTATATGTTAACTTTTTTTTTTTTTTTTTTGAACTATTTATTATCTTTACATATTTAAATTAAATTATATATGTATATGTATAATGTATGTATGATTTGAATATTGGTAACTAGTAAAGATAAACCTAAATATTATGCTCCCTTTTTCTTATTGGCCAATACAGATTTTTATTAGATTTTTGTGGGGTAGACTAAATGTTGACCATATCAACAACGACTCACAAACTCATACAAAGCATGATGGTTGGTTCTTGACAACGACTTTCATTATAACAGCCCCATTTCATCTATCTAACTACTGTAATCTCTACTCTCTCTATATTACCCAATTAACAATGGCTGACGCTTTGGTTTCTGAGCCACTCAAATTTGTTCTTGAAAAGTTAACCTCTGAAGCTGTGAAGAAAATTGGTCGCTCTCGGGGAATTCAATCCGAGCTCAAGAAATTTGAGACAAAATTCTCCGAGATCAAAGATTTACTTAATGATGCTTCAGAGAAGGAAATAAATGATAATGAAGTTAAACCAGAGGCGGAGCTATGCCTTTGCTTGTGGGGGCAAGTGCCACCACTCACCATGGTCATATAACTTAATATGTCCAATAATTAGTGCCACTTTATAAGTTTAACTCCACTATCCATTAATTTAATATCAAGTGCCCCCATGTAAACTTTTAAGTTTAACTCCACTATCATCAGATTTAATTTGCAGTCATATCTAAAATATTTTGAAATTATAAAAAAGTAAATGGTGTTGTATAGAGTATTACTAATTGCATGAGTTAGGTCGGTTTAGAAGAATTTGATGATTAATTCGATACAATAATCCACACGTCAGTGATGAATCAAAAATATTCTTTTTTCTAACTCCTAATTATTCATGCACCCACAAAACATCTATCCTTTTTTGGCAATCTGGATATTAGATTGTTTTTTTCATGATAATTAATAATAATAATAATATAATTTATATATAATATAATAAATACATAATTAAAAAAAATGCATTGAATAAAAATTGCATCTTTCAAAATGTATCAACTAGAATGTTAAAGGTAACAATCATTAAAATTTTCTTTATTTTCAGAAATTAAGGACATGAGCTATGGAACAGTAGTTTAAACAGTTTAACATGAGAGTTAAGAATTGAAAATAAAAATATTGCAAGTTTCATTACATTCGTACAATGTATAATAGACTTGATTGTTCATGTTTTTGTACGATTATCGTATGCATTGGTACCAATTTTAAACACGTTATCATATGTCTCAGATTTTGTGCCACCAGTGGCTAGAAATTCTGGCTCCGCCCCTGAGTTAAACGATGGTTGAACAGGCTCCAACATGTGGCTTATGATATGGAGGATGTACTCGATGGTTTAGCAACTGAGGCTATGCACCGTGAGTTCAACGACAAATCTGTTGGCAGCACCAGCAAGGTAAAATTCCCATCTTGGTTAACAAATTTCTCACTAAGTACTCGTATGGGTAACAAGTTAGATCAGATTTACAAAGAATTGAAAGATCTAGAAACCGAAAAAACTAGTCTTGGTTTGATTCCGAAAGTTGCTAGTCCAAAAAATAGAAATACAAGAATAGAAACCACCTCAATAATAGATGTGTCTACTATCGTTGGACGTGATGTGAAAAAGGGAGAATTACTCCAACAATTACTGACGGTTGAACCTGGCAAAAAAAGCTTTAGCGTTATTCCGATAGTTGGTATGGGTGGGGTTGGTAAAACTACTCTGGCCAAACTTTTGTATAATGACAAACAAGTGAAGGAGAACTTTGAACTCAAGGCGTGGGTTTGTGTTTCGGATGAGTTTGATATCACTCGTATAAACGCTATTATCTATCAAAATATGGGCGGAGAAAACAAGGATTTTCGAGATCTTAATCTACTTCAAGTAGCTCTTGAAAATCAAGTTACGGGAAAACGTTTTCTGATAGTGTTGGATGATGTATGGAGTGAAAGTTATAAGCATTGGGAAACCTTAGTTGCTCCATTTCGTAAATGTTAGTGCATATTTTGTAATCCCTAGTTCCATGAACTTTAACGTTTTATTCGATCATGTTGTAACCTGTAATATTGTTAAACGTTGATTGTCGATGTGTTATTTTATATTTGTAAACGTTTAAATATAATTCGTAATATTACTCGACAGTCGGTCGACTGACATGGTCAGTCGACCGACTGTCATCCACTGTCGACCGACATAGGAACTGAGGTATTTAAGCCTAATTAATCTTCATTAATTTGTTTAACAACTCTGCACATTACACACACACACACGAAAACTGTTCTAGGTCGAGTCTCTCTCAATCTTCATGTCCAAATACCACAGAATGTCAGTCTAGGCTTCGTGTTTATCAAGATCTAATCTTGGTTTGACTTGTACGAACCCGAAAACCCATAGATATTCGTTTAAGCTCTTTCTAGTGTTATTCCGCCTCTAGATCGTGTTAGGTTGATTCTAAGATCCTCTCTCAGCGTCTACAAAGTGGTATCAGAGCATTGGCTTGCTGAATCAATTGTTTTAAACGAGTTTTTGGTATATTTTTGGGTCAAAATTTGGTTTTGGATTGAATTTTGTATACTTTTACGTTAAACCTTTGGTTTTAATTGCTTTAGAGTGTTTACAGAAGTCATTCTAAGTTGCTTAAGGTGTTGGTCAGTAGTTTTAGTTCGAAAATTGAGCTTGAAATCGTTTAGAAGTCAAAAAACCTGTTTTTTTTTATTCTAGCTCTGAAAGAAAGTACAGTCGACCGACTTAGGAGACAATCGACCGATTTTCGTGTATTTCGACTGATTGTAATTAGTTCGACCGATTGTCTTTAAACCGACCGACATATGCTAAACCGACCGACTTAAGTTGTAAACCGACCGACTTAAGTACTAAACCGACCGATTGAAGGAACATCGACCGATTGAAAAAAGTACTACCATTTGACTAAATGTAAACAGAACTTCGACCAATTACCCATTGACAGTTGACCGACTGTATCTGTTCATCGACCTACTGTAGCTGCTCATCGACCGACTGTCACCGACAGTCGACCGACTTAGGATCAGATTCAACCTTAATTAAATTTTAAAATGTCTGATCAGGCAATGGCAATTACTTCCGGCGTTCAAAACATTTTACTATCTGATAGTGAATCAGGCAGTGCCAATCGTGCTCCTAGACTTGATAATACAAATGATTACATTAGATGGAGGGCTAGGTTCATGAATTACATTAGAGGCCTTGATCCTAGAATGTGGAATTTGATACAACATGAATATAAAGAGCCTTTAGGTACTGATGGTAATAGTAAAAAGTATGAAGATTATAGCGTGACAGAAAAAGAAACATATGCCTTAGAATGTAGATGTTATGCTCAATTGACCCAGGGTTTAGACGGTGATATTTATCATCAATATCAAATGCACTTAACTTCATATTCTCTTTGGAATGCTATTAAGATAGGTGTCGAAGGAAATAAGGCGTATCGTGAAAAGAAAGCTAAAGTAATCAAAAGTGAATGGAAAAGGTTTGCTGCTCTAAGTCATGAAACGTTAGAAGAGACAATCATTCGTTATCGTCATCTTATCTCTGAATTGGGTAACTTAGGTGTAGAAGTTACAGAACAGAAAGCTATCAAACAATTAATAGATGGTTTACCACACAAGTGGGATGCGTTTATTGAACAGATAGAAGACAGAGCTTCGTCTGCTGGTGAATCACTGACCCTAGATAAATTCACATCAAAATTGATGGTAAAGGACTTGGATATGGAAACCAAGAAGAAACGTCTTGAGGGTCAGCAGAGTCCTATAATTTACAAAGGTGGTACTTCTGGATTGAGCAATGTTCATGCTCCCTTACAAACAGCGTTTGTTTCTAATGATAGTGCTGTAAATAGATCACAACCTGCTCAAAATGTGATGTTTCCAACCCAAGTAAATAAGCCTAGTAGTACAAATCAGTCCACCATTAGACAGGAGCCAAAAACTGTAGTTCTCAACACTGAGAATTTAAGAACTAGGCCCCTTTCAGTTGTAGAGGAAGATATGGCTTTAGTTGCTTTGGTAGTTAATTCTTATAATGAAATGGTTGGTGGTCAAATTGGTAATGCTCATTTAGAAGCAGAAGATTATGAGCAGATTGATGAGGATGAACTTGAAAAGATGGATATCCTCTGGGCTATGGGTAGCGTGATTAGACGAGCGAAGAAATTTCTGAAAAGGACAGGTCAACAGAGCTTAGGTGTTACTAGAGATACTAAGTTAGGTTTTGATATGTCAAAAGTGAGATGTTTTAATTGCAATGAGTTAGGACACTTCAAAAGAACATGTACCAGGCCACAGAAAACTGGTTTTCACAACCCATTTCACAATCAGTATAATAAGACAAAGGTTAATGTGCCAGTTGAAACAACGAGCAGTGATACTATCAGAAATGATAAAGCAAAAGGCTTAATTGCAACATATTCAGACGAAGGTTGTGATTGGACAGTATTTGCTGATGATGAAAATCATGCTAACGTTGTTAGAATGCCTAAGACCGAAGAAGAAACTGAAAGTGAGAAACAAGAGAGAGAGAAAGCTGGTTGTGTTGGTACTGCGAATGAATGCATGTGTTACATCTGCAAGATGGAAGCAAGAATTGAGCGAACTTATGCAATGATCAGATATGTTAGAAGAGGTGTTCTTAACAAGAGAGTGTATGAGAAGTTCAAGTACGCAATGCACAATGATGGCGATGTATGGACGGATTACAGTAGTTCGTCTTCATCAGATGGAGAAACTATTGTAGTAGATGATGTCAAGACTTCAGTTGAGTTGAATAATTCTGACTGTTCCAGTTCTAGTTCAGAATCTGAACCTGAATCAGAGACTGAAGAAAAGGAATATGCGTTCATGGCAAACACATCAAGTGACTCTAAGGTACAAACTGAATTTCCTTTGGTATGTAACGATTGTGCTGATCATAAGTTAGAAATTGCTAAACTTGAATCCATAGTTTCTAAATTGAATGATATCCCCTTAGGATGTATCTACTGTCCTGAAGTAAAACAGGAACTTAGGATTGTTAAAGCAGCTTATCTTGAGGTAAAAGGCCTATACGAGACTAATTTAACTCAGTTTAACAATAAAAAGGAATTCAGGGAGACAATCAAAACTCTAGAAAATCAAGTTCATGATTTAAGAGCTACAATTTCAGGTGACCAAAAGGCCATAATGATGTACTTAAATCAACTTGAATGTGCTAAGAGAGAAAAGGAAGAGTTTAAGATTAAGTATGAGTCAGAAAAGGCTAGAAATGACACTTGGCAGCGAATGTCATATGTCATTGACTATACTGTCTATAACAAGAATGATGGTAAAAAGGGTTTAGGTTATAAAGAGTGTCCTCCTCCTCTTAGGAATGAGTACATTAATAAACCTTCTGATTCTTGCCTTAGTGAAATCCTAAGTGTTAAGCCTGTAGAGAATGAAAAATCAGACAGCACTAAGCCGGTTGTTGAAGACTTAGCTGAGGACAGTAAATCTGATTCAGAGTATGAAAAAGTTTCAGAGTTTGTGACACCAAAATCCAAACCAATTACTATCCTGAAAAATCCATTGAATGCTAGTAAGGCTAGTGAAAGCGGACAACCCACACCTAGAAAACAAGTAAACTCTAGGAACGCTAATGGAAAGAAAATATTTCAGACACCTGTCAAGTATCAGCAGGGACTCAACCTAGATAAAGAATATGTTCTTACACAAGCACCTGAAGAACTGTTTAATAAAAGGAGCCCTAATACTAACAATGTGCCTAAATATGTGCATCCTAACCGTCGACCAGGCTTGAAACATCATGTTGAGAAGCCTATGTCACCCATGAAACAGTCTTTTCCCAATAAGCATCTGAGTTCAAAAACACGTACACAAGAAACTCAAAACTGTAATAAATGTGGGAAAAAGGGTCATTGTGTTGTTAACTGTCAACAGCGTTGGAAAACACCAAAAAGAAAATCTGACCCTGAAACGAAAACTACACACTATGCTTCTAGTTCCAGTTCCATAGGTACTTCAAGTAATAGTTCAAAAGGTTTTTATAAATCAAAGTCAAATTCTATTGCTAATTCATCCACAAGGGTACAGTCAGGTGTGAATAAAATTTTTCAAACGAATGACTATTATGAGAAATCTGTTGGTAAACGTACCGTTTGGAAGCCTAAAACCGAGAAAAAGGTTGTTGACAAGTCCAATGATCCATCAGGATCAAAGGGTCAATGGATGGATGTGCAAGTTATTGGTGTCGGTGGGAAACCCACTGCCATTCGGGCATGGGTGTCCATCTCAAACTAACTTCTTTTCTTGTTGTGCAGGTCGCCTACGATCCGAGTAGAAATACCTGGATTGTTGATAGTGGGGCGTCCCGGCACATGACAGGAAACATGTCCTTACTTTCTAATGTCAAATCAGTAAATGGAGGATCTGTTTCTTTTGCAGGAGATGAAGGAGGTTTTATTACAGCTCAGGGTGTGATTGCTAATGCTAATGTTAGTTTTGATAAAGTGAATTTTGTGAAGCAGATGTCAAATAATCTGCTGTCAGTTTCGCAAGTAGCAGATAAAAAGCATAAGGTTGCTTTTGATGATCAAAGATGCTACATTTTGAAGAAAGAGTATGTAATACCGGAAGAGATGATTCTTATGACAGCTCCCAGAAATAAAGATTTTTATATTTTGGATATGTCAACAGCCCATGTTAAAGCTGCCACAGGTCATCAAGCTTTCATATCCAGAGCTACAGAACAAGAATCAATTTCATGGCACAAGCGTATGGGTCATTTGAGCTTGAGAAAGATGAACAATCTTGTTCATAATAATCTGATTGAGGGAGTAAATGTTAAGAGTTTTCAAATTCCTAAAGGATGTCTTCCGTGTAAGAAAGGGAAACATACTAAAAAGTCACATGCAACAAAGAAACATCATTCAATTGTTGTTCCTCTAGAGTTGTTACATATGGATCTTTTTGGTCCGATTAATCGAACAAGCATCTCTGGAGATTCATATTGTTTGGTAGTGACTGATGAATACTCACGATACTCTTGGGTAGTGATGTTAAAGAAGAAGTCTGACACGTTTGACAATATAAAGTTGTTGTTTTTGAAGCTGGAATCTTTGTACAAGTTAAAGGTTAGGAAGACTCGAACAGATAATGGTACTGAATTCAAGAATCAGCAGATGGAGAGTTTCTGCAATGAGAAAGGCATTCAACAACAGTTCAGTCCAGCTTATACTCCGCAATCAAATGGTGTTGCTGAAAGACGTAACAGAACGTTAATTGAAACTGCGAGAACTATGTTAGCCGACTCAAGTTTACCGGTTAACTTCTGGAGTGAAGCTGTGGCTACAGCATGTTATACAATGAACCGATTGTTAGTAGTCAAGAGACATGGAAAGACTTGCTATGAATTGCTACATAAAAGGAAGCCTAACATTAAACATTTCGAACCCTTTGGTGCACCATGTTCAATCATGATACGAGATACTGGAGGAAAATTTAATCCTAAGGCTGTTCCTGGTATATTTCTTGGTTATGGGAATCCAAACAAAAGAGTTTTCAACACTGTATCTAAACGTGTTGAAGAACATTTCGAAGTAGATGTTCAAAGAAATGCTGCTATTCCTGCTGGGAAAGGTTTTTCATGGCAGTTTGATTATGAAAATTTGTTTGATTCTTTTGGTCTTCCGTCTGTTGCTACTGATGATGAAGTTATTGCAAGATTACTGAATGAAATGCAGACGTCTCCATCACAAATGGTTCCGAAATCTCAAACGGCACCACAACAGCACCCAGTGCCGCAACAACAACTTGTTCAAGATGATGAAGAATCAGGTGATTATCAAGATGATCCATCTTATGATGGATCTGGTTCTGAAGAGGAGTCACAACCTATAGACAGTGGCGAAAGTGTTCATAATCTGCCACAAATTGTAGAAGTTCAGGAAGAACAACCAGAACCTGAAGGTGTTCGTAGATCATCACGAACAGTTGTCCTACCTCGACACTTAGATGATTTTATTGTTGATTCGAAAGGAGTTTCTAGAGCACCATCAAATGATGCCTCAACGTCTGAAAATCAGAAAGCTTCAACTGAGAATGTTATGCAAGCTTTCTATTCTTCACTAAATAGGTCAGGCAAACTCTTCTTACATGCATATTCATGCTTTGTGTGTCAAATTGAACCAAATTCTGTTGAGGAAGCTCTTCTTTATGATGATTGGGTAAATGCCATGCAAGAAGAACTTTTGCAATTCAAGCATTTAGGAGTATGGAAACTAGTGACTCCGCCTCATGGTTGCAAACCTTATGGGCTTCGATGGGTATGGAAGAATAAAAAAGACGAGCAAGGTATTGTAATTCGAAATAAAGCTAGATTGGTTGTGAAGGGATATCAGCAGATCCCTGATATAGATTATGATGAAGTATTTGCACCAGTGGCTAGACTTGAGGCAATTCGAATATTTTTGGCATTCGCATCTTTTAAAGGCTTCAAGGTCTATCAAATGGATGTCAAAAGCGCCTTTTTGTACGGGACTCTCAATGAGACCGTGTTTGTTAAGCAACCACCGGGTTTTACAGATCCACACTCTCCAGAAAAGATATATCGTCTAGAAAAAGCACTGTATGGGCTTCATCAAGCTCCAAGAGCGTGGTATGGTACGTTGTCCAACTATATGATTGATAATGGTTTCAGAAGAGGTGTCATCGATCAGACACTTTTCATCAAAGAAAAGGGCAAGCATATAATGCTAGTACAGGTGTACGTGGATGATATTATCTTTGGATCTATAGATAAGACGATGGTGGATGATTTTGAGGAGGTAATGCAGAAACGGTTCAAGATGAGTTCAATGGGAACTATCAAATTCTTCCTTGGTATTCAGGTTGTACAAACAAATCAGGGTATCTTTTTACATCAGACAAAATATGTGACGATCGCTCCAAATCCATATGGACGAACACGTCATTCATTGATTTCATTGCGAGGTATTTGACCTCTATGTGATACATTTTGTAACATTGTATTCGTTTGAAAAGGTATTTCATAAATGAATATATAAATTCCAGGTTTTTAACATCTGATGATTTCTACGTATAGACAATCACCATTTAAATGGTTTACAATAATACATCTGTTGACAATACAGTCAAAATAAGATACATGGTAATGGTTTGGTGAATGCAAGTTTCTTGTATATAGCATGTATGACTCCAAGCACATATCTTGTATCACGTATAAGCAAACAGCGGAAGACTTCTAGAATCCTGAGAATAAACATGCTAACAAGTGTCAACACAAAGGTTGGTGAGTTCATAGTTTTAATATTACACATAATCCGTATATCAATGTGGATTACAAAAGTTCAGTTGTTTTATTCAAAACGTTTATCAATAGGTTTTACATAAAATGTGGATCACAAGATATTAGTTGTTTCATCCGAAACGTTTATCAATCGGTTCTACAAAATTGAGCACCCTGGTAACTAAACTTTAATGCTTATATAATTTGTACCCTTTGTATAATCATCTTAATAATACACGCAAACCAATGTGTACGTTTCTCAAATAGCATACGTCCGTTAAAAGGCTAGTGCTCTAGCTCGGACGGGGATATCAAGCCCTATGGATCCATATACTACTACTCGCGCCCACCAGTTCTTATAACTGGTAGTTACTAGTTACCAAAGCTAAGGGATTTTCGGTTCAAACTCAGTGTAGAATTTAGTATGTACTTGTATCCATTGTGTTTAAAATAAAGTGCATGTATTCTCAGCCCAAAAATATATATTGCAAAAGCAATTAAAAAGGGAGTAAATGAAACTCACTCATAAATATATTGTAAATCAGTTAATAAAGGATTTGCATGTATTCTCAGCCCAAAAATGTAGAGAGTAAAAGGGATCATATGAAACTCACGCATATAAATATTGTAAATCAGTTAATAAAGCATTTGCATGTATTCTCGGCCCAAAAATGTAAAGGGTAAAAGGGATCATATGAAACTCACACAAAATCAGTTTTAGTATTTGTATCCATTTAGTAAAACAGTTTATAAAACTGCGCATGTATTCTCAGCCCAAAAATATATATTGCAAAAGCAATTAAAATGGTAGCAAATGAAACTCACTGTTTAATATTGATATACAATATTGCAGGAAAGCACGTAGACGCATCGGAGATGATTAACACGAGGTTTGATTCACAAAAAATACCCCCGAACATTACCCATAACCTCCTTGGCAATAACCCATAATTTCCTTAGCTCTAGCTTGCTCGAAAACTCATTTTGAAAATTACTTGGACAGCACTCCGTCGTAATATTTGATGTACATTATTATTTTTGTATCGCAAAAATAATAACACTAATAATAAAAAAAATAATAAGATTAATAATAATCTTATTAATAATAATAATAATAATAATAATAATAATAATATAAATAATAAATAAAATAAATACGGAGTAATATGTATGTGTGTGTTTTTTTTTCTTTCTTTACTCGGCAGAAAATGTTGCAATTTATAGAACCTGGCCTGAAATCTGGAGTCATGCGACTCGCATGGAAATGGCCTTCTGGCCATGCGACTCGCATGAGGACCAGGGACAGCTCACATTGTTTTGGCTCCTAGCTTGTCGACATAATATAAAATAAATATAAATATATAAATAATTAATATAATTATTTATATATTATATTTTATTCTTGTGCATAGTAGACTAGATATTTTTGGTCCGTTGCGTCGGGCGTTTCTTCTTGACTCGGGTCCCGGTTCCGGATTTTCAGACGTCCTTGCGTACTATTTTATATCGTGTACTTTGCGTTCCGCAACTTGTACTCTTGTCATTTTTAGACGTTCTTCATCAATAATTTGAACCTTTTTAATTGTATCTTGTACATTTGAGCATTTTGGACCTTTCCGTCTTCAATTCTTCGTTTTCGCCTTTTGTCTTCGCACTTATTAAATATAAACGAATATTACTTGAATATGGAACAATTACAACTAAAATCCTGTCTTTCTTGGGGGATAATGCTATGAAATATATGTTCCTTTTTAGCCTTATCAATAGCCTTAAATTATCCCTTAATTATATCACTCAAAGTGTATCTTAAACTTTCGAGTGTTTTGGTCATTTACTTCTATAAATCATCGTCTCGCTATTTGTTAAAATACATTTTTATAATAGCGTTTTACTGTAGCAAAGTTACTGTAGCAAAGCCAAATTTTACTGTAGCAATTCACCGTAGCAAAGTCAATTTCACTGTAGCAAATAGTGATTTTCGAAAACACTGTAGCATTTTGAGTAATGTGGCAATTTGAAAACACTGTAACAAATTAGTGTTTAACTGGTTCATCTTAAACGCTTTAGTTAACTTATCTAAATATCAATTGAATCAATAAACGAATGTTACTATCGTTTATTATATATATGTATATATCTTTTTAATATACATAAATCAGTTTTTAAATACACATTGGAAGTTATTTATAAATAAATTTTAATAATAAATATTTCAACTTATCATATACATTCAAATAGATATTTAAACCAATAAGTTTAATGTACGGTATCAAACAATTAATACATTGTTACCTTTTCATGTTATAGTATATATGTATCTATTTACATATAATTGTTCGCGAATCGTCGAAAACAACCGAAGGGTATTTAAATATATAAAAGTAATTCAAAAATTTTGAGATTCAATTTTACAGACTTTGCTTATCGTGTCGGAAATGTTAATCATACAAAGATTAAGTTTAAATTTAGTCGAAATTTCTGGGTCATCACAAAATATGTATCAGATATTCTGAAAAGATTCAAAATGGAAGATGAACGTCCTGCAAGGATGCCGCTATCGGTGAATCACGGGATTACACCGGATAAGGAAGGTGATAAGGTTGATCAAACCTTATATAGAGCCATCATTGGTTCGTTGATGTATCTAACAGCGTCTCGCCCTGATATCATGTTCGCAGTTTGTTTATGTGCTCGCTATCAAGCAAATCCGAATGTACATCACTTGCTTGTGGTGAAAAAGATTATGCGTTATTTAAAGCAAACTCCGAATTTGGGCCTATGGTATCCCTGTGATAATGATTTTGTACTGACGGCTTATAGTGATTCCGACTATGGTGGATGCAAGAAAGATTTTAAGTCAACATCAGGAGGTTGTCAATTCCTTGGAATCAGACTAGTTATATGGCAGTGCAAGAAGCAGACAGCAGTGGTCTTGTCTACTTGTGAAGCTGAATACATTGCTGCAGCAAGCTGTGCATCTCAGGTTGTGTGGATACAACAGCAGCTTCGTGACTACGGTTTGAATATTTCTAACACTCCTATTTTTGTTGATAATTCTGCTGCCATAGCTATTACGAAAAATCCTGTGAATCATTCTAAGACCAAACACATAGGGATTAAATATCATTTTATTCGAGACTGTTATGAGAAAAGGCTAATTGATGTTATCCAAATTGGCACAACTACGCAAAGGGCTGATCTTTTCACAAAAGCTTTTGATAAACCACGTTTTGATTTCTTGTTAACTGAGTTAAGTGTCAAAATATTGTCAGATGTCGTTCCTGATGAAGAGACCAACGAGTAACTTCATTTTATGTGTTCTGATTGCATAGCTGTATATACTGTGTGGTTATATTTCTTTTCTTTCTGATTGTTTCTGTGTGTTTAAAATCCAAAAACCAAAAAGATTTTAGATTTTTAGTATTTTAGGGGGAGTAATGAATGCAACATCAGATATTATAATGAATGCAACATCAGATATTCAGAAAATAAAAAAACGAGTTTGATCTATATAAAAATGGGATACGGACTTAATCATAGAATGAGATGATCATAATCACAATCATGTAATGCAACATCAGATATTATAATGAATGCAACATCAGATATTCAGAAAATAAAAAAACGAGTTTGATCTATATAAAAATGGGATACGGACTTAATCATAGAATGAGATGATCATAATCACAATCATGTAAATATCTTGATAAGGAACTCATGGAAAGGTTTACAGCGGTTGAGGGTAGTCACTTAATTACCACAGGTGCATACTTTAAAGAAAATTGTTGAGGAAATCAACAAAAGGTGAGGGTATCCCCTATCATGACGTATAATCTAGAAACACATGATGTAGAATATCCCCAAGCAAATTCCAAATTGCTGCACCATTGAGTCTCACGACTAATTGGGATATTCAAGCGATCAATAAGCGTTAAAAATGTTCTAATTGACTATGCATACCGACTTCTATCAAACTTTAATTCTTGAATCGTACCTAAACTCCAAAATAGTAAGTTTATCTCAATAAGAGTGTCTTTTCTGTGAAAGGGTTGAAAAGTGTGGTTCTATATTACAGACAGTCCATGAATGAATGATTTATGTTAATTGATACACAAATGAAGAAAAGAGATCTTCATCGCAAGGAAGTCAATTCGAGAACTAAATCAAAGTCAAGACTGCAATGTGTTTTTTAAAAAAAAAAAAAAAAATGGCACATTGCATATCAAGTTATTATATCATGAAAACAGAAGTGAAATCATGGAAGATGAAAATATCAAGGTCAAGATAATGATGAAATCGAGAAGAGAAGTCTTTGCAAGAATACAAATGAGTGTGAAGATTACCAAGAAGAACTTAAATCATTCATACTTCAACAAAACCATTCTATTGGACTTATTATCATTGTCTGTGATATGGGACTGTACCCATTAAGGCCTAGACAGCGAAAGATGTTTTCAGAGAGATATTCTGAATACTCACTTATTAAGAAAGCTACGTCTTTCATTCCGTTTCCTCCAATAACTTTAATAATAAAGAAGGAATGAGAATGATAGCAGTTGGTTGATTGCACGATTGATAGAATATTGAATATACTATGAGATCCATCAGAATCATATGAATTGAAAAGTATACGTTACGATAGAAGCTAATGGCTGACAGGGATTTTCCAAAATTACTATGAGAACCTTCCTGTTCAATTGGACCTAACGTATGTGTTTGTGGTAACGGAAAGCGTCAATAGACTTGTGCTCAATTGACTACCTAAAAAATCGTGCGATCTCACAATGATGACCGAGTCTGTGATTGAATCTAACATAGCAATATGTTAATGTAATTAATTAACTTGATCATCAAAATGTCTAAGAGAAAAGTCTGTAAAAGGTTAATGAAGATAGAAACCATGTTAAAATCATTTCTCTGTTATTGTTTGCTTTTACTTGTGAAATTTTGTGTACATACTGTTGTCTGAATGTTAATTGAACATGTATACATTTTGATAATTTAGCTTCCTTAGGTTTATGACTTACAGAAACTGCTTCCTGTAAATAACATGTTTTATGCCATACAATCTTGGATCTTTCTTAACCTTGATCATTGACTTTCTGACATGAATTGTACTTCATTTGCATTGTTATTGTGAAAAGTTTTAAAATCCTAAAAACTACAAAAAGATTTTTCAGTGTGTTGATATTTATTTTGAAAAATACAAAAACATTTTATTTGTTTACTTATGTGAATATGTGTATATTTCCTTGAAGTTACAAATTGTGTCTCAACGTCAAAAAGAAACGAACTACACATCTCAAATCATAAACCTGTTAAAGTCTTCAAAATGAAAATATTTTGCGTGTAAAATCAGCCAGTGGAAGTGAATAGAAGGAATTATTGGGGTTTCTAAAACGCAAAACTATTTTATAAAGGGAAGAGACAGTCGACCGATTTATAACATAAGTTGGTCGATGTTGAAGAAAGTCGACCGACTTACTCGTTTGTTATAATGTCGACCGTTTATCAAGTATGTCAACCGATTGTCACATATGTCGACCGACATAACACCAAAGTCGACCGATTGTCGAGCTGAGTATAAAAAGGCCTCAGACGGCCGATTTTCTTTATCTCGTGCGATTGTGTTGATTTACCAAAAATTCGAATTTTGCAAGGAAGAGTTTTTTGATCGTGTTTTTCGTATACATCTTTGAATTGTGATTCCAGCGCCGTTAACCAATCTAGGTAATTCTTTTTAAATCGTAAGTTATTGAAGTTTTCGTGTTTACTTTTCTGTTTCGATTCAATGTGTGGTGTTTAGGACCTGTAATTGATAATTGTTGAATAGATAATGTTAATCGGCCTCCTCTGTACATGTATTAGACATTGATTGAGTCAAAACACCATAAAATTGAAGAATTTATGTTTAGATCTGTGTTTTGCTTCGTTTAATCAGTCGGCCGATTGTCCTTGAAAATCGACCGACTTAGCGTATGTCGGCCGACTTTATAAGTCAATCGATTTACCTGTATGTCGATCGACTGTCCTTGAAAATCGACCGACTTACATTGTATGTCGACCGACTGTTGTTTCCTGTATTCTTTTTAAGTTTTTCGATTTAACGCTTTTCGATTATTGTATATATGTTTGTATAGCAGAATAAATGGCTCAACTAGGTAGTCCAGTGAACGAAGACGTACATGAGGAAGAGGTGATTCTGTCCAAGAATCTTCCAGGGCTGACGGCAAGCGAAAATGCCAATCTGGAGGCATGTCTAAACGAGGAAGGACCTGAAGCAAAGGAAGGCTTCGTTGATATTATCAAGTTCTTGAAAAGGTCCAGGATTTATACTGCAATCACCCTAGAATGCAAGGCATACTACTCGCACCAACGAGAATTCTGGAACAATGCTTCTATTGTCACTGAACAAGGAAGAAAGGTGATACGAAGCAGTGTTGGTGGTACAATTGTAAAGATCTCGGCACAGACAGTTCGTGAAGACTTAGGTTTTCCAGATAATGATTCTATGCCAGTCACACTGAATAGAACTAAGGTCCGAAGGTGTCTAGTAAGATGTGGATACTCTGGTGATCCAATGAAAGGTGCTGTTAAGAGAACTCGATTCTGTCATCAATACAAATACCTAACTTTGGTGTTGTTAAGATGCATGAGTCCAATGGTAGGCGGTTTTGATGAGCTGAATGAGACTTATAGCTCAATGTTTGCAGCACTAGTTCTTCATGCGGACTTCAATTTCTCCGAAGTAATTTTCAGAAGCATGTTGGTGAACGTGAAAAAGAAGAGCCACTTAATGTTTCCTAGGTTCTTGCGGGTGATGATTGAAAAGCAAGTGCAAGGATTGAATAAGGTTTGGGAGGATGAGATTAAGCTGAATCATCTGAACGATTTGACTTTCAATCGAGTCAAGCAAAAGAGAGGTCCGGATGAACCATTCAAGAGATTGGTTGGCCACCTCGCAAATGAAAACTATGTATGTCCACCAGGTGCTGCCTGTCGTCATGAGAACAGTACGTCTGGTAATGAAGATGATATCGTCGCAGTTGGTGAAGACGATCAAGAGGTTAATCAGCCACCGCCAGTTGTTGCAATTGAACAGACACTGGTTGATGAAGACGATGAAGGAGATGACTTTGACCCTGATCAATTCGAGCTGAGAAAGCGAAAACAATCTGAGGGTCCTTCGGTTACGACAAAGCCGAAGCAGAGGCGCATAAGATTCATTAAGAAGGCAAAAAGGACTGAGTCGTCCTCAGCTACTGAACAGCGACAATCACAGCAATCACAACCACAATGACAACCTTCAGCTGCTGCTACTCAAGAAACACGTGCTGAAACTGATACAGGAGGTCATGCTGCTGCATCCACGACTGCTATTACACAAGATGCTGCGGTTTCTATATTAAGTGAGAAGGTTGTCAATATGGCTTCTGAATTTGAAAAGTTTAAAGAAAAAGCTGATGAACGAGAGAGAAGAAAGGATGCTGAGATTGCCAAACTGACCAAGCAGGTTGAAGATCAACAGGTTGAATTGAAGAAGTTACAAACTAAGTTTGATGCTCAGAATTTGTTGATTGTAAAGGCTGAGACTACAGCGAACAAGGCACTGTCGAAGATGCTTGAGTGGGAAAATAATTTCAATATTGAGGCTGTTGATCTCGAGGAGGATATAGACTTTGGTAATTTTAACGATCAAGGCGAGGATGAGCTAGGTTTGGATATTGCTAAAGGCACAAGCGAGAACCCACTGTCAGTAATTCCTCTAAATATTGATTATTCTTTACGTGATTTTTTGGCAAAGCAGGATCGTCTGAATCACTCAGTTGTATTTGATGATTTAGAAGAAGGGGAGATCCCGCCGGATCTAAGCGCTGAGGAGCAGGCCGAGCTAGTGCGTCAAGAGCAACAAGCAAGTACTTCAGCTGACGCAACTGCTAGCTCATCTTTTGAGAATCGTTACGATTCTAGTGATGATTTTGAGGAAATTGTCGTAAGTAATGAAAACGACAAAGATTTTGATGAAGTAATTATTGAAGATGAACCAATAGGTGATTTTTCGGAGTACGAATGTAATAACGATAAAGATCTACCTACATTTCAAGACTACTTCAAAATGAATGAAGAGCTTCTAAACCGTAAATGCGAAGAAAAAGAAAAGACCGAAGATTTGCCTCCAGGGTTTTTACCGGTCAAGATAAATAAAGAAAAGATAGAAGTTCTAGAAGCTGAGTGGAAGATCCTGTTGAGGATCAGAAAATATTGTGAGAAGCCAGCGCCGGAACCTGAATGGATGAATTACATTAATAGACCGGCGAATCTTTTGGCTAAAGGAAAGATAATTGCGTGGGCCTACATTAAAGAGTTGAATATATACGCAATAAAGAAGGAGTACGGAGTGGATTACATCAAACATGGATACGAGTTCACGTCTCTACCGTACTTTGAATTTATGCAGGTGGCTAGGCTCAAAATGTTATATAGGGATTATGACGGAATTCCTAATATTGTCTGCAAGAAGATAAGACACTCGTACTTGTCAAAGAACTTTGAGGGATTCAGCCCTCAATTTCCCACGATCACTTATCGAACAAACAAGAAAACGGGCGAACGAAGAAAGATTGTCAAATACAAGCCAGTAAATTATATGAGAAAGGTTCCTGTGATGAAAATGCCGCAGAACTTTAGCCCACGTTTTCGCTGGTGGTACTACGATGAACGCTCAGAGGAGGCAGTCATCGTTTTGGACAAATTGAAGGAAGATGAGACAGACTCAATACGGGTTTTAGATCCCGTTTGGTTGAGAAATTGCTGTGAAGCTGACAACTTCACATTGTACTACAATCGGATGCTGTACAGGCCATAAAATAGAGTTCAAGCACAACAGTACATTCGTGTTGCAAAGGTTTGCTATTTGAATAATATGGTTACAGATCCGTACAGAGATTGAAGCAGATCGAAGACTTATGAGGAACTAGGTCTTAGGGGGAGTTTGTTAGTGCATATTTTGTAATCCCTAGTTCCATGAACTTTAACGTTTTATTCGATCATGTTGTAACCTGTAATATTGTTAAACGTTGATTGTCGATGTGTTATTTTATATTTGTAAACGTTTAAATATAATTCGTAATATTACTCGACAGTCGGCCGACTGACCATCTGTCGACCGACATAGGAACTGAGGTATTTAAGCCTAATTAATCTTCATTAATTTGGTTAACAACTCTGCACATTACACACACACACGAAAACTGTTCTAGGTCGAGTCTCTCTCAATCTTCATGTCCAAATACCACAGAATGTCAGTCTAGGCTTCGTGTTTATCAAGATCTAATCTTGGTTTGACTTGTACGAACCCGAAAACCCATAGATATTCATTTAAGCTCTTTCTAGTGTTATTCCGCCTCTAGATCGTGTTAGGTTGATTCTAAGATCCTCTCTCAGCGTCTACAGTAAATGTGCTCCCGGAAGTAAAATCATCATGACAACGCGGAAGACCCTATTGATCAACAAGCTAGGCTATAGTGATAATGCAGGTCAACTAGAAAGCCTGTCACATGATGATGCTATAACTTTATTTGCTCAAAATGCTTTGGGTTTACCTAATTTTGAATCACATCCCATTCTGAAACTTCATGGTGAAGGTATCGTGGAAAAATGTGGCCGATTACCTTTGGCTTTGATAGCACTTGGGAGGTTATTGAGGACCTCCTCTGAAAATGAAGAAGAATACTGGAAGAAAGTGTTGAATAGTGATATATGGACACTAGAAAATGATGTTGTTGCTGCCCTTAGACTAAGTTACTATGATCTTTCTGCGTGTTTGAAGCGGTTGTTCGCATATTGCTCCTTCTATCCCAAGGACTATGTATTCAATAAGAGGGAGGGAGTTCTATTGTGGATGGCAGAAGGGTTTTTACACCATTCAACTGTTGAAACAGAAGAACACTTTGGTCATCAATGTTTTGATGAGATGTTGTCAAGGTTGTTTTTTCAGCATGCACCAAACGAAAAATCGTTGTTTGTGATGCATGACTTGGCGACATCAATTGCTGGTGACTTTTTTGTTAGGTTAGATAATGGGACGGAGAAGGATAGAGGGAGTGCAGCGTTGGAAAAGTGTCGACACATGTCATTTGTTCGTGAGGAATATGAAGTCTATGATAAGTTCAAGGCATTCAAAAGTGCCAGAAGTCTAAGAACAATCTTGGCAATGTCTGTTGGGGTGATACATTGTTGGAAACCTTTCTACTTATCTAACAAGATTCTGGTTGACATTTTCCTAATGCTGCCATTGTTAAGGGTTCTCAATTTAAGTAACTTCAAGATAAGTGAGATACCAAATACTATTGGTAGCTTGAGGCACTTGAGGTATCTTAATTTATCATATACTATAATCACACAACTACCAGAAAGTGTCTGCAACCTCTATAATTTACAAACATTGATCCTGTTTGGCTGTTGGAAATTAGTTAAGTTGCCCAACGACTTCTCAATGCTTAAAAATCTGCGGCATTTTGACATCAGACAAACTAGCTCTTTGAAATTGAATAAGATGCCCTTAGGGATCGGTGAGTTAAAAAACCTCCAAACATTGTCCAAAATAATTATTGGAGGTGAAAACAGATTTGGAATTAGGGAGCAAAATGAATTGAAGAACCTGTGCGAGGATGTCTGTATTGAAGGGTTGAAGAAAGTGACAAATGCTACTGATGCACGAGAGGCAAACTTTTCGCAGAAGAGGCTTAGCGAGTTAGAGTTGATATGGAGTGATGTGGTCGATGATTCTCGAATAGATTTTCATGATAAGGATGTATTAGATGGGTTGAAGCCTCATAGTGGTACTCTAAAACAGCTTAAAATAGTGTCATATAGAGGAATGGAGCTTCCAAATTGGGTTGTAGATCCCAATTTTAATAAGTTGTCAGAGGTATCGTTACATGGTTGTAAAAATTGTACATGTTTACCGCCACTAGGGCAACTACCGTCACTTGAGAAGTTGTTTATTGAAGGCATGGATGGGGTGAATAATGTGGGTTTGGAGTTTACTGGTAATAATACTGGTGTAGTGTCATTCCCGTCACTTAAAATTCTAAGCTTCAAAAATATGGAGGGGTGGAAGTTGTGGTCAACCAATTGTGGCGGAGATGTGTTTCCGTGCCTTGAGAAGCTTGTTATTAAAAAGTGTCCAAATCTGGTCGAAGTATCAATCGAAGCACTGCCTTCACTGAGACGTCTTGAAATAGAAGAATGTCCAAATCTGGTCGAAGTGTCAATCGGTGCACTGCCTTCACTGAGACATCTTAAAATAACGGAGTGTCATTACAATGTGTTGACAAGTTTGGTTCGTGCAGCTTCATCGGTCACAGAGTTAAACCTAGATCGTATTTCAGGTCTTACTGATGAGGTGTTCTTGAGAAGTTTTGGAGATCATCTGAGGGAACTTGAAAAGGTAATCATCAGGTCATGTGATGGGATAAGATACTTGTGGGAATCAGAAGCAAAGGCAAGCGTGGTTCTTGCGAGTTTAAGGGAGTTGGAAGTAGATAATTGTGATGATTTGATAAGTCTTGGTGAGAGAGGGGAGGAGGAGGAGGATGATGACAAGAGTGGAAGCAATCACTTAGCATCTCTTAGAAACTTGCATATACATAATTGTAAGAGTATTGAGCGTTGTAGTTGTCCAAACAACATTGAGAATTTAACTATTTGGGAATGTGATTCAATTAGAGATGTGTCTTTCTCATCTGGAGGAGGGCAGAAACTCAAGTCACTTGAGATTAAGGGATGTAAGAAAGTAATGAAAAATGAATTGGGAGGAGGATATGAAGGAGGAGGAGACAAGACTCAGATGCTTATCAACAACAACAACAACAACAACAATACAGGGATGCCATCGCTTGAATCTCTATATATTAGAGATTTTCCACATCTGAAATTCATCGTTGACTTGAATTGCTTCCTTCATATCACCAGTTTAGCTATAGTTGATTGTGAAAGTCTAGAGTCAATACCTGATGTACAACTGCCGAAACTCATCTTCTTAACACATCTTACAATTTACAAGTGTCCAAGTTTGGGTGGTTCATTTCCTGGTGGGCTTTGGCCTCCTAAATTGAAAGAATTAACAATAGGTGCGTTGAAGAAGCCGATATCAGAGTGGGGCCCACAGGAATTCCCACCCTCACTTGTTGACCTGGAGTTGTATGGTGGGGGATCGTCAGGAAATGAGGATGATGCGAGTATTATTATTAGAGATGACCATTTGTATTGTCTTCTTCCATCGTCTCTCACCTCTCTCAATATAGAAGATTTGAAGGAAATGGAAACAATATCAAAGGGGACTGCAACACTCACATCCCTCCAATATCTTGAAATTCATAAATGCCCAAAGATGAAACATCTCTTACTTCCATCATCTCTTACTTCTCTCGATATAAGATTTTTGAAGGAATTGGAAACAATTTCAAAGGGACAGCAACACCTCACCTCCCTCCAACATCTTGAAATTCGCAACTGCCCAAAGATGAAAGATCTACCGAAAATGCAGTTGAGTTCACTTCTCAGTTTGAAAATCATTGGTTGCCCGAAGCAGAAAAAAAGGTATATCAAAAGTAGTGGTAGTAGTGGTAGTAGTAAAGAATCCTACAAGTACATGCCCCTAATCTCCCATATCCCCAAAATCGACATACGGGATGAATAATGTGGGTTTGGTTTTTAGTAGTACCAGTGTGACATTTCCGTCACCTAAAATCTTCGAAAGTATGAAGAGGTAGACGCATGCTGGACGATTCATCGAGTGTGTCAGGTAAGATTTGTTTACTTTTGACCCACCATTTCATTATATGCATGTAGTCAATCACCAATTCATTATACGTAATCAATCTTTTTTTTTTTTTTTTTTTTTTTTTTTTTTTTGCAGAAACTTTGAATTACTTCAGTTGTAAGTCCATATACACTGGCATTTTTTTCTCGTTTTCAAGATTTCTAAACACATAATGATTTCCGATATTCCATCGTTGATTTATCTGCTTCTTTGATCATATCACATGATTCTCACTTTATCTTCATGTCTCTCTTTATACTTTCTAGTCTCCTACTTTGTATATAATCTGAGGAATAATTCTCAATGTTTTCTAAAAATATTCACTAGGCAAAAACTTATGTCAATTACTTAAGTAAACAGTTAAACAATAGGGCGGCTGGACCCAGGCCAGTCCAACCAAACCTGCTTTGACCTTACTCAAACACTTCTAATTTTCCACCTTTGATTGACTCGTGCTATTATGGTTAACATGCAGGACACCAAGCAAAGGAGCTGAATACTTGGTTGAGGTGTCAGCAGCAGATGGTGAGGCCATTGCAATAACTCGTGCTGCTGCAAACGCACGTCAGTCAAACACAGAAGTTGACCTGTCAGATTGGGATAGTGAAGAGAAGACTATTTGTAGTGACCACGAATCTGATGTTGTAACTGATTCTGAATAAGCTGTTGTGATATGAGTCTGGTCCATCATCTATATCATGAAACTGGTAATGGTATTATTGTAAATATTCAGTTATGATGTATTTGTTATACTGTATACAGCTTTATTTGAAACTTTAAATGATAATTGCTGTTGAAGTTTGGAACTGAAAAATTGGAAAAGTCATGGTGGGATACATTTGAATCTATCAGTGTTGGAAATTCATGTTGATTAGATTATTGTTAATTTGGTTGCTTAATGAGCATGAGTTTGTTATTGGTGATAATTTGTGCATACTTATAATTTGAGCAATATGTTATGTGGCCATATTTAGTACTTGTAGTATTTTTCCCACTGGATTGATTTATTATTGTTTATCAAACAATATGTTAATATAGCTCTTGATGTGTAGAATAGATGCTTTTACTGGTTTTCACTTATCAAAAATGTTTATTAACTAGTAAAATTTGAGAAAAATTGTGACCAGAGCTGATGCCAAAACTCTTAATGGGTACATTTTGGATGAAGTCTTGCTAAAAGCGAAAGGTATAATTTGGAGTGTATCTTTTAGTGAAAACAAGTGATCTTAGTGATTCTTTGTAATCTTAGTGAGAACAAGTGATGTTAGTGATTCTTGTTGTGATCTTAGTGATCTCATTCTTAGTGGCTCTTAATGAGGACAGAGCTCTCCATCGATTTTGGAGATATATTATTGAAAATCTCAGAGGATTGTGGAATGAATTAAGAAGATTCGTTAATATATCCCCCAATAACAATAAATCTTGCGTTTTCTTTATTTATTTTCATCACATCTATTTACAAACAACACCCAAGTTCAAGAAAGATGATTAAATGAAAAAGTTTTTTAATACTAACTAAACTCCACTTCTAGTTATTTAAAAAGACATTTCCCCCTGAATTATATACAAAGCTAAGCTATGTAAACAAAAAAATCCATACATTTTATATCCACGTTAATTACAAAAAATGAGGCCTTTTGGAACTCCATCAGACTAATGTGATAATAAAGCTTAATGATAATTCACAAGTTTGTTACCAATAAGTTATAACTCGCTTACTAATGTGATAATACAGCTTAATGATAATTCACAAGTTTGTTACCGATAAGTTATAACTCGCTTTTCCTGATTATGTGCAAGAAAAAAGTTTTCGCATTTGATATAAAAGTATTTAAATTTTCAAGGCACCCACCGGAAAACGTACCCTTTGGCATATGAATTATTTACTATTTACTATTTACTATTTACTATACACCGCATAGTGTAAATGTAAAACATACCTCGAGTTGATGACTCTGGGATTATTGCAGGTTTGGCACTTTCAGCCCTTACAAGGTGGTCGGATGCACATAAATGACGCTAACAACACCTTTCAGATTCTACATCTTCAAATATACTAAAACAAGTCATAATACAGACACAGATATTACAAGATTTCAAATTTCACAGATACACTAAAATATATATTTGGAAATTTAAAGAAACATGAAGTGAAATCAATCACTATCTTACAATAGCACTCGACACAAGTACACAAATAACTGAACAAATCAAAACCTAGCCGTTTACTTCTCTTTTTTTGAAACACACGCTGCTTGTCGAGAAAACTCCTGTTCTTGAGCATGCATAATACATACAAATGAAGAAAAGAAAAAAAAACATCAAAATTTTACACATTTTAGACATACAAAATCAGTTCAGCAAACTAAAAATAATAAACGATTATTAATCGTTACTTGATACATAATATAGCACAAAATTAACCAAACCCTCACTATAATAAAAGAAAACAAACCACAAATTAAGGGTAAATTAAATAAAATCAATTCAAAATAATTATAAGCAGACTCCACCATTGACAGAATATAAACCACCTATGTTCTGATGTTCATATATTAGAAGTTATATGATCAACTACACTAGAAAAATGTGCAGATTAAAAAAATAATCTAAACTTGCAGTGATCATATATATTACCTGGCCGAAACGATTAAGTTATTCTGTTTCCAAAGAAGACTGCCTGTGAAACTATGCATACAAAGAAAATAGGGAGCACCCGTAACTGCAAGGAACAGGAAAAAGAAAATTAAACAAATTCAAACAACTTAAATAAAAACGAATAGAAATGTAAAAGGTAACCAATAAATAAATCCAACAGAGAGCATGTAACATACCCAAAAATCAACTAGTTGCAGACGACCGAGCACAAATGAAGTCTGGAAAACAACCACACTTTGTGTACATTCGAGGAAAAGCAAAAGAAGTTGTAATTTACGATCAGACTATATAATAATAATAAAACTAATAAAAAGGAAGGAAAAATGATGAAATGCAAGAAGTTAACAGTTAGGGTACTGATAGATATCTGATATAGCAGGAGCAACAAACAAGAAGAACAATAGTAATTTGTGAATGTAATAGTAATAAGGATCTAGAACTGATGCAATAGAACAGATAGTGTAAAGAAGATGTAAATGGAAGATTTGTTTACTAATGATGATGAAATACAGAAATACAATAGGAATAAAATCAGAGGAACCCAAGTATTGGAAAACACTCTGCCTAAGCTCAAAGAGCCACACACATACTTAATTCATGCCTCCTTTCTCTCACAATGACTCATCCATTTATAATGCTAGACTCAAACAGAATAACAACTCAAATGATCCTGACCCTTCATCTTGATCTTCTTCTCATTCCTCATATTCCTCATATAATAGCCTTTGCAAATGTTGGGCTTGGGTGATCCATTCGTGGGCTGGTAATGAATGTAAATAGGGTTAGATAAAGAATGTAGTGATATGTTCTCTATCAATACCGACGTCATGAAAATCAGGCTTGTCCTCAAGCCTGAAGTCTCTTGCCAACATGTACTGACATATAGTAAAATGATAGAAACAAACGAGAATGTTATTGGAGTTTGCGCAAGTGGTGCCTTCCCTAAATCAGATTTCCGCGCGATAAGCCATTGTCGAGTTTGTTTTTCATCTTGCAAGAATGTATAAGGTGTTAAACAACTACCCATGGTAAGATCAAATAAATCAGTGTACATGCCAGGGAGATAGTTGATTTTAGCAGTGGTGTCAACAGCCCATTTGAGAAGCAAAACATGTGTATTTGTCAAAACACAAGGCTCAATAAAGAACTCGTGTTGTCCACCAGTAGTAACAAAGGTTGTCTTGTTCACATTTGATTTGTGAATCCCCACTTGATAAAACCCCAATTTAAAATCTATCTTTGAAAAGAAAGCAGAACCGTGAAGCTCAGATTCTCTAACGACAGGAATTGTGGTCTCTTTTTCTTTGATAAATTCATTTAGGCTTGAGAAAGTGCTTTGACTTACCATTATGTTAGATTTTAGCTTTGAAGAGGGCTGAGGGAGGTTTCCTTCTAAACAATTCTTGAGTGAAGTGTGATTCAAGAGTGGTGAATGAATTTTGTGGAGTTGCGTGAGATCACCTTGAACTCCTTCAGATTTAATTGAGCAGGTTTCTCCTTTTTTGGTTGATTCATCCCCATCGGTTTTGTTCAAATCAGGAATTGAGGTGAAGGTAGGGTTAACAGGCGTGCTAGAAAAATAATGATTTAGCTGGGCTTGGACAGTGCGTGGGTGATGGCCTAATTGAGATTGTGGCTTACCTGATTGAAGCAATGGGCTCAAAGTTGGGCTTGATATTTCATTGCAAAAATTGGGCCTTCCACTAGAATCTGAAAAATAACCATCTGAGCCCATGGCGTGTGTGCCTTTCGAATTAGGGTTACCCAGATTATCTAAGCTTTGATAATACGGATTCGATCCTAGAACGGACTTTCTCCCGGATATTGGTTTTCCTCCATGACCGATTGCTATGACAACGTGGCGTGCAAGATCCATCGCTCGATCACAAGTCTCCGGATTCAATAGTCGTAACCAATTGCTAATATTTTCATGTAATCCACTTATAAAGATTTCAATTGCTTGATCAGCAGATAGGTCAGAAATTAGGGCACATGAAACCTTAAATTCGTCGATATATTCCTCAATATTCTCAGTAGCGATGGTGTTTTGTTGTAATAGTGAAGTTGAAGAGAACGAATCTGGAGGTGGTGTTGAATTCCCAATATATGAAGTGATTCTGGATTGCAATTGGGTGGTGATTGGTGGTTGTTTTTCTGGGTTTAGCTGTGATGATAAAGCTGAGGAGAAAACTGGTGAAGATTCAGATGAGCTTGGTGATGAAAATGTGTTGCAATTGGTGATGTGCTGCTTCTGAATTGCATTACCAATCATGGTTTGAACCAAACCACCAAGCTTTTCTTTCATGGAAGTGACTGTAGAAGTTAGATCTGATATTTGGTTTGAAAGTAACTCCAATTTTTTATCATGTGCATCAACTTGTTCTTCTAACCGGGTCATTATGAAATCTTCATCGGAATTCACCATTGTTGGAGAGGATAGGGCAAGCGGCAATGGAACCATTGATAGATATCTGATATAGCAGGAGCAACAAACAAGAAGAACAATAGTAATTTGTGAATGTAATAGTAATAAGGATGTAGAACATACCTCGAGTTGATGACTCTGGGATTATTGTAGGTTTGGCACTTTCAGCCCTTACAAGGTGGTCGGATGCACATAAATGACGCTAACAACACCTTTCAGATTCTACATCTTCAAATATACTAAAACAAGTCATAATACAGACACAGATATTACAAGATTTCAAATTTCACAGATACACTAAAATATATATTTGGAAATTTAAAGAAACATGAAGTGAAATCAATCACCATCTTACAAATAGCACTCAACACAAGTACACAAATAACTGAACAAATCAAAACCTAGCTGTTTACTTCTCTTTTTTTGAAACACACGCTGCTTGTTGAGAAAACTCCTGTTCTTGAGCATGCATACTACATACAAATGAAAAAAAAAAAAGAGCATCAAATGTTTACACATTTTAGACATACAAAATCAGTTCAGCAAACTAAAAATAATAAACGATTAATCGTTACTTGATACATAATATAGCACAAAATTAACCAAACCCTAACTATAATAAAAGAAAACAAACCACAAATTAAGGGTAAATTAAATAAAATCAATTCAAAATAATTATAAGCAGACTCCGCCATTGACAGAATATTAACCACCTATGTTCATATATTAGAAGTTATATGATCAACTACAATAGAAAAAGGTGCAGATTAAAAAAAAAAATTCTAAACTTGCAGTGATCATGTATATTACCTAGCCGAAACGATCGAGTTATTCTGTTTCCAAAGAAGACTGCCTGTGAAACTATGCATACAAAGAAAATAGGGAGCACCCGTAACTGCAAGGAAGGAACAGGAAAAAGAAAATTAAACAAATTCAAACAAACTTAAATAAAAATGAATAGAAATGTATAAGGTAACCAATAAATAAATCCAACAGAGAGCATGTAACATACCCAAAAATCAACTAGTTGCAGACGACCGAGCACAAATGAAGTCTGGAAAACAACCACACTTTGTGTACATTCGAGGAAAAGCAAAAGATGTTGTAATTTACGTTCAGACTATATAACATAATAAAACTTATAAAAAGGAAGGAAAAATGCTGAAATACAAGAAGTTAACAGTTAGGGTACACAAATAACTGAACATAAACCACAAGTCTACCGTTGCAATTTAAACCCCTAAGAGTTTACAACTTTGGTCCCTCCTTTTTCAACTTAATAAAATCCATCCTAAAACTTGTTTCACTCCCTCCAACTCAAACTACAAACTCCATTGACATATCTTAGACTCTTAACTTGCTTCACTTAGTTTCTTAACTTGCGAAAGCATCTTCTTATGATTTATTCTTACCTAATTTCTTACCATTTTTACACTTTTATTCATTTTCTTATTCTATACAGTAAGTTTAACTCTTCATATTAGTTTAAACAATCCTACTTTAATTCATCACACCTTATCGTTTACTTACCCTTTTACTATAGCAATTTTTATCAAATTTAATGATAAGTAAGCAACTTATTAGTGGTGAGCAGCAGGGTCATATTTCTTGCTCTAATCTTTATTCTTTATTCACCATATTTAACTCTCTACATTTACCATATCACTAACATCATGTCTCGAATATTGTTAAGCATCACATCACAAATCTTTATTACATTAGTAACATTCCACTTGTTTTGCATTCATCATAATACGGGAAAGCTAACATTCTATATCTTATCATCTGCTGTTAAAAAGTACTCCCACTACAAAAACTTCAACCTTCATCAATTCTAGATAATTTCTTACCCCATTACTGTTGGATCAAATGCCTTACAAAACTGCTACTGCTATTAATTACTTAAATAATTGACAAAATAAAGAAAGAAACAAAATAAGAAAAGGACTACATTGCTTCCAATTATCTGCATTTTCTCAAAAAACTAATGGGACTATAAATCGCCTATACAAAACAAACGTGACCCATACTTCTACCTAAAAGATAGGAATCAAACACTGCCATTTGACCTTATTATTTGGTCAATATCACACCCATTTTTTCAAGTTACCTAGGAATTTAATATATACATACTCCTAACTTTAAGCTAACATATTGATCCAGTATTGACCAAATACATCTGCACGTTCCTAATAATTTTCCACTTGATTGGGCTGGCTACTTTTAATTACGAATGGACTGCAATATTGGTCTTGACTTTGGGCTTTCATGATTACCCTAACAATAACTAACGTTGTATAGAGTTCACCCATGTCCATAAACCATAAATCAGCAAGTCCTAACGTTGTTATACATAAACCATAAATCAGCAAGTCCTAACGTTGTTATTCATAATTATATTTTTACAATCATGTTATACATAAACCATAAATCAGCAAGTCCTAACGTTGTATAGAGTTCACCTCTGTCCAGCTCACTACTTCCTAATTTTACATCCTTCATATCGTAAATTCAACTTAACTAGCTCCTGGTTCTATCTTCACACTAACATATTTACAACATTCTTTTTTTTAACACAGGTTCAAAATTAACCCAACTTACTTCATAATACTATTAAGGTCAATTTTCCAGCTAATTTCTCATCATAAACAAACTTATACATAATAAAACTAACGAATGTAAAGCATACCTCGAGTTGATGACTCTAGGATTATTCTACCTTTGTCACTTTCAGCCTTATACATAAATACAGCTTTCTTTGGGATTCTCCATCTTCAAATATACTAAATCAAGTCATAATATTTGAAAATATAAAGAAACGTGAAGTAAAATCAATCACTATATTGAAATACCATTCGACACAAATTCCCAGTTACTTGAACACAATAAAAAATACAAATCAAAACCTCACCGTTCACTTCTCCTTCTTTTTTTTTAATAACGCGCTGCTTGTCTAGAAAACTCATGTTCTTGAGCATACTGCAGATACAAATAAATAAATAAAAAAATCAAAACTTTACACCTTTTGGGACATACAAAATCAGTCAGCAAACTAAATGATTAAACATAAGAATCGTTACAGCAGAAAAATAACCAAACTCTAACTATGATAAAAGAAAACACAACACAAAGTAAGGGTAAATTAAACAGTATTGATTCAAAACCTAACCCTCAATCTTTGAGCTGTCGATATCAAACTAAATTACTAGACACAGATTAGGGAATTTCATTCCGTGTCCATATAATTTATAAGCAGACTCCGCCATTGACAGTAGATTAACTGCACTAGAAAAAGGTGCATAATAATAAAATTAAAAATTAAAAAAACTAAACTTGCAGTGATCATATACATACATTACCTAGCCGAAACGGTTGAGTTATTCTATTTCCAAAACTGGAAAAAGAAGACTGCCCATGAAAATATGCATACAAAGAAATTAGGGGAAAAAATTATATTAAAAAAAAATATGTTGCAATTCACATTCACGGCCATACAATAATATTAAGATAAAAATTATAAAAAGAAAGGGAAAAAAAACAAGATGTAAGCAGTTAGGGTACACAAATAACTTAAAAATATTAAAACTCAACTTGCTTCACTTAGTTTCTTCACTTGCGGAAGCGTTCACTTGTCTTATTTAGATTTCTATCCGTATATATACCTTCTAATGACTATTCAAACCTAATTTCTTACCATTTTTACGATTTTAAATGCATTTTCTTATTCAACACAGTAGGTTTAACTTTTCATATTAGTTTAATCAATCCTACTTCAATTCAAGACACCATATTGTTTACTATGACTATAGCAATCAGTTACATCAATTACAATACTCTCACTACCTATGCTCTGAATTCGTATAACTATATAACCTTCCCCATGCTATATTATTATATATAGTGGTCACAACTTTAACTATTTAATCTTAAGTGTTGTGAATCCTTATTTACATAGTCATATCACTTTAGCTTCTTTTATCTATCAATGACTCTTAACATGCAAGTCCTTTTCCATAACTATATTTCATAAACCAGTAAGTCCTAACAATGTACAAATTTCACCCCTGTCAAGCTTACTACCTCCTAATTTTACATCCTTCATATCATAACATCAATATCCGTAAATTCAACTTAACTTACTGCTTGTTCTATCTTAACACTTAACATATTTACAACATTCTTCTTTTAACAAAAGTTCAAAATCATTCCAACTTACTTCACAATATCAAAGTCAAATATCCAACTAATTTCTCATCATAAACAACCTACTTTACACATGGAGTGCACTTTATACATACATGCTCTAATAAATAATCATCCTGCAGGTCCTTATTCTGCTTTGCAGGGATAAGCTCCTGATTAGGGCCACAATGTTTCTCTACATTTCCTAATTTAATCTAATAAAAAAGCCCTAATTTTACAAACAATTCTTTATTACACTAATAATTCCACTTGTTTTGCAATCATCAACAGGAACAGTAAATTCTATATCTTATCCCGTGCTCTTAATATTAAAGTACTCATCCCACTATAAAATCTTCAACCTACATTAGTTTAATCACTTATCTGCCTCTATAATTCACGCATACTATTAATCTGGCCGCTTCATACTTACTCGCACAAAAGGTTGTTTCCAAGTTTCATGACTGCATAATCCTAATCATATGGTTGTCAGTTGTCTATCATTTAACAAAACATCATTTTCACTACTTTAAACCATCTACTGATCATTAAATCTTTATCATTATAATTCATCACTCTTTTATCTGTTTAACACCTTTTACTCCATAGTAACTACCCACTACGAGTAACAATCCTTATTTTCATAAGGTCATATTACTTTGGCTTCTTTTATCTATCAACTAGGTATACAATATTATCCCCTCATGTCCTCATCATTATCATTTCATGTCATCAACTTTGATTGTAATAATAGTTGAATTATCTCACTTTTCATAATTATTATATTTTTATAATCATGTTATGTTATTATACATAACCAAAAAGTCCTAACATTGTATACATTTCACCCCTGTCCAGCTCACTACCTCCTAATTTTACATCCTTCATATCATAACATCAATATCCTAAATTCAACTTAACTTGCTCCTTGTTCCCTCTTCACGCTAACATATTTACAACATTCTTCTTTTAACAAAAGTTCAAAATCAACCTAACTCACTTCATAATATCAAAGTCAATTTTCCAACTAATTTCTCATCATAAACAACCTACCCGACACATGATGGTCACTTTATACATACGTGCTCTAATAAATAATCATCTTGACTAAAATAAGTTTTGAATTTATTTGTACCTTGAAAACATTCCAGAACATATCTTAAACATCTTTATGAATATCAGCACTTTCATATTACTAATTTGGGTTCACATTTGAATACTAAAAAGAATACATGAAAATATTACTTACAGTTAAATATTCAAACCATTGGTTCCTTACCGACCTTTAAACCTGGCATATTTCCAACCCTCTGTTTATGCTATATAAGCATCGATGTCGTGTGCACTATATAAATCTTTTTAGAATAAACAAAATGCCAAAGGAGATAATAATAAAAACAATTACGTAAAAGGCAGAATACACGAATTTACTTACTGGGTCATCAGGTCAGAAATAAATTTAGGATTTAGTGAGCATTACGAACTCTTACAACTAGATATTGAAACTATATCACCCTGTCACCATGGCTTGAAATTTACCTTATTAGCCTCTTGGTTCTTATTATTATGCTTGCAGACAGAAGCTTCTAATCAGGGCCCACTCCACTCTGTTTCTCTACATTTACCATTTAGGTATCAATTTAAACTTCCCAACGTAAATTTGGCAAAGCATAATCAATTTCTCAAAAACAACCAAAATTTATAATTTTAAGAAATTACAGAATCAGAAGAAAAACCCCTAAATTCGTAGGTCTTAAGAACATCAAATAAAGGAGACTATGACGAAAATTAAAGAAAAGAAAAGGATAGACCTGCAGCGAATGAGGGGAGAGTGTGTGCACATCGGAAAAGTGTCTAATCATCTTGACAAAATCATTTATAAATTCCTACAATTTAAAACAAACATCATCAAGGCTGTATTATCGAGTTTTTTTTTAAGAAAGAAACGATTCGAGTTGGAGGGAGAAAAATTAATGATGCATTCTTGAGTTTTTTTTTAAGGAAGGAAAGGAGTAGAGAGGAAAAAGATTTGAGGGGAGAGTGGATAGTGTTTTTAGTTAGATTGTTATCACTCCAATTTTGAGATGATTGGAGTGGATAATAATTTTATATATTTAATAATAGATTATTATATCCCATATGACTGTTACTTCATTCATTTTTGACTCATCTCACGCACTCCGTAATTTTACCCGCAGTTGATGTTGAAGTAAATTTATACTCACACTTCCAGTAGGCGATTAATAAGTTATAACCATCCAGAATATACAAAGAATTTAATATTAATTTTATAATATACAAAGAATTTAATATTAATTTTATGTATATATCAATATCTACAAAGCAACGGTTATTTAAATATTCATTCAAAATTTTGATCGAGTGTCCCAGCTATCTTGGCCTTTATTATATAATATAATTATAATTTTATATATATATATATATATATATATATATATATATATATATATATATATATATATATATATATATATATATATATTATATAATATATATATAAATAAATAATCATTTTCCTTTCCTTTCTTTTATTCCTCTCCCAACTCGAGAATACACATAACGTATATCATACAACTTTCCTTTCCATCGTTATTCTCTCCTTCACACTCCTTCCCACTCTTTTCCACTTAAAAAAAAAAACTCGAGAACACAGCGCAAAAGAAAAACCAAATTTCGACAAAATCAAAAGAAAAAGCTCCAGTTTTTTATAATTTTAATCAAAAAGTTAAAAAAATTTGAACAGGAACTAAACAAAAACAAAATAATACCTCGACATAGAAGAGACCCTAAATTCGTATAGGACCTTTAAAAGAATAAGCCCTAATTTTTGACAAAATTATCAACTGAAAAAAGAAACTCATAACTTCGTAACAAAATCAGAGGAATAAGCCCTAATTCAAGAAACAGTACCGAGAAAAAAAACCCTAATTCCGACAAAATAAAAAACAAAAAACCCGACTGTCTGAAGAACTTTAACATCAGAAGAAGAAAAAACCCTACTCTTGTATAATTTAAGTCAATAAAATTAAAAGAAAACCTGATAAAAAAGAAAGAACGATAAGGACTGGAAAGAAAAAGGGAAAAGGAAGCCCTAATTTGGTAACAAAATCAAATAAAAAACGCTAAAAGAAAATAAATGAAAAAGAACGATCGGCGATTGTGTTGGAACAGTAAAAGACCGGGGAAAGAGATGACGGTTTAGGGAAGAATGTGTGTATATTTATAGATATGGATGGATGGATGGAAATCTGACCGTTTAGAATTCAGCGTAATTGTAAGGCAATATTCTTATTTACCATATAAGAGCACATGAGGTCGTTCGGTGTTAAATCTCAGTGTTAAATTTAACACTGGATTTAACACTGAGGCCAAAACAGGGGAAATGGTTCAGTGTTAAATCTCAGTATTAAATCATTATTTAATTATTTTTTTAATACTTTTAATAATATTATTTAACTAATTTTTTTTATACTTTTATCTATTATTTATTTAATATGATTATTAATTATAAACTTTAAAAATAAATAATACTTTTAGTTAGTAATATTTATAATTATAAATTATAAATATTTAAATAGAATTTAGCCCAACTATAAAAATAAATGTAAGCCCACTAATTTGGCCCATTTTTTAACCAATCTTTTTATTAAACCTAATTACGGAGTATTTATTTATTTATACTAATTTACTCCGTATTCTTCTTCCTCCTGAAAAGCACCTGCAAAAATCAAAAAAACACACAGCAACACCAGATAACAAAAGGAAAAAAGAAAGAAAAGAAAAAAAAAAAAAAAGGAAATAGAAGTAGAAACAGCGTCGGGCGGGTAACGGTGGCCACCGTTAAACTCATTTAACGGCGATTTAACGCCGAACCGGAGTCGATGAAACCGCCGTCGCCGGCGTTAAATTCCTTCGACGGTGAAAAATTGCATCGACTCCTGGTGCTCTAAATTAAATTATAGGACCACTTGTATCACCACCAAGTGACGCCATCACTTGGTGAGGTGGCATCAAAGACACGCCGAAGAAGCCAGGTATCGGGCCATGACCTGCGGTGTTTTGGAGACGGCTGTTTAAAAGAAACGGGTGAAGTCACGCCCGTCAGTTACACGTGGTCAATGGGGATTAGCCCTTCCAATTTGACCGATGGTTGTTTAGAAAAAAAATTGAATTTTTTTTCTATATATACTACCCATCCATTTTAATTTTATACATACTCATACTACCATCATTCTTATTATCAAATTATATATAATCCAAAAAATTAATTTGTTCACAATGGATAAAACTGTTAGACAGATTAGGTTAGGCCCAAGTCCGATTGTGGTCTTGGGTCCATTAGGGTTTTCTAGGTTACCTTGTATCGCTATAAATACCTACATAGAAACCCTAACGGACCCAAACCCACAATTGGGTTGGGCCACTAATCTATCCTCTAAAATCTGTCTAACAAAAACTTTCAAGATGCTAGAGTTTCTTATGGATGATTCGGATGATGAAAACATTGTTAGTTTTATTAATAGCCTAACACAAGAAGAAGTCAATGGAGAGGTAAGTAGTTCGCGAGTCTCTCGATCCCGGGTTTATATTACTAAGGATCGTGAAGATGCGGCTATAAGGTTATACAATGATTATTTTGCGGAGTCACCGGTGTATCCCGAAAAATATTTTAAACGATGTTTTCGAATGAGTCGTCAGTTATTTCTTCGAATTGTTGAAGGTATATCTAATTTTAATAATGCCGTTATTCCTGATTTTTTTTTTTTTTTGGAATGTCCCGATGCAACTGCCGTCAAAGTTTGACTTTCTTCCAAAAGTGCACAACGGTCATACGTCGAATGGCGTATGGAATAACTCCTGATTTGTTTAATGAATATATAAAAATTGGGGACAAAACGGCTGCGTTATGTCTTGAAAATTATTGTCAATGCGTATTTCATTTGTTTGCTAGACAGTATTTTGAAAATCAACTGCCGAAGATATCCCTAGACTTTATAATTTTCATGCACAAAAACATGGAGTATTTATTACAGGGTAGATTTGCAATGTTAAAAACCCCGGCGAGAACTATTGACTTCAACAAAATTAGAAGACATATGTATGATTGTATTGTACTACATAACATGATTCAAGAAAATAACGGTTTTGTGATTGTATGGCGAGAAGAAAGAATGATACAAAGGAACCCACCACGTCGGTTAGAAAGGAATTTGAGGGATCGAGATGCAAGGATTAAGGAAATAAGAGATAAGCAAGTTCACAAACAGTTGGAGGCAGATTTAACGAGCACGTTTGGAACTTATCACCTTACTTTCGTACTGCTAATGATGAGTAATTTGTTATTTATTTTCTAGTTTCGTTTAGGAATTTTAAAATTATGTATCTTTTCGTTTTAGTAATTTAAATTCATGTACTTTATGTTTATTTTTATTTATGAATTGTTTTTCTATAAAAGATATAGCCGTTTATTTCATTAATTCCTAAACAATTACATTATCATAATCGCGAATATCGTATTGCTGCCGCGATTGAGATTCAGATACAGCTTCATCTTCACTTTCCTTAATGGCGTAGCTTTCATCCCTCCATTCGGTGTAAAGCGTAATTGGTTGATTACGTAACAAGGCTCGCCCAATCACACCAATCCAATCGTGATCTTCTTCAGGTAGCGAGGCAGGACCGTTGGGTTTATTGAAAAACCATACTTGTTTGAACATGTAAGGTATGTCTTGCGGGAGCAACTCAAGCAGCTTCAAATAATTAGGACACTCACGCACATCCATATTATAATGAGTACATTTCATGACAATTTTTGCCAATTTCTTGTAACCACAAGAATTTGTGTTACTTTTATAATTTGCATGAAATGTAGAGGGATCAACATCATGTTGACTATCCTGCTTATTGTACTATTTAATATATGCCTTATTTATGTTAGGCAACGAATTCATGAAAATAATTGGGCTTCTTAGTGATTCAAATTAATCATTTAACTTCATAGTATTTACCCGAGTTTGTAATTTTGATCAAAATATTTTCTCGTTCAAGCTCGAGTTTAGATATCATCGAATTCCATATACGAGTAACAATCCTTATTTTCATAAGTTCATATTACTTTGGCTTCTTTTATCTATCAACTAGGTATACAATATTATCCCCTCATGTCCTCATCATTATCATTTCATGTCATCAACTTTGATTGTAATAATAGTTGAATTATCTCACTTTTCATAATTATTATATTTTTATAAGACCATTGCCAACGGTAGTGTCGTTCGCTCCTTCAATTTTTGAATTCAAAAGACGCTGCAGGTAGCATCACGTCATTCACGTCATTTTTAAGAAAAAATTAGAAATCGTCTATATGCAGAAGGTAGAGAACGGGTTGAACGTGGGTCCCCATGAGAAATAAGAATGCATGTGGGTATAAAATTCCCATCTGTCCCAATTATTTGCTAAAACTGACACGTTCCTTCATTTTTCTATTTATTTTAATTTATTTTATTTTGAATTTAAATTTAATCTGATTGATCTATGATTTTATTTTTAATAAAAATTCAATTTTTCTAAATTTATCAAGTGATATTTCTTATTTAATTAACGTATTTTAAAAAGTTAGTTTAAATTTAATAGTCAATGGGTCCCAGTTTTATAAAGATGACTTTTATTGTTGGTAGCAATCAGTCTTTTCCGGTCTTTTTGAGAAAGTTTTGAGGTGAAGCTGATATAGCAGTCAAGTCTTTCTAAAGAAACATGTCATGATAATCATGTTATTATACATAACCAAAAAGTCCTAACATTGTATACATTTCACCCCTGTCCAGCTCACTACCTCCTAATTTTACGTCCTTCATATCATAACATCAATATCCTAAATTCAACTTAACTTGCTCCTTGTTCCCTCTTCACGCTAACATATTTACATCATTCTTCTTTTAACAAAAGTTCAAAATCAACCTAACTTACTTCATAATATGAAAGTGCTGATTTACATCATTCATATCATAACATCAATATCCTAAATTTCGGAATGTTTTCAAGGTACAAATAAATTCAAAACTTATTTTAGTCAAGATGATTATTTATCAGAGCATGTATGTATAAAGTGACCACCATGTGTCAGCACTTTCATATTACTAATTTGGGTTCACATTTGAATACTAAAAAGAATACATGAAAATATTACTTACAGTTTAATATTCAAACCACTAGTTCCTTACCAACCTTTAAACCTGGCATATTTCCAACCCTCTGTTTATGCTATATAAGCATCGATGTCGTGTGCACTATATAAATCTTTTTAGAATAAACAAAATGCCAAAGGAAATAATAAAAACAATTAGGTAAAAGGCAGAATACACGAATTTACTTACTGGGTCTTCAGGGTCACAAATAGGCTTCTTGTCATCCAAATCTGTAAATCATGAACTGTTTGTACCAATCTGGATTACTGAAAAAGAATAAGAAAATAAATTTAGGATATAGTGAGCATTACGAACCCTTACAACTAGATATTGAAACTATATAACCTGTCCCCATGGCTTGAAATTTACCTTTATTAGCCTCTTGACAAAATCATTAAAAATTCCTACAAGGCTACAATTTAAAACAAACATCATCAAAAGAAAAACCTAATTTCGACAAAATCAAAAGAAAAAACTCCAGTTTTTTTTTAATTTTAATCAAAAGGATAAAAAATATTGAATAGGAATTAAACAAAAACAAAATAATACCTTGACATAGAAGAAACCCTAAATTCGTATAGGACCTTTAAAAGAATAAGCCCTAATTTTTGAATAAATAACAACTGAAAAAAGAAACTCATAACTTCGTAACAAAATCAGAGGAAAGCCTTCTTGATTAAACCATCGGAGATTGGGTTGAGATGATACAAGCAGCGAATGAGATAAGAGTTAATCATCTTACAAAATCAAACATAAATTCCTAAAATTCAGGAAACAGTACCGAGAAAAAAAACCCTAATTCCGACAAAATAACAGAGAAAAAAAAACCCTACTTTTGAAGAACTTTATCAGAAGAAAAAACCCTACTCTTGTATGATTTAACTCAATAAAATTAAAAGAAAACCTGATTAAAAAAAAAGAACGATAAGGACTGAAAAGAAAAAGGGAAAAGGAAGCCCTAATTTCGTAACAAAATCAAATAAAGAATGCTAAAAGAAAATAAATGAAAAAGAACGACCGACGATTGTATTGGAACTGTAAGAACGGCGAAAGAGATGAGAGTTAAGGGAAGAATGTGTGTATATTTAGACGATTTGTAACGGGTTGGAGTCACCCCGTCACTTTGCACATGTGGCAGCAAAGAGACGCCGATTCCGGCATAACAAGGTGGCAGTGGCCGGCGTTTGGATGGCGTTAGATTGAAACGGGAAGTAACCCGCGTTTCTGTTTTTTTTAATTTTTTATTAATAAATAAATAATATTTTTATCTATTTTAAAGTTTTAAATTTTAATATTTAACTCAATTATATTTTGACACATAATCACAATACTCTTAACTAACACCAAAAAGAAACACTACCACTACTTTACCCAAAAAAGTAACATGACCAACTCATCAAAAAAGTGGAAAAGGCAAGAAACGCCTCGACCGTTACAAATAATCTTATAGATATGAATATGGATGGATGGATGGATGGAAATATGACTGTTTGAAATTCAGCATCGTAAGCCAATATTCTTAATTCTCATTTACCTTTTTAATTATTAACTAGTGAAAAGACCCGTGAAAACACGGGTTTGTTTAAACGAAACAGTTTAATGATATGTTTTACATATTAAGTGAATGTAAATGTTAAAGTCATTTAGTTTATTGCCCCGTGGAACCACTTATTACGACTAAGAAACTTGTCGTTGATATTTACAAACATAAAGTTCGTTCAAAATTGAGTATTTATATTTATATTTTTAATAATAATAATAATAATAATAATTAATAATAATAAATACCTTTTACATTTTTTTAGAAAAATAAAATTACAATTTATGAGAGATTAATATTTCCTTTTATAAAAGATTTTGTATTATTTTTTAAATTAAATTAATATATAATTATGACATCATTATTATAAAAATTAAGATTAATGATGACATTATCATTTTAAAAGTTTATTAGATTATATAGATAGATTACGCATATTAAACTGAAAAAATTTAAATCCTCTCTCTTTCTTTCTTTTTTTCCATTAAAAGAAAGACAATCTATATCTATACTTATATTATACGGAGTATATAATATATAATAATAACAAATTCTTTTTTTCCTAATCATTTTCAAAAAATTTAAAATGGAGAAAAAATTACCATTAGATCAAACTTTCAATATCACCATTGAATGAAGTGATCACTCAACAGGTGATCACTCAAAAACATGAAATTCAGTAGATTTTCCAAATTGTTTGAAAGACAAATCGGGTTCCAATTTATGATAGAAGCAACATCAAATTAGGGTTCTTCATTGTCAATATTTGATTATGGATTTTAGTACATTTACATACTTTTTATTTAAATTTTATAATTCAAACTGATATATGTTGAATCGATTGAACCTTTTAAATATCAATCTTCAACATCTTTCGATTCAATTATGGTATGTTACATATCAGCGGCGGTACAGGATTTCAAACAGTCGGTTGACGGCCAACGAATTTGTTAGGGTTAATGTAAATTCGGATTTTTAGCATAAGGAATAATGATGAATCGGCTTCGTACTTCATGAACCACTGTAAGTAACTATTCAATTCTGCCCGAAATTAGATTTTCTAATATCGATTTTTGGTTTTTGAATTAACTATTTAACACTTTTCAATTTGTTCATTGTTCAATATAATAATTATATGATACTATACAATCTTCAATTAGTCCTGAAATTCATGTTTTTGACAAATGACTAAAACAAGGATTGTTTTGTTCATTGTTATTCTTACAATTATATAGATAAAAAGATTATTAACTATCTTGTTTTTCGGCTTATACGTTTTCGTTACAACATTTTGTCTTTAACAGGTCACTTATAAACCACATCTTCACATTAAAGGATACCTCATGTTGCTACGTGCCTTCTCCAGCTTCAATAATAAAACTTACAACCGACATAGACAATCTTCATCCTACCAGCATCGGTTATTTTTTTTTATTTACTTAGTATCATGTATGGAGTAAAGATACAAAACCCGAATAACAATCTTGAATGTTTAGTCCCTTAGAACTTGCAGTTTTGATTAAAGATTTGATTTTTAGGTCAATATGTTGTTTAATGCATGTTTTTATGCATTAATCAAATTGAGGTATGTGGAGAAATATGATCTTTAGGTCAATTAATTTGTATTTTTAGAAGTGGGAAATTGGTTTTTGAATGTCATAAGGAATTAAAAAAGTGGTTTTGATGGTGTCTGTTGCGTTGTTTGTGGGGTTTGTTATTGAGGCATTGGTGGTAATTGGTGTTGAAGTTTTAGGGGTTTTGTACTTCATTCATAAAATGAGTAGAAAAGTTAATGAAGTAATGATTAAGGTTTCAAACCCTATAGGTTAAAGTTTGGGCTAAAGCCAAAAATAGGCTACAAACTTACACAAATGTACCGATGTCGCCCACAAACCCATTTCTTTCCTACTGTCGCCTACAAACTTATAAAAAATGTACCAGTGTTAACATTTTGTTACGAGTTACCTGCTGAACCGGTAAACTTAATTATCTAACTTATTTTTTCATTTTATATGTCCCGATGTCGCCCATATACTTTCAGTTGTGTTCCGATGTCGCCCATATACTTTCAGTTTCTGTTCCGATGTATCATCGACGTGTCATGACTACCTAGAAGCCACGTCATCAATTGTTTTCGTTACAGGTAAAAAAAGTACAGTGGGCGACATGAGCACATTTTTTATAAGTTTGTAGGCGACAGTAGGACGGAAATGGGTTTGTGGGCGACATCTGTAAATTTGTGTAAGTTGTAGCCTATTTTTGACTTTAACCCTTTGATATGAATAATTTTTCGCAAACTATATACCGTATTTGATGAATAATTTTTCGCACGTATTTGATGAATAATTTTTTGTAACATTTAGTTGATGACTCATTTGCAGTATTGTGGGATCTTCCATTATGAAGAATCAGTATATTATGCGGAAATAAACGGAGGGATGTCAAACTTCAAATTTTTGAGTCACACTTTTGGTCTCACTTGGTATTGATCTTTTCTCCATGTTCTACCAATTAAAATATTAATCGTTAATATTAACTATTAATTGTGGCAAAACTTCATGCTGGTGACTTGCCATTGACTAATGTTTATGTTAAGTAGTCATATAATTATGCAAATGTAGTTGGATCGTAATTCGAGTTTGTTGAATTTATGTGTTTATAATCGCAGATTATCTGTTATAAGTGTATCTTAGGTTTATCTGATGTATGTATGCATTATTTAAATTTCCACTTCCAAATGCCTTTCAACTTTGTAACAGTAAAAAAAAAATTAACTTTTACATTCAAATATATAAATAAGTTTGACATTTTTTTGATAAAGGTTTCATGTTGACCCATTTAAAAACTAAAGGTGCATAATTATACCTAATTGTGTAGCTCTGAGGATTTAAATTCTCAAACAAATTTTAATATGGCTTTCGAGCTATGGGAAGATTTTCGGTTCATTCGGCCAGGTGGATAAAAATTTGGGTCTATTACCAAATTTGATGCATACATTTTGGGTAAGACTTGTAAAATTACCCTTAGGCCAACTTCGCAGAATCTTTAAGTTGATATGGGTTAGGACTTTTAGTGCTCTTTCACAGAGCTACAAGATGATTATAAATCATCCGGGGGATCTTCAGACTAACATATGTCCGCTTGGGTCAGCACCACCAAAGGAGTGATTACATCAATTGGCACTACAGAACTAAATTCTACTTTGTAGTAGTGGGCAAGCTAAGTTTTATCTCAAATACAGTTGTCCAAAAAATGTTTAGCAAGAATGTGAAGTCATTAAAATTAATTTATGACCATAAAGAATCAAGGTGTGTCCCTTCATTTTCAATTTTATTAGCTTTATTAGTTAAATATAAAAATAAATGAGCTGATTCGATTTGATAGTATGGTGATTTTATTCATGTGTTGTAGTGTAGTTAAATTAACATGAATAAATGGTTGTATATTACTTTTAGTAATGTTATACAACTTTGCTTTGGTTGTCATTAAGTACTAAATAATTGATAGCAAAGTTGTCCGTGTTATGGTTAACATGTTTGTTTTGTCTGCAGAAATATCGGGCAACTATATTCAAACTTGAAACTAGAACAGTAATTACACCTATTCAGTTGGGGTTTGCTTAGGCCTTAGAGTGATTGGTTTTTCTAGGTGATGTTAATACAATATTGTTTATTGTAATCGTAATAAAAGTGATTATCAGACAAACTATCGTAAAAGTTGCTCCTGAACTACATTTATCATTATGTCTAATTTGTATCAATTTTAATTAAGTTTACCTTAGTTTCAGCTACGAACGAAGAACAAATAGCTTGAGGTTTGACTGTCGTTATGGGTTTTGGAACCTTTTCAATCTAATGATACCGATATGTAAATGATTTATTTTTTTAGCATAGATGACTGATACTATTTGACCCAATAAGCCACATTCAAACCCATTTGACACTTGTACGTATAACACTCGGAGCATATGCAGTTACCTATAACCCATCCACATATTTGTAATGCACATTATGTTTTCCTTTTCTTCTTAAAATAGACTTAATTAGTTGTTAAATTCATTGGTATCCTTTGATTTGTACTTAACAAAAAAAAAATTTGCATGACCATATTGTTTGCAATAAAATTTTCTCATAATCAAATAATTTTTTTTATCACGGAAGTTGTTCAGTAATTTATGATATAAACATTTTTTTAACTATACTGTATAGTATAAATTTTATTTTTATAGTCCCGCGAACCGCGAATTCGCGGGTTATAAGCTAGTATTAATAAATTAAGATGTAAAAAAAGGCCCATTTAAGAATCAATCTCCACCATTGGATAGCTTGTTAAGCAAGATTTAATGATTCTCATTTGTCATAGTTAAGATTAATCTCTTTCTTATCTTTCTTATGACCACTCTTATCGGTCCGCCGTTGGGCCGTCGCTGGTGGCGGGGTTCAACGTCGCCGTTGCTAGTAAGCGTCGTTAGGGCTGCCGTTGGACCACCGATATTCGATATGCTGTGCATTGATGGATTGCAAGACGAACTTATTTATTTATTTTTATATTTTAAGCTTTATAATTTAAAAATGGTGAGCATGGTGTTTCTATATGTGTATGCAAAGGAAAGAGAAAAGATAGTGCAACAACCCTACTTTTTCCGTTACTATCGTTACTTGTCTGTTAAATATTTAACGGTGTTTACGTAGAATCTTATGTGTTTAATTGATTTAAATGCATACTTGATCCTAGTGTATTACTTGAATTAATATGGTATTATTAATTAGTGAACTTGTTTCGGATATCGAAATACTTAGAAAACGATACGATTAAGATAATCGCCTAGAAAGCTTTTTAGTTTACGGAACTCAGAAAAACGATAAAATAATTATTTTTAATAATTATTAACTTTATGAAAAACTTATTTAATTTATTATTTATTTAATGAATTAAACCCGGTGATTTCGTTTCAACGACTAGTTAACGTTCCGGAGACCCGGTACGGTTAACGGCACTCGAAACGGACCACACGCGTACAAGTTATTAAGCAAAACCGAGCCCGAGACCCCCTTAAAGGGCCATTTGGAACCCCCCCCCCCCCCCCCCTAGCCCCCTTGTTTTGTAGTTTGGGCCCTTGCTTGCTAGTATTGGACTTTGATTAGGCCCTAAACCTAGATATAAATGAAAATTTTAATCTGTAAACTCTCACAATTGCACAAGCTAGTCGACTTTTGCCTCCCTCTCCCTCCTTGGCCGTCGACCTACACCACACCACCACCATCATCAAACTTCAAAATTAGAACAAACCTCGTGCATAAAAGATTGTTCCTCGCATCGTTCTCTAAGCGTACATACTTGCAATTTGTGTTTTTAAGGTATATTCATTAACCCTAAACTTTTCTAGATCAGTTTTTATTTCAATTACATAGTGTATTAATGTCTAGTGCTCAATTGATTGCGGTTATAGTCGTTATTAGTCGTTATTTTGCGCAATTGTTGTCGTTTGATCGAATCACGAATTTGATTGCTATGAATCTGATTATATAAGTTTATGTACTGATCTTATATTATATCTTTATGGATAGATCTCGGAAAATTAATAAATTTGGATTTTGATTTTGCATGATTTCGTTATCGTATGCTTAAGTTATGATCAATCGAAGTTTTCGTTCGGGTTTTGCATGCTATACGAAATTTCTGGATTATATGCTTTATGAATTGGTCATTGTAATGATAACCATTGAATTCTTTGTTAAAAATTACTCAAGTAGGACTCAATAATCGTGTCAAAAGGTTTCGTATTGTTCTCGGTGTGATAAAATGAAAATTGACTTTTTATATTAAGCTGAAACTGTTTTCGTAGTCACGAGAAATGACCTCACATGAATTATAAGTTGATTGAGACCTTGATCTTCTGGAATATTATTATTTATATGTTCCTAAGCATATTACATTTGCATTCTAGCTTCTGAAAATGTGATTTTCTATGTGTTTTACTTTACGCCAAATGACATGTCTGATTGTTGTTCAAAAACCGAGGGTCTGACTTTATTGAATAAACTGTATAAATTGGCTACATGAAAGTCTTTGGTTATTTTACCAATAAAACTTTGGAATGTATGGAGTAAGATCCAATTGGCCGTTCGTCAAAATCTATTTTTCAATATTAATTGAGAATTTTTCTAAAACTGATGCGCGTGCAGAAACTGATTTGGTAAACCGTAACTAGACCCTTTCTGAAACCGGACTTGTAGACATCGTATGAGACCCTGGATAGAATTTTTGGAATTTTTTTTTTAGTCTACTTATGATCTGGAGTTTTCCATGTTGTCACGATTTATGTGCTATGAATTGTGCTCGTTGTTTCTAAGATGTGCGTATTTTAGATGCCATGCGATAAACTGTGTACGTGTAAATTGATGAACTATGAGCTAAAACGTGTTAGTTGACTTAGGATTGAAATTTTGATCAAGATTGCATGACCTACTAAGATGTTTGACTTTAGTTGACCACTTTGGCCGAGTTGACTTTTGGTTTGACTTTGGTTGACTTGCATGAGCTAGTTGACTTGTACTTGCTTATTGAGTCAGTCTGAGCGCCGGGACTATGCGTACACTATGGGTTGACATAGTGTGACCTATGTATTTACTTAAGATGACCTATTTGACTAGGTTGCGTTTTTCGGTCGTGACTATCCGAAACTGTACGGTTGTACTAAGAGAATTATTGTGCTTTTGCAAAGGTGAGTCTACAGTCCCTACTACTTTTTACATGGGATGAGATAACCTGCTTTTTCTAATGTTTTACATATTAGGCACGAGTAACTAAACGATATACGTATGAGTTCAGATCAGAAATCTCTTAGCTTGATTATATTAATTACTTTACGTAAGCTCGACTTATAGGGACAGTACCATTAGATTTGACAAACCTCGCCTCAACGTACGGGGGTGATTGTTCTGTTGTAACTTGTACACTTGATCGGTTGCTTATAAAGGGTAAAAGAAAGACGTGTAGCGCTTTAGCTATCCGCAGGGTTAAAGATGATGTATAATTTTTACGATGTCTTTCAGAAATCTCGTGGGCTAACTTACTAAATGCTTTACTAAACCTGTAGATTCACTCAACGTTTTCGTTGACTTTTTTGCATGTTTTTATCTCAGGTCCTTAGAGGTAATGATTCTCCTAGCTGAGGTTACTTTGATTGCTTGTTGCTAAGTACTGGAGTGAAGTCCAGCATGTTTATCATTTTATTTCAAAAACTTATATTCGCATTGAAAACCGTTTGTTTCAAATAATGTTTTGGTCTTTTATGTCAACTACTTTTCAGAATTATTTTACATATAATGACTTTACCATTTGAAACTTAATGCGAATACTTTTCGGAAACGTCTCATATAGAGGGCGCGACCGTTAACTGTGGAACCAGAGTTAATACGCCGTTAGTGGATTCTGACGGGGTATTACAGATAGAGATAAAGAAAAAATACATCCGTATATCATAAATGTAAAGAAAATTGATGTCATGTGTTTGGATGGAATCACAAGGATTTGATGTCATGTGTGTGTCATGTGTTTGTTGTATTCTTTTTTTTGAACAACGATTGGAATCACTCGAGGGGGACTAAACCACCCATTTCGATCATCTCTCGTTTCGACTATGCCGATGTAGCGATAATAACCCTGCCCTCATCGCTGTCTGGGAGGAAACCTTGAAACCGATCCAAGGACACGGCCAAGTAAAACCCCCTCCCATTTACCTCCCAAACGATACGGAAAAAGTTGCCATGGATGGATACTTCATGGTAGAGATGAAATTGTGTTTGTTTATTCTTTTAATGCATTTTGTGATGAAATGTTACATAAATTTTCCCATTTGAGAGAAATTGCCACATTTATTGCTAACTGAAATTGCCAAATAATGCAGGTACGATTCTAGTTTTTTGATAGAGATCTCGTGGTGGTTCCAAAGCTCATTCACTTATGAACTGCCACTTGCAATCTCGTCACACCCTGAATTCCATACAGAAGATACGTGGATGCAGCTGGTACTATTTCTGGTTTGGAAACCTTCATTTTCATCAAATTTTGATGTTGACATTGATGATGTCACAACTTATACTAAGTTTATCTTATATGTGGACTTAGGAAACAAACCACCAACAACACTATCGGTCATCGATTTAATTGAAATTCGTCTCTAGGATCACTCAGAATGTTGCTTGGATTTAATTGAAACAAGTTTTAGGGCTAGCCGCGCGCTGCGACGGCAGACTCCTTAATTTTTTATATATAACATAGTTTGTCAGTTTTTCGTTGTACATAACTTATGTTTTAAATTAAATACTTAAACGTTAATAACCCTAACAAAATTAAAGAGAAAATATGTTTCAAATTAATAATTAAAATCAACAGGATTTGAATACTCTTGTTATTTAATATTGTAGTAAAGTGTGAGAGTAGGAAAAAAATTGTAAAGAAAAATGTAAATAAAAAAAAAGGATTTTAAATAAAAAAAATATATATAAATGATTAAGAAAATATAAAAGTAGGAAAAGTTAGATTAAAAAAAAAAATTAAAAAATAAAAGAATGAGAGTGGAAGGAAAATATTAAGGAGTGAATTATGAAAATTATGAAGAAAAAAAAAAGGGATACTATGGGTAAAAAGTATATTAAAGAAGAAATAATTACGTCGTTGGTACATGTGGTTTGTTTGGATATTCTTGACAACACCTAAACTTTATTTTTGCATAGTTGGTACCTATGCATTGCATAATTTTTGTGATTGGTACCCCAACCTAACATCCGTTAAGTTTTGATGGTTAACCCCTCACATGTGCCATGCATGTGAGGGGAAATTTATCCCTTCAATAATATATTCCATTTAATCCGGTACATATGCACATGACGTTAGGGGTGTTCATAATATCCGAATCCGAATCTGCAATCCGAATATCCGTGTATCCGATTCGAAAAATATCCGAAAAATCGGATATCCGAAAATCAGATATCCGATTTTTCAAATTCGGGTTTCGGATAGAACTTTTCAAAATATTCGGATATTCGGATACCCGATATCAGAAACATACATTAATAAATAATAATATTTTTACACTTTTATTTATAATTATAATTTATAATGCTAGATATTTTATATAGACAAGTGACAAACAGCTGGAAAAGTACAAGAACTCTTCTAAGTCTTCTTTCTCTCTGGTCTCTAGTCTCTGACTCTTCTTTCTCTCTTTCACTTCTGTCTATATAGTCTAATAAATCTCTAAAATGATGACATCATCATTAAGTTAAATTAACCTTTACTTTTCATAATAATGATGTCATAATTATATATTAACTTAATTTAAAAAATAATACAAAATCTTTTTTAAAAAGAAATATTAATCTCTCCAAAATTATAATTTTATTTTTCTAAAAAATTTAAAAGACATATATTATTAATAATAATTATTATTATTATTAAAAATATAAATATAAATATTCAACTTTGAGCGAACTTTATGTTTGTAAAATCAACGACAAGTTTCTTAGTTGGAATCTGTGGTTTAACGGGGCAATAAACTAAATGAATTTAACATTTACATTCAATTAATACATAAACATATCATTAAACTGTTTCGTTTAAACAAACTCGTGTTTCAACGGGTCATTTCACTAGTTACTAAGTAAAAAACTTAAAACCCTATATCTAAATCTCGACTCTTACGGCGATTTCAACCTCAATCAGCATCGCATCTTCACTCTTATCTAATCATCTCATCTTTAGTCTCCATCCATCGTCGATTTAAGGTAACTATAAATCTATAATAACTTTTACTTTTATTTTCATTATCTAATCGTCATATCTGAAACAATTATTCAATATTATTTGGTATTATTCTTATTCTTAATAAGTATATCAGGGGTATTTAGGTAATCTCACCCGCTTCTCTTCTCACTCCAACTTAATCGCATCATTATCCGATGATTCCACCTACTTTTCCTCTCCCGATTTCCTCCATCTCTCCATTCGGTGCATTTTTTTCCCTTTCACCCTCCGTGGTTTTCCGATTGAACGATGCTTGAAAAGCTAAATCCCCACTGCAATTAATAAAATACATTGAATCCCTTTTTTGGAGGCATAAATTGATTTTTGGAATCTCCTTTTGGCATCTCTGACTTCCTCGGTGACGATGAACAACAATTCAGCGATTTTCCCTTCGAGGTTTATGCTTATAATCGTTAAATTTAGCCTATTTTCCCTTTATTCAAGTTTAACCCGAGTGTTTAAAAGTGGAAAAAATTAGGGGGTTTGTTGTTGCCGGCTGTTAGGCATGTCAACCGTATTAATTGTGTTCTTGCTGCTTTCTCTTAGAATTTGGTGAGCTTTTACATTAGTTTCATGTTGGTATTGTAGAGATATGAAGCTTATTGTCTTTTCATTTACTTCGTGTTGTTTTTGGCTGATTAAGTTATCGCATATCAATTTGGTTTTTGTTTATTTTGTCATAAAATCTGATATTATTGTGTTAAGTATGCGTTTATATTCGTTAAAAGTTTGTTACTTATTTGACTACGCAAATTTCCATTGAGTAATTATGGAATTAATTATTTGAAGGGTTGTTTATTGCATTATTAGGGTTAACTGAATGAAGATAATAGTTGGTGCAAATTGCTGTGTTTCACTATAAGGTCAAGCACCAAACAATTCTACAATTCATTAGTTGGTTGTTTCGTGCGATAGATTGTACTCAATGCAAGTGGTCAGTCAAAGTGACCATATATCATACACTCTATACTGCACAATTCATTAGTTAGCTGAGCCTTTAACTGTGATCAAACACCAAACAATCTTTACAATGAAAATGGAAGTATGAATAGTGTGCTGTTAACTTAATTGAATATCTGGTATAACACTTCATATATTTTGTTTAACATTTTGATGAATTTTGTTACTTATGAGCTGGGATGAGATGATATTATACTTTTGATGTGTAAATTGGTCCAATTTAACTGTAAAATTAGTATGAAAATTGTTGTCTCTTTATGTTATGAGTTAATAAATTTATTTGTTTTATGAAATACAGAGCAAGTGGCTGATGAATTGACGAACTTTTTGGAACTCGGTCTTATTAAGGTGAATAAAGGTAAAATGACTAAGTTTTGGATAAAGGAGCAGGACAGACCGTGACTTTGGGCGGCTAACTTTAGTTTAGTCTTCCATTTATAACATTTTGTCTTTTGTTTAATGTTTATTTGTTTTGAAATCATTTGACTAAAACCTTTGGATTTTATTAAACTTATATATCCTGAGGACTTGGAGAAATAATCAGAAAATGCAGGCCATACATTAGCCAAATGTTCTCCGGATCGATATATGATGCTAAACGTAACGGGATGCTGATTTGGGAAATTTCGTTGAGATTTTTTGGTTTTTCGGCCCAAGGAAGTGGGCCACTCCGGGCCTCCTACTAGTTATTATTACTCTATCAATTACTGGAACAATTATTTGATGATATTAATGTGATAAATTGGTATTTGATTTCAATGTTGAATGTTATAACTCGTGTTTAAGTGTCCCCAAGTTCAAAGCGATTGATGGGTTAATGCATATTTTGTAATGTTAGTGAATGCATATTCAATTTTTTTTTACCTTTTTTTGCAAGACACTAGTAGCTTTTATTAATCATCAAATTGGTTCATAAAAGAAACTAAGATTGATGACAGTAAGTGTACGTAAGTGTTAATATGTATATGTAAGTGTTAACTTGTTTAAATAATATAACCTAAGATTGATGACAGTAAGTTCAAGTAGGTGATAATTATATATGGAGTTGCAACTCTCTTTGTACACTTTTCAGTATTTGATTACTTCACTTAGATTGTTATAATGCTAATAATTTCTTTCACCTTTTTATAATAGATGGATAAAGATGCAGAGGATTTGATTGAGAATTATAATGACGAAATTGATATTGAATTCGTGTCTGAAAATACGGTGGCTGCTGCTAGTGAAGTTGTGAGTCAAGCAAAAAAGACACGAACTCGAAAGAAGAAGGTATATGGAAAACCACCGTGTGCACCTAAGCAAACAACTGTAAGTGAAGCTATAATTTTTGGAAACAAGAAAAAGAGATCAAAATGGTGGGCATATTTTGAAGAAAGCGATAAAATAGATTTTGCTAATTGTCGTTATTGTCATAAAAATATTGGTTGTGGAAGTGATAATGGAACTACTCCTTTAAAAAATCACATCAGTAGTTGTAAAGAATATCCGGCTAACATGGATAAGAGACAAAAGATTCTTGATCTCGAGTCTAAAACACGTGTTAGTGACGATGGTTCCGTTGAAACAGTAACAGTCCCTAGTTTGTGGGAGTTTAATTCCGAGGCTATTCGTGAAGCCCTTGTTAGGATGTTATTTACTGATGAGTTACCATTTTCTTTCGTTGAGCGTGAAGGTTTTAGAGCGTTTCTCAAAGTGATTAATCCTCATTTTCCTGTTATTTCACGTTCTACTCTTACAAGAGACAAGATGTGATGCCCCGTACAAAACCATCGTGTACGAATCATCAACAACAGGATCATTACAAGGTTAAGTACTATATGCTGTAATAAAAGAAGTTGCATTCACGATAAAAAGGTGACGTCATAACCGACATCAAATGTTTTACACCAACAGTATGCTTCTACGAATAGCAAGCATGAATAAATGTATGTGACCCTTAGGTCGTTACAAAACATAGTTCAGATGTATTAAAGTTTGAATGCAAGTTAAACAGTTCATGCGGTGATAACACTAGAGCAGCGGGTGTCTACGGCAAGACTAGCACGACAGCGGAAGCAAATAACCTTAAGCACCTGAGAAAAACATGCTTAAAAATGTCAACACAAAGGTTGGTGAGCTATAGTTTAAGTATAACAGTAATGTAAGGTAGGCCACGAGATTTCAGTGCTACAAAGAGCGTTTCAAAACAGTAAGATAAAGTATATGTTAACCGTGGGCACTTGGTAACTAACTTAACGTTTATACCCCCTGAAAGTACACTTGGCAAGTGCGTATGTCTACGAAGTATTAAACACTCGTTAAATGCTAGCGCGACTAGCCCGAGTGGGGATGTCAAACCCTATGGATCCATATCTAAGATTCGCGTTCACGGTTCAAAAACCAATGATTAAACGTTACCGAGCTAAAGGGAATGTTTATGCCGTTGTATAACCCACACATATATAAGTTTAAGTACTCGTGCCTAGTATGTAAAACATAAAATCCGCATGTATTCTCAGTTCCCAAAATAAGTTAAAGTAAAAATGGAATGCTATAACTCACAATGATAAAGTAGCGGTAAAGTATGAGTCGGAAGGTAAGCAAGTATGTAGGTTGTCCAAATGGGTCCTCAACCTAAGTCAAATAGTACTAAGTCAGTAAATCGTCCGAATAGGTTTGAAAGTATGTAAATAAGGTCTTAAGGGTCATCATCATTCATCATCAAACAAAAGGCGTAAAGTAAGTTTCGTTCAAGTAAAGAGTTTTAAACAAAGGCTGAGTTCGGTCAGTCACCACGGCCTCTACCCTTACTGAATTAAGGTGAGACCAGTGGCCATGGCTCCGTATATGAAGTCTTTAAGTGTGGTAAAATTTACAGAAGCAAACTCGTCTTCGTTTGACCGTGGCGACGGTCTAAGTGCGAGTAGGTGAGAAATTTCTGCACAACGTTAAAAGGACATAGTGAGGATCGGAGGGCCATAAATCCTAAACCGTAACTCGGATTAAGACGAGTCCTATATGAAAAGTTATCTACTCGAACAGAGCTATTTGAAAATCATAACCACAACAGCCCAGGTCTACTGGTCTGTTACAGAAACCAGAAAACAGTAGGTAGAAGACAGAAAGCAGAAAAATAATGGGTTCCGGTGAGTTTGGTGCCTGATGTTCATCATGGTTCTCATCCTTGATGCCTATAGCTTCAAGTGTACAACTCATTGATGTGTTTACATCATCTTTACCATGGTTTGACCATCATAACCCAAGTGTAAGTCTAAGACATGAAGCACAACTCACTTAAGTGTTGCAAGTGTTTTGATGAACCAAAGTTACATCAAAGTCTTAGATTCAACACATACATGAAATGTAAAAGTAATACTAACTAAATTTTGACAATTATGACACAACTGTGAGTCTAAGACATGTAGATCAACTCACTTAAGAGTTGTATGAAGTTGATGAACCAAAGTTACATCAAGGTCATAGATTTAACACTTACATGAACTTTAAAAGTAAAAACAAGTTACAAACTTGAAAGTAAACTAACTAATCAAGATCTTAAGATGTAGAACATAGTTCTTAGTTAGATCTTGAAGATCCAAGACCCAAAAGTCTAGATCTAAGGTTATTAAGTTAAATTCAACACAAGTATGTAAAGTTATAAATAAAGAGTTACACTTCCATGTTCTTGAATCTTTAAAGTTAACTTTAAGTTCAAGATTAATGAGATCAAGGTGAACTAGTAACACTTGACCAATAATAACCAACAAACATGAATTTAAAGTGCAAGAATAAAGTGATAAATTAAATAAACAAGTAAAAGGTTCATGGTTGTTCATACTTTTAAAGATTCAACCAAAGTTTGATCTTTAAGAAAAGTAAACCTTAAGTTTACTTCAAGAACTACAAGTATGATTTTAATCAACACATGAACTTGCAATCCTTTAAGAAGGTATATGTAGAACATAACTAGTAAGTTTATGTTCTTGTTGTTCTTGTTATAACAAGATAAAATGAAGAATCAAACTAGAAAGTTTGGTTCTTGGAAACTAGTAAGTAAAGTAACAACAAATAAGTAACAACTTACAACAAGTAACAACAATCAAAGACAAGTGATGATGATGATTATGCATGTAAGTAATTCGGTTTTAAGACAAAGGAAAGAAGAAGAAAAACTTGAACAAGCTACTTACAAGTTGAGAGAAAAAGAGAGAAAATGTTATGCAAGTAAAAGTGTGTTTTGAATATGAGAGAATACAAGTGAAGAGATAATACAAAAATGAACCAAACACTCCCACCATGGCCTTCTAGGCCACGGCCTGCAGCAGCAAAAAAGAGAGGGAATGAGTTGTTTTATGGTTACTAGTATGAAGTTGTCCTTAAAGGTGGTTAATAGATGGCCATGCATGGGGATTACATGTAACAAGATTCCAAGTGTCTTAAACTAGCTAGTTACCATCTAAAATGATACTTACAAGTAGTGTTGGGCTAATTAGTCCACTTAAAATGTAGGGTGGGCTTCTAAAGTCCAATAACACTAGTAAAGGCCCAAGTTCAAATAAAAGCCCAAGTATGTATGTAATTAACAAGTTAATCCAATTAAAAGCCCAAGTAACTAACTAACAACTTTAGTTAATTAAAATGATTAATAAACTTAATCATAAATGCAAATAATATCTAAAAATATTATTCGTGAAAGTTTCGTGTGTCACAAAGACGTTTCGGGCAATTAAAGTCAAGTACGGGCAATCATGGCAACAAGTAAATGTAATAACATACATTCGTTTAATCACACGTATTAATAATAATAATTATTAATAAATAAACGTTGAAAAATTTCAGGGTCTTTACATTACCCACCTGTTAAAGAAAATTTTGTCCCGAAATTTTAAGCTGAGGTAGATGGAGGAGTCGGGAAAAGGTGAGGATACTTCCGCATCATTTGATCCTCTCGCTCCCAAGTAAACTCAGGTCCTCGTTTGGCATTCCATCGCACTCGGACGATCGGAATCTTGTTGCGTTTCAAAGTTTTGATCTCACGATCCATAATTTCAACAGGTTCTTCCACGAAGTGGAGTTTGTCGTCAATCGTGAGTTCCTCAAGTGGTATGATAAGTTCAGGTGCAGCAAGACACCTCTTCAAGTTTGACACATGGAAGGTAGGATGAACTGAGCTCAATTGTGCTGGTAGATCCAAACGGTATGCAACGGGTCCAACACGTTATAAGATTTCGAAAGGACCAATGTATCGTGGGTTTAACTTTCCACGTTTTCCAAAACAGATCACGCCTTTCCAAGGTGCAACCTTCAACATTACCCGATCACCAACGTTGAATTCAAAGTCTTTACGTTTGAGGTCTGCATAACTCTTTTGACGGTCACGAGCAGTCTTTAGTCTAGCTTGAATCTGAGCAATCTTCTCCGTTGTTTCGTGGACTACCTCGGGTCTGCTTTTCGCCTACTTCGGCCCAACAAATAGGGGATCGACACTTACGGCCATACAACGCTTCAAAAGGTGCAGCATTAATGCTCGAGTGATAACTGTTGTTGTACGAGAATTCGGCTAGAGGCAAATGCCTTTCCCAGGCCTTTCCAAAATCAATGACACATGCATGCAACATGTCTTTCAACGTCTGAATCGTTCGTTCACTTTGCCCGTCAGTCTGAGGATGATAAGCAGTACTCATGTCAAGACGAGTTCCCATGGCTTCTTGCAAAGAACGCCAAAATCTAGAGGCAAAACGGGGATCGCGATCTGAGATGATCGATAAAGGTACACCATGACGAGATACAACCTCTTTGATGTATAATTGAGCAAGTCTTTCCATTGTATCAGTTTCCTTCATCGCTAGGAAGTGTGCAGATTTGGTGAGGCGGTCAACAATAACCCAAATGGTATCGAATCCGCCCACCGTCTTCGGCAGCTTAGTAATGAAATCCATTGTGATCCTTTCCCACTTCCATTGTGGGATTTCCGGCTGTTGAAGTAACCCAGAAGGTCTTTGATGCTCGGCTTTGACCTTCGAGCAAGTCAAACACTTACCAACATAAGTCGCAACGTCCTTCTTAAGATTCGGCCACCAATACTGTTCTTTAAGGTCGTGGTACATTTTGCCCGCTCCAGGATGAATCGAATATCTCGATTTGTGGGCTTCATCAAGTATAAGGTTCCGTAAATCCCCATAAAGAGGTACCCAAATTCTTCCGGCATAACATCGGAGTCCAGATTCCCTAACCTCGAATCTAGAGACAAGTATGTTCAAATGTTCGTGAGATATATTCTCCTCCTTGAGAGCCTCATCTTGGGCTACTCTGATCTGGCTGTTGAGATTCGAATGGATGGTGATGTTCAGAGCCCTAACACGAAGAGGTGCCGTCCTCTCCTTTCGGCTTAAAGCGTCAGCTACAACATTGGCCTTGCCAGGGTGATAACGGAGTTCACAATCGTAGTCGTTGAGCGTCTCGATCCATCGACGCTATCTCATATTCAGTTGCTTCTGATCTAAGATGTGCTGGAGACTCTTGTGATCGGTGAAGATAGTGCTCTTAGTTCCATACAAATAGTGTCTCCACAATTTGAGTGCAAAGACAACGGCTCCAAGTTCGAGATCATGGGTAGTGTAGTTCCGCTCGTGAATCTTCAATTGGCGGGAGGCATAGGCAATAACTTTTGATCGTTGCATCAGTACACAACCAAAACCACTCTTCGATGCATCACAATAAAAAACAAAGTCGTCACTGCCCTCAGGAAGTGATAGGATAGGTGCGGTGGTTAACTTCTTCTTCAAAGTTTGGAATGCTGATTCGTGTGCGGGTTCCCAAATGAACTTCTTACCCTTGTGAGTCAGTGAGGTCAAAGGACGAGCAATCAGAGAAAATCCTTCGATAAACCTTCGGTAATAACCGGCGAGACCTAGGAATTGGCGAATGTGAGTCGGAGTAGTGGGGGTCTCCCACTTGCTGATGGCTTCAATCTTGGTGGGATCGACTTTGATACCCCGGTCGCTCACAACATGACCCAGAAATTGTACTTCCTTCAACCAAAATTCACACTTGGAGAATTTGGCGTAAAGTTGCTCTTGTCTCAAGAGTTCAAGTACTAGTCGGAGGTGTTGCTCATGTTCTTCTTCACTCTTAGAGTAGATGAGGATATCATCTATGAAGACGATAACGAACTTGTCCAAGTACGGCTTGCAGACACGATTCATGAGGTCCATGAACACGGCAGGTGCATTTGTCAAACCGAATGGCATCACGAGAAACTCATAATGACCATAACGGGTCCTGAATGCAGTCTTCATCACGTCACTTTCCTTCACCCTCAACTGATGATAACCGGATCGCAAATCGATCTTTGAGTAGACACTCGATCCTTGTAGCTGATCAAAAAGATCGTCAATTCTGGGAAGAGGATACCGATTCTTGATTGTCAATTTGTTGAGTTCACGGTAGTCGATACACATACGGAAGGATCCATCCTTCTTTTTCACAAACAACACAGGTGCGCCCCAAGGCGAGAAACTTGGTTGGATAAACCCTCGATCTAACAGCTCTTGTAGTTGACTCTGTAATTCTTGCATCTCGGAAGGTGCGAGTCTATAAGGTGCGCGAGCTACAGGTGCAGCTCCTGGCACTAAATCAATCTGAAACTCTACTGCTCTTTGCGGCGGCAATCCAGGCAATTCCTCTGGGAAGACATCGGAAAATTCGTTCACAATTCGAACGTCGTTCACGCTCTTCACCTCAGTTTCTACCGCTTTCACATGTGATAGGACAGCAAAAAGTCCCTTCTTCATAATCTTTTGCGCTTTCACGCAACTAATGAGGTTCAACTTTGAGGTACATCTCTCTCCATAGATAACCAGTGGTCTGCCATCTCCTTGTGGTATGCGAAGTGCTTTATCTCCGCAGATAATATCGGCCTTTATCTTGCTCAACCAATCCATACCGACGATCACGTCAAAACTTCCCAGTTTGATAGGTATCAAGTCAATTTCGAAATCTGCACCAGCTATGTTGATAATAGCGCCTCGACTAATGTGGTCAACTTTTTCAAGTTTACCGTTGGCGACCTCGACAAGCATACTCTCTTTTAACGGGACTAACGACCAATTAATCTTATCGCAAAAATGTCTACATACATAACTTCTATCCGCACCAGTATCAAACAAGACAGAAGCTAAAAGATTGTTGATTGTGAATATACCTGTCACCAAGTCGGGGGTTATCGCGTGCATCCCTTGCATTAACATTAAAAGCTCTACCACGGGGTGGTCCGCCGTCTTTTCGCTTGTTTGGACACGCATTTCTGAAATGGCCCGTCTGCCCGCATTCATAACACTTCTTCGGCCCTGTGGGGTTCGGCATCCCATTCAAAGTGGTGACCTTGCAGTCCTTTCCGATATGCCCAGACCGTTGGCACTTCTCGCAGACAACATTGCAATACCCAGTGTGGTGTTTGTAACACCTCTTGCATTGTGGTAAGGTTCCCTTGTAGTTCGGGTTTGAGTTGGTGTTGTTGTTGGGGTTAGGGTTTCCACCGTTGTTGTGCCTCTTGGCGGGGGTCTGGTCATAGGTTCTCCCCCTGTTGTTGTTGTTGTTGTTGTTGTTGTTGTTGTTGTTGTTGTTGTTGTTGTTGTTGTTATTATCCCATTTTCGCTTCTCACTAGTACCCGCTTCAGACTTAGCTTTCTCCGGTTCATCGATGGTTATCTGATTCATTAAAGTATGCGCCATGCGCATCGCTTCGGGAACATTCGGTGGCTTGGATGAGGTGACGTTTCCCTTAATGCTCTTAGGGAGTCCCCAGAAGTACCTTTCCATTCGTTTGAATTCCGGGGTGACCATTGTCGGACACATAAGAGCTAACTCAAGAAACCTCCTGTTGTAACCATCAAGGTCGTTCCCAACGGCCTTTAACTGCATGAATTCCATCTCCATCTTTTGTATTTCGGTTCTCGGACAATACTCATCAATCATAGCCGCTTTGAATTCCTCCCATGCCGTAGCATACGCCTCATCGATACCTTTCGCTTGAGCTAACGTGTTCCACCACGTTAGTGCGTCGTCAGATAGCGTGCAAGATGCAAACTTGGTCTTATTGTCCTCCGAACAGTTGCTAACTCGGAATACTGATTCAAGTTTCTCGAACCATCTGGTGAGACCAACCGGTCCATCGGTTCCACTGAAGTTATGTGGTTTGCAGCTCTGGAATTCCTTGTAAGTACACCCATTTCGAATGGGCTGCATAACCGGTGGTGGTGGCGGTGGAGCTTGGAGGTTTCTTTCTGCTAGGGCTGCGGCTACACGTTCTTGGATCATCTCTTCAATTTGAGCAGCAGTAGGTGTGGATCGACCGTTAGCCATGATGTTCTAAACAAAAATTTTGACTCAAGTCAAAATCCAGTATGCAAGTAGTAATAATACAGTATATAGTAACCAACATGGAATCAAAACATCACATGTTTTTAAACAACGCATCTAGGTACAAATACCACAGAATCATCATACAGTAATGTAAATAGAAAATCGTGCAAGAATTAAATAACGCAAAGTTCCATTCATTAATAATAATAAGTTTTATACATCTGAATAAGTTCGTACAATACATGAGTGAAACATAAAACTACAACTAGATTACATAATGAAATCTAAATACAAAATGAAATGTCCCGTTCTTATTGATTAAAAACGTTCCATATTAATTGATTTCGTTGCGAGGTTTTGACCTCTATATGAGACGTTTTTCAAAGACTGCATTCATTTTTAAAACAAACCATAACCTTTATTTCATAAATAAAGGTTTAAAAAGCTTTACGTAGATTATCAAATAATGATAATCTAAAATATCCTGTTTACACACGACCATTACATAATGGTTTACAATACAAATATGTTACATCGAAATCAGTTTCTTGAATGCAGTTTTTACACAATATCATACAAACATGGACTCCAAATCTTGTCCTTATTTTAGTATGCAACAGCGGAAGCTCTTAATATTCACCTGAGAATAAACATGCTTTAAACGTCAACAAAAATGTTGGTGAGTTATAGGTTTAACATATATATATCAAATCGTAACAATAGACCACAAGATTTCATATTTCAATACACATCCCATACATAGAGATAAAAATCATTCATATGGTGAACACCTGGTAACCAACATTAACAAGATGCATATATAAGAATATCCCCATCATTCCGGGACACCCTTCGGATATGATATAAATTTCGAAGTACTAAAGCATCCGGTACTTTGGATGGGGTTTGTTAGGCCCAATAGATCTATCTTTAGGATTCGCGTCAATTAGGGTGTCTGTTCCCTAATTCTTAGATTACCAGACTTAATAAAAAGGGGCATATTCGATTTCGATAATTCAACCATAGAATGTAGTTTCACGTACTTGTGTCTATTTTGTAAATCATTTATAAAACCTGCATGTATTCTCATCCTAAAAATATTAGATTTTAAAAGTGGGACTATAACTCACTTTCACAGATTTTTACTTCGTCGAGAAGTAAGACTTGGCCACTGTTGATTCACGAACCTATAACAATATATACATATATATTAAAGTATGTTCAAAATATATTTACAACACTTTTAATATATTTTGATGTTTTAAGTTTATTAAGTCAGCTGTCCTCGTTAGTAACCTACAACTAGTTGTCCACAGTTAGATGTACAGAAATAAATCGATAAATATTATCTTGAATCAATCCACGACCCAGTGTATACGTATCTCAGTATTGATCACAACTCAAACTATATATATTTTGGAATCAACCTCAACCCTGTATAGCTAACTCCAACATTCACATATAGAGTGTCTATGGTTGTTCCGAAATATATATAGATGTGTCGACATGATAGGTCGAAACATTGTATACGTGTCTATGGTATCTCAAGATTACATAATATACAATACAAGTTGATTAAGTTATGGTTGGAATAGATTTGTTACCAATTTTCACGTAGCTAAAATGAGAAAAATTATCCAATCTTGTTTTACCCATAACTTCTTCATTTTAAATCCGTTTTGAGTGAATCAAATTGCTATGGTTTCATATTAAACTCTATTTTATGAATCTAAACAGAAAAAGTATAGGTTTATAGTCGGAAAAATAAGTTACAAGTCGTTTTTGTAAAGGTAGTCATTTCAGTCGAAAGAACGACGTCTAGATGACCATTTTAGAAAACATATTTCCACTTTGAGTTTAACCATAATTTTTGGATATAGTTTCATGTTCATAATAAAAATCATTTTCTCAGAATAAAAACTTTTAAATCAAAGTTTATCATAGTTTTTAATTAACTAACCCAAAACAGCCCGCGGTGTTACTACGACGGCGTAAATCCGGTTTTACGGTGTTTTTCGTGTTTCCAGGTTTTAAATCATTAAGTTAGCATATCATATAGATATAGAACATGTGTTTAGTTAATTTTAAAAGTCAAGTTAGAAGGATTAACTTTTGTTTGCGAACAAGTTTAGAATTAACTAAACTATGTTCTAGTGATTACGAGTTTAAACCTTCGAATAAGATAGTTTTATATATATGAATCGAATGATGTTATGAACATCATTACTACCTCAAGTTTAGTAGGTAAACCTACTGGAAGTGACAAGAAATGATCTAGCTTCAAAGGATCTTGGATGGCTTGAAAGTTCTTGAAGTAGGATCATGACACAAAAACAAGTTCAAGTAAGATTTTTACTCGAATTAAGATAGTTTATAGTTATAGAAATTGAATCAAAGTTTGAATATGAATATTACCTTGAATAAGAAAGATAACCTACTGTATATAACAAAGGTTTCTTGATCTTAGATGATTACTTGGAATGGATTAGAAAGCTTGGAAGTAAATTAGTAAACTTGAAGGGATTTTTGAAGTGTTCTTGAAGTGTTCTTCCTATGATGATTATAGCTTGATTCTTGAAGTGATTTTTGATGAAGATGATGATTAACTACTGGAAAAATACGTTCATAATAGTGTGCGTGTGTTGAGAGAGAATTAGAAAGAGAATTGGAAGTGAAATGGAGTGAATGATGAGTGGTAATTGGTGAGTGGTGAGTGGGGTTAAAAGGAGTTCTAGTTAGTTGACTAGCTCATGGTAGAAGTTAAAATTGATTAGTCATACATGACATAATCAAGACTGGAATCCCATGCTAGTTCCTATTGGTATATACCCATAGTAAGTACGTTTTGAAGCTGTGTATAATACGGGTAAGAATACGACTAGAATTCTTGATGAAAGAAAAGAATGGGAAAGTAACTGTAACCATTTTCGTTAAGTATGAGTGTTTTGATATATGTCTTGAAGTCTTCCAAAAGTATTTTAATACATCTAAATACACTACATGTATATACATTTTAACTGAGTCGTTAAGTCATCGTTAGTCGTTACATGTAAGTGTTGTTTTGAAATCTTTAAGTTAACGATCTCAATTAATGTTGTTAACCCATTGTTTATTATATCTAATGAGATGTTAAATTATTATACTATCATGATATTATGATATATTAATATATCTTAATATGATATATATACATTTAAATGTCGTTACAACGATAATCGTTACATATATGTCTCGTTTCGAAATCCTTAAGTTAGTAGTCTTGTTTATATGTATATAACTCATTGTTAATATACTTATGGAGATACTTACTTATCATAATCTCATTTTAACCATATGTATATCCATATATATATCGTCATGTCGTTTTTACAAGTTTTAACGTTCGTGAATCGCCGGTCAACTTGGGTGGTCAATTGTCTATATGAAACATATTTCAATTAATCAAGTCTTAACAAGTTTGATTGCTTAACATGTTGGAAACATTTAATCATGTAAATATCAATCTCAATTAATATATATAAACATGGAAAAGTTCGGGTCACTACAGTACCTACCCGTTAAATAAATTTCGTCCCGAAATTTTAAGCTGTTGAAGGTGTTGACGAATCTTCTGGAAATAGATGCGGGTATTTCTTCTTCATCTGATCTTCACGCTCCCAGGTGAACTCGGATCCTCTACGAGCATTCCATTGAACCTTAACAATTGGTATCTTGTTGTGCTTAAGTCTTTTAACCTCACGATCCATTATTTCGACGGGTTCTTCGATGAATTGGAGTTTTTCGTTGATTTGGATTTCATCTAACGGAATAGTGAGATCTTCTTTAGCAAAACATTTCTTCAAATTCGAGACGTGGAAAGTGTTATGTACAGCCGCGAGTTGTTGAGGTAACTCAAGTCGGTAAGCTACTGGTCCGACACGATCAATAATCTTGAATGGTCCAATATACCTTGGATTTAATTTCCCTCGTTTACCAAATCGAACAACGCCTTTCCAAGGTGCAACTTTAAGCATGACCATCTCTCCAATTTCAAATTCTATATCTTTTCTTTTAATGTCAGCGTAGCTCTTTTGTCGACTTTGGGCGGTTTTCAACCGTTGTTGAATTTGGATGATCTTCTCGGTAGTTTCTTGTATAATCTCCGGACCCGTAATCTGTCTATCCCCCACTTCACTCCAACAAATCGGAGACCTGCACTTTCTACCATAAAGTGCTTCAAACGGCGCCATCTCAATGCTTGAATGGTAGCTGTTGTTGTAGGAAAATTCTGCTAACGGTAGATGTCGATCCCAACTGTTTCCGAAATCAATAACACATGCTCGTAGCATGTCTTCAAGCGTTTGTATCGTCCTTTCGCTCTGCCCATCAGTTTGTGGATGATAGGCAGTACTCATGTCTAGACGAGTTCCTAATGCTTGCTGTAATGTCTGCCAGAATCTTGAAATAAATCTGCCATCCCTATCAGAGATAATAGAGATTGGTATTCCATGTCTAGAGACGACTTCCTTCAAATACAGTCGTGCTAACTTCTCCATCTTGTCATCTTCTCTTATTGGCAGGAAGTGTGCTGATTTGGTGAGACGATCAACTATTACCCAAATAGTATCAAAACCACTTGCAGTCCTTGGAAATTTAGTGATGAAATCCATGGTAATGTTTTCCCATTCCCATTACGGGATTTTGGGTTGTTGAAGTAGACCTGATGGTTTCTGATGCTCAGCTTTGACCTTAGAACACGTCAAACATTCTCCTATGTATTTAGCAACATCGGCTTTCATACCCGGCCACCAAAAATGTTTCTTGAGATCCTTGTATATCTTCTCCGTTCCAGGATGTATTGAGTATCTGGTTTTATGAGCTTCTCTAAGTACCATTTCTCTCATATCTCCAAATTTTGGTACCCAAATCCTTTCAGCCCTATACCGGGTTCCGTCTTCCCGAATATTAAGATGCTTCTCCGACCCTTTGGGTATTTCATCCTTTAAATTTCCCTCTTTTAAAACTCCTTGTTGCGCCTCCTTTATTTGAGTAGTAAGGTTATTGTGAATCATTATATTCATAGATTTTACTCGAATGGGTTCTCTGTCCTTCCTGCTCAAGGCGTCGGCTACCACATTTGCCTTCCCCGGGTGGTAACGAATCTCAAAGTCGTAATCATTCAACAATTCAATCCACCTACGCTGCCTCATATTCAGTTGTTTCTGATTAAATATGTGTTGAAGACTTTTGTGGTCGGTATATATAATACTTTTGACCCCATATAAGTAGTGCCTCCAAGTCTTTAATGCAAAAACAACCGCGCCTAATTCCAAATCATGCGTCGTATAATTTTGCTCGTGAATCTTCAATTGTCTAGACGCATAAGCAATCACCTTCATTCGTTGCATTAATACACAACCGAGACCTTGTTTTGATGCGTCACAATAAATCACAAAATCATCATTCCCTTCAGGCAATGACAATATAGGTGCCGTAGTTAGCTTTTTCTTCAATAACTGAAACGCTTTCTCTTGTTCATCCTTCCATTCAAATTTCTTCCCTTTATGCGTTAATGCAGTCAAGGGTTTTGCTATTCTGGAAAAGTCTTGGATGAACCTTCTGTAGTAACCAGCTAGTCCTAAAAACTGGCGTATGTGTTTCGTTGTTTTCGGGGTTTCCCACTTTTCAACAGTTTCTATCTTTGCCGGATCCACCTTAATACCTTTTTTGTTCACTATGTGACCGAGGAATTGAACTTCTTCCAACCAAAATGCACACTTTGAAAATTTAGCGTACAATTCTTCCTTCCTCAATACTTCTAACACCTTTCTCAAATGTTCACCGTGTTCTTGGTCATTCTTTGAGTAAATAAGTATGTCATCAATGAAAACAATGACAAACTTGTCAAGGTATGGTCCACACACTCGGTTCATAAGGTCCATGAACACAGCTGGTGCATTAGTTAAACCAAATGGCATGACCATAAACTCGTAATGACCGTAACGTGTTCTGAAAGCAGTCTTTGGAATATCATCTTCTTTCACCCGCATTTGATGATACCCGGAACGTAAGTCAATCTTTGAATAAACAGACGAGCCTTGTAGTTGATCAAATAAGTCGTCGATTCTCGGTAGTGGGTAGCGGTTCTTGATGGTAAGTTTGTTCAACTCTCGGTAGTCGATACACAACCTGAATGTACCATCTTTCTTCTTGACAAACAAAACAGGAGCTCCCCACGGTGATGTGTTTGGTCGAATGAAACCACGCTCTAAAAGTTCTTGTAATTGGCTTTGCAGTTCTTTTATCTCGCTGGGTGCGAGTCTGTAAGGAGCACGAGCTATTGGTGCAGCTCCTGGTACAAGATCTATTTGAAATTCAACGGATCGATGTGGGGGTAATCCCGGTAATTCTTTCGGAAATACATCGGGAAATTCTTTTGCGACGGGAACATCATTGATGCTCTTTTCTTCAGTTTGTACTTTCTCGACGTGTGCTAGAACAGCATAGCAACCTTTTCTTATTAGTTTTTGTGCCTTCAAATTACTAATAAGATGTAGCTTCGTGTTGCCCTTTTCTCCGTACACCATTAAGGGTTTTCCTTTTTCTCGTATAATGCGAATTGCATTTTTGTAACAAACGATCGCTGCTTTCACTTCTTTCAACCAGTCTGAAAGGACCCGTTCATATACATTATAAACGATTCACAATAGTTGATTACATCGCAAGGTATTTGACCTCTATATGATACATTTTACAAACATTGCATTCGTTTTTAAAAGACAAACTTTCTTTACAACGAAAGTTGACGGCATGCACACCATTTCATAATACATCCAACTATAATTGGCTTAATAATAATCTTGATGAACTCAAAGACTCGAATGCAACGTCTTTCAAAATATGCCATGAATGACTCCAAGTAATATCCTTAAAAATGAGCTAATGCGCAGCGGAAGATTTCTTTAATACCTGAGAATAAACATGCTTTAAAGTGTCAACCAAAAGGTTGGTGAGTTCATAGGTTTATCATAACAATCATTTCAATATATTAATAGACCACAAGATTTTCGTTTATAAATATATGTACACTCGCAAGTGTATAAAAGTATTCTATAAGTTGTAGGCACCCGGTAACAAGCCTTAACGTTCATGTTTTACCCTCTGAAGTACACCAGATCAGGTGTGTTTAAAATAACCTTGAAGTACTAAAGCATCCCATAGTCAGGATGGGGTTTGTCAGGCCCAATAGATCTATCTTTAGGATTCGCGCCTACCATACATAGACAAGTAGTTTAATGTTACCAAGCTAAGGGTATATTTCTGGTTTAAACCCACATAGAATTAGTTTTAGTACTTGTGCCTATTTCGTAAAACATTTATAAAACAGCGCATGTATTCTCAGCCCAAAAATATATATAAAAAGGGAGTAATGAAACTCACCATACTGTATTTCGTAGTAAAAATACATATAACGTCATTTAACAAGTGCAAGGTTGGCCTCGGATTCACGAACGTATCAATATTGAGATTCAATATTGCAGGAAAGTACGTAGACGCAACGGAGATGATAAACACTAGATTGACCTCACGAGCATACCCATGAACCATACCCATCACCTCCATAGCTATAACCCATAATTTCCTTAGCTTCGACTCATTCAAAAAAACTATTTTGAAATCACTCGGACAGCACTCCGTCGTAATATTTTATGTATACTAATAATATCTTGAAATAATACAAAGAAAATATATATATGTAATTCGATTGAGAGAGTTTAGAGAAATTTATTTTCAAGTTTCTATGAAATAATGAAACCTATTGAATTCTATTTATAACAGATTTTTGAATTATTAAAGTGAATTATTAAAGTATGAATTATTAAAATGAATTATTAAAGTATGAATTATTAAAGTGAATTATTAAAGTGAATTATTAAAGTATGAATTATTAAAGTGAATTATTAAAGTGAATTATTAATGTATGAATTATTAAAGTGAATTATTAAAGTATGAATTATTAAAGTGAATTATTAAAGTGAATTATTAAAGTATGAATTATTAAAGTGAATTATTAAAGTATGAATTATTAAATTGAATTATTAAAGTTAAAGTAAGATAAAAGTAAAGTAAAGGTAAAGTTAAAGTATAGTAAAAGTATAAAACTATATACGTATAATACGCGTATAAGTATATATAATATTAATTTAAATCGTTATATATATTTAATAAAATAAAATATAAATATCGTTATCTTTATCATACTGGTTAAGTAATGAGTTGTCAAAAGTGGTTCTAGATATTTATAAAAGATATATACGTTTTAATAATAAAGTTCTTTTTAAACTGAAAACGTTTTTTGTACTTTTGAAACTAAATTAATAGAATATTATGGAAACCAATTCTCCACTAACTTTTGTCTAACTTTCGTAAATGACACTTTTTATTTTTATTTATAAATAGCTTTACAAATTATTATGAATATCGTTAAGAGGAATAGATTTTCTCAAATCATAGTGGACCTCTCAACAGAGACTTGTAATCATAATTCAATGTTTCTGATAATTCAATCATTTAATATTTTTTTTTAATTTCATCGAAAATCATATTGAAACAAATACGTTCGTGTAAGGTATTATACGTTTAATACTTTATTAATATTCTCAAGTTATAATATATATATATACATATACATATCTATTTATATATAACGGTTCGTGAATCGTCGGAATTTGGTCGAGGTTATAATGAATGTATGAACACAGTTTAAAATTCTTGAGATTTAACTTAACAAACTTTGCTTATCGTGTCGGAATAATATAAAGATTAAAGTTTAAATTTGGTCGGAAATTTCCGGGTCGTCACACAGTCCATAACGATTATCACATCAAAACTCCCTAACTCTACTGGTATCAAGTCAATCTTAAATGTTTCGCTAACCAGTTTAATTTCTCGATTCCGACATATATTATCTGCTGAAATTAATTTACCATTTGCTAATTCGAGTAAAAATTTACTATCCAAAGGCGTCAATGGACAACTTAATTTAGCACAAAAATCTCTACTCATATAGCTTCTATCCGCACCCGAATCAAATAAAACGTAAGCAGATTTATTGTCAATAAGAAACGTACCCGTAACAAGTTCGGGGTCTTCCTGTGCCTCTGCCGCATTAATATTGAAAACTCTTCCGCGGCCTTGTCCATTCGTGTTCTCCTGGTTCGGGCAATTTCTAATAATGTGGCCCGGTTTTCCACATTTATAACAAACTACATTGGCATAACTTGCTCCGACACTACTTGCTCCGCCATTACTCGTTCCGACACCATTTGTTCCTTTCGTTCTATTAACCCCTGGTCCGTAGATCTCACACTTCGCCGCGCTATGACCATTTCTTTTACACTTGTTGCAAAATTTGGTGCAGAACCCCGAGTGATACTTTTCACACCTTTGGCATAGCTGCTTCTGATTGTTGTTGTTGTTGCGGTTATTATTGTTGTTGGGATGATTGTTGTAGTTGCTGTTGTTGTTGTTGTTGTTGTTGTTGTTGTTGGGCCGTTTGTTGTAGTTGCGATTGATGTTGCGATTGTTGGGATAATTGTTGCGATTATTGTTGTAATTGCTGTTGTTGTTGTATTGGTGATTTTTATCACCATTTTCCTCCCACTTTCTTTTGACTTGCTTCACATTGGCCTCTTCAGCAGTCTGTTCTTTAATTCTTTCTTCAATCTGGTTCACTAGTTTGTGAGCCATTCTACATGCCTGTTGTATGGAGGCGGGCTCGTGTGAACTTATATCTTCTTGGATTCTTTCCGGTAATCCTTTCACAAATGCGTCGATCTTCTCTTCCTCATCTTCGAATGCTCCCGGACACAATAGGCACAATTCTGTGAATAGTCTTTCGTACGTGGTAATATTAAATCCTTGGGTTCGTAACCCTCTAAGTTCTGTCTTGAGCTTATTGACCTCGGTTCTGGGACGGTACTTCTCGTTCATCAAGTGCTTGAATGCTGACCACGGTAGTGCGTACGCATCGTCTTGTCCCACTTGCTCTAGATAGGTATTCCACCATGTTAACGCAGAACCTGTGAAGGTATGCATAGCGTACTTTACTTTGTCCTCTTCAGTACACTTACTTATGGCAAACACCGATTCGACCTTCTCGGTCCACCGTTTCAATCCGATCGGTCCTTCGGTTCCATCAAATTCCAAAGGTTTGCAGGCAGTGAATTCTTTGTAGGTGCATCCTACACGATTTCCTGTACTGCTAGATCCAAGGTTATTGTTGGTATGTAGCGCAGCCTGTACTGCGGCTATGTTTGAAGCTAGAAAAGTACGGAATTCCTCTTCATTCATATTCACGGTGTGTCGAGTAGTCGGTGCCATTTCCTTCAAAATAGTCAAATGGAACAAGTTAATCATACAGAATATTAAGAGTAGTTAATAGTATTTCGTAGCATAATATGAACTCATTTATAAAAGATTTTTCTTCATATTAGCGTTTTATAAGTTTAAATTCGGGTAGTACCTACCCGTTAAGTTCATACTTAGTAGCTAATATACAATTCAACTACTACAATTCTATATGAAAAACTGATTATAATAATATTTCGCGTTCAAACTTTTATACAATATTTTACAAACTTACAATACCGCTTATTTTACATAAAGCATGAAATATAGCACACAATAACTTTGATACAAGATAGTTGTGAAGATAATTCTAGCTAGTACACAAGTCGTTCAGCAAAGGCAATAAAGACACGTAATTCATACGTCCAGAAACAAGTCATGCATTCTGGTTTTACTAGGACTACTTCCCATCCTTGGTCTTGTGGAACATAACCGTTATGGCCGTTGATAAGACAGCGTGTTGTAACGTCGTCAAAGGTACGAGGGTTACGTAATGTCCAACAGTCCCGTAACAATCTAAAAACCTCATTTCTTACCCCAATTACCGACTCCGTCACTTGTGGGAACGTTTTGTTTAATAGTTGTAGACCGATGTTCTTGTTCTCACTTTGGTGAGAAGCGAACATTACTAATCCGTAAGCATAACATGCCTCTTTATGTTGCATGTTAGCCGCTTTTTCTAAATCACGAAGTCCAATATTCGGATATATTGAGTCAAAATAATTTCTTAACCCATTGCGTAAAATAGCATTTGGGTTCCCCGCAATATATGCGTCAAAGTAAACACATCGTAACTTATGGATTTCCCAATGTGATATCCCCCATCTTTCGAACGAAAGCCTTTTATAAACCAAGGCATTCTTGGAACGTTCTTCGAATGTCTTACAAACTGATCTCGCCTTAAATAGTTATGCCGAAGAATTCTGACCGACTCTAGACAAGATTTCATCAATCATGTCTCCGGGTAGGTCTCTTAAAATATTGGGTTGTCTATCCATTTTGTGTTTTTATACTGTAAAATAAACAAGAGTTAGATTCATAAAAAAAATACTTATTAATACAAGCAATTTTTACATATATCATAAAGCATAAGCACACTATATTACATATATTACACCACACGAATACAACTATCTTATTCCGACTCGCTTGTTTCTTCTTCTTCGGTTTTGGTTCGTTTTGCCAAGTTTCTAGGGATATATGATGTTCCCCTAATACGAGCCGTCGTTTTCCACATTGGTTTAGAAAAACCTGGTGGTTTAGAGGTTCCCGGGTCATTGTTACAACTTAAGGACTTCGGGGGTTGACGATACATATAAAGTTCATCGGGGTTGGAATTAGATTTCTCTATTTTTATGCCCTTTCCCTTATTATTTTCTTTTGCCTTTTACCAACTGAAATGTCCCGTTCTTATTGATTAAAAACGTTCCATATTAATTGATTTCGTTGCGAGGTTTTGACCTCTATATGAGACGTTTTCAAAGACTGCATTCATTTTTAAAACAAACCATAACCTTTATTTCATAAATAAAGGTTTAAAAAGCTTTACGTAGATTATCAAATAATGATAATCTAAAATATCCTGTTTACACACGACCATTACATAATGGTTTACAATACAAATATGTTACATCGAAATCAGTTTCTTGAATGCAGTTTTTACACAATATCATACAAACATGGACTCCAAATCTTGTCCTTATTTTAGTATGCAACAGCGGAAGCTCTTAATATTCACCTGAGAATAAACATGCTTTAACGTCAACAAAAATGTTGGTGAGTTATAGGTTTAACCTATATATATCAAATCGTAACAATAGACCACAAGATTTCATATTTCAATACACATCCCGTACATAGAGATAAAAATCATTCATATGGTGAACACCTGGTAACCGACATTAACAAGATGCATATATAAGAATATCCCCATCATTCCGGGACACCATTCGGATATGATATAAATTTCGAAGTACTAAAGCATCCGGTACTTTGGATGGGGTTTGTTAGGCCCAATAGATCTATCTTTAGGATTCGCGTCAATTAGGGTGTCTGTTCCCTAATTCTTAGATTACCAGACTTAATAAAAAGGGGCATATTCGATTTCGATAATTCAACCATAGAATGTAGTTTCACGTACTTGTGTCTATTTTTTAAATCATTTATAAAACCTGCATGTATTCTCATCCCAAAAATATTAGATTTTAAAAGTGGGACTATAACTCACTTTCACAGATTTTTACTTCGTCGAGAAGTAAGACTTGGCCACTGTTGATTCACGAACCTATAACAATATATACATATATATTAAAGTATGTTCAAAATATATTTACAACACTTTTAATATATTTTGATGTTTTAAGTTTATTAAGTCAGCTGTCCTCGTTAGTAACCTACAACTAGTTGTCCACAGTTAGATGTACAGAAATAAATCGATAAATATTATCTTGAATCAATCCACGACCCAGTGTATACGTATCTCAGTATTGATCACAACTCAAACTATATATATTTTGGAATCAACCTCAACCCTGTATAGCTAACTCCAACATTCACATATAGAGTGTCTATGGTTGTTCCGAAATATATATAGATGTGTCGACATGATAGGTCGAAACATTGTATACGTGTCTATGGTATCTCAAGATTACATAATATACAATACAAGTTGATTAAGTTATGGTTGGAATAGATTTGTTACCAATTTTCACGTAGCTAAAATGAGAAAAATTATCCAATCTTGTTTTACCCATAACTTCTTCATTTTAAATCCGTTTTGAGTGAATCAAATTGCTATGGTTTCATATTAAACTCTATTTTATGAATCTAAACAGAAAAAGTATAGGTTTATAGTCGGAAAAATAAGTTACAAGTCGTTTTTGTAAAGGTAGTCATTTCAGTCGAAAGAACGACGTCTAGATGACCATTTTAGAAAACATACTTCCACTTTGAGTTTAACCAAAATTTTTGGATATAGTTTCATGTTCATAATAAAAATCATTTTCTCAGAATAACAACTTTTAAATCAAAGTTTATCATAGTTTTTAATTAACTAACCCAAAACAGCCCGCGGTGTTACTACGACGGCGTAAATTCGGTTTTACGGTGTTTTTCGTGTTTCCAGGTTTTAAATCATTAAGTTAGCATATCATATAGATATAGAACATGTGTTTAGTTAATTTTAAAAGTCAAGTTAGAAGGATTAACTTTTGTTTGCGAACAAGTTTAGAATTAACTAAACTATGTTCTAGTGATTACGAGTTTAAACCTTCGAATAAGATAGTTTTATATATATGAATCGAATGATGTTATGAACATCATTACTACCTCAAGTTTAGTAGGTAAACTTACTGAAAGTGACAAGAAATGATCTAGCTTCAAAGGATCTTGGATGGCTTGAAAGTTCTTGAAGTAGGATCATGACACAAAAACAAGTTCAAGTAAGATTTTTACTCGAATTAAGATAGTTTATAGTTATAGAAATTGAATCAAAGTTTGAATATGAATATTACCTTGAATAAGAAAGATAACCTACTGTATATAACAAAGGTTTCTTGATCTTAGATGATTACTTGGAATGGATTAGAAAGCTTGGAAATAAATTAGTAAACTTGAAGGAATTTTTGAAGTGTTCTTGAAGTGTTCTTCCTATGATGATTATAGCTTGATTCTTGAAGTGATTTTTGATGAAGATGATGATTAACTACTGGAAAAATACGTTCATAATAGTGTGTGTGTGTGTTGAGAGAGAATTAGAAAGAGAATTGGAAGTGAAATGGAGTGAATGATGAGTGGTAATTGGTGAGTGGTGAGTGGGGTTAAAAGGAGTTCTAGTTAGTTGACTAGCTCATGGTAGAAGTTAAAATTGATTAGTCATACATGACATAATCAATAGTGGAATCCCATGCTAGTTCCTATTGGTATATACCCATAGTAAGTACGTTTTGAAGCTGTGTATAATACGGGTAAGAATACGACTAGAATTCTTGATGAAAGAAAAGAATGGGAAAGTAACTGTAACCATTTTCGTTAAGTATGAGTGTTTTGATATATGTCTTGAAGTCTTCCAAAAGTATTTTAATACATCTAAATACACTACATGTATATACATTTTAACTGAGTCGTTAAGTCATCGTTAGTCGTTACATGTAAGTGTTGTTTTGAAACCTTTAAGTTAACGATCTCAATTAATGTTGTTAACCCATTGTTTATTATATCTAATGAGATGTTAAATTATTATATTATCATGATATTATGATATATTAATATATCTTAATATGATATATATACATTTAAATGTCGTTACAACGATAATCGTTACATATATGTCTCGTTTCGAAATCCTTAAGTTAGTAGTCTTGTTTATATGTATATAACTCATTGTTAATATACTTATGGAGATACTTACTTATCATAATCTCATGTTAACCATATGTATATCCATATATATATCGTCATGTCGTTTTTACAAATTTTAACGTTCGTGAATCGCCGGTCAACTTGGGTAGTCAATTGTCTATATGAAACATATTTCAATTAATCAAGTCTTAACAAGTTTGATTGCTTAACATGTTGGAAACATTTAATCATGTAAATATCAATCTCAATTAATATATATAAACATGGAAAAGTTCGGGTCACTACACAAAAGTCCTACGGTGAAGGTGGGTGAAGGATGTCCATAACCTGAGACATCTGCTCCTCAAGCTCAGCTACCCGAGCTCGAAGGATCTCCACCTCCCTTGTCAATTCCTCGAATGTGGGAGATGGTGGGGCAGGCGGTGCCGGCGGTGAAGGTGGTGCCGGTGATGCAGGTGGTGCCGGTGGAGCGGATGGTGCTGGTGGAGCGGGTGGTGCAGACCGCACGAAACGGGGTGCAGATGTCCCGGCTCCAGAAATAGTCAGCACGTAATGAGGTGCCTTACGTATGAGTGGGTCGGCAGGGTACAGCACAAGCCGCTTACGGGCAGTAACCCTCCGACGCCGACCAAAAGCGTCAGTGAAAGCACGACCTCCATTCACCCCTGGAATGACGGTGCCATCAGGACGGTACCGCTTCTTCGGCGGGGTGGAGGGTGCCTGTATAGGTACGTCATCAAGGTTCTCTTCGTCGGAGTCACTGGAGTCATCTGTAGAGGAGTCATCGGATGAAGGACCATCAGAATCATGTGGTGGTGACACGGGTGGCTGAAATGGTCGTCCATGAGCGGCCATCATCTGTCTATATCTGAATGGCGGAATCGGCATTAAACGTCCATCTGGAGCGCGTCGGCACGGCATGCGCATATGGTTACGGAATGGCCCTTCCCCGAACTCCGCGGGGATCACAACACCACCGATGCTGGGCTGTGACTCCGGGGGTCCGGGAGCAGACGGAGCTGGAATCTCCGTAGGGTCCACGTGTCCGTCAATAGTAGCCACTGGTGTAGGCGGCTGGCTGCTAGTCCCGGAAGATGAAGCGCCGGGGTCACTTGTGCGTATCGGGATCGGTGGATTGGCAACGGTGGTAGGTGGGGTAGCTGAAGAGTCTAAACTGCCCAAAACGATAGCAGGTGGAACATCCGACATCTGAACAAGGAAAAATAAATTTCCATGTCAGTAAGTCATAAAGCAAGCACGTATTAGGCCAACAGTTTAAATCATGTATAACAATAAGTAGCATGACAATAATAACGAATCGTACAGAAGTAGCATGCAATCGAAAGCAAGTAATATCATACGGTAGTGAAATCATGTAGTAGCATACGGCATATAGCAGTAAAAGCAAGCAGCAGCATGCAGAAATTTCAGCGGAAACAAGTAAACTAGCAAGTTGTAGATTAGTCGTATTAGTGAATCCTACTCGGGTCGGTCTTAGACTCACTAATGCAACCTAATTCCCTACAACCAACGCTCTGATACCAAATGTGATGCCCCGTACAAAACCATCGTGTACGAATCATCAACAACAGGATCATTACAAGGTTAAGTACTATATGCTGTAATAAAAGAAGTTGCATTCACGATAAAAAGGTGACGTCATAACCGACATCAAATGTTTTACACCAACAGTATGCTTCTACGAATAGCAAGCATGAATAAATGTATGTGACCCTTAGGTCGTTACAAAACATAGTTCAGATGTATTAAAGTTTGAATGCAAGTTAAACAGTTCATGCGGTGATAACACTAGAGCAGCGGGTGTCTACGGCAAGACTAGCACGACAGCGGAAGCAAATAACCTTAAGCACCTGAGAAAAACATGCTTAAAAATGTCAACACAAAGGTTGGTGAGCTATAGTTTAAGTATAACAGTAATGTAAGGTAGGCCACGAGATTTCAGTGCTACAAAGAGCGTTTCAAAACAGTAAGATAAAGTATATGTTAACCGTGGGCACTTGGTAACTAACTTAACGTTTATACCCCCTGAAAGTACACTTGGCAAGTGCGTATGTCTACGAAGTATTAAACACTCATTAAATGCTAGCGCGACTAGCCCGAGTGGGGATGTCAAACCCTATGGATCCATATCTAAGATTCACGTTCACGGTTCAAAAACCAATGATTAAACGTTACCGAGCTAAAGGGAATGTTTATGCCGTTGTATAACCCACACATATATAAGTTTAAGTACTCGTGCCTAGTATGTAAAACATAAAATCCGCATGTATTCTCAGTTCCCAAAATAAGTTAAAGTAAAAAGGGAATGCTATAAATCACAATGATAAAGTAGCGGTAAAGTATGACTCGGAAGGTAAGCAAGTATGTAGGTTGTCCAAACGGGTCCTCAACCTAAGTCAAATAGTACTAAGTCAGTAAATCGTCCGAATAGGTTTGAAAGTATGTAAATAAGGTCTTAAGGGTCATCATCATTCATCATCAAACAAAAGGCGTAAAGTAAGTTTCGTTCAAGTAAAGAGTTTTAAACAAAGGCTGAGTTCGGTCAGTCACCACGGCCTCTACCCTTACTGAATTAAGGTGAGACCAGTGGCCATGGCTCCGTATATGAGTCCTTTAAGTGTGATAAAATTTACAGAAGCATACTCATCTTCGTTTGACCGTGGCGACGGTCTAAGTGCGAGTAGGTCAGAAATTTCTGCACAACGTTAAAAAGACATAGTGACGATCGGAGGGCCATAAATCCTAAACCGTAACTCGGATTAAGACGAGTCCTATATGAAAAGTTATCTACTCGAACAGAGCTATTTGAAAATCATAACCACAACAGCCCAGGAATACTGGTCTGTTACAGAAACCAGAAAACAGTAGGTAGAAGACAGAAAGCATAAAAATAATGGGTTCCGGTGAGTTTGGTGCTTGATGTTCATCATGGTTCTCATCCTTAATGCCTATAGCTTCAAGTGTACAACTCATTGATGTGTTTACATCATCTTTACAATGGTTTGACCATCATAACCCAAATGTAAGTCTAAGACATGAAGCACAACTCACTTAAGTGTTGCAAGTGTTTTGATGAACCAAAGTTACATCAAAGTCTTAGATTCAACACATACATGAAATGTAAAAGTAATACTAACTAAATTTTGACAATTATGACACAAGTGTGAGTCTAAGACATGTAGATCAACTCACTTAAGAGTTGTATGAAGTTGATGAACCAAAGTTACATCAAGGTCTTAGATCTAACACTTACATGAACTTTAAAAGTAAAAACAAGTTACAAACTTGAAAGTAAACTAACTAATCAAGATCTTAAGATGTAGAACATAGTTCTTAGTTAGATCTTGAAGATCCAAGACCCAAAAGTCTAGATCTGAGGTTATTAAGTTAAATCCAACACAAGTATGTAAAGTTATAAATAAAAAGTTACACTTCCATGTTCTTGAATCTTTAAAGTTAACTTTAAGTTCAAGATTAATGAGATCAAGGTTAACTAGTAACACTTGACCAATAATAACCAACAAACATGAATTTAAAGTGCAAGAATAAAGTGATAAATTAAATAAACAAGTAAAAGGTTCATAGTTGTTCATACTTTTAAAGATTCAACCAAAGTTTGATCTTTAAGAAAAGTAAACCTTAAGTTTACTTCAAGAACTACAAGTATGATTTTAATCAACACATGAACTTGCAATCCTTTAAGAAGGTATATGTAGAACATAACTAGTAAGTTTATGTTCTTGTTGTTCTTGTTATAACAAGATAAAATGAAGAATCAAACTAGAAAGTTTGGTTCTTGGAAACTAGTAAGTAAAGTAACAACAAATAAGTAACAACTTACAACAAGTAACAACAATCAAAGACAAGTGATGATGATGATTATGCATGTAAGTAATTCGGTTTTAAGACAAAGGAAAGAATAAGAAAAACTTGAACAAGCTACTTACAAGTTGAGAGAAAAAGAGAGAAAATGTTATGCAAGTAAAAGTGTGTTTTGAATATGAGAGAATACAAGTGAAGAGATAATACAAAAATGAACCAAACACTCCCACCATGGCCTTCTAGGCCACGGCCTGCAGCAGCAAAAAAGAGAGGGAATGAGTTGTTTTATGGTTACTAGTATGAAGTTGTCCTTAAAGGTGGTTAATAGATGGCCATGCATGGGGATTACATGTAACAAGATTCCAAGTGTCTTAAACTAGCTAGTTACCATCTAAAATGATACTTACAAGTAGTGTTGGGCTAATTAGTCCACTTAAAATGTAGGGTGGGCTTCTAAAGTCCAATAACACTAGTAAAAGCCCAAGTTCAAATAAAAGCCCAAGTATGTATGTAATTAACAAGTTAATCCAATTAAAAGCACAAGTAACTAACTAACAACTTTAGTTAATTAAAATGATTAATAAACTTAATCATAAATGCAAATAATATCTAAAAATATTATTCGTGAAAGTTTCGTGTGTCACAAAGACGTTTCGGGCAATTAAAGTTAAGTACGGGCAATCATGGCAACAAGTAAATGTAATAACATACATTCGTTTAATCACACGTATTAATAATAATAATTATTAATAAATAAACATTGGAAAATTCCAGGGTCGTTACACAAGAGACTGTTATGCTCTTTTCATAGCTAAACGGAAAACATTTCTTGATATTTTTCAGAATTTGTCTCCTAGAGTATGTCTCACAACAGACACATGTACTTCGCTTCAAAATATCAATTATATGTGTTTGATTGCTCACTTTATTGATGAAAATTGGTGTCTACAAAAGAGAATTATAAATTCCTGTCCTATAGTGGGTCATTCGGGAGTTCTAATTGGAAGAGCGGTTGAGAAGTGTATGGTTGAATGGGGGTTGAAAAAAATCTTGACTACCACGGTAGATAATGCTAGCTCTAATGATGTAGCAATTCAACACTTAAGGAATATACTTAACTATTGGGGTTGTGGTGTGTTGAAAGGAGAATTTGTGCATATGAGATGTGGGGCTCATGTTTTAAATTTAGTTGTTAAAGATGGTTTGAATGATATTAGTTGTTCCATTAAAATGGTACGTGCTTTAGTCAAGTATGTAAGGTCATCTCCTGCTAGGCTTATTAAGTTTAAATGTTGTGTTGAAGAGGAAAAAATAGACAGCAAAAGTCTTGTATCCATGGATGTTGAGACAAGATGGAACTCAACTTTCTTGATGCTCGAAAGTGCTGTGAAATTTAGGAAAGCATTTGATCGTTTAATCGTGAAAGATTCTGCATGTGAGAAGGAAATTAAAAGATGTGAGGGTGGTTTGATTAATGATGTGGATTGGGCCAAAGTAACTAGTTTGTTGCCATTCTTGAAAATATTTTATGATGCTACTTTAAGGCTTATTCAGGCTCTCGTTATGTGACTTGTAATTCTTATATGCACGAGATACTAGGGATTGGTGATGTGATCGAAGCTTTTACCAGGCAAGCTGATGAATCCATTCAAAAAATGGCCTATAGAATGCTCAGCAAATATAAAAAGTATTGAGGGAAAATTGATAAGCTTAACCATTTTATGTCCATTGCTGTAGTTCTTGACCCGAGACGTAAGTGGGAATACATTGAGTGGGTTGTGAATGATGGGTTTGATCCAATAAGTGCAAGCAACTTTCTTATAACCTTAGGGGATAATATGCGTACTTTGTTTGATCTCTACAGTTCTAGTGTGCCTAAGAAAATGAAGGAAGAATAAGTCTCATCCAAATTGTCTGCTAATAGTACGTCTGTGTGGGGACGTGAGGTGGAGATGGATATCGAAAAACACATGACTCGACGCTTTGAAATGGAAATGGGAAATTCAGAAACTAATGTTAAAAAGACCAAGTTAGACAAATATTTGAAGGAAGATCGTGAACCGTTAGATACTAATTTTGACATATTGCAATGGTGGAAAGTAAACAAAGTTCGATATCCTACTGTTGCTAAAATGGCCCGAGATATCCTAGTTATTCCTGTTTCTACAGTTGCTTCTGAATCTGTTTTTAGCACCGGGGGACGTGTGCTTAATTCATACCGAACTTCATTAACTCCTCGAATGGTTGAAGCTCTAGTTTGTACACAAGATTGGATTCGGTCATCCCACAGTTCTATTTCTCTTGATGACACCTTTCTCGAGATAGAGAGAATGGAAGACGAATGTTAGTACTAATATATTTCTAATTTATATAGTTAAATTGTTTAATTTATTTTTTTGCATAATTATTCTTTTTTGTCTTCTTTATTTCTAATAGTCAAGGATTTAACAATGGAGCAACCAACTATTATCATTGATGAAACTGTGGATAGCGAGGATTATGTGGTGAATGTTACTGAGTTGATAATGCTAAAAACGAACATATATTTCATAGCATTATTCCTCAAGAAAGACAAGCTTTTAGTTGCAATTGTTCTATTTACAAGTAATATTCGTTTAAATAATAAAAGGTGAACACAAAAGACAGATTCGATGAATTGAAGACGCAAACGACCAAAAAGCTCAAAAGTATAAAATACAATCAAAGAGGTTCCAATTATTGATAAGAAACGTCTCAAAATTACAAGAGTACAAGATTCAAAACGCAAAGTACAAGATATTAAATTGTACGCAAGGACGTTCGAAAATCCGGAACCTGGACCAGAGTCAACTCTCAACGCTCGACGCAACGGACTAAAAATTACAAGTCAACTATGCACATAAATATAATATAATATTTAAATAATTACTAAAATTATTTATATATTATATTTATTTATATAATCCGTCGACAAGCTAGGAGCCAAGGTTTGGTGAGCTGTAAAAACAAACTCCGCGACTCGCGGAGTTTGAAGAAGGAAAGGGCCGCGAGTCGCGGAGCTTCCCTGGACTAAAATCCCTATAAAAGCCAACGCAGTTTGATCATTTTTAATATCATAAATCAATCTCTCTCTATATATGTATAAGTAATATTTATATTTATATTTTATATTTTAATTTTAATTTTAATTTTAAATCCTAATAATAAGGGTATGTTAGCGAATGTTGTAAGGGTGTAAGTCGAAATTCTGTCCGTGTAACGCTACGCTATTTTTAATCATTGTAAGTTATGTTCAACCTTTTTAATTTAATGTCTCGTAGCTAAGTTATTATTATGCTTATTTAAAATGAAGTAATCATGATGTTGGGCTAATTACTAAAATTGGGTAATTGGGCTTTGTACCATAATTAGGGTTTGGACAAAAAAACGACACTTGTGGGGCTATTAATGGGCTTTATATTTGTTTAACTAAATGATAATTTGTTAATTTTAATATAAAGATTTACAATTGGATGTCCCTATAAATAACCATATACACTCGATCGGACACGATGGGCGGGGTATTTATATGTACGAATAATCGTTCATTTAACCGGACACGGGAATGGATTAATAGTCACTAGAATTATTAAAACAAGGGTGAAATTATGTACAAGGACACTTGGCATAATTGTTAACAAAGTATTAACACCTTGGGTTACACGCAGTCGATAACCTGGTGTAATTATTAAACAAAGTATTAAAATCTTGTTACAGTTTAAGTCCCCAATTAGTTGGAATATTTAACTTCGGGTATAAGGATAATTTGACGAGGACACTCGCACTTTATATTTATGACTGATGGACTGTTATGGACAAAAACCAGACGGACATATTAAATAATCCAGGACAAAGGACAATTAACCCATGGGCATAAAACTAAAATCAACACGTCAAACATCATGATTACGGAAGTTTAAATAAGCATAATTCTTTTATTTCATATTTAATTTCCTTTATTTTATATTTAATTGCACTTCTAATTATCGCACTTTTATTTATTGTTATTGTATTTAATTGCACTTTTAATTATCGTACTTTTTAATTATCGCAAGTTTATTTTATCGCACTTTTATTTATCGCAATTTCATTATCGTTATTTACTTTACGCTTTAAATTAAGTTATATTTATTTTTATTATTTTACATCAGGTTTTAACTGCGACTAAAGTTTTTAAAATCGACAAACCGGTCATTAAACGGTAAAAACCCCCCTTTATAATAATAATATTACTTATATATATATTTGTATTTTTATAAAATAAAACTAATATAGCGTTAAGCTTTGTTTAAAGATTTTTTTCCCTGTGGAACGAACCGGACTTACTAAAAACTACACTACTGTACGATTAGGTACACTGCCTATAAGTGTTGTAGCAAGGTTTAAGTATATCCATTCTATAAATAAATAAATATCTTGTGTAAAATTGTATCGTATTTAATAGTATTTCCTAGTAAAATTTAAGCTATTTTATATACACCTCGCATAACATCAAGTATTTTTGGCTCCGCTGCCGGGGAACCCAATTTCTTGCTTAAAAGCCGGAAGCGCAACGCTAAATAAATAAAAAAAAAATTTATTTTTAGTTTACTTTTATAAAAATACGTTTTCGTAAAAATACGTTTTAAATATTCGAAAACATAGAAAAGAAAACAAAAATTTAAATATTTTTAAGAGTTTGTTAAATAATTAAGTTTTATAAAGTTTCTTTATTTTTAAAAAAAAAATATAAGTTTTATTTAAATATTTTGTTTTTATTAAAACATAAAATCAAAAACCGAAAAATATATATATATAAATCTATTTTTTTTAGATTTTATAAAATTATAAAGTATTTCTATTTTTATTTTAGTTTTTTAATATAAGTTTTTATTATATAATTATTTTTATTAAAACAGAAAATATAAAACAGAAATTAAAAAAAAAAAAGTAAAACGTCGAATTTAATACTGCACCTGATCTGAATTTTCATTCACCGCGACTAGCGGAGATTTTTGCTAGGTGGAACCGCGACTCGCGGAGCCACTCTGACACGGGTATACAGAACCCTAATCAGGCATTGATTACGGTGTAATTATTATTATTAATAATTACAAACCCTAATTAGGTTTTACTTTTTAATTAATTAAGTTTAGTTTATTTAATTGTTTAGTTATTTATTTAATTTATATATTTAGTTTATTTAGTTTAATTAAATTATAAAATTAATAGTTTTAATAAATAAATAATATAAAAATAATATTTTTATAAAAATTGTAATTTTTACAACTTTTAGTATATTTTTATATTTTGTTCCTTTTTAATTGTTTTAGCGTAATATTTGTATTTTTCGCTAGTATTTAGTTTTTAAACATAGTTTTTGCCATAGTTATTTTTATTTCTAGATTTTTTGGCTTTGCCGTAAAACCCCTTAAGTGCTTTTTCTTTAGACTAAGATTTAGGTGCTTTAGAATTTTGCGACGCCTTTTTAAGTTTTAGTTCCTTTTTAAGATATTTCCATTTGGGATATAGTTTTACTTGTAAGCTTTAATATTTTTATAAGCAACTTTTAATTTTTAGTTTTTAGTGCCTTTTTAAGTTTCAACGCGCTACTTTCTTATTTTTATTTTTCGACGCCTTTTACCTATGTATCAATTATCACTCCAATTAGTAATCTCAATTTGCGATTATAATTTTAAGTTAGTGATAGTAATAAGGTTGGGTTAGTCGAGTGTTTTTAAGTTCTATAAGTCATTTTTTATTATTATTCTTATTTTTCGACGCCTTTTATTTTTCGATCTTTTCTTTTTCGACCTTTTTCGACGCGCTCTTTTTCTTTCTTATTTCTCGCTATTCTAGTTTTAGGACATAGATTTTTATTCTACTTCTTATCTAAATTTCTTAAAATTACGAAAATTTATTTTAAGTGGTTAAATTGATAGACATCAAAATTTTCTGGTTCGTAGTAATAGTTGGATTTGTACGTGGACCGGGTTATTGGAGCCAAACAGTCCTCAATTATATTGAGACCAAACGGATCCTGCCCCTCTGCTGCATCTTTTGGCTATTCGAAACGTGGGCAAAATCAGAAAAGTCTATTAATTGGATAACTTATATAATTTTTCTTTCCTTTTAAAAACTAATAGGATATTCAGTGAATGCACCGAGCAAGACGTTCACCACCTTTTGTACGTTCACCACCTGTAACTAGATCAAGACATTTAGCAAATATTACCGCCGTTGATTTTTCTTTAGAATCATCATCCAGTCGACCAAGTACTCCAATTCAAATTTCCGATAATCCATTTTTTGAACCCGACCTCACAATTGAGAATCCGGAGAATATTCAGGGACAATTCATAGATCCTGAACCATTAATTTTTCCTCCGGAACCACCAATCATTCAAACAGAGATTGTTGAGGAACGAACCATTAAATCAGAATCCTCTAGTGATTCAGATTCAACAAATTCAATTATGGAAGTAACGGAACCTTTAAGTATGGAAGACCGAATGAGAGCTAAACGCACTGGCCAAGGTCACGTAATTACTCATCCAGACATTAATGCGCCAGATTATGAAATCAAAGGATAAATTCTACATATGGTGACTAATCAATGCCAATTTAGTGGTGCACCGAAGGAAGATCCAAACGAACATCTTCGTACCTTTAATAGGATCTGCACACTATTTAAAATAAGAGAAGTGGAGGATGAACAGATATATCTCATGTTATTTCCCTGGACTTTAAAGGGAGAAGCCAAAGATTGGTTGAAATCGTTACCTGAAGGGGCGATTGATACATGGGACGTTTTAGTTGAAAAATTTCTTAAACAATTCTTTCCGGCATCTAAAGCCGTAAGACTTCAAGGAGAAATTGTTACGTTTACACAGAAACCAAATGAAACTCTATATGAGGCGTGGACAAGATTTGGAAAGTTATTGAGAGGATGTCCGCAATATGGTTTAGACACTTGTCAAATAGTACAAATATTCTACCAAGGATGCGACATCACTACAAGAAAAGACATGGACATAGCAGCTGGTGGTTCTATTATGAAGAAAACCGAAACTGATGCTTATAAAATTATTGATAACACTGCTTCCCACTCACATGAGTGGCACCAAGAAAAAGATATCGTTAGATCATCTAAAGCAGCTAGAGCCGATTCTAGCCATGACTTAGATTCCATTTCCGCAAAGATAGATGCTGTCGAGAGACGAATGGAAAAGATGACTAAAGATATCCACTCAATACGAATTAGTTGTGAGCAGTGTGGAGGACCACATTTGACAAAAGATTGTCTCAGTATTGAACTAACAATGGAACAAAGAGAGAATATTTCATACATAAACCAAAGGCCTGGAAATAATTATCAGAATAATTATCAACCGCCAAGACCGATTTACAATCAAAACCAGAATTATAACAGAAATGTTCCATACAACAACCAACAAGGTCCTAGCAATCAACAAGTATCCAATAATACTTTCAACCAGCAAAGACCTAATTTTCAAAACAAACCACCACAAACTGATGTTAAAAAGCCGAATTTAGAAGATATGATGACAAAGCTAGTTGAAACTCAAACGCAGTTTTTCACATCTCAAAAACAAACTAATGAACAAAATGCTCAAGCATTTAGAAATCAACAAGCTTCTATTCAAAACTTGGAACAAGAAGTAAGTAACCTAGCAAGGTTAATAGGAGAAAGAAAACCGGGAAGTCTACCTAGTGATACAAATGCAAACCCCGGAATGAAACAGCTAAAGCCATTACCACAAGAAGTGGTACAACACTTAAACCACCTGAAATACCTGTAACTTCTGATGAAGCTATTCCTACTCCACAAGAACCACAACCTGAACAAGATAAGGAAAAAGAACCGGTAGTTGAAAAGGTTAATGAAGATAACACAGTTAAGGCTAAACCTTATGTTAAACCATACCAACCACCACTTCCTTACCCGAGTAAAATGAAAAAAGAGAAACTTAAAGCCGAGCAACCCAAATTTTTAGATATGTTTAAACAAATAAATGTAAATCTTCCTTTCATTGATGTAATTTCAGGAATGCCTAGATATGCTAAATTTCTAAAAGATCTAATCACAAATAGAAAGAAAATGGAAGAACTCTCGGCTGTTACTAAGAATGCTAATTGTTCAGCAGTGTTGTTGAATAAGATACCAGAAAAACTATCTGATCCAGGAAGTTTCACAATTCCATATTTTCTGGGTAGTCTTAGTTCAATAGAAGCATTGGTAGACTTAGGTGAAATGTCCCGTTCTTATTGATTAAAAACGTTCCATATTAATTGATTTCGTTGCGAGGTTTTGACCTCTATATGAGACGTTTTTCAAAGACTGCATTCATTTTAAAACAAACCATAACCTTTATTTCATCAATAAAGGTTTAAAAAGCTTTACGTAGATTATCAAATAATGATAATCTAAAATATCCTGTTTACACACGACCATTACATAATGGTTTACAATACAAATATGTTACAACAAATAAGTTTCTTGAATGCAGTTTTTACACAATATCATACAAGCATGGACTCCAAATCTCGTCCTTATTTAAGTATGCGACAGCGGAAGCTCTTAATAATCACCTGAGAATAAACATGCTTAAAACGTCAACAAAAATGTTGGTGAGTTATAGGTTTAACCTATATATATCAAATCATAATAATAGACCACAAGATTTCATATTTCAATACACATCCCATACATAGAGATAAAAATCATTCATATGGAGAACACCTGGTAACCGACATTAACAAGATGCATATATAAGAATATCCCCATCATTCCGGGACACCCTTCGGATATGATATAAATTTCGAAGTACTAAAGCATCCGGTACTTTGGATGGGGTTTGTTAGGCCCAATAGATCTATCTTTAGGATTCGCGTCAATTAGGGTGTCTGTTCCCTAATTCTTAGATTACCAGACTTAATAAAAAGGGGCATATTCGATTTCGATAATTCAACCATAGAATGTAGTTTCACGTACTTGTGTCTATTTTGTAAATCATTTATAAAACCTGCATGTATTCTCATCCCAAAAATATTAGATTTTAAAAGTGGGACTATAACTCACTTTCACAGATTTTTACTTCGTCGGGAATTAAGACTTGGCCACTGGTTGATTCACGAACCTATAACAATATATACATATATATCAAAGTATGTTCAAAATATATTTACAACACTTTTAATATATTTTGATGTTTTAAGTTTATTAAGTCAGCTGTCCTCGTTAGTAACCTACAACTAGTTGTCCACAGTTAGATGTACAGAAATAAATCGATAAATATTATCTTGAATCAATCCACGACCCAGTGTATACGTATCTCAGTATTGATCACAACTCAAACTATATATATTTTGGAATCAACCTCAACCCTGTATAGCTAACTCCAATATTCACATATAGAGTGTCTATGGTTGTTCCGAAATATATATAGATGTGTCGACATGATAGGTCGAAACATTGTATACGTGTCTATGGTATCTCAAGATTACATAATATACAATACAATTTGATTAAGTTATGGTTGGAATAGATTTGTTACCAATTTTCACGTAGCTAAAATGAGAAAAATTATCCAATCTTGTTTTACCCATAACTTCTTCATTTTAAATCCGTTTTGAGTGAATAAAATTGCTATGGTTTCATATTGAACTCTATTTTATGAATCTAAACAGAAAAAGTATAGGTTTATAGTCAAAAAAATAAGTTACAAGTCATTTTTGTAAAGGTAGTCATTTCAGTCGAAAGAACGACGTCTAGATGACCATTTTAGAAAACATACTTCCACTTTGAGTTTAACCATAATTTTTGGATATAGTTTCATGTTCATAATAAAAATCATTTTCTCAGAATAACAACTTTTAAATCAAAGTTTATCATAGTTTTTAATTAACTAACCCAAAACAGCCCGCGGTGTTACTACGACGGCGTAAATCCAGTTTTACGGTGTTTTTCGTGTCTCCAGGTTTTAAATCATTAAGTTAGCATATCATATAGATATAGAACATGTGTTTAGTTGATTTTAAAAGTCAAGTTAGAAGGATTAACTTTTGTTTGCGAACAAGTTTAGAATTAACTAAACTATGTTCTAGTGATTACAAGTTTAAACCTTCGAATAAGATAGCTTTATATGTATGAATCGAATGATGTTATGAACATCATTACTACCTTAAGTTCCTTGGATAAACCTACTGGAAAAGAGAAAAATGGATCTAGCTTCAACGGATCCTTGGATGGCTCGAAGTTCTTGAAGCAGAATCATGACACGAAAACAAGTTCAAGTAAGATCATCACTTGAAATAAGATTGTTATAGTTATAGAAATTGAACCAAAGTTTGAATATGATTATTACCTTGTATTAGAATGATAACCTACTGTAAGAAACAAAGATTTCTTGAGGTTGGATGATCACCTTACAAGATTGGAAGTGAGCTAGCAAACTTGAAAGTATTCTTGATTTTATGTAACTAGAACTTGTAGAATATATGAAGAACACTTAGAACTTGAAGATAGAACTTGAGAGAGATCAATTAGATGAAGAAAATTGAAGAATGAAAGTGATTGTAGGTGTTTTTGGTCGTTGGTGTATGGATTAGATATAAAGGATATGTAATTTTGTTTTCATGTAAATAAGTCATGAATGATTACTCATATTTTTGTAATTTTATGAGATATTTCATGCTAGTTGCCAAATGATGGTTCCCACATGTGTTAGGTGACTCACATGGGCTGCTAAGAGCTGATCATTGGAGTGTATATACCAATAGTACATACATCTAAAAGCTGTGTATTGTACGAGTACGAATACGGGTGCATACGAGTAGAATTGTTGATGAAACTGAACGAGGATGTAATTGTAAGCATTTTTGTTAAGTAGAAGTATTTTGATAAGTGTATTGAAGTCTTTCAAAAGTGTATAAATACATATTAAAACACTACATGTATATACATTTTAACTGAGTCGTTAAGTCATCGTTAGTCGTTACATGTAAGTGTTGTTTTGAAACCTTTAGGTTAACGATCTTGTTAAATGTTGTTAACCCAATGTTTATAATATCAAATGAGATTTTAAATTATTATATTATCATGATATTATCATGTATGAATATCTCTTAATATGATATATACACATTAAATGTCTTTACAACGATAATCGTTACATATATGTCTCGTTTAAAAATCATTAAGTTAGTAGTCTTGTTTTTACATATGTAGTTCATTGTTAATATACTTAATGATATGTTTACTTATCATAGTATCATGTTAACTATATATATATCCATATATATGTCATCATATAGTTTTTACAAGTTTTAACGTTCGTGAATTACCGGTCAACTTGGGTGGTCAATTGTCTATATGAAACATATTTCAATTAATCAAGTCTTAACTAGTTTGATTGCTTAACATGTTGGAAACATTTAATCATGCAAATATCAATCTCAATTAATATATATAAACATGGAAAAGTTCGGGTCACTACAGTACCTACCCGTTAAATAAATTTCGTCCCGAAATTTTAAGCTGTTGAAGGTGTTGACGAATCTTCTGGAAATAGATGCAGGTATTTCTTCTTCATCTGATCTTCACGCTCCCAGGTGAACTCGGGTCCTCTACGAGCATTCCATCGAACCTTAACAATTGGTATCTTGTTTTGCTTAAGTCTTTTAACCTCACGATCCATTATTTCGACGGGTTCTTCGATGAATTGAAGTTTTTCGTTGATTTGGATTTCATCTAACGGAATAGTGAGATCTTCTTTAGCAAAACATTTCTTCAAATTCGAGACGTGAAAAGTGTTATGTACAGCCGCGAGTTGTTGAGGTAACTCAAGTCGGTAAGCTACTGGTCCGACACGATCAATAATCTTGAATGGTCCAATATACCTTGGATTTAATTTCCCTCGTTTACCAAATCGAACAACGCCTTTCCAAGGTGCAACTTTAAGCATGACCATCTCTCCAATTTCAAATTCTATATCTTTTCTTTTAATGTCAGCGTAGCTCTTTTGTCGACTTTGGGCGGTTTTCAACCGTTGTTGAATTTGGATGATCTTCTCGGTAGTTTCTTGTATAATCTCCGAAACCGTAATCTGTCTATCCCCCACTTCACTCCAACAAATCGGAGACCTGCACTTTCTACCATAAAGTGCTTCAAACGGCGCCATCTCAATGCTTGAATGGTAGCTGTTGTTGTAGGAAAATTCTGCTAATGGTAGATGTCGATCCCAACTGTTTCCGAAATCAATAACACATGCTCGTAGCATGTCTTCAAGCGTTTGTATCGTCCTTTCGTTCTGCCCATCAGTTTGTGGATGATAGGCAGTACTCATGTCTATACGAGTTCCTAATGCTTGCTGTAATGTCTGCCAGAATCTTGAAATAAATCTGCCATCCCTATCAGAGATAATAGAGATTGGTATTCCATGTCTGGAGACGACTTCCTTCAAATACAGTCGTGCTAACTTCTCCATCTTGTCATCTTCTCTTATTGGCAGGAAGTGTGCTGATTTGGTGAGACGATCAACTATTACCCAAATAGTATCAAAACCACTTGCAGTCCTTGGAAATTTAGTGATGAAATCCATGGTAATGTTTTCCCATTTCCATTCTGGGATTTCGGGTTGTTGAAGTAGACCTGATGGTTTCTGATGCTCAGCTTTGACCTTAGAACACGTCAAACATTCTCCTACGTATTTAGCAACATCGGCTTTCATACCCGGCCACCAAAAATGTTTCTTGAGATCCTTGTACATCTTCCCCGTTCCAGGATGTATTGAGTATCTGGTTTTATGAGCTTCTCTAAGTACCATTTCTCTCATATCTCCAAATTTTAGTACCCAAATCCTTTCAGCCCTATACCGGGTTCCGTCTTCCCGAATATTAAGATGCTTCTCCGATCCTTTGGGTATTTCATCCTTTAAATTTCCCTCTTTTAAAACTCCTTGTTGCGCCTCCTTTATTTGAGTAGTAAGGTTATTATGAATCATTATATTCATAGATTTTACTCGAATGGGTTCTCTGTCCTTCCTGCTCAAGGCATCGGCTACCACATTTGCCTTCCCCGGGTGGTAACGAATCTCAAAGTCGTAATCATTCAACAATTCAATCCACCTACGCTGCCTCATATTCAGTTGTTTCTGATTAAATATGTGTTGAAGACTTTTGTGGTCGGTATATATAATACTTTTAACCCCATATAAGTAGTGCCTCCAAGTCTTTAATGCAAAAACAACCGCGCCTAATTCCAAATCATGCGTCGTATAATTTTGCTCGTGAATCTTCAATTGTCTAGACGCATAAGCAATCACCTTCGTTCGTTGCATTAATACACAACCGAGACCTTGCTTTGATGCGTCACAATAAATCACAAAATCATCATTCCCTTCAGGCAATGACAATATAGGTGCCGTAGTTAGCTTTTTCTTCAATAACTGAAACGCTTTCTCTTGTTCATCCTTCCATTCAAATTTCTTCCCTTTATGCGTTAATGCAGTCAAGGGTTTTGCTATTCTGGAAAAGTCTTGGATGAACCTTCTGTAGTAACCAGCTAGTCCTAAAAACTGGCGTATGTGTTTCGGAGTTTTCGGGGTTTCCCACTTTTCAACAGTTTCTATCTTTGCCGGATCCACCTTAATACCTTCTTTGTTCACTATGTGACCGAGGAATTGAACTTCTTCCAACCGAAATGCACACTTTGAAAACTTAGCGTACAATTCTTCCTTCCTCAATACTTCTAACACCTTTCTCAAATGTTCACCGTGTTCTTGGTCATTCTTTGAGTAAATAAGTATGTCATCAATGAAAACAATGACAAACTTGTCAAGGTATGGTCCACACACTCGGTTCATAAGGTCCATGAACACAGCTGGTGCATTAGTTAAACCAAACGACATGACCATAAACTCGTAATGACCGTAACGTGTTCTGAAAGCAGTCTTTGGAATATCATCTTCTTTCACCCGCATTTGATGATACCCGGAACGTAAGTCAATCTTTGAATAAACAGACGAGCCTTGTAGTTGATCAAATAAGTCGTCGATTCTCGGTAGTGGGTAGCGGTTCTTGATGGTAAGTTTGTTCAACTCTCGGTAGTCAATACACAACCTAAATGTACCATCTTTCTTCTTGACAAACAAAACAGGAGCTCCCCACGGTGATGTGCTTGGTCGAATGAAACCACGCTCTAAAAGTTCTTGTAATTGGCTTTGCAGTTCTTTCATCTCGCTGGGTGCGAGTCTGTAAGGAGCACGAGCTATTGGTGCAGCTCCTGGTACAAGATCTATTTGAAATTCAACGGATCGATGTGGGGGTAATCCCGGTAATTCTTTCGGAAATACATCGGGAAATTCTTTTGCAATGGGAACATCATTGATGCTCTTTTCTTCAGTTTGTACTTTCTCGACGTGTGCTAGAACAGCATAGCAACCTTTTCTTATTAGTTTTTGTGCCTTCAAATTACTAATAAGATGTAGCTTCGTGTTGCCCTTTTCTCCGTACACCATTAAGGGTTTTCCTTTTTCTCGTATAATGCGAATTGCATTTTTGTAACAAACGATCTCTGCTTTCACTTCTTTCAACCAGTCCATACCGATTATCACATCAAAACTCCCTAACTCTACTGGTATCAAATCAATCTTAAATGTTTCGCTAACCAGTTTAATTTCTCGATTCCGGCATATATTATCTGCTGAAATTAATTTACCATTTGCTAATTCGAGTAAAAATTTACTATCCAAAGGCGTCAATGGACAACTTAATTTAGCACAAAAATCTCTACTCATATAGCTTCTATCCGCACCCGAATCAAATAAAACGTAAGCAGATTTATTGTCAATAAGAAACGTACACGTAACAAGCTCCGGGTCTTCCTGTGCCTCTGCCGCATTAATATTGAAAACTCTTCCACGGCCTTGTCCATTCGTGTTCTCCTGGTTCGGGCAATTTCTAATAATGTGGCCCGGTTTTCCACATTTATAACAAACTACATTGGCATAACTTGCTCCGACACTACTTGCTCCGCCATTACTCGTTCCGACACCATTTGTCCCTTTCGTTCTATTAACCCCTGGTCCGTAGACCTCACACTTCGACGCGCTATGACCATTTCTTTTACACTTGTTGCAAAATTTGGTGCAGAACCCCGAGTGATACTTTTCACACCTTTGGCATAGCTGCTTCTGATTGTTGTTGCTGTTGCGGTTATTATTGTTGTTGGGATGATTGTTGTAGTTATTGTTGTTGTTGTTGTTGTTGTTATTGTTGGGCCATTTGTTATAGTTGCGATTGATGTTGCGATTGTTGGGATAATTGTTGCGATTATTGTTGTAATTGCTGTTGTTGCTGTATTGGTGATTCTTATCACCGTTTTCCTCCCACTTTCTTTTGACTTGCTTCACATTGGCCTCTTCAGCAGTCTGTTCTTTAATTCTTCCTTCAATCTGGTTCACTAGTTTGTGAGCCATTCTACATGCCTGTTGTATGGAGGCGGGCTCGTGTGAACTTATATCTTCTTGGATTCTTTCCGGTAATCCTTTCACAAACGCGTCGATCTTCTCTTCCTCATCTTCGAATGCTCTCGGACACAATAGGCAAAATTCTGTGAATCGTCTTTCGTATGTGGTAATATCAAATCCTTGGGTTCGTAACCCTCTAAGTTCTGTCTTGAGCTTATTGACCTCGGTTCTGGGACGGTACTTCTCGTTCATCAAGTGCTTGAATGCTGACCACGGTAGTGCGTACGCATCATCTTGTCCCACTTGCTCTAGATAAGTATTCCACCATGTTAACGCAGAACCTGTGAAGGTATGTGTAGCGTACTTCACTTTGTCCTCTTCAGTACACTTACTTATGGCAAACACCGATTCGACCTTCTCGGTCCACCGTTTCAATCCGATCGGTCCTTCGGTTCCATCAAATTCCAAAGGTTTGCAGGCAGTGAATTCTTTGTAGGTGCATCCTACACGATTTCCTGTACTGCTAGATCCAATGTTATTGTTGGTATGTAGCGCAGCCTGTACTGCGGCTATGTTTGAAGCTAGAAAAGTACAGAATTCCTCTTCATTCATATTCACGGTGTGTCGAGTAGTCGGTGCCATTTCCTTCAAAATAGTCAAATGGAACAAGTTAATCATACAGAATATTAAGAGTAGTTAATAGTATTTCGTAGCATAATATGAACTCATTTATAAAGGCTTTTTCTTCATATTAGCGTTTTATAAGTTTAAATTCGGGTAGTACCTACCCGTTAAGTTCATACTTAGTAGCTAATATACAATTCAACTACTACAATTCTATATGAAAAACTGATTATAATAATATTTCGCGTTCAAACTTTTACACAATATTTTACAAACTTACAATACCGCTTATTTTACATATAGCATGAAATATAGCACACAATAAATTTGATACAAGATGGTTGTGAAGATAATTCTAGCTAGTACACAAGTCGTTCAGCAAAGGCAATAAAGACACGTAATTCATACGTCCAGAAACAAGTCATGCATTCTGGTTTTACTAGGATTACTTCCCATCCTTGGTCTTGTGGAACATAACCGTTATGGCCGTTGATAAGACAGCGTGTTGTAACTTCGTCAAAGGGACGAGGGTTACGTAATGTCCAACAGTCCCGTAACAATCTAAAAACCTCATTTCTTACTCCAATTACCGACTCCGTCACTTGTGAGAACGTTTTGTTTAATAGTTGTAGCTCGATGTTCTTGTTCTCACTTTGGTGAGAAGCGAACATTACTAATCCGTAAGCATAACATGCCTCTTTATGTTGCATGTTAGCCGCTTTTTCTAAATCACGAAGTCCAATATTCGGATATATTGAGTCAAAATAATTTCTTAACCCATTGCGTAAAATAGCATTTGGGTTCCCCACAATATATGCGTCAAAGTAAACACATCGTAACTTATGGATTTCCCAATGTGATATCCCCCATCTTTCGAACGAAAGCCTTTTATAAACCAAGGCATTCTTGGAACGTTCTTCGAATGTCTTACAAACTGATCTCGCCTTAAATAGTTGTGCCGAAGAATTCTGACCGACTCTAGATAAGATTTCATCAATCATGTCTCCGGGTAGGTCTCTTAAAATATTGGGTTGTCTATCCATTTTGTGTTTTTATACTGTAAAATAGACAAGAGTTAGATTCATAAAAAAAATAATACTTATTAATACAAGCAATTTTTACATATATCATAAAGCATAAGCACACTATATTACATATATTACACCACACGAATACAACTATCTTATTCCGACTCGCTTGTTTCTTCTTCTTCGGTTTTGGTTCGTTTTGCCAAGTTTCTAGGGATATATGATGTTCCCCTAATACGAGCCGTCGTTTTCCACATTGGTTTAGAAAAACCTGGTGGTTTAGAGGTTCCCGGGTCATTGTTACAAATTAAGGACTTCGGGGGTTGACGATAGATATAAAGTTCATCGGGGTTGGAATTAGATTTCTCTATTTTTATGCCCTTTCCCTTATTATTTTCTTTTGCCTTTTTAAATTCAGTTGGGGTAATTTCTATAACATCATCGGAATTCTCGTCGGAATCAGATTCATCGGAGAATTGGTAATCCTCCCAATATTTTGCTTCCTTGGTGGAAACACCATTGACCATAATTAACCTTGGTCTGTTGGTTGAGAATTTTCTTTTACTTAACCGTTTTATTATTTCCCCCACCGATTCTGATTCTTCTTCCGGTTCCGATTCTTCTTCCGGTTCCGATTCTTCTTCCAGTTCCGACTCTTCTTCCGGTTCCTCTTCGGGAACTTGTGAATCAGTCCACGAATCATTCCAATTTACATTTGACTCTTCATTATTATTAGGTGAGTCAATGGGACTTGTTCTAGAGGTAGACATCTATCACATAATATCAAACGCGTTAAGAGATTAATATATCACATAATATTCACATGTGGAAAATATATAGTTTCCAACAAAATTTGTTAAGCAATCGTTTTTCAAGTAAACATGGTCGAAGTCCAGACTCACTAATGCATCCTAACAAACTCGATAAGACACACTAATGCAAAATTCTGGTTCTCTAAGACCAACGCTCGGATACCAACTGAAATGTCCCGTTCTTATTGATTAAAAACGTTCCATATTAATTGATTTCGTTGTGAGGTTTTGACCTCTATATGAGACGTTTTTCAAAGACTGCATTCATTTTAAAACAAACCATAACCTTTATTTCATCAATAAAGGTTTAAAAAGCTTTATGTAGATTATCAAATAATGATAATCTAAAATATCCTGTTTACACACGACCATTACATAATGGTTTACAATACAAATATGTTACAACAAAATAAGTTTCTTGAATGCAGTTTTTACACAATATCATACAAGCATGGATTCCAAATCTCGTCCTTATTTAAGTATGCGACAGCGGAAGCTCTTAATAATCACCTGAGAATAAACATGCTTAAAACGTCAACAAAAATGTTGGTGAGTTATAGGTTTAACCTATATATATCAAATCATAATAATAGACCACAAGATTTCATATTTCAATACACATCCCATACATAGAGATAAAAATCATTCATATGGAGAACACCTGGTAACCGACATTAACAAGATGCATATATAAGAATATCCCCATCATTCCGGGACACCCTTCGGATATGATATAAATTTCGAAGTACTAAAGCATCCGGTACTTTGGATGGGGTTTGTTAGGCCCAATAGATCTATCTTTAGGATTCGCGTCAATTAGGGTGTCTGTTCCCTAATTCTTAGATTACCAGACTTAATAAAAAGGGGCATATTCGATTTCGATAATTCAACCATAGAATGTAGTTTCACGTACTTGTGTCTATTTTGTAAATCATTTATAAAACCTGCATGTATTCTCATCCCAAAAATATTAGATTTTAAAAGTGGGACTATAACTCACTTTCACAGATTTTTACTTCGTCGGGAAGTAAGACTTGGCCACTGGTTGATTCACGAACCTATAACAATATATACATATATATCAAAGTATGTTCAAAATATATTTACAACACTTTTAATATATTTTGATGTTTTAAGTTTATTAAGTCAGCTGTCCTCGTTAGTAACCTACAACTAGTTGTCCACGGTTAGATGTACAGAAATAAATCGATAAATATTATCTTGAATCAATCCACGACCCAGTGTATACGTATCTCAGTATTGATCACAACTCAAACTATATATATTTTGGAATCAACCTCAACCCTGTATAGCTAACTCCAACATTCACATATAGAGTGTCTATGGTTGTTCCGAAATATATATAGATGTGTCGACATGATAGGTCGAAACATTGTATACGTGTCTATGGTATCTCAAGATTACATAATATACAATCCAATTTGATTAAGTTATGGTTGGAATAGATTTGTTACCAATTTTCACGTAGCTAAAATGAGAAAAATTATCCAATCTTGTTTTACCCATAACTTCTTCATTTTAAATCCGTTTTGAGTGAATTAAATTGCTATGGTTTCATATTGAACTCTATTTTATGAATCTAAACAGAAAAAGTATAGGTTTATAGTCAGAAAAATAAGTTACAAGTCGTTTTTGTAAAGGTAGTCATTTCAGTCGAAAGAACGACGTCTAGATGACCATTTTAGAAAACATACTTCCACTTTGAGTTTAACCATAATTTTTGGATATAGTTTCATGTTCATAATAAAAATCATTTTCTCAGAATAACAACTTTTAAATCAAAGTTTATCATAGTTTTTAATTAACTAACCCAAAACAGCCCGGGGTGTTACTACGACGGCGTAAATCCGGTTTTACGGTGTTTTTCGTCTCTCCAGGTTTTAAATCATTAAGTTAGCATATCATATAGATATAGAACATGTGTTTAGTTGATTTTAAAAGTCAAGTTAGAAGGATTAACTTTTGTTTGCGAACAAGTTTAGAATTAACTAAACTATGTTCTAGTGATTACAAGTTTAAACCTTCGAATAAGATAGCTTTATATGTATGAATCGAATGATGTTATGAACATAATTACTACCTTAAGTTCCTTGGATAAACCTACTGGAAAAGAGAAAAATGGATCTAGCTTCAACGGATCCTTGGATGGCTCGAAGTTCTTGAAGCAGAATCATGACACGAAAACAAGTTCAAGTAAGATCATCACTTGAAATAAGATTGTTATAGTTATAGAAATTGAACCAAAGTTTGAATATGATTATTACCTTGTATTAGAATGATAACCTACTGTAAGAAACAAAGATTTCTTGAGGTTGGATGATCACCTTACAAGATTGGAAGTGAGCTAGCAAACTTGAAAGTATTCTTGATTTTATGTAACTAGAACTTGTAGAATATATGAAGAACACTTAGAACTTGAAGATAGAACTTGAGAGAGATCAATTAGATGAATAAAATTGAAGAATGAAAGTGTTTGTAGGTGTTTTTGGTCGTTGGTGTATGGATTAGATATAAAGGATATGTAATTTTGTTTTCATGTAAATAAGTCATGAATGATTACTCATATTTTTGTAATTTTATGAGATATTTCATGCTAGTTGCCAAATGATGGTTCCCACATGTGTTAGGTGACTCACATGGGCTGCTAAGAGCTGATCATTGGAGTGTATATACCAATAGTACATACATCTAAAAGCTGTGTATTGTACGAGTACGAATACGGGTGCATACGAGTAGAATTGTTGATGAAACTGAAAGAGGATGTAATTGTAAGCATTTTTGTTAAGTAGAAGTATTTTGATAAGTGTATTGAAGTCTTTCAAAAGTGTATAAATACATATTAAAACACTACATGTATATACATTTTAACTGAGTCGTTAAGTCATCGTTAGTCGTTACATGTAAGTGTTGTTTTGAAACCTTTAGGTTAACGATCTTGTTAAATGTTGTTAACCCAATGTTTATAATATCAAATGAGATTTTAAATTATTATATTATCATGATATTATCATGTATGAATATCTCTTAATATGATATATACACATTAAATGTCTTTACAACGATAATCGTTACATATATGTCTCGTTTAAAAATCATTAAGTTAGTAGTCTTGTTTTTACATATGTAGTTCATTGTTAATATACTTAATGATATGTTTACTTATCATAGTATCATTTTAACTATATATATATATCCATATATATGTCATCATATAGTTTTTACAAGTTTTAACGTTCGTGAATTGCCGGTCAACTTGGGTGGTCAATTGTCTATATGAAACATATTTCAATTAATCAAGTCTTAACTAGTTTGATTGCTTAACATGTTGGAAACATTTAATCATGTAAATATCAATCTCAATTAATATATATAAACATGGAAAAGTTCGGGTCACTACATTAGGTGCTAGTATAAATTTAATGCCGTATTCACTATACGCTAAACTAGACCTTGGAGAATTGAAACCAACAAGAATAAGCATATAACTAGCCGATCGATCAATAAAATATCCTAGAGGGATAATGGAGAACATGCTAGTTAAAGTTGGTACTTTAGTATTTCCAGTAGATTTTGTTGTTCTGGACATGGAAGAAGATTCTCAAGTTCCTCTCATATTAGGAAGACCATTCTTAAACACGGCTAAAGCAATGATAGACGTGTTTGGTAAGAAACTGACCCTAAGTATAGAGGACGAGAGTGTTACCTTTTCAGTTGATAGAGCAATGCAACAACCGCAATCTGCAGATGATACATGTTATTATATACAAACTATAGATTCACATGCAGAATTATTAGAAGAATTTCCAGAATTACAAGGAACAGGAGAATGTTCTTTAGGAGAAGGAACTGAACCAATTGATGAAGTTGAAATGTTAGCTACACTAATAGCTAATGGATATGAACCAACAACAGAAGAAATTCAAATGCTAAAAGAAGAAGACAGATATCGATATAAATCATCGATAGAAGAACCTCCAACATTAGAGTTAAAGCCACTTCCAAACCATTTGGAATACGCTTATTTACATGGTGAATCTGAATTACCTGTAATAATATCGTCTTCTCTTACTGAAAATGAGAAATCACAACTTATTTCTGTATTAAAAGCTCATAAACCAGCCATTGCATGGAAGATTCATGATATTAAAGGAATAAGTCCTTCGTATTGCACACATAAAATCCTTATGGAAGAAGGTCATAAAACGTATGTGCAACGCCAACGAAGACTAAATCCTAATATGCAAGATGTTGTTAAAAAAGAAATTATTAAACTGCTAGATGCAGGTTTAATTTATCCGATCTATGATAGTCCATGGGTAAGCCCAGTTCAATGCGTGCCTAAGAAGGGTGGCATGACTGTCATCACAAATGAAAAAAATGAGCTTATTCCTACTAGGACTGTAACAGGATGGCGTGTATGTATTGATTATAGAAAATTAAATGACGCCACCAGAAAAGATCACTTTCCCTTACCTTTTATTGATCAAATGTTAAAAAGATTAGCCGGAAATAGTTACTATTGTTTTCTTGATGGTTTTTCCGGATATTTTCAAATTCCAATAGCACCCGAAGATCAAGAGAAAACCATATTCACGTGCCCTTATGGTACTTTTGCTTACAAACGCATGCCATTTGGACTTTGTAACGCCCCTGCAACCTTTCAAAGGTGCATGATGGCGATTTTTCACGACATGATAGAAGAATGCATGGAAGTTTTTATGGATGACTTTTCAGTCTTCGGTGATACATTTGAATCATGTCTAGTTAATCTGGAACGAATGCTTATTAGATGCGAACAATCAAATCTAGTACTTAATTGGGAGAAATGCCATTTCATGGTTAAAGAAGGCATCATTCTTGGTCATAAAATTTCAAAAGAAGGAATTGAAGTGGATAGAGCTAAAGTAGATGTAATTGCTAAACTTCCACATCCCACCAATGTTAGAGGAGTTAGGAGTTTTCTAGGGCATGTCAGTTTTTACCGACGTTTCATAAAAGATTTTTCTAAAATTGCCACTCCTATGAATAAACTCCTAGAAAAAGATGCTCCATTCATCTTTTCAGATGAATGCATCAAATCTTTTAATATTCTTAAAGAGAAACTCACTAATGCGCCGATCATGATAACACCAAATTGGAATCTACCGTTTGAACTTATGTGCGATGCAAGTGATTTTGCAATGGGAGCCGTTTTAGGACAAAGGATTGAAAAAAGATTTCAACCTATATATTATGCTAGTAAGACGTTACAAGGAGCACAAACAAATTACACAACTACTGAAAAAGAACTCCTTGATATTGTCTTTGCTTTTGACCAATTTCGTTCATATCTCGTTCTAGCAAAAACGGTGGTCTATACTGACCATTCTGCTCTTAGATACCTATTTTCGAAACAAGATGCTAAACCAAGATTAATCCGTTGGATCTTACTCTTACAAGAGTTCGATATTGAAATCCGAGATAAAAGAGGAGCAGAAAATCTCGCCGCCGATCATCTTTCTCGTCTTGAAAATCCCGAATTAGAAGTTCTAAATGAATCGGCCATACAAGACAACTTTCCTGATGAATATCTATTGAAGATAGATTATAATGTAATTCCATGGTTTGCAGACTATGCAAACTACTTAGTATGTGGATTCCTTGAAAAAGGATTGTCGTACCAAAAAAGAAAGAAATTCTTTAGTGATATAAAACACTATTTCTGGGAAGATCCACATCTGTTTAAAAGTTGTCCAGATGGAATAATACGCCGATGTGTATTCGGAGATGAAGCTAGTAAAATTTTAAACCATTGTCACACAGGACCAACAGGAGGGCACTATGGGCCTCAACTAACAGCAAGAAAAGTTTATGATGCCGGATTCTATTGGCCTACAATTTACAAAGACGCTCACCATCTTTGCAAATCCTGTGATGCTTGTCAAAGGGCCAGAAAAATAAGTCAACGTGATGAAATGCCACAAAATGTCATTCAAGTATGTAAAGTATTTGACATTTGGGGTATTGACTTTATGGGTCCATTTCCAAAATCTCATAATAATCTATACATTCTCGTAGCCATTGATTATGTATCTAAATGGGCGGAAGCACAAGCTCTCCCAACTAACGATGCACGAGTTGTAGTCAACTTTTTAAAACGTCTTTTTGCAAGGTTTGGAACACCGAAAGCTTTAATAAGTGATCGGGGTACTCATTTCTGTAATAATCAACTTGAGAAAGTTCTTAAAAGATATGGAGTAACTCATAAAATCTCCACCGCATATCATCCACAAACAAGTGGACAAGTTGAAAATACCAACCGAGCTTTAAAACGTATTCTAGAAAAAACCGTAGGATCAAATCCGAAGGAATGGTCCATTAAATTGGAGGATGCACTCTGGGATTTTAGAACAGCCTACAAAACTCCAATTGGAACCACACCTTTTAGACTCGTTTATGGAAAAGCATGTCATCTTCCAGTAGAAATTGAACACAAAGCATTTTGGGCTTTGAAGACATGTAATCTTGATTTACATGAAGCTGGACGTCTACGGTTAAGTCAACTAAACGAATTAGAAGAATTAAGACATGAAGCATACGAAAATTCGTTAATCTATAAAGAAAGAACGAAGAAATGGCATGATAAAAGAATTAGAAGTTTAAAAGAATTTAAAGAAGGAGACAGAGTTCTTCTTTTCAATTCACGATTCAAGCTATTTCCTGGAAAATTGAAATCAAGATGGTCTGGACCATTCATAGTCAAAAGAGTTTTCCCATACGGAACGATAGAATTAATAAATTCAAATGGAATTGAATTTAAAGTTAATGGTCACAGAGTTAAACATTACATAGATAGTCCAATGGAAGTTGACAATGAAGTTAATCACAATTTCGATACCACAGCTAACTAAGTGTGGGGAGAATCAAGTCTTTTAAAGGATAATATGTATTTCTGTTAGAGTTAGATTTTCTGTTTTCATGTAGTTCTCGAAAATGGAACCCGAATGGTCTTTCCCTAGCAGGCCCTAAAGAACTAGTCTTCTCCCCCCATTCTGAATTTTTATTTTTTTAGGTTTTTACGAAATGAAGACTTCCTGTGAACTAAACCATGGTCTAATGCTACACGCTTTGATCACTAAACGTAATAATGACACACTTCCGAGTGAACTAGTATCAGTAATCAGAGAAAGATTGGACGGAGTAAGAAAAGAATCCAGATGCGAAGAAAATAAGTTACAATTTGGTAAAGGAAAATCAAAATCCGCAGCGAAAAGAGGAGCACGACACCTTGAAAGATGTCACAAATGCGGAAAATGGTCACATGGAGGTAAATGTTCAAATAATCAAACCTATTCAAACACCGAATTTGTTACGTTATGCAGAGACGGACCGTTCATATGTTTAGAAGAAAAAACACTGAATGCTCGAGGTTACGCCTATGTAGCCATGGAAAATCAATTAAACCGACTATCTTATGAATGGGATAGATCATATCACTAAGAATACTATCTCACAGGTAAGTCTGTACAGTTTTTATTTTTTATTTTCATTTTTAACCTTTTGATAATAAACGCTAATTTGTTCGCTATAAAGTATTAAATTGGTATTCGATGAAATTAGGTTTGGCGACCGAAATTATTGATATCATTCAAAAATTTATTACATCACTGCGAAATTTAACGTTTATTCTTAAGGTATAAATATCTTTAATCAATCAAACCAAAATATTTCAAAAATTCGTCATGAGTTAAATTAGGTCATGGAACCGAAATTACTTTACCGAAAAGAGGGGCGCATATTTTTGATAATATTTGATTGATTAAAGTAAGATAAAAGCCAAAAAGATTTTTAATTTTATTTTTACCATGTTTTTAAAATTAATATATAAATCTTAAATTAATATTGTGAACTCTGTAAAATCAATATATTTAAGTTTGTCAATATTTGAAAAATTAATATTTTTAATATAAGTTTTTATGTATAAAAACAAAAATATAATATAAGTTTGGTGTGAATTTTTAATATTATGCATTTTTAATTAAGTTTGGTGTAAATTTTTAATTTTATGCATTTTTAAATTTAAGTTGTGTGAATTTAAAAACAAAAATTTACTTTATGTCGCTAAGTTAAAAATATGATTTTTAAAATTCGTCGTAAGTTGAAGACTAGGTCTTTGAACCGAAATTGCTTTATCCGAGGGAGGGACGAGAACTTTTATTATCATTATTTTTAATCTTATTGAATTAAAGTATGCCAAAAACATTAAAAAAAAAAAACCCCAAAAATCTAAGCTTTTAAAACAATCGCTTGAAAAAGACAAATTTTAAAATTTTGTCGAGGGACGGACTAGGACATCGATCCGAAACGACCTCATCCTAAAACAAAGGAAAACAAAATTTTAAATTTATTTTATATTTGTTTTATAAGTTAAGGCTTATTAAAAAAAAAAAAAAAAAAACGCCGTGACTCGCGGAGTTTGTAAGGGTCAAACACCGCAAGTCGCGGAGGACCGAAATTACAGAAAAAAAATAAAAAGGGCCGAACAGCTCAGTTGCACACACTCACAACCCAAAAACTGCGAAAAACACCCGAACAAAACACACACAAAATCGAATTTTTGGCCATTTTTCATCAAATCTTTTACAAAATCATGTTGAGAAGGATGCTATCAAGGAATTACTCAAGAAAAAGGGTAAATTTCTACACCAAAACACCCTTTAATCCGAAAAATTAGTGTTCTTGAGCAATTTTATACCCAATTCAATTTTGATGCTTTTTAGTGTAATTATGCTTAAATTGTTTATGTATTATGCTTGTATAACCTAGATTGATGCTATTTAACATGATTAGAAGCCTTAAACTTCAAATTTTAAGAAATCTAGGGTTTGTGTTCTTGAGCAAATTTGGGACTTTTTGATATAAACAGGTTATGGCCGATTTTTGTCATGAATTGTTACTAAATTGAGTAGTGTAACATGTTTAGGTAGTTAAATGATCCAAACTTTGAGCCTAAACATGATTTTTGAGAATTAAAGTGAACTTTTTCAAGTCTAAAATTCATGAATTTGATTTTTGAGAGATATTGCCATTTGAAACTTGTTTAATTGCTAGTAATGATTATTTTGACATGTTATTTGAGTTGAATGCTTATGAACTTGGCGAACATTTTCGTATATGCTTATTTGAAAAAGTGTAGATTTGATAAAAATATGAAAATGAGCATAAGTTTGATATAAATTGGATATGTCATTGTAATTATTTTGATTGATGATTTTGCTGACACTAATGCATATTTGGATGCACAAAAATTGTGTTTGATATGTTTTGCAGACTGAAAGGGGTGAATCTTCATCCCAAGCTCGCAATGCTCCTCCTGAGAATGCGGAACAACAGGATGTTGATAGCTATTATAAACAAGATATACCTCATCCAGTTATGACATTTTCAGATATGCACTTGGAAGATTTGCACCCGAACTTGAGATTTGACAGACGTTGGATAGATTATCCAAAATACCAAAGGGGCTTGCATACTCTTCATTCTAAAGTTGTTGAAGTACCTAAGATAATAGAATGGGGACCATTAGAAGCTGTAGAATTGGCCGGGCCAATTAGAGAATTACTTACACAGAGGTATGGTAATTCTACTTTTAACGATTGGGTACGATTATTCAGCATGCGTAGACCTGTATATAAAGTATGGTGTGAAGAATTATTGTGTAGTATAGAAATAAATGATCGGGTAGTTAGTTTAACCGATCGATCTTTTATTAGATTTTTGTTAGGAGGTTCGATGCGCCACATGTCTTTACTAGACATGGCTCAGGCCTTACGTATATATACGCCTGAGGAGTTAGCATCTGTCGATTGTAGAGGGTTGATATTGAACGGTAGGAAAATTGATGAAAATTTTGATACGCATGGTGTATGGAGTCAAATGACTAGCCATCACCGATTTAAAGGGGGAAATTACTCTTATTTGGATATAGATAGAGCAGAGTTAAGAGTAATTCATAGGTTTTTAGCCAATTCGATTACACAACGAGGTAAGAATAAGGAAAAGGTAAATGAACAGGATTTGTTTTACCACATGTGTATTCGAGACCCACAAAGCACTGTAAGTATACCTTATTGTGTGGGTTATTATTTATCAGCTATGGTTAGGGGGATGAGACCGCACAGTATAATCGGAGGTGGTATATTTATTACACTAATTGCTGAGTATCTCAATGTGGATATAAGTCGGGGGGGATTATTAGTCGAAGAACCAGAACCCCACGATACAATTGGTTTAAATGTATACCATGGTGCAAAGGTTTTGAAGAGGCGAAATAACGCCGCAGTACAATACCATGGTAGACATCCACAGGTTGAGAGAAACCAACAGCCAGGTAATGTGGGAGGGGGAAATGAAATGACAGAAATGCAAAGGTTTATAGCTTCACAAGAGTATGAAAATGCTAGACATCGAGCATTTGAAGATTGACAAGTTCATTAAAACCAAATCATAGCTCATTGCCAACATGTAGGTAGAAACTATATTCCTACTCCATCGCCCGTATTTCCTCCCTGGTCTATAGAGATCCAACCACCGTATCCTACGTATAACCCAGCCGAAGCATTCTATAACACATACGGTTATGCATGGAACCCCTACTGGTATCAGTATCATCCCTAGTCTACTTAGTTTTATTTATTTTATTATTTGTAATGTTGATACATTTAATACTTATGTTAATATTGTAATAGTTTTTATAATTTTCTAACTTTTATTATTAGATTTTAATAATTTTTGAATGTGGGGTAATATACCAAACTTCAAAAATATGTATATATGTTTGCAGTTTATCTTATGTACACAACAGGGTAAAACAGCGCATTTTCAAAGACTGGCATTAAGTTCAGCAAAAGCAACTAATTTTGACGACAAGATGCAAAATATATGTGAAATAACAACAAGACGGAATGAACAAATGATGTGCACCATTTATCATTCAACACAAACAACAATATGTTTGGAAACTTTGGTAAAATTTAATCATTTCTACGCTAATCACCCTCAATAATTTAAATTGTTACTGATTTCTTGCAAATGAGGGCATTGCAAGATCTTAAGTGTGGGAAGGGGTTAAATTTTTTCGGATTTTTAAAATTTTTATCTTAAACACTTGGTTACCATTAAAAATACTAGTAAAACAGTAGTTGTATTATAATCTAGTGCTCTCTGATAATAAAGAACAGCCCTAGTCTTATATACTGACTACCCAATTCTAGAAAAAAAATTTCAAAATTTTCAATTAAATGAATTCAAAATCATGTTTATACATATTTATGAACGATAAAACTAGGTTTTAACACCGAAATTATTGTTACCTTGGAAAGGACATAAATTGAGAAACAAACTAAAATGTTAGAATTCATTTAAAATGGAATAGAGGAAAACAAAAAGGAAAAATAAAAGCCAAGTGTGGGAAAATTTACCAAGTTATTTTAAACATATGTCACATATTTCTGTAACAAATAATTGAAAATACTTTTGTTTTGAACGATAATTAACTGTTTTACCCGATTTACTGTAAGAAAGATGGATCTACACAATGAATCAATTCCATCGTTAAAAGGAAGTAAAGTCTTCCGAAAAAGAAACGCGCTTCTTGATTTAGGTCATGAAGTTGTCGTCCAGACCAGCTGTAGGTTGATGAAAAATCTAGAAAAGTCATCGCTAAAATCAGCAGGAAATCCACGGACCTCAGCATCAAACAGGGTCGCCAAGTAGTCAGATTTATCCTAACCATGAGAAGGATTTATCTCGTACAATGGGGGGGCACCATGCAAATTAGCTTGATAAGACTAATAAATCAGATCCTCAGAAAGGATAATCTCCTTTAAAGATCAAAAATCAGCTTTTAAGACTGATATTACTCAATCCTAGAGATTGACCTTAAAGATTGAGAATTCAAACTCATGGAATTCAATGATATCTAAACTCGAGCTTGAACGAGAAAATATTTTGATCAAAAATTACAAACCGATTTGTTTTCTGAAAACCTATTTTCAATGCGTTCATTACCATTGAACGTAAAATCCTAGGAATTCACCTGGAATTCATTAGGTCACCTGAACCAAATCGGGTGTCAACCGTAAGAACGGTGGTTGCATAGCATGGTCGAAGACAGGACCTTGTGCCAGACCAAAAAATTATAAGGGTGAGCTTTACTATTGCTCCTACAAAGGATAGTAATTGCGTCCGACACGTTATAGACCATAATCAAAAGCATGTCAGGGAACATTGCCTTAACAGTTGCTTGTTCAACGCTTTCCTTTACAACCGGACGGTAGTTTACCGAAAGGTAATATACGGAGCAAGTATACTGGACGTGTTGCTTTCCTAATACAAGGTTAGCAAGTGGGTGACACAAAACCATAAGTTTTGAGCCAAAATTTTCAAATCTAAAACCCACCAAACCTACAAAAAGAATTTGCAAACACCGGTGAAGGGTTATTCTGGAAAACTTATCTAGGGTAAAAGCTAGATTTAATTTTCAAAAGATCAAATGTTTTCATAAAGATCCAATTTCCTTAATGGATCTAAATTTTTATAGTCATATGGGACTGTAAACCATATCGTTACTACCATTGTTTATACCGCCGTATAGAAATCACTGATGTACAAAGTGTGAAGAATAAAGAAGTGATTCTAGTATTTCAAGACTATATTGCTTGAGGACAAGCAACGCTCAAGTGTGGGAATATTTGATAATGCTAAAAACGAACATATATTTCATAGCATTATTCCTCAAGAAAGACAAGCTTTTAGTTGCAATTGTTCTATTTACAAGTAATATTCGTTTAAATAATAAAAAGGTGAAGACAAAAGACAGATTCGACGAATTGAAGACGCAAACGACCAAAAAGCTCAAAAGTACAAAATACAATCAAAGAGGTTCCAATTATTGATAAGAAACGTCTCAAAATTACAAGAGTACAAGATTCAAAACGCAAAGTACAAGATATTAAATTGTACGCAAGGACGTTCGAAAATCCGGAACCGGGACCAGAGTCAACTCTAACGCTCGACGCAACGGACTAAAAATTACAAGTCAACTATGCACATAAATATAATATAATATTTAAATAATTACTAAAATTATTTATATATTATATTTATTTATATAATCCGTCGACAAGCTAGGAGCCAAGGTTTGGTGAGCTGTAAAAACAAACTCCGCGACTCGCGGAGTTTGAAGAAGGAAAGGGCCGCGAGTCGCGGAGCTTCCCTGGACTAAAATCCCTATAAAAGCCAACGCAGTTTGATCATTTTTAATGTCATAAATCAATCTCTCTCTATATATTTATACGTAATATTTATATTTATATTTTATATTTTAATTTTAATTTTAATTTTAAATCCTAATAATAAGGGTATGTTAGCGAATGTTGTAAGGGTGTAAGTCGAAATTCTGTCCGTGTAATGCTACGCTATTTTTAATCATTGTAAGTTATGTTCAACCTTTTTAATTTAATGTCTCGTAGCTAAGTTATTATTATGCTTATTTAAAATGAAGTAATCATGATGTTGGGCTAATTACTAAAATTGGGTAATTGGGCTTTGTACCATAATTGGAGTTTGGACAAAAGAACGACACTTGTGGAAATTAGACTATGGGCTATTAATGGGCTTTATATTTGTTTAACTAAATGATAATTTGTTAATTTTAATATAAAGATTTACAATTGGATGTCCCTATAAATGACCATATACACTCGATCGGACACGATGGGCGGGGTATTTATATGTACGAATAATCGTTCATTTAACCGGACACGGGAATGGATTAATAGTCACTAGAATTATTAAAACAGGGGTGAAATTATGTACAAGGACACTTGGCATAATTGTTAACAAAGTATTAAAACCTTGGGTTACACGCAGTCGATAACCTGGTGTAATTATTAAACAAAGTATTAAAATCTTGTTACAGTTTAAGTCCCCAATTAGTTGGAATATTTAACTTCGGGTATAAGGATAATTTGACGAGGACACTCGCACTTTATATTTATGACTGATGGACTGTTATGGAAAAAAACCAGACGGACATATTAAATAATCCAGGACAAAGGACAATTAACCCATGGGCATAAAACTAAAATCAACACGTCAAACATCATGATTACGGAAGTTTAAATAAGCATAATTCTTTTATTTCATATTTAATTTCCTTTATTTTATATTTAATTGCACTTCTAATTATCGCACTTTTATTTATTGTTATTGTATTTAATTGCACTTTTAATTATCGTACTTTTTAATTATCGCGAGTTTATTTTATCGCACTTTTATTTATCGCAATTTCATTATCGTTATTTACTTTACGCTTTAAATTAAGTTATATTTATTTTTATTATTTTACATCAGGTTTTAACTGCGGCTAAAGTTTTTAAAATCGACAAACCGGTCATTAAACGGTAAAAACCCCCCTTTATAATAATAATATTACTTATATATATATTTGTATTTTTATAAAATAAAACTAATATAGCGTTAAGCTTTGTTTAAAGATTTTTTTTCCCTGTGGAATGAACCGGACTTACTAAAAACTACACTACTGTACGATTAGGTACACTGCCTATAAGTGTTTTAGCAAGGTTTAAGTATATCCATTCTATAAATAAATAAATATCTTGTGTAAAATTGTATCGTATTTAATAGTATTTCCTAGTAAAATTTAAGCTATTTTATATACACCTCGCATAACATCATGAGTAATCAGGTAATTATTTACTTATATTTTCTCTATGCAATCTTGAATGTTACTATGTTACTGACTGATGTTACTGGCCTACTGCTATGTCACTGAAATGATATGTCCTTGGTGAAATTTTCATGAAAATAGTCTGGTGACCATGTGTTATTGTTTGTAAAGTTGCAAAAGTAAAGATTCTTGGTGAAATTTTCATAAAAATAGTCTGTTAGTGGATGATAATGTTTGGATAAAGTTGGGTCTACTTATTATGATAACTTTAAACATTTCAAATTAATTTGTGTTTTTAACAGGTTGTTTTAGTTGTTGGTTCAAACAGAGTTGAGATAGGAAGATGAGTGATAAATGGGCCAACTATATCCATATTGCACTTAGTTGTGGTTTTTATCCACATAGTTGTTTTAGTCTCATAAGATGTTTAGTATATTTTTATTCATATGTTGTGATATATATAGATTTATTTAGTTAATTAATCACTTTAATTTCTATGTACAGTGTGACGACCCGGAAATTTCCGACCAAATTAAAACTTAACCTTTATATGTTCCAACACAATAAGCAAAGCCTGTAATGTTGAGTCTCGAAATGTTTGAACTATTTATATAGATTCATTTAACCTGTGACTATTTCCGACGATTCACGAACAATTGTGTGTAAATAAATATGTAAATATATATACATGTATAAATATAAGAGTGCATATTAAGTTGTATTAATAAAATACAAAATAATCATTTGAATTGAAAATGTAAAATAATGTACAAGATAATTAAGATTAAAATTTATTTATGATTTAAACGAATTCTTATTTTTATTTATTATCATTTTTATGATATTATTTAGTTATTTTATTAGAATTATTATTAATATTATTAGGGTATTTACTATTAATATTTATTAAAAATAAAAATAGGGAATCCCATTATGTTAGAAGTAACTATCAATTTTTTTCTTTTTCTTCACATGAAAATAATTTACGCACTTCATGTCTCCAGTTTGTTACAAGTCTACTTCACAAATCAATTGAAAATCAATTTAACTGTTAAATCATGTACCTAATCACTCTATATAAGTTACAAACTGCAATTTGAGTTGAAAACAAAGAAAACCCAGAAAATAAGCTCGACACTCGGTACATTCATCTTTTTCACCATATTTTGATTTAGAACAAATTTTCAAAATGTAATAATGCAGTCATGTTAGGAATCGTCTATCTAAACTATCTGTAAGTTTTCAATCCTCAATTCTTTCTATTAATTTCTAATTTGAAAGTCAAAGTTTTGGTTTTCAAAGTCAACTAAGTGTTCTTGAATCAAATTCGAGTTTGTTTTGATATCTCCAGTTAATTTGATGATCCATAAAGATTATAGGAATGATTTGCAACACAATTCATGTTGTAATCATAACCTATAACACTCTTAATCTAAAAATCAATTTTTGAGTTCTTGAGTTCTTCACAGTGATATACACTAACGTGAATTCGAAACAAATTTCAAAAACTAAAAATGTAGAGTTGTTAGGAATCATTTACTTAAACTTCCTGCAAAATCTCAAGTTCCAATTCTTGATAACGAATTCGAATTTGCGAGTCAAAGTTAAATTTTCAAAAGTCAACTGTTTTGTTCTTGGAGAAATTAGAGCTTGTTTTGATGTTTTAAGTTCAATTGACGATTTCAATAGTTTTTAGGAATGATTTGAAACATGTTTCATGTTGTAAAGATTGTCCAAAACGAACTCAAAATTGAATTATTTTTTTTTTCTTGGCTACTAGCAAGCAGTAGGATTTTTTTTGTTTTTTTTCCTCATTTTTTTTATATCATGAACACATTTTTATTTTTTGTTTCATGTTTGTTTAGAAGTCCTAAAACCATTTTGATGATTGACTATTAAGAATGAAGTTGTTTGATTGTTTAGATTTTGGTGAAGAAGATGAAGTGGGTTGAAACATGTAATAGATAAGTATTTGGGTTTGTATTATAAATCAAAAAAACTGAAATGGAGGAATGGTTAAGGGTGTTGATGAGTGAACGAGAGGTCTCGGGTTCGAGCCCGGCTTGGTGCAATTTTTTTAAAACTGACTCCTAAGGTAGTTTTATACTTTTAAAAATTATTATTATTATTAATATTATTATTATTATCCTTAGGTATTTCTACAATTATTAATTTTACAAAACAAAAGATATATATGTAAATATATTATTACATAAAATATACTAATATTACATAAAATTATGTTTCAACTAATATTATTGATATAACATTAATTAAATATCAAATAAGTATCATAATATATTATAAGAATAATTAATACATAACAAATATATAAACTTAATTGATTTATACTATAATGTGTTAATACTTGATATAGGTTCGTGAATCCGAGGCCAACCCTGCATTGTTCAATGTCGTCATATGTATTTTTACTACAAAATACAGTATTGTGAGTTTCATTTACCTTTTTACCCTTTATATTTTTGGGCTGAGAATACATGCGCAACTTTTATAACTGTTTTACGAAATAGACACAAGTAATCGAAATTACGTTCTATGGTTGAATGATCGAAACTGAATATGCCCCTTTTTATTAAGTCTGGTAATCTAAGAATTAGGGAACAGACACCCTAATTGACGCGAACTCTAAAGATAGATCTATCGGGCCCAACAAGCCCCATCCAAAGTACCGGATGCTTTAGTACTTCGAAATTTATATCATGTCCGAAGGAGGATCCCGGAATGATGGGGATATTCTTATATGCATATTGTGAATGTCGGTTACCAGGTGTTCAATCCATATGAATGATATTTTTGTCTCTATGCATGGGACGTATGATTATGAGAAATGGAAGTATGAAATCTTGTGGTCTATTAAAATTATGAAATGATTCTTTATGATAAACTAATGAACTCACCAACCTTTTGGTTGACACTTTAAAGCATGTTTATTCTCAGGTACGAAAGAAATCTTCCGCTGTGCATTTGCTCATATTAGAGATATTACTTGGAGTCATTCATGACATATTTCAAAAGATGTTGCATTCGAGTCGTTGAGTTCATCAAGATTATTATTAAGTCAATTATATTTGGATATATTATGAAATGCTTTACATGCCTGTCAACTGTCGATGTAACGAAAGTTTGTCTTTTAAAAACGAATGCAATGTTTGTAAAATTTATCATATAGAGGTTAATTACCTCGCGATGTAATCAACTGTTGTGAATCGTTTGTAATCGATATGGACTTCGTCCGGATGGATTAGGACGGGTCTCTACATACAGGTGGTGATTTCGTTCTTTTGATGATTGGAAAGTTTGAAGAATTGAAGATTCGTTCTTTACCACGTTGTTATGTTTGTGTTTCTTAATTTGAATGTTGAACTTAGGTTAAAAGTAATATGGATAATTTGTATTTTGAATTTGTTATGTTTGTGTTGAGACTTATGTATTATGTAATTCATGTGTTATGTTTTTGTTGGGATAATCTTGTTCTTTTTTCATTCAAAACACTGGTGCAACACCAATATTTTCAAGAACAGTTAGTGATGTGCAAGAGCATGGATGGATTGTTTTTTATATATAATTGTATTTAATCTTAAATTGAAATTGAAAGTTCGGATTTTCGGATAATCCGATATCCGAATCCGAAATTTCGGATTCGGATATCAGATGGGCAAATCCACTATCCGAATTTTCGGATATTCGGTTTTGAACACCCCTAAATGACGTATGTAGAATAACATGAACCTGAAAAATCTTCTCCAAACGTATTTTGATATCAACATAAAATTCCAATTTTATATTTGGTAAAAAATTCTGAACACAGCATATTTGTTTTGTTACTTTTGTAGATTTACTACTCCGAGCTTTGAAGATGACTTGTGCCTACTCAGGGTCGGTTTCGAGAATTTGAGTGCCCTGGACGAAACGAAAAAGAGGGCCCTTAGACTCTAATGAATAATATAAGCTAATTAAAAAAACGACAAATATATCAATCGTTAAAGATATTTTAAAGATTATTAATGTTACTTTATTCAATAAATGAAACACACCAACTATACAGATACAACATAATTTATACTCCTTGATATTGATCTTCAATGCTTTGCCACAGCTTCTCTTTATTTGTTGTCAATTTGATAAGTGATAAGTTAATGTGTTTTATCCCACATTGGTGAGGATTCAAACAAAAATACACTATAAATTAATAACTTGGGTCATAATAAATAAAGAACAAAAACTAAATTTATTCATTTGAGCATAACTTATCTACACTTTTAAAAGTCTTGTCAGTTGAGCTTGATAATTTTTGTAACCAATAAATAATATTGGGCCCTAAAATTATTGGGCCCGGGGCGAATGTACACCTTGTACCCCCTCCGTCCCGGCCCTGTGTCTACTGTATATCATTATATTTTACTTAACTCCATCTTGCCTTCTCACTTGTCATGAATCTTACTCAATATTCCACCATCTTCTCCTAAAAAAAACAACCAACAAAACAATGTCATTAAATTCTTACTCTGAAAAAAAAAAAACATACACCATGAACTCAAAAGACATGATCACAAACCACAACTATTCCTTTCTAATTCTTCATGTTTTACTTGTTGACTTGTTGTTAATGTTGGGGAATTATGGCCTCACTAATTCCCATCACCCAGCCCAACAATAAACAGTAAAGAAATAAGAACAATACACAAGATTTAACGTGGAAACTCCAAAACAGGAGAAAAACCACCGGCCCCCAAAGAGAGAAATACACTATATCATAAATTGTTACAATGATATAGACGACTCTCTTAAGCCAACTACACTCTCCAAAATATTTAACTAATAGAACTCTCAAACAAGGGTAAGAAAGAAAGAAATAATTAAATACTTAAAGTGTATTGATTGGTGTAATTTGGAAGTGAGGCTTAACACTCCTTTTATAACCAAGTCACCCCTCTCCCACTTCTTCCTCCCACCTATGTGGGATAACATCCATTCACAAATACAAAGCAACCATATCTATTTCTTCTAACCAAAACTATAACCAACAAATCTCCACCGTTTGGATAGAAGAAGATAACCATGCTTCCACTTTGCAAAAGAAACCAACGTAGATGCTTCATCGACGACAACTTCAAGATCCTCATCTTCATGCCGCTGACATTACCTCTAACCCAAGAAATAAAATTTGCATCTTCATCGAACATTGTCAAGACCCGACAATCATTGTCATAACAGACAATCATAACTCTAAACAGAATTATCATACTCCACCATAAAGAGTATAGCACTTAGAATATCACATTCCAAGCATTTTGTATCGGCACATGTTGTATACCCAGCTGAACCGTTATGGTGCAACTTCATGTTTGGCTTTCCCTGGAAGTTTCATCAGCTACAACATTCGTTTCCACCACACAACCTGCATAAACGCCAAACCAATGCCCATGTGCAATTGTGGAACCGCTAACGAATATCCCTTTCCATGGTGGCGCGGACACACCATGAGGATGACGTGACTTCAGAGGAATCCGTCACTCTCCGTAACAACGGAGACAATGTTAGCATCTTTGGAGCCATTTGCCGGATTAGCTCCACCTGGACAATTAACCCTTACATGCCCAGTTTTCCCGCACTTCCAGCATGTCAGATTCTTTCTAGAGTTTCTCTTCTGCCTATCCGAACACAACAGTACTGTAGCTTCTGATGACGAGACTCCGTTACCTTCCAATCTTTTCTCCTCGGATAGGAGCTTGCTAGTAACATCTTCAAACTTCAACGTTTCTTTCCCGTACATTAGAATAGGTTTCATGTGCTCATAGGACGATGATAAAGATAATATCAACCTCAAAGCTTTATCTTCATCATCCGTTTTAACTCCAATAGCCTCCAGTTCCGAAACAATACCGTTAAGAATACTCAGATGATCTGAAATCTTTGAACCCCCATCCATACGCAAAGTATGAAATTGTTCCTTAAGACACAACCGATTTGAGATGCCCTTGCCCTGGTACAACTGCTCCAACTTATCCCAAAGTTCCTTAGCCGTTGATAACCCGTGCACATTTGCAAGCACGTTCTTTGCAAGACACAAACGAATCGCACTTGCCGCCCTCAAATCCATATCATCCCATTCTTCTTCATCGAACTTACTGCTAGAATCACTGCCAGGAACAAGGGTGGGTTTACCCTTCAATGCCTTGTGTAAACCAGACTGAATCAACGCATCCTTGACTTGAACCTGCCATAAGCCAAAATTGATCCTCCCATCAAATTTTTCAACATCAAACCTCATTGGACTGAACTTCGACATCGTATCCGTATCCTATAAACAACACTTTCTCTGATTTTGCTCACGTTTCGAATAGCCAAAAGATGTAGCAGGTAGCCAGGACCCTTTAAATCGGAAATCCACAACTCGCCACTAACAAATCCAACTATTACTACGAATCAGAAAAAATATTGTCTAACCAGATACCCTATACGATCAATAGAACTCGTTTCTGATGTGGACGATCCACTCCCGTGGCAACCACAGAGCATACTCCGACTCCTATAACCGAGACCCCCGTCAAACCTGACGCTCTGATACCAGTTGTTGGGAAATTACGGCCTCACTAATTCCCACCACCCAGCCCAACAATAAACAGTAAAGAAATAAGAACAATACACAACACAAGATTTAACGTGGAAACTCCAAAACAGGAGAAAAACCACCGGCCCCCAAAGAGAGAAATACACTATATCACAAATTGTTACAATGATATAGACGACTCTCTTAAGCCAACTACACTCTCCAAAATATTTAACTAATACAACTCTCAAACATGGGTAAGAAAGAAAGAAATAATCAAATACTTAAAGTGTATTGATTGGTGCAATTTGGAAGTGAGGCTTAACACTCTTTTTATAACCAAGTCACCCCTCTCCCACTTCTTCCTCCCACCTATGTGGGATAACATCCATTCACAAATACAAAGCAACCATATCTATTTCTTCTAACCAAAACTATAACCAACGGTTAATTAATCTTTAGGATTAACAACAGATGGTGTTTTATTACTTTCTTTTAAATACTCTGTTATAACGGATCCATTTGGTGTTTTCGATAACTGGAATTATTCAGATGAATCGTCATGTTCATGGTACGGTGTAATTCGGTTCAATATATCGATCTATCCTCGAAATTAATCAGCGGTTCACTACCGAAAGATTTCGGAAGCTAGGATCTTGTTTATTTCAACATCTCACAATATAATATAACCGGAGGATCCCATCGGAGTTCACAAATAAAATCCCAACAAATTCAAATTTTGATCTATTGTTTAATAATCTCATTGTCCAGTACATGATACAGTTTTTATATAAACTAAATTAATTAAAAGGACAAATTTATGTGAGGGGTTAACGATCAAAATCTAACGGGCGTTAGGTTGTGGTACCAATCACGAAAGCTAGGTAAAGCATAGGTACCAACTATGCAAAAAAAAAGTTTAGGTATTGTTAAAAAAAATATAAACAAACCACAGATACCAACGGCGTAATTTTTTCATTAAAGAATGAAAAGGAAAAAAAAAATAAAAAATAAGAGGAGGATGCATCCAGGAATTGAACCCAAGACACTTCGGTAACCACGACAAAGAAATAACCACTAATCCATAAGAGCGCTGGGAGTGGTTGTCCGTCTCCCCACGTCGCCTAGCTCGTCGCCCGTCGCCCCACTCCCCACTCCAGTCGCTTTGTTCCGTCCCCCTCTGGTCAGTTACCCATGCGACGCAATTTTACAAAAATCAAATGGACCGTTGGTATTGATTTTGCTTTTTTTATTTTATTTTTCTAAATCTGACATACCCAAGTAACATAGGTCACCACTTCCCACTTTTTCTGACTCAGCAAGTTAGGCCTGACATGTCACCACTCTAATATATTTAGTATTAATTAAAGGTTTAAAAGTATCGATTTCATCTCTTGAATGTGACTCACCCGGCCCCATTTGACTAATTAAGGTTTCACATCGCAAAAAACGCAAAAATGAAACGGCGAATTGTATAAATCATGCAACTGGTAATTGTATTATTGTAAGTATTCAGTTATGATGTACTAGTTTGTTTACTGTGCAGCTCTATTTGAAACTTTAAATTTTAATTGATGTTGAAATTTGGAATTAAAAAATTGGAAAAGTAATGGTGGGATATTTTTGAATTAACCATTGTTGGAAATTCATTATGATTAGATTATTGATAATTTGGTTGCTCAGTGAGCATGAGTTTGTAACCGGTGATAATTTGTGCACAGGGTCAGTTATAACTTGAGGAAGGTGTTATGTGGCCATTAAGTAGTTGTAGTATTTTTCCTACTAGATTAAATTATTATTGTGTACCAAACAATATGTTAATATAGCTCTTGATGTGTAGAATAGATGCTTGGACTCGTTCACACTTCTCAAAAATGTTTATTAACTAGTCAAATGGGTACATTTTGGATCAAGTCTTGCTAAAAGTGAAAGGTTTTGTAATTTGGAGTTTGCACATATATAAGGTCTTTCATGGACTCATGGGTGAAAATTCACTTTAGACCGAGTAGCTGTCTATGAGGCATGAAGCAAGAATATTTATAATTCTGTGCATGACAGCATGTTCTAATTCAACCAAAAGATGATTTACAACTTCTTGTTACTGTCTTACTGATGTCCCCTGTTTACAACTTAATTAACAAAGTATCTCTTTAAGAAACAACCTATTAGTTATATGTGACTGAAATTCATCCCCTGCAATTGAGCATGTATTAAGTTATAGTTTGTGTCCGTATGTCTATTTATTAAAACTTGCTTGTGCCTTTAGAGCCACCGGTTACTGTGGTTGATCCGGCTAGGTGCTTTAACCTTCAAACCTTTTGGTAGCAAACCCTGAGAAATGTTAATCACATGGAAAAACCTACCATAAATAACCACAAAATGAAACAATAATAAAGTTTTGACATCGACAAATTAATTCCCTTCATATGTTTTGACAAAATGAAATTAATTCACGGGTCTGAAGTTTTCTTTAGGTTATTAGAACCAAGGCTATATAGTGATTGCTGCACGGCAGATTATGCTTCACACTCGAGCATGACATGTTTGGCAATGATACATGTGCAAACCTGTAATTGGAGTTAGTTTTATATAATTGATTAAGAAGCTGGTGTATATTCTTATGGTTTGCAATATGATAGTATTTCATATTACATTTCTTTCTATTAGTTGAATTGCAATTGATAAGAACTTTTGGTAGGTCCAATTTCATTTATAATGTTAGTGGTGTCAATTTTGACCCATTTACTTGTGAAATGGGTTGATTCAGGCTATATCCTATATCTTATGTTTCACTTGGTCCAAATATTTTCGGCTAAAAACAGAACATATTATTAGATGGATTAACACAATAATAGTTGAAAGTTGATATATACCTCTTAATTATGGGTAATATCTCTTTAGTTAGCATATGTGTAATATCAAATGATTAGTGTAATAAGTAATATATTGGCAGAAGTTGCTTAACTCAGACACGCATATACATACATCTCACATATATTTAGAGCCGTGGGCAGTGGCGGAACTTGAGCCCGATAGAGGGGGTGAAGCTAGTGACATGGGGGTAAACACTAAAAAAATCTTATTTTTTAGTATTTTTTTTTGTGTGTAAATTTTTTTTCCGTTAAATTTAGGTGTGGCGGATACCCCCTTTGGGTAACCCCAAGGTCCGCCACTGGCCGTGGGGCCGTTCCAAACAGATTTTCTCTAACACCTTTTAATTACATTTCTTCCAATATAAATATCTGCACGTCCACTCTACCTCTTGCCATATCTTCAGTCCAATACCTGTAGAATGACGGCTTGTCTTCCCACGGAAAGCTTCACTGGTGCTAAGGTTTGTAACGTTCTTGAGGCCCCACCATTTGTAAACACGAACCCAAATATTAAAAGCGTGCTTGCAAAAGATTAGAGCATATTCTATATCATCATCACATAGATTGCATATCACATAGACTGCATTAGACAACAATGTAGGTCCACTCCTCGCTTGTCCAATTCGAGTAAAACTGGTAATCTTCGTCTTTTTTTTCTGTCCATATGAACATCTCAACTTTTTTAAGAATGAAGTTATTTCTCATAATTTCAGGTTGACCGCGACCTTCTTCAAGTACCTTTTCTTCCAGCAACGATGTGAGAGTTTTTATAGTGATCATCCCATTTGTAGATAGTGTCCACTGCCATATATCTTTTGACCTGCTACTGTATACATGTGACTCAATCATATCCATTTTACTAAGTAAATTAAATTCACTACCCACATGTCCAAAGGGAGATAGGCTATAGCCAATGTTTCAACTTATCTAACAAGATTCTGGTTGACATTTTCCTAATGCTGCCATTGTTAAGGGTCCTCAATTTAAGTAACTTTATGATAAGTGAAATACCAGATACTATTGCTTGGTAGCTTGAGGCACTTGAGGTATCTTAATGTATCTCAAACTAATATCACACAACTACCAGAAAGTGTCTGCAACCTCTATAATTTACAAACACTTATCCTGTTTGGCTGTTACGATTTAGTTAAGTTGCCCAACGACTTCTCAATGCTCAAAAATCTGAGGCATGTTGACATCAGAAATACTTACTCTTTGAAATTGAATAAGATGCCCTTAGGGATTGGTAAGTTAAACAGCCTCCAAACACTGTCCAAAATAATTATTGGAGGTGAAAACAGATTTGGAATTAGGGAGCTGAAAGAATTGAAGAACCTGTGCGGGGATATCCGTATTGAAGGGTTAGAGAAAGTGACAAATGCTAATGATGCACGAGAGGCTAACTTTTCTCAAAAGAGGCTTAGCGAGTTAGAGTTGAGATGGAGTGATGTGGTCGATGATTCTGGAAAAGATTTTCTCGATAAGGATGTATTAGATGGGATGAAGCCTCATAGTGGTACTCTAAAACAACTTAAAATAGTGTCACATAGAGGAATAGAGCTTCCAAATTGGGTTGTGGATCCCAATTTTAATAAGTTATCAGAGGTATGGTTACATACTTACATGGTTGTAATAATTGTACATGTTTACCGCCACTAGGGCAGCTACCCTCACTTGAGAAGTTGTTTATTGAAGGCATGGATGAGGTGAATAATGTAGGTTTGGAGTTTCTTGGTACTACTGGTGTAGTGTCATTCCCTGTACTTAAAATTCTAAGCTTCAAAAATATGAAGTGTTGGAAGTTATGGTCAACCAAAAGAGGGGTTGTGTTTCCGTGCCTTGAGAAGCTTGTTATTAGAAAATGTCCAAATCTGGTCGAAGTATCAATCGATGCACTGCCTTCACTAAGACATCTTAAAATAAGGGAGTGTGATCACAGTGTGTTGACTAGTGTGTTGACTAGTCTGGTTCAGGTAGCTTCATCCGTCACAGAGTTAAACCTAGGTCGTATTTCAGGTCTTACTGATGTGATGTTCATGAGAGGTTTTGGAGATCATCTGAGGAAACTTGAAAAGTTAATCATCAGGTCATGTGATGGGATAAGATACTTGTGGGAATCAGAAGCAAAGGCAAGCGTGGTTCTTGCGAGTTTAAGGGAGTTGGAAGTAGATAATTGTTATGATTTGATTAGTCTTGGTGAGAGAGGGGAGGAGGATGATAATAATGACAAGAGTGGAAGCAATCACTTGGCATCTCTTAGGAACCTGTCTATAGAGAAATGTAAGAATATTGAGCGTTGTAGTTGTCCAAACAACATTGAGACATTGAGTATTCTGAGATGTGATTCAATTAGAGATGTGTCTTTCTCATCTCGAGGAGGGCAGAAACTCAAGTTAGTTTATATTGATGGATATGAAGGAGGAGGAGACAAGACTCAGATGCTTATCAACAACAACAACAATACAGGGATGCCATCGCTTGAATCTCTAGATATTAGACGCTTTCCACATCTGAAAATCATCGTTGAATTGAATTGCTTCCTTCATATCACCAGTTTGAGAATAGTTGATTGTGAAAGTCTGGAGTCAATGCCTGATGTACAACTGCCGAAACTCATATTCTTAACACATCTGGTAATTTACAAGTGTCCAAGTTTGGGTGGTTCATTTCCTGGTGGGCTTTGGCCTCCTAAATTGAAAAAATTAACAATAGGTAAGTTGAAGAAGCCGATATCAGAGTGGGGCCCACAGAAATTCCCACCCTCACTTGTTGACCTGGAGTTATATGGTGGGGGATCGTCAGGAAATGAGGATGATGCGAGTATTATTATTAGTGATGACCATTTGTATTGTCTTCTTCCATCGTCTCTCACCTCTCTCCATATAAAATATTTGAAGGAAATTGAAACAATATCAAAGGGACTGGAACACCTCACATCCCTCCAACATCTTGAAATTCAAGACTGCCCAAAGATGAAACATATCTTATTACCAACATCTCTTACTTCCCTTGAGATACGCGATTTGAAGGAATTGGAAACAATTTCAAAGGGACTGCAACACCTCACCTCCCTCCAACATCTTGAAATTCGCAACTGCCCAAAGATGAAAGATCTACCGAAAATGCAGTTGAGTTCACTTCTCAGTTTGAGAATCATTGGTTGCCCGAAGCTGAAAAAAAGGTATATCAAAAGTAAAAGTGGTAGTGAAGAATCCTACAACTACATGCCCCTCATCTCCCATATCCCCAAAATCAACATATGGGATTAATAATGTGGGTTTGGTTCGAAAAAAAAGTAGTAGTGAAGAATCCTACAACTACATTCCCGTCACCTAAAACACTAAGCTTCGAAAATATGAAGGGATGGACGCATGCTGGACGATTCATCAAGTGTGTCAGGTAAGATTTGTTTACTTTTCACCCACCATTTCATTATATTATGCGTGTAATCAATCACCAATTCATTATATGTAATCAAATTTTTTCTTTTTTTTTTACAGAAACTCTGAATTAGTTATTTCGTAAGTCCGTGTACACTGGCATTTTTTCTTGTTTTCAAGATTTCTAAACAAATGATCATATATTTCCGATATTCCATCGTTGATTTATCCGCTTCTTTGATCATATCACATGATTCTCACTTTATCATATCACATGTTTCTCTTTGTAGCTCAACGATTTTGGTGTAGATACAGTGCTGAAACTGCTGCTGTAGGGATCTAATATTCATGGTTTACGTGGAGGTATGACCTGAGGAATAATTCTCATTGTTTTCTAAAAATATTCACTAGGCAAAAACTTATGTCAGTTACCTAAGTAAACAGTTAGATAATAGGTCGGCTGGACCCAGTCCAGTCCAACCAAACCTGCTTTGACCTTACTCAAACGTACACTTCTAATTTTCCACCTTTGATTGACTCGTGCTATTATGGTTAACATGCAGGACACCAAGCAAAGGAGTTGAATACTTGGTTGAGGTGTCAGCAGCAGATGGTGAGGCCATTGCAATAACTCGTGCTGCTGCAAACGCACGTCAGTCAAATGCAGAAGTTGACCTGTCAGATTGGGATCGTGAAGAGAAGACTATTTCTAGTGACCACGAATCTGATGTTGTAACTGATTCTGAACAAGCTGTTGTGATATGAGTCTGGTCTATCATCTATATCATGAAACTGGTAATGGTATTATTGTAAGTATTCAGTTATGATGTATTTGTTATACTGTATACAGCTTTATTTGAAACTTTAAATGATTATTGCTGTTGAAGTTTGGAACTGAAAAATCGGAGAAGTCATGCTGGTGGGATATATTTGAATCTAGCAGTGTTGGAAATTCATGTAATCATGTTGATTAGATTATTGTTAATTTGGTTGCTTAATGAGCATGAGTTTGTTACTGGTGATAATTTGTGCATAGTTATAAATTGAGGAATATGTTATGTGGCCATTTAGTAGTTGTAGTATTTTTCCTACTGGATTGATTTATTATTGTTTGTCAAACAATATGTTAATATAGCTCTTGATGTGTAGAATAGATGTTTTTACTGGTTCTCACTTACCAAAAATGTTTATTAACTAGTAATATTTGAGAAAAATTGTGGCCATAGCTGATGCCAAAACTCTTAATGGGTACATTTTGGATGAAGTCTTGCTAAAAGTGAAAGGTATAATTTGGAGTGTATCTTTTAGTGAGAACGAGTGATCTTAGTGATTCTTGTTCAGAACAAGTGATCTTAAAAATCTTTGTTGTGATCTCATTCTTAATGGCTCCTTATGACTTATGAGGACAGCTCTTCGTCGATTTTCAAGATATCTATACTTTCTATTAAAGCATGATGACATCGTAAAAATGTTATTTCCTTTGTTAAAAAAATAAAAATTAATCTAAGTATGGTGGGTGATGTCATTAACCTAAATAGTTTTGAATTAAATCTATACTTTCTATTAAAGTTTTAAAATGATGACATCATAAAAATGTTATTTCCTTTGTTAAAAAAAATCAAAAAAAGAAAATGAAAAAAAAAAATTAAACATAGTGGGTGATGTCATTAATCTAAATAATTTTGAATTAAAATAAGATCTTATTAATTATTTTAATGATGTTATTAATAAAAATTATCCAAATTTTAAAAAAGAAAAATTCTAAACCCCATGATGATGTCATGAAAATAATTAATTGTATTTAATGAAAATATTAACATATTAATTGTATAATATATCTCTTTACGGGATTAATTACTATATATGTATGCGAAATATGTCTCAATAAAAGGTTGTAATGTAGTCTTTTATGATAAGGAAAATAGTAATTGTGATGTCTCTAACCTAAATAATTTTGAATTAAAATAAAATCTTATTAATTATTTTGATGATGTCATATATAAGGATTATCCAAATTAAAAAAAAATAGAAATAACGAGAAAAATTCTAATCCCATGATGATGTTATCAAAATAATTAATTGTATTTAATAAAAATATGAAAATGTTAATTGTATAATATATCTCTTTACAGGATTAATTACGCTATATATGTATGTCAATATATGTCTCAATAAAATGTTGTAATGTAGGCTTTTATGACAAAAGAAAATAGTAATTGTGATGAAAATTGAAAGAGAGTGATGGGAGAATGAATGTAGTTCATTTGTTCTGACCAAATTAAGTACATCAGTATGTTTGTAAAAACAACGACAAGTTTCTTAGTCGGAGTACGTGATTCTACGGGTCATTAAACTAAATAACTTTAGCATTTACATTCACTTAATACCTAAAACATATCATTAAATTGTTTCGTTTAAACAAACCCGTAATTTCACGGGTCATTTCACTAGTATTATTGAAAATCTAAAGAATGAATTAAAGAAGATTCATTAATATCTTCCCCAATAACTATAAATCTTGTGTTTTCCTTATTTATTTTCATCACATTTATTTACAAACAACACCCAAGTTCAAGAAGATGATTAAATAAAAAAGTTTTTAAATACAAACTAAGTAATTAACTATTCAACTCCACCTCTAGTTATTTATAAAGACATATCCCTCCGAATTATAAACAAAGCTAAGCTATATAAACAAATAAATCCATACATTTTATATCAGCGTTAATTACAAAAAAATGAGGCCTTTTGGAACTCCATCAGACTAATGTGATAATACAGCTTAATGATAATTTACAAGTTTGCTAAGTTATAACTAGCTTTTCCTGAAAATGTGCAAGAAAAAGTGTTGGAAGATTATCTATAATTAATAACGTTATGAAATCTTAAGACTCCGTTTGACTCACGGAATTCAATGGGATTCTGGCGGAATTGGAATGGAATTTAGACACGTCTAAATTCAGTTAGAATTCCGCCATAATTTCATTAGATTTCGTGAGCCAAACAGGGTTAGAGAACGAGAATACGATAAGCAGGTTATCTCTTTAATTTACAGCATTAAAAAGGACTATCGCGACTAGAAACACATACGTGCTAAGGTGAATATTGACCAACATCACTTCACTTAATAATAATAACAAATATTTAACCACCATTTTTAGACTAATGCAATCGCCAGTTTGTAACGTTTTTAAAGAGGCACTTGGATAAAACATTACAACACAATTAAAATGATCCAATCGGAGGGAAACGCGTAGTAAAATCGAGCCTTTAGAAGATAATTTATATCTTAAAGAACGATCATTTTACAATTCAGAATTGATCATATGAAATACACAATAAAAAAGTAAATTTAACCATACGGTTATAACTTCAAACCACCATTTCTGCTTCTCTAACACTACTAGGAATACCAACATCTAACCGCATCGTCGGCTTGTACTGTTCAGGTACAACCGCACCACCCTGCACACAAATCTCCACGACAGCTGGCGCCTGACCATAAAAATTCCTCAACTCCTTTTGCAACATCGGTTCGTCCAAATTAGGAACATGCCACACGTACCTTGGCGGTATCAAATCATCAAGAACCGCCGATTGCCACCCGTGCTGTCCATTCCTCTGTTGGTGCTTAAACGCCCCACAGTTTTGTGCTTTATGACCCGTGGGTCCCACGTGGATCTCGGGGCAGTATCCACAAACTCTCACAGGGTACATCTTCATCAATTTGTTAGCCCCTGTTCTCATCTTCTCCCATACTTTAAGCGTTTCTTCTGCAAGTAATACTATTTCTTCTTTATTAGACGGTGGGGTTATTTCCCAATCTGGTATTTCAGTTAATAACATGGGTTTTGGATCTTGTGAGGGTAAATCGGGTAATTCACTTTCATCAGCATCGATGAACTCGCTTTTGCTGATTCGAATAATGGGTTTTCGTCTTCTTTTTGTGGGGAAATCGGGTAAATCGACACCTGCTTGAATGCAAAGCTCAACAAGTGCTGGGATTCGAGGGACGGAAAATCGTTCTTCGTGAGTGATACGTTTTCCCAAACGATCGTATAGGTGAAAAGATTCGATTTGAACGATTATGTCCTCGACAATAGCGTCTACCCACTCGTGTTTTCCCTTTCGAATAGAAGAATTTTGACCTTGACATGACTTGAAGGGATGACCCACGGGTCCCACATTAATTTCATTACAATACCTGCCAAAAGGAGATTAAACATATAGAAAAAATCTAACTCCTATCGAAATCTCACTGAATCAACACAATATTGATGAGATGAACATTTGAATGAGATTCAAACAAAAAATTGCAAAAGTTAAATGTGTATCAGGGCAAAAGAATTACTTGCACGCTTGTACGGGGACCACTTTGAGGAGCTTTTTGAGATTGTTAATCAATATAGTTCTTGCATTCAACACATTATAAGCAAGAGGAATCATTCTCTGAACCAGCAACCCGTTTTTTGGAGGTGGGGCGGGTCTTTTAGGCTGGCCTTTTCTACTCTTCATCCTCTCCCTTGCAGCCCGTCGAAGGTCCAAAATAGGTACAGGAAAAGGCTTTTTTTCTTTCTTGGAATAGTAACGTGGCAAATCAACATTTTGAGGATTATTGCTGCAACAAATAATCAATGATTGTGCCCTAGATATATTGGGAAATGGACCTAAAAATACACATTGATGTCTGGATTTCTTGACACTAATCTGCAAGAAAATACTTCAAGTTATTATCAATGTTGTTCAAACCAAGTCAAGTTGTGTGTATGCTTGAATTTACAGAAGCCATGTTTCAAAATGTCAGTTATTCAATACAAAAGCCAGATGCTAACATATACATGTGTTACCTTCACAGAATCAAAGAATTCGAGATCCTGTTGTGAATTGTATTTCAAGCTGCCAGCTTTAATGGGTAAATATCTCTGTTTACTTACAAAGGAAGTAGTTCCCAACTCAGGAGAAACCAAACAACAACTCATATCTGCAATAAAAAATAACAATTGTCAGTTTTTATTATTATATCATAGAAATGAACTCTTACATATAAAATTCTTGAAAATTTGTGGTTTCTAATCTGTTTAAATCAATAGGTAGGAACTTTTAGAGAGTGATTAGTACCCTAAACAACAAGCTCACTACTTACAAGTGGTGTTACTTCTTCAGCAGTTCTACTATTGCTTAAAACTAGCAGTGTTCTCATTGAGGAATTTTATCAAACACTTGGTGTTCATGATATTGTGAATCTTATCTGCTACCCATCATAGAAAAGTATTGACTAAGATAAATGCAAACCCGGCTATAATTGAAGAGATTGAACACGCTAAATTGGAAATAAATCAAACAGATAAGGCAGGACGAAACATACCAGCAGGAAATCGAGAAATTGAACACGGAGTTCGTCCCAAATGAAGCCGCTAGAAGCTTGAGGAGCAACACCCAGTAACAAGGCTTGTTTAGCAGCGGTTAAGGTGATGTTTGGGTGAGATTATTTTGCGCGTGTAATCTGAAATGTAAATTAGAAAATGAGAAAATAAAAATCAACAAAAATGATTAAAAAGTCATTTTAGAATTGAAGTGGCGTTGCTTTTTAAAAAAAATAACGAGATTATGTCTCATTTAATCCTTCTATTATATATATATATATATATATATATATATATATATATATATATATATATATATATATATATATATATATATAGTTAGGATCAAGAGAAGTAACCAATCGGTGGAAGTAAATGTTTTTTTTTCGTTTTTTGAAAAAACTTTGTTCACGAACATTATAGATTGGATGAAAATATGAACATTTAATAAAGACACTTTGTGATAAATGTTTTTATTTTAGCGAGAAAACGCTCGACAAAATAATATTTAACAATTATCGTGTTTTTCGAGCGTATTTTGAGGTTTTAGATATTAGGGTTTAGATATTAGGGTTTAGATATTAGGGTTTATAGGGTTTAGATATTAGGGTTTAGATTTAGGGTTTAGATTTAGGGTTTAGATTTAGGATTTAGATTGAGTTTTTAACACGAACGGTTTAGAGTTTAGGGTTTAGGGTTTGGTGTTTTGGGTTTATGGTAGGGTTTAGGGTTTGGTGTTTTGGGTTTATGGAATAAACCCAAAATACCAAACCCTAAACCCTAAACTCTAAACCGTTCGTGTTAAAAACTCAATCTAAATCCTAAATCCAAACCTATATATATAATAATAACATTCATCACGAACAATATTATCTTGAATATTATTTTTGTCGATCGTTTTCCCGCCAAAACAATAACATTCATCACGAAGTGTCTTTTCTAAATGTTCATATTTTTATCCAATCCATAATGTTCGTGAACAAAGTTTTTTAAAAAAACAAGAAAAAAAAATTGCTTCCCCCCGATTGGTTACTTCCCCATTGATCCTGCCCCTATATATATATATATATATATATATATATATATATATATATATATATATATATATATATATATATATATATATATATATATATATATATATATATATATATATTGGTAGGATCAAGAGGGAAGTAACCAATCGGGGGGAAGCGGGAGGAAGCAAAAAAAAAATTTCTCGTTTTTTGGAAAAACTTTGTTCACGAACATTATAGATTAGATGAAAATATGAATATTTAATAAAGACACTTTGTGATAAATATTTTAATTTTGGCGGAAAAACGCTCGAAGAAGTAATATATAACAATTATCGTGTTTTTTGAGCGTATGTTGAGGTTTTAGATATTAGGGTTTGGATATTAGGGTTTAGATATTAGGGTTTATAGGGTTTAGATATTAGGGTTTAGAAATTTAGGGTTTAGGGTTTAGATTTAGGGTTTAGATTTAGGATTTAGATTGAGTTTTTAACACGAACGGTATAGAGTTTTGGGTTTGGTGTTTTGGGTTTATGGAATAAACCCAAAACACCAAACCCTAAACCCTAAACCTTAGACCCTAAACTCTAAATCGGGCTAAATTTTACTTCACAAAACATTATAAAAAAAAACGTTGACATTTTTCACGAACAATATTATCTTGAATGTTATTTTTGTCGATCGTTTTTCCGCCAAAATAATAACATTCATCACGAAGTGTCTTTTTTAAATGTTCATATTTTCATCCATTCTATAATGTTCGTGAACAAATTTTTTTCAAAAATCGAAAAAAATTTTTGCTTCCCCCCACTTCCCCTCGATTGGTTACTTCCCCATTGATCCTTATATATATATATATATATATATATATATATATATATATATATATATATATATATATATATATATATATATATATATGTGTGTGTGTGTGTGTGTGTGTGTGTGTGTGTGTATGGAGAGGATCCGGTGAGAACTTTTTTAATGTGAGAACTAATTCGAGAAAAAAAGTGGCGGGCGAAAAAAAAAGGAAATTCGAGCAAAAATTAAAAACACGAACGAACAAAAATTTATAGTCGAGCAAAATTTTTTTTTGTTCGAATTACAAAAATGTAGAACACATTTTTGTTCGAATTTCAATATTTTTTGTTCGACTACCGCTGTGTTCTACATTTTTTTTTCGACTATAAAAAATGTAGAACACATTTTTGTTCGAATATCATAATTTTTGTTCGACTTTCATTTTTTGTTCAACCGCCTTTTTTTTGTTCGACTTTCCCTTGCTCGAATTCCCTTTTTTTGCTCTCCCGCCACTTTTTTTTTGCTCGAATTTCCCTTTTTTCGAATTTCAGTGTATTTTTGAGTTCTCAAGGTTCTCACACCAAAAAGTTCTCATTTGATCCATATATATATATATATATATATATATATATATATATATATATATATATATATATAGTGGCAGGATCAAGAGGGAAGTAACCAATCGGGGGGAAGCGGGGGGAAGCAAAAACTTTTTTTTTTCGTTTTTTGAAAAATCTTTGTTCGCGAACATTATAGATGGGATGAAAATATGAACATTTAGTAGACACTTTGTGATAAATGTTTTTATTTTGGCGGGAAAACGCTCGAAGAAGTAATATATAACAATTATCGTGTTTTTCGAGCGTACGTTGAGGTTTTAGCTATTGGGGTTTAGATATTAGGGTTTATAGGGTTTAGATATTAGGGTTTAGAAATTTAGGGTTTAGGGTTTAGATTTAGGGTTTAGATTTAGGATTTAGATTGAGTTTTTAACACGAACGGTTTAGAGTTTAGGGTTTAGGGAGAGACAAATCAAAAGCGGCCGCGAGAAGATCGATTTCGTTCGATGCGAGAACGACATCTCGTTCAACAAACTCTTCAAAGTCCACCAAAAGTTCAGTTATGAAGGACGAAGAAAAAAGTTTATCTCTTGCGGCATTTTGAGATGCAGCCAACAAGCTGCGCAAGGGATCCAAATCCTAAATGCGGATACCGATCGTTTAAACAAGAAAGACAAAAAAATGGTTGGAAAGCTTCAAAGTTGGGTTCGAAAGAAGTTTAGAGATATAATCCAAATTTCGTCTTCCGAAGATGAAGATGAAAACGATAACAACAACAATGATGACAATAATGACGATTAAGCAACTACTTTATGTTTTATTTCAATTTTATAACTGATTAATTTTGTGTTATGTTTAAGTTTATGCACTTTCTAATTTTATGTTAAATGTTATTTATAGTTTTATTTGATATTATGTAATTTTAATTTTAATTAGAGTAAATTACACCAATGGTCCATGTGGTTTAATGTAAATTAAGTCGCTAATCCATATCTCTTAAAAATTACATGGTTCGTCCCTGTGGTTTTAAATATCAACGGCGCTGATCCCTGTAATTTATTGTAAATTACGTCGCTCGTCCCTATCTTTTTAAAATTACATGGTTCGTCCACGTGGTTTTAAATATCAACGATGCCGGTCCCTGTGGATTATTATTATTATTATTATTATTATTATTATTATTATTATTATTATTATTATTATTATTATATTATTATTATTATTATTATTATTATTATTATTATTATTATTATTATTAAGCTTTGTTCACTTTTTTATTCAGATTATATGTAGTTACATCTAGAGTTTCTTTTAATCATGTGTGACGATCGCTCCAAATCCATATGGACGAACACGTCATTCATCGATTTCATTGCGAGGTATTTGACCTCTGTATGATACGTTTTGTAAACATTGCATTCTTTTGAAAAGGCACACCATAAATGAATATTTAAGTCAAAGGTTTTCGACATCTGATGATTTCTACATATAGACAATCACCGTAAATAATAGTTTACAATAGTACTTCAGTTGACAATGCAGTCAAAATAAGATACATGGTGATGATTTGGTGAATGCAACGTTTCCTTGAAAAATATGCCATGTAAGACTCCATGCACATAGTTTGTCTAACATATAAGCAAACAGCGGAAGACTTCTAGGGAACCTGAGAATAAACATGCTAACAAGTGTCAACACAAAGGTTGGTGAGTTCATAGTTTTAATGTTTTGTATAATCTGTACACAAAGGTGGATCACAAGATTTCAGTTGTTTCATCCAGAAATGTTTATCAAAATATTCTACAAGATTGAGCACCCTGGTAACTAAACTTAACGTATATATAATTTGTACCCTTTGTATAATCATCTTAATAATACACGCAAACCAACGTGTACGCTTCTCAAATAGCATACGTCCGTTAAAAGGCTAGCGCTCTAGCTCGGACGGGGATATCAAGCCCTATGGATCCATATACTACTACTCGCGCTCACCAGTTCTTATAACTGGCAATTACTAGTTACCAAAGCTAAGGGATTTTCGGTTCAAACTCAGTGTAGAATTTAGTATGTACTTGTATCCATTGTGTTAAAAATAAAGTGCATGTATTCTCAGCCCAATGAGAAAGGGAGCAAATGAAACTCACATTAGCAGCATATAAAGTCGTTCACCAAAATGTGACCGAAACTCGGATTACCAAATAACCGTAGATCTCAACCTAGAGAACATATGTTGGTCAATAAATGTTTATCAAGCTAGGTCAGGTCATAGTGTATCACAATCCTAATGCTCGAGATCGACATACAAAAGTTATCCAAAGTCGTTTCATACAGTCAATTTTGACAATAGTTCAACAAAATGAGACGTACCTTATATAAGGATTCATTTACTCGGTTGGTAATATTCAAAAATTCAATTTATCAATCTTACAAACAAGTTGTTTAAATATTAATTGCAGATTCAAAAGCAATTCCAATTAACGTCAATTATAATTCAGTTGATCATATCTTTTAATCCGTTCATCGAAACTTTTCGATATCTAAATGAAAAGTTATTGATTTTTCGCCAGCTTTCCAAAAACATGTATATCATATACCTTTTACCAGTAATATATGTATTTAATTCGTGATCTATTATAAACTGTTTAACGACAAAATTTAGCATACAAGCATGCATAAATATATATACTCGAGCACTAGACATGGATACACAATTAATATACAAAAGATAAGATATGAATGCTCACGTATCAATATTGTGATTCAATATTGTAGAAAAGTACGTAGACGCAACAGAGATGATAAACACTAGGTTTGATTCATAAATATACCCCCGAACATTACCCATAATTTCCTTAGCTCTATCCCGCTTAAAAAACCCATTTTGAAAGTGACACGCTCAAGACCTCGTCGTAGTATTTTATGTATAATATTAATATTACTAATAATAATAAGATTAATAATAATATTAATCTTAATAATAATAATAATAATAATAATAATAATAATAATAATAATAATAATAATATAAATAAAATAAATAAATACTTACGGAGTAATTGAATCAAAACAGAAGCAGAAATGATCGAGCTTTTATAGGTGTGGCCTGTCCCCAGACCCCATGCGATCGCATGGTTCATAAGGCCATTGGCCATGCGATCGCATGGACCATTTTTCCAGCTCACATAATTTTGGCAACTAGCTCGTCGACATATTTTTATAATATATATATAATATATAATTTAAATTAATTAATTATATATTATATTTTATTCTTGTGCATAGTTGATTTGTAATTTTTGTTCCGATAAGTCGTACGTCGTCACTCGACTTATGTTCCGGTTCCGGTTTTTCGAATGTCCCTTCGTACGCTGAGAAAATTCGCTCTTTACGTTTCGTGACACGTACCTTTGTCAAAATATAGTCTTAAATTATCAATAAACTATATCACTCAAAGTGTATCTTAAACTTTCGAGTGTTTTGGTCATTTACTTCTATAAATCATCGTCTCGTAGTATGTACATATACATTTTCATTTTGAAATAGTGTTTAACTGTAGCAAAGTTACTGTAGTAAAGTTTTTTTTTATTGTAGCAAATAGTGATTTTCGAAAACACTGTAGCTTTTCGGGTACTGTAGCAATTCGAAAATACCGTAGCAAATTAGTGTTTTACTGGTTCATCTTAAACGTTTTAGTTAACTTATCTAAATATCAATCGAATCAATAATCGAATGTTACTATCGTTTACTAAATAACTTGAAATCATATATATATATATATATATATATATATATATATATGCACATTAAGTTATATATATATATATATATATTGTTCGTGAATCTTCGAGAACAGTCAAAGAATAATTGATTACATGAATATAGTTCCAAAACTTTGAGACTCAACATTACAGACTTTGCTTATCGTGTCGAAAACATTAAATCATTTAAAGATAAAGTTTAAATTTGGTCATAAATTTCCGGGTCATCACATCATGTGTTATCTCAGTTAAATAAATGGAAATTATTTTGAATGTTTAACAAATTTTACAAGCATGAGAACCAAACGACAGTCAGAAACCAGTGCATGCCTATAAAAGTTTGTCCGAAGTTCGTTTGTTGCTTAGCTTTTATTAGAAGAGATTTAATGTTCTTCCATCTTACTTCAGTTTTCTTTATCAAGCAGCAATGAAGTTGACTTTTTAAATGTCAAAAAAGATTAAGATCAGAATGTTGATCTATATTTGTACCACGTTAGACTATCTGATACAGAATGTTGACTTTTTCTTTTTTATCGAGATAGTGTATGATTGACTCTATACGACTGTAAAAAAAAACAATCATGCTACGAGTACTAACTTGTAGCTAACTAACTCATACTAATATCTAAATTGCATCTTTAATTCAGCTTAAATATATATGTATATATAAGTGGTAATGTATAACGTAATAAAGTGGTTAGAGGGACAAATTGGGTAATAATTACAAGCTTATAGTTGACTTAAATTAGGTAAGTCTACCAACGAGGACAGTATGTTGCCACTCACCACCACCACCACCACCACCACCAACAACAACAACAACAACAAAAACAAAAACAACAACAACAATAATAATAATAACAATAATAATAATAATAATAACAATAATAACAATAATATTAATCCATAGGGACCAGCGTCGTTGATATTTAAAACCATATGGACGAACCATATAATTTTAAAGATATAGGGACGAGCGGCATAATTTACAATAAACCACAAAGACCAGTGCCGTTGATATTTAAAACCACAGGGACGAACCATGTAATTTTTAAGAGATAGGGACGAGCGACGTAATTTACAACAAACCACATGAACCATTGGTGTAATTTACTCTTTTAATTATTAACTCTTTTTTATATAATATTTTTTATTATAAAAACAAATAAAAAACAGCAAAATAGAAAATCAAAATTAAATCCCACTCATCCTTAGACAACAGCCCCCATTACAACTCTCATTTTTCCTACCATGATCCAGTCAGCGTCTTTCTCAAAAAGTACATGATATCCGATCCATTTCACAATCATCATTATATCTATTTTATATGGGAGGTGATACTCACACACCAATTTTTGATCTATACACACTTTTTACCATAAAACTTACAATTATATCCTTAAATTCATCTAGAGAGTTGAACCACAATTATTGTAATTAAGGACATATTAGTAAATTAGGTGTGTATGGATTAGAGATGCAATGGTCACCCGATCCAATGAATATCCCTCCGATCCATCCGCGTCGTGATGGATATGGATGAACCTAAATGGATATGAATATGAATATGGATGAAATTAAAAGGATATGGATATGGACATGGATGAAAAGTTTCATCCATGGATATATCCACTAAAACCCGAAATACATATACAATTAGATAAATGTAGATATATGTTTACATATTTCATAATAAAATTGTAACAACCCAACCCAATATACAATCGAACACGTGTAATAATTTTTATTTTATTTTACAGTGGAGTGCGCCACGCGCACACCTCAGGGTGCGCGGCGCGCATAGGCCCACATTCAGTTCTGTCCGATTTCGTCAATTTTCAATTAAAGATCTCCCACTTCCCGGCATATTTAGACGAAACGCTTTTCACAATATGTTATAATGGTTAAAACTTACACGATTCAATAATAAAATGAGTTTTACAAAATGGGGCCCACATCGGCCGTTTTACGAGTTTCATACAAAAGTTCGAGTTTCGACCGCACTAGTTTAAATTCCAAACGACACTATGAGCATGGTTTTTGGGGTTAAACTACCCAAATCTCGGTCAAACTCCAAAGCTATCACATCCCAAATGCGACCCCTAAACAACAAGCGGGATCTCTAATCCAATCGAAGGCCCTTACCCTTGTCAACGCCGGAGCCTATAAAAAGATAAACAACGAGAGGGTAAGCAAAGCTTAGTGAATGCAATAATTATACCCATATATATATAACATACCTACTTGCAATCACTTACACATATACCGCATACACGCTAGCAATACAATTAGCATACCATCTCATGTACAAAGCTAATGATCTCCAACAAACCGCTACTAGCGTAATCAATAACATATAATCGACATAATATAATATGCTACAAAACAAAATACACAACCATGGTTAACCATTCTAGCGTCATGGTGCTACCGGCTCTTTGGTTCACACCATACGCATTTGTCATGATGCTACCGGCTCTTTGGTTCACATCACAACTCGAGTCATACTCACTCTAGAGTGCTACCGGCTCTTTGGTCCACACTCTAATAACGCTAAGGTGCTACCGGATCTTTGGTTCACACCCTAACAAATCGTGCTATAGCGCTACCGGCTCTTTGGTTCACACTATAACACACGTACTATGACGCTACCGGCTCTTTGGTTCACATCATAGCACGCTCGCACATACTATGGCACTACCGGCTCTTTGGTTCATACCATAGCATACAAATAAATACATTACATACATATGCATATAATCATTCCACTCACCTTAACGATTTGGTGACGATTTATACCTCCACAAGCTTCAAAGCAAGGTACCTAATATAATAAGTACTCGATCAACAAACAAACTTGTTGGACTAAATACCAACACTTCACTCATGTGCATTTAATGACTTAAATGCATTAAATGCCCCATTTTCACCAAAACCGCCCTTTAAGGGTCAAGACCATCATTAATCACTTAAAAGCTAGTGATTAAGGTCCAACAACACTAACCATTACACAATTAGGGTTTTTCATACCCATATTTCCCAATTAGGTCAATCATTAGCCCTTTGACTAATTTAAAGTCAACACACCCATTTCGGGTCATCCACTAACCCATCTAACACCCATTTACTAATTAACTAGGTGTGCTAGTGATTAACTAACCAATTAGAACTCATAAACATCACTTAACATTTTGAAACCCTAGGTTAGTCACCATTGAGTCTTCATGACTCCATCTTACCCAAGAACACCCAAAATCACCAAATATGTATTTTATGTTCTTCATTTACCCAAACCCTAACCCTTACACAAAATCAAAGTAAGGAAATTAAAGTTAGAACATACCACTACAACCACAATGGAGCTAGAGAGGAGATGAACAACTTTAATACCCGCACTTTGGTCCGAGAACAACTTCTTCCTCTTGGATTTAAGCTTTCTCTCTCAAGAATCACACTCTCTTTCTAAAATTAAAGTGATATGGATATGGTAGTTGAAAATGGAGTTAATGATACTCCACAAACTGACTAACTGGTCTTTAACTCGTCCACAAGTGAAATTACCAAAAAGCCCATCAAAATATCTCATTAAAACAGCAAAAACCCGGCTACAGTAGGGAGTGCGCCGCTCCCTTTGGTGTGCGCGGCACGCACTAAGCTCAGATTGCTCTCTGACTTCTGTTTAACTGCACAATCATTCCCACAATTTATGTACTCTATATACTCTGCTGTACAATGAAGATTAGGGTCTTACAACTCTCCCCCACTTGAATCGGAGCGCATCCTCGCAATCCAAGCCGCATGACAAGAGGGAAGATAAACCAACACGAATTCTTCGGAATCCCAAGTAAACTCGGAACCTTTACTACGACGCCATTGAAATTTATAAGTTCTCACTTCTTTATTTCTCAACCTTTTGACCTTCTCATCGAGTATGGCAATCGGCTCCTCAATATACTCTAACTTATTGTTTAGCTCAATCTCGTCTAACGGCACCCAGGATGAATCATCCGCAAGACACTTGCGGAGATGGGAAACATGAAATGTATTATGGATCTCCGCAAGCTCTTCGGGTAATTCCAAACGATACGCGACTTCACCAACACGAGCTAAAACCTTAAATGGTCCAATAAACCGAGGAGCTAACTTTCCCCGTTTTCGAAACCGAATAACACCTTTCCATGGCGAAACCTTAAGCATCACCATGTCACCTTCTTGAAATTCGATCATTCGTCTACGCTTGTCGCATACGACTTTTGTCTATCTTGCGCCTTTTCCAAATGATCCCGAATCATATCAATCTTGCTATTCGTTTCTAAGACCAAATCGGTACTCCCGATTTCCTTTTGGCCAATTTCACCCCAACAAATCGGAGTTCGGCACCTCCGCCCATAAAGCATCTCGTAAGGTGGCATCCCGATACTTGTATGATAACTATTATTGTACGAGAATTCCACCAAAGGTAAGTGCTCATCCCAACTACCACCGAAATCAATAATACACGCCCGCAACATATCCTCTAATGTTTGATTCGTACGTTCGGTTTGACCGTCCGTTTGAGGATGATACGCCGTGCTCAATTTCAATTGTGTACCCATATCTTCATGAAACTTTTCCCAAAACCGAGATGTAAAACGAGTATCTCGATCCGAAATAATAGATATAGGAACCCCATGTCGAGCGACTACCTCCTTGATAAACAATTTAGCCAAAGTCTCCGATGATATCGCTTCCCGAATGGGAAGAAACAAGGCACTCTTCGTCAATCGATCAACTATCAACCAAATCAAATCGAATTGGGTTCTCGCCGTTTTAGGTAACTTTGTGATGAAATCCATGGTAATGTGCTCCCATTTCCATTTCGGGATTTCTAACGGTTGTAACTTACCATACGGCTTTTGGTGCTTGGCCTTAACTTGCAAACACGTGACGCATTGCTCAACATACTTTACAACATCACGTTTCATGCCCGGCCACCAATAATCTTTCCTTAAGTCAAGATACATTTTCGTCGCGATCGGATGAATGGAATACTTTGACTTATGTGCTTCATCAAGTAGCACTTGTCGATAATCACCCATCTTAGGCACCCACACTCTTCCTTGAAAAGACAACAAACTACGCGAACCCATAGTAATGAATTCCGATTGTCCCACAATTCGTTCCGCATGCTTGTTGTGAACGTAAGCCTCTATTTGAATCACACCAAGTTTTTCAAGAAAATCGTTAGTAATAATCATACGTAACAATCCCAATCGTAACGCCGGGTGATGACTCTTTCGACTTAACGCATCCGCGACCACATTCGCCTTGCCCGGATGATAAAGTATCTCACAATCGTAGTCTTTCACCACATCCATCCATCTACGTTGACGATAATTCAAATCTCTTTGATCAAAAAGATGTTTCAAACTCTTGTGATCCGAATAAATTGTACACTTGACACCATACAAGTAATGGCGCCAAATTTTCAACGCATGAACAACCGCCGCCAACTCAAGATCATGAGTCGGATATCTCGTCTCGTGTTCCTTTAATTGTCGAGAGGCATAAGCGATGACTTTACCCCTTTGCATTAGAACACAACCGAGCCCATTTAAAGAAGCATCACAATAGACCGTCATGTCTTCCACCCCTTCCGGCAAAACTAGCACCGGAGCTTGACACAACTTCTCTTTTAACAATTGAAAAGCAATTTCTTGCTCGTTCTCTCAATTAAATCTCGCATTATTTCTCGTTAACTTCGTCAATGGAGAAGCGATCTTAGAAAAGTCTTGGATAAACCGACGATAATAACCGGCCAATCCGAGAAAACTTCGGATTTCCGTAGGCGTAGTCGGTCGTCCCCAACTCTTTACCGTCTCTATCTTCCCTGGATCTACTTGAATACCATTTTCGTTCACAATGAGGCCAAGGAATTGAACTTCCCTTAGCTAAAATTCACATTTGGAGAATTTAGCATACAACTTCTCCTTCCGCAACGTCTTTAACACACTCCGCAAATGATGTTCATGTTTCTTCATACTCTTCGAATAGACAAGATTGTCGTCGATGAACACAATTACCGACTTGTCCAACATAGGTTGGCACACTCGGTTCATGTGATCCATGAATGCCGCCGGTGCATTCGTAAGACCAAAAGGCATAACTACGAATTCAAAATGCCCATAACGCGTTCGAAAAACCGTTTTCTCGATGTCTTCCTCACGGACCCGCATTTGGTGATAGCCGGACCGTAGGTCGATTTTAGAGAAATACGTTGCACCTTGGAGTTGGTCGAACAAATCGTCAATCCTAGGCAATGGATAACGATTCTTGATCGTCATTTTGTTCAACTCCCGATAATCGATGCACATCCGCATACTACCATCCTTCTTCTTCACGAATAAAACCGAAGCGCCCCATGGCGAAGCACTCGGTCGAATGAAACCCTTTTCAAGTAGCTCTTGGGTTTGATCTAACAACTCTTGCATTTCTGTCGGCGCTAAACGATAAGGAGTTTTAGCAATGGGGGTAGACCCCGGAACCAACTCAATGCGAAATTCAACTTGTCTTTCCGCCGGAACACCCGGTAACTCATCCGAAAAAACGTCTTCAAATTCACTCACCACCGGAATTTCACGAATGGGTGGTGGCTCATCACGAGTATCAACAACATGGGCAAGAAAAACCATGCCACCACCAACAAGAAAACGACGTGCCCGTGCAAAAGTGCATATCGGCACAAGTCCTCTTCGTTTATCGCCATGAATAATTAACTCTCCCCCACTTGGGGTCTTCACTCGAATAGATTTTTCATGGCATGCAATATCGGCTCTATTATGATCGAGCCAATCCATACCAACAACGATATCAAAATCACCCAAAGTCATCGGGATGAGATCGATTTTAAAGTTTTCGGCACCAAACACAACATTACAATTTTTACACACATCAACCACTAGTACCGTCTTGCCATCTTCTATTTCAACTTATACCGGACGACTTAACTTAGCTAACGGTTTATTAAGTTTAGGCACAAATTTTGGTGACACAAACGACAAGTTTGCACCACTATCAAAGAGTATCCTTGCCGGATTGGAATTAACCATGAAAGTACCTGAGACAACTTCACTAGATTGCTTGGCCTCCTCATTGGTCATCAAATAATTTCGACCCCTAGCCGTACCCGCCGCCTTCTCTAATCGCTTAACATTATCGTTGCGCAATTCGGGACACTCCGGACTCTTGTGCCCCTCTTTGTTACAATTAAAACAAACGATTTTGTTAGAAGATGAGTTCGTACAATCACGGGCCAAGTGCCCTTGTCGACCACAATTGTAGCACGTGGGCCCAAAACTCTTAGAAGCCGTCTTTTTCGCACTACCGACGCTCTCAGCCACACTCTTGTTCTTCTTGTTCGAGTGGCTAGTAGCTTCAAATTTTCGTTTGTCAAAGGTGAAGTCACTCTTTCTTGGAGCAAGCGACTCAAAACCCTTAGCGATATCAAATAGCTCGTCAAAAGTCTTCGCCGAATTCCTACTAATCCTTTCTTGATAGTTATCATTCAAGGTTCGGTAGAAATCTTCTTTCAACATGTGATCGTTCTCTTCATACTCCGGGCAAAATTGGGTCTTTGATAAGAAAGTGGACTTGAGAGTGTTCAAATCCATTGACCCTTGCCTTAAAGTACGTAACTCGTCCTTAAGCTTTGAAAGATCGGCCGAAGTTCGGTACTCCTTGAAAAATTCTTCTTTAAACTCGTCCCACGTCAAACTCATACTTTGTTCTTCGCCATAAAGTCGGATTTTCGCATCCCACCACAACTTGGCATCACCCCTCATCATGCTACTACCAAACCTCGTCTTTTTATCGAGAGGGCACTCACTAGTACGGAAAGCCCCCTCCATATCAGAGATCCATCGAGCACTCTTGAGTGGGTCTCATTCACCCTCAAAGGTGGGAGGTTGAGCATCTTTGAAGTTTTTATAGTGGAAGTCTCGTCTTCCCGCGTTATCCTCTTTAAGAACAATCTTAACTTGTTCCTTGACTAGATTGACTACTTGTTCGTCAATCGAATCCAAGAACATCTTCTTAACATCCTCTAAGAAGGCCTCATGACGCCTTTGCATAATGGCCTCAACCTTGGCCGTAAACTCAACATCCTCGCTCAAAACCCCTTCATTGATCTCAGGTCCGTTTCTCGTCTTCATACTATAAAACATAAATGGTTAAGCAACGAACGAGAAAACCTAACACATATGAATGTACATATACATCACACTACCCCATCTTGCTCAACAATCGTCGTACATCGCTTGTTTGACACGATTTGAACCCGTAACAATGGTAGCTAATCATTGTTACGCGAGCACGTCGCATTAACTTGCTAGTACAACGTCTATCTCGCTTGATGATTGCTATCACAACACAAAACAATTAGCGCAAGGTTAGTTCACATAACCTAAGCACTAATCAACTCCCGGTCCGACTCGTCTCCTACAAGTCCCGCATAAAGCGCATATACAAATAAATCTAAGTCTAGGCACCTATCTCAAGTCGCATAAATCCCTTAGACCATGCTCTGATACCACTTGTAACAACCCAACCCAATATACAATCGAACACGTGTAATAATTTTTTTTATTATTTTACAGTGGAGTGCGCCACGCGCACACCTCAGGGTGCGCGACGCGCACGGGCCCACATACAGTTCTGTCCGATTTCGTCAATTTTCAATTAAAGTTCTCCCACTTCCCGACATATTTAGACGAAACGCTTTTCACAATATGTTATAATGGTTAAAACTCACACGATTCAATAATAAAATGAGTTTTACAAAACGAGGCCCACATCGGCCGTTTTACGAGTTTCATACAAAAGTTCGAGTTTCGACCGCACTAGTTTAAATTCCAAACGACACTATGAGCATGGTGTTTGGGGTTAAACTACCCAAATCTCGGTCAAACTCCAAAGCTATCACATCCCAAATGCGTCCCCTAAATAACAAGTGGGATCTCTAATCCAATCAAAGGCCCTTACCCTTGTCAACGCCGGAGCCTATAAAAAGATAAACAACGAGAGGGTAAGAAAAGCTTAGTGAATGCAATAATTATACCCATATATATATAACATACCTACTTGCAATCACTTACACATATACCGCATACATGCTAGCAATACAATTAGCATACCATCTCAAGTACAAAGCTAATGATCTCCAACAAACCGCTACTAGCGTAATCAATAACATATAATCGACATAATATAATATGCTACAAAACAAAATACACAACCATAGTTAACCATTCTCGCGTCATGGTGCTACCGGCTCTTTGGTTCACACCATACGCATTTGTCATGATGCTACCGGCTCTTTGGTTCACATCACAACTCGAGTCATACTCACGCTAGAGTGCTACCGGCTCTTTGGTTCACACTCTAACAACGCTAAGGTGCTACCGACTCTTTGATTCACACCCTAACAAATCGTGCTATAGCGCTACCGGCTCTTTGGTTCACACTATAACACACGTACTATGACGCTACCGGCTCTTTGGTTCACATCATAGCACGCTCGCACATACTATGGCACTACCGGCTCTTTGGTTCATACCATAGCATACAAATAAATACATTACATACATATGCATATAATCATTCCACTCACCTTAACGATTTGGTGACGATTTATACCTCCACAAGCTTCAAAGCAAGGTACCTAATATAATAAGTACTCGATCAACAAAAAAACTTGTTGGACTAAATACCAACACTTCACTCATGTGCATTTAATGACTTAAATGCATTAAATGCCCCATTTTCACCAAAACCGCCCTTTAAGGGTCATGACCATCATTAATCACTTAAAAGCTAGTGATTAAGGTCCAACAACACTAACCATTACACAATTAGGGTTTTTCATACCCATATTTCCCAATTAGGTCAATCATTAGCCCTTTGACTAATTTAAAGTCAACACACCCATTTCGGGTCATCCACTAACCCATCTAACACCCATTTACTAATTAACTAGGTGTGCTAGTGATTAACTAACCAATTAGAACTCATAAACATCACTTAACATTTTGAAACCCTAGGTTAGTCACCATTGAGTCTTCATGACTCCATCTTACCCAAGAACACCCAAAATCACCAAATATGGGTTTTATGTTCTTCATTTACCCAAACCCTAACCCTTACACAAAATCAAAGTAAGGAAATTAAAGTTAGAACATACCACTACAACCACAACGGAGCTAGAGAGGAGATGAACAACTTTAATACCCGCACTTTGGTCCGAGAACAACTTCTTCCTCTTGGATTTAAGCTTTCTCTCTCAAGAATCACACTCTCTTTCTAAAATTAAAGTGATATGGATATGGTAGTTGAAAATGGAGTTAATGATACTCCACAAACTGACTAACTGGCCTTTAACTCGTCCACAAGTGAAATTACCAAAAAGCCCATCAAAATATCTCATTAAAACAGCAAAAACCCAGCTACAGTAGGGAGTGCGCCGCTCCCTTTGGTGTGCGCGGCACGCACTAAGCTCAGATTGCTCTCTGACTTCTGTTTAACTGCACAATCATTCCCACAATTTATGTACTCTATATACTCTGCTGTACAATGAAGATTAGGGTCTTACAAAAATGCATTTACCGTAGATTTACATTTTTACTTTCAACTTATAACTAAATAACTATGATATATTTCAAAAGAAACGTATATCTAACAAAAATAAACAATCAAATTACATATTTATTTTTTCATAATTTACGTTTGATAGTAAATTCAACAAATTATGTTCTATCTTCGACAAATTTTATGCATTCTTGTGGAAAAATATTAATTATGTCATATTATATTTATTTTTCCTATACTACATTTTTGTTTTCATCGCATATTATGAAATATTATACAGTAGCATTTTTTTAACATCTAATGGATATCCATTAACTCGCTTAATCCAGTGGATATATGTGACGATCGCTCCAAATCCATATGGACGAACACGTCATTCATCGATTTCATTGCGAGGTATTTGACCTCTATATGATACGTTTTGTAAACATTGCATCCTTTTGAAAAGGCACACCATAAATGAATATTTAAATCAAAGGTTTTCGACATCTGATGATTTCTACATATAGACAATCACCGTAATATAATAGTTTACAATGATACTTCCGTTGACAATGCAGTCAAAATAAGATACTTGGTGATGATTTGGTGAATGCAACGTTTCCTTGAAAAATATGTCATGTAAGACTCCAGGCACATAGCTTGTCTAACATATAAGCAAACAGCGGAAGACTTCTAGGAACCTGAGAATAAACATGCTAACAAGTGTCAACACAAAGGTTGGTGAGTTCATAGTTTTAGTGTTTCGCATAATTTGTATATAAAAGTGGATCACAAGATTTCAGTTGTTTCATCCAGAAACGTTTATCAATAGATTCTACATAACAGAGCACCCTGGTAACTAAACTTTAACGTTATAATGATAAATACCCCATTCGTTTTAATACACGCAAACCAACGTGTCCTAAACTCAAATAACACACGTCCGTTAAAAGGCTAGCGCTCTAGCTCGGACGGGGATGTCAAGCCCTATGGATCCATATACTGTTATTCGCGCCCACCAGTCCATATCCTATGTACTGGCAGCTACTAGTTACCAAAGCTAAGGGATTTTCGGTTCAAACTCAGTGTAGAATTAAGTATGTACTTGTATCCATTGAGTTTAAAATAAATTGCATGTATTCTCAGTCCAAAAATATATATTGCAAAAGCAATTAAAAGGGGAGCAAATGAAACTCACCTTAGCAGCATATAAAGTCGTTCACCAAAATGTGACTGAAACTCGGATTACCAAATAACCGTAGATCTCAACCTAGAGAACATATGTTGGTCAATAAATGTCTATCAAGCTAGGTCAGGTCATAGTGTATCATAATCCTAATGCTCGAGATCGACATATAATAGTTATCCAAAGTCGTTTCAAAAAGTCAATTTTGACAATAGTTCAACAAAACGAGACGTGCCTTATATAAGGATTCATTTACTCGGTTGGTAATATTTAAAAGTTTACTTTATCAGTCTCGTAAACAAGTTGTTTAAATCTTAATTATAGATTCAAAAGCAATTTCAATTAACGTCAAACATAATTCAGTTGATCATATCTTTTAATCCGTTCATCGAAACTATTCGATATCTAAATGAAAAGTTATTGATTTTTCGCCAGCTTTCCAAAAACATGTATATCATATACCTTTTACCAGTAATATATGTATTTAATTAGTGATTCATTATAAACTGTTTAACGACGAAATTTAGCATACAAGCATATATAAATATATATACTCGAGCACTAGACATGGATACATAATTAATATATAAAAGATAAGATATGAGTGCTTACGTATCAGTATTGAGATTCAATATTGTAGGAAAGTACGTAGACGTAACGGAGATGATAAACACTAGTTTTGATTCACAAATATACCCCCGAACATTACCCATAACCTCCTTGGCAATAACCCATAATTTCCTTAGCTCTATCCCGCTTGAAAACCATTTTGAAAGTGACACGCTCATAACCTCGTCGTAGTATTTTATGTATAATACTAATTAATAATATTAATAATAATAAGATTAATAATAATAATAATAATAATAATAATAATAATAATAATAATAATAATAATAATAATAATAATAATAATAAATACGGAGTAATATATAATTTAGAGAAAGAAGTGTGAAAACTGAGCAATTTATAGAACCTTTTCTGAAAAAGTACCCCATGCGATCGCATGGGATTTGTGCTTCAAGGCCATGCGATCGCATGGCCCTCTGATCCAGCTCACAAACTTTTAACTTTTTGTTTGTCGACATAATTTTATATAATATATACAATATGTTTAATTTATATAATTAATTATATATTATATTAAATTCACATGCATAGTTGACTTGTAATTTTTGTTCCGATGACTCGTACGTTGTCACTCGACTTATGTCCCGGTTCCAGTTTCTCGAACGCATTTTCGTACGCTTAGAAAACTCGCAATTTACGTTTTGTGACTCGTACCTTTGTCAAAATATAGTCTTAAATTATCAATAAACTATATCATTCAAAGTGTATCTTAAACTTTCGAGTGTTTTGGTCATTTACTTCTATAAATCATTGTCTCGCTATTTGTTGATATATAATAACAAATCGTTTTATGACCAAGTTAATATATATTTTCAACATTCATAAACACGTTTTAAATATACGTCGCAATTTATTCATACAATTAATATTCCAACTTATCATATATATTCAAATAAATATTTAAACCAATAAGTTTAATGTACGGTATTAAACAATTAAAACGTTGTTACGTTTTCAAGTTATAGTATATATATGTATCTATTTACATATAATGGTTTGCGAATCATTGAGAACAATCGAAGGGTAATTGAATAGTTCAAAATTTTGAGATTTAACTTCATAGACTTTGTTTATCATGTCGGAAACGTTAAAGATTAAGTTTAAATTTGGTCAGAAATTTCCGGGTCATCACAGTACCTCCCCGTTAAAGAAATTTCGTCCCGAAATTTGAGTGAGGTCGTCATGGCAAACAATAAAAATGTTTTCATGATGAATATGTGTTGATAAATAGAATTTTTATCACCGTTGAATAATATGGATAAAACAATCCAATTACTCGAAGTGTATGAGAGAAGTTATCGTAATAGAGTGAAATGAAAGAATAGAGATTCGTCTTAACTTTAGACGTAGTTACGATTGATTTCCGGAATTTAAGGAATAGAAAATCTTCATAATCTAAATAAGATTTGATTCTTCGGAATTTGCGGAAATTAGGATTTTCTTTGATTAAATGCGTAATCTGCCTCGATTGCTATGTCTGATATTTCGCTATAAATTGACCTCTTCCGTTTCATTTATTTTCAACACTCCTATAATCTTCTTTCTTATTTCATACATCCCAATAGATTGTGAAAATGCTTAATCTAGTTCTGATTCTTGATATTTTCCTAGCTATCGTATCCTTCATTCTTCTTTTTCATCTGCCACCAGAGAAAGTTATTTTCTTCTACTATTACCTTGGGGTTATAGTGTTTTTCATTCTCCCGTGTCTTTATATTGCTATACGCATTGATATACACGGTTCGTAATTTCGGGGTTGTTATCGGGCTTTATATTCTCCATTATATTTCGGAGCTTCATGCTTTCGTTTTCTCTTCCCGACCTTAAGTCAAGCGGATAATGGTCCAGAATTCGTAGGTATGAAGTTTCAGATGAACATAACTAATGTTCTAAGAAAGAAATGGTAATAGCACAATCTGACTTGTCAAATTACCAGAATACCTCGAAAAAGACCGAATCATTAAGAAAATATTTTCTTGATATTTTTAGAGATTATATAGAATGAAAGAGTTATGTAACATGGTTCATGATGAGGGTATGATCTGTGAACCTTTATCACGTTCCATTAGAAACTCAGCATGACTTACTGTAATATAATCACGTTGATCAAGTGTCATTATATTATACTAACTCATGCTTCAATTCCTAACATTACTTCAAAACATTTATATTTTAAACTTGAAAGTTTCAGAATTTAGAAACTAAAATAGTTTCTTTTATGGAGTAACACAGATATCGTAAGGAGAAAATTGATTTCCGATAAGAATGATTATGGAATTATCTCCAGAAATATGGAGGATATTTATAATGAAAGATACGATGATATCTTAGAATTTCTAATATCAGAGGATGATGAAGAATATTGTCCGCAAGGGTTTAGATTCGGAAGCAAGGTATTCGTTAATGGCTTCAGCAGATACTGAATCATTTGGATTCTTTGAAGACAGGTTTCGTCCTTGGGATTTAGCCTCTTTCATACTTTGCTCAATCCGTTTTCCAGTTCCAAACTTTCTCTTTTTCTGAGCTTTGCCAGCACACTATCCTTTATCATCAAACTTTTTACTGTTAAGGTCATTTACAGTTTTTGCTGCTTCATCAGCATTTTTCAAGATTTCGAGAACTAGTTCGTAGTTTAAGGTGTTTTTCAGAAACTTCACATTCGGAGTAAATAAGTCTAGGAGATAGACATTATATGTTTATATATAACTGTTGGCGTAGAATTGCTGCGAAATTCGAAATACTGATTGCTAATTCCCGGTAGTTGGTATGGCAATTATCGTTAGAAGATGTAGATGAGTACATGATAGGGTTTCAATGAGTATAAGGATTTTTCGGAAGGTCAAGGATCAATGAAGTTGTTGGTAAATTTACTGCTAATGTGGTGGAACATAAAAGGTTCCCCAGTAACAAGAACGTATATATCAAGATTACAATAAGGCTTAATCTGAAAAGTTGAAGTTGACTGGTTGGAAGTGTGGTAAAACTGGATACTTTGAAAAGGAATTGCAAGGTTATTTTTGGTAAAAACAATACCAAAGGATCTTTCACAGTTTTGAAGTCAAAGTATAGCTTTGAAAGATGTAGAGATCTAAGAATGATTTCACCGGTTCAGAGTTATGACTTGGATTCTGATCAGTCAATATCAGAATATGTAATTGAATTTGTATGAAAACGATTGTATATCGTTGCGAGCATTGTTAATAAATTTTTTTTTTTGAATCAAGGTTGAAGAATGTACAGTGTAACATATTAATTGTGAACTTCCATATTTTCCGAGTATTACCTACCCGTTAAAGATTTCACAAGTAATATTTTGTACAAAAGAATTTTTCATTACAGTCTTTATGAAAATATCTGTATGTATATTTTCTTCGAATGTAATTCGGATCATAGTAAGCTCATTTGATTTTTGGCTTGAATGAGAAATGAATAATCTCTAAAACATTAGAGATTACATAATCTTCGCGGAGTATTTCACTAATGAAATCAATACTTCATTATTTATTCTTTTTCCTTGGTGAAGGATGTTGATTGCTCGGAGAATTTTTTTTTTTTTTTTTTTTTTGAACCTTACAAGGCACAGATGATGTTTTCTGGAAAGTTTCGAGTACATCGAAAATGAAAATGTAAAATCAATTATGTAATTGAATAATACACTTGGTTTATTATGAAATGGAATTCATTAAGTTGAAACAGAGATTGTAGTTAACGAAGGTTAAGTTGTTAACGAAGGATGTACATCATAGCATATTAATAATATGAATTTAACCGAGTAATATTTACCCTTTTTCAATTCATACAGAATTGCTTAGTACGAAAAGATTTACGATGGTTTTAAAATTTATATATATAAGATATACATATAAATTCTTTAGAGGAAATGAGTTATTACTTCATAACTCATTGATACAATATACTCGTTGTTGATTCGTAATGATGTCCAGGGTGCTTTCTTGAACTGACGGAGCTCGTGATGTTAGAGGCGATGTTGACAGCACTGACTGTGCTGGTGAGGCTAAGGGTACTATTGATGCTATTTGTAAAAAAGTCTATCTTGTACCTTACGTACCATTCTTGTCAGGGTTTCTACTCTTCCTTCTATCATTTATATTCATTAGATTTACGGTTAGAACTGGGATAAATAATCTCTAAGATTTTAGAGATTACCTAATCGTCGTAGAATATTTCTCTGATGAAGTTATGAATCAATACTTCATCATTTATTGTTATTGGTACCCCTTGGTATCTATGGTGAGTATGATGTTGATATCCGAGGTACAGATTGTGATGTTGAGGTGTGTGATGGGGATGTTGTTATTGGTGGTGGTAATAATACTGTTGGTGTTGATGATGGTGGTACTGGTTATGCTGCTGGTGCTGCTGCTGGTGTTTGTAATCATTGCACCATATTCTCCAAAGCCACTACCCGAGCGCGAAGCTCGTTGACTTCTTCTATTATACTTGGATGATTGGTGGTTTGGACAAGCGGATGAATAAGATTTAGAATATTGGATATTACGTAGTCATTGCGAGCTGTTCTGGAAATGAGGGTGAAAATGGTGTTACGAACGGGTTCGCCGGTAAGTGCTTCAGGTTCTTCACCAAGAGGTGAATGTGGTGGATGGAAGGGATCGCCTTCTTCTTGTCTCTAATGATTAAGTAGATTACGAACCCATCCCCAATTCATCCAGAATAGATGATGGCTAATTGGTTGATCCATTCCGGTTACACTGTCTTCGGAATTCAGGTGAATATCCATATCGGAATAGCTGTTAGAGTTTAAGGAATTTGAACTAGATACGGGATCCATCTTGTATAATTAGGGAGATGATTTTTGATATGAATTAGATTATAGAATTTAGTTTGGTATTCTTCAATACATAATTTACATATATATATATATATATATATATATATATATATATATATATATAATACCAAATTCCATAAATCACGGAGAAATTTTCGGAAGATGTCAGGAAAAGTTTACAGTAACAGATACGCTAAGATATGAATTTTGTCTATACACTATTCATGCAATCAATGCAGTAAAACGTGTCTAGACTTAAGAATGATAAGCATGTAATTTCCGACAAGAAATGATAAGCAAAACTTTTAACATGCAGACACGGTCGAAGTCCAGACTTACTAATGCATCTTAACAACTATCAGTTAGACACACGCATGCAAGACCTGGTTCGCTAGGACCAACGCTCTGATACCAACTGTGACGATCGCTCCAAATCCATATGGACGAACACGTCATTAATCGATTTCATTGCGAGGTATTTGACCTCTATATGATACGTTTTGTAAACATTGCATTCTTTTGAAAAGGCACACCATAAATGAATATTTAAATCAAAGGTTTTCGACATCTGATGATTTCTACATATAGACAATCACCGTAATATAATAGTTTACAATGATACTTCCGTTGACAATGCAGTCAAAATAAGATACTTGGTGATGATTTGGTGAATGCAACGTTTCCTTGAAAAATATGTCATGTAAGACTCCAGGCACATAGCGTGTCTAACATATAAGCAAACAGCGGAAGACTTCTAGGAACCTGAGAATAAACATGCTAACAAGTGTCAACACAAAGGTTGGTGAGTTCATAGTTTTAGTGTTTCGCATAATTTGTATATAAAAGTGGATCACAAGATTTCAGTTGTTTCATCCAGAAACGTTTATTAATAGATTCTACATAACAGAGCACCCTGGTAACTAAACTTTAACGTTATAATGATAAATACCCCATTCGTTTTAATACACGCAAACCAACGTGTCCTAAACTCAAATAACACACGTCCGTTAAAAGGCTAGCGCTCTAGCTCGGACGGGGATGTCAAGCCCTATGGATCCATATACTGTTATTCGCGCCCACCAGTCCATATCCTATGTACTGGCAGCTACTAGTTACCAAAGCTAAGGGATTTTCGGTTCAAACTCAGTGTAGAATTAAGTATGTACTTGTATCCATTGAGTTTAAAATAAATTGCATGTATTCTCAGCTTAAAAATATATATTGCAAAAGCAATTAAAAGGGGAGCAAATGAAACTCACCTTAGCAGCATATAAAGTCGTTCACCAAAATGTGACTGAAACTCGGATTACCAAATAATCGTAGATCTCAACCTAGAGAACATATGTTGGTCAATAAATGTCTATCAAGCTAGGTCAGGTCATAGTGTATCATAATCCTAATGCTCGAGATCGACATATAATAGTTATCCAAAGTCGTTTCAAAAAGTCAATTTTGACAATAGTTCAACAAAACGAGACGTGCCTTATATAAGGATTCATTTACTCGGTTGGTAATATTTAAAAGTTTACTTTATCAGTCTCGTAAACAAGTTGTTTAAATCTTAATTGTAGATTCAAAAGCAATTTCAATTAACGTCAAACATAATTCAGTTGATCATATCTTTTAATCCGTTCATCGAAACTATTCGATATCTAAATGAAAAGTTATTGATTTTTCGTCAGCTTTCCAAAAACATGTATATCATATACCTTTTACCAGTAATATATGTATTTAATTAGTGATTCATTATAAACTGTTACAACGACGAAATTTAGCATACAAGCATATATAAATATATATACTCGAGCACTAGACATGGATACATAATTAATATATAAAAGATAAGATATGAGTGCTTACGTATCAGTATTGAGATTCAATATTGTAGGAAAGTACGTAGACGTAACGGAGATGATAAACACTAGGTTTGATTCACAAATATACCCCCGAACATTACACATAACCTCCTTGGCAATAACCCATAATTTCCTTAGCTCTATCCCGCTTGAAAACCATTTTGAAAGTGACATGCTCATAACCTCGTCGTAGTATTTTATGTATAATACTAATTAATAATATTAATAATAATAAGATTAATAATAAGATTAATAATAATAATAATAATAATAATAATAATAATAATAATAATAATAATAATAATAATAATAATAATAATAAATACGGAGTAATATATAATTTAGAGAAAGAAGTGTGAAAACTGAGCAATTTATAGAACCTTTTCTGAAAAAGTACCCCATGCGATCGCATGGGATTTGTGCTTCAAGGCCATGCGATCGCATGGCCCTCTAATCCAGCTCACAAACTTTTAACTTTTTGTTTGTCGACATAATTTTATATAATATATATAATATATTTAATTTATATAATTAATTATATATTATATTAAATTCACATGCATAGTTGACTTGTAATTTTCGTTCCGATGACTCGTACGTTGTCACTCGACTTATGTTCCGATTCCGGTTTCTCGAACGCATTTTCGTACGCTTAGAAAACTCGCAATTTACGTTTTGTGACTCGTACCTTTGTCAAAATATAGTCTTAAATGATCAATAAACTATATCATTCAAAGTGTATCTTAAACTTTCGAGGGGGGTGGGGGTTATGGTCAACCAAAAGAGGGGTTGTGTTTCCGTGCCTTGAGAAGCTTGTTATTAACAAATGTCCAAATCTGGTCGAAGTATCAATCGAAGCACTGCCTTCGCTAAGTCATCTTGAAATAAAGGAGTGTCTTCACGATGTGTTGACAAGTTTAATTCGTGCAGCTTCATCGGTCACAGAGTTAATACTAGGTTGTATTTCAGGTCTTACTGATGATGTGTTCATGAGAGGTTTTGGAGATCATCTGAGGGAACTTGAAAAGGTAATCATCTCGTCATGTGATGGGATAAGATGCTTGTGGGTATCAGAAGCAAAGGCAAGCGTGGTTCTTGAGAGTTTAAGGGAGTTGGAAGTACGAAATTGTGATAATTTGATAAGTCTTGGAGAGAGAGTGGAGGAGGATGATGATGATGATGACGACAAGAGTGGAAGCAATCACTTTGCATCTCTTATAGAGTTGGAAATAGGGAGTTGTAAGAGTATTGAGCGTTGTAGTTGTCCAAACAACATTGAGAGATTGAGTATTTGGGGATGTGATTCAATTAGAGACGTTTCTTTTTCATCGGGAGGAGGGCAGACTCTCAAGTCAATTTATATTGATGGATGTAACAAAGTAATGAAAAAGGAGTTGGGAGGAGGATATGAAGGAGGAGACAAGACTCAGATGTTTATCAACAACAACAACAACAACAATACAGGGATGCCATCGCTTGAATATCTATATATCACACGTTTTCCACATCTGAAAATCATCGTTGAATTGAATTGCTTCCTTCATATCACCAATTTAATAATAAATGATTGTGAAAGTTTGGAGTCAATACCTGATGTACAACTGCCGAAACTCATCTTCTTAACACATCTGGTAATTTACAACTGTCCAAGTTTGGGTGTTTCATTTCCTGGTGGGCTTTGGCCTCCTAAATTGCAAAACTTAATAATAGGTAAGTTGAAGAAGCCGATATCAGAGTGGGGCCCACAGGAATTCCCACCCTCACTTGTTGAACTAACCTTATATGGTGGGGGATCGTCAGGAAATGAGGATGATGCGAGTATTATTATTAGTGATGACCATTTGTATTGTCTTCTTCCATCGTCTCTCACCTCTCTCCATATAGAAGATTTGAAGGAAATGGAAACAATATCAAAGGGACTGCAACACCTCACATCCCTCAAACATCTTGAAATTCAAGACTGCCCAAAGATTAAACATATCTTATTTCCATCATCTCTTACTTCTCTCCGGATACAAGATTTGAAGGAATTGGAAACAATTTCAAAGGGACTGCAACACCTCACCTCCCTCCAACATCTTGAAATTCAAGACTGCCCAAAGATGAAAGATCTACCGAAAATGCAGTTGAGTTCACTTCTCAGTTTGAGAATCATTGGTTGCCCGAAGCTGAAAAAAAGGCATATCAAAAGTAATAGTAAAGAATCCTACAACTACATGCCCCTAATCTCCCATATCCCCGAAATCGACATACGGGATGAATAATGTGGGTTTGGTGTTTATTAGTACCGGTGTGTCATTCCCGTCACCTAAAATACTAAGCTTCGAAAGTATGAAGAGGTAGACGCATGCTGGACGATTCATCGAGTGTGTCAGGTATGATTTGTTTACTTTTGACCCACCATTTCATTATATCATGCATGTAATCAATCACCAAATCATTATATGTAATCAAATTATTTTTTAACAGAAACTCTGAATTGGTTATTTGGTAAGTCCATATACACTGGAATTTTTTTCTTGTTTTCAAGATTACCAAACAAATACTCATTTCCGATATTCCATCATTGATTTATCCGCTTCTTTGATCATATCACATGATTCTCACTTTATCATATCACATGTTTCTCTTTGTAGCTCAACGGTTGTGGTGTAGATACAGTGCTGAAACTGCTGCTGTAGGGGATCTAATATTCATGGTTTACGGGAGGTATGACCTGTCTATACTTTCTAGTCTCCTACTTTGTATATAATCTGAGGAATAATTCTCATATATTGTATTCTAAAAATATCAACTAAGCAGAAAACTTATGTCAATTACTTAAGTAAACAGGTAAATAATAGGGCGGCTGGACCCAGTCCAGTCCAACCAAACCTGCTTTGACCTTACTCAAACACTTCTAATTTTCCACCTTTGATTGACTCGTGCTATTATGGTTAACATGCAGGACACCAAGCAAAGGAGTTGAATACTTGGTTGAGGTGTCAGCAGCAGATGGTGAGGCCATTGCAATAACTCGTGCTGCTGCAAGCAAACGCACGTCAGTCAAATGCAGAAGTTGACCTGTCAGATTGGGATCGTGAAGAGAAGACTATTTCTAGCGACCACGAATCTGATGTTGTAACTGATTCTGAACAAGCTGTTGTGATATGAGTCTGGTCTATCATCTATATTTAAATGATAATTGATGTTTAAGTTTGGAACTGAAAAATTGGAAAAGTCATGGTGGGATATATTTGGATCTAGCGGTGTTGGAAACTCACGTTGATTAGATTATTGATAATTTGGTTGCTTAGTGAGCATGAGTTTGTTACTGGTGATAATTTGTGCATAGTTATAATTTGAGGAATATGTTATGTGGCCATTTAGTAGTTGTAGTATTTTCCCTACTGGATTGATTTATTATTGTCTACCAAGCTCTATGTTAATATAGCTCTTGATTTATTATTGTCTACCAAGCTCTATGGTTTGTTACTGGTGATAATTTGTCTAGAATAGATGTTTTTACTGGTTCTCACTTACCAAAAATGTTTATTAACTAGTCAAATTTGAGAAAAATTGTGACCAGAGCTGATGCCAAAACTCTTAATGGGTACATTTTGGATGTAGTCTTGCTAAAAGTGAAAGGTATAATTTGGAGTGTATCTTTTAGTGAGAACGAGTGATCTTAGTGATTCTTGTTCAGAACAAGTGATCTTAAAAATCTTTGTTGTGATCTCATTCTTAATGGCTCCTTATGACTTATGAGGACAGCTCTTCGTCGATTTTCAAGATATCTATACTTTCTATTAAAGCATGATGACATCATAAAAATGTTATTTCCTTTGTTAATAAAATGAAAATTAATCTAAGCATGGTGGATTATATCATTAACCTAAATAATTTTGAATTAAATCTATACTTTTTATTAAAGTTTTAAAATGATGACATCATAAAAAAAGTTATTTCCTTTGTTAAAAAAATCAAAAAAAGAAAATGAAAAAAAATTTTAAGCATGGTGGGTGATATTATTAACCTAAATAATTTTAAATTAAAATAAATCTTATTAATTATTTTAATGATGTCATTAATAAAAATTATCCAAATTTTAAAAAATTCAAAATAAAGAGAAAAATTCTAAACCTCATGATGACGTCATCAAAATAATTAATTGTATTTAATAAAAATATTAACATATTAATTGTATAATACTATATCTCTTTACGGGATTAATTACTATATATGTATGCGAAATATGTCTCAATAAAATGTTGTAATGTAGGCTTTTATGACAAAGAAAATAGTAATTGTGATGTCTCTAGCCTAAATAATTTTGAATTAAAATAAAATCTTATTAATTATTTTGATGATGTCACATATAAGGATTATCCAAATTTAAAAAAGAATATAGAAATAACGAGAAAAATTCTAAGCTCATGATGATGTCATCAAAATAATCAATTGTATTTAAAAAGCAGGTGGCCAGCCGCGCGTTGCGGCGGCCACCTTAAAAAGGCGTTTATGTACAACGGGCATAATTGTGCGTAATATAATGTCTACATATATCGCATTGTTGTTTTCTACATAATTGTAGAGTAGTTAATTTAACACATCTGTTACAATAGTGCAATATCTATCCACAGGAAAAAAATAAACCGAAAGGCGGGGCGACACAACCCTCAACCAAAACAATTTCTGCATACCACTTTCTCCATGCTAAAGATGCAACGTACATGATTAGGCTTATGATTACCTTACAGTAAAACTAATTCCGATGATGATGAAAGGAAGCAAAAAATGGATAGATCAAACTTATTGCAAAATGGGAAAACATAAGTTTATATATGATATTGAAAATGAACAAATAACAAAGACTTTACCTCAATTTCGGTGTACGCCTATTCATGAGGACCCCAAGGTACCAGTTGAGGAAGAGGATGGGGTATAACATGTAACATCCAGCACATTCTGACCGTCGCTCCTTCTATAGTCGTGTCATATACCAAATACATTATCGATTATTCGTGATTCAGATAACGTGTTTGGAACACCCTGCTGGTCAAAAAAAATACTCAAAGTTATATAAATATTAAACATTAAACATTTATAGTATATTATGCTTACCTACGTATTGTTGTTGAGCCAATGGGACCAACGGGATGGCGTCATTTCTCGAGTGTTGATCATGGCAGCCTTTAAGGATAAGAAACAGTCCATTTGTTAATGTAAAACAAACACAATAAAAAAATATACGTATAGCTAATAACATCAAAACAATAAAATAACCACACGGGTCGACCCATACATACAAAGTTACGTACTACTAATTGATATAGAGATACCAATAATGCAAACTGCACATCTTAAGATTTTCCTATAAATATAACTATAATTTCAATTTGTATATGTATTACCTCAAAAACCAACACATTATCAGGATCTAAAACCGATAATGTCGATAACTGAAATAGTTCTTCGACGATATAGTGACCATGAAAATGCCATCTACCGACCAAAGCAATGTACTAAAATATGGCTTTTTTATTAACACATATTTTTTTTTACCAAAATGACACTGAATTAGTTACATAAATCAATAAAAAGGATACCAAAATACCCTATGATTACTCATTCTATATGCTGTGCAGATTCTGTTATTTGCAAATTGTAACAATTGAACATCATCACCTATACTTACATATATATTCATTTTAAAAATATCAGTTGAACTCAACCTGGGAAAGCCAACATATTAAATACCAAGTCGATAAACAATCGCATATATTTGCATACCATTTACTACATAAAAAACAACATAACATTAAAAAGAAAAAAGAAAAAATAAAAATAAAAAAAAAATAATCAAAAGCATAAAACAAACTTACTGTACGATGTCGTTAAGCGCAACTAAAGAAATAAGCCACAAAAGCAAAACGCAAGGCACTCCTAACATAAGAACATTTAATAGAAATCCACAACATTCTATAAAGACGATAACAAACTGCAGAAAACCCAAGTGTCCGATGCCCCTATGACTGATCTAATTAAATACGGAGTAGTAACATATATAGCAAATATCTTATAGCGTCTGCTGTAATGGATGGTTTAGGTCGAGAAAACATATTTTACAGAATATGCAACAATGGTTACGATCTTAAACCGTAAATTTTGCAAATGAATTCATAAAAAATATTAGTTTCAAACTGGAGATCATAATTCACTGAAAAGGCAGTTATGACGTATATAATTACATGTACACACAATTAAAGATCAATTGCAATTTCAGAGAATGACCTTACAACATGTTTAACAATATTCCACAATTAGCCGAACTGTATGTTGTGCTTCATTATTTGAATTACTACCACCATCTGCATATATAATAGTATAAAAGAAATAGCTTTGCTTGAGTCATTTTGGTGTATTCAGGAAACAACAGGAACATCAGGTATTACTGGTCAGTTTGCTCTATCAAGTATCGCTTCCTAAATTTTAAAAACAGAAACAGTTTTGCAGCTCAGATAGGTATATATGATTCCAACCAAGAGAACCCGAATCACCATGGCTGCAACTAATATGTTGCCCCGCTAAGATATGACGCGTTTTCTCATGGCGAGACTCAAATAGCAGACTTTCAACATCACAGCCTCGCACTCAAAACCCTTCTAAATCAACGGTAATATTTATTCACATCAGAATTTTGTGTTCGTAATTCTTAGCAAGAGGAGACGAATGACCATGGTTGCAACTCATTTGTTGCGCTACCACGATACGATCCGTTTTTTTCTCATTGCAAGAATCAGCTAACAAATTTTCATCATCAGGAGCCACGGCTACAACAAATCGTTGCCTTTCCAATAGGTGACCGAGAGCACACATATTCACCATCAAAGCTTTCCTAAGCTGCAAAGAATGCAACAAAAAACAAAATATGAGCACGTATACAGTTACTGTATATGTTGCATTTTAAAATAAACATAAATAAGAGAGCGTTTGAAATAATTAACATGTGCATCGTCAAACTTTGAAAGCAAATAAGACCCCAAACATTTCAGTGTTTCAAAAGATGCAGCGAACAATATGGAGTTGACAATAAGCAGCCGTTTTACAAATTTTATTTGAGCAAAAATATGCAATCCGTTAGTCTTTTCAAAGTTCCAGTTAGAAAATATACCAATAACTATACACAAAAAATGATGTTAAGGATTACCTGTAAACCTAATAAGCAAGTAACGTAACCAAGATCAACAACATTTTAGAAAGAGAACGAAATAAAAAAAATGAAACCCTAACCTTTATATGGATGATGTCGATTACCGGACAATAAAAGGAGCGGAAACCCTGTAATTTCAAGCTCATCGATCACCTCAGGCAACACTAATCGCTATTGGAACCGGACCGCAAACCCTAGTGGTCCAGTACGCTGACAATTCGGACGGTGAAGAAACCGGAGCCTCTTACAGGCGAAGAAACCGCGCTGATTATGTTGGGCATGGTTGGAGAAGAGACCGACGATTGTCGGGCCGGAGATGGTGGCGACGAGATGGAGCTGTGGAGGGGAAAAATCGCTCGAAGACCCTGGAGAGATCCGTGGGGGAACAAAGGGGAAGGGGTGAAGTGTTGTGAACTTGTGATTAAGAGGTGATCGACTGTAACACAAATTTGAAAGAAAATAACTCTATTAGATTACAGAGTATTACAAAACTCTAAAACAAAAAACTCTCAAACTAACACACTAGGATTTCTCACCACTCTCTAGGGATGTATTCACTCTTGGTTAGGATTACACTTTAACTCACACACACTAACTAGGTGTGATTACACTTTTCTGAATGATTTGGGATGATTTACAATTGAGGTTTGCACCTCTATTTATAGTAAAAATTCTATGGCGGTGGAAGGGTGTGAACGGAGATGGTGGGCGGCCGTCATCGTGTTCATCTTTGCTTCTTCTACATGGTGTTCAAAGAAGGCTACTTTGAACATCTAGAAGGTGAGCTTCTAGATTGTAGGCTGGAAACTTTCAATTCTCCCCCTCCAGCCGAATCCACGAACATTCCAGTTATGTCTCTGCATAACTCCAACTTCTCTCGAGTCACCACCTTTGTTAACATATCCGCAGGATTCTCCTTTGTATGGATCTTCACTAGTCTCAACAGTTGTCGATCAATTACCTCGCGTATCCAATGATAGCGAATATCAATATGTTTTGTACGGGAATGGTACATGGAGTTCTTGCTCAAATCTAGAGCACTCTGACTGTCACAATGTACCTTGTACTCCTTTTGCTTGATTCCAAATTCTTGGAGATAACGCTTTAACCACAACATTTCTTTTCCAGCTTCTGCGGCAGCAATATACTCTGCTTCAGTTGTGGATAATGCAACACACCTCTGTAGTCTTGACTGCCATGAAACAGCTCCCCCTGCAAAAGTGTAAATGAATCCTGAAGTAGATTTCCTACTATCAGGATCTCCGACCATATTCGCATCTGTATAGCCTTCCAAGATTGGATCAGCTCCCCCGTAACAAAGACATAGATTCGTTGTACCCTTAAGATATCTGAGAATCCATTTTACCGCATTCCAATGCTCTTTTCCGGGGTTCGAGAGAAAACTACTCACTGTTCCCACTGCGTGAGCAATATCGGGCCTTGTACACACCATTGCATACATCAAACTTCCAACTGCTGAGGAATATGGTACTGACGACATCTCCCCGATCTCTTCCTTGGATGAGGGACAAGAACTCTTGCTTAACTTGAAATGGTTAGCTATTGGAATGCTAACAGGTTTGGCATTGTTCATATTGAAACGTGAAAGCACTCGTTCAATATACTTCTCCTGAGATAGCCATAACCTTTTATTCTTCCTATCTCGGGTTATCTGCATTCTCAAAATCTGTTGAGCCTGTCCTAAGTCTTTCATGTCAAAAGACTTAGAGAGTTCCTTCTTCAGCTGGTTGATCTTCGTTACGTCTTTTCCTACGATCAAAATATCGTCTACATAAAGTAGAAGAGCAACGAAATCTCCTTCAGAAAACTTCTGAATGTAGACACACTCATCTGCTGCAGTTTTCTTGTACCCGCGACTCACCATGCACGAGTCAAACTTCTTGTATCACTGCCTAGGTGCCTGCTTTAAACCGTACAAACTTTTCTTCAGCTTGCTTACGAGATTATCTCCTGAAATCTCAAAACCTTCTGGCTGCTCCATGTAAATTTCTTCATGTAAATCTCCATGAAGAAAAGCTGTCTTTACATCCATCTGTTCAAGCTCCAAGTTCATACTTGCGACCAATCCAAGTATGACTCTAATTGAAGTCATCTTGACTACTGGTGAAAATATCTCGTCAAAATCAATCCCTTTCTTCTGTTGGAATCCTTTGACTACAAGTCGTGCTTTGTATTTCACCACTTTTCCACTACCATCCTTTTTCAGCTTGAACACCCATTTATTTTTTAGTGCCTTCTTCCCGCGTGGAAGTTCTACAATCTCATAAGTTTGATTTTTCTGCAGAGAATCCATCTCATCCTGCATTGCGAGCAACCATTTTTCTTTATCCTTATGAGTTACTGCTTCATGAAAACTCTCCGGTTCTCCATCTTCAGTAAGTAGAAGGTACTCGGATTCTGGATATCTACTCGATGGAATCCGACCTCGTTCAGATCTACGAACTTCTGGAACATTCTGAGGAGATCCACCATCATCTTGACCTTGTGATGGTGCTGGAATGTAGTGACCCGAACTTTTCCATGTTTATATATATTAATTGAGATTGATATTTACATGATTAAATGTTTCCAACATGTTAAGCAATCAAACTTGTTAAGACTTGATTAATTGAAATATGTTTCATATAGACAATTGACCACCCAAGTTGACCGGTGATTCACGAACGTTAAAACTTGTAAAAACTATATGATGACATATATATGGATATATATATAGTTAACATGATACTATGATAAGTAAACATATCATTAAGTATATTAACAATGAACTACATATGTAAAAACAAGACTACTAACTTAATGATTTTTAAACGAGACATATATGTAACGATTATCGTTGTAAAGACATTTAATGTATATATATATCATATTAAGAGATATTCATACATGATAATATCATGATAATATAATAATTTAAAATCTCATTTGATATTATAAACATTGGGTTAACAACATTTAACAAGATCGTTAATCTAAAGGTTTCAAAACAACACTTACATGTAACGACTAACGATGACTTAACGACTCAGTTAAAATGTATATACATGTAGTGTTTTAATATGTATTTATACACTTTTGAAAGACTTCAATACACTTATCAAAATACTTCTACTTAACAAAAATGCTTACAATTACATCCTCGTTCAGTTTCATCAACAATTCTACTCGTATGCACCCGTATTCGTACTCGTACAATACACAGCTTTTAGATGTATGTACTATTGGTATATACACTCCAATGATCAGCTCTTAGCAGCCCATGTGAGTCACCTAACACATGTGGGAACCATCATTTGGCAACTAGCATGAAATATCTCATAAAATTACAAAAATATGAGTAATCATTCATGACTTATTTACATGAAAACAAAATTACATATCCTTTATATCTAATCCATACACCAACGACCAAAAACACCTACAAACACTTTCATTCTTCAATTTTCTTCATCTAATTGATCTCTCTCAAGTTCTATCTTCAAGTTCTAAGTGTTCTTCATATATTCTACAAGTTCTAGTTACATAAAATCAATAATACTTTCAAGTTTGCTAGCTCACTTCCAATCTTGTAAGGTGATCATCCAACCTCAAGAAATCTTTGTTTCTTACAGTAGGTTATCATTCTAATACAAGGTAATAATCATATTCAAACTTTGGTTCAATTTCTATAACTATAACAATCTTATTTCAAGTGATGATCTTACTTGAACTTGTTTTCGTGTCATGAATCTGCTTCAAGAACTTCGAGCCATCCAAGGATCCGTTGAAGCTAGATCCATTTTTCACTTTTCCAGTAGGTTTATCCAAGGAACTTAAGGTAGTAATGATGTTCATAACATCATTCAATTCATACATATAAAGCTATCTTATTCGAAGGTTTAAACTTGTAATCACTAGAACATAGTTTAGTTAATTCTAAACTTGTTCGCAAACAAAAGTTAATCCTTCTAACTTGACTTTCAAAATCAACTAAACACATGTTCTATATCTATATGATATGCTAACTTAATGATTTAAAACCTGGAGACATGAAAAACAACGTAAAACCGGATTTACGCCGTCGTAGTAACACCGCGGGCTGTTTTGGGTTAGTTAATTAAAAACTATGATAAACTTTGATTTAAAAGTTTTTATTCTGAGAAAATGATTTTTATTATGAACATGAAACTATATCCAAAAATTATGGTTAAACTCAAAGTGGAAGTATGTTTTCTAAAATGGTCATCTAGACGTCGTTCTTTCGACTGAAATGACTACCTTTACAAAAATGACTTGTAACTTATTTTTCAGACTATAAACCTATACTTTTTCTGTTTAGATTCATAAAATAGAGTTCAATATGAAACCATAGCAATTTGATTCACTCAAAACGGATTTAAAATGAAGAAGTTATGGGTAAAACAAGATTGGATAATTTTTCTCATTTTAGCTACGTGAAAATTTGTAACAAATCTATTCCAACCATAACTTAATCAACTTGTATTGTATATTATGTAATCTTGAGATACCATAGACACGTATACAATGTTTCGACCTATCATGTCGACACATCTATATATATTTCGGAACAACCATAGACACTCTATATGTGAATGTTGGAGTTAGCTATACAGGGTTGAGGTTGATTCCAAAATATATATAGTTTGAGTTGTGATCAATACTGAGATACGTATACACTGGGTCGTGGATTGATTCAAGATAATATTTATCGATTTATTTCTGTACATCTAACTGTGGACAACTAGTTGTAGGTTACTAACGAGGACAGCTGACTTAATAAACTTAAAACATCAAAATATATTAAAAGTGTTGTAAATATATTTTGAACATACTTTGATATATATGTATATATTGTTATAGGTTCGTGAATCAACCAGTGGCCAAGTCTTACTTCCCGACGAAGTAAAAATCTGTGAAAGTGAGTTATAGTCCCACTTTTAAAATCTAATATTTTTGGGATGAGAATACATGCAGGTTTTATAAATGATTTACAAAATAGACACACGTACGTGAAACTACATTCTATGGTTGAATTATCGAAATCGAATATGCCCCTTTTTATTAAGTCTGGTAATCTAAGAATTAGGGAACAGACACCCTAATTGACGCGAATCCTAAAGATAGATCTATTGGGCCTAACAAACCCCATCCAAAGTACCGGATGCTTTAGTACTTCGAAATTTATATCATATCCGAAGGGTGTCCCGGAATGATGGGGATATTCTTATATATGCATCTTGTTATTGTCGGTTACCAGGTGTTCACCATATGAATGATTTTTATCTCTATGTATGGGATGTGTATTGAAATATGAAATCTTGTGGTCTATTGTTACGATTTGATATATATAGGTTAAACCTATAACTCACCAACATTTTTGTTGACGTTTAAAGCATGTTTATTCTCAGGTGAATATTAAGAGCTTCCGCTGTTGCATACTAAAATAAGGACAAGATTTGGAGTCCATGTTTGTATGATATTGTGTAGAAACTGCATTCAAGAAACTGATTTCGATGTAACATATTTGTATTGTAAACCATTATGTAATGGTCGTGTGTAAACAGGATATTTTAGATTATCATTATTTGATAATCTACGTAAAGCTTTTTAAACCTTTATTTATGAAATAAAGGTTATGGTTTATTTTAAAAATGAATGCAGTCTTTGAAAAATGTCTCATATAGAGGTCAAAACCTCGCAACGAAATCAATTAATATGGAACGTTTTTAATCAATAAGAACGGGACATTTCAGTTGGTATCCGAGCGTTGGTCTTAGAGAACCAGAATTTTGCATTAGTGTGTCTTATCGAGTTTGTTAGGATGCATTAGTGAGTCTGGACTTCGACCGTGTTTACTTGAAAAATGATTGCTTAACAAATTTTGTTGGAAACTATATATTTTTAACATGTGAATATTATGTGATATATTAATCTCTTAACGCGTTTGATATTATGTGATAGATGTCTACCTCTAGAACAAGTCCCATTGACTCACCTAATAATAATGAAGAGTCAAATTTAAATTGGAATGATTCGTGGACTGATTCACAAGTTCCCGAAGAGGAACCGGAAGAAGAGTCGGAACCGGAAGAAGAATCGGAACCGGAAGAAGAATCGGAACCGGATGAAGAAATAGAACCGGTGGGGGAAATAATAAAACGGTTAAGTAAAAGAAAATCCTCAACCAACCGACCAAGGTTAATTATGGTCAATGGTGTTTCCGCCAAGGAAGCAAAATATTGGGAGGATTACCAATTCTCCGATGAATCGGATTCCGACGAGAATTCCGATGATGTTATAGAAATTACCCCAACTGAATTTAAAAAGGCAAAAGAAAATAATAAGGAAAAGGGCATAAAAATAGAGAAATCTAATTCCAACCCCGATGAACTTTATATGTATCGTCAACCCCCGAAGTCCTTAAGTTGTAACAATGACCCGGGAACCTCTAAACCACCAGGTTTTTCTAAACCAATGTGGAAAATGACGGCTCGTATTAGGGGAACATCATATATCCCTAGAAACTTGGCAAAACGAACCAAAATCGAAGAAGAAGAAATGACCGAGTCGGAATAAGATAGTTGTATTCGTGTGGTGTAATATATGTAATATAGTGTGCTTATGCTTTATGATATATGTAAAAATTGCTTGTATTAATAAGTATTTTTTTTTATGAATCTAACTCTTGTCTATTTTACAGTATAAAAACACAAAATAGATAGACAACCCAATATTTTAAGAGACCTACCCGGAGACATGATTGATGAAATCTTGTCTAGAGTCGGCCAGAATTCCTCGGCACAACTATTTAAGGCGAGATTAGTTTGTAAGACATTCGAAGAACGTTCCAAGAATGCCTTGGTTTATAAGAGACTTTCGTTTGAAAGATGGGGGATATCACATTGGGAAACCCATAAGTTACGATGTGTTTACTTTGACGCATATATTGCGGGGAACCCAAATGCTATTTTACGCAACGGGTTAAGAAATTATTTTGACTCAATATATCCGAATATTGGACTTCGTGATTTAGAAAAAGCGGCTAACATGCAACATAAAGAAGCATGTTATGCTTACGGATTAGTAATGTTCGCTTCTCACCAAAGTGAGAACAAGAACATCGGGCTACAACTATTAAACAAAACGTTTCCACAAGTGACGGAGTCGGTAATTGGGGTAAGAAATGAGGTTTTTAGATTATTACAGGACTGTTGGACATTACGTAACCCTCGTCCCTTTGACGACGTTACAACACGCTGTCTTATCAACGGCCATAACGGTTATGTTCCACAAGACCAAGGATGGGAAGTAATCCTAGTAAAACCATAATGCATGACTTGTTTCTGGACGTATGAATTACGTGTCTTTATTGCCTTTGCTGAACGACTTGTGTACTAGCTAGAATTATCTTCACAACTATCTTGTATCAAATTTATTGTGTGCTATATTTCATGCTATATGTAAAATAAGCGGTATTGTAAGTTTGTAAAATATTGTGTAAAAGTTTGAACGCGAAATATTATTATAATCAGTTTTTCATATAGAATTGTAGTAGTTGAATTGTATATTAGCTACTAAGTATGAACTTAACGGGTAGGTACTACCCGAATTTAAACTTATAAAACGCTAATATGAAGAAAAAGCTTTTATAAATGAGTTCGTATTATGCTACGAAATACTATTAACTACTCTTAATATTCTGTATGATTAACTTGTTCCATTTGACTATTTTGAAGGAAATGGCACCGACTACTCGACACACCGTGAATATGAATGAAGAGGAATTCCGTACTTTTCTAGCTTCAAACATAGCCGCAGTACAGGCTGCGCTACATACCAACAATAACCTTGGATCTAGCAGTACAGGAAATCGTGTAGGATGCACCTACAAAGAATTCACTGCCTGCAAACCTTTGGAATTTGATGGAACCGAAGGACCAATCGGATTGAAACGGTGGACCGAGAAGGTCGAATCGGTGTTTGCCATAAGTAAGTGTACTGAAGAGGACAAAGTGAAGTACGCTACGCATACCTTCACAGGTTCTGCGTTAACATGGTGGAATACCTATCTAGAGCAAGTGGGACAAGACGATGCGTACGCACTACCGTGGTCAGCATTCAAGCACTTGATGAACGAGAAGTACCGTCCCAGAACCGAGGTCAATAAGCTCAAGACAGAACTTAGAGGGTTACGAACCCAAGGATTTGATATTACCACGTATGAAAGACGATTCACAGAATTGTGCCTATTGTGTCCGGGAGCGTTCGAAGATGAGGAAGAAAAGATCGACGCGTTTGTGAAAGGATTACCGGAAAGAATCCAAGAAGATATAAGTTCACACGAGCCCGCCTCCATACAACAGGCATGTAGAATGGCTCACAAACTAGTGAACCATATTGAAGAAAGAATTAAAGAACAGACTGCTGAAGAGGCCAATGTGAAGCAAGTCAAAAGAAAGTGGGAGGAAAACGGTGATAAGGATCACCAATATAACAACAACAGCAATTACAACAATAATCGCAACAATTATCCCAACAATCGCAACATCAATCGCAACTACAACAAACGGCCCAACAACAACAACAACAACAACAACAGCAACTACAACAATCATCCCAACAACAATAATAACCGCAACAACAACAACAATCAGAAGCAGCTATGCCAAAGGTGTGAAAAGTATCACTAGGGGTTCTGCACCAAATTTTGCAATAAGTGTAAAAGAAATGGTCATAGCGTGGCGAAGTGTGAGGTCTACGGACCAGGGGTTAATAGAACGAAAGGAACAAATGGTGTCGGAACGAGTAATGGTGGAGCAAGTAGTGTCGGAGCAAGTTATGCCAATGTAGTTTGTTATAAATGTGGAAAACCGGGCCACATTATTAGAAATTGCCCGAACCAGGAGAACACGAATGGACAAGGCCGCGGAAGAGTTTTTAATATTAATGCGGCAGAGGCACAGGAAGACCCGGAGCTTGTTACGGGTACGTTTCTTATTGACAATAAATCTGCTTACGTTTTATTTGATTCGGGTGCGGATAGAAGCTATATGAGTAGAGATTTTTGTGCTAAATTAAGTTGTCCATTGACGCCTTTGGATAGTAAATTTTTACTCGAATTAGCAAATGGTAAATTAATTTCAACAGATAATATATGTCGGAATCGAGAAATTAAACTGGTTAGCGAAACATTTAAGATTGACTTGATACCAGTAGAGTTAGGGAGTTTTGATGTGATAATTGGTATGGACTGGTTGAAAGAAGTGAAAGCAGAGATCGTTTGTTACAAAAATGCAATTCGCATTATACGAGAAAAAGGAAAACCCTTAATGGTGTACGGAGAAAAGGGCAACACGAAGCTACATCTTATTAGTAATTTGAAGGCACAAAAACTAATAAGAAAAGGTTGCTATGCTGTTCTAGCACACGTCGAGAAAGTACAAACTGAAGAAAAGAGCATCAATGATGTTCCCATCGCAAAAGAATTTCCCGATGTATTTCCGAAAGAATTACCGGGATTACCCCCACATCGATCCGTTGAATTTCAAATAGATCTTGTACCAGGAGCTGCACCAATAGCTCGTGCTCCTTACAGACTCGCACCCAGCGAGATGAAAGAACTGCAAAGCCAATTACAAGAACTTTTAGAGCGTGGTTTCATTCGACCAAGCACATCACCGTGGGGAGCTCCTGTTTTGTTTGTCAAGAAGAAAGATGGTACATACAGGTTGTGTATCGACTACCGAGAGTTGAACAAACTTACCATCAAGAACCGCTACCCACTACCGAGAATCGACGACTTATTTGATCAACTACAAGGCTCGTCTGTTTATTCAAAGATTGACTTACGTTCCGGGTATCATCAAATGCGGGTGAAAGAAGATGATATTCCAAAGACTGCTTTCAGAACACGTTACGGTCATTACGAGTTTATGGTCATGCCGTTTGGTTTAACTAATGCACCAGCTGTGTTCATGGACCTTATGAACCGAGTGTGTGGACCATACCTTGACAAATTTGTCATTGTTTTCATTGATGACATACTTATTTACTCAAAGAATGACCAAGAACACGGTGAACATTTGAGAAAGGTGTTAGAAGTATTGAGGAAGGAAGAATTGTACGCTAAGTTTTCAAAGTGTACATTTTGGTTGGAAGAAGTTCAATTCCTCGGTCACATAGTGAACAAAGAAGGTATTAAGGTGGATCCGGCAAAGATAGAAACTGTTGAAAAGTGGGAAACCCCGAAAACTCCGAAACACATACGCCAGTTTTTAGGACTAGCTGGTTACTACAGAAGGTTCATCCAAGACTTTTCCAGAATAGCAAAACCCTTGACTGCATTAACGCATAAAGGGAAGAAATTTGAATGGAATGATGAACAAGAGAAAGCGTTTCAGTTATTGAAGAAAAAGCTAACTACGGCACCTATATTGTCATTGCCTGAAGGGAATGATGATTTTGTGATTTATTGTGACGCATCAAAGCAAGGTCTCGGTTGTGTATTAATGCAACGAACGAAGGTGATTGCTTATGCGTCTAGACAATTGAAGATTCACGAACAAAATTATACATGATTTGGAATTAGGCGCGGTTGTTTTTGCATTAAAGACTTGGAGGCACTACTTATATGGGGTCAAAAGTATTATATATACCGACCACAAAAGTCTTCAACACATATTTAATCAGAAACAACTGAATATGAGGCAGCGTAGGTGGATTGAATTGTTGAATGATTACGACTTTGAGATTCGTTACCACCCGGGGAAGGCAAATGTGGTAGCCGATGCCTTGAGCAGGAAGGACAGAGAACCCATTCGAGTAAAATCTATGAATATAATGATTCATAATAACCTTACTACTCAAATAAAGGAGGCGCAACAAGGAGTTTTAAAAGAGGGAAATTTAAAGGATGAAATACCCAAAGGATCGGAGAAGCATCTTAATATTCGGGAAGACGGAACCCGGTATAGGGCTGAAAGGATTTGGGTACCAAAATTTGGAGATATGAGAGAAATGGTACTTAGAGAAGCTCATAAAACCAGATACTCAATACATCCTGGAACGGGGAAGATGTACAAGGATCTCAGGAAATATTTTTGGTGGCCGGGTATGAAAGCCGATGTTGCTAAATACGTAGGAGAATGTTTGACGTGTTCTAAGGTCAAAGCTGAGCATCAGAAACCATCAGGTCTACTTCAACAACCCGAAATCCCGGAATGGAAATGGGAAAACATTACTTGGATGATTGGTGGTTTGGACAAGCGGATGAATAAGATTTAGAATATTGGATATTACGTAGTCATTGCGAGCTGTTCTGGAAATGAGGGTGAAAATGGTGTTACGAACGGGTTCGCCGGTAAGTGCTTCAGGTTCTTCACCAAGAGGTGAATGTGGTGGATGGAAGGGATCGCCTTCTTCTTGTCTCTAATGATTAAGTAGATTACGAACCCATCCCCAATTCATCCAGAATAGATGATGGCTAATTGGTTGATCCATTCCGGTTACACTGTCTTCGGAATTCAGGTGAATATCCATATCGGAATAGCTGTTAGAGTTTAAGGAATTTGAACTAGATACGGGATCCATCTTGTATAATTAGGGAGATGATTTTTGATATGAATTAGATTATAGAATTTAGTTTGGTATTCTTCAATACATAATTTACATATATATATATATATATATATATATATATATATATATATATATATATATATATATATATATATATATATATATATATAACCAAATTCCATAAATCACGGAGAAATTTTCGGAAGATGTCAGGAAAAGTTTACAGTAACAGATACGCTAAGATATGAATTTTGTCTATACACTATTCATGCAATCAATGCAGTAAAACGTGTCTAGACTTAAGAATGATAAGCATGTAATTTCCGACAAGAAATGATAAGCAAAACTTTTAACATGCAGACACGGTCGAAGTCCAGACTTACTAATGCATCTTAACAACTATCAGTTAGACACACGCATGCAAGACCTGGTTCGCTAGGACCAACGCTCTGATACCAACTGTGACGATCGCTCCAAATCCATATGGACGAACACGTCATTAATCGATTTCATTGCGAGGTATTTGACCTCTATATGATACGTTTTGTAAACATTGCATTCTTTTGAAAAGGCACACCATAAATGAATATTTAAATCAAAGGTTTTCGACATCTGATGATTTCTACATATAGACAATCACCGTAATATAATAGTTTACAATGATACTTCCGTTGACAATGCAGTCAAAATAAGATACTTGGTGATGATTTGGTGAATGCAACGTTTCCTTGAAAAATATGTCATGTAAGACTCCAGGCACATAGCGTGTCTAACATATAAGCAAACAGCGGAAGACTTCTAGGAACCTGAGAATAAACATGCTAACAAGTGTCAACACAAAGGTTGGTGAGTTCATAGTTTTAGTGTTTCGCATAATTTGTATATAAAAGTGGATCACAAGATTTCAGTTGTTTCATCCAGAAACGTTTATTAATAGATTCTACATAACAGAGCACCCTGGTAACTAAACTTTAACGTTATAATGATAAATACCCCATTCGTTTTAATACACGCAAACCAACGTGTCCTAAACTCAAATAACACACGTCCGTTAAAAGGCTAGCGCTCTAGCTCGGACGGGGATGTCAAGCCCTATGGATCCATATACTGTTATTCGCGCCCACCAGTCCATATCCTATGTACTGGCAGCTACTAGTTACCAAAGCTAAGGGATTTTCGGTTCAAACTCAGTGTAGAATTAAGTATGTACTTGTATCCATTGAGTTTAAAATAAATTGCATGTATTCTCAGCTTAAAAATATATATTGCAAAAGCAATTAAAAGGGGAGCAAATGAAACTCACCTTAGCAGCATATAAAGTCGTTCACCAAAATGTGACTGAAACTCGGATTACCAAATAATCGTAGATCTCAACCTAGAGAACATATGTTGGTCAATAAATGTCTATCAAGCTAGGTCAGGTCATAGTGTATCATAATCCTAATGCTCGAGATCGACATATAATAGTTATCCAAAGTCGTTTCAAAAAGTCAATTTTGACAATAGTTCAACAAAACGAGACGTGCCTTATATAAGGATTCATTTACTCGGTTGGTAATATTTAAAAGTTTACTTTATCAGTCTCGTAAACAAGTTGTTTAAATCTTAATTGTAGATTCAAAAGCAATTTCAATTAACGTCAAACATAATTCAGTTGATCATATCTTTTAATCCGTTCATCGAAACTATTCGATATCTAAATGAAAAGTTATTGATTTTTCGTCAGCTTTCCAAAAACATGTATATCATATACCTTTTACCAGTAATATATGTATTTAATTAGTGATTCATTATAAACTGTTACAACGACGAAATTTAGCATACAAGCATATATAAATATATATACTCGAGCACTAGACATGGATACATAATTAATATATAAAAGATAAGATATGAGTGCTTACGTATCAGTATTGAGATTCAATATTGTAGGAAAGTACGTAGACGTAACGGAGATGATAAACACTAGGTTTGATTCACAAATATACCCCCGAACATTACACATAACCTCCTTGACAATAACCCATAATTTCCTTAGCTCTATCCCGCTTGAAAACCATTTTGAAAGTGACATGCTCATAACCTCGTCGTAGTATTTTATGTATAATACTAATTAATAATATTAATAATAATAAGATTAATAATAATAATAATAATAATAATAATAATAATAATAATAATAATAATAATAATAATAATAATAATAATAAATACGGAGTAATATATAATTTAGAGAAAGAAGTGTGAAAACTGAGCAATTTATAGAACCTTTTCTGAAAAAGTACCCCATGCGATCGCATGGGATTTGTGCTTCAAGGCCATGCGATCGCATGGCCCTCTAATCCAGCTCACAAACTTTTAACTTTTTGTTTGTCGACATAATTTTATATAATATATATAATATATTTAATTTATATAATTAATTATATATTATATTAAATTCACATGCATAGTTGACTTGTAATTTTCGTTCCGATGACTCGTACGTTGTCACTCGACTTATGTTCCGATTCCGGTTTCTCGAACGCATTTTCGTACGCTTAGAAAACTCGCAATTTACGTTTTGTGACTCGTACCTTTGTCAAAATATAGTCTTAAATGATCAATAAACTATATCATTCAAAGTGTATCTTAAACTTTCGAGTGTTTTGGTCATTTACTTCTATAAATCATTGTCTCGCTATTTGTTGATATATAATAACAAATCGTTTTATGACCAAGTTAATATATATTTTCAACATTCATAAACACGTTTTAAATATACGTCGCAATTTATTCATACAATTAATATTCCAACTTATCATATATATTCAAATAAATATTTAAACCAATAAGTTTAATGTACGGTATTAAACAATTAAAACGTTGTTACGTTTTCAAGTTATAGTATATATATGTATCTATTTACATATAATGGTTTGCGAATCATTGAGAACAATCGAAGGGTAATTGAATAGTTCAAAATTTTGAGATTCAACTTCATAGACTTTGCTTATCGTGTCGAAAACGTTAAAGATTAAGTTTAAATTTGGTCAGAAATTTCCGGGTCATCACAATATAAATATGGATGGATGAACTAAAATTATATGGATATGAAAGAACAAAAAATAAATGGATATGAATATGAATACGGCATCATCCGATCCATATCCGATCAATTGTCATCCCTAATAGGATGGATCAAAACTTAGTTTGTTTTTATATCTATTATTATTATTATATCTATATCTATATCTATGGTCTTATTGGTCAATTGAGATCTAACCCTCCCTGTTTAGATCTTAAGCGTTGACCATTAATCGATCTCTTTTTGTTATTCACCTAATACTTTTCATCTCTACTAAAATCGATCTCTACTGATCTAGTTTCTCATCATAAACTAATTAATCATCAATTATTTAATGGCTGAAGTTATCGCTTCTGATCTCATCAAACTTGTTCTTCAGAACTTAGCCTCTGAAGCTGTGAAGAAAATTGCTCGCTCTCGGGGAATTCAATCCGAGATCAACAAGTTTGAGACAAAATTCTCCGACATCCAAGAATTACTTAATGATGCTTCAGAGAAGGAAGTAACTGATAAAGATGTTAAACGGTGGTTGAATAGGCTCCAACATGTGGCTTACGATATGGAGGATGTACTCGATGGCTTAGCAACTGAGGCTATGCACCGCGAGTTCATCGACAAATCTGTTGGCAGCTGCATCAGCAAGGTAAAAATCCCAACTTGCTTCACAAATTTCTCACTAGGTACTCGTTTGAGTAGCAAGTTAGATCAGATTTACAAGGAGTTGAAAGATCTAGAAACCGAAAAAAACTAGTCTTGGTTTGATTGTGAAAGTTGATCATAGTCCAAACAATATAATTAGAAGTTTGGAAACTTCTCTAGTAGATGAATCTAGGATTATTGGACGTGAATTGGAAAAAGAGAAATTTGTCTGCAAATTACTGGCGGATGAACCTGGTGATGAAAACTTTAGCATTGTTCCGATAGTTGGTATGGGTGGGGTTGGTAAAACAACTCTAGCCAAACTTTTGTATAATGACAAACAAGTGAAGGAGCACTTTGAACTCAAGGCGTGGGTTTGTGTTTCGGATGAGTTTGATATCACTCATATAAGCACTATTATCTATCAAAATATGGGCGGAGAAAACAAGGATTTTCGAGATCTTAATCTACTTCAAGTAGCTCTTGAAGATCTACTTACGGGAAAACGTTTTCTGATAGTGTTGGATGATGTATGGAGTGAAAGTTATAAGCATTGGGAAACCTTAGTTGCTCCGTTTCGTAAATGTGCTCCCGGAAGTAAAATCATCATGACAACTCGGAAGACCATATTGATTAACCAGGTAGGCTATACTGATAATACAGGCCAACTAGAGAGCCTGTCACATGATGATGCTGTGACTTTATTTGCTCAAAATGCTTTGGGTTCCCCTAATTTTGATTCACATTTGAATCTGAAACCGCATGGTGAAGGTATCGTGGAAAAATGTGGCCGATTGCCTTTGGCTTTGATAGCACTTGGGAGGTTATTGAGAACCAAAAAAAATGAAGAAGAATACTGGAAGAAAGTGTTGGATAGTGATATATGGACTCTAGAAGATGCCGGTGAAATTGTTCCAGCCCTTAGTAGGCTAAGTTACCAAGATCTTTCAGCGTGTTTGAAGCGGTTGTTCCCATATTGCTCCTTCTTTCCTAAGGACTATTTATTTGATAAGAGGGAGTTGGTTCTATTGTGGATGGCCGAAGGATTTTTACACCATTCGACTGTTGAAACAGAAGAACACTTTGGTCATCAATGTTTTGATGAGATGTTGTCAATGTCATTTTTTCAGCATGCGCCAAACGAAAAATCGTTGTTTGTGATGCATGACTTGATGAATGACTTGGCGGCATCAATTGCTGGTAACTTTTTCGTTAGGTTAGATAATGGCATGGAGAAGGATAAAGGGAGTAAAGCGTTGGAAAAGTGCCGCCACATGTCATTTGTTCGTGAGACATATGGAGCCTATGATAAGTTCAAGGCATTCAAAAGTGCTAGAAGTCTAAGAACAATCTTGGCAACGTCTGTTGGGGAGATAGATTGGCAAAGTTTCTACTTATCTAACAAGATTCTGGTTGACATTTTCTTAATGCTGCCATTGTTAAGGGTCCTGAATTTAAGTAACTTTATGATAAGTGAGATACCAGATACTATTGGTAGCTTGAGGCACTTGAGGTATCTTAATGTATCTCAAACTAATATCACACAACTACCAGAAAGTGTCTGCAACCTCTATAATTTACAAACATTGATCCTGTTTGGCTGTTGGAAATTAGTTAAGTTGCCCAACAACTTCTCAATGCTTAAAAATCTGAGGCATTTTGATATCAGACAAACTAGCTCTTTGAAATTGAATAAGATGCCCTTAGGGATTGGTAAGTTAAAAAGCCTCCAAACACTGTCCAAAATAATTATTGGAGGTGAAAACAGATTTGGAATTAGCGAGCTGAAAGAATTGAAGAACCTGTGCGGGGATATCTGTATTGAAGGGTTGGAGAAAGTGACAAATGCTACTGATGCACGAGGTGCAAACTTTTCGCAGAAGAGGCTTAGCGAGTTAAAGTTGATATGGAGTGATGTGGTCAATGATTCTCGAATAGATATAATTGATAAGGATGTATTAGATGGGATGAAGCCTCATAGTGATACTCTAAAACACCTTAAAATAGTATCATATAGAGGAATAGAGCTTCCAAACTGGGTTGTGGATCCCTCTTTTAATAGGTTGTCACATGTAACTATACGTGATTGTAAAAATTGTACATGTATACCGCCACTAGGGCAGCTACTGTCACTTGAGGAGTTGTTTATTGATGGCATGGATAAGGTGAATAATGTGGGGGTGGAGTTTATTGGTACTGGTGTAGTGTCATTTCCGTCACTTAAAATTCTAAGCTTCAAAAATATGGAGGGGGGTGGGGGTTATGGTCAACCAAAAGAGGGGTTGTGTTTCCGTGCCTTGAGAAGCTTGTTATTAACAAATGTCCAAATCTGGTCGAAGTATCAATCGAAGCACTGCCTTCGCTAAGTCATCTTGAAATAAAGGAGTGTCTTCACGATGTGTTGACAAGTTTAATTCGTGCAGCTTCATCGGTCACAGAGTTAATACTAGGTTGTATTTCAGGTCTTACTGATGATGTGTTCATGAGAGGTTTTGGAGATCATCTGAGGGAACTTGAAAAGGTAATCATCTCGTCATGTGATGGGATAAGATGCTTGTGGGTATCAGAAGCAAAGGCAAGCGTGGTTCTTGAGAGTTTAAGGGAGTTGGAAGTACGAAATTGTGATAATTTGATAAGTCTTGGAGAGAGAGTGGAGGAGGATGATGATGATGATGACGACAAGAGTGGAAGCAATCACTTTGCATCTCTTATAGAGTTGGAAATAGGGAGTTGTAAGAGTATTGAGCGTTGTAGTTGTCCAAACAACATTGAGAGATTGAGTATTTGGGGATGTGATTCAATTAGAGACGTTTCTTTTTCATCGGGAGGAGGGCAGACTCTCAAGTCAATTTATATTGGTGGATGTAACAAAGTAATGAAAAAGGAGTTGGGAGGAGGATATGAAGGAGGAGACAAGACTCAGATGTTTATCAACAACAACAACAACAACAATACAGGGATGCCATCGCTTGAATATCTATATATCACACGTTTTCCACATCTGAAAATCATCGTTGAATTGAATTGCTTCCTTCATATCACCAATTTAATAATAAATGATTGTGAAAGTTTGGAGTCAATACCTGATGTACAACTGCCGAAACTCATCTTCTTAACACATCTGGTAATTTACAACTGTCCAAGTTTGGGTGTTTCATTTCCTGGTGGGCTTTGGCCTCCTAAATTGCAAAACTTAATAATAGGTAAGTTGAAGAAGCCGATATCAGAGTGGGGCCCACAGGAATTCCCACCCTCACTTGTTGAACTAACCTTATATGGTGGGGGATCGTCAGGAAATGAGGATGATGCGAGTATTATTATTAGTGATGACCATTTGTATTGTCTTCTTCCATCGTCTCTCACCTCTCTCCATATAGAAGATTTGAAGGAAATGGAAACAATATCAAAGGGACTGCAACACCTCACATCCCTCAAACATCTTGAAATTCAAGACTGCCCAAAGATTAAACATATCTTATTTCCATCATCTCTTACTTCTCTCCGGATACAAGATTTGAAGGAATTGGAAACAATTTCAAAGGGACTGCAACACCTCACCTCCCTCCAACATCTTGAAATTCAAGACTGCCCAAAGATGAAAGATCTACCGAAAATGCAGTTGAGTTCACTTCTCAGTTTGAGAATCATTGGTTGCCCGAAGCTGAAAAAAAGGCATATCAAAAGTAATAGTAAAGAATCCTACAACTACATGCCCCTAATCTCCCATATCCCCGAAATCGACATACGGGATGAATAATGTGGGTTTGGTGTTTATTAGTACCGGTGTGTCATTCCCGTCACCTAAAATACTAAGCTTCGAAAGTATGAAGAGGTAGACGCATGCTGGACGATTCATCGAGTGTGTCAGGTATGATTTGTTTACTTTTGACCCACCATTTCATTATATCATGCATGTAATCAATCACCAAATCATTATATGTAATCAAATTATTTTTTAACAGAAACTCTGAATTGGTTATTTGGTAAGTCCATATACACTGGAATTTTTTTCTTGTTTTCAAGATTACCAAACAAATACTCATTTCCGATATTCCATCATTGATTTATCCGCTTCTTTGATCATATCACATGATTCTCACTTTATCATATCACATGTTTCTCTTTGTAGCTCAACGGTTGTGGTGTAGATACAGTGCTGAAACTGCTGCTGTAGGGGATCTAATATTCATGGTTTACGGGAGGTATGACCTGTCTATACTTTCTAGTCTCCTACTTTGTATATAATCTGAGGAATAATTCTCATATATTGTATTCTAAAAATATCAACTAAGCAGAAAACTTATGTCAATTACTTAAGTAAACAGGTAAATAATAGGGCGGCTGGACCCAGTCCAGTCCAACCAAACCTGCTTTGACCTTACTCAAACACTTCTAATTTTCCACCTTTGATTGACTCGTGCTATTATGGTTAACATGCAGGACACCAAGCAAAGGAGTTGAATACTTGGTTGAGGTGTCAGCAGCAGATGGTGAGGCCATTGCAATAACTCGTGCTGCTGCAAGCAAACGCACGTCAGTCAAATGCAGAAGTTGACCTGTCAGATTGGGATCGTGAAGAGAAGACTATTTCTAGTGACCACGAATCTGATGTTGTAACTAATTCTGAACAAGTTGTTGTGATATGAGTCTGGTCTATCATCTATATTTAAATGATAATTGATGTTTAAGTTTGGAACTGAAAAATTGGAAAAGTCATGGTGGGATATATTTGGATCTAGCGGTGTTGGAAACTCATGTTGATTAGATTATAGATAATTTGGTTGCTTAGTGAGCATGAGTTTGTTACTGGTGATAATTTGTGCATAGTTATAATTTGAGGAATATGTTATGTGGCCATTTAGTAGTTGTAGTATTTTCCCTACTGGATTGATTTATTATTGTCTACCAAGCTCTATGTTAATATAGCTCTTGATTTATTATTGTCTACCAAGCTCTATGGTTTGTTACTGGTGATAATTTGTCTAGAATAGATGTTTTTACTGGTTCTCACTTACCAAAAATGTTTATTAACTAGTCAAATTTGAGAAAAATTGTGACCAGAGCTGATGCCAAAACTCTTAATGGGTACATTTTGGATGTAGTCTTGCTAAAAGTGAAAGGTATAATTTGGAGTGTATCTTTTAGTGAGAACGAGTGATCTTAGTGATTCTTGTTCAGAACAAGTGATCTTAAAGATCTTTGTTGTGATCTCATTCTTAATGGCTCCTTATGACTTATAAGGACAGCTCTTCATCGATTTTCAAGATATCTATACTTTCTATTAAAGCATGATGACATCATAAAAATGTTATTTCCTTTGTTAATAAAATGAAAATTAATCTAAGCATGGTGGATGATATCATTAACCTAAATAATTTTGAATTAAATCTATACTTTTTATTAAAGTTCTAAAATGATGACATCATAAAAAAAGTTATTTCCTTTGTTAAAAAAATCAAAAAAAGAAAATGAAAATTTTTTTTAAGCATGGTGGGTGATATATTAACCTAAATAATTTTAAATTAAAATAAATCTTATTAATTATTTTAATGATGTCATTAATAAAAATTATCCAAATTTTAAAAAATTCAAAATAAAGAGAAAAATTCTAAACCCCATGATGACGTCATCAAAATAATTAATTGTATTTAATAAAAATATTAACATATTAATTGTATAATACTATATCTCTTTACGGGATTAATTACTATATATGTATGCGAAATATGTCTCAATAAAAGGTTGTAATGTAGGCTTTTATGACAAAGAAAATAGTAATTGTGATGTCTCTAGCCTAAATAATTTTGAATTAAAATAAAATCTTATTAATTATTTTGATGATGTCATATATAAGGATTATCCAAATTTAAAAAACAATATAGAAATAACGAGAAAAATTCTAAGCTCATGATGATGTCATCAAAATAATCAATTGTATTTAAAAAACAGGTGGCCAGCCGCGCGTTGCGGCGGCCACCTTAAAAAGGCGTTTATGTACAACGGGCATAATTGTGCGTAATATAATGTCTACATATATCGCATTGTTGTTTTCTACATAATTGTAGAGTAGTTAATTTAACACATCTGTTACAATAGTGCAATATCTATCCACAGGAAAAAAAATAAACCGAAAGGCGGGGCGACACAACCCTCAACCAAAACAATTTCTGCATACCACTTTCTCCATGCTAAAGATGCAACGTACATGCTTAGGCTTATGATTACCTTACAGTAAAACTAATTCCGATGATGATGAAAGGAAGCAAAAAATGGATAGATCAAACTTGTTGCAAAATGGGAAAACATAAGTTTATATATGATATTGAAAATGAACAAATAACAAAGACTTTACCTCAACTTCGGTGTACGCCTATTCATGAGGACCCCAAGGTACCAGTTGAGGAAGAGGATGGGGTATAACATGTAACATCCAGCACATTCTGACCGTCGCTCCTTCTATAGTCGTGTCATATACCAAATACATTATCGATTATTCGTGATTCAGATAACGTGTTTGGAACACCCTGCTGGTCAAAAAAAATACTCAAAGTTATATAAATATTAAACATTTATAGTATATTATGCTTACCTACGTATTGTTGTTGAGCCAATGGGACCAACGGGATGGCGTCATTTCTCGAGTGTTGATCATGGCAGCCTTTAAGGATAAGAAACAGTCCATTTGTTAATGTAAAACAAACACAATAAAAAAATATACGTATAGCTAATAACATCAAAACAATAAAATAACCACACGGGTCGACCCATACATACAAAGTTACGTACTACTAATTGATATAGAGATACCAATAATGCAAACTGCACATCTTAAGATTTTCCTATAAATATAACTATAATTTCAATTTGTATATGTATTACCTCAAAAACCAACACATTATCAGGATCTAAAACCGATAATGTCGATAACTGAAATAGTTCTTCGACGATATAGTGACCATGAAAATGCCATCTACCGACCAAAGCAATGTACTAAAATATGGCTTTTTTATTAACACATATTTTTTTTTACCAAAATGACACTGAATTAGTTACATAAATCAATAAAAAGGATACCAAAATACCCTATGATTACTCATTCTATATGCTGTGCAGATTCTGTTATTTGCAAATTGTAACAATTGAACATCATCACCTATACTTACATATATATTCATTTTAAAAATATCAGTTGAACTCAACCTGGGAAAGCCAACATATTAAATACCAAGTCGATAAACAATCACATATATTTGCATACCATTTACTACATAAAAAACAACATAACATTAAAAAGAAAAAAGAAAAAAAAAAAAAAAAAAAATCAAAAGCATAAAACAAACTTACTGTACGATGTCGTTAAGCGCAACTAAAGAAATAAGCCACAAAAGCAAAACGCAAGGCACTCCTAACATAAGAACATTTAATAGAAATCCACAACATTCTATAAAGACGATAACAAACTGCAGAAAACCCAAGTGTCCGATGCCCCTATGACTGATCTAATTAAATACGGAGTAGTAACATATATAGCAAATATCTTATAGCGTCTGCTGTAATGGATGGTTTAGGTCGAGAAAACATATTTTACAGAATATGCAACAATGGTTACGATCTTAAACCGTAAATTTTGCAAATGAATTCATAAAAAATATTAGTTTCAAACTGGAGATCATAATTCACTGAAAAGGCAGTTATGACGTATATAATTACATGTACACACAATTAAAGATCAATTGCAATTTCAGAGAATGACCTTACAACATGTTTAACAATATTCCACAATTAGCCGAACTGTATGTTGTGCTTCATTATTTGAATTACTACCACCATCTGCATATATAATAGTATAAAAGAAATAGCTTTGCTTGAGTCATTTTGGTGTATTCAGGAAACAACAGGAACATCAGGTATTACTGGTCAGTTTGCTCTATCAAGTATCGCTTCCTAAATTTTAAAAACAGAAACAGTTTTGCAGCTCAGATAGGTATATATGATTCCAACCAAGAGAACCCGAATCACCATGGCTGCAACTAATATGTTGCCCCGCTAAGATATGACGCGTTTTCTCATGGCGAGACTCAAATAGCAGACTTTCAACATCACAGCCTCGCACTCAAAACCCTTCTAAATCAACGGTAATATTTATTCACATCAGAATTTTGTGTTCGTAATTCTTAGCAAGAGGAGACGAATGACCATGGTTGCAACTCATTTGTTGCGCTACCACGATACGATCCGTTTTTTTCTCATTGCAAGAATCAGCTAACAAATTTTCATCATCAGGAGCCACGGCTACAACAAATCGTTGCCTTTCCAATAGGTGACCGAGAGCACACATATTCACCATCAAAGCTTTCCTAAGCTGCAAAGAATGCAACAAAAAACAAAATATGAGCACATATACAGTTACTGTATATGTTGCATTTTAAAATAAACATAAATAAGAGAGCGTTTGAAATAATTAACATGTGCATCGTCAAACTTTGAAAGCAAATAAGACCCCAAACATTTCAGTGTTTCAAAAGATGCAGCGAACAATATGGAGTTGACAATAAGCAGCCGTTTTACAAATTTTATTTGAGCAAAAATATGCAATCCGTTAGTCTTTTCAAAGTTCCAGTTAGAAAATATACCAATAACTATACACAAAAAATGATGTTAAGGATTACCTGTAAACCTAATAAGCAAGTAACGTAACCAAGATCAACAACATTTTAGAAAGAGAACGAAATAAAAAAAATGAAACCCTAACCTTTATATGGATGATGTCGATTACCGGACAATAAAAGGAGCGGAAACCCTGTAATTTCAAGCTCATCGATCACCTCAGGCAACACTAATCGCTATTGGAACCGGACCGCAAACCCTAGTGGTCCAGTACGCTGACAATTCGAACGGTGAAGAAACCGGAGCCTCTTACAGGCGAAGAAACCGCGCTGATTATGTTGGGCATGGTTGGAGAAGAGACCGACGATTGTCGGGCCGGAGATGGTGGCGACGAGATGGAGCTGTGGAGGGGGAAAATCGCTCGAAGACCCTGGAGAGATCCGTGGGGGAACAAAGGGGAAGGGGTGAAGGAGTGTAACTGAGAAATATCTGTTGGGCTGAAAATACGAAAATACCCTTATATTAAGGTGAACAGTGACGAAAATACCTTTACTGTTGGTGAAAAGTAAATGGGTTTTTGCTCAATTGTAATATTATTAATAAAAATATTAAAATGTTAATTGTATAATATATCTTTTTACGGGATTAATTACGTTATATATGTATATGAATATATGTCTCTATAAAATGTTGTAATGTAGGCTTTTATGACACACAAAAAAAAAAATAGTAATTGTGATGAAAATTGGAAGAGATTAATGGGAGAATGAATGTAGTTCATTTATTCTGACCAAGTTAAGTACATCAGTATGTTTGTAAAAACAACGGCAAGTTTTTTAGTCGGAGTCCGTGATTCAACGGGTTATTAAACTAAATAACTTTAGTATTTACATTCGCTTAATACTTAAAACATATCATTAAACTGTTTCGTTTAAACAAATCCGTGATTTTACGGGTCATTTCACTAGTATTATTAAGAATCTAAAGAATGAATTAAAGAAGATTCATTAACATCTTCCCAATAACTATAAATCTTGTGTTTTCCTTATTTATATTCATCACATTTATTTACAAACAACACCCAAGTTCAAGAAGATGATTAAATAAAAAAGTTTTTAAATACAAACTAAGTAATTAATAATTAACTATTCAACTCCACTTCTAGACTTTTTTGCTCCCTTGGTCTCTATATTATACCCAAAATCGTTAACAGCGTCCCTTGATTTCTAATTTGGCCTTTCGAATCCTTTATTTTTCCTAATTTGGCAATCCGCATCCCTCCGTCTCATCACCGTCAATTCTTCTGTTAACTTGAAGCATGTGCCAAACATGTGAGGGTATTTTAGTCTTTTTCCCTTCTTTTTATTTAACTTATATTTTTCTATCAAAGAGTATTATTACTTATACACATAGTGCAAGTATGCAAGCATTCTAAAAAACTCTTATTTAATTTAATTATCCTATCAAAATCTGTAGAAAAAGCATCTAGTTTCAACGATTAAAAATAATAAGAAACAAAGGGTCAGTATCAATATTAAAACCTACAGGTACTTCGTATGTTCTTGAGGTACAAACACCCATCATCGATTGTTAAAAAAATCTAAAAATATAGCTCCATACAAAGAATCACACACCACTACCATTAAGAATTCTTCTGCAATAATATAAACTCTGAAACCCCTAAATGAAAAAGATAGACGACGAAAATCAACAAGAGAGAAGCAAAGTTATGGGGTTACGGTGGTGTGCGGTGGTGTACGGCGGTGCACGGAGATTATATTAACCACCACCTGTTAATACTTAATATTTTATTTGGGTTTTTCAGATCCTCGATGTGAATTGTGTATATTTAGGTATTGTGGAGATAAAGATTTGTACCATTTACTCGTTGGAGATCTATAGCTGAAAATTTATGATTTTGGCATCTACAGCCAGAAAATGCATCTCGCTGCGAAAAACTTCTGATTTTGTTTAGAGTTAATCGCTGCCGGAAAACGCATCTCACCGGATCAAATTTTATGCTGCTTGGGGTTAATCAATTCACGTGGTAGAAGAAGAAAATGGATTAAAGATGTCAAATTTGTGACAATTTTTGACGCTATCGATTGTTGATCCGTATACAGCCATCACCGATTAATACAAATATACAATTTTTTACAGCCATCACCGATTTATCTAACAACAATCGGTGAACTTCTCCGTTTGATTTCATCCTATATCATTCTTATTTCTATTGTTTGTCTTTAGATCTAGTTTAGTTTTCTTGAGTTTAATTTGAATCGAAAGTTTAGCAAGATGTGCAAATTTTACGAAAGTTTAGCAAGATGTGCAAATTATATGTGGGAACAAGTCTTACTGCATTTGAGTCATGTGCATCATCGGATGAATTCAGTTTTTGTATTCTAGCTATCAAATAGGAAGTAAAGTTAAGAGTTTGTTAGTCAGAAAATTACCCACATGTCGATTCTGATGCTGATATAGTTTGTATTTTAGGATAATTGTTACAGCTACTATTCTTCTTTCTTCTTCTATTTATATTTGTATTTATAGCTTTGATTTGATTTTGATTTGGTTTGGTTTTAATTCAATTATGATTTAGATTTGGATTTAGATATAGATATAGATAGTTGGATTTGATTTTAGGTTTATTTTTATGATGGTTTAGTGATGAAGATGAAAATGAAGGGTAAAAAGACGAATTTACTCTCACATGCATTGCACATGTCATGACTTAACTTTCAATTTCGATGGCAAGTTGACGGAGGGACTCGGATTGCAAAATTAAAATTATTAAAGGATGCGAAAATCTAAATTAGAAAGCAAGGGATGTTGTTAGCGATTTGGTGTAAAATAGAGGGACCAACTGATTAAAAAAGTCTTTATTTTCATCACATTTATTTACAAACACCTCCAAGTTCAAGAAGATGATTAAATAAAAAAGTTTTTAAATACAAACTAAGTAATTAACTATTCAACTCCACTTCTAGTTATTTATAACGACATATTCCTCCAAATTATAAACAAAGCTAAGCTATATAAATAAACAACATTTTATATCCGCGTTAATTACAAAAAAATGAGGTCTTTTGGAACTCCATCAGACTAATGTGATAATACAGTTTAATGATAATTTACAAGTTTGCTAAGTTATATAGCTTTTCCTGAAAATGTGCAAGAAAAATTGTTGACGGATTATCTATAATTAACAACGTTATGAAATCTTAAGGCCCCGTTTGGCTCACGGAATTCAATGGGATTCTGGCGGAATTGGAATTGAATTTAGACACATCTAGATTCAATTACAATTCCGCCATAATTTCATTAGATTTCGTGAGCCAAACGAGGTTTAGAGAATGAGAATACGATAAGCTAGAATGTTATCTCTTAAATTTACAACATTAAAAAGGACTATCGAGACTAGAAACACATACGTGCTAAGGTGACCAACATCACTTCACTTCACTTCACTTCAATGTGTATGTGTATAATAATAATAATAACAAATATTTAACCTCAATGTGTGTATAATAATAATAATAACAAATATTTAACCACAATTTTTAGACTAATGCAATCGACAGTTTGTAACCAATTTAAAGAGGCACTTGGATAAAACATTACAACACAATTAAAATGATTCAATCCGAGGGAAACGCGTAGTAAAATCGAGCCTTTAGAAGATAATTTATATCTTAAAGAACGATCATTTTACAATTCATAATTGATCATATGAAATACACACAAGAAAAAAGTAAATTTAACCATAGGGTTATAACTTCAAACCACCATTTCAGCTTCTCTAACACTACTAGGAATACCAACATCCAACCGCATCGCCGGCTTGTACTGTTCAGGTACAACCGCCCCACCCTGCACACAAATCTCCACGACAGCTGGCGCCTGACCATAAAAATTCCTCAACTCCTTTTGCAACATCGGTTCGTCCAAATTAGGAACATGCCACACGTACCTTGGCGGTATCAAATCATCAAGAACCGCCGATTGCCACCCGTGCTGCCCGTTCCTCTGCTGGTGCTTAAACGCCCCACAATTTTGTGCTTTATGACCCGTGGGTCCCACGTGGATCTCGGGGCAGTATCCACAAACTCTCACAGGGTACATCTTCATCAATTTGTTAGCCCCTGTTCTCATTTTCTCCCATACTTTTAAGTGTTTCTTCTGCAAGTAATACTATTTCTTCTTTATTAGACGGTGGGGTTATCTCCCAATCTGGTATTTCAGTTAATAACTTTGGCTTTGGATCTTGTGAGGGCAAATCGGGTAATTCACTTTCATCAGCATCAATGAACTCGCTTTTGCTGATTCGAATAATGGGTTTTCGTCTTCTTTTTGTGGGAAAATCGGGTAAATCAACACCTGCTTGAATGCAAAGCTCAACAAGTGCTGGGATTCGAGGGACGGAAAATCGTTCTTCGTGAGGGATACGTTTTCCTAAACGATCGTAGAGATGAAAAGCTTCTATTTGAACGATTATGTCCTCTACAATAGCGTCTACCCACTCGTGTTTTCCCTTTCGAATAGAAGAATTTTGACCTTGACATGACTTGAAGGGATGACCCATGGGTCCCACATGAATTTCATTACAATACCTGCCAAAAGGAGATTAAACATATAAAAAACATCTAACTCCAATCGAAATCTCACTGAATCAACACAATATTGATGAGATGAGCAATAGACTGAGATTCATACAAAGATTGCAAAAGTTAAATGTGTATCAGAGCAGAAGAATTACTTGCACGCTAGTACGGGGACAACTTTTAGGAGCTTTTTGAGATTGTTAATCAATATAGTTCTTGAATTCAACACAGTATAAGCAAGATGAATCATTCTCTGAACCAGCAACCCGTTTTTAGGAGGTGGGGCGGATCTTTTGGGCTGGCCTTTTCTACTCTTCATCCTCTCCCTTGCAGCCCGTCGAAGGTCCAAAATAGGTACAGGAAAAGGCTTTTTTTCTTTCTTGGAATAGTAACGTGGCAAATCAACATTTTGAGGATTATTACTGCAACAAATAATCAATGATTGTGCCCTAGATATATTGGGAAATGGAGCTCCAAATACACGTTGATGTCTGGATTTCTTGACACTAATCTGCAAGAAAATACTTCAAGTTATTATCAATGTTGTTCAAACCAAGTCAAGTTTTGTGTATTCAATACAAAAACCAGATGCTAACATATACATGTGTTACCTTCACAGAATCAAAGAATTCAAGATCTTGTTGTGAATTGTATTTCAAACTGCCAGCTTTAAGAGGTAAATATCTCTGTTTACTTACAAATGAAGTAGTTCCCAACTCAGGAGAAACCAAACAACAACTCATATCTGCAATAAGAAAATAACATCACCAAACATTAAAAGCTATCAAAGTTTAAATATGTCTACTTCAAATGTCGGTTTTTATTATTATCATAAAAATGAACTTTTTCAAATAAGATTCTTGAAAATTTGTGGTTTCTAACCTGTTTACATCAATAAGTAGGAACTTTTACAGGGTGATTAGTACCCTAAACAACAAGCTCACTACTTATAAGTGGTTTTACTTCTTCAGGAGTTCTACTATTGCTTAACACTACCGGTGTTCTCACTGGGGAATTTTATCAAACACTTGGTGTTCATCTAAAATGAACAATGGTTCATGATGTTGTGAATCGTATCCGCTACCCATCTTAGAAAAGAATCGACTAAGATAAATGCAAATCCAGCTATAATTGAAGAGATTGGACACGCTAAATTGCAAATAAATCAAACAGAGATATTTACCATGGAGCAACAACAACAATTGATGCAACAACAAGCACTTCAACTACAATGTTTTAACTTACAACAACATTTTTTACAAACGGGTCAACAAAATTTGTACCATTCGGGTCAAATACAAACGCAACTGGAAAGGCGATCGCAACAACAAAGGCAATCACAATCACAACCTCCATCCCAAGTACCCAATACGCCTACTAGAAAGGAACAAAGCCATAAAAAAATCGGTGGTATGATCTTTTATATATTTATTTTTTATCTATTTATATATGTATGTCGATCGTATATATGTTTATGTTATATAGATTATTTATAAGTATTTAAGGTATGTATATATATATATATATATATATATATATATATATATATATATGTGTGTGTGTGTGTGTGTGTGTGTGTTATATTTATATTTTCATATTATTTATATTTATGTATTTATGTATGTGATATAGATATGTATGTATGTATATATATATATATATATATATATATATATATATATATATATATATATATATATATATATATATATACACGGGTATAATCAAGAGGGAAGTGATTTTTAGGGGGAAAAGTGGAAGCTCATGATCTCACCCTTGATTTTTGATCCAACAGCCGTAATATTCCACCTCCTCCTCTTGTTCCAGCTTCTTCATGCCCGTATCCTTTATTTGTATTGAAAGGGTAATTTCGTCTTTTCATAATTACTTTTATTTTTTAAGTAATTTCGTAATTCTTTTTTTTTAGTTTTTTCCTTTTTATTAACTTATATAATTGATTTTGTTTTTTTCGTCGATCATCATTGAATTAGGGTTTCGTTCTCTCTTTGTCAATATTCAATTACGATTCTTCATACAATTTTTCAGTGATTTCGTCTTCATCATAAACGTTTGAGTTACGGTTTATATGTTCATCTGATTCGTTTTTTTTTTTGCTCCATTTAGTGCTATATCGTTCGTATCTGATTCGTTTTTACTTTTTTATGTGTAATCAAGGTTTGCGATGGCTTCCAGTTCTATTTGTGCTTCAGATTCTACCTCTCGTGTTGAAGGTTCTACTTCTGTCGCTGCTTCATCTGGTTTCGATTTTGCACAGTCTGATGCTGAATGTACGTGTTTTCTGATTTACATTCATTATTTTTTAATTTTCTTTACATATGATCGATATTACTATTTGTTATCTGTTTTCTGTTGTTTGCTTCTATTTTAGGGTTTATGTTATGTTTCAGTGCATTATTAATGAATATTTTTAATAACATTACATGCGTTGCATGTATTAATATGACTTGGTTTTCCTGCTTTTAATACTTTATTTTCTTATGAATATTACATATGATGAATATTATTATCTATTGTCTGCTTTTTATTTTATTTTATGGTTTATGTAATGTTTTTGTTCATCAATGATAAATATTTTTCTAATAACATTACATGCCCTGCACGATTTAATGTGAATTGTTTTTTTCTGATTTCAATACATGATTTTGTTATGAACATTACATATGTTTATTATTATTATATATTTTCTTTTCTTTTTATTGTTTTTTAGGGTTTATGATATGTTTCTGTTCACCAATAATAAATATATTGCTAATAACATTGCATGATCAATATTTTGTATTTTTAGGTTCTGGAGCAATTGTTGAACAACTTGATATTTCTTCAATAATTAGAGAAAGTGTTGATGGTTCACAAGAATATTTACCTGTTGTTCCTGATCATTTGAAACCTGTTATTGGTACTTTATTTCAATCGTATGATGCATGTCAGTTGTTTTATGAGTCCTATGGCGATGCTGGTGGATTTGATACTAAAAGATCTTCTCAAAATAGAAATGCAGCTAGGATTGTTACTTACAAGCTTTTTAGGTGTAATAGATCCGGTACTTCTAGGCATCTCGCCTATGATTCTCTTGTATATTTTAATCCACCTATCATTAAAGATTCAGTTGAAGGTGGTGTAGAAGGTGATGTTGAAGGTGACTCAGAAGTTGATGTTGATGGTAATGGTGAATCTAATGTTGAACTTTCTAAAGCTGATAAAAGGAAGAAAAGAAAGAAGGAAAAAAACCTCTTATTCGTAAAGTTTCCACAATCAAGACTGGTTGTTCAGCATCTCTTAGATGTAAGTTAGTTGGTGATAAGGTGATGATTTGGAAGTTCTATGAAGGTCACAATCATAAGTTAGTTTCTAAAGGTAATATACAGCAAATGAAGATAAACAGAAGGATTGGTTTAGACGACGCGCAAATGTTGTTTGATTTAAATACTAAATCTAATGTTGGTGCTACTACAGCTTACAACATTATCTCAGATCTTAATGGTGGTTTTAGTCTAGTTGGTCCTTCTTCTGTTGATTTTCAAAACTTTAGGCGTGACATGAATCGGTATGTAGGTGAAAGTGATGCACACATTTTTATAGAGAATCTTCTTCGGAAGCAAGAAGTTTTACCAAACTTCACTTGCGAGTATAAATGTGGTAATGATGGTACTTTACTTGGAGTATTCTGGTCTGATTATGTCTCTAAAGTTAATTATCAAGAGTTTGATGATATCGTGTCTTTTGATGCAACTTACAAGACAAACAAGTAAGTCTTTACTTTTGTTTTTATTAATTTATTCTGTTCACATTCAATGTATGTAATATTATTATTAATTATGTTAAATTGTATGTTAAATTTCCGGGTCATCACAATATAAATATGGATGGATGAACTAAAATTATATGGATATGAATATGGATATGGAAGAACAAAAAATAAATGGATATGAATATGAATACAGCATCACTCGATCCATATCCGATCAATTGTCATCCCTGATAGTATGGATCAAAACTTAGTTTGTTTTTATATTTTTTATATCTATTATCTATTATTATATCTATGGTCTTATTGGTCAATTGAGATCTAACCCTCCCTGTTTAGATCTTAAGCGTTGACCATTAATCGATCTCTTTTTGTTATTCACCTAATACTTTTCATCTCTACTAAAATCGATCTCTACTGATCTAGTTTCTCATCATAAACTAATTAATCAACAATTATTTAATGGCTGAAGTTATCGCTTCTGATCTCATCAAACTTGTTCTTCAGAACTTAGCCTCTGAAGCTGTGAAGAAAATTGCTCGCTCTCGGGGAATTCAATCCGAGATCAACAAGTTTGAGACAAAATTCTCCGACATCCAAGAATTACTTAATGATGCTTCTCAAAAGGAAGTAAGTAATAAAGATGTTAAACGGCTTACGATATGGAGGATGTACTCGATGGTTTAGCAACGGAGGCTATGCACCGTGAGTTCAACAACAAATCTGTTGGCTGCACCAGCAAGGTAAAAATCCCAACCTGCTTCACAAATTTCTCACTAAGTACTCGTTTGAGTAGCAAGTTAGATCAGATTTACAAGGAGTTGAAAGATCTAGAAACTGAAAAAACTAGTCTTGGTTTGATTGTGAAAGTTGATCATAGTCCAAAAAATATAATTAGAAGTTTAGAAACCTCTCTAGTAGATGAATCTGGGATTGTTGGCCGTGAATTGGATAAAGAGGCATTTGTCTGCAAGTTACTTGCGGATGAACCACGTGATGTAAACTATAGAATTGTTCCGATAGTTGGTATGGGTGGGGTTGGTAAAACAACTCTAGCCAAACTTTTATATAATGACAACCAGGTGAATGACCACTTTGAACTCAAGGCGTGGGTTTGTGTTTCGGACGAGTTTGATATCATTCGTATAAGCAGTATTATCTATCAATCTATGGGCGGAAAAAACAAGGATTTTAGAGATCTTAATCTACTTCAAGTAGCTCTTGAAAATCAACTCATGGGAAAACGTTTTCTGATAGTGTTGGATGATGTATGGAGTGAAAGTTATAAGCATTGGGAAACCTTAGTTGCTCCGTTTCGTAAATGTGCTCCCGGAAGTAAAATCATCATGACAACACGGAAGACCCTATTAATCAACAAGCTAGGCTATAGTGATAATACAGGTCAACTAGAGAGCCTGTCACATGATGATGCTATAACTTTATTTGCTCAAAATGCTTTGGGTTTACCTAATTTTGATTCACATCCCACTCTGAAACTACATGGTGAAGGTATCGTGGAAAAATGTGGCCGATTACCTTTGGCTTTGATAGCACTCGGGAGGTTATTGAGGACCAAAGGAAATGAAGAACAATACTGGAAGAAAGTGTTGGATAGTGATATATGGACACTAGAAGATGCCGGTGAAATTGTTCCTGCCCTTAGTCTAAGTTACCAAGATCTTTCAGCGTGTTTGAAGCGGTTGTTCGCATATTGCGCCTTCTTTCCCAAGGACTATTTATTCAATAAGAGGGAGTTAGTTCTATTGTGGATGGCAGAAGGGTTTTTACACCATTCGACTGTTGAAACAGAAGAAGACTTTTGTCATCAATGTTTTGATGAGATGTTGTCAAGGTCGTTTTTTCAGCATGCACCAAACGAAAAATCGTTGTTTGTAATGCATGACTTGATGAATGACTTGGCGACATCAATTGCTGGTGACTTTTTTGTTAGGTTAGATAATGGCACAGAGAAGGATAGAGGGAGTGAAGCGTTGGAAAAGTGTCGCCACATGTCATTTGTTCGTGAGGAATATGGAGCCTATGATAAGTTCAAGGCATTCAAAAGCGCCAGAAGTCTAAGAACAATCTTGGCAACGTCTGTCGGTGTAGACGAACGGAATTATTTCTACTTATCTAACAAGATTCTGGTTGGCATTTTCCTAATGCTGCCATTGTTAAGGGTCCTGAATTTAAGTAACTTTATGATAAGTGAGATACCAGATACTATTGGTAGCTTGAGGCACTTGAGGTATCTTAATTTATCTCAAACTAATATCACACAACTACCAGAAAGTGACTGCAACCTCTATAATTTACAAACACTTATCCTGTTTGGCTGTTGGTCATTAGTTGAGTTGCCCAAGGACTTTTCAATGCTTAAAAATCTGCGGCATTTTGACATTAGACAAACTCGCTCTTTGAGATTGAATAAGATGCCCTTAGGGATTGGTAAGTTGAAAAGCCTCCAAACACTATCCAAAATAATTATTGGAGGTGAAAACAGATTTGGAATTAGGGAGCTGAAAGAATTGAAGAACCTGTGCGGGGATATCTGTATTGAAGGGTTGGAGAAAGTGACAAATGCTACTGATGCACGCGATGCAAACTTTTCGCAGAAGAGGCTTAGCGAGTTAGAGTTGATATGGAGTGACGTGGTCGATGATTCTCGAATAGATTTTCATGATAAGGATGTATTAGGTGGGATGAAGCCTCACAGTGGTACTCTAAAACAGCTTAAAATAGTGTCATATAGAGGAATGGAGCTTCCAAATTGGGTTGTGGATCCCAATTTTAATAAGTTGTCAGAGGTATCGTTACATGGTTGTAAAAATTGTACATGTTTACCTCCACTAGGGCAACTACCGTCACTCGAGAAGTTGTTTATTGAAGGTATGGATGGGTGAATAATGTGGGTTTGGAGTTTACTGGTAATAATACTGGTGTAGTGTCATTCCCGTCACTTAAAAGTCTAAGCTTTGAAAATATGGAGGGGTGGAAGTTGTGGTCAACCAATTGTGGCGGAGATGTGTTTCCGTGCCTTGAGAAGCTTGTTATTAAAAAGTGTCCAAATCTGGTCGAAGTATCAATCGAAGCACTGCCTTCACTGAGACATCTTAAAATAAGGGAGTGTCATTACAATGTGTTGACAAGTTTGGTTCGTGCAGCTTCATCGGTCACAGAGTTAAACCTAGACAGTATTTCAGGTCTAACTGATGAGGTGTTCATGAGAGGTTTTGGAGATCATCTGAGGGAAGTTGAAAAGTTAATCATCAGGTCATGTGATGGGATAAGATACTTGTGGGAATCAGACGCAAAGGCAAGCGTGGTTCTTGCGAGTTTAAGGGAGTTGGAAGTACAAAATTGTGATAATTTGATAAGTCTTGGTGAGAGAGGGGAGGAGGATGATGATGACGACAAGAGTGGAAGCAATCACTTAGCATCTCTTAGAGAGTTAATTATACATAGTTGTAAGAGTATTGAACGTTGTAGTTGTCCAAACAACATTGAGACGTTGAGTATTTCGGATTGTGATTCAATTACAGATATTTCTTTCTCATCTGGAGGAGGGCAGAAACTCAAGTCACTTTATATTGATGGATGTAAGAAAGTAATGAAAACTGAATTGGGAGGAGGATATGAAAGAGGAGGTGACAAGACTCAGATGCTTATCAACAACAACAATACAGGGATGCCATCGCTTGAATATCTAAGTATTACAAGTTTTCCAGATCTGAAATTCATCGTTGAATTGAATTGCTTCCTTCATATTACCAATTTAAGAATAAATGATTGTGAAAGTCTGGAGTCAATACCTGATGTACAACTGCCGAAACTCATCTTCTTAACACATCTGGTAATTTACAACTGTCCAAGTTTGGGTGTTTCATTTCCTGGTGGGCTTTGGCATCCTAAATTGCAAAACTTAATAATAGGTAAGTTGAAGAAGCCGATATCAGAGTGGGGCCCACAGGAATTCCCACCCTCACTTGTTGACCTAACCTTATATGGTGGGGGATCGTCAGGAAATGAGGATGATGCGAGTATTATTATTATTATTAGTGATGACCATTTGTATTGTCTTCTTCCATCGTCTCTCACCTCTCTCCATATAAAAGATTTGAAGGAAATGGAAACAATATCAAAGGGACTGCAACACCTCACATCCCTCCAACGTCTTAAAATTCAAGACTGCCCAAAGATGAAACATATCTTATTTCCATCATCTATTACTTCTCTCAAGATATGGGATTTGAAGGAATTGGAAACAATTTCAAAGGGACTGCAACACCTCACCTCCCTCCAACATCTTGACATTACCAACTGCCCAAAGATGAAAGATCTACCGAAAATGCAGTTGAGTTCACTTCTCAGTTTGACAATCTTTCGTTGCCCGAAACTGAAAAAAAGGTATATCAAAAGTAAAAGTATTAGTGGTAGTAGTAGAGAATCCTACAACTACATGCCCCTAATCTCCCATATCCCCAAAATCGACATATGGGATTAATAATGTGGGTTTGGTGTTTATTAGTACCGGTGTGCATTCCCGTCACCTAAAATACTAAGCTTCGAAAGTATGAAGAGGTAGACGCATGCTGGATGATTCATCGAGTGTGTCAGGTATGATTTCTTTACTTTTGACCCACCTTTTCATTATATTATGCATGTAATCAATCACCAATTCATTATATGTAATCAATTTTTTTTTTTAACAGAAACTGCATTAACTCTGAATTATTTATTTGGTAAGTCCATATACACTGGAATTTTTTTCTTGTTTTCAAGATTACCAAACAAATTGAAGGTATTCCGTATGCCCGAGAGACATATTAAATTAATGCGGCTAATGTGTTATGATCCAAGTCGGGTCATACCCAATAACAAGCTTACCAACACCTTATATGTATTTAATCTTAACGATTGGGTCGTTAGATAAATACGCTACACTTGAACTTTAGAAAATCGGTTTTCTAAAATATTATTACTTGAGATAAATTATTTGGATAATTTATATGATAAGGATTTGATTATTTACAAGATTAAATAGTTATGTTGTGTTACATTTTATAAAAGGGTTTATAAAATATAAGTAACAAATGCATGGTATATTATTTTGTAACAAGTTTATAAAAAAAAAAAAAAAGGTTGCAAAATCTATAAAAGATCCCCTCATGGGGACGGTTTTGGCAAGCCCAATATGTCCACCCATGCTTAATGTTACTTCCAACATATGCCTAAAATCCTTGGGTTTTGATGCTTGACCAAAAAGGGGTGCATGCTATTTTAAAAGTTCAAGTAACACTAAAAAAACAGAGCTTCCTAGCTGCTGAAACTGCCGAGACTGAGGGAATAAGAGGTAGTTTTGAGTCTAATAGAAAGCTTAATTTTTGGTGTAATAAAAATCCTAACTAAACTTCAAGGTGTTGGTGATAAGTTTGGGGTATTTCTCCTTGAGGTTTCATAGTTTTGAAGCTTCATTCATCATCATTCTTTCAACTAGCTGCTGTCCAGAATTTTGGGTTCAAAGGAAGTGGGTTTCAAGCTTGGTTTTAGGGTGATTAAGTGTCTAAAACATAATCAAGTTCAAGGGTGGTGTTGGTGCATTAAAAGCTTGGGGTTTTAACACACTTGTTCATCATCTTCTTGTATCAAACAACCCTCAACTAGCTTGAGGAGGTAAATAAATCTTCTCCTCTTGTTCTTATATATAAGTATATATTCTAGACTTGATATTAACATGGAATTTAACTAAAAGGCTAAACATATAAACATGAACTTATCATTTTGCTTCCGCTTGCTTTAACACTACTACAAATTGGTTTTGTAATTATGTTAACTATAAGAACATGTTTTATGAACTTGTTAAATTCCATCACAAATACTCATTTCCGATATTCCATCATTGATTTATCCGCTTCTTTGATCATATCACATGATTCTCACTTTATCATATCACGTGTATCTCTTTGTAGTTCAACGGCTGTGGTGTAGATACAGTGCTGAAACTGCTCCTGTAGGGATCTAATATTCATGGTTTACGTGAAGGTATGACCTGTTTATACTTTCTAGTCTCCTACTTTGTATATAATCTGAGGAATAATTCTCATATATTGCAATCTAAAAATATTCACTAAGCAAAAACTTATGTCAATTACTTAACAACAACAACAACAACAGACCAAATCCCACATGTGTGAGGTATGGGGGAGGTGTGACGTAGACAATCCTACCTCTATCCTAGAATAAAGAGAGATCATTTCTCCACCCCGAGTGAAACACAAGAGTAGAGAAAGTAAACAGTTAAATAATAGGCTGGACCCAGTCCAGTCCAACCAAACCTGCTTTGACCTTACTCAAACGTACACTTCTAATTTTCCACCTTTGATTGACTCGTGCTATTATGGTTAACATGCAGGACACCAAGCAAAGGAGTTGAATACTTGGTTAAGGTGTCAGCAGCAGATGGTGAGGCCATTGCAATAACTCGTGCTGCTGCAAACGCACGTCAGTCAAATGCAGAAGTTGACCTGTCAGATTGGGATCGTGAAGAGAAGACTATTTCTAGTGACCACGAGTCTGATGTTGTAACTGATTCTGAACAAGCTGCTGTGATATGAGTCTGGTCTATCGTCTATATCATGAAACTGGTAATGGTATTATTGTAAGTACTCAGTTATGATGTATTTGTTATACTGTATACAGCTTTATTTGAAACTTTAAATGATTATTGCTGTTGAAGTTTGGAACTGAAAAATTGGAAAAGTCATGGTGGGATATATTTGAATCTAGCAGTGTTGGAAATTCATGTAATCATGTTGATTAGATTATTGTTAATTTGGTTGCTTAATGAGCATGAGTTTGTTACTGGTGATAATTTGTGCATAGTTATAAATTGAGGAATATGTTATGTGGTCATGGTTTGTGATGTCATTAACCTAAATAATTTTGAATTAAATCTATATCTATACTTTCTATTAAAGTTTTAAAATGGTGACATCATAAAAATGTTATTTCCTTTGTTAAAAAAATCAAAAAAAGAAAATGAAAAAAAAATTAAACATGGTGGGTGATGTCATTAACCTAAATAATTTTGAATTAAAATAAGATCTAATTAATTATTTTAATGATGTCATTAATAAAAATTATTCAAATCTTAAAAAATTCAAAATAAAGAGAAAAATTATAAACCCCACGATGATGTCATGAAAATAATTAATTGTATTTAATAAAAATATTAATATATTAATTGTATAATATATCTCTTTACGGGATTAATTACTATATATGTATGCGAAATATGTCTCAATAAAATGTTGTAATGTAGGCTTTTATGACAAGGAAAATAGTAATTGTGATGTCTCTAACCTAAATAATTTTGAATTAAAATAAAATCTTATAAATTACTTTGATGATGTCATATATAAAGATTATTCAAATAAAAAAAAAATAGAAATAACGAGAAAAATTCTAACCCCATGATGATGTCATCAAAATAATTAACTGTATTTAGTAAAAATATTAAAATGTTAATTGTATAATATATTTATTTACGGGATTAATTACGTTATATATATGTATATGAATATATGTCTCAATAAAATGTTGTAATGTAGACTTTTATGACAAAGAAAATAGTAATTGTGATAAAAATTGGAAGAGAGTGATGGGAGAATGAATGTAGTTCATTTATTCTGACCAAGTTAAGTACATCGGTATGTTTGTAAAAACAACGACAAGTTTCTTAGTCGGAGTCTGTGATTCCACGGGTCATTAAACTAAATAACTTTAGCATTTACATTCACTTAATACCTAAAACATATCATTAAACTGTTTCGTTTAAATAAACCCGTAATTTCACGGGTCATTTCACTAGTATTATTGAAAATCTAAATCTAAAGAATGAATTAAAGAAGATTCGTTAATATCTTCCCCAATAACTATAAATCTTGTGTTTTCCTTATTTATTTTCATCACATTTTTTTATAAACAACACCCAAGTTCAAGAAGATGATTAAATAAAAAAGTTTTTAAATACAAACTAAGTAATTAACTATTCAACTCCACTTCTAGTTATTTATAAAGACATATCCCTCCGAATTATATACAAAGCTAAGCTATATAAACAAATAAATCCATACATTTTATATCCGCGTTTATTACAAAAAAAAAATGACGCCTTTTAGAACACCATCAGACTAATGTGATAATACAGCTTAATGATAATTTACAAGTTTGCTAAGTTACAACCAGCTTTTCCTGAAAATGTGCAAGAAAAAGTGTTGTCAGATTATCTATAATTAATAACGCTATGAAATCTTAAGGCCCCGTTTGACTCACGGAATTCAATGGGATTCCGGCGGAATTGGAATTGAATTTTAGACACGTCTAAATTCAATTCTAATTCCGCCATAATTTTATTAGATTCCGTGAGCCAAACGGGGTTGGAGAATGAGAATACGATAAGCTGGATTGTTATTTCTTTAATTTACAGCATAAAAAATAACTATCGCGACTAGAAACACATACGTGCTAAGGTGACCAACATCACTTCACTTCAATGTGTATGTGTATAATAATAATAATAACAAATATTTAACCACAATTTTTAGACTAATGCAATCGCCAGTTTGTAACCAATTTAAAGAGGCACTTGGATAAAACATTACAACACAATTAAAATGATTCAATCCGAGGGAAACGCGTAGTAAAATCGAGCCTTTAGAAGATAATTTATATCTTAAAGAACGATCATTTTACAATTCATAATTGATCATATGAATTACACACAAGAAAAAAGTAAATTTAACCATAGGGTTATAACTTCAAACCACCATTTCAGCTTCTCTAACACTACTAGGAATACCAACATCCAACCGCATCGCCGGCTTGTACTGTTCAGGTACAACCGCCCCACCCTGCACACAAATCTCCACGACGGCTGGCGCCTGACCATAAAAATTCCTCAACTCCTTTTGCAACATCGGTTCGTCCAAATTAGGAACATGCCACACGTACCTTGGCGGTATCAAATCATCAAGAACCGCCGATTGCCACCCGTGCTGCCCGTTCCTCTGCTGGTGCTTAAACGCCCCACAATTTTGTGCTTTATGACCCGTGGGTCCCACGTGGATCTCGGGGCAGTATCCACAAACTCTCACAGGGTACATCTTCATCAATTTGTTAGCCCCTGTTCTCATCTTCTCCCATACTTTAAGTGTTTCTTCTGCAAGTAATACTATTTCTTCTTTATTAGACGGTGGGGTTATCTCCCAATCTGGTATTTCAGTTAATAACATGGGTTTTGGATCTTGTGAGGGCAAATCGGGTAATTCACTTTCATCAGCATCAATGAACTCGCTTTTGCTGATTCGAATAATGGGTTTTCGTCTTCTTTTTGTGGGGAAATCGGGTAAATCGACACCTGCTTGAATGCAAAGCTCAACAAGTGCTGGGATTCGAGGGACGGAAAATCGTTCTTCGTGAGAGATACGTTTTCCTAAACGATCGTAGAGATGAAAAGATTCGATTTGAACGATTATGTCCTCTACGATAGCGTCTACCCACTCGTGTTTTCCCTTTCTAATAGAAGAATTTTGACCTTGACATGACTTGAAGGGATGACCCATGGGTCCCACATGAATTTCATTACAATACCTGCCAAAAGGAGATTAAACATATAAAAAAACATCTAACTCCAATCGAAATCTCACTGAATCAACACAATATTGATGAGATGAGCAATAGACTGAGATTCATACAAAGATTGCAAAAGTTAAATGTGTATCAGAGCAGAAGAATTACTTGCACGCTAGTACGGGGACAACTTTTAGGAGCTTTTTGAGATTGTTAATCAATATAGTTCTTGAATTCAACACAGTATAAGCAAGATGAATCATTCTCTGAACCAGCAACCCGTTTTTAGGAGGTGGGGCGGATCTTTTGGGCTGGCCTTTTCTACTCTTCATCCTCTCCCTTGCAGCCCGTCGAAGGTCCAAAATAGGTACAGGAAAAGGCTTTTTTTCTTTCTTGGAATAGTAACGTGGCAAATCAACATTTTGAGGATTATTACTGCAACAAATAATCAATGATTGTGCCCTAGATATATTGGGAAATGGAGTTCCGAATACCCTTTGATGTCTGGATTTCTTGACACTTATCTGCAAGAAAATATTTGAAGTTATTATTAATGTTGTTCAAACCAAGTCAAGTTGTGTGTATTGTTGAATTTACAGAAGCCATGTTTCAAAATGTCAGTTATTCAATACAAAAGCCAGATGCTAACATACATGTGTACCTTCACAGAATCAAAGAATTCGAGATCCTGTTGTGAATTGTATGTCAAACTGCCAGCTTTAAGAGGTAAATATCTCTGTTTACTTACAAATGAAGTAGTTCCCAACTCAGGAGAAACCAAACAACAACTCATATCTGCAATAAGAAAATAACATCACCAAACATTAAAAGCTATCAAAGTTTAAATATGTCTACTTCAAATGTCGGTTTTTATCATTATCATAAAAATGAACTTTTACAAATAAGATTAAAATTTGTGGTTTCTAACCTGTTTACATCAATAGGTAGGAACTTTTACAGAGTGATTAGTACCCTAAACAACAAGCTCACTACTTACAAGTGGTTTTACTTCTTCAGCAGTTCTACTATTGCTTAAAACTAGCAGTGTTCTCATTGAGGAATTTTATCAAACACTTGTGTTCATGATATTGTGAATCTTATCTGCTACCCCATCATAGAAAAGTATTGACTAAGATAAATGCAAACCCGGCTATAATTGAAGAGATTGAACACGCTAAATTGGAAATAAATCAAACAGATAAAGCAGGACGAAACATACCAGCAGGAAATCGAGAAATTGAACACGGAGTTCGTCCCAGATGAAGCCGCTAGAAGCTTGAGGAGCAACACCCAGTAAAAAGGCTGGTTTAGCAGCGGTTAAGGTGATGTTTGGGTGAGATTATTTTGCGCGTGTAATCTGAAATGTAAATTAGAAAATGAGAAAATAAAAATCAACAAAAATGATTAAAACGTCATTTTAGAATTGAAGTGGCGTTGCTTTTTAAAAAAATAACGAGATTATCTCATTTAATCCTTCTATAATATATATTATACCTGGCAAACGGGTCGAGATGGGTCGGGTTAGGTCAAAGATCAAATGGGTTCGGGTCGAAATGGGTCATGAGTCGAAATGGGTCAGAATTAAAATGGGCCGAACGGGTTGGGTCGACACCCGGGTCGGGTTGGGTCGACACCCAGGTCGGTTGGGTCGAGCTACTAAAAAGTTTCTTGTTTGCATTTTTTGATGTATCTCTTCCGAAAACGAGCCCCGGAAACGAGCGCCAAAAACGCCCGCCGAAAACGCGCGCCGAAATCGCCCGCCGAAATGGGGTGCCGAAAACGGGCGACAAAAAACGCGCGACGAAAACGCGCGCCGAAAACGCGCCCCGAAATCGCGCCCCGAAATCGCGCCCCGAAACGGCCGCCCAAAAAGGGCCTCGAAATCGCGCCCCGAAAACGCGTGCCGAAAACCGCGCCCCGAAACCGCGCCCCAAAAACGCGCGCCGAAATCGCGCCCCGAAAACGCGCCCCGAAAACGCGCGCCGAAATCGGGCCCCGAAAACGCGCTCCGAAATGGCGCCCCGAAAACGGGCCCTGAAATCGCGCGCCGAAACGGCCGCCCAAAACGGGCCCCGAAATCGCGCGCCGAAACGTGCGCCGAAAAACGCGCGCCGAAAACGCACGCCGAAATCGCGCTCCGAAAAACAAATCTTTTGAAATGAACCCATTTGGACCCATTTGGGTCTTCAAGTAATTTTTGTATTGTGATTGGACCCATTTGGGTCTTTAAGATATTGTTATATATATATTGGTAGTATCAAGAGGGAAGTAACCAATCGGGGGAAGGAAATGTTTTTTTTTTCGTTTTTTGAAAAAACTTTGTTCACGAACATTATAGATGGGATGAAAATATGAACATTTAGTAGAGACACTTTGTGATAAATGTTTTTATTTTGGCGGGAAAACGCTCGAAGAAGTAATATATAACAATTATCATGTTTTTCGAGCGTATGTTGAGGTTTTAGCTATTGGGGTTTATATATTAGGGTTTATAGGGTTTAGATATTAGGGTTTAGAAATTTAGGGTTTAGGGTTTAGATTTAGGATTTAGATTGAGTTTTTAACACGAACGGTTTAGGGTTTAGGGTTTGGTGTTCTGGGTTTATGGAATAAACCCAAAACACCAAACCATAAACCCTAAACTCTAAATCGGGCTAAATTTTACTTCACAAAACATGAAGAAAAAAAACGTTCATATTCTTCACGAACAATATTATCTTGAATGTTATTTTTGTCGATCGTTTTTCCGCCTAAATAATAACATTCATCACGAAGTGTCTTTTCTAAATGTTCATATTTTCGTGTGATCTTGATGCCGGAAAAAAAATTTCAAAAAACGAAAAGAAAAAAAAATTGCTTCCCCATTTTACTTCACAAAACATGTAAAAAAAAACGTTAACATTCTTCACGAACAATATTATCTTGAATATTATTTTTGTCGATCGTTTTCCCGCCAAAATAATAACATTCATCACGAAGTGTCTTTTCTAAATGTTCATATTTTCATCCAATCTATAATGTTCGTGAACAAAGTTTTTTTAAAAAACGAAAAAAAAAAATAATTTGCTTCCCCCCGCTTCCCCCCGATTGGTTACTTCCCCATTGATCCTGCCCCTATATATATATATATATATATATATATATATATATATATATATATATATATATATATATATATATATATGTAGTGGTAGGATCAAGAGGGAAGTAACCAATCGGGGGAAGCGGGAGGAAGCAAAAAAAAAATCTCGTTTTTTGAAAAAACTTTGTTCACGAACATTATAGATTGGATGAAAATATGAACATTTAATAAAGACACTTTGTGATAAATGTTTTAATTTTGGCGGAAAAACGCTCGAAGAAGTAATATATAACAATTATCGTGTTTTTCGAGCGTATGTTGAGGTTTTAGCTATTGGGGTTTAGATATTAGGGTTTAGATATTAGGGTTTAGAAATTTAGGGTTTAGGGTTTAGATTTAGGATTTAGATTGAGTTTTTAACACGAACGGTTTAGAGTTTAGGGTTTAGGGTTTAGAGTTTGGTGTTTTGGGTTTATGGAATAAACCCAAAACACCAAACCCTAAACCCTAAACCCTAAACTCTAAATCGAGCTAAATTTTACTTCACAAAACATGAAAGAAAAAAAAACGTTCATATTCTTCACGAACAATATTATCTTGAATGTTATTTTTGTCGATCGTTTTCCCGCCTAAATAATAACATTCATCACAAAGTGTCTCTTCTAAATGTTCATATTTTCGTGTGATCTTGATGCCGGGAAAAAAAAATTCCAAAAAAAACGAAAAAAAATAAAAATTTTGCTTCCCCCGCTTTCCTCCGATTGGTTACTTCCCCATTGATCCTGCCCCCTATATATATATATATATATATATATATATATATATATATATATATATATTACTATTATTGATAATATAATATTTATATTATAATACAGCTTAGAGATAGTAACATGAGTAATTATATATGTTGAAAATGGGTTGGTTGGTAGTGGGATGGTGGTCGATATGATGATGGATATTCCTAAAATATAAAGGCAAGATTGACAACTACTTAAAAAATAGTAATATGTATCTACCTGGCTGTAGTCATCATATCGATTTTTTTTAAATAGTAATTTTATTTAAGTCAATTGTAAAAATGGAAATTTTACAAAAATCATTACGAAAATGGTAAACCGAAGTTTCAAACTTCGGTTTTGCCAAATCCGAAGTTTGGAACTTCAGTTTTGATGCTTTATTCATTTACACAGTGACTTGGCAGACATGTGTACAAGCTTTTGCCACCCGTGCCCTAAACCAAAGTTTGAAACTTCGGTTTTGCAGGCTTTTCAGCAAAACCGAAGTTTCAAACTTCGGTTTTGGTCCTGCCATATTTTGTTCACTTTTAACCCGAATTTGCTTTTGCATGTCGAAATCTATGCTTTTCTACATCTATTTATACCACTTGAAACTTCATTCTCAATAACAACATCACATACAACACAACCACATTTCAAACACATCAAACTGAGTTTTATGTATCAGTGAAATCACCAGTTGAAAACTATACAAAATACTAAATCACATTCTAAAAAAATGGCCAATGATGAGAACGATGGATGGGAATACCTACTTGATATTGATGATTCTGACCTTACTCAATCTGTATCAGTTTCAAAACCCAATGAAACCATATTGGTGCCGACTGAGTCACCACCATTCCCCCGACCGTTAGAGTCCCCCCAACGAAACCGTCAAAAACAAAAGCAACCTATTTCACCACCACGACCTGTTCTGCGTGGTTCCGGGTCTAACAAAAAGAAAAAATTATCGTACCGAATCCCTGGACCCGCTGGTATTTTCCAAGATGCGTGTGAACTTCAAAATAACGAGAATAACGTTGTGGATGACATGTCTACGCAAGATTTTGTAAGGGAAATAATAAACAGACCTGAAGCGGATGATTCGTTTACACTGGTTCCGTGGCTACACGCGATGGAGTTTGCATATCCGTACGGAGGTAAACAACAAAATTGTATACTCATTTTTAAAACCATAAGCCAACAGTGTAGGTGTGTTGTTGTAACTGCAGGTAGATCTGATATAGCAAGCATTCTGAGGCAGCGTAGACTTTTACCAGCTGATCAAGTTGTTGGTGTTGTTAAGACTTGTGAGAAAAATGATTTCGGTGATATGTATGTAACGCTGAAAGTGAGTTTACATCACTAACTTATGTATATTTTCATAATTGTATTGCATTGACTAAAGCAGGTTAATGTAACTATATTCTTTTATGTTTAATAGGAGACTACGGGTACTATTCGAGGAACAGTATCTAGCAAGATCATCGATGGTGTTCATTGGAAGTATGAAGGTGTAAAAGGCATACGTGAGGAAGCCGTTTTGCTGCTACAAAATTGTTCTATCTTTCTCCCTAGTGTGAAAGTTAAAATCTTTAACATTACACGCAAGGCGTTAATAAAGGTGTTCTTTAAAGACGGTGGATCTACCTAGAGAATTGTGTTGTTGTTGTTGTTGTTGTTTAAAATAAACTATTGTTATTGTTGTTTTAAATAATCTATTGTTATTTTTTGTTATTGTTATTTAAAATAAACTAGTTGTTATTTTTGTTTAAAAACGATACTAAATGTAAATCACAAACGCAACGAATTTATTTAAACAAGTTCAAAAGATAAACATTACAACGAATATAATTAAATACAACTAATCAATGACCATGACATCGCCCACGTATATATCGTAGGTGATGACCGGTTCCACACCTTGTTGGTTGTGTTTGCCTTTGACTCCTCTGCGGTACTTGTTGCCAGTTTTCATCATCGCCCATGGTTAAATCCTCGATAGGCTCATCCTCAAGTAGGTAATCAGAAACACTCACATCAAGAGGGCTTTGAGAGGACGAGCCACCTACATATGTTCGGTGGGGGTCCGAGAGGAAGATCCATGATGTGTTTCTTGAGGGGTCCGAGAGGATGATCCATGATGCGTGTTCAACGGGGTATTGTATATGTTTGGAGGGGTATTGAAGACGTTCTGATGGGTATTGTAGATGTTTTGATGGGTATTGTATGTGTTTCGAGGGGTACTGTATGTGTCATGAGGGTTATGATACGTTTGGCGAGGATCATGATAATGCGCCTGATCACCGTAATCATTAGCCGAGAACTCGAAGTTTTGTGACGGATAGTATTCAAATGGAGCACCTGGCTGATTATGATGCGCGTATGAAAGTAGCTGATGTGGCATGTCATAAAATGCTTGCGAGTTAGGTTGACTGTTTGGTTGCATTTGTGCAAATTCCATATCTTGCATCCTCCAAAGCCCTTCCTCCTGTATATAGTTACAAGTAAACTAATATTATAACAAAAGTTTATCGATCGTGAGGTTATTATTTATAAATAATAAAAATATTACACAATTGTTAACTAGAGGGGGGGTGAATAGTTACTTAACACGTTTTTAACACTTTTTCGATTGATCACCAAATTCGATTAACTATGATCAACCGATTCAACTCAAACTTGATGTGTGTAGTGTATATGTTCAAAATGATGAATAAAGTAATGTAAAGAACATAGACACGAGGATTTATAGTGGTTCGGGTGGATGTTAACTGATCCATCTTAATCCACTCCCCGATTACACTAATCGGGATTTGTTGCTTCACTAAGCACTTTTCTCCAAACCCGGTGGAGATTCGATTTACAAGTCTTCAACCACTTTGGTAGACAACAAACATAATCTTTCTATCCCTTTGAAAGATCAACTCCAACCTATATCAACTTATCTTCACCTTGGACAAGTATTAATCTTCAAAAAAGATTAATCAACTTCCTAAGTCCCTTTAAGGAAGTAGATCACTAAGCTAGTATATGCTTCCACTAATTGAAGTTACAAGACTTATACACTTTGCAATGATGATCCTAAGACAATACTATGACATACATTACACTAAGTAAACTCACAAGATTAATGATTTTGATTAGTAAGTTTACAACAACCAAATTCTATATCTATAAGATCATAGAATCTTCTCTTGCTTGATCACATTTGAGTATTAATTAGAGCCCTTGTGATCTCTGGAAATAAGCCTTTTAAATATGCAAGAGGGTCAGCTTCAAATGCTCTAATGCTTCCTTTTCATAGTAGGATTCAAAAAATAGCCGTTGACACACGGTTGCCAGCACGGTCGACCGTGGTTCGACCGTGCGTGCTCCAGTCCAAAATTGGTATCCGTTGTATAGCCGTTTGACTTAAATTTGAACACCACATTTTGGCACATTTACTCCTTCTAGCACCTGCAAAAGAAACCAAACATCCTATACGAGTACTATAGCATTAAGTGTGTGAGTTTGGTCTTATTGTGTGAAAGTGACTTAACACTCCAATAGTGGTAAACCCAACATTATTGGAGAAGTGTCTTGATTGATATTTTGGGAAATCTCAGTTTGGTCAAGACTTAGTTAGTCACATTAATGCATTTGGTTCATTAACTTCCTAGTTTCAATTAATCACAAGTCATGTTCTTTTTGAGTTTAGGTAGAGATTAATTGAATGGTGTCTTTCTAAGATAATCATTAAGTATGTAGAGACATCAAAGTTAAGTCATACTTGAACAAGCAATCACAATTTGTTACTTAGACAAGACCAAATAGACAATTTACCATAATTTCATTGTGAACCATTTTACACTTAATTTATTGGAGTAGGCTAGTTACTTGAATCCTAACTAGTAAGAACATAGCAAGCATATTAATCAAGTTGACAAATTTATGAGTATTAAACATATTAGCAAGTAGCAAATAATATTCACACATAGCAAGAGATAGTTACACTAAGATCAATCATATGGATATTTGCACAACTTATAATTTAAGCTTTTAGCAAGCTTACTTGCAATATAACATATTGCATGATTAATGTGTAAGCACACATTAATGTCCAATACATGCACAAGGGAAGAGAAATCTCTAGTTAGGACTTGGTAACCATCCTAAATGTATCTAAGCGTATTTTAGGATTACAAGTCTTTACTAGTTACACTTGAAAGCATTGTTCTTCATTTAGCCTTAATTAATCACTAAGTCATTTTTAATAATAATTATTGTTCTAATGATATTGGCTTAAGTGTGTTGGTACTTGATGATCATACTAAGGATGTCTAGATAAGATTTAAGATCACAATTTACTGTTTAACACTTATGTGTTATGCCTAATTTTGGTTAATTTGTCATTAAGACATCATTAGGTGTAATTAACCACGGTTAGTGTTTTTATGACCAAAACTCGATTGAATATGGAGAGGGCATCTATTCTAAGCATGTTGAGAAAGGTTTCATGAATTATAAATGTCGGGAACTAGTCAAACTTAATTTTATCAAAATTGGTAACAGAAAAAACTGCAGTCGCATTGCGGTTGGCCTTACCTTGACCGTGTATTTTGCTGATCTTTAATTCCATTCTTTAAGCTATGTTTGACTTGGTCATTTGCAAGATAAAGTATGGATTAGTGACCTTGCGTGTTTTATGTTAAGATGTCAGTCATCACTTATGCGTATGTATGTGTCATCATCAAAACCTATTCTTTGGTTAATCATCATACTTAATTTTGCCATTTAGTTCATTAACCAATATTCAACCAACATTCTCCCCCTTTTTGATGATGACAAACATACAAGTGATGAGGGACATTTTGCTATAAATACGCAAGTGTTAACAATCACTTGTATCCATCTTTCTCCCCCTTTTGTCGAAGCAAAAAGATTAGCTCCCCCTAGAACTAAGATCGCCCTTAGAGCAAAGCTCCCCCTTAAATTGTGCATGTTGGAAAACATTTATTAAAACATCACAAGCACACATTTTATTTAAAGCAAGCACGAAACATAGTAATGCATATATGAAAATATGCATGGAAAATACAACAAAGAGCACATAAATGCATGGTATAGGTAGGCATTCTTCATATTGCCTTGACCTATTTCTTGCGGTGAATGTAGTGATGAGTGTCTCTTATAATTCCTTCAAGTCTATTCAGATGTCGTCTGATTTTCAGAACATTCTCATGAATGACACTGCTTTGTCCTGTGGTTAAAAGAAGACTGAAGTTTAGATGATTATCAAAAGAAGGTTCAACAAATGGTCTAGTTGATGCTCTGCATATCGGGTATGACGAAACTTGAGTAGCATAGTAATAAGAGGTTGTTAATTTGAGGTGAGCAAAAAGTTTAGTTAAGTGAAGACCATAAGGTTGTTTCAAGTAGGGTTCTTGAGCTACCTGTTGCATTCTTGATACCATAAGAAATGCAATGTTTACCTTAAGTGAGTGTATGAGACACCACAAAAAAGTAACCTCATTTGCATTCATTCTCCAAAGTAATTCACCTTTTCCATATACGTTTATAGAGATGATCTGTTGCCATAGATCATATGTTGAAACAAGGTGATGCACTAAGAAACCCCCCTTGTTGACGGACTCAAATTTGAGTGGTCCTTTACTCAGTGTTTCAAGAACACATTCTTTTTCTAACCATTCTGGAAACTCATCAAATGAGTTTGGGTTAAGAAAGAATTTGATCCCGTTACTTGGAACATCCATGATGTTTCCAAATTCTTCAAGTGTCAAGGAATAGTTTTTGCCATAGAGAGTGAATGATATCTTCATATCATCATGAAATTGGAAGTTTTCATAGAACTCGATGACATGAAGAGGATATAGAGGTCCTCGAATATTGAGGAAGACATTCCAATTCACACTATAGAAGTTAGCCAGCGAATAGGTTGAAAGTTGATGTGTTGACACTTCTCTTCCTTCTGCAATCGGTCTCATGATTTGATTGAAAGTGATGGATTGTGATGGGGGATATGAGTTTAGTTGAATGCACTAGTTTTTATAGAGGCCTACTAGGTATAACTTTAATTTTTCACAAGTGGGGTAGGTAGAATGAGTAAAGTCTTTTAATTGACAGATCAATTCTCACTTGAGAAACGTTATTGGGCATAATAAGACAGAATGGTTTGTCAGTCTATGTACGGATTATCCTACGGTCGACCGTGAGTTCAGCCGTGTGTAATTCTGACACGCTTGGACTTTTCATATGATCAATTAAATACATATAGTAAGCACACATGAATACTTATTAAACATACATACCAATGTTTTCCAAACATTGTTGTCTTAAACATTCAACCATTAAACAGTAGAATAGCTTCATGAGAACTTGTTAGAATTCTTCACTCAATTCATCATCTTCCTCATTTCCTGACCTACAGGTTAAGCTTCTGATCACTCCTTTTAGCAATTTCTTCACTTTTGATTCCTTCTTCAGACTTTTGATTTGAATTTGATAGATCTTATCCATTTTGGCATTAACCCCAAGATCTCTCACCGTCATTTCCTTCTTTATCTTCACTGTCTGATATCTCAATAGCTCATCTGCTTGTTCCTTCCTTATTAGTAGTTCTTCTTCGCTTGAAGGTTGATCCTCCTGTTGTTTTTTGATGGTAAGATTGGTTTATGAGTAAGTGGAAGAGAGTCATCACTTGAGATGTTGAGGTGCCTAAACAGTTTGTTGAGATGCATTCCATAGGGTAATCCTCGAGTTGTTTCGGTGATAGTTCCATTCATTCTGGTTGCCATTAGATAGGCAATGTTTACTTTGATGCCATGTTCCAAGCACCACATGAGAGCAAATTGAGTGGCATGGATATTGTAGTGATTTCCTGATTTGCAGTAGATGTTGTAGTTAATGACTTTATACCAAACTTCATATTCAGAGGATATATGTCTTCCCAGTACTCCAGACCTCTCAATTTCAACTCGAGGAGCATTTTCCTTGCATAGTGTATCTATTAATGCCGTTTTGCTAGAGATAAAATTCGAAAGATATGCCAGTCCATGATGCGAACTAAAGAACTCTTCACCATCTGTTGGAACTTGGAGAATGCGCTCGAAGTCCATAAGAGAGTAGCAGTAATTAGTGCCTTGAAGACTGAAGGAGACTTCGTTATTCACAAAGTTGAAGTTTGCATAAAATTCGCGAATGAGAGATGGATAAATGGGACTATCAAGAGTAAGAAATGCTTCCCATTTAAGACCTTTGAATTGTCTCATGAGTTCTGGCATTTGATCATGGGCAACTTTTCTTCCTTCAGTGATATGACGGTTAGAGAGAAATCTAATGTTGTAATTAATTCTCTCTGTTGGATCTGACGGTGGATCGTATGAATCCTTTCTTCTTAGTTCACTGCTCTTTCCCTTTCCTCTTGCCATTTTCTACACAATGATACTTCAAATTAATTCAAAGTGTATAATTCAATTGTAGGCAACAAGTTTTGCAAACTTTAATTATCATCAAAACTTAGATATTTTGATGTTAATGTTCTTCACATTTTCACTCTTCATTAGTGTTAATGAGTTTGCAACTAGATTAAGATTTTCACAAAGTTCATATGTGTTCTAGACTTTTTGAGATCATCATCAACACATGTTTTGACATCTAACATTATTACACTCAATTTGCAACAATGTCATTTATATCATATGAACAATGATTCTATGAAAATCTAACCTAGATACATAATGATTTCTAGAATTGTTCAAGGTTAAATCAATACATAGATACACTACTACAATCGTTTCTAAGTTGTTCTTCAAGAACAATTTTGATTGTTTGCATCAATATAAGTTTTGATTTATTCTAGTTAGGGTTTCTTCATAACCCTAATTCATCATACAAACACAATTGAATGCTAGGAAAGCAAGGATTAATTATACCGAAAGTAGGAATTGAGATTGAAGGAATGAGTGTTCTTCTTCATGCGGTCAATCTTCACAGCCATGTGCGAGGTGTGTGTGTTTTGAAGTGAGTTTGAATGAAATAAAAGTGATGGTTTTATTGAATTTAAAACATAGTCAGACCATTCACGGTCGAAGCACGGTCGACCTTGGTGTTGGCCGTGAAGGAATTTTCAGACGTACAAAACAGGAATCTGCGGTCGTGTATACGGTCAACCGTGATTCGGCCGTGGATTCTTATGATCACTAATTGTAATGACCCAGAAATTTCGTCAAATTTTGAACCAAACTCTCGATACGATTGAATATTTTTGACGCGATAAGAAAAGTCTGTTAGGTTGAGTCTTAAAAATTTTGAACTGTTTTCTTGCATTCATTCAGCTTCGACTATTTCCGACGATTCACGAACAATTGTGTGTAAATAAGAAATGTAAATAAATATATATAAATATATATGTATATGATATTATTATGAATCTATATATGAGTTCTATTAATATATTGTAATATATATAAAATATATAAATATTCAATATTCAATAAATGTTATCATATAATATAATATTACATAATTAATAAACTGTAATATTAATATATTACCTGTAAATAAAAGTTTAATTATAAGTTATTATATTATTATTACATTAATTATTATTAGTATTAGTATCATTAGAAATTAAATCATAATATGAAATTGTTACATGTAATTGATATATTATTATTATTATTACTGTTATTATTATTATTATTATTATTATTAGTATTGTATCATTAATAATATGATTATTATCATTTTTATAATTACTTTTATTCTTATTATTAGTATAATTTTGATAAAATTATAATTATTAATATATTTCTATTATTACTTTTATTATTATAATTTTTATTAAAATTAATAACATTCACAGAATTATTAATAGATTTATATTATTAATTAATATTACAAAATTAACGGATACATATATACAGATGTATAAGCAGAAATATAAATATAGATATATATATATATAAATACAGTTATATACATATATATACAGGTAATTAAGTATTCTATTATATATCACAATCACGTCTAAATTATTTACCTGATATTAAAGTCTTTGAATTGTACGACTGTAATTAAAGAATTGTATCTGTTCTTAATTTTTCTTCTTCTCCTGTTCTTAATTGTACAAACTGTCGATTCAATTAAGCTACAAAACAAAATGTTATTTGAGTCTTACTGCTGTTTAATAACACTTACACTTTCAATAATTCATACTGCAATGTAGGAAATAAAATCAAACAGAAAAATCATACGAGTTGTTCTTCATGTCTCTAATCTGGATTACATGACAAGAATCGATTCATAACATATACAAATTCAGTTGCATTTCATTTTCAACTTTTATTCTTTTTATTCTTCTTCTGATTCTAATTGATTCCATATGTCGACACCATCACTAAACAACAATACAAACTCAATCAAATTAAGTCGTTCGATATCAATAGCGATCGTACGAATCTGTTACACTTCACTTTATGCTTTATATGTTTTTGTTTGTATCATCTTGGGCTTGATTCTTCATGTCGATAACACTAGCATTATATAATATACGATCCTTCTATGATGCGGATAAAAAAATTCCTTCAATTTCTCCACCACCTTTAAATTACAACCACCATATCATCTTCTCTATCTGTTTCTTTGTTTCTGTCCCATCGAGTAACCATCACCACATATCACGAAAACATAAACACCATAATCATCAATACTCATAACACCTGCCAACCCTTTAATTTCTTCGTGTTCCTGTCCAGAAATCTAAACAACAACCCACAAACCACCATATTGAAACCACCATCACAACCCCCGTAAAGTTGCTGTAAGTTTTTTCTATTTTTACTCGAACATTAACTCCACCTTAAGACTGCTACTACAGCTGTTTTGATCTTCTGTTTAAACCGTAGCAAACCACCACGAACCACCCCACTTTTACTGCAACATTTTGCTGCTACGTTTAATATGATTACTGTTTCGAACCCGTGAACAAACCACACTGCTGCAGCTATATTTTTTTGTGTGTGTTTGAATTGCAATTCAGTCTACAACAGACATTAGTTTTATAATTGCACGTTACTTTCTTTCTTTCCTTTTGGCCCACAAAATTCCTTGCTTTTGATCTTTCTTCTTCGTGGTAGGCCAAGGAAAACCCACCCAAAATATCAATACAAAAGAAGAGCTAATCATGGTTGACCAAATGGGAGTGTTATAAGGTACGTGTTGGTTGATAATGATATATACTATATCATATTCTTGGATTCCGAATATAATCTGGAAACAAAATGTTAATCTAGTGGTGGGACAGGAGATAAAAACAAATTTGTTTGAATCATTTCATATGACCGAACGAATTTTGTTTTAAACTGCATTAGAATTTCGAATTGAACATGGGCTGTGATCCTGCACGAGGGCCTGCTCCAGTTACTGTTTCTGTTGGGCCATAACAAAAGCCCAATTAATTTTTGTTTTGAACGAAGCTTGCTTCTGTTAATCTATCTGCTGCTACGACTTGTTTTATTTTTCTCGATCATGATATTGATTATGATGGCTACGGATATTATTAAGGTGATGATATATGGTAGCATACGATAAAGATGAAGTAAGAATTGATGATGAGGTTGATACATGTATGACAATCATGTTTAGATGATGGTGCATGATGATGATTAAAGGTGACAATGAGATGGGATGATACTATAATTATGTTAATGATTAAGAATAATAAAGATGATGATACAAGATAGCGATGATGGTAATGGTACATGAAGAAAATGATATTATATGACTGTGATGATTCTTTTTCCCTTTCTTTTTCTTTTTGTCGACAACTTTAAATAAAATAAACACCACATATTTTGCAAGTTGCACACTATATCGATATGGGCATAAGACGGGCCGTAATTTCAATTAATACTTCGGGCTGAGGACTAGACTTCCTAGTAGGGCCGTGAATTGATTAAGCCTGATGGGCCGAAACATATTGGGCTGAATTAATTGAAGAAGAATATGAAGTAGAATTGGATAACGGGATATATATGTATAAGTTTCATATTATACCAGAAAAACGGAAAGGAGTGGAGTGGTTAGTAGTGTTATGGGTAAGCGAGAGGTTGCGGGTTCGAGTCATGGCAGAGACAGTTTTATTTTTGGAGCTTATACTCTTAAGGTAGTAATTTATTATTATTATTATTATTATTATTTTTCATTATTAGTATTATTATTAGTAAAAGTATTATTATTATTATTATTATTATTATCATTAAACATATTATTATCACAAGTATTATTAATATTATTATTATTATTATTATTATTATTATTATTATTATTATTATTATTATTATTATTATTATTATTATTATTATTATTATTATTAACATTATAATAATTATTATTATTTTGTTAGTATTATTATTATTGTATCATTTTAAAACTATCATTTTTAGAATTAACATTTATTATTATTACTATTATTACTATCACTATTATCATTATCCTTAAGCTAGTATTACTACAAATTATTAATCTTGCAAACGAAAGATATTTATATAAAAATATATGAAGTATACTAATATTACATAAATCATGTTTTAACTAATATTATTGATATAACATTAATTAAATATCAAATAAGTATCATAATGTATTATAAGTATTAATAAAATTATATATATGAATATTAATCTTAATACATAACAAAATTTATAAACTTAATTGATTTATATTATAATGTGTTAATATATATATATACATGATATAGGTTCGTGAATCCGAGGCCAACCTTGCATTGTTCAATACCGTCATATGTATTTTTACTACAAAATACAGTATTGTGAGTTCATTTGATTCCTTTTTACTCTTTACATTTTTGGGACTGAGAATACATGCGCTACTTTTACAAATGCTTTATTAAATGCTTTTGAAATACATTTTGAACTGCGAATACATGAAATATTTTTTTTTATAAATGTTTGACGAGATAGACACAAGCAAAACATTCCTCGAATGAATTATGTGGACGTGATAATTGCCACCATTGAATTATGTGGATGTGATAATTGCCACAATTGATATGAATATTTTTCCCCTGATTATTATTACTTGGTAACCTAAGAATTAGGGAACATCACTAATTTTGAGAATTAGTGCACGCCTAATTGACGAGAATCCTAAAGGTAGCTACCGGGTTTAACACCCCTACCCAGAATGTTCACTAGACAGAAGGGCTAGTGGGCGTGGTGTTTAGTACTTCGAAGTTTATATGATTATTATACGGACGAGATGTTCTGTTTTGGGGATATTATTATGCGCATTATATGTTAAGGTCGGTTACCAAGCCAAGCTATGAAAGCAATGAAAAGTGAATGTTATGTATCGAGAGAATGATTTTATACACAGGTTATGTGTATGTTATTTTTGTGCACGAGATATGTGTACGGTTACTAAGATTTATGAAAATGGTTTCGTACACGAGAAAGTTGTACTGTATTTAAAAGATATCGCATGTACATTACATGTGGGTATAGGATTCGGGCCCATTTGTACCATGCAGCATTTAAATCTTGTGGTCTATCAAAATTATGAATTTTATTGTTTACAATAAACCTATGAACTCACCAACCTTTTGGTTGACACTTTTAAAACATATTTATTCTCAGGTCCTGAAAGAAATCTTCCGCTGTGCGTTTGCTTATTTTAAAGATATTACATGGAGTCGTTCATGGCATATAGAGTTCAGTACCTCGCAATGGGACCATATGTTGAAGACTTCGTCCAGATGGATTAGTACGGGTCATCACACTAATTTCTTCACTTCTTATTCCTTTGAGCACGTTTTGACGATTCTTATGTTCTATAGAATACTTGAGGACAAGTTTTCTTTTCCTAACATTGAATGATCACATCCTTTTGATGTTTGATCATCAATGACACGTATTATACTCTCTCTCTCTCTCTCTCTCTCTATATATATATATATATATATATATATATATATATATATATATATATATATATATATATATATATATATATATATATATATATATATATATATATTCAATCATACACATAGTATACACAAAACGCATCAATCTTGTATTTAGCATGCTATACATAGTTTCACACAAACACACAATCCTAATACAAGTGAACTTCCTTCAATAATCTTTTAAAATCATTTTTCAAAAACAATTTTGCATTTGCAATTGTAAGAAAAACCTTTTATTAATTTCAAATTCTTTTTGAAAAAGTTATTTCCATTGTCATTTTGATCATTGATTTTGATTGATTTTAAGATTACCCAATCATTGACTTATCTCTACCATTGTATTTAAAGTATGATTTTGTAGGAATTTAAGATTGATGGCCCTTCTTAAATCTTGACTTGAATAATTGATCTGTCAAAATCAGAATATGTAATTGAATTGGTGTGGAAAATGGTTGTCTTGAATTTTGTGAAATGATGTATATTGCTATGAAAGGAGAGAGTATAATTAACGATTGTCGAAACATCATTGAAAATGTACAGTATAACATATTAATGTGAACTTAAGTATTCCTCGGGTATTACCTACCCGTTAAAATAAAATTTCACAAGTAATATTTTGTACAAAAGAATTTTTATTACAGTCTTTATGAAAATATATGTATGTATATTTTCTTCATATGCAATATGGATTTAATGAGTTAATATTATATTAATCTCATTTGGTATACGGTTGGAACTAGAAATGAATAATCCCTAAAACTTTAGAGATTACATAATCGCCGCGGAATATTTCTTCAACGTAAATGAAATAATGAATTAATACTTCATCACTCATTATTGTTGGTATCCCTCAGTGCCTGCGGTGCGTATGATGCTGATGCTCGTAATGCGGCTTGCGATGTTGAGGCTTGTGATGTTGTTGGTACTGCTGGTGCTGGTGCTGGTAGTGGTTTGATGTGAGTATATATATGAGAATTTGTTTTGTTTTGTATTGTGAAAGAAGATGTTTAAAATTTCTTGAATAAAAAGAGAGGTCAAGAGCTTTATAAAGGGAATGAAATGATGTAGGATGCACTTGCTAATGAAGTTTTGCTTTTCATGACAGTACTTTTTTTTTTTTACTAAATAATTCACCATGCAAGATACGGAGTAAAGGTCGGATAGCCTCAATAATATTAGTAATATTATACTCGTTGCGGCATATCCTGAAAAGGAGAGAGAAAATGGTGCTACGAACGGGTTCGTCGGTAAGTGCCTCATGTTCTCCACCGAGAGGCGAATTAGATTAATGAAAGAGATCGCCTTCTTCTTGACTAAATTGATTGATTCGTCCACGAACCCACCCCCAATTCATCCAAAAAAAGTGATGACTAATTGGTTGGTTTATTCTGGTTAAACTGCTCTCGGAGCTCAAATGAAATTCCATATCGGAATAGCTTTTAGAAATCGATGAACTCGAGCTTTGTGAAGGATCCGCCTTACACGATCAGAGAAATGATTGTTGATATGAAGAAAAAAAATTAGGACTTAGATTGATATACTTAATACATAATTTACATATGTATATTTAATACCAAAATCCCATAAGTTACGAAGGAATTTACGGAAGATATCAGGCAGAGTCTACCGCGATAGATATGAATATGTATATACACTATCTATGCAATAATTGCAGTAAAACGTGTCTAGATTAAAAATTGATAGGCAGGTAATTTCTAACAAAAATGATAAGCAAAATTTATAATATGCAGATACGGTCGAAGTCCAGACTCACTAATGCATCCTAACAACTACTGGTTAGACACACTAATGCAAATTCTGGTTAGCTAAGACCAACGCTCTGATACCAACTGAAACTTCAGTTGGGGACGCATCCCACTCAGTGCCTTCTCAGCTAACCGCCTGGTGACCACTTAGCGTACCTCAAACACTGATTTTACGGCCCGCCTCTCAGTAACGTACAGCCAACCTTAATAGGGACCGTGAGGGGCAAGAGCCAATGCTTCGTCACAGGTAACACTGTGAGAACCCCCTCTATGATTAACCCGCTAATAAACGGCATTAAACCAGCTCTGATACCAACTGAAGCGACCCGTCAATATTACTATAAACGCAGTACGTTATTCATTGGTCCCATAGCGAGTTATTTGACCTCTATATGATACGTTTTAGAAAATATTGCATTCGTTTCATAAAAAGCACACCATTATTATACATAATGCATTTTTTAAACAATTGGGCAATTATTTAAGGAATAATCCCCATAATACATCGGTTTTCAAATACTACACACTTGACATAACAGTCAAATATAATACATGACAAAGGTTTTATTGAATGCAACACTTTATTTAATTAAAAGCATGAGACTCCATGCACAGCTTGCTCAGATTATGCAACAGCGGAAGACTTTTTTAAGGACCTGAGAATAAACATGCTTAAACAGTCAACACAAAGATTGGTGATATATATAGGTTTAGTATCGATATAAATATGGACCACGAGATTTCATAGTTATAAATATATGTACACTCGCAAGTGTATAAAAGTATTCTATAAGTTGTTGAGCGCTTCGGTAACCATACTTAACCATTAATGTGGCATATTCCCTTTATTATGAAATCCCCCTACACTGTACCAAGTGTAGTAAAAACGAAGTACTATGCAACCGTTTACGATACTAGAACGACTAGCCCGGTTGGGGTTGTCAAACCCGATAGATCTATCAATAAGATTCGCGCTTACATGTTCTTACAACATGTAAATATTAGTTACCAAGCTATTAGGGAAAAATATGCAAAGTGGTACAACTCAACGTAGAATATATTTTAAGTACTTGTGTCTATGGCGTAAAACATAAAATGCATGTATTCTCATCTCAAAATATTTTTAGAGTTTAAAAATGGGACTATATACTCACAGTAGTAAAAGTATATTAATAATAAGTTTTCAACTTATTAAAAATATGACCGTCATCCTTGGATTCACGAACCTATAACAATAATAACGATTCAGATAATAATACGACACATGAATAAAATAAAGCAAGTTCATAGAATACTTATATAATAATTTTTAACATTTTATGTTAGTAGTCCATTGTTAGTAGTCCAAAATAGTCCAAAAAGTCCAACAGTCCAATAATCGGTATATATATAATCTTAGAATTACCCCACGACGTATTGTATACGTATTATCTTTGCATTAACCCAGAGATGTATTGTATACGTATTGTCTTAGAATTAACTAATACATATTGTGTACGTATTGTCTTAGGATTTATCAAAACGTATTGTATACTTATTGTCATGGAATGTACCAAGATTAATATATATATATATATATATATATATATATATATATATATATATATATATATATATATATATATACAATCTCAGAATTAACTAAGATTATAATATTTTGTTATACTAATGATAACATGTCTAAATATATATAGGATATAGGAAAATTTAGCAAGGATATAGTTTTTACAATATAAATTTCGTCCATACAACGTTAATTTTAGCAGATTTTGTATTGCTCGCCAAATATTCATTACAACTCCGTTTAAAGTGAATCAAATTGCTATGGATTCCTTAAGAAGTTAATTTTTCAAAAAAAATTCTAAAAGTTCAGCCCATGTATTAATATTCAGAGTTTTACCCTCTTTTTGTGCCAGTGAACAGATTTAGAAGAATCCCGACACCCACCCAATATATGATTTTTGATAAAATACTTCCACTTTGTCTAAAATAATGAAAAAAATACTGGAAGTCTTATTTACATATATTAACATATTTCCAAAGTCTTAGCCTCAAACTCAAAGTCTAAGATAGGTTTTTAATTCCCAATCCAAAACAGCCCGCTTTTTACCGAATGGAGATTAAACGATATATGTTAAGTTTCAAGGTGTTCTTCATATGTACAAGTTATAAGTTCTTATATTAACTTAATATAACATCATAATACATATAAATAAGTGTTATTAGAGTTAAGTTATAAAGATTATATTAGTTCTTTAAACAAGTTTAGAATCAACTAAACTATGTTCTAGTTTATAAACTCTTATATAGATAGCTATAAACATATGAATTGAACAAGAGTTGAAGTAGAGTTTTTACCTCAAGCTTAGAATGTAAAGTTGTAGGAAAGAAGTAGTAGAATAAAACTTGAGAGAGTTCTTGTAAGTGTTTGTGAAAATTAGAAGTAATGAATGTGTAAAAATGAATTAGAAATGGTGCTTATTTATAGGCTTGAAAATTTGTTTTTAGTGAAAATATCTAGTATAAGTTAAAATGTATTAAGTCATGGATGATATATTAAATTGATTAGGTCATGGATGACATATTACACAAATAATTGCAGATTTCTATTGCTATATACCAATAGTAAATACTTCTAGAAGCTATGTATAATACGGGTAAAAATACCGTATGAATGCGAGCAGATTTCTTGAGAAAATTGAACGGAAATACGAGTATAGCTATCCTTTATATGTATTGGTATATTATAAAGTGTATTCAATACTTTTAAGGATGTATTTACACTCGTAATACATTATATGTAAATACATTTCAACATAAGTTAATTACTTCGTTTAAATAGTAACATATATATTATTCAAAAACTCTGTAAATTAGTAGTATGAAAATATATATACGATACTTTGTTAATATATTTAATGAGATATTTAATTATCATATTTTCAAGTTAAATATATATAAATCCATATATATACACAATAATTAAACAATTGATCAATTAAATCAAGTTATGACGTTCGTGAATCTTCGGAATAAAAGGGTGACCAAAAGCTTGTGTAAAACTCTTTTCGGAGGTTCAAGACTTATTAAAATTCATTGCTTATCAAGTCAGAATTATATAAAGATTAAGTTTAAATTTGGTCGAAAATTTCCGGGTCGTTACAGTACCTACCCGTTAAAGAAATTTCGTCTCGAAATTTGATCGAGGTCGTCATGGATAACAATAAGAATGTTATTATGACGAATATAAGTTGATTCATAGGGTTTTATCATGATTGAGAAATATGGATAAAATAATTCGATTACTCGAAACGTATGAGTGAAGCTATCGTAAAAGAGTGAAATGATAAAATAGGGATTCGTCTTATCTTTTGACGTCATCACGGTTGATCTCCGGATTAAAGAAAATCTTTGTAATATATATATAAGATTTGATTCTTCGGAGATTAAGGAAATTATGATCCTTTTCGATTTAATGCAATAATCTGTCTCGATTTCTCTGTCGGATATTTTACTATAAATCAACCTCCTACGTTTCCTTATTTCCACATCTCCCATCTTTTATACTTTCTTCCTTTCTTCGTACTTCCAAAACATTCGTCAATATGCTCCATCTAGTTTTAATTCTTGATATATTCTTGAGTATCACATCTGTCATTCTTCTTTTTCATCTTCCACCGGAGGAATCCGTTAATTTCTACTATGCTCTTGGGTTTATAGTGTTCTTAGTTTTCCCGTGTCTTTATATTGCTATACGCATCGATATACACGGTTTGTAATTTCTGCTTTGTCTTCGTGCTTATATTTTTTCTTATATTTTAGAGTTTCATGCTTCCGTCTTCTTTTCCCGACTTCAAGTCAAGCGAATAATGGTCTAGAATTCATAGATATGAAATTCGGAATGAACATAGCTAATACTCTAAGAGAGAAATTGTAATAGCACAATTTGACATGTGAAATTACCATAATCTAAAGGAAAAGATATAACTATCAATAGAATATGTTCTTGATATGTTTAGAGATTACATTGAATGTAAGAGTCATGTAACATGGCACATGATGACGTTATGGTCTGTGAATCATTACGTTCCATTTAGAAACTCAGCAGGACTTACTGTAATATAATCACATTGATCAAGTGTCATTATATTATACTAACTCATGCTTCAGTTCCCAACATTACTTCAAAAACATTCATACTTGTCACTCAGAGGTTTCAGATGTTTAGAAACTAAAACAATTTTCTTTATGATGTGATACAGATAACGCGAAGGAATAAATGATTTCAGATAAGAATGGTTATGAAAATATCTTCAAAAATATGAAGGATATTTATAATGGAAGATACGATGATATCTTACAATTTTTAATATCAGAGGATGATGAAGAATATTGTCCGCAAGAGTTTAGAGTCGGGAGCAAGGTATTCGTTAATGACTTCAGCAGATACTGAGTCATTTGAATTCTTTGAAGACATGTTTAGTCTTTGCGATTTGTACACAGCCTCCTTCATACTTTGCTCAATCCTTTTTCCAGTTCCAAACCTTCTCTTTTTCTGAGCTTTGCCAACACACTATTCTTTATCATCAAAATTTTTACTATTAAGGTCGTTTACAGTTGTTTCTGCTTCATCAGCATTTTTCAAAACTTCATACTACTGATTCGTAGGCTGAAGTGCTATTCCAGATTTTAAAATTATAATTCCAGGAGATAACGTTATATGTATATGCAGAAATGATGTGAGATTCAAGAATAATTATTGATGCTTCCTAGGGTTTGGTTTGACAATTATTGTTACAAGATGTAGATGGGTACATGACAAGGTTTTATAGTGATTTTTCAGAGAGATTTAATTTAAAGAGCAATAAAGTTGCTAGTAAGCTTACTACTAATGTGGTGGAATATAAAAGGTTCCCCGGTAACGATGGTGAAAAGACAACATATATATCAAGGTTTTAATAAGGCTACTCCGGATAAAAAGTCGAAGTTGTCTTTTTTGGAGTTGTGACAAAATTCGCTATTTTGAAAAGGGATTGTAAAGTTATTTTGGGTAATAATAATGCTAAAGGATCTGACACGGATACATGTTGAACCTTTGCTTAGGTTCAAGTGTCCTCCGAATGCATATCTATATGCATATATTCTTCGTATGTATCGTGTAATTGGTTCATTCTCTCGATTGTTCCTTAGTTGAGGTGTTTTCAAGAATTTTGAAGGGTTTAGACGCAGGTTGTCATCATCAATATCCGTATAATGAATTCGTCGTGAATCTTGAATGATACGAATATCTTTATGAGTTCTGTGAATGAAAGTGATGTTCTAATATAGTTTGAATTTAAAGTATGATTTTGTAGAAATTTAAGATTGATGGCACTTCTTAAATCTTGACTTGAATTTTTGATCTGTCAAAATCAGAATATGTAATTGAATTGGTGTGAAAAATGGTTGTCTTGAATTTTGTGAAATGATGTATATTGCTATGAAAGGAGAGAGTATAATTAACGATTGTCAAAACATCATTGAAAATGTACAGTATAACATATTAATGTGAACTTAATTATTCCTCGGGTATTACCTACCCATTAAAATAAAATTTCACAAGTAATATTTTGTACAAAAGAATTTTTATTACAGTCTTTATGAAAATATATGTATGTATATTTTCTTCAGATGCAATATGGATTTAATGAGTTAATATTATATTAATCTCATTTGGTTTACGGTTGGAACTAGAAATGAATAATCCCTAAAACTTTAGAGATTACATAATCGCCGCGGAATATTTCTTCAACGTAAATGAAATAATGAATTAATACTTCATCACTCATTATTGTTGGTATTCCTCAGTGCCTGCGGTGCATATGATGCTGATGCTCGTAATGCGGCTTGCGATGTTGAGGCTTGTGATGTTGTTGGTACTGCTGGTGCTGGTAGTGGTTTGATGTGAGTATATATATGAGAATTTGTTTTGTTTTGTATTGTGAAAGAAGATGTTTAAAATTTCTTGAATAAAAAGAGAGGTCAAGAGCTTTATAAAGGGAATGAAATGATGTAGGATGCACTTGCTAATGAAGTTTTGCTTTTCATGATAGTAAATTTTTTTTTTACTAAATAATTCACCATGCAAGATACGGAGTAAAGGTCGGATAGCCTCAATAATATTAGTAATATTATACTCGTTGCGGCATATCCTGAAAAGGAGAGAGAAAATGGTGTTACGAAGGGGTTCGTCGGTAAGTGCCTCATGTTCTCCACCGAGAGGCGAATTAGATTAATGAAAGAGATCGCCTTCTTCTTGACTAAATTGATTGATTCGTCCACGAACCCACCTCCAATTCATCCAAAAAAAGTGATGACTAATTGGTTGGTTTATTCCGGTTAAACTGCTCTCGGAGCTCAAATGAAATTCCATATCGGAATAGCTTTTAGAAATCGATGAACTCGAGCTTTGTGAAGGATCCGCCTTACACGATCAGAGAAATGATTGTTGATATGAAAAAAAAATTAGGACTTAGATTGATATACTTAATACATAATTTACATATGTATATTTAATACCAAAATCCCATAAGTTATGAAGGAATTTACGGAAGATGTCAGGCAGAGTCTACCGAGATAGATATGATAAGATATGAATATGTCTATACACTATCTATGCAATAATTGCAGTAAAATGTGTCTAGATTAAAAATTGATAGGCATGTAATTTCTAACAAAAATGATAAGCAAAATTTATAATATGCAGATACGGTCGAAGTCCAAACTCACTAATGCATCCTAACAACTACTGGTTAGACACACTAATGCAAATTCTGGTTAGCTAAGACCAACGCTCTGATACCAACTGAAACTTTAGTTGGGGACGCATCTCACTCAGTGCCTTCTCAGCTAACCGCCTGGTGACCACTGAGCGTATTACGGCCCGCCTCTCAGTAACGTACAGCCAACCTTAATAGGGACCGCGAGGGGCAAGAGCCAATGCTTCGTCACAGGTAACACTGTGAGAACCCCCTCTACGATTAACCCGCTAATAAACGGCATTAAACCAGCTCTGATACCAGCTGAAGCGACCCGTCAATATTACTATAAATGCAGTACGTTATTCATTGGTCCCATAGCGAGTTATTTGACCTCTATATGATACGTTTTAGAAAATATTGCATTCGTTTCATAAAAAGCACACCATTATTATACATAATGCATGTTTTAAACAATTGGGCGATTATTTAAGGAATAATCCCCATAATACATCGGTTTTCAAATACTACACACTTGACATAACAGTCAAATATAATACATGATAAAGGTTTTATTGAATGCAACACTTTATTTATTTAAAAGCATGAGACTCCATGCACAGCTTGCTCAGATTATGCAACAGCGGAAGACTTTCTTAAGGACCTGAGAATAAATATGCTTAAACAGTCAACACAAAGGTTGGTGATATATATAGGTTTAGCATCGATATAAATAAAGACCACGAGATTTCATAGTTATAAATATATGTACACTCGCAAGTGTATAAAAGTATCCTATAAGTTGTTGAGCGCTTCGGTAACCATACTTAACCATTAATGTGGCATATTCCCTTTATTATGAAATCTCCCTACACTGTACCAAGTGTAGTAAAAATGAAGTACTATGCAACCGTTTACGATACTAGAGCGACTAGCCCGGTTGGGGTTGTCAAACCCGATAGATCTATCAATAGGATTCGCGCTTACATGTTCTTACAACATGTAAATATTAGTTACCAAGCTATTAGGGAAAAATATGCAAAGTGGTACAACTCAACGTAGAATATATTTTAAGTACTTGTGTCTATGGCGTAAAACATAAAATGCATGTATTCTCATCTCAAAATATTTTTAGAGTTTAAAAATAGGACTATATACTCACAGTAGTAAAAGTATATTAATAATAAGTTTTCTACTTATTAAAAATATGACCGTCATCCTTGGATTCACGAACCTATAACAATAATAACGATTCAGATAATAATACGACATATGAATAAAATAAAGCAAGTTCATAGAATACTTATATAATAATTTTTAACATTTTATGTTAGTAGTCCTTTGTTAGTAGTCCAAAATAGTCCAAAAAGTCCAACAGTCCTATAATCGATATATATATAATCTTAGAATTACCCCACGACGTATTGTATACGTATTGTCTTTGCATTAACCCAGAGACGTATTGTATACGTATTGTCTTAGAATTAACTAATACATATTGTGTACGTATTGTCTTAGGATTTATCAAAACGTATTGTATACTTATTTTCATGGAATGTACCAAGATTAATATATATATATATATATATATATATATATATATATATATATATATATATATATATATATATATATATATATATATATATATATACTATCTCAGAATTAACTAAGATTATAATATTTTGTTATACTAATGATAACATGTCTAAATATATATAGAATATAGGAAAAGTTAGCAAGGATATAGTTTTTACAATATAAATTTCGTCCATACAACGTTAATTTTAGCAGATTTTGTATTGCTCGCCAAATATTCATTACAACTCCGTTTAAAGTGAATAAAATTACTATGGATTCCTTAAGAAGTTAATTTTTCAAAAACAATTCTAAAAGTTCAGTCCATGTATTAATATTCAGAGTTTTACCCTCTTTTTGTGCCAGTGGACATATTTGGAAGAATCCCGACACCCACCCAATATATAATTTTTGATAAAATACTTCCACTTTGTCTAAAATCATGAAAAAAATACTGGAAGTCTTATTTACATATATTAACATATTTCCATAGTCTTAGCCTCGAACTCAAAGTCTAAGATAGGTTTTTAATTCCCAATCCAAAACAGCCCGCTTTTTACCGAATGGAGATTAAACGATATATGTTAAGTTTCAAGGTGTTCTTCATATGTACAAGTTATAAGTTCTTATATTAACTTAATATAACATCATAATACATATAAATAAGTGTTATTAGAATTAAGTTATAAAGATTAGATTAGTTCTTTAAACAAGTTTAGAATCAACTAAACTATGTTCTAGTTTATAAACTCTTATATAGATAGCTATAAACATATGAATTGAACAAGAGTTGAAGTAGAGTTTTTACCTCAAGATTAGAATGTAAAGTTGCAGGAAAGAAGTAGTAGAATAAAACTTGAGAGAGTTCTTGTAAGTGTGTGTGAAAATTGGAAGTAATGAATGTGTAAAAATGAATTAGAAATGGTGCTTATTTATAGGCTTGAAAATTTATTTTTTAGTGAAAATATCTAGTATAAGTTAAAATGTATTAAGTCATGGATGACATATTAAATTGATTAGGTCATGGATGACATATTACACAAATAATTGCAGATTTCTATTGCTATATATCAATAGTAAATACTTCTAGAAGCTATGTATAATACGGGTAAAAATACCGTATGAATGCGAGTAGATTTCTTGAGAAAATTGAACAGAAATACGAGTATAGCTATCCTTTATATGTATTGGTATATTATAAAGTGTATTCAATACTTTTAAGGATGTATTTACACTCGTAATACATTATATGTAAATACATTTCAACATAAGTTAATTACTTCGTTTAAATAGTAACATATATATTATTCAAAAACTCTGTAAATTAGTAGTATAAAAATATATATACGATACTTTGTTAATATACTTAATGAGATATTTAATTATCATATTTTCAAGTTAAATATATATAAATCCATATATATACACAATAATTAAACAATTGATCAATTAAATCAAGTTATGACGTTCGTGAATCTTCGGAATAAAAGGGTGACCAAAAGCTTGTGTAAAACTCTTTTCGGAGGTTCAAGACTTATTAAAATTCATTGCTTATCAAGTCAGAATTATATAAAGATTAAGTTTAAATTTGGTCAGAAATTTCCGGGTCGTTACATCTAGCACCTGCAAAAGAAATCAAACATCCTATACAAGTACTATATGCATTAAGTGTGTGGGATTTGGTCTTATTGTGTGAAAGTGACTTAACACTCCAATAGTGGTAAACCCAACATTCTTGGAGAAGTATCTTGATTTATATTTTGGAAAATCTCAGTTTGGTCAAGACTTAGTTAGTCACATTAATGCATTTGGTTCAATTCTAAAGACTAGTCAATATGTCATTAACTTCCTAGTTTCAATTAATCACAAGTCATGTTCTTTTTGAGTTTAGGTAGAGATTAATTGAATGATGTCTTTCTAAGATAATCATTAAGTGTGTAGAGACATCAAAGTTAAGTCATACTTGAACAAGCAATCACAATTTGTTACTGATAATGCTAAAAACGAACATACATTTCATAGCATTATTCCCCAAGAAAGACAAGCTTTTAGTTGCAATTGTTCTATTTACAAGTGATATTCGTTTAAATATTAAAAGGTAAAGACAAAAGACAGATTCGACGAATTGAAGACGCAAACGACCAAAAAGCTCAAAAGTATAAAATACAATCAAAGAGGTTCCAATTATTGATAAGAAACGTCTCGAAATTACAAGAGTACAAGATTCAAAAAGCAAAGTACAAGATATTAAATTGTACGCAAGGACGTTCAAAAATCCGGAACCGGGACCAGAGTCAACTCTCAACGCTCGACGCAACGAACCGAAAGTTATAAATTAATTATGTATATAAATATAATATAATATATAATTAATTATATAAATTATATATTTATATTATATTTATATATTAAATTCCGTCGGCAGATTAAAAGACAAAGATGTGTGGGCTGGAAATACGATCTCCGCGACTTGCGGAGTTTGAAGAAGAAAAGGGCCACGAGTCGCGGAGCCCCAAATGTTGAAACTGCCTATAAAGCTCGCGCATTCTGATCGTAAAAATATATATATAATATATCAATCTCTCTATATCTATACGTAATATTTATATTTATAATTTATATTTTAATTTTAATTTTAATTTTAATCCTAATAATAAGGGTATGTTAGCGAATGTTGTAAGGGTGTAATTCAAAATTCTGTCCGTGTAACGCTACGCTATTTTTAATCATTGTAAGTTATGTTCAACCTTTTTAATTTAATGTCTCGTAGCTAAGTTATTATTATGCTTATTTAATCCGAAGTAATCATGATGTTGGGCTAATTACTAAAATTGGGTAATTGGGCCTTGTACCATAATTGGGGTTTGGATAAAAGAACGACACTTGTGGAAATTAGACTATGGGCTATTAATGGGTTTTATATTAACTAAACAATACCTTGTTAATTTAATATACAAACTTATAATTCGACGTATTTATATATAACCTCATACGCTTGACTGGGTACGGTGGGCGGGATATCTATAAATACCAATAATTATTCATTTTACCGGACACGGAACTGGATTAATAGTTAATAGACTTGTTGAAACAGGGGTAAATTACATTCAAGGGTAATTGGTGTAATTGTTAACAAAGTAGTAAAACTTTGGTTTACACGCAGTCGATAACCTGGTGTATTCATTAAACAAAGTATTAAAACCTTGTTACAATTCGAATCCCCAATTAGTTGAAATATTTGACTTCGGGAATAAGAATAATTTGACGAAGGCTTTCGCTCTTTATATTTATGACTGATGGACTATTATGGACAAATCCGTATGGACATATTAAATAATCCAGGACAAAGGACAATTAACCCATGGGCATAAAACTAAAATCAACACGTCAAACATCATGATTACGGAAGTTTAAATAAGCATAATTCTTTTATTTCATATTTAATTTCCTTTATTTTATATTTAATTGCACTTCTAATTATTGCATTTTTATTTATTGTTATTGTATTTAATTGCACTTTTAATTATCGTACTTTTTAATTATCGCAAGTTTATTTTATCGCACTTTTATTATTCGCAATTTCATTTTCGTTATTTACTTTACGCTTTAAATTAAGTCTTTTATTTATTTAATATTTTACATTTGGTTTTAACTGCGACTAAAGTTTTAAAATCGACAAACCGGTCATTAAACGGTAAAAACCCCCCTTTATAATAATAATATTACTTATATATATATTTGTATTTTTATAAAAGTAAACTAATATAGCGTTAAGCTTTGTTTAAATATTTTCCCTGTGGAACGAACCAGACTTACTAAAAACTACACTACTGTACGATTAGGTACACTGCCTATAAGTGTTGTAGCAAGGTTTAAGTATATCCATTCTATAAATAAATAAATATCTTGTGTAAAATTGTATCGTATTTAATAGTATTTCCTGCTAAAATTTAATAGTATTTTATACCCCTTAGCTTTAACATCAAGTATTTTTGGCGCCGCTGCCGGGGAACAATCTAGCTTAAAAGCCGGAAGCGTAACGCTAAATTTTTTTAAAAAAAAAAAGATTTTTATTTTTAGTTTACTTTTATTAAAATTCACTTTTGTAAAAATACGTTTTTAATTATTCGAAAACATAAAAAGAAAACAAAAATATAAATATTTTTAAGAGTTTGTTAAATATTTAAGTTTTATAAAGTTTCTTTATTTTTATTTTATAAAAACATAAGTTTTATTTAAATATTTTGTTTTTATTTAAAACATAAAATCAAAAACCGAAAAAAAATTATATATAAATCTAGTTTTAAGATTTTTATTTATAAAATTGTAACATATTTTTATTTCTATTCTAGTTTTTAAATATAAGTTTTTATTATATAAATATTTTTATTTAAACAGAAAATATAAAACAGAAATTAAAAAAAAAAAAACTGAAACGAACGATTTTATCCTGCACCTGATCTGAAATTTGAAACCCCGCGACTTGCGGAGTTTTCCAACTTCGAGAACCGCGACTCGCGGAGTTCTCCCTGACGCGCCTGACAGAACCCTAATCAGCATTTATTACGGAGTAATTATTATTATTATTTTTTAATTAAACCCTAATTAGTTTTGTTAATTTATTATTAAGTTTAGTTTATTTATTTAATTTGTATATTTAGTTTATTTAGTTTAATTAAATTGTAAAATTAATAGTTTTATAAATTAAATAATATAAAAATAATATTTTTATAAAAAAATTGTACTTTTTACAACTTTTAGTATATTTTTATATTTTGTCCATTTTTAATTGTTTTAGCGTAAATATTTGTATTTTTCGCTCGTATTTAGTTTTAAGATATAGTTTTTGCCATAGTTATTTTTTACTTCTAGATTTTTAGGCTTTGTCGTAAAATCCCTTAAGTGCCTTTTCTTTAGACTAAGATTTAGGTACTTTAGAATTTTGCGACGCCTTTTTAAGTTTTAGTTTCTTTTTAAGTTATTTCCATTTGGAATATAGTTTTACTTGTAAGCTTTAAGACACAACTTTTAGTTTTAAATTTTTAGTTCCTTTTTAAGTTTAGATGCGCTATTTTCTTATTTCTCGACGCCTTTTACCTATGTATCAATTATCATTCCAATTAGTAATCTCAATTTGCGATTATAATTTTAAGTTAGTGATAGTAATAAGGTTGGGTTAGTCGAGTGTTTTTAAGTTCTATAAGTCACTCTTTTTCTTTCTTATTTTTATTTTTCGATCTTTTTCCGACACGCTCTTTTTCTTTCTTATTTCTCGCTATTCTAGTTTTTAGGACATAGATTTTTATTCTACTTCTTATCTAAATTTCTTAAAATTACGAAAATTTATTTTAAGTGGTTAAATTGATAGACATCAAAATTTTCTGGTTCGTAGTAATAGTTGGATTTGTATGTGGACCGGGTTATTGGAGCCAAACAGTCCTCAATTATATTGAGACCAAACGAATCATGCCCCTCTGCTGCATCTTTTGGCTATTCGAAACGTGGGCAAAATCAGAAAAGTCTATTAATTGGATAACTTATATAATTTTTCTTTCTTTTTAAAAAAAAAAAAACTAATAGGATATTCAGTGAATGCACCGAGCAAGACGTTCACCACCTTTTGTACGTTCACCACCTGTAACTAGATCAAGACATTTAGCAAATATTACCGCCGTTGATTTTTCTTTAGAATCGTCATCCAGTCGACCAAGTACTCCAGTTCAAATTTCTGATAATCCATTTTTTGAACCCGACCTCACAATTGAGAATCCGGAGAATATTCAGGGATGATTCATAGATCCTGAACCATTAAATTTTCATCCGGAACCACCAATCATTCAAACAGAGATTGTTGAGGAACGAACCATTAAATCAGAATCCTCTAGTGATTCGGATTCAACAAATTCAATTATGGAGAATCTGGAACCTTTAAGTATGGAAGACCGAATGAGAGCTAAACGCACTGGCCAAGGTCACGCAATTACTCATCCTGACATAAATGCGCCGGATTATGAAATCAAAGGACAAATTCTACACATGGTGACTAATCAATGCCAATTTAGTGGTGCGCCGAAGGAAGATCCAAATGAACATCTTCATACCTTTAGTAGGATCTGCACTCTATTTAAAATAAGAGAAGTTGAGGATGAATAGATATATCTCATGTTATTTCCCTGGACTTTAAAGGGAGAAGCCAAAGATTGGTTGGAATCATTACCTGAAGGGGCGATTGATACATGGGACGTTTTAGTTGAAAAATTTCTTAAACAATTCTTTCCGACATCTAAAGCCGTAAGACTTCAAGGAGAAATTGTTACGTTCACACAGAAACTGAATGAAACTCTATATGAGGCGTGGATAAGATTTGGAAAGTTATTAAGAGGATGTCCGCAACATGGTTTAGATACCTGTCAAATAGTACAAATATTCTACCAAGGATGCGACATCACTACAAGGAAAGACATATATATAGCAGCTGGTGGTTCTATTATGAAGAAAACAGAAACTGATGCTTACAAAATTATTGATAACACTGCTTCCCACTTACATGAGTGGCACCAAGAAAAAGATATCGTTAGATCATCTAAAGCAGCTAGAGCCGATTCTAGCCATGACTTAGATTCCATTTCCGCAAAGATAGATGCTGTCGAGAGACGAATGGAAAAGATGACTAAGGATATTCACTCAATACGAATTAGTTGTAAGCAGTGTGGAGGACCACATTTGATAAAAGATTGTCTTAGTATTGAATTAACAATGGAACAAAGAGAGAATATTTCATACATAAACCAAAGGCCTGGAAATAATTATCAGAATAATTATCAACCGCCAAGACCGATCTACAATCAAAACCAGAATTATAACAGAAATATTCCATACAACAACCAGCAAGGTCCTAGCAATCAACAAGTGTCCAACAATAATTAGAATCAGCAAAGACCTAATTTTCAAAACAAACCACCACAAACCAATGATAAAAAGCAGAATTTAGAAGATATGATGACGAAGCTAGTTGAAACTCAAACGCAGTTTTTCACATCTCAGAAACAAACTAATGAACAAAATGCTCAAGCATTTAGAAATCAACAAGCTTCTATTCAAAATCTGGAACAAGAAGTAAGTGACCTAGCAAGGTTAATAGGTGAAAGAAAACCGGGAAGTCTACCTAGTGATACAAATGCTAACCCCCGGAATGAAACAGCTAAAGCCATTACCACAAGAAGTGGTACAACACTTAAACCACCTGAAATACCTGTAACTTCTGATGAAGCTATTCCTACTCCACAAGAACCACAACCTGATCAAGATAAGGAAAAAGAACCGGTAGTTGAAAAGGTTAATGAAGATAACACAGTTAAGGCTAAACCTTATGTTAAACCATACCAACCACCACTTCCTTACCCGAGTAAAATGAAGAAAGAGAAACTTGAAGCCGAGCAATCCAAATTCTTGGATATGTTTAAACAGATAAATGTAAATCTTCCCTTCATTGATGTGATTTTAGGAATGCCTAGATATGCTAAATTCTTGAAAGATCTAATCTCAAATAGAAAGAAAATGGAAGAACTCTCGGCTGTTACTATGAACGCTAATTGTTCAGCAGTGCTGTTGAATAAGATACCAGAAAAATTATCTGATCCAGGAAGTTTCACAATTCCATGTTTTCTGGGTAGTCTTAGTTCAATAGAAGCATTGGCAGACTTAGGTGCTAGTATAAATTTAATGCCGTATTCACTATACGCTAAACTAGACCTTGGAGAATTGAAACCAACAAGAATAAGCATACAACTAGCCGATAGATCAATAAAATATCCTAGAGGGATAATGGAGAACATGCTAGTTAAAGTTGGTACTTTAGTATTTTCAGTAGATTTTGTTGTTCTGGACATGGAAGAAGATCCTCAAGTTCCTCTCATATTAGGAAGACCATTCTTAAACATGGCTAAAGCAATGATAGACGTGTTCGGTAAGAAATTGACCCTAAGTATAGAGGACGAGAGTGTTACCTTTTCAGTTGATAGAGCAATTCAACAACCACAATCTGCAGATGATACATGTTATTATATTCAAACTATAGATGCACATGCAGAATTGTTAGAAGAATTTCCAGAATTACAAGGAACAGGAGAATGTTCTTTAGAAGAAGGTAATGAACCAATTGATGAAGCTGAAATGTTAGCTACACTTATAGCTAATGGATATGAACCAACAACAGAAGAAATTCAAATGCTAAAAGAAGAAGACAGATATCGATATAAATCATCGATAGAAGAACCTCCGAAATTAGAGTTAAAGCCACTTCCAAACCATTTGGAATACGCTTATTTACATGGTGAATCTGAATTACCGGTAATAATATCGTCTTCTCTTACTGAAAATGAGAAATCACAACTCATTTCTGTGTTGAAAGCTCATAAACCAGCCATTGCATGGAAGATTCATGATATTAAAGGAATAAGTCCTTCGTATTGCACACATAAAATCCTTATGGAAGAAGGTCATAAAACGTATGTGCAACGCCAACGAAGACTAAATCCTAATATGCAAGATGTAGTTAAGAAAGAGATTATTAAACTGCTAGACACAGGTCTAATTTATCCAATTTCTGATAGTCCATGGGTAAGCCCAGTTCAATGCGTGCCTAAGAAGGGTGGCATAACTGTTATTACAAATGAGAAAAATGAGCTTATTCCTACAAGGACTGTAACAGGATGGCGTGTGTAGCGACCCGACAAAATCGTCATTGACGGCGCCGTCTACTTAGGTCCCGTTACGTGGTCATAAGTCTTTAAAACAACGTTTGACCAAAAGATATGTCGCATTCATTTCAAATGTAAAGATTGTTCAAAGTTTACGAGAATAGTTCCACCACAAGTTACGTTACAAAGTTATAAGTACAAATGAAACTTATGCGACACAATTTAAAAGTAGCCAAAAAACGCTCCATGTATGCATATATACTCGTCATCCAATGCAAGTATCAAAATAATGAGCGGAAGCATGTATCATGTATCGTTCAAGGACCTGAGAAAAACATAGAAATCTGTCAACGAAAACGTTGGTGAAATCATAGGTTTAAGTAAGTAAGTAAGTACAAGTGAACCACAAGATTTGCATCAATGAAATAATAGTAATACATTCCAAAAGTTTGTTTCACGAGCACCCAATTATCAATGCTTAACATTCCTTCCATAGAACCCCATCACTTAGTGCTAGAACATACACTGTTTCTCGAAAATATATTTCATTCGTAAACGGTAGCGAACCATTTGGATGAGGGTTTGTCAAACCCATATGGATCCATACAACATAAGTTCTCGCTTACACCCGGCAAGTGTAACTAATGATAATCGAATTGAGGATTTTGTTCTAAACTCGTATGTAGAATGTTTGTTTTCCTGTACTTGTGTTCACTTAGTAAAGAAATGTTTATGTTTTCTCATCCCAAATGTAAGTTCAAAAAGAGTAAAAGTGGGACTATGCTCTCACCTTGAGTGCACGAGTAGTAAAGTACTTCAACAAGTAAACGTGTGTAAAGAACAATGCTAGTCTTGACCTAAACAATAGGTTGTATCAATAACGGTAAACACGATAGGTCAAAGATGTTCAATTAGTCCTATGGCTCGTTAAGACTCGATCATAATAGCATGTGAATCAAATTGTCATGTTTCATGCAAGGTACAAGTATAAAAACATGTTAGAACGATTGCACAATTATTTGGTTAAGTTTGATTAAAAGTCAACTTGGTCGGGTCAAAGTCAACGGAAAAGTCAACGGGTCGGGTTGGGTATCCGACAATTTTTCTAAGTTATATAATCATATATGAGCATGTTGGCTAAGTTTCATGTTAATCGGAGGTCCGTAGCATAGCAAACATTTTTATGTCAAATGACCAAAGCAAACAGCCAGTTTTAGTGTATCAGGACGGTGTCCCAAAATCAGGACGGTGTCTGTCATAACCCGTCCTTAACCATAAGAACGAGTTAGATAACGCATGATTTCATTGCGAGGTATTGACCTCTATATGCGACATTTTTAAAAGAACAACTGCATTTATTTTACATTACAAACCATAACTCTTATTTTAATACAAGTTTTAGACAATATAAAGATGATTATCGTTTAGCGATAATCTTAGACTTACAAACTTTACATGTGATGATAACAATACGATTTCCAACATATTTTACATTACAAATCCTCCGATATGCAGTTTTATTTTTGACACAAATATGCATACTCAAGATCTTGCTTAAATTCAACATGTTGCAGTGGAAGCTTTTAGTTATCACCTGAGAATAGTCATGTTTAAAACATCAACATAAAGTTGGTGAGATATAGGTTTAATGCCGGCAGCGATATAAATATAGACCACAAGATTTCATATGTAAACATTTTAATAAAAATATTCTAAGTGGTTGAGCACTTGGTAACCATACTTAACATTTAATCACGTCGCATATTCCCTTTATTATGAAATCTTACTACACCGTACCAAGTGTAGTCACGAAACGAAGTACTGTGCAACCGTTGAATACTGGTCGTCCAGTCCGGTTGGGGTTGTCAGGCCCGATAGATCTATCAACAGGATTCGCGTTTACAATACCGCTGTAAATAGTAGTTACCAAGCTACAGGGAAGTATGCCAGTGGTACAACTCAACGTAGAATATATTTTTCAGTTACTTGTGTCCATAACGTAAAACATAAAATACATGTATTCTCATCCCGAAATACTTAGAGTTTAAAAGTGGGACTATATACTCACTTTTGCCTTGAAGATATATATATTTTGACTTGGTCTCCGGTTGATATCACGAACCTATCCATATATAGTTTATCAATATATTTCCATTTTAAACAATCGTCACATATATATACTTATTATACTTTTAATAGTTTTAATAATTTCTTAGTCCGTAGTTAGCAGTCCGATGTTAGTAATTCAATTTTAATGGTTCATATTTAGGTGTTTAATAAATAAAACCCCCATCGAAATAAATAAAACCCCATCGTATTTGTATTGGTCGGGATTAATCTTGACCCACGGTACCGGTGTTGTCAAATGACGTGTTGCGTACATAAAGTACCGGTGTTGTCAAATGACGTGTTGCGTACAATCATGGGATCTTATGATTAATCTTCTCGTATTGTTTACGGGTGATCCTGAAATATATAAAATTAAATTATGAGTACATATATATAAAATATCATGTTATTTTAAAAAGATGTGATTTATTTAATTTTTCTCCAATTATTTTCGTGGCTAAACTAGTCTTGGATATCCGATTTTGTTTTGGTCATAGTTTCTTCGTTACAACTCCGTTTTCGTTGGTTCAACTTGCCAAGTCCTTGGATCGAGTCCCTCTTTAAGAATATAAACTGTAAATACCTTAGTTTGTATTCGAAATCACAGGTCATAGGTCAAACTTTGGTGAAACTTATGAAGTTGATCATTTTCCATCATGTAAACAACCTTAAATGATTATTTTTCTAAAAATACTTATACTTTGAGTTAAATCATGAAATTTTTATGTGTTAACATATTCATAAGAAATATTATTTTTCCAGAATATAAACCTCCAATTCAAAGTTCAAGATGGTTTTTAATTATCCAACCCAAAACAGCCCCCGGTTGCATTCCGACGTCGTAAATTCAGTTTTTAAGGTGTTCTTTGAAAAACCAAGTTATACCTTGTTAAATTAGCATATATTTATGATATATTACAGGTCTTGAAGTATTTTAAAAGTTAAGTTAGAAAGATCTATTTAGTTTGCAAACAAGTTTGAAATCATTCAAACTATGTTCTTGTTGTTAAAATTGTATACCATAAAATAAGATAGCTATATATATATGAATCGAATAAGGTTATGAACAAAGTTACTACCTCAAGTTACTTGTACAAGATTGCTGTAAAAGAGAAGTAAAAACCTAGAACCAAAAGAGTGATGGAATTGGATGAAAGATTGGAAGTAAGCTTGTGTTCTTGGAAGGATTCTTGAAGTGTTTTTGTAAGGGTTTTCTTATGATGATTAAGTGATGTTTTTGGAACTAGATCTTCATGGTTGTGAGATGAGATGGTTAAGGGGTTTAAGGCTCATGAAAGTGTGTGTGTTTAGCTAGAAAATGAAAGTGAAAATGAATCAAAATGGAGTACTCCTTGCCCTTTAAAAAAACGTGAATGGGGGGAGACAAAGACAAGTTTTCCTTTTGTTATTTTGTATGACTTTCAATGCTAGCATCCAATTTCTAATTACCTTATACATAAGGCATGAACAAGGGCTGGTTGGTGGTGATTTGATGTGTATTTACCAATAGTAAATACGTATAGAAGCTAGGTATGATACGAGTACATATACTCTAGATATACGTATAGAAATCTTGTGAAAACGGAATGAGAATTCAAATATAGCTATCTTTTGTGAATATACTTATATGGTTTTATGTATTTAAGTCCTTAAAAGTGATTAAATACATTACATATACGATATATGTATAAACATTATAGGTCATAAGTATTTATGTCAAATAACGTTACGTATGGTTATCGTTTTGAAAACTTAAGTTAGTAGTTTCAAAATATACTTATAACTTATTGTTATTAATACAAAATGAGGTATTAAAACATCCTTAGATCATTTTAAATATGTATATATACATATATACACAAACGTATAATTATCATATGTTATATAGTTTGTGATATCATCGGTCAAACTAGACGGTCAAACGTTGTGTAAAACTCATTTCAAAAACGTAAATCTCAACAATTTGGATTGCTTATCATGTTGGTAAGGTTTAATTTATGTAAATAATAATCTTATAAGTATAGATCGATCAAAAAAGTCCGGGTCATTACAGTACCTACCCGTTAAATAAATTTTGTCCCTAAATTTTAAAATCGTACCTATTTTGCGTCATCGGGAAACAAATGCGGGTATTTTTGTTTCATTTGATCCTCTCGCTCCCAAGTAAACTCGGGACCTCTTCGTGCATTCCAACAAACTTTAACAATCGGTATGTTGCTCTGCTTGAGCCGTTTAACTTCACGGTCCATGATCTCGACTGGTTCTTCTACGAATTGCAATTTCTCGTCAACTTGGATTTCTTCTAGAGGAATGGTGAGGTCTTCCTTTGCAAGACACTTCTTAAGGTTTGAGACGTGAAATGTATTATGTACTCTAGCGAGTTGTTGTGGTAACTCGAGTCGATAAGCTACCGGTCCAATGCGTTCGATGATCTTGAACGGGCCTACATATCTTGGGTTCAGTTTACCCCTTTTTCCAAAACGTATTACACCTTTCCAAGGTGACACCTTTAGCATAACCATGTCACCAATCTGAAACTCTAATGGTTTCCTTCGGATATCGGCGTAGCTCTTTTGGCGACTACGGGCCGTTCTCAATCTCTCCTTGATTTGTACTATCTTCTCAGTTGTTTCGTGTATGATCTCGGGACCAGTTAATTGTCGATCTCCTACTTCATTCCAACAGATAGGAGATCTACACTTCCTTCCATACAGTGCTTCGAATGGTGCAGCTTTAATGCTCGCATGATAACTATTATTATATGAGAATTCTGCTAACGGTAAATACTTATCCCATCCGTTTCCAAAATCGATCACACATGCCCTGAGCATGTCTTCAAGAGTCTGAATTGTTCTTTCACTCTGCCCGACAGTTTGCGGATGATATGCGGTGCTCATATCCAAACGAGTTCCTAGTGCCTCCTGTAGTGATTGCCAGAACTTTGAGGTAAATCTACTATCACGATCAGATATAATGGAAATAGGTATTCCATGCCTTGAAACAATTTCCTTTATATATAATCGTAATAATTTCTCCATTCTATCCGTTTCCTTTATAGGCAAGAAATGTGCAGATTTGGTGAGACGATCAACAATTACCCAAATGGTATCGTATCCCCAGGCAGTCTTTGGTAACTTCGTGATGAAATCCATGGTAATACCATCCCATTTCCATTCTGGGATTTCTGGTTGTTGAAGTAGCCCTGACGGCTTTTAGTGTTCTGCTTTGACTTTGGAACAAGTTAAACACTCCCCAACATATGTTGCAACGTCTGTCTTTAAATTAGGCCACCAATAATGTGTCTTAAGATCTTGATACATCTTTCCAACTCCAGGATGTATCGAGTATCTTGTCTTATGTGCCTCATTCAATATCAACTTCCTTAATCCACCCAACTTCGGTACCCAAATACGGTTTGCAAAATATCGAATTCCATCTTCCCGTATAACGAGTTGCTTCTCATACTTCTTCATTATTTCATTTCTTATGTTTTCTTTAGTAAGTGCTTCTCGTTGAACTTCTTTGATTTGTGAGTTGAGATTCATGCGAATTTTTATATTCATTGCTCGTACTCGAATTGGTTCTCGTTCCTTTCTGCTTAGAGCATCGGCCACCACGTTCGCCTTCCCGGGATGATAACGAATTTCACAATCATAGTCGTTTATCAGCTCGACCCACCTACGTTGCCTCATGTTCAGCTGTTTCTGATCAAAAATATGTTGAAGGCTTTTATGATCAGTAAACACAGTGCATTTAACCCCATACAAGTAGTGTCTCCATATCTTCAATGCAAACACGACTGCTCCCAGTTCCAGATCATGTGTCGTATAATTCCGCTCGTGAATCTTCAATTGTCGGGATGCGTATGCAATAACTTTCTTCCGTTGCATAAGAACGCAACCAAAACCTTGTCGCGAAGCGTCACAATATATTTCAAAATCATCGTTCCCTTCTGGTAATGATAAAATAGGCGACGTAGTTAACTTCTTCTTTAGTAATTGAAATGCACTCTCCTGCTCAGATGTCCATTCATATTTCTTCCCTTTTTGCGTTAACGCTGTCAACGGCTTAGCTATTCGGGAAAAATTTTGAATAAACCTTCTATAATAACCGGCTAAACCTAAAAATTGGCGTATCTGCGTTGGTGTCTTAGGAGTCTCCCATTTTTCGATGGCTTCAATTTTTGCTGGATCAACCTGAATTCCTTTGCTACTAACAACGTGGCCAAGAAATTGCACTTCTTTCAACCAGAAAGCACATTTAGAAAATTTAGCATATAGCTGTTCTTTTCTCAACAACTATAATATCAACCTTAAATGATGCTCATGCTCTTGCTCACTCTTGGAATAGATAAGAATATCATCAATGAAAACGATAACAAACTTTTCTAAATATGGACTACAAACTCGATTCATGAGGTCCATGAATACAGCTGGCGCATTCGTCAATCCAAACGGCATGACCAAAAATTCGTAATGACCATAACGTGTCCGAAAAGCAGTTTTCGGTATATCTTCTTCTTTGACGCGTAATTGATGATAGCCCGATCTTAGGTCAATTTTCGAGTACACACATGATCCTTGGAGTTGATCAAATAAGTCGTCAATTCTCGGTAGTGGATACCGATTCTTGATAGTTAACTTATTTAATTCACGATAATCTATACACATCCTAAAAGATCCATCTTTCTTTTTAACAAATAAAATTGGAGCTCCCCACGGTGAAGTACTTGGTCGTATGAATCCACGATCCAGTAATTCTTTTAACTGACTCTGAAGTTCTTTTAACTCGGACGGTGCAAGTCTATATGGAGCACGAGCCACTGGTGCAGCTCCTGGTACTAAATCTATTTGAAATTCCACAGATCTAAATGGAGGTAATCCCGGCAACTCTTCCGGAAAAACTTCAGGAAAATCTCTTGCCACAGGCACGTCGTTGATGCACTTCTCTTTTTCTTTCTTTTCGACTTTATTAACATGTGCTAGAATAGCATAACATCCCTTTTCTAAACACTTCTTGGCTTTCAAACAGCTAATGAGTTTTAGCTTTGAGTTACCCTTCTCTCCATAAATCATCACCGGCATTTTATCCTTACAAGGAATGCGAATTGCCTTCTTGGCACACACAACTTCAGCTCCTACTTTGGACATCCAGTCCATGCCGACTATTACATCAAAACTTCCTAATTCTACGGGTATTAAGTCAATTTTAAATGTTTCTCCGGCTAAATTTATTTTACAATCACGGCAAATTTTATCGGCTTTAATTAGTTTACCATTAGCTAACTCAATCATGTACTTAGCATCTAGAGGTAATGATGAACAATTCAATTTAGCGTAAAAGCCTCTACTCACGTAACTTCTATCGGCACCAGTATCAAATATAATAGATGCGGATAAGTTATTAATGGTAAACGTACCCGTAACAAGCTCCGGGTCTTCACACGCCTCTCTAGCATTAATAACAAATGCTCTTCCACGTGCAGATCCATTATTCTTCTCTGGATTCGGACACTGGCTCTTATAGTGACCTTGTTTTCCACACCCATAACAAGTAATGGTAGCCAAAGCAGTTCTATTTGCATTGGTGGCAGGAGTCTTGGTACCATTTGTATTTGTAACGAGAGCCCTACAATCTTCAGCAAGATGACCCTTTCGATTACATTTGTTGCATACCACATTACAGTAGCCAGAGTGATGTTTGTGGCATCGGTTACATAAAGGATTTTGTCCTTTGTAACCAAAGCTTAAACCACTACCCGCACCTTGCGTGATTTCTTGTTTCTTAAAAGATTGTTGTTGGTTACCTCGATCATAATTTCCATTCCACTTTCTTTTGTTACCTGATACCTTCACATCAGTATTGGATACTTTCTTATCCATGATGACCTGATCCATTAGCTCGTTTGCCATGGTTATAGCTTCATGAATTGTCTTAGGTTTCGATGCTGTAACATTTGCCTTGACCTTTTTGGGCAAACCATCTTTGTACATTTCAATCTTTCGTTCTTCGGTTGGAACCAATTCAGGACATAGCAAAACTAATTCCATGAATCGCTGATTGTAGTTGGTGATTTCAGTACCAACAACCTTCAGACTTCGTAATTCATCTTCCAACTTCCTAACCTTGTTCCTTGGACAATACTCGTTGATTAACATTATTTTGAATTCTTCCCATGGAGTATCATAAGCTACATCTCCTCCTACAGCCTTCACATAATTTTTCCACCACGTGAGTGCACTATCTTGTAAAGTGCACGATGCATACTTGGTCATGTCCTTTTCAACACAACCACTGATTTTAAACACAGTCTCCATCTTTTCTATCCACCGGGTTAAACCGATCGGTCCTTCTGTTCCACTTAATGATGAGGGCTTGCAAGCTTGAAAAGTCTTGTAGGTGCATCCTACACGAGGATTTGGGTTAACTGCAGCAGCTCTTGCAGCTTCGACCCATAACATTCTGTCGTTCACTCGCTGGTTGATGAATTCCTCAACTTCTTGTTCCGTCATTCGATTCAATCGCGCCATTTCCTAATGAAAGAAAATAATTATTCACATGGAATATTATAGATGTAGTGTGTATTTATAGTACATTATAGCTTGTTAACAATATGAACCAGGTATTATTATAAAAGCCTTTTCTTCTTATTAGCATTTTATAATTATATCTAGGGTAGTACCTACCCGTTAATGTTCATACTTAATAGCTTAGTACAGAACCAATTACTACCATCTAAATAATACTTAACCATGGAAAATTATTGCATTTCATACTTCACTATTTTACATATGCTTATCTTACATCGAACATTAAGCAAACCACACTAATAATATTATACAAAACATTATATGATCCCATGGTTTAATACGGCAGCGCATCGTTTGGTCTATTTTCTAGGACGTTTAGGTTCAAGGAATGGCCTAACGCTTATCCTAGCTGTCTGCCTATATTTTGGCTGTGGGGCTGAAGAACTAGATGCCGGGATAGAATGAATAGGAATAGCGGGAATAGGGGTGGTAGTGTCTAGTGGAGTTGGTGCCACATCATCCTCTTCGAGATTTGAATTTTCTAATTCATTAGCCTTTCGTTTCTTTCCTAGTTCGAACTTGTCTTTCGTAATTTCCTGTATTTCTTCCTCGGGTTCACTTTCCTCCTCGGGTTCACTTTCCTCCTCAGGTTCACTTTCCGGGTTCCCTATGGTTGGTTCATCCAGAATTTGTGAGTCTTCCCCAAAGATATTATTTTCGTCATCGGATAGGTTAATGACTGAAACACCATCTGAAGATTCTGATTCGGAGTCGCTGAATGTGATAATAAGTTTTGAGCCCGACATCTATCACACAACAACTAACCCATTAGTACTACATAATATTTACATATAAATTTTAACCAACAATGATAAGCAATGGTTGTTAAATCAGACCCGGTCAAAGTCCAGACTTACTAATATATCCTAACGACTTATCAGTTAGACACACTAATGCAAACCTGGTTCGCTAAGACCACCGCTCTGATACCACATGTCATAACCCGTCCTTAACCATAAGAACGAGTTAGATAACGTATGATTTCATTGCGAGGTATTGACCTCTATATGCGACATTTTTAAAAGAACAACTGCATTTATTTTACATTACAAACCATAACTCTTATTTTAATACAAGTTTTAGACAATATAAAGATGATTATCGTTTAGCGATAATCTTAGACTTACAAACTTTACATGTGATGATAACAATACGATTTCCAACATATTTTACATTACAAATCCTCCGATATGCAGTTTTATTTTTGACACAAATATGCATACTCAAGATCTTGCTTAAATTCAACATGTTGCAGCGGAAGCTTTTAGTTATCACCTGAGAATAGTCATGTTTAAAACGTCAACATAAAGTTGGTGAGATATAGGTTTAATGCCGGCAGCGATATAAATATAGACCACAAGATTTCATATGTAAACATTTTAATAAAAATATTCTAAGTGGTTGAGCACTTGGTAACCATACTTAACATTTAATCACGTCGCATATTCCCTTTATTATGAAATCTTACTACACCGTACCAAGTGTAGTCACGAAACGAAGTACTGTGCAACCGTTGAATACTGGTCGTCCAGTCCGGTTGGGGTTGTCAGGCCCGATAGATCTATCAACAGGATTCGCATTTACAATACCGCTGTAAATAGTAGTTACCAAGCTACAGGGAAGTATGCCAGTGGTACAACTCAACGTAGAATATATTTTTCAGTTACTTGTGTCCATAACGTAAAACATAAAATACATGTATTCTCATCCCGAAATACTTAGAGTTTAAAAGTGGGACTATATACTCACTTTTGCCTTGAAGATATATATATTTTGACTTGGTCTCCGGTTGATATCACGAACCTATCCATATATAGTTTATCAATATATTTCCATTTTAAACAATCGTCACATATATATACTTATTATACTTTTAATAGTTTTAATAATTTCTTAGTCCGTAGTTAGCAGTCCGATGTTAGTAATTCAATTTTAATGGTTCATATTTAGGTGTTTAATAAATAAAACCCCCATCGAAATAAATAAAACCCCATCGTATTTGTATTGGTCGGGATTAATCTTGACCCACGGTACCGGTGTTGTCAAATGACGTGTTGCGTACAATCATGGGATCTTATGATTAATCTTCTCGTATTGTTTACGGGTGATCCTGAAATATATAAAATTAAATTATGAGTACATATATATAAAATATCATGTTATTTTAAAAAGATGTGATTTATTTAATTTTTCTCCAATTATTTTCGTGGCTAAACTAGTCTTGGATATCCGATTTTGTTTTGGTCATAGTTTCTTCGTTACAACTCCGTTTTCGTTGGTTCAACTTGCCAAGTCCTTGGATCGAGTCCCTCTTTAAGAATATAAACTGTAAATACCTTAGTTTGTATTCGAAATCACAGGTCATAGGTCAAACTTTGGTGAAACTTATGAAGTTGATCATTTTCCATCATGTAAACAACCTTAAATGATTATTTTTCTAAAAATACTTATACTTTGAGTTAAATCATGAAATTTTTATGTGTTAACATATTCATAAGAAATATCATTTTTCCAGAATATAAACCTCCAATTCAAAGTTCAAGATGGTTTTTAATTATCCAACCCAAAACAGCCCCCGGTTGCATTCCGACGTCGTAAATTCAGTTTTTAAGGTGTTCTTTGAAAAACCAAGTTATACCTTGTTAAATTAGCATATATTTATGATATATTACAGGTCTTGAAGTATTTTAAAAGTTAAGTTAGAAGGATCTATTTAGTTTGCAAACAAGTTTGAAATCATTCAAACTATGTTCTTGTTGTTAAAATTGTATACCATAAAATAAGATAGCTATATATATGTGAATCGAATAAGGTTATGAACAAAGTTACTACCTCAAGTTACTTGTACAAGATTGCTGTAAAAGAGAAGTAAAAACCTAGAACCAAAAGAGTGATGGAATTGGATGAAAGATTGGAAGTAAGCTTGTGTTCTTGGAAGGATTCTTGAAGTGTTTTTGTAAGGGTTTTCTTATGATGATTAAGTGATGTTTTTGGAACTAGATCTTCATGGTTGTGAGCTGAGATGGTTAAGGGGTTTAAGGCTCATGAAAGTGTGTGTGTTTAGCTAGAAAATGAAAGTGAAAATGAATCAAAATGGAGTACTCCTTGCCCTTTAAAAAAACGTGAATGGGGGGAGACAAAGACAAGTTTTCCTTTTGTTATTTTGTATGACTTTCAATGCTAGCATCCAATTTCTAATTACCTTATACATAAGGCATGAACAAGGGCTGGTTGGTGGTGATTTGATGTGTATTTACCAATAGTAAATACGTATAGAAGCTAGGTATGATACGAGTACATATACTCTAGATATACGTATAGAAATCTTGTGAAAACGGAATGAGAATTCAAATATAGCTATCTTTTGTGAATATACTTATATGGTTTTATGTATTTAAGTCCTTAAAAGTGATTAAATACATTACATATACGATATATGTATAAACATTATAGGTCATAAGTATTTATGTCAAATAACGTTACGTATGGTTATCGTTTTGAAAACTTAAGTTAGTAGTTTCAAAATATACTTATAACTTATTGTTATTAATACAAAATGAGGTATTAAAACATCCTTAGATCATTTTAAATATGTATATATACATATATACACAAACGTATAATTATCATATGTTATATAGTTTGTGATATCATCGGTCAAACTAGACGGTCAAACGTTGTGTAAAACTCATTTCAAAAACGTAAATCTCAACAATTTGGATTGCTTATCATGTTGGTAAGGTTTAATTTATGTAAATAATAATCTTATAAGTATAGATCGATCGAAAAAGTCCGGGTCATTACAGTGTCCCAGTATGAAGAGTGGGACGGCATCCCAAAATCAGGACGGTGTCCTGATATGGAGAGTGGGACGGCGTCCAAGAGGGTGGAACGGCATCCAAATGGCTTACAGGTCCTGTTTGCTGAATTACACAAGTGCACGACCCAAACTTCAAATAATCATAACTTATGATCCGCAAACAATTAGAACATGTATTTTATATCACCGGAAAGCTCTTTCGACAAGGAACACAACTAGATACATTAACTAAATCAAATTTATCATTTAAGACAACAATAACCTCGTCGAATGTTCGTTAAACGTCCAAAATCAAAGTTTCAAGTTCATCAAGATGCATTTCAAGTTCCGGGAATCCAATTTACATGTATGATATGCCGTTTTGAAGGTAATGAAACATGTAATACAACTAAACACTTATCAATAACATTAACAAGCATTCAACGCATTAAAAGTTCATTTTAAAGCTATCAAACCCTAACCAAAAGTTCACAAAATCAATAATCGCGTTTATGAAGTTTCTTTAATCAATCTATACATCAAAATGAAGCTAATGATACTAGTAACACTTTTAAAACATGCACATTAACAATCTAATAACATTTGATCATCCAAAATCAAGGATTTAGCAAGTAATTTTCATAATGAACTAGTTACACCAAAAACAACAAATCGAGCATACAAATTACATACACGACATCACAATGAGCCATAGACACTAATTAACATACTTTTAAGTCAAGAACACAAATTTAAAGAAAACTAGTGTTTTAGAAATGTTACCCAAACGAGATGAAGTTGGTACCAAAATGAAGAGGATGAAGAGAGGATCACGAATATGTAATTTATTTTGTTGTAAGCCTCCTAGGTCGAATTTAGATGATGATTGAATGAATTTGGTAAATGTGTGTGTGTTCTTGCTAGAGAGAAAGAGAGAGAGGGGGAGATGGTTGAATGGTGGTGATTGGGGTGGACTAGTTGACCTAGTCAACTAGTTTGCCCCGTGTCAATTTTAGTCCCTCGAGTTTGTAGTCGGGTGCGGAAAATACCTAAACAGAATATTTTAAAACGCGTATTAACGGGAGATGTTATAAACATATAACGGAGTTTAAATTAGTATAACAGAAAAGTAAATGGAAAAAGGCGGGATGTTACATTACCTACTCCTTAAAAGAAATTTCATCCCGAAATTTAAGTAGGCGTAGTAGTCGTTGTTTCTTCCTCGAGATCTTGCATTTCCGAATTCACGAATAGATGAGGATACTTCCTTTGCATTTGATCTTGTCTTTCCCAAGTAAACTCGGGTCCCCTTTTGGCGTTCCAACGGACTTTAACAATCGGGATTCGGCTTTGTTTCAATGTCTTGACGGAGGTGTCCACAATTTCAACCGGTTCCTCCACAAAATGAAGTTTGTCATCAATAGTAAGTTCCTCGAGAGGGATGATGATATCGGGTTCGGCAAGACACTTTTTCAAGTTAGATACATGGAAGGTAGGATGAACGGAACTCAGTTGAGGCGGAAGATCTAAACGATAAGCAACGGTTCCAATACGCTCCAAGATTTCGAAAGGACCAATATACCGCGGATTTAGCTTCCCGCGTTTCCCAAAACGGATTACACCCTTCCAAGGTGCGACTTTTAACATTACTCGGTCACCGACTTGAAATTCAAGATCGTTGCGTCGTTTGTCGGTATAGCTCTTTTGACGACTTCGGGCCGTCCTAAGCCTATCTCGGATTTGAATGATTTTCTCGGTGGTTTCGTGAATGAGTTCGGGTCTGGTGATTTGCACGTCGCCTACCTCGGCCCAACAAAGAGGTGAACGACATTTTCGGCCATATAGCGCTTCAAAAGGTGCGGCTTTAATACTCGCGTGATAACTATTGTTATAAGAGAACTCGGCGAGAGGTAAGTGCTTGTCCCAAGCTTTTCCGAAATCAACCACGCAAGCTCGTAACATGTCTTCCAAAGTTTGAATTGTGCGTTCGCTTTGTTCGTCGGTTTGTGGATGATATGCGGTGCTCATGTCTAAATGCGTTCCCAACGCTTCTTGCAATGTACGCCAAAATCTAGAAACGAAACGGCCATCTCGGTCGGAGATAATCGATAAAGGTACACCGTGTCGGGCTACGATCTCCTTAATGTAAAGTTGTGCAAGTTTCTCCATTTTGTCCGTTTCTTTCATGGCAAGGAAGTGTGCGGATTTGGTGAGACGGTCAACAATAACCCAAATGGTATCATAACCGCCCGTCATTTTTGGTAGTTTGGTGATAAAATCCATCGTTATTCTTTCCCACTTCCATTGCGGGATCTCGGGTTGTTGAAGTAGTCCGGACGGTCTTTGGTGTTCGGCTTTGACTTTGGAACATGTCAAACACTTGGAAACATAAGTAGCTACGTCCCTTTTGATGTTCGGCCACCAATATAGTTGTTTAAGGTCGTGGTACATCTTATTGGCACCGGGGTGAATCGAGTATCGTGACTTATGGGCTTCATCTAAAATAAGGCTTCGTAGGTCCCCATAACTAGGCACCCAAATCCTTCCAGCGTAATATCGGAGTCCGGTCTCCCTAATTTCGAATCGAGAGACGAGAATGTTCAAGAGCTCGTGTGAAAGGTTTTCATCCTTGAGGGCCTCATCTTGGGCTACACGAATTTGACTATTGAGGTTGGTGTGAATGGTGATGTTTAAAGCTCGGACACGAAGAGGCACCGCTCTTTCTTTTCGACTTAAGGCATCGGCTACTACGTTTGCCTTCCCGGGATGGTAACGAAGCTCGCAATCGTAATCGTTTAAAGTTTCAATCCACCGTCGTTGTCTCATGTTTAGTTGCTTTTGATCGAAAATGTGTTGGAGACTTTTGTGGTCGGTAAATATAGTACTCTTGGTTCCATAAAGATAGTGTCTCCACATTTTAAGTGCAAAGACAACGGCTCCGAGTTCGAGATCATGTGTCGTGTAGTTTCGTTCATGAATTTTGAGTTGTCGAGAAGCATAAGCAATGACTTTCGTTCGTTGCATCAATACACACCCAAAACCATGTTTCGAGGCATCGTAATATACAACAAAGTCATCATTGCCTTCGGGAAGTGACAAGATAGGAGCGGTGGTTAGCTTCGTTTTCAAGATTTGAAACGCGGATTCTTGCTCGGTCGCCCAAATGAATTTCTTTCCCTTGTGAGTTAATGCGGTTAGAGGACGTGCAACCAAAGAGAAGTTTTCGATGAATCTACGATAGTACCCGGCGAGACCCAAGAATTGACGAATGTGAGTAGGAGTAGTAGGAGTCTCCCATTTACTAATGGCTTCGATCTTCGTGGGATCGACTTTAATGCCTTGATCACTTACAACATGACCAAGAAATTGAACTTCCTTCAACCAAAATTCACACTTGGAGAATTTGGCATAAAGTCGTTCTTATCTCAATAGTTCAAGCACAAGTCGGAGATGTTGTTCGTGCTCTTCTTCATTTTTAGAATAGATCAATATATCATCGATGAACACAATAACGAATTTATCGAGATACGGTTTGCACACGCGGTTCATAAGATCCATGAACACCGCCGGTGCGTTAGTGAGACCAAATGGCATGACGAGGAATTCATAACTACCATAACGAGTCCGGAAAGCGGTTTTGGAGACATCTTCCCCCTTAACCCTTAATTGATGATAACCCGAGCGGAGATCGATTTTCGAATATACACAAGACCCTTGTAGTTGATCAAAGAGGTCATCGATGCGAGGAAGAGGATATCGGTTCTTAACCGTCAATTTATTTAGTTCACGATAATCAATGCACATTCGTAGGGATCCGTCTTTCTTTTTAACAAACAAAATCGGAGCGCCCCAAGGTGAATGGCTAGGTTGGATAAAACCACGGTCAAGTAGTTCTTGGATTTGACTTTGCAATTCTTGCATTTCGGATGGAGCAAGTCTATACGGTGCACGTGCTACGGGTGCGGCTCCTGGAATAAGATCGATTTGGAATTCAACCGGTCGATGAGGTGGAAGACCCGGCAGTTCGTCGGGAAATACATCAGAAAAGTCACTAACAATTGGTACATCATCGATATGCTTCTCATCGGACTCGACTTTCTTAACGTGGGCAAGGATCGCAAAACAACCCTTACGGAGTAGTTTTCTAACTTTAAGGCACGAAACGAGGTTGAGTCTGGTGCAACTCTTATCGCCATAAACAATCAAAGGTTCACCATTCTCGATAGGAATTTGGATTGCGTTAAGATCACAAAGGATGTGAGATTTCGTTTTGACTAACCAATTCATACCGATTATTACATCAAAGCTTCCTAGTTCCATGGGTATCAAGTCAATTTCAAATTCCTTACCCAAAATGTTTAACGTACACCCCCGGTAATATGTGTCGGCACTTAATAGTTTCCCGTTAGCCACTTCAATGGTATAAGTGGTATCTAATGGAAGAGGTGGAGTGCTAAAAGAATGAGTCAAAGTCTTGGATACAAAGCATTTATCGGCACCCGAATCGAATAAGCAAGAGACATAAGAATTGTTGAGAAGAAACGTACCCGTGACTAGTTCAGTGTCATCCCGGGCTTCCTCGGTGTTGATGTTGAAAGCTCGGCCGCGCGTATTGGGGTTATCTTTCCTCTTCGGGCATGCATTTCTATAATGGCCCATTTGGCCACATTCGTAACAAGTACCCGTCTTTGGTGCATTGGGCCACTTTCGAGCGACGGGAGTGGCACTTTTACAATCGTTGGCCTTATGACCAATTCCTTGGCACCGATGGCAAATTAGCTTACTACATTCGCCAAAGTGATGTTTGTTGCATTTGTTGCAAAGAGGTAGAATTCCGGCATAACCCTTCTTGCCGTCGGAGGTGAAAGATTTCTTGGCAAAGTTGTTGTTGCTTGATTGGGGAGCTTCCCATTTTCTTTTGTTGTTACCCGACTTGTCCTCGGCTTTAGGTGCCGGTACTACGATTTCGTCCACTGTCTCTATCAATTTGCGGGCCATGTTCAAAGCTTCTTGATGATTAGGGGGTTTGGATGACATTACTCCGTGTTTGATGCTCTTTAGAAGACCATCCATGTAAAGTTCAACCCTTAAAGCTTCGGGGTTCACAAGATTTGGGCACATCAAGGCTAGTTCGGAAAATCGTTGATTATAAGCCTTGAGATCATTTCCGATCACCTTTAAAGTTCTTAGCTCTTGTTCGAGCCTTCGGGTTTCTTCACGAGGGAAATATTCGACAATCATCTTTTCCCTCAAGTCGGCCCAAGAGAGAGCGCGAGCTTCATCGGTACCCACCGATTGTACATAAGTATTCCACCATGTAAGAGCGACACCGGCGAAGGTGTGAGTGGAGTATTTGACCTTGTCTTGGTCCCGACAACCGCTTATGCTAAAGACGGCTTCCGTTTGCTCAAACCATCGGGTGAGCACGACCGGTCCCCCGGTTCCATCAAAAGTGTGAGGTTTGCACCCCATGAAAGCTTTATAGGAGCATCCTTCGTTTGAGTTACCGGCTCCATTGTTGTTGTTGTTGTTGTTGTTGTGGTTGTTATTATTATTGTTGTTGGATGAGTGACCGGCCATGGCCGCATCTACGGCGGTAGCTATCATCCGTTCGAGAGCTTGTTCGGGAGTTTCATTGCGGCGTACACGACGAGGAGCCATTGTTCCTTCAAGACACAAGAATATCATTGATTAGTATTCTCAATAATACTAACCGTGATATAGAATAAAGATAAAGAGAAGTTTTTCCTCGACTCGCCTTAAATTCTTTATGTCATAATGTCGGAACGTTCATATGAGTCACCGTAATATAATCCCGGAAATTATATTACCCTGATTCATATGTGCATTCGACATCATTTCATATAGTCAAGGTGGCGTGTCAATCAAATTAAACAACGTGAGATTAAGATGAATTAAGAGTAGATATGAGTAGAAGAGTTCGAGTATAAATGCACAAGTAGTCAAGTAATTCCTACTTCAAGTCTATATGCCGGTTGTAGTCTAGACTCACCAATGTACCCTATGACTCGGGGTCGACACCAATGAACTCTAAATCCCTACAACCAACGCTCTGATACCATCTGTAGCGACCCGACAAAATCGTCATTGACGGCGCCGTCTACTTAGGTCCCGTTACGTGGTCATAAGTCTTTAAAACAACGTTTGACCAAAAGATATGTCGCATTCATTTCAAATGTAAAGATTGTTCAAAGTTTACGAGAATAGTTCCACCACAAGTTACGTTACAAAGTTATAAGTACAAATGAAACTTATGCGACACAATTTAAAAGTAGCCAAAAAACGCTCCATGTATGCATATATACTCGTCATCCAATGCAAGTATCAAAATAATGAGCGGAAGCATGTATCATGTATCGTTCAAGGACCTGAGAAAAACATAGAAATCTGTCAACGAAAACGTTGGTGAAATCATAGGTTTAAGTAAGTAAGTACAAGTGAACCACAAGATTTGCATCAATGAAATAATAGTAATACATTCCAAAAGTTTGTTTCACGAGCACCCAATTATCAATGCTTAACATTCCTTCCATAGAACCCCATCACTTAGTGCTAGAACATACACTGTTTCTCGAAAATATATTTCATTCGTAAACGGTAGCGAACCGTTTGAATGAGGGTTTGTCAAACCCATATGGATCCATACAACATAAGTTCTCGCTTACACCCGGCAAGTGTAACTAATGATAATTGAATTGAGGATTTTGTTCTAAACTCGTATGTAGAATCTTTGTTTTCCTGTACTTGTGTTCACTTAGTAAAGAAATATTTATGTTTTCTCATCCCAAATGTAAGTTCAAAAAGAGTAAAAGTGGGACTATGATCTCACCTTGAGTGCACGAGTAGTAAAGTACTTCAACAAGTAAACGTGTGCAAAGAACAATGCTAGTGTTGACCTAAACAATAGGTTGTATCAATAACGGTAAACACGATAGGTCAAAGATGTTCAATTAGTCCTATGGCTCGTTAAGACTCGATCATAATAGCATGTGAATCAAATTGTCATGTTTCATGCAAGGTACAAGTATAAAAACATGTTAGAACGATTGCACAATTATTTGGTTAAGTTTAATTAAAAGTCAACTTGGTCGGGTCAAAGTCAACGGAAAAGTCAACGGAAAAGTCAACGGGGTCGGGTTGGGTATCCGACAATTTTTCTAAGTTATATAATCATATATGAGCATGTTGGCCAAGTTTCATGTTAATCGGAGGTCCGTAGCATAGCATACATTTTTATGTCAAATGACCAAAGCAAACAGCCAGTTTTAGTGTAACAGGACGGTGTCCCAAAATCAGGACGGTGTCCCAGTATGAAGAGTGGGACGGCGTCCCAAAATCAGGACGGTGTCCTGATATGGAGAGTGGGACGGCGTCCAAGAGGGTGGGACGGCGTCCCAAATGGCTTACAGGTCCTGTTTGCTGAATTACACAAGTGCACGACCCAAACTTCAAATAATCATAACTTATGATCCGCAAACAATTAGAACATGTATTTTATATCACCGGAAAGCTCTTTCGACAAGGAACACAACTAGATACATTAACTAAATCAAATTTATCATTTAAGACAACAATAACCTCGTCGAATGTTCGTTAAACGTCCAAAATCAAAGTTTCAAGTTCATCAAGATGCATTTCAAGTTCCGGGAATCCAATTTACATGTATGATATGCCATTTTGAAGGTAATGAAACATGTAATACAACTAAACACTTATCAATAACATTAACAAGCATTCAACGCATTAAAAGTTCATTTTAAAGCTATCAAACCCTAACCAAAAGTTCACAAAATCAATAATCGCGTTTATGAAGTTTCTTTAATCAATCTATACATCAAAATGAAGCTAATGATACTAGTAACACTTTTAAAACATGCACATTAACAATCTAATAACATTTGATCATCCAAAATCAAGGATTTAGCAAGTAATTTTCATAATGAACTAGTTACACCAAAAACAACAAATCGAGCATACAAATTACATACACGACATCACAATGAGTCATAGACACTAATTAACATACTTTTAAGTCAAGAACACAAATTTAAAGAAAACTAGTGTTTTAGAAATGTTACCCAAACGAGATGAAGTTGGTACCAAAATGAAGAGGATGAAGAGAGGATCACGAATATGTAATTTATTTTGTTGTAAGCCTCCTAGGTCGAATTTAGATGATGATTGAATGAATTTGGTAAATGTGTGTGTGTTCTTGCTAGAGAGAAAGAGAGAGAGAGGGAGATGGTTGAATGGTGGTGATTGGGGTGGACTAGTTGACCTAGTCAACTAGTTTGCCCCGTGTCAATTTTAGTCCCTCGAGTTTGTAGTCGGGTGCGGAAAATACCTAAACGGAATATTTTAAAACGCGTATTAACGGGAGATGTTATAAACATATAACGGAGTTTAAATTAGTATAACGGAAAAGTAAATGGAAAAAGGCGGGATGTTACAGCGTGTGTGTATTGATTATAGAAAATTAAATGACGCCACCAGAAAAGATCACTTTCCCTTACCTTTCATTGATCAAATGTTGGAAAGATTAGCCGGAAATAGTTATTATTGTTTTCTTGATGGATTTTCCGAATATTTTCAGATTCCAATAGCACCCGAAGATCAAGAGAAAACCACATTCACGTGCCCTTATGGTACTTTTGCTTACAAACGCATGCCATTTGGACTTTGCAATGCCCCTGCAACCTTTCAAAGGTGTATGATGGCGATTTTTCACGACATGATAGAAGAATGCATGGAAGTTTTCATGGATGACTTTTCAGTCTTCGGTGATACATTTGAATCATGTCTAGTTAATCTGGAACGAATGCTTATTAGATGCGAACAATCAAATCTAGTTCTTAATTGGGAGAAATGCCATTTCATGGTTAAAGAAGGCATCGTTCTTGGACATAAAATTTCAAAAGAAGGAATTGAAGTGGATAGAGCTAAAGTAGATGTAATTGCTAAACTTCCACATCCAACCAATGTTAGAGGAGTTAGGAGTTTTCTAGGGCATGCCGGTTTTTACCGACGTTTCATAAAAGATTTTTCTAAAATTGCCACTCCTATGAATAAACTCCTAGAAAAGGATGCTCCATTCATCTTTTCAGATGAATGTATCAAATCTTTTAATATTCTTAAAGAGAAACTCACTAATGCGCCGATCATGATAACACCAAATTGGAATCTACCGTTTGAACTAATGTGCGATGCAAGTGATTTTGCAATGGGAGCCGTTTTAGGACAAAGGATTGAAAAACGATTTCAACCTATATATTATGCTAGTAAGACGTTACAAGGAGCACAAACGAACTATACAACTACTGAAAAAGAACTCCTTGCTATTGTCTTTGCTTTTGACAAATTTCGATCATATCTCGTTCTAGCTAAAACGGTGGTCTATACCGACCATTCTGCTCTTAGATACCTATTTTCAAAACAAGATGCTAAACCAAGATTAATCCATTGGATCTTACTCTTACAAGAATTCGATATTGAAATCCGAGATAAAAGAGGAGCAGAAAATCTCGCCGCTGATCATCTTTCTCGTCTTGAAAATCCCGAATTAGAAGTTCTAAATGAATCGGCCATACAAGATAACTTTCCTGATGAATATCTATTGAAGATAGATTATAATGAAATTCCATGGTTTGCAGACTATGCAAACTACTTAGTTTGTGGATTCCTTGAAAAAGGATTATCGTACCAAAAACGAAAGAAATTCTTTAGTGATATAAAACACTATTTTTGGGAAGATCCACATCTGTTTAAAAGTTGTCCAGATGGAATAATACGCCGATGTGTATTTGGAGATGAAGCTAGTAAAATTTTAAACCATTGTCACACAGGACCAACAGGAGGGCATTATGGGCCTCAACTAACATCAAGAAAAGTTTACGATGCTGGCTTCTATTGGCCTACAATTTACAAAGACGCACACCTTCTTTGCAAATCCTGTGATGCTTGTCAAAGGGCCGGAAAAATAAGTCAACGTGATGAAATGCCACAAAATGTCATTCAAGTATGTGAAGTATTTGACATTTGGGGTATTGACTTTATGGGTCCATTTCCAAAATCTCATAATAATCTATATATTCTCGTAGCCATTGATTATGTATCTAAATGGGCAGAAGCACAAGCTCTCCCAACTAACGATGCACGAGTTGTAGTCAACTTTTTAAAACGTCTTTTTGCAAGTTTGGAACACCGAAAGCTTTAATAAGTGATCGGGGTACTCATTTCTGTAATAATCAACTTGAGAAAGTTCTCAAAAGATATGGAGTAACTCATAAAATCTCCACCGCATATCATCCACAAACAAGTGGACAAGTTGAAAATACCAACCGAGCTTTAAAACGTATTCTAGAGAAAACTGTAGGATCAAATCCGAAGGAATGGTCCATTAAATTGGAGGATGCACTCTGGGCTTTTAGAACAGCCTACAAAACTCCAATTGGAACCACACCTTTTAGACTTGTTTATGGAAAAGCATGTCATCTTCCAGTAGAAAATGAACACAAATCATTTTGGGCTTTGAAGACATGTAATCTTGATATACATGAAGCTGGACGTCTACGGTTAAGTCAACTAAACGAATTAGAAGAATTAAGACATGAAGCATACGAAAATTTGTTAATCTATAAAGAAAGAATGAAGAAATGGCATGATAAAAGAATCAGAACTTTAAAAGAATTTAAAGAAGGAGACAGAGTTCTTCTTTTCAATTCACGATTCAAGCTATTTCCTGGAAAATTGAAATCACGATGGTGTGGACCATTCATAGTCAAAAAAGTTTTCCCATACGGAACGATAGAATTAATAAATTCAAATGGGATTGAATTTAAAGTTAATGGTCACAGAGTTAAACACTACATAGATAGTCCGATGGAAGTTGACAACGAAGTTAATCACAATTTCGATACCACAGCTAACTAAGTGTGGGGAGAATCAAGTCTTTAAAGGATAATATGTATTTATGTTAGAGTTAGATTTTCTGTTTTTGTGTAGTTCTCGAAAATGGAACCCGAATGGTCTTTCCCTAGCAGACCCTAAAGAACTAGTCTTCTCCCCCCATTCTGAATTTTTATTTTTTTTTAGGTTTTTACGAAATGAAGACTGCCTGTGAACTAAACCATGGTCTAATGCTACACGCTTTGATCACTAAACGTAATAATGACACACTTCCGAGTGAAATAGTATCAGTAATCAGAGAAAGATTGGACGGAGTAAGAAAAGAATCCAGATGCGAAGATAATAAGTTACAATTTGGTAAAGGAAAATCAAAATCCGCAGTGAAAAGAAGAGCACGACACCTAGAAAGATGTCACAAATGCGGAAAATGGTCACATGGAGGTAAATGTTCAAATAATCAAACCTATTCAAATACCGAATTTGTTACTTTATGCAGAGACGGACCGTTCATATGTTTAGAAGAAAAAACACTGAATGCTCGAGGTTACGCCTATGTAGCCATGGAAAACCAATTAAACCGACTATCTTATGAATGGGATAGATCGTATAACTAAGAATACTATCTCACAGGTAAGTCTGTACATTTTTTATTTTTATTTTTAACCTTTTGATAATAAACGCTAATTTGTTCGCTAAAAAGTATTAAATTGGTATTGAATAAAATTAGGTTTGGCGACCGAAATTATTGATATCATTCAAAAATTTATTACATCACTGCGAAATTTAACGTTTATTCTTAAGGTATAAATAACTTTAATCAATCAACCCAAAATATTTCAAAAATTCGTCATGAGTTAAATTAGGTCTTGGAACCGAAATTACTTTACCGAAAAGAGGGACGCATATTTTTGATAATATTTAATTGATTAAAGTGGGATAAAAGCCAAAAAGATTTTTAATTTTATTTTTACCATGTTTTTAAAATTAATATATAAATCTTAAGTTAATATTGTAAACTTTGTAAAATCAATATATTTAAAATTGTAAATATTTGAAAAAATTAATATAAGTTTGGTATGAATTTATAATATGAATTTTTAAATTAAGTTTGGTGTGAATTTTTAATTTTTAAAATATGAATTTTATTTTTATGAATTTTAAATTTTAAGTTTGGTGTGAATTTTTAATATTAATTTTGAATTTTATATTTAAGTTGTGTGAATTTAAAAACAAAAATTTACTTTATTTCGCTAAGTTAAAAATATGATTTTTAAAATATGTCGTAAGTTGAAGACTAGGTCATTGAACCGAAATTGCTTTACCCGAGTGAGGGAAGAGAACTTTTATTATCATTATTTTTAATCTTATTGAATTAAAGTATGCCAAAAACATTAAAAAAAAACCAAAAATCTTAGCTTTTAACTCAATCGCTACAAAAAGACAAATTTTAAAATTTTGTCGAGGGACGGACTAGGACATCGATCCGAAACGACCTCGTCCTAAATAACAAGGGAAACAAAATTTTAAATTAATTACTTAATTGTTTTAATTAGTATAAGATATATATATAAAAAAAAATACAAACTCCGCGACTCGCGGAGTTTGAAGGGTCAAACACCGCGACTCGCGGAGGGACCAAAACCCAGAAAAAAATAAAAACGTAATCAGCTCAGTCCACACACTACAAAAACAAAAATACTGCGAAAATAACCCGAAAAAACCCGAAAAACACACACCAAATTCGCAATTTTTGACCGTTAATCATCAAATCTTTTACTAAAATCATGTTGAGAAGGATGCTATCAAGGAATTACTCAAGAAAAACGGTAAATTTCTACACCTAAACACCATTTAATCCGAAAATTAGTGTTCTTGAGCAATTTTATACCCAATTTGATTTTGATGCTTTTTAGTGTAATTATGTTTAAATTGCTTATGTATTATGCTTGTATAACCTAGATTGATGCTATTTAATATGATTAGATACCTTAAACTTCAAATTTTGAGTAATATAGGGTTTGTGTTCTTGAGCAAATTTAGGGCTTTTTGATATAAACAGGTTATGGCCGATTTTTGTCATGAATTGTTGCTAAATTAAGTAGTGTAACATGTTTAGGTAGTTAAATGATCCAAACTTTGAGCCTAAACATGATTTTGAGAATTAAAGTGGACTTTTTCAAGTCTAAAATTCATGAACTTGATTTTTGAGAGATAATGCCATTTGAAACTTGTTTAATTGCTAGTAATGATTATTTTGACATGTTATTTGAGTTGAATGCTTATGAACTTGGTGAACATTTTCGTATATGCTTATTTGAAAAAGTGTATATTTGATAAAAATATGAAAATGAGCATAAGTTTGATATAAATTGGACATGTTATTGTAATTATTTTGATTGATGATTTTGCTGACACTAATGCATATTTGGATGCACAAAAATTGTGTTTGATGTGTTTTGCAGACTGAAAGGGGTGAATCTTCATCCCAAGCTCGCAATGCTCCTACTGAGAATACGGAACAACAGGAGGTGGATAACTACTACAAACAAGATATACCTCATCCAGTCATGACATTTTCTGATATGCACTTGGAAGATTTGCACCCGAACCTGAGATTTGACAGACTTTGGATAGATTATCCAAAATACCAAAGGGGTTTGCATACTCTTCATTCTAAAGCTGTTGAAGTACCTAGGGTCATAGAATGGGGACCATTAGAAGCTGTAGAATTGGCCGGGCCAATTAGGGAATTACTTACACAGAGGTATGGTAATTCTACTTTTAACGATTGGGTACAGTTATTCAACATGTGTAGACCTGTATATAAAGTATGGTGTGAAGAATTGTTGTGTAGTATAGAATTAAATGATCGGGTAGCTAGTTTAACCGATCGATATTTTATTAGATTTTTGTTAGGAGGTTCGATGCGCCACATGTCTTTACTAGACATGGCTCAGGCTTTACGTATATATACGCCTGAGGAGTTAGCATCTGCCGATTGTAGAGGGTTGATACTAAATGGTAGAAAGATTGACGAAAATTTTGATACGCATGGTGTATGGAGTCAAATGACTAGCCATCACCGATTTAAAGGGGGAAATTACTCTTATTTGGATATAGATAGAGCTGAATTAAGAGTAATTCATAGGTTTTTAGCCAATTCGATTACACAACGAGGTAAGAACTAGGAAAAGGTAAATGAACAGGATTTGTTTTACCACATGTGTATTCGAGACCCACAAAGCGCTGTAAGTATACCTTATTGTGTGGATTATTATTTATCAGCTATGGTTAGGGGGATGAGACCGCATAGCATAATAGGAGGTGGTATATTTATTACTTTAATTGCTGAATATCTCGGTGTGGATATAAGTCGGGGGGGATTATTAGTCGAAGAACCAGAACCCCGCGATACAATAGGTTTAAATGTATACCATGGTGCGAAGGTTTTGAAGAGGCGAAATAACGCTGCAGTACAATACCATGGTAGACATCCACAGGTTGAGAGAAACCAACAGCAAGGTAATGTAGGAGGGGGAAATGAAATGGCAGAAATGCAAAGGTTTATAGCTTCACAAGAGTATGAAAATGCTAGACATAGAGCATTTGAAGATTGGCAAGTTCATCAAAACCAAATCATAGCTTATTGCCAACATATAGGTAGAAACTATATTCCTACTCCATCGCCCATATTCCCTTCCTGGTCTATAGAGATTCAACCACCGTATCCTACGTATAACCCAGCCGAAGCATTTTATAACACCTATGGTTATGCATGGAACCCCTACTGGTATCAGTATCATCCCTAGTCTACTTAGTTTTATTTATTTTATAATTTGTAATGTTGATACATTTAATACTTATGTTAATATTGTAATAGTCTTTATAATTTTCTAACTTTTTTTATTAGATTTTAATAATTTTTGAATGTGGGGTAATATATCAAACTTCAAAAATATGTATATATGTTTGCAGTTTATCTTATGTACACAACAGGGTAAAACAACGCATTTTCAAAGACTGGCATTAAGTTCAGCAAAAGCAACTAATTTTGACGACAAGATGCAAAATAAATGTGATATAACAACAAGACGGAATGAACAAATGATATGCACCATTTATCATTCAGCAAACAAACGCCAATATGTTTGGAAACTTTGGTAAAATTTAATCATTTTCACACAAATCACCCTCAATAATTTAAATTGTTACTGATTTCTTGCAAATGAGGGCATTGCAAGATCTTAAGTGTGGGAAGGGGTTAAATTCTTTCGGATTTTTAAAATTTTTATCTTAAACACTTGGTTACCATTAAAAATACTAGTAAAGCAGTAGTTGTATTAGAACCTAGTGCTCTCTGATAATAAAGAACAGCCCTAGTCTTATATAATGACTACCCAATTCTAGTAAAAATTTTCAAAATTTTCAATTAAATGAACTCAAAATCATGTTTATACATATTTATGAACGATAAAACTAGGTGTTAACACCGAAATTATTGTTACCTTGGAAAGGACATAAATTGAGAAACAAACCAAAATATTAGAATTCATTTAAAATGGAATAAAGGACAATAAAAAAGAAAATAAAAGCCAAGTGTGGGAAAAATTACCAAGTTATCTTAAACATATGTCACATATTTCTGTAACAAATAACTGAAAATACTTTTGCTTTGGACTAAACTAAACTGTTTTACCCGATGAAAGAAAAGAAGAGATGGATCTACATGATGAATCAATTCCATCATTAAAAGGAAGTAAAGTCTTTCGAAAAAGAAACGCGCTTCTTGATTTAGGTCAGGAAGTTGTCGTCCAGACCAGCTGTAGGTTGACGAAAAATCTAGAAAAGTCATCACTAAAATCAGCAGAAAATCCACGGACCTCAGCATAAAACAGGGTCGCCAAGTGGTCAGATTTATCCTAACCATGAGAAGGATTTATCTCGTACAATGGGGGGCACCGTGCAAATTAGCTTGATAAGACTAATAAATCAGATCCCCAGAAAGGATAATCTCCTTAAAGATTAAAAATCAGCTTTTAAGCCTGATATTACTCAATCCTAGAGATTGACCTTAAAGATTGAGAATTCAAACTCATGGAATTCAATGATATCTAAACTCGAGCTTGAACGAGAAAATATTTTGATCAAATTATAAACCGATTTGTTTTCTGAAAACCCATTTTCAATGCGTTCATTACCATTGAACGTAAAATCCTAGGAATTCACCTGGAATTCATTAGGTCACCTGAACCAAATCGGGTGTCAACCGTAAGAACGGTGGTTGCATAGCATGGTTGAAGACAGGACCTTGTGCCAGACCGAAAAATCATAAGGGTGAGCTTTACTATTTCTCCTACCAAGGATAGTAATTGCGTCCGACACGTTATAGACCATAATTAAAAGCATGTCAGGGGACATTGCCTTAACAGTTGCTTGTTCAATGCTTTCCTTTACAACCGGACGGTAGTTTACCGAAAGGTAATATACGGGACAAGTAAACTGGACGTGTTGCTTTCCAAATACAAGGTTAGCAAGTGGGTAACACAAAACCACAAGTTTTGAGCTAAAATTTTCAAATCTGAAAACCACCAAACCCACAAAAAGAATTTGCAAACACCGGTGAAGGGTTATTCCGAAAAACTTATCTAGGGTAAAAACTAGATTTAATTTTCAAAAGATCAAATGTTTTCATAAAGATCCAATTTCCTTAATGGATCTAAATTTTTATAGTCATGTGGGACTGTAAACCATATCGTTACTACCATTGTTTATACCGCCGTATAGAAATCACTGATGTACAAAGTGAGAAGAATAAAGAAGTGATTCTAGTATTTCAAGACTATATAGCTTGAGGACAAGCAACGCTCAAGTGTGGAAATATTTGATAATGCTAAAAACGAACATACATTTCATAGCATTATTCCCCAAGAAAGACAAGCTTTTAGTTGCAATTGTTCTATTTACAAGTGATATTCGTTTAAATATTAAAAGGTAAAGACAAAAGACAGATTCGGCGAATTGAAGAAGCAAACGACCAAAAAGCTCAAAAGTACAAAATACAATCAAAGAGGTTCCAATTATTGATAAGAAACGTCTCGAAATTACAAGAGTACAAGATTCAAAACGCAAAGTACAAGATATTAAATTGTACGCAAGGACGTTCGAAAATCCGGAACCGGGACCAGAGTCAACTCTCAACGCTCGACGCAACGGACCGAAAGTTATAAATTAATTATGTATATAAATATAATATAATATATAATTAATTATATAAATTATATATTTATATTATATTTATATATTAAATTCCGTCGGCAGATTAAAAGACAAAGATGTGCGGGCTGGAAATACGATCTCCGCGACTTGCGGAGTTTGAAGAAGAAAAGGGCCGCGAGTCGCGAAGCCCCAAATGTTGAAACTGCCTATAAAGCTCGCGCATTCTGATCGTAAAAATATATATAAAATATATCAATCTCTCTATATCTATACGTAATATTTATATTTATAATTTATATTTTAATTTTAATTTTAATTTTAATCCTAATAATAAGGGTATGTTAGCGAATGTTGTAAGGGTGTAAGTCGAAATTCTGTCCGTGTAACGCTACGCTATTTTTAATCATTGTAAGTTATGTTCAACCTTTTTAATTTAATGTCTTGTAGCTAAGTTATTACTATGCTTATTTAATCCGAAGTAATCATGATGTTGGGCTAATTACTAAAATTGGGTAATTGGGCCTTGTACCATAATTGGGGTTTGGATAAAAGAACGACACTTGTGGAAATTAGACTATGGGCTATTAATGGGTTTTATATTAACTAAACAATACCTTGTTAATTTAATATACAAACTTATAATTCGACGTATTTATATATAACCTCATACGCTTGACTGGGTACGGTGGGCGGGATATCTATAAATACCAATAATTATTCATTTTACCGGACACGGAACTGGATTAATAGTTAATAGACTTGTTGAAACAGGGGTGAATTACATTCAAGGGTAATTGGTGTAATTGTTAACAAAGTAGTAAAACTTTGGTTTACACGCAGTCGATAACCTGGTGTATTCATTAAACAAAGTATTAAAACCTTGTTACAATTCGAATCCCCAATTAGTTGAAATATTTGACTTCGGGAATAAGAATAATTCGACGAAGGCTTTCGCTCTTTATATTTATGACTGATGGACTATTATGGACAAATCCGTATGGACATATTAAATAATCCAGGACAAAGGACAATTAACCCATGGGCATAAAACTAAAATCAACACGTCAAACATCATGATTACGGAAGTTTAAATAAACATAATTCTTTTATTTCATATTTAATTTCCTTTATTTTATATTTAATTGCACTTCTAATTATTGCATTTTTATTTATTGTTATTGTATTTAATTGCACTTTTAATTATCGTACTTTTTAATTATCGCAAGTTTATTTTATCGCACTTTTATTATTCGCAATTTCATTATCGTTATTTACTTTACGCTTTAAATTAAGTCTTTTATTTATTTAATATTTTACATTTGGTTTTAACTGCGACTAAAGTTTTAAAATCGACAAACCGGTCATTAAACGGTAAAAACCCCCTTTATAATAATAATATTACTTATATATATATTTGTATTTTTATAAAAGTAAACTAATATAGCGTTAAGCTTTGTTTAAAGATTTTCCCTATGGAACGAACCGGACTTACAAAAAACTACACTACTGTACGATTAGGTACACTGCCTATAAGTGTTGTAGCAAGGTTTAAGTATATCCATTCTATAAATAAATAAATATCTTGTGTAAAATTGTATCGTATTTAATAGTATTTCCTGCTAAAATTTAATAGTATTTTATACCCCTTAGCTTTAACATCAGTTACTTAGACAAGACCAAATAGACAATTGACCATAATTTCATTGTGAACCATTTTACACTTAATTTATTGGAGTAGGCTAGTTACTTGAATCCTAACTAGTAAGCACATAGCAAGCATATTAATCAAGTCGAAAAATTTATGAGTATTAAACATATTAGTAAGTAGCAAATAATACTCACACATAGCAAGAGATAGTTACACTAAGATCAATCATATAAATATTTGCACAACTTATAATTTAAGCTTTTAGCAAGCTTACTTGCAATATAACATATTGCATGATTAATGTGTAAGCATACATTAATGTCCAACACATGCACAAGGGAAGAGAAATCTCTAGTTGGGACTTGGTAACCATCCTAAATGTATCTAAGTGTATTTTAGGATTACAAGTCTTTACTAGTTACACTTGAAAGCATTGTTCTTCATTTAGCCTTAATTAATCACCAAGTCATTTTTAATAATAATTATTGTTCTACTGATATTGGCTTAAGTGTGTTGGTACTTGATGATCATACTAAAGATGTCTAGATAAGATTTAAGATCACAAGTTACTGTTTAAAACTTATGTGTTATGCCTAATTTTGGTTAATTTGTCATTAAGACGTCATTAGGTGTAATTAACCACGATTAGTGTTTTTATGACCAAAACTCGATTGAGTATGGAGAGGGCATCTATTCTAAGCATGTTGAGAAAGGTTTCATGAATTATAAATGTCGGGAACTAGTCAAACTTAATTTGAACAAAATTGGTGACAGAGAAAACTGCGGTTGACCGTGGTGGCGACCGTTCAACTTATTTTCATAAAACTGCGTTGTAATTTAGTTTGGGGTTCTACGACTGGGTATAAGGTCGATCGTACCTTGACCGTGTATTTTACTGATCTTTAATTCCATTCTTTAAGCTATGTTTGACTTGGCCATTTGCAAGATAAAGTATGGATTAGTGACCTTGCGTGTTTTATGTTAAGATGTCAGTCATCACTTATGCATATGTATGTGTCATCATCAAAACCTATTCTTTGGTTAATCACCATACTTAATTTTGTTGTTTAGTTCATTAACCAACATTCAACCAACACTTACATATATGTTAGTAGTCCCTGCCCAATTAGGATATATGTTGGTGCCCTCATCGATTCCGGGATCTGCAATGTGCACAACTGTACGAGCCTTGTACCAGTCATAGTAATCCCTACTCACACCCCCACCATCCCTACCAACAAATAAACAGTTGGCTCGGTCATTCCATTGTCCGATGTACTTGACGTGGGGGGCAATAGCCCTCATATCAGCACTTCTTTTTATGCAGAGGTTTATCTTGTGTAAATAATGATGCGTCTGAGCGGGAAGCAAGTGTTCAACACTTGGAATAGGCTGACCCCATCCAAACTACCTGCAGACCTGATCCGGTAGATATGTCTCAATAGTAGCCCAGAATATAATAGTGCCACAGTATGACCATAAGGGTCTGTCAGCTGTGCACTGCCGGGGTAGTCGGGCGAAAAACAAATCATCATAGGGTTGCCATATAAACTGCATCAACATATTATAATACTTAAAAAATGTTTTGACTTTAACATAGCATCTATAGTTTCACACCAAATAAATGTTACCTGTCTAGGCGTTAACGCCGTAAGTAGGGAGCGATACGTAGACAATACATGTGCTGACGTATTTTTGATTGTCCGTTTACCATGCCACCTACATATGAATAACACATACAAATTAATATAGTTACAATAACTAAAGGTTTAAAGTTACAATGATATACCTCGAACCATAGGGTGCTCGAATCAGTGGAATCTGGTTCGGTGGCAGGTCCGCTGGAATCTTTCGTACATCATTTTTGAGGATTGGCGTGATGTGAAACGACCCATCAAAGTACACTTGACGACCATCGTTATCTTGGTCCCACAGCTTGATCATAACTCTATATGAATTTAATAAATAACCTTGCATTCTTTATTTAAAAATGATTTCCTATAAAGGAAACCTATCAAAATATGTAAGTTTAGAAAAACCATACTTTATTACTTAACCAAAAGTTGACCAAAACAAAGTCAACAGCATCCACTATTAAATGTATCAAAAGAGAATGCAAGTTATTGTTTAACAAAAGCTGCCATCATAAATATGCAGACTCTCTAAGCACAGCGGAAGCAATCAATCATAAACCTGAGAATAAAACATGCGAGTAACTGTCAACAAAAATGTTGAGTGAATTATAGGTTTAATATTGCAAACAATATTTAATTTAAACCGTAAAAATTTATGCTTGAAAACATAAAAACTCCTTTTTGGACCACAAAATTATATGCTAGAAAACATATAAAAACATTATTCCATTTACCGTGAGCCACCTGGTAACCACTTAACCATTTATTTACCCTTGCCAAACACAATAAATAATATACACTGAACAAGTGTATCTACAACAAATTACGAAGTACTAAACATTCCGATTATAAATTGCTAGCGCGACTAGCTCGAAATGGGGTTGTCAAACCCGATAGATCTATCCGTAGGATTCGCGTTCACTAGTAGAAACCAGTGATTACAGTTACCAGACTAGGAAATATTTTTGTTCAACTCACAATGAATAATTTAAACCAACTTCCACTTGTGTCCAAAATATAAAATAAATTGCATGTATTCTCATCCCAAAAGATTTAAAATAGAAAATGGGACTATAACTCACCTTAATAGCAAACGAAGTAACCACACAAATATGCGAACAACAAATGAAGTAAAGTGATCAGGAATGATCACAATGCCGACCTATAAATAAAGAAGGTCGATATAAATAACTAACTTAGGTCAAGTCTTAGTATGATAGCTATTGTACATGTTGCAAGTAGTCATAGAACAATACTCAACATGCATCGGTTTGATCAGAACAGCGTACGGACACACACTTTCTATTTTTAGAAAGTTTCTATTTTTAGCAGGTTTCCATTTTTGGAAAGTTTCTATTTTTGGAAAGTTTCTATTTTTGGAAAGTTTCTATTTTAGGAAAGTTTCTATTTTTGGAAAGTTTCCAAATTTAGAAAGTTTCTATTTTTAGAAAGTTTTAAGTTAGGAAAGTTTCCTTATTTAGAAAGTCAACAAAAGTCAACTGAAAGTCAAAGTCAACCGAAAGTCAACTCAAAAGTCAACCTTGGTCAAACATAGTCAACGTTAATTTTAAAAGTGTAAGTTGTAATAATAATGTAAGTTATAATGTTTATTAAAGTTAAATATCTCTAATTATATCATAACATAAGTTTAATTAAAATAAAATGAATTATTAAAGTTAATATAAGTTTAAATGATATAATTAATATAACATAAGTATTTAATTAATTAATTAAATATTAGTCATAATATAAGTATTATTAATTAATAATAAATTTTAAATCATATCCTAAGTATTATTAATTAATAATGAATTATTAATCATATCATAAGTTTCTAATTATAATTATTAAATCATAAGTATTTAATAATTAAATTATAATTAAATAATAACTAAGTCTTATAATAATTAAATAATTAATTAATCTTTATTATAAGTCTTATAATAATAATCTTATAATATAAGTTTAATACTTATCATAAGTATTTTTCATTAATAATAAAAGTATTATTAATCATAAGTTTAATTAAAATGTTAATTAAATCATAAGTAATAATTAAATGATATAATAAATATATATCATAAGTCTTAAATTATAATAATTAAGTTTTATATCATAAGTAATTAAATGATAATGAAATTCATTATTTATATCATAAGTTTAATAATTAATCACAAGTTTTAAATCAAAAGTTCATCGGGTCGTATCTTGAGCCCCAGGTGTCGGTTTTCGGCGAGCCTTACATATATCTCTGCCTAATCAAATCACCCGACACTTCGGTACACTCAAGAACACACCAAGAACAGCCCAAAAGTCGTGGTGATCAGCCAAGACATCACTTGAAACTTTAATTCAATCAAAATCGTGTTTTAGACGCAACGGGTGATACGTGACTCGGATTTCGATGACCCGAACATGAAAGTTCATCACATCATCAATCCTAACACACTAGTACACCCTAAAGACTCCAAAAATAATCACAAAGTTGGACTATACCTGTACCAATTCGTCTTCACATTTTAATTCCAACAAAACACCATTTTAACCATAACTAGAGCTCCGGGAATCAAAATGACATGAATCCAAAGTCTAAAATTAATGTCTTGATGAGAGGAACTCGTCTAGACACTTTAATTTCACTTTTATAACAGTTACATAATCAGAAATTAATGAAAAAGCTGCTGTCCCAAATTAATCAAACCGAAAACATATATAATCGAGCATTTCTACGCATACAATCAACAATACAATAACATATAAGCATCATACTATCAATATAACATCAAAATACTGAAAAATAAAGAAAAAATTGAAAAGCTAGGGTTAGTGTTTATACCCAAATCGAGAAATGAAAAGTATGAGCGTGTAGAGGAGAACAAGAGCAATCCGTTGATGTTAAAAGCCCCTTGATCCAAGCTCTAGATGATGATCAATTGAAAATGATGATGGTGAGAAAAGTGGCGGCCAAAAAAGGGAGGAGAAAGAAGAAAGGAAATTTTGAGAGAAAATAATAAGAATGAAATAAAATGATGTGTAAATGGAATTTATCAAAAAAAAAAAATTAAAACTAAACCTCCCCCATAAAGGATGTACGGTTTTCCATGGGTAGGGTGGGCCCCCTTTTCGCCCAAAATTGATAAATGACTAATTGCTTGTAGCCCGAACGCTCGATCGAAGCCCAAAACGCGAAAACGCTACTACGCAATTGATTTTTCGGAGAGATAACAACTACACAACGGATAAAATATATAAACACTATATATAATCATATGACATAAAATATCATATTTAAAATAATTAGGACTTAAAAATCCCAAAAGCTCGACCGTTGGTTTGAAAATCGAAAAGATTCACCGGATAGAAATTCGCGACACGTAGAAACGTACAATTTAAGATATGAATACAAAAATTCATATAACACATAATAATTAATATATTATTACAAAAATAATAATATAGGTCATAGAAATAACGTGGCACGAATAACATTTAACGGTCGTTAAATAATTAACGGTAAAAGATAACGAAAAAAGTAGGGTCGTGACAGTACCTTCCCGTTACGGAAATTTCGTCCCAAAATTTAAGCAGGTGCAGGGGTTGACTCAGCATCTGGGAACAAATGCGGGTACTTCTGCTTCATCTGATCTTCACGCTCCCAAGTGAACTCGGGACCGCGTCTGGCGTTCCATCTAACTCGGACAATAGGAATTCTACTCTGCTTGAGAGTGTTAACCTCTCGATCCATAATTTCAACATGTTCCTCAATAAAATGAAGTTGCTTATCAACATGGAGTTCCTCCAGAGGAATGGTTTCATCGGCCTCGGCCAAACACTTCTTCAAATTCGATACATGAAAAACGTCATGAACAGCGCTAAGCTCGTGTGGCAATTTCAAACAATAAGCCACGGGTCCAATTCTCTCCGTAATATTGAACGGTTCAATAAATTAAGGATTCAACTTTCCCCTCTTACCAAAACGTACCACACCCATACAAGGTGATACCTTCAACATGACACGATCACCAACTTGAAATTCCAAATCTTTCCTTCTAATATCGGCATAACTCTTTTGCCGACTCCTGGTGGTTTTCAACCTTTCTTTAATCTGTACAATCTTCTCGATAGTCTCATGAATAATCTCTAGGCCTGTGAGTTGAGCATCCCCAACCTCGTTCCAACAGATGGGAGACCCACACTTTCTACCATACAGGGCTTCAAACGGTGCGGCTTTAATACTTTCATGATAGCTGTTATTATAAGAAAAATTCAGCCAGGGGAAAATATCTATCCCAACCATTACCATAATCAATAACGCATGCTCGTAGCATGTCTTCTAACGTTTGAATGGTCCTTTCACTCTAACCATCCGACTGTGGATGATAAGTAGTGCTCATATTCAATTTCGTTCCCAAAGCTCCCTGTAAGGATTCCCAAAACCTCGATGTAAATCGACTGTCTCGGTCTGAAATAATAGATACAGGAACACCATGTCTTGAAACAATTTCCTTCAAATACAAATGAGTAAGCTTCTCCATCGAATCTGTTTCCTAAATCGGCAAGAAATGAGCTGACTTTGTGAGTCGGTCAACAATCACCCAAATGGTAACAGAACCACCCACTATTCTCGGTAATTTCGTGATAAAATCCATCGTAATACCTTCCCACTTCCACTCGGGAATCTCAGGTTGCACCAATAGTCCAGACGGTTTTTGATGTTCAGCTTTAACCTTAGCACATGTCAAACACTTAGCCAAATACGTAGCCACATCAGCTTTCAAATTAGGCCACCAATACAGCTCCTTAAGATCATGATACATCTTTCCTGAACCAGGATGAATAGAGTACCTAGAATTATGAGTTTCATCCAAAACAAGTTGTCGCAGATCACCAAACTTCAAAACCCAAAGACGTCCCGCAAAATACCGAGTACCATCGGTTCATACCTCAAACTGTTTACTCAAGCCTCGGACCTTCCCGTTACGAAATTCTCCTCCTTCAAGGCTTCTTGTTGTACCTCAAGAATATGCCTAGCGAGGTTAGTTCAAATGGTCATACTCAAGGCTCTAAACCTATGAGGTTTAACTCTCTCTTTTCGACTTAAATCATCGGCCGCAACATTGGTCCTTCCCGGATGATAGAGGAGTTCACAATAATAATCGTTCAATAACTCAATCCATCTTCGCTGTCTCAAATTAGTTGTTTTTGATCAAGGACATGTTGAAGTCTTTTGTGATCAGTGTACACTGTGAAATGTCCCGTTCTTATTGATTAAAAACGTTCCATATTAATTGATTTCGTTGCGAGGTTTTGACCTCTATATGAGACATTTTTCAAAGACTGCATTCATTTTTAAAACAAACCATAACCTTTATTTCATAGATAAAGGTTTTTAAAAAGCTTTACGTAGATTATCAAATAATGATAATCTAAAATATCCTGTTTACACGCGACCATTACATAATGGTTTACAATACAAATATGTTACAACAAAATAAGTTTCTTGAATGCAGTTTTTACACAATATCATACAAGCATGGACTCCAAATCTTGTCCTTATTTAAGTATGCGACAGCGGAAGCTCTTAATAATCACCTGAGAATAAACATGCTTAAAACGTCAACAAAAATGTTGGTGAGTTATAGGTTTAACCTATATATATCAAATCATAATAATAGACCACAAGATTTCATATTTCAATACACATCCCATACATAGAGATAAAAATCATTCATATGGTGAACACCTGGTAACCGACATTAACAAGATGCATATATAAGAATATCCCCATCATTCCGGGACACCCTTCGGATATGATATAAATTTCGAAGTACTAAAGCATCCGGTACTTTGGATGGGGTTTGTTAAGCCCAATAGATCTATCTTTAGGATTCGCGTCAATTAGGGTGTCTGTTCCCTAATTCTTAGATTACCAGACTTAATAAAAAGGGGCATATTCGATTTCGATAATTCAACCATAGAATGTAGTTTCACGTACTTGTGTCTATTTTGTAAATCATTTATAAAACCTGCATGTATTCTCATCCCAAAAATATTAGATTTTAAAAGGGGGACTATAACTCACTTTCACAGATTTTTACTTCGTCGGGAAGTAAGACTTGGCCACTGTTGATTCACGAACCTATAACAATATATACATATATATTAAAGTATGTTCAAAATATATTTACAACACTTTTAATATATTTTGATGTTTTAAGTTTATTAAGTCAGCTGTCCTCGTTAGTAACCTATAACTAGTTGTCCACAGTTAGATGTACAGAAATAAATCGATAAATATTATCTTGAATCAATCCACGACCCAGTGTATACGTATCTCAGTATTGATCACAACTCAAACTATATATATTTTGGAATCAACCTCAACCCTGTATAGCTAACTCCAACATTCACATATAGAGTGTCTATGGTTGTTCCGAAATATATATAGATGTGTCGACATGATAGGTCGAAACATTGTATACGTGTCTATGGTATCTCAAGATTACATAATATACAATACAAGTTGATTAAGTTATGGTTGGAATAGATTTGTTACCAATTTTCACGTAGCTAAAATGAGAAAAATTATCCAATCTTGTTTTACCCATAACTTCTTCATTTTAAATCCGTTTTGAGTGAATCAAATTGCTATGGTTTCATATTGAACTCTATTTTATGAATCTAAACAGAAAAGTATAGGTTTATAGTCGGAAAAATACGTTACAAGTCGTTTTTGTAAAGGTAGTCATTTCAGTCGAAAGAACGACGTCTAGATGACCATTTTAGAAAACATACTTCCACTTTGAGTTTAACCATAATTTTTGGATATAGTTTCATGTTCATAATAAAAATCATTTTCTCAGAATTACAACTTTTAAATCAAAGTTTATCATAGTTTTTAATTAACTAACCCAAAACAGCCCGCGGTGTTACTACGACGGCGTAAATCCGGTTTTACGGTGTTTTTCGTGTTTCTAGGTTTTAAATCATTAAGTTAGCATATCATATAGATATAGAACATGTGTTTAGTTAATTTTAAAAGTCAAGTTAGAAGGATTAACTTTTGTTTGCGAACAAGTTTAGAATTAACTAAACTATGTTTTAGTGATTACGAGTTTAAACCTTCGAATAAGATAGTTTTATATATATGAATCGAATGATGTTATGAACATCATTACTACCTTAAGTTCCTTGGATAAACCTACTGGAAAAGAGAAAAATGGATCTAGCTTCAACGGATCCTTGGATGGCTCGAAGTTCTTGAAGCAGAATCATGACACGAAAACAAGTTCAAGTAAGATCATCACTTGAAATAAGATTGTTATAGTTATAGAAATTGAACCAAAGTTTGAATATGATTATTACCTTGTATTAGAATGATAATCTACTGTAAGAAACAAAGATTTCTTGAGGTTGGATGATCACCTTACAAGATTGGAAGTGAGCTAGCAAACTTGAAAGTATTCTTGATTTTATGTAACTAGAACTTGTAGAATATATGAAGAACACTTAGAACTTGAAGATAGAACTTGAGAGAGATCAATTAGATGAAGAAAATTGAAGAATGAAAGTGTTTGTAGGTGTTTTTGGTCGTTGGTGTATGGATTAGATATAAAGGATATGTAATTTTGTTTTCATGTAAATAAGTCATGAATGATTACTCATATTTTTGTAATTTTATGAGATATTTCATGCTAGTTGCCAAATGATGGTTCCCACATGTGTTAGGTGACTCACATGGGCTGCTAAGAGCTGATCATTGGAGTGTATATACCAATAGTACATACATCTAAAAGCTGTGTATTGTACGAGTACGAAAACGGGTGCATACGAGTAGGATTGTTGATGAAACTGAACGAGGATGTAATTGTAAGCATTTTTGTTAAGTAGAAGTATTTTGATAAGTGTATTGAAGTCTTTCAAAAGTGTATAAATACATATTAAAACACTACATGTATATACATTTTAACTGAGTCGTTAAGTCATCGTTAGTCGTTACATGTAAGTGTTGTTTTGAAACCTTTAGGTTAACGATCTTGTTAAATGTTGTTAACCCAATGTTTATAATATCAAATGAGATTTTAAATTATTATATTATCATGATATTATCATGTATGAATATCTCTTAATATGATATATATACATTAAATGTCTTTACAACGATAATCGTTACATATATGTCTCGTTTAAAAATCATTAAGTTAGTAGTCTTGTTTTTACATATGTAGTTCATTGTTAATATACTTAATGATATGTTTACTTATCATAGTATCATGTTAACTATATATATATATATATATATATCCATATATATGTCATCATATAGTTTTTACAAGTTTTAACATTCGTGAATCACCGGTCAACTTGGGTGGTCAATTGTCTATATGAAACATATTTCAATTAATCAAGTCTTAAGAAGTTTGATTGCTTAACATGCTGGAAACATTTAATCATGTAAATATCAATCTCAATTAATATATATAAACATGGAAAAGTTCGGGTCACTACACACTGTACTTTTGACTCCATAAATATAATGTCTCCAAATCTTAAGCGCAAACACAACAGCTCCCAACTCTAAATCATGGGTTGTATAATTCTGCTCATGAATCTTCAACTGATGTAACGCGTACGCAATAACTTTCTTTCGTTGCATCAAAACACAACCAAAGCCCTGAAGCGATGCATCACAATAGACGACAAAATCATCATTACCCTCAGGTAGCGACAATATCGGAGGGGTAGTCAACTTCTTCCTCGGGGTTTGAAAAGCAGTCTCTTGTTCATCCCTCCACTCATACTTCTTCCCCTTATGCGTTAAATCAGTCAGAGGTTTCGCTACTCGTGAAAAATCTTGAATGAACCTTCTATAATAGCCTGCCAAACCTAGGAACTGGCGAATCTGAGTAGGAGTTTTCGGAATTTCCCACTTCTCAATCGCCTTATTCTTAGCAGGATCAACTTGAATTCCCTTCTTACCAACAACGTGTCCAAGGAATTGAACTTCTTTCAACCAGAACGTGCAATTAGAGAACTTAGTGTACAACTCTTCCGTCCTCAACAAATCAAGGACCGACTTCAAATGTTCTTCGTGCTCTTCATCACTCTTGGAATAAATAAGGATTTCGTCGATGAAAACAATAACGTATTTGTCCATATAGGGTCTACACACACGGTTCATTAGGTCCATGAAGACAGCAGGTGTATTTGTCAATTCGAACGGCATAACAAGGAATTCATAGTGATCATAACGGGTGCGGGAAGCGGTTTTCGGAACATCAGTTTCTTTAACACGTAGTTGATGATAACTGAAACGAAGATCGATCTTAGATTTAACAGACGAACCTTGAAGCTGATCGAATAGATCATCGATTCTCGGAAGACGGTAACGATTTTTAACAGTAAGCTTGTTCAACTCGCGATAATCAATACACCATCGGAATGAACCACCTTCCTTCTTAACAAACAAAACAGGAGCTCCCCAAGGGGACGAACTGGGACGAATGAAATATAGTTGCAATAATGAAGGAAGAAATATATAGAGTAGTCACATCGGTGGCATAGATATTTAAGGCAATTCTCTCAAAGGAGATAACAAGGATCATGGTCTTCAAAGTAAATTTTCATTACATATCCGAAAGGAAGACGTACGAAAGGTGTGATATTTCAACGAGAGTGAACTTCCTAGTTCAATAAGCGAGGAAATCTAGGATTCATCCATATTCTTAAATTTATGTGCGGATAAAAAGAAACGTGAATCGTGGACTGTAAAGAATAGTCGAATCCAGGTGAGATGAATCTCCAAAAATAATTTCGTGCACCTCAAAGTATTGAATCCTAGGATTGATGTTTACGAGGGTGTTGCGGTTGACAGCGAATATTGAGAGTAGAAACTCCTCAAACGGTCTAGTGTAACATATATCCATGATACCCACTATAACCACAGTTGGGGTAGAAACCCACCTAGCGCCTTTTCTACAATAGGGTGACCACCGAGTGTACTCCAAAAAATTGGTTTATCGGTCCGCGTTTCGCTTATGTCCAACCAATATAGGGAAAATTTTATGAACGTGATGTCAAAGCAGAGGGGTATAAAATACTATTAAATTTTAGCAGAAAATACTATTAAATACGATACAATTTTACACAAGATATTTATTTATTTATAGAATGGATATACTTAAACCTTGCTACAACACTTATAGGCAGTGTACCTAATCGTACAGTAGTGTAGTTTTTAGTAAGTCCGGTTCGTTCCACAGGGAAATCTTTAAACAAAGCTCAACGCTATATTAGTTTACTTTTATAAAAATACAAATATATATATAAGTGATATTATTATTATAAAGGGGGGTTTTTACCGTTTAATGACCGGTTTGTCGATTTTAAAACTTTAGTCGGAGTTAAAACCTAATGTAAAATAAATACAAGACTTTAAATTAAAGCGTAAAGTAAATAACGATAATGAAATTGCGAATAATAAAAATGCGATAAAATAAAATTGCGATAATTAAAAAGTACGATAATTAAAAGTGCGATTAAATAACAATAAATAAAAGTGCGATAATTAGAAGTGCAATTAAATATAAAATAAAGGAAATTAAATATGAAATAAAAGAATTATGCTTATTTAAACTTCCGTAATCATGATGTTTGACGTGTTGATTTTAGTTTTATGCCCTTGGGTTAATTGTCCTTTGTCCTGGATTATTCAATATGTCCGTCTGGTTTTTGTCCATAACAATCCATCAGTCATAAATATAAATTGCAAGTGTCCTTGACAAATTATTATTATACCCGAAGTTAAATATTCCAACTAATTGGGGATTCGAATTGTAACAAGGTTTTAATACTTTATTTAATGAATACACCAGGTTATCGACTGCGTGTAAACCAAGGTTTTACTACTTTGTTAACAATTACACCAATTATCCTTGAATGTAATTTCACCCCTGTTTTAATTATTCTAGTGGCTATTAATCCATTCCCGTGTCCGGTTAAATGAACGATTATTCGTACATATAAATACCCCGCCCATCGTGTCCGATCGAGTGTATATGGTAATTTATAGGGACGCCCAATTGTAAATCTTTATATTAACATTAACAAACTTTCATTTAGTTAAACAAATATAAAGCCCATTAATAGCCCATAGTCTAGTTTCCACAAGTGTCGTTCTTTTGTCCAAACCCCAATTATGGTACAAAGCCCAATTACCCAATTTTAGTAATTAGCCCAACATCATGATTACTTCGTTTTAAATAAGCATAATAATAACTTAGCTACGAGACATTAATATAAAAAGGTTGAACATAACTTACAATGATTAAAAATAGCGTAGCGTTACACGGACAGAATTTCGACTTACACCCTTACAACATTCGCTAACATACCCTTATTATTAGAATTATAATTAAAATTAAAATATAAATTATAAATATAAATATATTTACGTATGAAGAGGAAGAAAAAAAGATGATCATATTTGATCAGAATTCGGTTGGCTTTATAGCCAGACTTGATTTTTGGGGCTCCGCGACTCGCGGCAAAATGCCCTTAAAACTCCGCGAGTCGCGGAGATATATTTACAGCTCACACCCTTGGAGTTTCTTGCTGCCGACGGTTTTTAATATATATATATAATATATATATAATTAATATAATTAATTATATATTATATTATATTTATATACATAGTTAACTTGTAATTTTTAGTCCGTTGCGTCGAGCGTTAAGAGTTGACTCTAGTCCCGGTTCCGGTTTTTCGAACGTCCTTGCGTACAATTTAATATCTTGTACTTTGCGTTTTGAATCTTGTACTTCTGTAATTTCGAGACGTTTCTTATCAATAATTGGAACCTTTTTGATTGTCTTTTGTACTTTTGAGCTTTTTGGTCGTTTGCGTCTTCAATTCGTCGAATCTGTCTTTTGTCTTCACCTTTTATTATTTAAACGAATATCACTTGTAAATAGAACAATTGCAACTAAAAGCTTGTCTTTCTTGAGGAATAATGCTATGAAATATATGTTCGTTTTTAGCATTATCAAATATTCCCACACTTGAGCGTTGCTTGTCCTCAAGCAATATCGTCTTGAAATACTAGAATCACTTCTTTATTCTTCACACTTTGTACATCAGTGATTTCTATACGGCGGTATAAACAATGGTAGTAACGATATGGTTTACAGTCCCACATGACTATAAAAATTTAGATCCATTAAGGAAATTGGATCTTTATGAAAACATTTGATCTTTTGAAAATTAAATCTAGTTTTTACCCTAGATAAGTTTTCCGGAATAACCCTTTACCGGTGTTTGCAAAATATTTTTGTGGGTTTGGTGGGTTTCAGATTTGAAAATTTTAGCTCAAAACTTGCGGTTTTGTGTCACCCACTTGCTAACCTTGTATTTGGAAAGCAACACGTCCAGTTTACTTGTTCCGTATATTACCTTTCGGTAAACTATCGTCCGGTTGTAAAGGAAAGCGTTGAACAAGCAACTGTTAAGGCAATGTCCCGTGACATGCTTTTGATTATGGTCTATAACGTGTCGGACGCAATTACTATCCTTGGTAGGAGCAATAGTAAAGCTCACCCTTATAATTTTTCGGTCTGGCACAAGGTCCTGTCTTTGACCATGCTATGCAACCACCGTTCTTACGGTTGACACCCGATTTAGTTCAGGTGACCTAATGAATTCAAGGTGAATTCCTAGGATTTTACGTTCAATGGTAATGAACGCATTGAAAATGGGTTTTCAGAAAACAAATCGGTTTGTATTTTTGATCAAAATATTTTCTCGTTCAAGCTCGAGTTTAGATATCATTGAATTCCATGAGTTTGAATTCTCAATCTTTAAGGTCAATCTCAAGGATTGAGTAATATCAGGCTTAAAAGCTGATTTTTAATCTTTAAGGAGATTATCCTTTCTGGGGATCTGATTCATTAGTCTTATCCAGCTAATTTGCACGGTGCCTCCCCATTGTACGAGATAAATCCTTCTCATGGTTAGGATAAATCTGACCACTTGGCGACCCTGTTTAATGCTGAGGTCCGTGGATTTCCTGCTGATTTTAGTGATGACTTTTCTAGATTTTTCGTCAACCTACAGCTGGTCTGGACGACAACTTCATGACCTAAATCAAGAAGCGCGTGTCTTTTTCGGAAGACTTTACTTCCTTTTAATGATGGAATTGATTCATCGTGTAGATCCATCTCTTCTTTTCTTTCATTGGGTAAAACAGTTTAGTTTAGTTCAAAGCAAAAGTATTTTCAGTTATTTGTTACAAATATATGTGGCATATGTTTAAAATAACTTGGTAAATTTTCCCACACTTGGCTTTTTATTTTTTTCTTTTTATCGTCCTCTATTCCATTTTAAATGAATTTTAACATTTTAGTTTGTTTCTCAATTTATGTCCTTTCCGAGGTAACAATAATTTCGGTGTTAAAACCTAGTTTTATCGTTCATAAATATGTATAAACATGATTTTAATTCATTTAATTGAAAATTTTGAAAAATTTTACTAGAATTGGGTAGTCAGTATATAAGACTAGGGCTGTTCTTTTTTATCAGAGAGCACTAGATTCTAATACAACTACTGCTTTACTAGTATTTTTAATGGTAACCAAGTGTATAAAGTAAAAAATTTTTTAAAATCCGAAAGAATTTAACCCCTTCCCACACTTAAGATCTTGCAATGCCCTCATTTGCAAGAAATCAGTAACAATTTAAATTATTGAGGGTGATTTGTGTGAAAATGATTAAATTTTTACCAAAGTTTCCAAATATATTGGCGTTTGTTTGCTGAATGATAAATGGTGCACATCATTTGTTCATCCCGTCTTGTTGTTATTTCACATATATTTTGCATCTTGTCGTCAAAATTAGTTGCTTTTGCTGAACTTAATGCCAGTCTTTGAAAATGCGTTGTTTTACCCTGTTGTGTACATAAGATAAACTGCAACATATATACATATTTTTGAAGTTTGGTTTATTACCCCACATTCAAAAATTATTAAAATCTAAGAATAAAAGTTAGATAATTATAAAAATGATTACAATATTAACAAAAATATTAAATGTATCAATAATTACAAATTATAAAATAAAAAAAAATAATAATAAAACTAAGGATGATATTGGTACCAATAGGGGTTCCACGCATAACCATAAGTGCTATAGAATGCTTCGGCAGGGTCATACGTAGGATATGGTGGCTGCATCTCTATCGACCAAGGAGGGAAGACGGGTTTCGGTGTAAGAATATAGTTTCTACCTATATGTTGGCAATGCGCTATGATCTGGTTCTGATGAACTTGCCAATCTTCAAATGCTCTCTGTCTAGCATTTTCGTATTCCTGAGAAGCTATAAACCTATGCATTTCTTGCATCTCATTCCCCCCTCCTACATTAACTTGTTCCTGGTTTCTCTCTACCTGTGGATGTCTACCATTGTGTCGTACTGCGGCGTTATTTCGCCGCTTCAAAACTTTCGCACCATGGTATACATTTAAACCTATAGTGTCGCGGGGTTCCGGCTCTTCTACTAATAATCCCCCCGACTTATATCCACACCGAGATATTCACCAATCAAAGTAATAAAAATACCACCTCCTATTATGCTATGTGGACGCATCCCCCGAACCATAGCTGATAAATAATAACCCACACAATATGGTATACTTACAGCGCTGTGTGGGTCTCGAATACACATATGGTAAAACAAATCTTGTTCATTTACCTTTTCTTTGTTTTTACCCCTTTGTGTAATCGAATTAGCTAAAAACCTATGTATTACTCTTAATTCGGCTCTATCTATATCCAAATAAGAGTAGTTTCCCCCTTTGAAACGGTGATGGCTTGTCATTTGACTCCACACACCGTGTGTATCAAAATTCTCATCTATCTTTCTACCGTTTAGTATCAATCCTCTACAATCGGCAGACGCTAACTCCTCAGGCGTATATATACGTAAAGCCTGAGCCATGTCCAGTAAAGACATGTGGCGCATCGAACCGCCTAACAAAAATCTAATAAAAGAACGATCGGTTAAACTAGCTACCCGATCATTCAACTCTATACTACATAACAACTCTTCACACCATACTTTATATACAGGTCTGCGTATGGTGAATAAACATATCCAGTCATTAAAAGAAGAATTACCATACCTCTGTACCAGTAATTCCCTAATTGGCCCGGCCAATTCTACAGCTTCCAAGGGTCCCCATTCTATGACCCTCGGTACCTCAACAACCTTGGAATGAAGAGTATGCAAACCCCGTTGATATTTTGGATAATCTATCCAAAGTCTGTCAAATCTCAGGTTCGGGTGCAACTGTTCCAAGTGCATATCTGAAAAGGTCATGACTGGATGAGGTACATCCTGCTTGTAGTAGTTATCTACCTCCTGTTGTTCCAAGTTCTCAGCAGGAGCATGGCGGGCTTGGGATGAAGATTCACCCCTTTCATTCTGCAAAACACATCAAACACAAATTTTGTGCATCCAAATATGCATTAGTGTCAGCAAAATCATCAATCAAAATAATTACAATGACATTATCAATTTATATCAAACTTAAGCTTATTTTCACATTTTTATCAAATCTACACTTTTTCAAATAAGCATATACGAAAATTTTCACCAAGTTCATAAGCATTCAACTCAAATAACATGTCAAAATAATCATTACTAGCAAATAAACAAGTCTCAAATGGCATTATCTTTCAAAAATCAAGTTCATGAATTTTGGACTTGAAAAAGTCCACTTTAATTCTCAAAATCATGTTTAGGCTCAAAGTTTGGATCATTTAACTACCTAGACATGTTACACTACTCAATTTAGCAACAATTCATGACAAAAATCGGCCATAACCTGTTTATATCAAAAAGCCCCAAATTGCTCAAGAACACAAACCCTAGATTATTCAAAATTTGAAGTTTAAGGCTTCTAATCATGTTAAACAGCATCAATCTAGGTTATACAAGCATAATACATAAACAATTTAAGTCTAATTACACTAGAAAGCATCAAAATCAAATTGGGGAAAAATCGCTCAAGAACACTAAAATTCGAATTAAATGGTGTTTAGGTGTAGAAATTTACCGTTTTTCTTGAGTAGTTCTTAGATATCATCCTTCTCAACATGATTTTAGCAAAAAATTTGGTGATTAACTGTTAAAAATTGAGATTTTTGGGGGTGATTTTCGTGGGTTTTCGCAGTATTTTTCGGGTGTTTATGCAGTGTGTTTGTGTGTGGGAGCTGATCAGTTCGTGTGCAGCTCTTATTTTTTTTTTCTGTAATCCGGTCTCTCCGCGACTCGCGGAGATTTACCCTCCAAACTCCGCGAGTCGCGGAGTTTGGTTTTTTTTTTTTTTTTTTTTTTTTTTTTTTATATCATTAACTTATTAAAACAATTAAGTAATTAATTTTAAAATTTTGTTTCCCTTATTATTTAGGACGAGGTCGTTTCGGATCGATGTCCTAGTCCGTCCTTCGACAAAATTTTAAAATTTGTCTTTTTTGTAGCGATTGTTTTAAAAGCTAAGATTTTTGGGTTTTTTCAATGTTTTTGGCATACTTTAAATTAATAAGATTAAAAATAATGATAATAAAAGTTCTCGTCCCTCCTTCGGGTAAAGCAATTTCGGTTCAAAGACCTAGTCTTCAACTTACGACGAATTTTAAAAATCATATTTTTAACTTAATGAGATAAAGTAAATTTTTGTTTTTAAATTCACACAACTTAAATATAAAATTCAAAATTAAAAATTAAAAATTCAAACCAAACTTAATTTAAAAATTCATATTATAAATTCACACCAAACTTATATTAATTTTTCAAATATTTACAATTTTTAAAAATATTGTTTTTACAAAGTTTACAATATTAATTTAAGATTTAAATATTAATTTTAAAAATAAAATTAAAAATCTTTTTGTCTTTTTATCCCACTTTAATCAATCAAATATTATCAAAAATATGCGCCCCTCTTTTCGGTAAAGTAATTTCGGTTCCAAGACCTAATTTAACTCATGACGAATTTTTGAAATATTATGGGTTGATTGATTAAAGATATTTATACCTTAAGAATAAACGTTAAATTTCGCAGTGATGTAATAAATTTTTGAAGGATATCAATAATTTCGGTCGCCAAACCTAATTTTATTTAATACCAATTTAATACTTTTTAGCGAACAAATTAGCGTTTATTATCAAAAGGTTAAAAATAAAAATAAAAATAAAAACTGTACAGACATACCTGTGAAATAGATTTCTTAGTTATATGATCTATTATATTCATAAGATAGTCGATTTAATTGGTTTTCCATGGCTGCATAGGCGTAACCTCGAGCATTCATTGTCTTTTCTTCTAAACATATGAACGGTCCGTCTCTGCATAAAGTAACAAATTCGGTATTTGAATAAGTTTGATTATTTGAACATTTACCTCCATGGGACCATTTTCCGCATTTGTGACATCGTTCTAGGTGTCGTGCTCTTCTTTTCGCTGCGGATTTTGATTTTCCTTTACCAAATTGTAACTTATTATCTTCGCATCTGGATCCTTTTCTAACTCCGTCCATTCTTTCTCTGATTACTGATACTATTTCACTCGGTAGTATGTCATTATTTCTTTTAGTGATCAAAGCGTGTAGCATTAGACCATGGTTTAGTTCACAGGCAGTCTTCATTTCGTAAAAACCTAAAAAAATAAAAATTCAGAATGGGGGGAGAAGACTAGTTCTTTAGGGTCTGCTAGGGAAAGACCATACGTGTTCCATTTTCGAGAACTACACGAAAACAGACAATCTAACTCTAACAGAAATACATATTATCCTTTAAAGACTTGATTCTCCCCACACTTAGTTAGCTGTGGTGTCGAAATTGTGAGTAACTTCGTTGTCGACTTCCATCGGACCATGTATGTAATGTTTAACTCTGTGACCATTAACTTTAAATTCAATCCCATTTGAATTCATCAATTCTATCGTTCCGTATGGGAAAACTCTTTTGACTATGAATGGTCCAGACCATCTTGATTTCAATTTTCCAGGAAATAGCTTGAATCGTGAATTGAAAAGAAGAACTCTGTCTCCTTCTTTAAATTCTTTTGAACTTCTGATTCTTTTATCATGCCATTTCTTCGTTCTTTCTTTATAGATTAACGAATTTTCGTATGCTTCATGTCTTAATTCTTCTAATTCGTTTAGTTGACTTAATCGTAGACGTCCGGCTTCATGTAAATCAAGATTACATGTCTTCAAAGCCCAAAATGATTTGTGTTCAATTTCTACTGGAAGATGACATGCTTTTCCATAAACAAGTCTAAAAGGTGTGGTTCCAATTGGAGTTTTGTAGGCTGTTCTAAAAGCCCAGAGTGCATCCTCCAATTTAATGGACCATTCCTTTGGATTTGATCCTACGGTTTTCTCTAGAATACGTTTTAAAGCTCGGTTTGTATTTTCAACTTGTCCACTTGTTTGTAGATGATATGCGGTGGAGATTTTATGAGTTACTCCATATCTTTTAAGAACTTTCTCAAGTTGATTATTACAGAAATGAGTACCCCGATCACTTATTAAAGCTTTCGGTGTTCCAAACCTTGCAAAAAGACGTTTTAAAAAGTTGACTACAACTCGTGCATCGTTAGTTGGGAGAGCTTGTGCTTCCGCCCATTTAGATACATAATCAATGGCTACGAGTATATATAAATTATTATGAGATTTTGGAAATGGACCCATAAAGTCAATACCCCAAATGTCAAATACTTCACATATTTGGATGACATTTTGTGGCATTTCATCACGTTGACTTATTCTTCCGGCCCTTTGACATGCATCACAGGATTTGCAAAGAAGGTGTGCGTCTTTGTAAATTGTAGGCCAATAGAATCCAGCTTCATAAACTTTTCTTGCTGTTAGTTGAGGCCCATAATGCCCTCCTGTTGGTCCTGTGTGACAATGGTTTAAAATTTTACTAGCTTCATCTCCAAATACGCATCGGCGTATTATTCCATCGGGACAACTTTTAAACAGATGTGGATCTTCCCAGAAATAGTGTTTTATATCACTGAAGAATTTCTTTCGTCTTTGGTACGATAATCCTTTTTCAAGGAATCCACAAACTAAGTAGTTTGCATAGTCTGCAAACCATGGGATTTCTTTATAATCTATCTTCAATAGATATTCATCAGGAAAGTTGTCTTGTATGGCCGATTCATTCAGAACTTCTAATTCGGGATTTTCAAGACGAGAAAGATGATCAGCGGCGAGATTTTCTGCTCCTCTTTTATCTCGGATTTCAATATCAAACTCTTGTAAGAGTAAGATCCAACGGATTAATCTTGGTTTAGCATCTTGTTTTGAAAATAGGTATCTAAGAGCAGAATGGTCGGTATAGACCACCGTTTTTGCTAGAACTAGATATGATCGAAATTTGTCAAAAGCAAAGACAATAGCAAGGAGTTCTTTTTCAGTAGTTGTATAGTTCGTTTGTGCTCCTTGTAATGTCTTACTAGCATAATATATAGGTTGAAATCGTTTTTCAATCCTTTGTCCTAAAACGGCTCCCATTGCAAAATCACTTGCATCGCACATTAGTTCAAATGGTAGATTCCAATTTGGTGTTATCATGATCGGCGCATTAGTGAGTTTTTCTTTAAGAATATTAAAAGATTTGATACATTCATCTGAAAAGATGAATGGCGCATCCTTTTCTAGGAGTTTATTCATAGGAGTGGCAATTTTAGAAAAATCTTTTATGAAACGTCGGTAAAAACCGGCATGCCCTAGAAAACTCCTAACTCCTCTAACATTTGTGGGATGTGGAAGTTTAGCAATTACATCTACTTTAGCTCTATCCACTTCAATTCCTTCTTTTGAAATTTTATGTCCAAGAACGATGCCTTCTTTAACCATGAAATGGAATTTCTCCCAATTAAGTACTAGATTTGATTTTTCGCATCTAATTAGCATTCGTTCCAGATTAACTAGACATGATTTAAATGTATCACCGAAGACTGAAAAGTCATCCATGAATACTTCCATGCATTCTTCTATCATGTCGTGAAAAATTGCCATCATACACCTTTGAAAGGTTGCAGGGGCGTTACAAAGTCCAAATGGCATGCGTTTGTAAGCAAAAGTACCATAAGGGCACGTGAATGTGGTTTTCTCTTGATCTTCGGGTGCTATTGGAATTTGAAAATATCCGGAAAATCCATCTAGAAAACAATAGTAACTATTTCCGGCTAATCTTTCCAACATTTGATCTATGAAAGGTAAGGGAAAGTGATCTTTTCTGGTGGCGTCATTTAATTTTCTATAATCAATACATACACGCCATCCTGTTACAGTCCTAGTAGGAATAAGCTCATTTTTCTCATTTGTGATGACAGTCATGCCACCCTTCTTAGGCACGCATTGAACTGGGCTTACCCATGGACTATCAGAAATTGGATATATTAAACCTGCATCTAGCAGTTTAATAATCTCTTTCTTAACTACATCTTGCATATTAGGATTTAGTCTTCGTTGGCGTTGCACATACGTTTTATGACCTTCTTCCATAAGGATTTTATGTGTGCAATACGAAGGACTTATTCCTTTAATATCATGAATCTTCCATGCAATGGCTGGTTTATGAGCTTTCAACACAGAAATGAGTTGTGATTTCTCATTTTCAGTAAGAGAAGACGATATTATTACAGGTAATTCAGATTCACCATGTAAATAAGCGTATTCCAAATGGTTTGGAAGTGGCTTTAACTCTAATTTCGGAGGTTCTTCTATCGATGATTTATATCGATATCTGTCTTCTTCTTTTAGCATTTGAATTTCTTCTGTTGTTGGTTCATATCCATTAGCTATAAGTGTAGCTAACATTTCAGCTTCATCAATTGGTTCATTTCCTTCTCCTAAAGAACATTCTCCTGTTCCTTGTAATTCTGGAAATTCTTCTAATAATTCCGCATGTGCATCTATAGTTTGAATATAATAACATGTATCATCTGCAGATTGTGGTTGTTGCATTGCTCTATCAACTGAAAAGGTAACACTCTCATCCTCTATACTTAGGGTCAGTTTCTTACCGAACACGTCTATCATTGCTTTAGCCGTGTTTAAGAATGGTCTTCCTAGTATGAGAGGAACTTGAGAATCTTCTTCCATGTCCAGAACAACAAAATCTACTGGAAATACTAAAGTACCAACTTTAACTAGCATGTTCTCCATTATCCCTCTAGGATATTTTATTGATCTATCGGCTAGTTGTATGCTTATTCTGGTTGGTTTCAATTCTCCAAGGTCTAGTTTAGCGTATAGTGAATACGGCATTAGATTTATACTAGCACCTAAATCTGCTAATGCTTCTATTGAACTAAGACTACCCAGAAAACATGGAATTGTGAAACTTCCTGGATCAGATAGTTTTTCTGGTATCTTATTCAACAGCACTGCTGAACAATTAGCATTCATAGTAACAGCCGAGAGTTCTTCCATTTTCTTTCTATTCGTGATTAGATCTTTCAAGAATTTAGCATATCTTGGCATTCCTGAAATTACATCAATGAAAGGAAGATTTACATTTATCTGTTTAAACATATCCAAGAATTTGGATTGCTCGGCTTCAAGTTTTTCCTTCTTCATTTTACTCGGATAAGGAAGTGGTGGTTGGTATGGTTTAACATAAGGTTTATTCTTAACTGTGTTATCTTCATTAACCTTTTCAACTACCGGTTCTTTTTCCTTATCTTGATCAGGTTGTGGTTCTTGTGTAGTAGGAATAGTTTCATCAGAAGTTACAGGTATTTCAGGTGGTTTAAGTGTTGTACCACTTCTTGTGGTAATAGCTTTAGCTGTTTCATTCCGGGGGTTAGCATTTGTATCGCTAGGTAGACTTCCCGGTTTTCTTTCACCTATTAACCTTGCTAGGTTACTTACTTCTTGTTCCAGATTTTGAATAGAAGCTTGTTGATTTCTAAATGCTTGAGCATTTTGTTCATTGGTTTGTTTTTGAGATGTGAAAAACTGCGTTTGAGTTTCAACTAGCTTCGTCATCATATCTTCTAAATTTGGCTTTTTATCATCGGTTTGTTGTGGTGGTTTGTTTTGAAAATTCGGTCTTTGCTGATTATAAGTATTATTGGATACTTGTTGATTGCTAGGACCTTGTTGGTTATTGTATGGAATATTTCGGTTATAATTCTGGTTTTGATTGTAAATCGGTCTTGGCGGTTGATAATTATTCTGATAATTATTTCCAGGCCTTTGGTTTATGTATGAAATATTCTCTCTTTGTTCCATTGTTAATTCAATACTGAGACAATCTTTTGTCAAATGTGGTCCTCCACACTGCTCACAACTAATTCGTATAGCATGAATATCTTTAGTCATCTTTTCCATTCGTCTCTCGAAAGCATCTATCTTTGCTGAAATGGAATCTAAGTCATGGCTAGAATCGGCTCTAGCTGCTTTAGATGATCTAATGATATCTTTTTCTTGGTGCCACTCATGTGAGTGGGAAGCAGTGTTATCAATAATTTTGTAAGCATCAGTTTCGGTTTTCTTCATAATAGAACCACCAGCTGCTATATCTATGTCTTTTCTTGTAGTGATGTCGCATCCTCGGTAGAATATTTGTACTATTTGACAGGTGTCTAAGCCATGTTGCGGACATCCTCTTAATAACTTTCCATATCTTGTCCACGCCTCATATAGAGTTTCATTTGGCTTCTGTGTGAACGTAACAATTTCTGCTTGAAGTCTTACGGCTTTAGATGCGGGAAAAAATTGTTTAAGAAATTTGTCAACTAAAACATCCCATGTATCGATCGCCCCTTCAGGTAATGATTCCAACCAATCTTTGGCTTCTCCCTTTAAAGTCCAGGGAAATAACATGAGATATATCTGTTCATCCTCCACTTCTCGTATTTTAAATAGTGTGCAGATTCTATTAAAGGTACGTAGATGTTCATTTGGATCTTCCTTCGGCGCACCACTAAATTGGCATTGATTAGTCACCATGTGTAGAATTTGTCCTTTGATTTCATAATCTGGCGCATTAATGTCTGGATGAGTAATTGCGTGACCTTGGCCAGTGCGTTTAGCTCTCATTCGGTCTTCCATACTTAAAGGTTCCAGATTCTCCATAATTGAATTTGTTGAATCGGTATCACTAGATGATTCTGATTTAATAGTTCGTTCCTCAACAATCTCTGTTTGAATGATTGGTGGTTCCGGAGGAAAGTTTAATGGTTCAGGATCTATGAACCGTTCCTGAATATTTTCTGGATTCTCAATTGTGAGGTTTGTTTCAAAAACTGGATTATCGGAAATTTGAACTGAAGTACTTGGTCGATTGGATGACGATTCTAAAGAAAAATCAACGGCGGTTATATTTGTTAAACGATGTCTTGATCGAGTTACAGGTGGTGAACGTACAAAAGGTGATGAACGTCTTGCTCGGTGCATTCACTGAATATCCTATTAGTTTTAAAAAGGAAAGAAAAATTATAATAAGTTATCCAATCAATAGACTTTTCTGATTTTGCCCACGTTTCGAATAGCCAAAAGATGCAGCAGAGGGGCAGGATTCGTTTGGTCTCAATATAATTGAGGACTGTTTGGCTCCAATAACCCGGTCCACGTACAAATCCAACTATTACTACGAACCAGAAAATTTTGATGTCTATTAATTTAACCACTTAAAATAAATTTTCGTAATTTTTAGAAATTTAGATAAGAAGTAGAAAAAATTCTAAGTCCTAAAACTAGAATAGCGAGAAATAAGAGAGAAAAAGAGTTTGTCGATAAAGGTTGAAAAAGAAAAAATGGTTGAAAAATAAAAGACGACGGAAAAATAAAAGAAACTTATAAAAACTTAAAAATACTTTACTAACCTAACCTTATTACTACAACTAACTTAAAATTATAATCGCAAATTGAAATTACTAATTGGAATGATAATTGATACATAGTAAAAGGTCTAAAAATATTAAAGCTTACAAGGAAAAACTAAATCCCAAATGAAAATAACTTAAAAAGAAACTAAAACTTAAAAAGGCGTCGCAAAATTCTAAAGCACCTAAATCTTAGTCTAAAGAAAAAGCACTTAAGGAATTCTACGGCAAAGCCTAAAAATCTAGGAGTAAAAATAATTATAGCAAAAACTAATTTTAAAATTAATTATGAGCTAAAAATACAAATATTACGCTACAACGATTAAAAAGGTACAAAATATAAAAATGTACAAAAAGTTGTAAAAAGTACAATTTTTATAAAAATATTATTTTTATATTATTTATTTTATAAAATTACTAATTTTACAATTTAATAAAACTAATTAAACTAAAATATATAAATAAAAAGTAAAAGTAAAAATAAAACTAATAATAATAATAATAATAATTAAGTTTTAATAATAATAATAATAAATTAAAACCCGTAATCAATGCTTGATTAGGGTTTTTGTCCGTGTGTCAGAAACCCTCCGCGAGTCGCGGCAAATAAAGAAGAAATCCCCGCGAGTCGCGGGGATCCAGAATTCAGTTGACAGGTTTTACTTTTTACGCGTTTTTCTTTATTTTTTTTTTTTATTTTTTTTTTATTTTATGTTTTCTGTTTTTAATTTAAATAAACGATTTTAAAATAAAACTTATATTTTTATAAACTAAAATAGAAATAAAGAAACTTATAAAACTTAAATATTTACAAAATCTTAAAAATACATATATTTTTGTTTTTCTTTTTTTATTTTTGAATAATTAAAACGTATTTTTACAAAAGCGAATTTTTAATAAAAGTAACTAAAAATCCTTTTTTTTTTTTATATTAGCGTTGCGCTTCCGGCGTTTAAATGTTATTTCCCCGGCAGCGGCGCCAAAAATACTTGATGTCAAAGCAGAGGGGTATAAAATACTATTAAATTTTAGCAGAAAATACTATTAAATACGATACAATTTTACACAAGATATTTATTTATTTATAGAATGGATATACTTAAACCTTGCTACAACACTTATAGGCAGTGTACCTAATCGTACAGTAGTGTAGTTTTTAGTAAGTCCGGTTCGTTCCACAGGGAAATCTTTAAACAAAGCTCAACGCTATATTAGTTTACTTTTATAAAAATACAAATATATATATAAGTGATATTATTATTATAAAGGGGGGTTTTTACCGTTTAATGACCGGTTTGTCAATTTTAAAACTTTAGTCGCAGTTAAAACCTAATGTAAAATAAATACAAGACTTTAAATTAAAGCGTAAAGTAAATAACGATAATGAAATTGCGAATAATAAAAATGCGATAAAATAAAATTGCGATAATTAAAAAGTACGATAATTAAAAGTGCGATTAAATAACAATAAATAAAAGTGCGATAATTAGAAGTGCAATTAAATATAAAATAAAGGAAATTAAATATGAAATAAAAGAATTATGCTTATTTAAACTTCCGTAATCATGATGTTTGACGTGTTGATTTTAGTTTTATGCCCTTGGGTTAATTGTCCTTTGTCCTGGATTATTCAATATGTCCGTCTGGTTTTTGTCCATAACAATCCATCAGTCATAAATATAAATTGCAAGTGTCCTTGACAAATTATTATTATACCCGAAGTTAAATATTCCAACTAATTGGGGATTCGAATTGTAACAAGGTTTTAATACTTTGTTTAATGAATACACCAGGTTATCGACTGCGTGTAAACCAAGGTTTTACTACTTTGTTAACAATTACACCAATTATCCTTGAATGTAATTTCACCCCTGTTTTAATTATTCTAGTGGCTATTAATCCATTCCCGTGTCCGGTTAAATGAACGATTATTCGTACATATAAATACCCCGCCCATCGTGTCCGATCGAGTGTATATGGTAATTTATAGGGACGCCCAATTGTAAATCTTTATATTAACATTAACAAACTTTCATTTAGTTAAACAAATATAAAGCCCATTAATAGCCCATAGTCTAGTTTCCACAAGTGTCGTTCTTTTGTCCAAACCCCAATTATGGTACAAAGCCCAATTACCCAATTTTAGTAATTAGCCCAACATCATGATTACTTCGTTTTAAATAAGCATAATAATAACTTAGCTACGAGACATTAATATAAAAAGGTTGAACATAACTTACAATGATTAAAAATAGCGTAGCGTTACACGGACAGAATTTCGACTTACACCCTTACAACATTCGCTAACATACCCTTATTATTAGAATTATAATTAAAATTAAAATATAAATTATAAATATAAATATATTTACGTATGAAGAGGAAGAAAAAAAGATGATCATATTTGATCAGAATTCGGTTGGCTTTATAGCCAGACTTGATTTTTGGGGCTCCGCGACTCGCGGCAAAATGCCCTTAAAACTCCGCGAGTCGCGGAGATATATTTACAGCTCACACCCTTGGAGTTTCTTGCTGCCGACGGTTTTTAATATATATATATAATATATAATTAATTAATATAATTAATTATATATTATATTATATTTATATACATAGTTAACTTGTAATTTTTAGTCCGTTGCGTCGAGCGTTAAGAGTTGACTCTAGTCCCGGTTCCGGTTTTTCGAACGTCCTTGCGTACAATTTAATATCTTGTACTTTGCGTTTTGAATCTTGTACTTCTGTAATTTCGAGACGTTTCTTATCAATAATTGGAACCTTTTTGATTGTCTTTTGTACTTTTGAGCTTTTTGGTCGTTTGCGTCTTCAATTCGTCGAATCTGTCTTTTGTCTTCACCTTTTATTATTTAAACGAATATCACTTGTAAATAGAACAATTGCAACTAAAAGCTTGTCTTTCTTGAGGAATAATGCTATGAAATATATGTTCGTTTTTAGCATTATCAGAACGTAAAGGCTTCCCAACAATTTTATAAAACCGCCATCCAAAGTGGCGTAAGAGTTTTTATCAATGAACTTAATGGTAAGTTTCATCCTTAAACGGAGGATGCGAAGAACTGTGATCCAAACACTCTGTAGAGTAATGCGAAAATTTGATAAAATCAATCAAAGGAGTTTTGAAAATGATTTAAACGTTTGATGTGACAACATAAACGGAACGAAGTTCTTAGTAATTTAAAAGTATGTACAATGTGTACCATTTTATATAAAATAATCTGACTTAATTAAACAACTCAATAAAGGTGTGGTTTTAAAATAATTTTGAAGGTATAATTTAGTGTGTACTAATCAAAATAGGTTAAGGTAAACTTATTCATTTGAATCTATACGTACATATACGATTTTATAAATTGTATACATGACAAAATATTTCATTACTTCTATTCGCCCATAAATCCGTGAGAACCACCCAATTAAACAAAAGTGTAAAACTCCCGATGATAAACAGAGTATCTGTATTTCAGAGGTTACAAGTTGAAGTAAGATTGTGAAAGATCGAGTAAATGACCTGAATCGTCGTGCGACATTTGACCAACAAATGTTACGAGGTCATGAAAACCAATGAGTTAAATGTTGTTTTGACTATTATCAGGACATAAGTCCTTGGGCCAAAACTGTTCCCGAGCGAAGCTGTTGCTAACAAGTGAGTTATGAAAGGATAGAGCATGAGATAGATAATCTGGTTAAACCGAGATTCTCGTATATCAACAAATAAGATAATGAATATTTTCCCTACCCATGTAATACATCGGAACTTCTAAATGAGTAGTGTAAAAAATTTCTTTGACTCGCTTTCTATTCCTCATGTCACAATATTGGGACTTCTTTATGAATTAACGTAATATAATCACGTTGGCCTGACGCCATTATATTTCACTAATTCATAGTTCCATTCCAATAGCACTACATGAGGTCAGGACACGCGATCAACCTCGAATTTTCACACAATTTCTCTAAAATAATTTCTTAAACAATGTGCTAAGGATAGCACAAGAGACAAAACATCATAAGTAACGAATAGGAGTAACGATGACATCGAAATGTCTTCGAAGTACCAAAAATCTCTGAAAGTCAAGAATGACATTTTCTGGTTAAAAATCAAAGCATACAGGCACAACGGCAAAAGACACGTAATATAACAAAAGTGTTATATACCTAAACATAATAGCTGACATTGAAATGTCGAGCATTTAGAAGTCAAGAATGACATCTCACGTAATATAACTCAAACATTATATACATAACCATAATAGATGACATAGAAATGTCTAGAATTTCAGAAGTCAAGAATGACATCCCTCAGTTTCACTTTCTGAGGTGTTCTTATAATGATAAACTCGCATGAGTCGAAGAATACGTTTAAATCAGAATGGGAGTTCCTCCCGGATTCAGAACATAACCAGATGTATGTATGATAACAATATACATACTAATACGATACAAATAATCATATATAACAATACATTATAGGCCGGGCTGTAGACTAGACTCACTAATGCACCCTATTGACTCGGGTAACGACATCAATGCAGCCTAATTCCCTACAACCAGAGCTCTGATACCAACTGAAACGACCCATCAAAGTACACTTGACGACCATCGTTATCTTGGTCCCACAGCTTGATCATAACTCTATATAAATTTAATAAATAACCTTGCATTCTTTATTTAAAAATGATTTCCTATAAAGGAAACCTATCAAAATATGTAAGTTTAGAAAAACCATAATTTATTACTTAACCAAAAGTTGACCAAAACAAAGTCAACAGCATCCACTATTAAATGTATCAAAAGAGAATGCAAGTTATTGTTTAACAAAAGCTGCCATCATAAATATGCAGACTCTCTAAGCACAGCGGAAGCAATCAATCATAAACCTGAGAATAAAACATGCGAGTAACTGTCAACAAAAATGTTGAGTGAATTATAGGTTTAATATTGCAAACAATATTTAATTTAAACCGTAAAAATTTATGCTTGAAAACATAAAAACTCCTTTTTGGACCACAAAATTATATGCTAGAAAATATATAAAAACATTATTCTATTTACCGTGAGCCACCTGGTAACCACTTAACCATTTATTTACCCTTGCCAAACACAATAAATAATATACACCGAACAAGTGTATCTACAACAAATTACGAAGTACTAAACATTCCGATTATAAATTGCTAGCGCGACTAGCTCGAAATGGGGTTGTCAAACCCGATAGATCTATCCGTAAGATTCGCGTTCACTAGTAGAAACCAGTGATTACAGTTACCAGACTAGGGAATATTTTTGTTCAACTCACAATGAATAATTTAAACCAACTTCCACTTGTGTCCAAAATATAAAATAAATTGCATGTATTCTCATCCCAAAAGATTTAAAATAGAAAATGGGACTATAACTCACCTTAATAGCAAACGAAGTAACCACAAAAATATGCAAACAGCAAATGAATTAAAGTGATCAGGAATGATCACAACGCCGACCTATAAATAAAGAAGGTCGATATAAATAACTAATTTAGGTCAAGTCTTAGTATGATAGCTATTGTACATGTTGCAAGTAGTCATAGAACAATACTCAACATGCATCGGTTTGATCGGAACAGCGTACGGACACACACTTTCTATTTTTAGAAAGTTTCTATTTTTAGCAGGTTTCCATTTTTGGAAAGTTTCTATTTTTGGAAAGTTTCTATTTTTGGAAAGTTTCTATTTTAGGAAAGTTTCTATTTTTGGAAAGTTTCCAAATTTAGAAAGTTTCTATTTTTAGAAAGTTTTAAGTTAGGAAAGTTTCCTTATTTAGAAATTCAACAAAAGTCAACTGAAAGTCAAAGTCAACTGAAAGTCAACTCAAAAGTCAACCTTGGTCAAACATAGTCAACGTTAATTTTAAAAGTGTAAGTTGTAATAATAATGTAAGTTATAATGTTTATTAAAGTTAAATATGTCTAATTATATCATAACATAAGTTTAATTAAAATAAAATGAATTATTAAAGTTAATATAAGTTTAAATGATATAATTAATATAACATAAGTATTTAATTAATTAATTAAATATTAGTCATAATATAAGTATTATTAATTAATAATAAATTTTAAATCATATCCTAAGTATTATTAATTAATAATAAATTATTAATCATATCATAAGTTTCTAATTATAATTATTAAATCATAAATATTTAATAATTAAATTATAATTAAATAATAACTAAGCCTTATAATAATTAAATAATTAATTAATCTTTATTATAAGTCTTATAATAATAATCTTATAATATAAGTTTAATACTTATCATAAGTATTTTCCATTAATAATAAAAGTATTATTAATCATAAGTTTAATTAAAATGTTAATTAAATCATAAGTAATAATTAAATGATATAATAAATATATATCATAAGTCTTAAATTATAATAATTACTTTTTATATCATAAGTAATTAAATGATAATGAAATTCATTATTTATATCATAAGTTTAATAATTAATCACAAGTTTTAAATCAAAAGTTCATCGGGTCGTATCTTGAGCCCCACGTGTCGGTTTTCGGCGAGCCTTACATATATCTCCGCCTAATCAAACCACCCGACACTTCGGTACACTCAAGAACACACCAAGAACAGCCCAAAAGTCGTGGTGATCAGCCAAGACATCACTTGAAACTTTAATTCAATCAAAATCGTGTTTTAGACGCAACGGGTGATACGTGACTCGGATTTCGATGACCCGAACATGAAAGTTCATTCCATCATCAATCCTAACACACTAGTACACCCTAAAGACTCCAAAAATGATCACAAAGTTGGACTATACCTGTACCAATTCATGTTCACATTTTAATTCCAACAAAACACCATTTTAACCATAACTAGAGCTCCGAGAATCAAAATGACATGAATCCAAAGTCTAAAATTAATGTCTTGATGAGAGGAACTCATCTAGACACTTTAATTTCACTTTTATAACAGTTACATAATCAGAAATTAATGAAAAATCTGCTGTCCCAAATTAATCAAACCGAAAACATATATAATCGAGCATTTCTACGCATACAATCAACAATACAATAACATATAAGCATCATACTATCAATATAACATCAAAATACCGAAAAATAAAGAAAAAATTGAAAAGCTAGGGTTAGTGTTTATACCCAAATCGAGAAATGAAAAGTATGAGCGTGTAGAGGAGAACGAGAGCAATCCGTTGATGTTAAAAGCCCCTTGATCCAAGCTCTAGATGATGATCAATTGAAAATGATGATGGTGAGAAAAGTGGCGGCCAAAAAAGGGAGGAGAAAGAAGAAAGGAAATTTTGAGAGAAAATAATAAGAATGAAATAAAATGATGTGTAAATGGAATTTATCAAAAAAAAAATTAAATCTAAACCTCCCCCATAAAGGATGTCCGGTTTTCCATGGGTAGGGTGGGCCCCCTTTTGGCCCAAAATTGATAAATGACTAATTGCTTGTGGCCCGAACGCCCGATCGAAGCCCGAAACGCGAAAACGCTACTACGCGATTGATTTTTCGGAGAGATAACAACTACACGACGGATAAAATATATAAACACTATATATAATCATATGACATTAAAATATCATATTTAAAATAATTAGGACTTAAAAATCCCAAAAGCTCGACCGTTGGTTTGAAAATCGAAAAGATTCGCCGGATAGAAATCCGCGACACGTAGAAACGTACAATTTAAGATATGAATACAAATATTCATATAACACATAATAGTTAATATATTATTACAAAAATAATAATATAGGTCATAGAAATGACGTGGCACGAATAACAGTTAACGGTCGTTAAATAATTAACGGTAAAAGATAACGGAAAAAGTAGGGTCGTGACATGATGGATGGAATTCGTTCATACACCCACTGTTGTACTAAAAGTAGCGCACCATTAATGGCCTTGAGATCATAGTTTGTGGCTGCTTTACAAAAATTTCTATAAAGATGTGCGAGAACCGCACTACCCCAACTTATACGTCTATCTGGACTCAAGTCAAGTATGGTATGCAAGAAACTCAAAGGGACATCGTACGCATTAGAATCAGAAAATAGAACGCCGCCCATCAGAGCTAAAATGTATACTCTAGCCCGCTGTTGGTGAGACTCGATAGTGTCTCCAACATTTTCTGCCAACTCTGCCATTAAAACAGAAAGTAATATCCTCCCTTTATGTATACTCCTATCACCAATAGCCTCGGTGGCGATCCCTAAGCAGGTAACGACAAACGGTATCCAATCCCTATCATTTGTTTCATACCAAATACCGGATACAACATCCCCGTCTATTGGTAAACCCCATAAAACCTGAACGTCTTGCAACGTTACAGTTGCTTCTCCTATATATATTAATATGGATTATATATATATAAATTCGAATTTATATATATTTAAATATAATTCTAATATATATAAATATATATATATATATATATATATATATATATATATATATATATATATAAATTGATTTTATATATATTAATATATGTATATATATATATATTATTTTAATAAGGAATATCTAATAATATATATATATATATATATATATATATATATATATATATATATATATATTATATACTTGACTAAATTAATGATATATATTACGAATATATAATAATATATATACTTTACTAAATTAATAAGGAATATATATATATATATATATATATATATATATATATATATATATATATATATATATATATATATATATATATATATATATATATATATTAAAATAAATAATTAATATATATAAGGTAATGATTTTATACCAATCGGTAAATGAAACGTATGCGTCTCCGGGCGCCATCTTTCAACCACAGCAGTAACAAGTGACCAATCGAGTTTTTGTTTACCCAATTTACAAACTAAACCTAACCCCACATTATCAAGATACACCTGCACCCTCTCATCAATTGTTTAGTTTTGTAGCCCTGAAATATGCTGCCAAAAGCTCAGATCAGATCTTCTTGGTTTGATCAACACGTCCTCGTCAAGCTTCTTTGTAAAAATTTCATATGATCTATGATTCATTTCCTCTTGGAAAAACAATAAAGAACTATCAATCGGCTCCGATCTAGCACGTATTTAGTTCATTTGAGCCATTTTTTTTGTTGAAAATCAAAGAGATTTTCGATTTTTTTTTATTTGATTGGGAATGTGATTTGTGTGTGAGAGCCGAAGTATCAGACTTCGGATTTATACAGACCCAAAACCAAAGTTTGAAACTTCGGTTTCCACGTGGCGGCTTCGGATTCGCGAGTTTTGTTTTTAACGGATTATGGTTAATAATTGGGATAAGTTTACAATAAATGTGGTAGCTGAAATTTAAAGCAAAATCGAAGTTTGGAACTTCGGTTTTGACATGTTGCCAGTCCAGTCATATAGTCAACATAGTAAACGAATAAAGCACTAAAATCGAAGTTTCAAACTTCGGATTTGGCAAAACCGAAGTTTGGAACTTCGGTTTTACCATTTTCGTAATGATTGTAAAATTTCCATTTTTGCAAGTGACTTAAATAAAATTACTATTTAAAAAAAAATCTCATCATATCAGTATTTATTTATATTTAATCATCCTAAATAAAAAATTAACACATAGAAACCATTGTACTGAATCAGATAATAGATAACAGATGTTTCAGCGCTTTATACATAGAAGCCGTCGTATTTAATCAGATAATGATAGTAATATATGAGTAATTACACACACATACACATGTATATATTTTGGTAACGAGTAACCTCTATTTGAACACACACATTGACTCCCCGTAGCAAGTAAACTTCGAACATCAAAAACTCATGCGTCACTCCCATGAGCCCCATGTCAGCTAAACACCTTTCACTCTAAAATCTCAAATTAGGTTCAAGAGGACGTTGTCAATGATTAAAATTGAGACATACAATTTCACTATGAGTCATGATTAGGGGTGTTCAAAATATCCGAATCCGAAATCCGAATCCGAATTATCCGAAATCCGAATCCGAAAATATCCGAAAAATCGGATATCCGAAAATTCGGATATCCGAAAATCGGATATCCGAAAATCGGATATCCGAAAATCGGATATCCGATTTTTCGGATTCGGATGGAGTTTTCAAAATTTTCGGATATTCGGATATCCGAATATCCGAATATCCGAAATTTCGAAAAGAATCCGAAAAAATCCGAAAATTATTTGAAAATTATCCGAAATATTCGAAAACTATCTGAAATATCCGAAATATCTGAAAAATATCCAAATTATCCGAAAATATTGGAAGTTCTTAAAAAATATCGGATATTCGGATAATCCGATATCCGAATCCGAAATTTCGGATATCCGAAATTTTGGATTCGGATTTCGGATGGGGTTTTTCACTATCCGAATTTTCGGATATCCGAAAATTCGGATATCCGAATTTCGGATATCCGAAAATGAACACCCCTAGTCATGATAGTCAATTGGGTAATGCCCAAATAGTTTATATATAATAACGAACTATTAAATTAGTGGTCCACTTTCTTAGGAATAAAAATTCCTAAAAGAAAAAAACATTCGGAAAGAAAAGGAAAAAATGACTTCAAGATGACAAAAAGAAAAATATTAAAAGGAAAAGAAAAAAAGAACATTATAATGACATCAACATCAGAGAAAAAAATAATATAATGGCTATTAAAAATAATATAATGACTGCTATACTTATGAGAATAGTAAAAACCTCCACCATAATTAATACTACGTATATTGGTTAACTGTTCATTTATAAAAATTAAAAGTAGTTAATAGTGAATAATAAATGAGTATGTGAGGTATAATTTGAATTGTGGCGAGGAAGAGTGAGAGCGAGAATCATATCATTCGATAATTTTTCTTAAGGTATATATTGACGCTAAACCTATGAAGGATATTATGTTACAATGCCATTCTAATGATGGTGAACATATGAAGGATATTATGCAATGTGATTCTAATGATAGTGAACTTATTGAGTCATCTCTTGACTGCAATTCACGAGCAGTCAGCCTAAATGTAACCAATTATGTGCTTGAGGTGGTGAAATGACTCGCAAATCGCTCTCAAGAGATGCACGCACCGAGTGCCTGTCGCAACCCGATAGAAAATCGCCCCTCATAAGCTAAAGCAGTGGACTAACAGAGTATCTCCAGGTTAAAAACTAAAACCATGGTAAAAGATATTAGTTAGTCACTTCCTTATGTTTATACAAGACTAATACTTTATTTCTCTATACGATCCGGGATAGGGTGTTGCAAACTCCCTCACCTAAACTTCTAACATTTTCGTCATGCCAAAACATAATCAATATCCAAAATCCATACTCCACAAGATGTATGAGCATAATCAGTACCCAAAATCCATACTCTATGGGCTGCCGCTGCTATTAATTTAACTAATTTTTATTATGCATATATTTTCTTGTTTTTTTAAAGTGAAAAATAAATAAAATCAAAAATAATATATTTATTTAATTATTTCATATATATATATAAAAAATAAGATGAATGAGTGGAGAGCCGGAACGAGACATGGGCCCGTGACAACCGAGACGTGTAATCCACCTCGTACATCAAATAAATCTACGGTCTAGATCAAATCTCATTCTTCATATAACTCTCTCTTTCATTTCTCACTTCTCTCCCTCTCTCTCAGTCACACACACCCCCCCTTCTTCTCAATTCTCATATCTCCTCCATTTTTTCAGCCATTTTTCTAGGGTTTCATCAGGTACTAGTATATTTCTTCATTTCATTTTTGCTCTAATTTACTAATATTGTTAACTATTTATATTATTTATTAATAACTATTCATACATTGTTGCATCGAATTCATTTCCCCCTATTTCTTTATATGTCATTTTTTTTTTTTTAAATTTTGTGTTGATACTTTGCTAAGTGGTTATATCCATATTCTTTATAGATTTTTTTTTTCTGTAGATATAAAAAGTATTTGTGATTGCATAAATACAGTAATTCGAAAAACAAGTATGTTAAGTTGTTTTCGCAAAATGTTGAGCTTTTTACAATTTTTATTAGCTATGGAAGTTGATAACATTTATAAGCCGTTATTAATAACCTTATAGCTTTTTGAACTTTTACTAAGTCAATAATTTCATAAATAAGTTAATCTAAACGCGTCTTCAACCTTATTTTAGTGAAGATGTAGTACATTATTATTGTAACATTAAATGTGATATGTGGATGTATGTTTTTGATTACATAGATATAATAAGATGGCAGAAAATGATGACATTCAGCCACTCGTGTGCGATAATGGAACCGGAATGGTTAAGGTATATATTATATATGGATATGAATATAATATTTGATTGATACTGAACGGTTTTTTGTGATAATTGCAGGCTGGATTTGCAGGAGATGATGCACCAAGAGCTGTGTTTCCAAGTATCGTTGGGCGTCCACGTCACACGGGTGTGATGGTTGGAATGGGTCAAAAAGACGCTTACGTTGGCGACGAGGCGCAATCAAAAAGAGGTATTTTAACATTGAAGTACCCGATCGAACACGGTATCGTTAGTAACTGGGATGACATGGAGAAGATCTGGCATCACACTTTTTACAATGAGCTTCGTGTTGCTCCAGAAGAGCATCCTGTTCTTTTGACCGAAGCTCCATTGAATCCGAAAGCAAATCGTGAGAAGATGACTCAGATTATGTTTGAGACATTCAATACCCCTGCTATGTATGTGGCTATTCAGGCTGTGCTGTCTTTGTATGCCAGTGGTCGTACTACTGGTAAGTGTTCATTTATGACCTAATAGAAAAATGTGATATGTTTATGTTTATGGAAAGATCTTGAATCTGCTTGTCTAACCCTTATTGTGTAGACAAATAAACTTATATTGTGTAGATCGCTGAGGATTCTATATTTTGTTTGTAAAGGTTATTGATATACAAGTATATATCAAGTTGCCAGTTGGTAGATTTGGGCTTTTATTAGGCTTGTAACTGTTGTAAAAAACCCCGATTACTCATTTTTAAGAAAAGACACATCTGATTTTCCAAAACCCGTTTAATTAATCAGTCAACGTTGGTTAATGGGTTAAAATCGTATTTGTTGGTCAAAATTGGTTAAAATCAAAATTGATAAACATTTTAATATGAATTAAACTAGGATTTTAGTATTTTTTAAAAAAATGAACAATTATGTTTATGTTTATGTTTTTAGAGAATTATTATGTTAAAGTGTATGTTTATGATTTTCTTTTATAATTACATACATAATTTTGAAATTTATTAGTTAAATGTATAAAAGTGCAAACTGATTAATTTTGCAAACATCATCTTTAATTTGTTACTCTGTATAACCTATCTAATCTCTGTATTTGTTTTATCGTGTGGTGCAGGTATTGTTTTGGATTCAGGGGACGGTGTGAGTCACACAGTTCCAATCTACGAAGGGTACGCACTCCCACACGCTATCCTACGTCTCGACTTAGCCGGGCGCGACCTAACCGATGCGTTAATGAAAATCCTAACCGAGCGTGGGTACATGTTCACCACAACCGCAGAACGAGAAATCGTTCGAGACATGAAGGAAAAGTTAGCTTACATCGCCCTCGACTACGAACAAGAGCTCGAAATTTCCAACACCGGTTCAACCATCGAGAAAAATTACGAGCTACCCGATGGCCAGGTCATCACTATCGGTGCTGAACGGTTCAGGTGCCCCGAAGTTTTGTTCCAACCGTCTATGATTGGTATGGAAGCCGCGGGTATTCACGAGACGACGTATAATTCGATTATGAAGTGTGATGTTGATATCAGGAAAGATTTGTATGGTAATATTGTTTTAAGTGGTGGGTCCACTATGTTTCCTGGTATTGCTGATAGGATGAGTAAGGAAATTACGGCTTTAGCCCCGAGTAGTATGAAGATTAAGGTTGTTGCACCTCCTGAAAGGAAGTATAGTGTTTGGATTGGTGGGTCGATCCTTGCGTCTCTTAGCACGTTCCAGCAGGTTTGGTTTTTATATATTATTGAAAATCCATAATTGGGTAATGGGTTAAATGGTTAATTTAGATATGGGTTTGACTGGATCAGATTGAGTTGACCCAAAAAAAAAAAGAAAAATTTCATCCAAGGTTTTGTATTATTTGTACATAATTAGGTGTCAAATTATCTTGTTCTTTTTATTGGGCAAAAAAGCGGGAGATAAAGTTAAATAGAAGACCTACGTCGTCTGATTGAAAGATCCAAACGATCTTTAGTTATAAGTTATAACCATTGACCTGGACCCTAAGACTTACCAAAACCATTGAAACATTGTGCAAATATGTTAACTTTTTTACTGACTTAAGTACAGTATTAAAAGTAGAACTATTAGTAGGTTTATTTGTTAAAAATACAAAATTTCCAACTTTCTATCGCTTGACCTGACCTATTTTCTTTGTAAATACAGTACCTTTTTGAATTTTACGCGTTAGAGATAACACATATCCTGAATTGCCCATTTATAAGTACATGTGATGAGTTTTGAAATTTTAGACAGACAAAATAAATAAAGATCGTCTGTTGTTTATTTTATTGTTAATCTTGAAAGATTTCTAATATTGGTTGCGGTAAATGCAGATGTGGATCGCGAAGGCCGAGTATGATGAGTCTGGTCCATCAATTGTGCATAGAAAATGTTTCTGATTTTGTGCATTTCAAATGCTGTTTGAAGATACACAGCTTGCAACATCTACTTTTATTAAATTTCATTTTCGTTTTCTTTTTTATGTTGTTTCAATTCGGTACCGACATTGAGAGCTCACAGAGATGATTGATGTATGTTCCCACAATTCTTTAATTTTAATCTCATTTTAGCTTATATATCAAGTCTTGTTTTTCTTATTTCCTTTTCAGTATTTCTACCTAAAATATGATAACATTATAGCTGAATTCGTTAACTTGAGTTTAAATCCCAGTTGGTACAATCTCTCTATTTGCAAAGGAAAAAGGAATCTAGTTGTAATGATTGTGACATTGCTTTAAGATACCATGATGAAAAAGTGTTGCATTATGCTTAAAGCTTTAATAAAATGATGGACATATTGTTGTGTAGTTGCCAGCATCACTGTTTAAATTAATTAAAAGTTATGCCAACTGATTGGTTCTTTATAATCTTTACAACTGCTATCTATCAGATCCAAACTGTATGTTAATGGGAATTAAATGGAGATGGTGGACACCATGATTCTGATATTTGACTTCTTTATAAGTTCAACCTTGTTAAGGGTATGTTTGACAAAACTAGTTGGTAGTTTTTAGGTAGTAGCTGTTACGTGTTAGCTGGTAGCTATAGATGGGCAAAAAAACCGGATCGAGATCCGATCCGGTGACCCGATCCGGAACCGGATCCAAGCAAAACCGGACACAGCAAAAACCGGATCCGGATCCGAGATCCGATCCGGTTCCACCCGGATCCAGTTTTTCAAGAAAACCGGATTTTTTCCGGATATAAACCGGATTTTATCCGATCCGGTTTGGATCCGGATCCGGATCCGATCCGGTTTTCAAAAAACTAGCCGTTTTTTTTTTTTTTTTTTTTTTTTTTTTTTTTTTTTGCAGTTTCAGCCAATTTTTGCAGTTTTTTGAGTTTTTTTTTTTTACCATTTTAACCCCACAAAGTCCATTATAAATACATGGTAATGCCTTGGTTGAAAATGCACCAACAAACATTCTCATATTTATTTCTAAATCACTAAATATTCTCTAATCTCTAGTCTAATTATCCCATAATGGATAATTCACAAGCTTCCGTTTCCGGTTCCGCTTCCGTTGGAACATCTTCACAAGGCTACACTACGGCCGATATTGATTACAAAAAAGAAACAAAGCGAAAAGGGGACGTTTGGTCCAAATTCGAGTTGTGTGTAATGAAGGATGGTGCGGAAAAAGCTCGTTGTACACAATGTATGAAGTTCATGGGTGTTTCGGGTAATACAACGTTAAGAAAACATCTTGACAAAAGTTGTAGTGCAAGGCAAGACCCGAGACAACAAACAATGCGGGCCGATGGTTCGATTTTTGAATACGATGCCGAAGCTCTTCGGCAAGATTTGTCAAGGTTTGTCATTCAACAAGCGCTTCCTTTCAACCACTTCGACAATCCAAGGCTTACGGAGCTACTTCGGAATCGACTACAACCGCGATATAGCAATGTAAGTCGTTCTACCTTAAGACGTGACGCCTTTAAATTATGGAAAAAAGCTAAAACTGAAATAATTGAAGGTTTTCGAACATATAAACATAGGGTTTCTATAACTTGTGATGTTTGGAGCGCACCACATGGAACGGCAAATTCTTATTTAGCCGTTACCGCTCATTGGTTTAATCCCGATTCGTGGCTTTTAATGAAACGTGTTATCGATTTTAAAATATTTGGTTATCCACATAACGGTAATAATATAAAAAAAGCGTTACAAGACACTTTAGAAGAATATAATTTAATCGATAAAGTTTTTACAATTTCGCTAGATAATGCATCTAATAATGATGCGGCCATGAGTGAGTTAAAAATTGCACTTAGACCGATTTTAAATGGTGCATTTATTCATACACGTTGTGTTGCTCATATTATAAACTTGGGAGTTCAAGATTGTTTAACTTTTTGTTCTTCGTTAAAAGAAAAATTTAGAAGATTATTAGTAACGATTTATCGTACGAGCAACGCACGACATCATAACTATAAGGCTTTTGTTAAAGATTGTCATGGCACTTGGTTAGGTCCTTATTTTGATAATAATACAAGATGAAATTCTACTTGTTTAATGTTCGAAAATATTTTACGTCAAAAAGAAACGTTAATCGCTTTTAATAGAAAACTACTTAGAAAGGGATTTTTCGAACCAATTAGTGACGACGAATGGGATGACTTGGAATCATTAACAAGTTTTTTACAAGTTTTTAAAGAGGCATCAACAATGTTATCGGGTGTTTATTACCCAACTAGCGTACTAGTTTTAGAACAATTTTATATAATGACGGAAAAAATATGCGAATTTGCGAACTCAAATAATGTTATTTTTAGACAAGCGATTTTTCATATAAGAAAAAAACTAAAAAAATATTTTGGAGAGATACCGAAGGTATTTTTATGTGCGGCCGCACTTGACCCACGATTAAATTTTAATGGGGTTGAACGATTGATGACAACAATATATACCAACTTTGATTGTGTGCATGGTGTTTTTGATGCCGAACCCAACTACCTTTTGAACCAAGTACACGCTTTTAATGATGTTTTTGAGAATATGTTTGGTATTTATGCAACAAAATATGGTCGACAATCAAACCCAATTGTTGACCAACCCGGATCATCTTCTCGAAGGAGCCGAGACCTCAAAATAAGTCTTTTTAACTTGGTACGTGAAGACGCTTCCAAACGCGCACGAACATCGGCACCCACAAGCGAGTTGGGAAATTATAAGATGGCAAACTTTGCACTAAACATGAGTGAAGAACAATTTAACAACCTTGACATTTTAAAATGGTGGGAAACAAAACAAGACACATATCCAATATTAAGCATTATGGCTCGTGACTTATTTACCGTTCAAGCTTCAACCGTAGCTTCCGAATCGGCCTTTTCTTTGAGTGGTCGAATTATATCGGAAAGAAGGTCAAGACTTACCCCCCAAGCTGTGAAAGTATGTGTATGTTTGAAAGATTATTTGGATGGGGTAGATAGGATACAAGATCAAACTTCATTAGAAGGTCCGTTATATAACGACATTGAAGAATGTATAGAGTTTGAAGAAAATTTAGCGGGATTATCACCTACAACAACCGAAGAGAATTCCGACAATGAACTAAACGAAGTGGATGAAGGTGACTATGAACCGTTTGATATGGACCAAACCGAAATGAATGTATCGGGTTACCAACAAGCTTACCTTTCTCTAGTTGATGACCCCGCTTTTGAAGACTACGATCGAAGGCACCATCCTCAACGCGCTCAACAAGATAACACATTTGGGTCATTTGACGACTAAAGTATAACGGGTGATGGCCATGCCGAAGCTCGATATACTTTAGTCTTAATACATTATTGGGTGATGGCCATGCCGAAGCTCGAAATGTATTAATTATAATTGTATTGTTCGAATAAAAGTGTTTTTATTTTTATTATTGTATCGTTCGAATAAAAGTGTTATTTATATAATTGTATTGTTCGAATATTGTTATTTATATTATCTATTGTGTTAAGCAGTTGAGCATTATAACTTTTCTTTATACCGATTATATTATTGTTGTCAAACGTTAAAAAAATAGAACCGGTAAAAATATAATTCGCAAAATCGAATCCTAGTCCAAGAAAAATCCGAAAAAATCCGATCGAGATCCGAAAAAGAACCGGTTCCGGAAAAAAATCCGAAAAAAATCCGACGCCGAGAACCGGAACCGGATCCGGTTCCGAAAAATCCGGACAAAAAAATCCGGTTTTTTTTTTGTCCGAATCCGGTTTTTTATCCGGTTTGTGCATCTATACTGGTAGCTAGTAGCCAATTCTAGTAGCTTTTAGCTTTCTCTCTCTCAAAAAGCTTTAAGTTTTATAACCAAACGGAACTTTTTATTTGATAGAAGTTTTTTCATAAAAGCTAGTGAAGCTCCTAAAAGCTCCAAAAAACTTGTTGCCAAACATGGCCTAAATATTAACAATAATAAAGCGATGTGCAACTTACCAGTTTTCTCAAATTGGTTCTTAGCCCTTGAATCCCAACATGCTAAACATTACAATCAGAGGAAACAATGGTGTTAACTTCGTTAAGAGCACAGGGTGTCCGTAGTCCATTTCAGTGTCCATTTTCAATGTCGAAAATTGAAGTCGAAATTGACTAACAGTGTTATGAGTGGAGGTGTCCACGGTGTCCATTTTCAGTGTCCATTTTATATTTTCTATTTTCTATTAATTTTTAAACGTTTTTATTATATATTTATTAAATGAAAAACAAACCAAAAAAACTGCACCTCTCACCTCTCACCTGAACCTCTCACCTACACGTCTTCATCTCTCCAACCTCCAACCTCCAAGACCCTCACAAAGAACCAAAAAAAAAAAAAAAAAAAGAACCTCACAAATAATAAAAAAAAGGAAAAAAGAAAAGAAAATTCGGATTTGAGGAAAAAAAAAAAAAGAGTGAAAATCACACCGTCGGCCTCACGACAGTGGTCTTCGACGGTGGGGACGACGGCGGAGCAGTGTCGGGCGACGAGCTCCCGGTGTCGATTTTGGAGGGACGGTGATGAGGGGGACGCGAGGCACCTGGTGCTCTAACAATGAATTAATGTTTCATTTCTAAAAGCAATGGGTTGAGATTAAAAAATATGGAGATGCCAAAAAGTAAAATATATCGAAATTGTGCATCTTCACTGTTTCATTAGTATATTGTACATGGGTATGCTTACTATGCACAATTTCTAAAGTTGTATAATTACATTAAGAAAATTGTTTACGTCAAGAAAATTGTTTGTATATACAAAATATTTTAGTGTTTTATGAAATAAGTCAGATTAATAAGGTACTTGGATGATATTTATATATTGTAATCGTGCTCAACACATTAATAATCTATAAACAATTTAGCAAAAAGTTCATGGGTTAACTCGCCCCGTTTCAACCTGCACCAGTTTGACAGTTATACAATCTAACTACCTCCACCTTTAGATCAGGTCATGGTATATGCAGCATCTATGTAATTTTCTAAATGAGGTGGTTTTTCGAATTACTAGCAGTTTACAAAGAATTTGTACGCAGTTTTCTAAAATGATTGGAGCATGTCTCTTCTTTGAGTGGTCAACTTGGAATCTTTGTGTTGCACTTGTTGGAGCTAATCGGTTAAAGCGTGTCTCACATGGGAATGGAAAAGAAATAAATACTTGTATATAAGTTTAGGGGAACCTCCCTCTATCACCAATTGGTTTTAGAGTACTAGGGAACTCTTGAGCTTATATGCAGGATATGGTGGTGGACCTAAAACGATCCTACAAGTGGTATCAAAGCAGGTGACACAAGTGTAATCATTGTGGCAACGACGGTTCAAATCGGCGTGACTTTGGATGTGACCAGGGGGGGAGGTCGGGTGTCCGGGAGAAGTCGAGATGTAAATGAACGGTTCCGGGGTAAAAAGCCAAGTTATATGATACGAATGCATGAACAAACCGATTAGGGGGTGATTGTTGGACATAATCGGTTAAAGTGTGTCCCACATAGGAATGGAAAAGAAATAAATGCTTGTATATAAGCCTAGGGGAACCTCTCTCTATTACCAATTAGTTTTTGTAAAAAGAAGGACTTTTGAACTTATATGCAGGACATGGTGGTGGACCTAAAATGATCTTATTTTGCTTAAAAACAATTTTGATCAATGAAAGTCCCAGTTGTGAGTTAGACTGTTTCTAACCGTGACGATGACATCAAAATCAAGTGATGTACTTTTTGGTGATATGGCAAGGTCAAGAGATGAAGTTAAATAAAGGGGAGTGTCAAATTTGAGGGTTAAATTTGTAAATGGGTGATGTGCTAAAATATTATTGGTAGTTGGGTATATAATTTATTAATTAATAATATATAAAAATATGTGGTGAAATCTGATTGGCTGAAAAATATTTGACACCTCCGTCAACTTTTCGACTGACGCCCGGAGCGTCAAATTTTGACGCTGCGTTAGGGGCGTCAAGGGCGTCAAACAACTTGCCAACTGGGATGACGGGAGAAATTTGACGCCGCGTTAGGATCAGTCTTATAGAGTTTGATTTTTTAGTACTATGAGGTGGATCAGCAGGGTGCCCCTTGGCAATAATATTTTCACAATTTTAGTGTGAGTTTCTACTAGAAAAGAGGTGACGTTCCTTTTGCAATCATAATTAGTTATAAAGTCTTGGGGTGGTATTACTCTTTTTTTTTCCTTGGCTTCTACACTAGTGCAAGCACAAGCAAGGGTGGTTATTCACTTATTTTTGCATGTTTCTCCTCACGTTTTTATTAAAACAATTGAATAGCGTCGACGGTAATTTGGGCTATTTGGGTTGTAATAATTATTGCGATCTTCAAAGGGGGAATTTTCGTGTCGGGCTTCTCTTGTGCGGGTGTTCAATTTCAAGGTTTTCATTAAGCGTTCACTTTCATCTTTTGTGAATCATTTCTGCTTCACACATGGATCCCATGTCAAAGCTAATAGTTTGTATGAGTTTGAATAATTTTTTAGGCTAGTGTTCTTAGCAAGAGCTTAGCTTGAATCTTGTGTCTCAAGTGGATATTATCTTTGTAAATTCACTTGAGTTAGTTTGTAGCTATTTGGGCTCTTCACATCTTGTTGAAGGCCTTTTTAATTTAATTTCTATTTTTTCGCCGAAAAAAATAAAATAAATTATCTGTCTATCGAAAACTATGCATTTCTATAAACTTGAAAACATTCCTTTTTTATTTATGCAAAATGATGACGTATTTGTAGCAACAAACAATAACCTATATATTTCATATCTTTCTTCATCAAAATGATGAAAAGTACCCGTGACGATCGCTCCAAATCCATATGGATGAACACGTCATTCATCGATTTCATTGCGAGGTATTTGACCTTTATATGATACGTTTTGTAAACATTGCATTCTTTTGAAAAGGCACACCATAAATGAATATATAAATCAAAGATTTTCGACATCTGATGATTTCTACATATAGACAATCACCGTAAATAATAGTTTACAATAGTACTTATGTTGACAATGCAGTCAAAATAAGATACATGGTGATGATTTGGTGAATGCAACATTTCCTTGAAAAATATGCCATGTAAGACTCCATGCACATAGTGTAGTGACCCGAACTTTTCCATGTTAATATATATTAATTGAGATTGATATTTACATGATTAAATGTTTCCAACATGTTAAGCAATCAAACTTGTTAAGACTTGATTAATTGAAATATGTTTCATATAGACAATTGACCACCCAAGTTGACCGGCGATTCACGAACGTTAAAACTTGTAAAAACGACATGACGATATATATATGGATATACATATGGTTAACATGAGATTATGATAAGTAAGTATCTCCATAAGTATATTAACAATGAGTTATATACATATAAACAAGACTACTAACTTAAGGATTTCGAAACGAGACATATATGTAACGATTATCGTTGTAACGACATTTAAATGTATATATATCATATTAAGATATATTAATATATCATAATATCATGATAATATAATAATTTAACATCTCATTAGATATAATAAACAATGGGTTAACAACATTAATTGAGATCGTTAACTTCAAGGTTTCAAAACAACACTTACATGTAACGACTGACGATGACTTAACGACTCAGTTAAAATGTATATACATGTAGTGTATTTAGAAGTATTAAAATACTTTTGGAAGACTTCAAGACATATATCAAAACACTCATACTTAACGAAAATGGTTACGGTTACTTTCCCATTCTTTTCTTGCATCAAGAATTCTAGTCGTATTCTTACCCGTATTATATAAAGCTTCAAAACGTACTTACTATGGGTATATACCAATAGGAACTAGCATGGGATTCCACTCTTGATTATGTCATGTATGACTAATCAATTTTAACTTCTACTATGAGCTAGTCAACTAACTAGAACTCCTTTTAACCCCACTCACCACTCACCAATTACCACTCATCATTCACTCCGTTTCACTTCCAATTCTCTTTCTAATTCTCTCTCAACACACACACACTATTATGAACGTATTTTTCCAGTAGTTAATCATCATCTTCATCAAAAATCACTTCAAGAATCAAGCTATAATCATCATAGGAAGAACACTTCAAGAACACTTCAAAAATCCCTTCAAGTTACTAATTTACTTCCAAGCTTTCTAATCCATTCCAAGTAATCATCTAAGATCAAGAAACCTTTGTTATATACAGTAGGTTATCTTTCTTATTCAAGGTAATATTCATATTCAAACTTTGATTCAATTTCTATAACTATAAACTATCTTAATTCGAGTAAAAATCTTACTTGAACTTGTTTTTGTGTCATGATCCTACTTCAAGAACTTTCAAGCCATCCAAGATCCTTTGAAGCTAGATCATTTCTTGTCACTTCCAGTAGGTTTACCTACTAAACTTGAGGTAGTAATGATGTTCATAACATCATTCGATTCATATATATAAAACTATCTTATTCGAAGGTTTAAACTCGTAATCACTAGAACATAGTTTAGTTAATTCTAAAGTTGTTCGCAAACAAAAGTTAATCCTTCTAACTTGACTTTTAAAATTAACTAAACACATGTTCTATATCTATATGATATGCTAACTTAATGATTTAAAACCTGGAAACACGAAAAACACCGTAAAACCGGATTTACGCCGTCGTAGTAACACCGCGGGCTGTTTTGGGTTAGTTAATTAAAAACTATGATAAACTTTGATTTAAAAGTTGTTATTCTGAGAAAATAATTTTTATTATGAACATGAAACTATATCCAAAAATTATGGTTAAACTCAAAGTGGAAGTATGTTTTCTAAAATGGTCATCTAGACGTCGTTCTTTCGACTGAAATGACTACCTTTACAAAAACGACTTGTAACTTATTTTTTCGACTATAAACCTATACTTTTTCTGTTTATATTCATAAAATATAGTTCAATATGAAACCATAGCAATTTGATTCACTCAAAACGGATTTAAAATGAAGAAGTTATGGGTAAAACAAGATTGGATAATTTTTCTCATTTTAGCTACGTGAAAATTGGTAACAAATCTATTCCAACCATAACTTAATCAACTTGTATTGTATATTATGTAATCTTGAGATACCATAGACACGTATACAATGTTTCGACCTATCATGTCGACACATATATATATATTTCGGAACAACCATAGACACTCTATATGTGAATGTTGGAGTTAGCTATACAGGGTTGAGGTTGATTCCAAAATATATATATAGTTTGAGTAGTGATCAATACTGAGATACGTATACACTGGGTCGTGGATTGATTCAAGATAATATTTATCGATTTATTTCTGTACATCTAACTGTGGACAACTAGTTGTAGGTTACTAACGAGGACAGCTGAATTAATAAACTTAAAACATCAAAATATATTAAAAGTGTTGTAAATATATTTTGAACATACTTTAATATATATGTATATATTGTTATAGGTTCGTGAATCAACAGTGGCCAAGTCTTACTTCCCGACGAAGTAAAAATCTGTGAAAGTGAGTTATAGTCCCACTTTTAAAATCTAATATTTTTGGGATGAGAATACATGCAGGTTTTATAAATGATTTACAAAATAGACACAAGTACGTGAAACTACATTCTATGGTTGAATTATCGAAATCGAATATGCCCCTTTTTATTAAGTCTGGTAATCTAAGAATTAGGGAACAGACACCCTAATTGACGCGAATCCTAAAGATAGATCTATTGGGCCTAACAAACCCCATCCAAAGTATCGGATGCTTTAGTACTTCGAAATTTATATCATATCCGAAGGGTGTCCCGGAATGATGGGGATATTCTTATATATGCATCTTGTATGATACTGTGTAAAAACTGCATTCAAGAACCTGATTTCGATGTAACATAATTGTATTGTAAACCATTATGTAATGGTCGTGTGTAAACAGGATATTTTAGATTATCATTATTTGATAATCTACGTAAAGCTTTTTAAACCTTTATTTATGAAATAAAGGTTATGGTTTGTTTTAAAAATGAATGCAGTCTTTGAAAGACGTCTCATATAGAGGTCAAAACCTCGCAACGAAATCAATTAATATGGAACGTTTTTAATCAATAAGAACGGGACATTTCAGTTGGTATCCGAGCGTTGGTCTTAGAGAACCAAAATTTTGCATTAATGTGTCTTATCGAGTTTGTTAGGATGCATTAGTGAGTCTGGACTTCGACCGTGTTTACTTGAAAAATGATTGCTTAACAAATTTTGTTGGAAACTATATATTTTTAACATGTGAATATTATGTGATATATTAATCTCTTAACGCGTTTGATATTATGTGATAGATGTCTACCTCTAGAACAAGTCCCATTGACTCACCTAATAATAATGAAGAGTCAAATGTAAATTGAAATGATTCATGGACTGATTCACAAGTTCCCGAAGAGGAACCGGAAGAAGAGTCGGAACCAGAAGAAGAATCGGAACCGGAAGAAGAATCGGAACCGGATGAAGAAATAGAACCGGTGGGGGAAATAATAAAACGGTTGAGTAAAAGAAAATCCTCAACCAACCGACCAAGGTTAATTATGGTCAATGGTGTTTCCGCCAAGGAAGCAAAATATTGGGAGGATTACCAATTCTCCGATGAATCGAATTCCGACGAGAATTCCGATGATGTTATAGAAATTACCCCAACTGAATTTAAAAAGGCAAAAGAAAATAATAAGGGAAAGGGCATAAAAATAGAGAAATCTAATTCCAACCCCGATGAACTTTATATGTATCGTCAACCCCCGAAGTCCTTAAGTTGTAATAATGACCCGGGAACCTCTAAACCACCAGGTTTTTCTAAACCAATGTGGATAACGACGGCTCATATTAGGGGAACATCATATATCCCTAGAAACTTGGCAAAATTAACCAAAACCGAAGAAGAAGAAACAAGCGAGTCGGAATAAGATAGTTGTATTCGTGTGGTGTAATATATGTAATATAGTGTGCTTATGCTTTATGATATATATAAAAATTGCTTGTATTAATAAGTATTTTTTCTATGAATCTAACTCTTGTCTATTTTACAGTATAAAAACACAAAATGGATAGACAACCCAATATTTTAAGAGACCTACCCGGAGACATGATTGATGAAATCTTGTCTAGAGTCGGTCAGAATTCTTCGGCACAACTATTTAAGGCGAGATCAGTTTGTAAGACATTCGAAGAACGTTCCAAGAATGCCTTGGTTTATAAAAGGCTTTCGTTCGAAAGATGGGGGATATCACATTGGGAAATCCATAAGTTACGATGTGTTTACTTTGACGCATATATTGCGGGGAACCAAAATGCTATTTTACGCAATGGGTTAAAAAATTATTTTGACTCAATATATCCGAATATTGGACTTCGTGATTTAGAAAAAGCGGCTAACATGCAAGATAAAGAAGCATGTTATACTTACGGATTAGTAATGTTCGCTTCTCACCAAAGTGAGAACAAGAACATCGGCATACAACTATTAAACAAAACGTTCCCACAAGTGACGTAGTCGGTAATTGGGGTAAGAAATGAGGTTTTTAGATTGTTACGGGACTGTTGGACATTACGTAACCCTCGTCCCTTTGACGACGTTACAACACGCTGTCTTATCAACGGCCATAACGGTTATGTTCCACAAGACCAAGGATGGGAAGTAGTCCTAGTAAAACCAGAATGCATGACTTGTTTCTGGACGTATGAATTACGTGTCTTTATTGCCTTTGCTGAACGACTTGTGTACTAGCTATAATTATCTTCACAACTATCTTGTATCAAAGTTATTGTGTGCTATATTTCATGCTTTATGTGAAATAAGCGGTATTGTAAGTTTGTAAAATATTGTATAAAAGTTTGAACGCGAAATATTATTATAATCAGTTTTTCATATAGAATTGTAGTAGTTGAATTGTATATTAGCTACTAAGTATGAACTTAACGGGTAGGTACTACCCGAATTTAAACTTATAAAACGCTAATATGAAGAAAAAGCTTTTATAAATGAGTTCATATTATGCTACGAAATACTATTAACTACTCTTAATATTCTGTATGATTAACTTGTTCCATTTGACTATTTTGAAGGAAATGGCACCGACTACTCGACACACCGTGAATATGAATGAAGAGGAATTCCGTACTTTTCTAGCTTCAAACATAGCCGCAGTACAGGCTGCGCTACATACCAACAATAACCTTGGATCTAGTAGTACAGGAAATCGTGTAGGATGCACCTACAAAGAATTCACTGCCTGCAAACCTTTGGAATTTGATGGAACTGAAGGATCGATCGGATTGAAACGGTGGACCGAGAAGGTCGAATCGGTGTTTGCCATAAGTAAGTGTACTGAAGAGGACAAAGTGAAGTACGCTACGCATACCTTCACAGGTTCTGCGTTAACATGGTGGAATACCTATCTAGAGCAAGTGGGACAAGACGATGCGTACGCACTACCGTGGTCAGCATTCAAGCACTTGATGAACGAGAAGTACCGTCCCAGAACCGAGGTCAATAAGCTCAAGACAAGAACTTAGAGGGTTACGAACCCAAGGATTTGATATTACCACGTACGAAAGACGATTCACAGAATTGTGCCTATTGTGTCCGGGAGCATTCGAAGATGAGGAAGAGAAGATCGACGCGTTTGTGAAAGGATTACCGGAAAGAATCCAAGAAGATATAAGTTCACACGAGCCCGCCTCCATACAACAGGCATGTAGAATGGCTCACAAACTAGTGAACCAGATTGAAGAAAGAATTAAAGAACAGACTGCTGAAGAGGCCAATGTGAAGCAAGTCAAAAGAAAGTGGGAGGAAAACGGTGATAAGAATCACCAATACAACAACAACAGCAATTACAACAATAATCGCAACAATTATCCCAACAATCGCAACATCAATCGCAATTACAACAAACGGCCCAACAACAACAACAACAACAACAACAACAACAACAACAACAACAACAACAACAGCAACTACAACAATCATCCCAACAACAATAATAACCGCAACAACAACAACAATCAGAAGCAGCTATGCCAAAGGTGTGAAAAGTATCACTCGGGGTTCTGCATCAAATTTTGCAACAAGTGTAAAAGAAATGGTCATAGCGCAGCGAAGTGTGAGGTCTACGGACCAGGGGTTAATAGAACGAAAGGAACAAATGGTGTCGGAACGAGTAATGGTGGAGCAAGTAGTGTCGGAGCAAGTTATGCCAATGTAGTTTGTTATAAATGTGGAAAACCGGGCCACATTATTAGAAATTGCTCGAACCAGGAGAACACGAATGGACAAGGCCGCAGAAGAGTTTTCAATATTAATGCGGCAGAGGCACAGGAAGACCCGGAGCTTGTTACGGGTACGTTTCTTATTGACAATAAATCTGCTTACGTTTTATTTGATTCGGTTGCGGATAGAAGCTATATGAGTAGAGATTTTTGTGCTAAATTAAGTTGTCCATTGACGCCTTTGGATAGTAAATTTTTACTCGAATTAGAAAATGGTAAATTAATTTCAGCAGATAATATATGTCGGAATCGAGAAATTAAACTGGTTAGCGAAACATTTAAGATTGATTTGATACCAGTAGAGTTAGGAAGTTTTGATGTGATAATCGGTATGGACTGGTTGAAAGAAGTGAAAGCAGAGATCGTTTGTTACAAAAATGCAATTCGCATTATACGAGAAAAAGGAAAACCCTTAATGGTGTACGGAGAAAAGGGCAACACGAAGCTACATCTTATTAGTAATTTGAAGGCACAAAAACTAATAAGAAAAGGTTGCTATGCTGTTCTAGCACACATCGAGAAAGTACAAACTGAAGAAAAGAGCATCAATGATGTTCCCATTGCAAAAGAATTTCCCGATGTATTTCCGAAAGAATTACCGGGATTACCCCCACATCGATCCGTTGAATTTCAAATAGATCTTGTACCAGGAGCTGCACCAATAGCTCGTGCTCCTTACAGACTCGCACCCAGCGAGATGAAAGAACTGCAAAGCCAATTACAAGAACTTTTAGAGCGTGGTTTCATTCGACCAAGCACATCACCGTGGGGAGCTCCTGTTTTGTTTGTCAAGAAGAAAGATGGTACATTCAGGTTGTGTATCGACTACCGAGAGTTGAACAAACTTACCATCAAGAACCGCTACCCACTACCGAGAATCGACGACTTATTTGATCAACTACAAGGCTCGTATGTTTATTCAAAGATTGACTTACGTTCCGGGTATCATCAAATGCGGGTGAAAGAAGATGATATTCCAAAGACTGCTTTCAGAACACGTTACGGTCATTACGAGTTTATGGTCATGCCATTTGGTTTAACTAATGCACCAGCTGTGTTCATGGACCTTATGAACCGAGTGTGTGGACCATACCTTGACAAGTTTGTCATTGTTTTCATTGATGACATACTTATTTACTCAAAGAATGACCAAGAACACGGTGGACATTTGAGAAAGGTGTTAGAAGTATTGAGGAAGGAAGAATTGTACGCTAAGTTTTCAAAGTGTGCATTTTGGTTGGAAGAAGTTCAATTCCTCGGTCACATAGTGAACAAAGAAGGTATTAAGGTGGATTCGGCAAAGATAGAAACTGTTGAAAAGTGGGAAACCCCGAAAACTCCGAAACACATACGCCAGTTTTTAGGACTAGCTGGTTACTACAGAAGGTTCATCCAAGACTTTTCCAGAATAGCAAAAACCTTGACTGCATTAACGCATAAAGGGAAGAAATTTGAATGGAATAATGAACAAGAGAAAGCGTTTCAGTTATTGAAGAAAAAGCTAACTACGGCACCTATATTGTCATTGCCTGAAGGGAATGATGATTTTGTGATTTATTGTGACGCACCAAAGCAAGGTCTCGGTTGTGTATTAATGCAACGAACGAAGGTGATTGCTTATGCGTCTAGACAATTGAAGATTCACGAGCAAAATTATACGACGCATGATTTGGAATTAGGCGCGGTTGTTTTTGCATTAAAGACTTGGAGGCACTACTTATATGGGGTCAAAAGTATTATATATACCGACCACAAAAGTCTTCAACACATATTTAATCAGAAACAACTGAATATGAGGCAGCGTAGGTGGATTGAATTGTTGAATGCTTACGACTTTGATATTCGTTACCACCCGGGGAAGGCAAATGTGGTAGCCGATGCCTTGAGCAGGAAGGACAGAGAACCCATTCGAGTAAAATCTATGAATATAATGATTCATAATAACCTTACTACTCAAATAAAGGAGGCGCAACAAGGAGTTTTAAAAGAAGGAAATTTAAAGGATGAAATACCCAAAGGATCGGAGCAACATCTTAATATTCGGGAAGACGGAACCCGGTATAGGGCTGAAAGGATTTGGGTACCAAAATTTGGAGATATGAGAGAAATGGTACTTAGAGAAGCTCATAAAACCAGATAATCAATACATCCTGGAACGGGGAAGATGTACAAGGATCTCAAGAAACATTTTTGGTGGCCGGGTATGAAAGTCGATGTTGCTAAATACGTAGGAGAATGTTTGATGTGTTCTAAGGTCAAAGCTGAGCATCAGAAACCATCAGGTCTACTTCAACAACCCGAAATCCCGGAATGGAAATGGGAAAACATTACCATGGATTTCATCACTAAATTGCCAAGGACTGCAAGTGGTTTTGATACTATTTGGGTAATAGTTGATCGTCTCACCAAATCAGCACACTTCCTGCCAATAAGAGAAGATGACAAGATGGAGAAGTTAGCACGACTGTATTTGAAGGAAGTCGTCTCCAGACATGGAATACCAATCTCTATTATCTCTGATAGGGATGGTAGATTTATTTCAAGATTCTGGCAGACATTACAGCAAGCATTAGGAACTCGTTTAGACATGAGTACTGCCTATCATCCACAAACTGATGGGCAAAGCGAAAGGACGATACAAATGCTTGAAGACATGCTACGAGCATGTGTTATTGATTTCGGAAACAGTTGGGATCGACATCTACCGTTAGCAGAATTTTCCTACTACAACAGCTACCATTCAAGCATTGAGATGGCGCCGTTTGAAGCACTTTATGGTAGAAAGTGCAGGTCTCCAATTTGTTGGAGTGAAGTGGGGGATAGACAAATTACGGGTCCGGAGATTATACAAGAAACTACCGAGAAGATCATCCAAATTCAACAACGGTTGAAAACCGCCCAAAGTCGACAAAAGAGCTACGCTGACATTAAAAGAAAAGATATAGAATTTGAAATTGGAGAGATGGTCATGCTTAAAGTTGCACCTTGGAAAGGCGTTGTTCGATTTGGTAAACGAGGGAAATTAAATCCAAGGTATATTGGACCATTCAAGATTATTGATCGTGTCGGACCAGTAGCTTACCGACTTGAGTTACCTCAACAACTCGCGGCTGTACATAACACTTTCCACGTCTCGAATTTGAATAAATGTTTTGCTAAAGAAGATCTCACTATTCCGTTAGATGAAATCCAAATCAACGAAAAACTTCAATTCATCGAAGAACCCGTCGAAATAATGGATCGTGAGGTTAAAAGACTTAAGCAAAACAAGATACCAATTGTTAAGGTTCGATGGAATGCTCGTAGAGGACCCGAGTTCACCTGGGAGTGTGACGATCAGATGAAGAAGAAATACCCGCATCTATTTCTAAAAGATTCGTCAACACCTTCAATAGCTTAAAATTTCGGGACGAAATTTATTTAACGGGTAGGTACTGTAGTGACCCGAACTTTTCCATGTTTATATATATTAATTGAGATTGATATTTACATGATTAAATGTTTCCAACATGTTAAGCAATCAAACTTGTTAAGACTTGATTAATTGAAATACGTTTCATATAGACAATTGACCACCCAAGTTGACCGGCGATTCACGAACGTTAAAACTTGTAAAAATGACATGACGATATATATATGGATATACATATGGTTAACATGAGATTATGATAAGTAAGTATCTCCATAAGTATATTAACAATGAGTTATATACATATAAACAAGACTACTAACTTAAGGATTTCGAAACGAGACATATATGTAACGATTATCGTTGTAACGACATTTAAATGTATATATATCATATTAAGATATATTAATATATCATAATATCATGATAATATAATAATTTAACATCTCATTAGATATAATAAACAATGGGTTAACAACATTAATTGAGATCGTTAACTTAAAGGTTTCAAAACAACACTTACATGTAACGACTGACGATGACTTAATGACTCAGTTAAAATGTATATACATGTAGTGTATTTAGATGTATTAAAATACTTTTAGAAGACTTCAGGACATATATCAAAACACTCATACTTAACAAAAATGGTTACAGTTACTTTCCCATTCTTTTCTTGCATCAAGAATTCTAGTCGTATTCTTACCCGTATTATACACAGCTTCAAAACGTACTTACTATAGGTATATACCAATAGGAACTAGCATGGGATTCCACTCTTGATTATGTCATATATGACTAATCAATTTTAACTTCTACTATGAGCTAGTCAACTAACTAGAACTCCTTTTAACCCCACTCACCACTCACCAATTACCACTCATCATTCACTCCGTTTCACTTCCAATTCTCTTTCTAATTCTCTCTCAACACACACACACTATTATGAACGTATTTTTCCAGTAGTTAATCATCATCTTCATCAAAAATCACTTCAAGAATCAAGCTATAATCATCATAGGAAGAACACTTCAAGAATACTTCAAAAATCCCTTCAAGTTACTAATTTACTTCCAAGCTTTCTAATCCATTCCAAGTAATCATCTAAGATCAAGAAACCTTTGTTATATACAGTAGGTTATCTTTCTTATTCAAGGTAATATTCATATTCAAACTTTGATTCAATTTCTATAACTATAAACTATCTTAATTCGAGTAAAAATCTTACTTGAACTTGTTTTTGTGTCATGATCCTACTTCAAGAACTTTCAAGCCATCCAAGATCCTCTAAAGCTAGATCATTTCTTGTCACTTCCAGTAGGTTTACCTACTAAACTTGAGGTAGTAATAATGTTCATAACATCATTCGATTCATATATATAAAACTATCTTATTCGAAGGTTTAAACTCGTAATCACTAGAACATAGTTTAGTTAATTCTAAACTTGTTCGCAAACAAAAGTTAATCCTTCTAACTTGACTTTTAAAATTAACTAAACACATGTTCTATATCTATATGATATGCTAACTTAATGATTTAAAACCTGGAAACACGAAAAACACCGTAAAACCGGATTTACGCCGTCGTAGTAACACCGCGGGCTGTTTTGGGTTAGTTAATTAAAAACTATGATAAACTTTGATTTAAAAGTTGTTATTCTGAGAAAATAATTTTTATTATGAACATGAAACTATATCCAAAAATTATGGTTAAACTCAAAGTGGAAGTATGTTTTCTAAAATGGTCATCTAGACGTCGTTCTTTCGACTGAAATGACTACCTTTACAAAAACGACTTGTAACTTATTTTTTCGACTATAAACCTATACTTTTTCTATTTATATTCATAAAATAGAGTTCAATGTGAAACCATAGCAATTTGATTCACTCAAAACGGATTTAAAATGAAGAAGTTATGGGTAAAACAAGATTGGATAATTTTTCTCATTTTAGCTACGTGAAAATTGGTAACAAATCTATTCCAACCATAACTTAATCAACTTGTATTGTATATTATGTAATCTTGAGATACCATAGACACGTATACAATGTTTTGACCTATTATTTCGACACATCTATATATATTTCGGAACAACCATAGACACTCTATATGTGAATGTTGGAGTTAGCTATACAGGGTTGAGGTTGATTCCAAAATATATATAGTTTGAGTTGTGATCAATACTGAGATACGTATACACTGGGTCGTGGATTGATTCAAGATAATATTTATCGATTTATTTCTGTACATCTAACTGTGGACAACTAGTTGTAGGTTACTAACGAGGACAGCTGACTTAATAAACTTAAAACATCAAAATATATTAAAAGTGTTGTAAATATATTTTGAACATACTTTAATATATATGTATATATTGTTATAGGTTCGTGAATCAACAGTGGCCAAGTCTTACTTCTCGACGAAGTAAAAATATGTGAAAGTGAGTTATAGTCCCACTTTTAAAATCTAATATTTTTGGGATGAGAATACATGCAGGTTTTATAAATGATTTACAAAATAGACACAAGTACGTGAAACTACATTCTATGGTTGAATTATCGAAATCGAATATGCCCCTTTTTATTAAGTCTGGTAATCTAAGAATTAGGGAACAGACACCCTAATTGACGCGAATCCTAAAGATAGATCTATTGGGCCTAACAAACCCCATCCAAAGTATCGGATGCTTTAGTACTTCGAAATTTATATCATATCCGAAGGGTGTCCCGGAATGATGGGGATATTCTTATATATGCATCTTGTTAATGTCGGTTACCAGGTGTTCACCATATGAATGATTTTTATCTCTATGTATGGGATGTATATTGAAATATGAAATCTTGTGGTCTATTGTTACAATTTGATATATATAGGTTAAACCTATAACTCACCAACATTTTTGTTGACGTTTAAAGCATGTTTATTCTCAGGTGAATACTAAGAGCTTCCGCTGTTGCATACTAAAATAAGGACAAGATTTGGAGTCCATGTTTGTATGATACTGTGTAAAAACTGCATTCAAGAACCTGATTTCGATGTAACATAATTGTATTGTAAACCATTATGTAATGGTCGTGTGTAAACAGGATATTTTAGATTATCATTATTTGATAATCTACGTAAAGCTTTTTAAACCTTTATTTATGAAATAAAGGTTATGGTTTGTTTTAAAAATGAATGCAGTCTTTGAAAAACATCTCATATAGAGGTCAAAATCTCGCAACGAAATCAATTAATATGGAACGTTTTTAATCAATAAGAACGGGACATTTCACATAGCTTGTCTAACATATAAGCAAACAGCGGAAGACTTCTAGGGAACCTGAGAATAAACATGCTAACAAGTGTCAACACAAAGGTTGGTGAGTTCATTGTTTTAGTGTTTTGCATAATCTGTATATAAAAGTGGATCACAAGATTTCAGTTGTTTCATCCAGAAACATTTAGTAATAGATTCTACATAACAGAGCACCCTGGTAACTAAACTTTAACGTTATAATGATAAATACCCCATTCGTTTTAATACACGCAAACCAACGTGTCCTAAACTCAAATAACACACGTCCGTTAAAAGGCTAGTGCTCTAGCTCGGACGGGGATGTCAAGCCCTATGGATCCATATACTATTATTCGTGCCCACCAGTCCATATCCTATGTACTGGTAGTTACTAGTTACAAAAGCTAAGGGATTTTCGGTTTAAACTCATCGTAGAATTAAGTATGTACTTGTATCCATTGCGTTTAAATATATTGCATGTATTCTCAGCCCAAAAATATAGATTGCAAAATCAATTAAAAAGGGAGCAAATGAAACTCACCTTAGCAGCATATAAAGTTGTTCACCAAAATGTGACCGAAACTCGGAATATCAAATAACCGTAGATCTCAACCTAGAGAACATATGTTGGTCAATAAATGTCTATCAAGCTAGGTCTGGTCATAGTGTATCACAATCCTAATGCTCGAGGTCTACATACAAAAGTCATCCAAAGTCGTTTCAAAAAGTCAATTTTGACAATAGTTCAACAAAACGAGACATACCTTATATAAGGATTCATTTACTCGGTTGGTAATATTCAAAAATTCAATTTATCAATCTTATAAACAAGCTGTTTTAAATATTAATTGCAGATTCAAAAGCAATTCCAATTAACGTCAATCATAATTCAGTTGATCGTATCTTTTAATCCGTTCATCGAAACTATTCGATATCTAAATGAAAAGTTATTGATTTTTCGCCAGCTTTCCCAAAACATGTATATCATATACCTTTTACCAGTAATATATGTATTTAATTCGTGAATCATTATAAACTGTTTAGCGACGAAATTTAGCATACAAGCATGTATAAATATATATACTCGAGCACTAGACATGGATACACAATTAATATATAAAAGATAAAATATGAGTGCTTACGTATCAATATTGAGATTTAATATTGTAGAAAAGTACGTAGACGTAACGGAGATGATAAACACTAGGTTTGATTCACAAATATACCCCCGAACATTACCCATAACCTCCTTGGCAATAACCCATAATTTCCTTAGCTCTATCCCGCTCGAAAACCCATTTTTGAAAGTGACACGCTCATAACCTTGTCGTAGTATTTTATGTGTAATACTAATTAATAATACTAATAATGATAAGATTAATAATAATCTTAATAATAATGATAATAATAATAATAATAATAATAATAATAATAATAATATAATATAAAAAATAATAATAATAATTACAGAGGGAGTAATATGTATTCGGATATGTGTGTGTGTGTGTTAAAAGTGCAGGAACCAGCTTGATTTATAGATGTTTGCTGAATCTGATGCCCATGCGAGTGCATGGGATTTTAGTGCAAATCTCATGCACTTGCATGAGCTCATGCACTCGCATGGGTTTTATGCCTATTTCCCATGCGATCGTATGGCCGTCAGATCCAGCTCACATATTTTTTATTTTCTTGTTTGTCGACGTAATTAAATATAATATATATAATATATATAATTTAAATAATTAATTATATATTATATTAAATTCATGTGCATAGTTGACTTGTAATTTTCGTTCCGATGACTCTTACGTTGTCACTCGACTTATGTCCCGGTTCCGGTTTCTCAAACGCATTTTCGTACGCTTAGAAAACTCGCAATTTACGTTTTGTGACTCGTACCTTTGTCAAAATATAGTCTTAAATTATTACTAAACTATATCATTCAAAGTGTATCTTAAACTTTCGAGTGTTTTGGTCATTTACTTCTATAAATCATTGTCTCGCTATTTGTTGATATATATATATATAATAACAAATCGTTTTATGACCAAGTTAATATATATTTTCAACATTCATAAACACGTTTTAAATATACATCGCAAGTTATTCATACAATTAATATTCCAACTTATCATATATATTCAAATAAATATTTAAACCAATAAGTTTAATGTACGGTATCAAACAATTAATACATTGTTACGTTTTCAAGTTATAGTGTGTGTATATATATATATATATATATATATATATATATATATATATATATATATATATATATATATATATATATATATATATATATATGTATCTATATACATATAATTGTTCGTGAATTGTCAAGAACAACCGAAAGGTATTTGAATATATGAAAGTAGTTCAAAAATTTTGAGATTCAGTTTTACAGACTTTGCTTATCGTGTCAGAAATATTAAACCATATCTAGAATTTGGTTCAGAATAAGTCAAAATTTTCCGGGTCATCACAGTACCTACCCGTTAAAGAAATTTCATCCCGAAATTTGAGTGAGGTCGTCATGGCTAACAATAAAAATGTTTTCTTGACGAATATGAGTCGATAAATAGAGTTTTATCACTGCTTGAATAATATGGATAAAACAATCCAATTACTCGAAGCGTATGAGAGAAGTTATCATAATAGAGTGAAATGGAGATTCGTCTTATCTTTTGACATAGTAACGATTGGTTTCCCGAATTTAAGGAATAGAAAATCTTCATAATAAGATTTGATTCTTCGAAATTTAAGGAAATTACGATTTCCTTTGATTAAATGCATAATCTGCCTCGATTGCTATGTCTGATATTTCGCTATAAATTAACCACTTCCGTTTCATTATTTTCACCACTCCTACATCTTCTTCCTTATTTCATACTTTAAAAGATTGTGAAATGCTTCATCCAGTTCTGATTCTTGATATACTCTTAACTTTCATATCTGTCATTCTTCTTTTTCATCTACCACCAGAGGAAGTTATTTTCTTCTACCATTACCTTGGGGTTATAGTGTTTTTCATTCTCCCGTGTCTTTATATTGCTATACGCATTGATATACACGGTTTGTAATTTCGGGGTTGTTATAGGGCTTTATATTCTCCAATATATTTCGGAGCTTCATACTTTCGTTTTCTCTTCCCGACTTCAAGTCAAGCGAATAATGGTCCAGAATTCGTAAGTGTGGATTTTGAAATGAACATAGTTAATGTTCTAAGAAGGGAATTGTAATGGCACGATCTTGATTTGTCAAATTACCAGAATATCTGGAAAAGACCGAATCGTCAAGAAATATATTTTCTTGATATATTTAGAGAGTATATAGAATGAAAGAGTTATGTAACATGGTTCATGATGAGGGTGAGATCTGTGAACCTTTATCACGTTCCATTAGAAACTTGGCATGACTTACTGTAATATAATCACGTTGATCAAGTGTCATTATATTATACTAATTCATGCTTCAGTTCCCAACACTACTTCAAAACATTAAATTTTTCGAATTTTTCAGATGTTAGAAACTAAAATAGTTTCTTTTATGATGTAACACAGATAGCGCGAAGAGATGAATGATTTCGGATGAAGACATCTTCAGAAATATTGAAGATATTTATAATGAAATATATGATAATATCTTAGAATTTCTAATATTCAAGATAAGATGATGATGAAGAATATTGTCCGTAAAGGTTTTAGAGTAAGGAGCAAGGTATTTTCTAAGGATTTCAGCAGACACTGAATCATTTAGATTCTTTGAAGGCAGGTTCAGTCTTTGTATTTATCCACGGCCTCCTTCATACTTTGCTCAATCTGTTTTCTAGTTCCAAACCTTCTCTTTTCCTGAGCTTTGCCAGCACACTATTCTTTATTGTTAAGGTCGTTTACAGTTTTTACTGCTTCATCAACATTTTTCCAATTTCGGAGAACCAGTTTCGCAGTTTGGGATGTTTTTCAGAAACTTCACATTCGAAGTATGTAAGTCCAGGAGATAGACGTTATATGTACACATATAACTGTTGGCATAGACGTGATGCAAAATTTCAAAATACTGATTGCTAATTCTTGGTAGTTGGTATGGCAATTATTGTTACAAGACGTGAATGAGTACATGATAGGGTTTCAATGAGTATAAGGATTTATCGAAAGGTCAAAGATCAATGAAGTTATTGGTAAATTTACTGCTAATGTGGTAGAACATAAAAGGTTCCCTAGTAACAAAAACATATATACCAAAGTTACAAGTCTGAAAGGTCTTCGTTGACTGGTTGAATTGTTGATAATACTGGATACTTTGAAAAGGAATTGCAAGACTATTTTTGGTAAAAACAACGCTAAAGGATCTTGCACAGTTTTGAAGTCAAAGTATAGCTTTGAAAGATGTAGAGATCTAAGAATGATGTCACAGATTCAGAGTTATGACTTGGATTCTGATCCGTCAATACCAGAATATGTAATCGAATTTGTATGAAAACGATTGTATATCGTTGTGAGCATGATTAATAGATTTGTGAATCAAAGTTGAAGAATGTACAGTATAACATATTAATTGTGAACTTATATATTTCCCGAGTATTACCTACCCGTTAAAGATTTCACCATTAATACTTTGTACAAAAGAATTTTTATTATCGTTTTTATGAAAATATATGTATGTATATTTTCTTCTGATGTAATACAGATTTAATGAGTTAATATCATATTAATCTCATTTGATTTTCAGCTTGAATTAGAAATGAATAATCTCTAAAATATTAAAGATTACATAATCTCTGCGGAGTATTTCGCTAATGAAATCAATACTTCATTATTTATTCTTATTGATATTCCTTGGTGAAAGGTGTTGATATTCGTGGAATTCTTGCAAACTTCGCAAGGTGCAAATGATGTTTTCTAGAAAGTTTCTAGTGCATCGAAGATGAAAGTGTAAAATCAACCATATTATTGAATAATACACTTGGTTTATTATGAAACGAAATTCATTGGATTGAAACAGAGATTGTAGTTAACGAAGGTTAAGTTGTTAACGAAGGATGTACATCATAGCATATTAGTAATATGAATTTAACCGAGTAGTATTTACCCTTTTTCAATTCATAATTAATAGCTTAGTACGAAAAGATTTATGATGGTTTTAAAATTTATATATATAAGATATACATATAAATTCTTCAGAAAGAATGAGTTAATATTTCATAACTCGTTGATACAAATATACGCGTTGTTGACTTGTAATAATATCCACGGTGCTTTCTTGAACTTGCGGAGCTTGTGATGTTAGAGGTGCTGGTGATTCTAATGATGTTGACAGCACTGACTGTGTTGGTGAGGCTAAGGGTACTGTTGATGCTGTTGGTAAAACAAGTCTAGCTTGTACCTTATGCATCATTCTTATCAGGGTTTCTATTCTTCCTTCTATTCATCTGATTTACGGTTAGAACTGGGATAAATAATCTCTAAGATTTTAGAGATTACATAATCGCCGTAGAATATTTCTTCGATGAAGTAATGAATCAATACTTCATCATTTATTGTTGTTGGCACTCCTTGGTATCTACGGTGCGTATGATGTTGATATCTGAAGTACATTTTTTAGATGTGATATTGAGGTGTGGGATGCGGATGTGGTTGTTGGTGGTGGTAATGATACTGTTGGTGTTGATAATGGTGGTACGGTTATGTTGCCGGTGCTGCTGCTGGTGTTTGTAACCTTCGCACCATATTCTCCAAAGCCACTACCCGAGCGCGAAGCTCATTGACTTCTTCTATTATACTGGGATGATCGGTTCGGACGAGCGGATAAATAAGATCTAAAATTCTATGTAGTATATAATCATGACGAGAAACTCTGGAAATGAGAGAGAAAATGGTTTCTCGAACAGGTTCGCCGGTAAGTGCTTCAGGTTCTTCGCCAAGAGGGCAATGTGGTGGATGGAAGGGATCGCCTTCTTCTTGTCACCAATGATTAAGTAGGCTATGAACCCATCCCCAATTCATCCAGAATAGATGATGGCTAATTGGTTGATCCATTTCGGTTACACTGCTTTCAGAGCTTGAGTGAATATCCATATCGGAATAGCTGTCGGAATCTAAGGAATTCGAACTAGATACACGATCCATTTTGTGAAATCGAGGAAAAGATTTTTGGAATGAAATAGATTATAGCACTAATTTGGTACTCCTTAATACATAGTTTACATATGTATTTATAATATCAGAATCCCATAAGTTACGGAGGATTTTACGGAAGATGTCAGGCAAAGTTTAATCTAATAGATATGCCAATATACGAATTTTTGTCTATATTATCTATGCAATTAATGCAATAAGACACGTTTAGACATAAGATGGTAGACAGGTAATTTCTGATAAGAAATGATAAGCAAAACTTTTGACATGCAGACACAGTCGAAGTCCAGACTTACGAATGCATCCTAACAACTATCAGTTAGACACACTAATGCAAGACCTGGTTCACTAGGACCAATGCTCTGATACCAACTGTGACGATCGCTCCAAATCCATATGGACGAACACGTCATTCATCGATTTCATTGCGAGGTATTTGACCTCTATATGATACGTTTTGTAAACATTGCATTCTTTTGAAAAGGTACACCATAAATGAATATATAAATTAAAGATTTTCGACATCTGATGATTTCTACATATAGACAATCACCATAAATAAAAGTTTACAATAGTACTTATGTTGACAATGCAGTCAAAATAAGATACATGGTGATGATTTGGTGAATGCAACATTTCCTTGAAAAATATGCCATGTACGACTCCACGTACATAGCTTGTCTAACATATAAGCAAACAGCGGAAGACTTCTAGGGAACCTGAGAATAAACATGCTAACAAGTGTCAACACAAAGGTTGGTGAGTTCATTATTTTAGTGTTTTGCATAATCTGTATATAAAAGTGGATCACAATATTTCAGTTGTTTCATCCAGAAACGTTTAGTAATAGATTCTACATAACAGAGCACCCTGGTAACTAAACTTTAACGTTATAATGATAAATACCCCATTCGTTTTAATACACGCAAACCAACGTGTCCGAAACTCAAATAACACACGTCCGTTAAAAGGCTAGTGCTCTAGCTCGGACGGGGATGTCAAGCCCTATGGATCCATATACTGTTATTCGCGCCCACCAGTCCATATCCTATGTACTGGTAGTTACTAGTTACAAAAGCTAAGGGATTTTCGGTTTAAACTCAGCGTAGAATTAAGTATGTACTTGTATCCATTGCGTTTAAATATATTGTATGTATTCTCAGCCCAAAAATATAGATTGCAAAAGCAATTAAAAAGGGAGCAAATGAAACTCACCTTAGCAGCATATAAAGTTGTTCACCAAAATGTGACCGAAACTCGGAATATCAAATAATCGTAGATCTCAACCTAGAGAACATATGTTGGTCAATAAATGTCTATCAAGCTAGGTCTGGTCATAGTGTATCACAATCCTAATGCTCGAGATCGACGTACAAAAGTTATCCAAAGTCGTTTCAAAAAGTCAATTTTGACAATAGTTCAACAAAACGAGACATACCTTATATAAGGATTCATTTGCTCGGTTGGTAATATTCAAAAATTCAATTTATCAATCTTATAAACAAGTTGTTTTAAATATTAATTGCAGATTCAAAAGCAATTCCAATTAACGTCAATCATAATTCAGTTGATCGTATCTTTTAATCCGTTCATCGAAACTATTCGATATCTAAATGAAAAGTTATTGATTTTTCGCCAGCTTTCCAAAAACATGTATATCATATACCTTTTACCAGTAATATATGTATTTAATTCGTGAATCATTATAAACTGTTTAGCGACGAAATTTAGCATACAAGCATGTATAAATATATATACTCGAGCACTAGATATGGATACACAATTAATATATAAAAGATAAAATATGAGTGCTTACGTATCAATATTGAGATTTAATATTGTAGGAAAGTACGTAGACGTAACGGAGATGATAAACACTAGGTTTGATTCACAAATATACCCCCGAACATTACCCATAACCTCTTTGGCAATAACCCATAATTTCCTTAGCTCTATCCCGCTCGAAAACCCATTTTTGAAAGTGACACGCTCATAACTTGTCGTAGTATTTTATGTGTAATACTAATTAATAATACTAATAATGATAAGATTAATAATATTCTTAATCTTAATAATAATAATAATAATAATAATAATAATAATAATAATAATAATAATAACAATAATAATAATAATAATAATAATAATAATAATAATAATAATAATAATAATAATAATAATAATTACAGAGGGAGTAATATGTATTCGGATATGTGTGTGTGTTAAAAGTGCAGGAACCAGCTTGATTTATAGATGTTTGCTAAATCTGATGCCCATGCGAGTGCATGGGATTTTAGTGCAAATCTCATGCACTTGCATGAGCTCATGCACTTGCATGGGTTTTATGCCTATTTCCCATGCGATCGCATGGCCGTCAGATCCAGCTCACATATTTTTTGTTTTCTTGTTTGTCGACATAATTAAATATAATATATATAATATATATAATTTAAATAATTAATTATATATTATATTAAATTCATGTGCATAGTTGACTTGTAATTTTCGTTCCAATGACTCGTACGTTGTCACTCGACTTATGTCCCGGTTCCGGTTTCTCGAACGCATTTTTGTACGCTTAGAAAACTCGCAATTTACGTTTTGTGACTCGTACCTTTGTCAAAATATAGTCTTAAATTATTAATAAACTATATCATTCAAAGTGTATCTTAAACTTTCGAGTGTTTTGGTCATTTACTTCTATAAATCATTGTCTCGCTATTTGTTGATATATATATATATATATATATATATATATATATATATATATATATATATATATATATATATATATATATATATATATATATATAAAATAACAAATCGTTTTATGACCAAGTTAATATATATTTTCAACATTCATAAACACGTTTTAAATATACATCGCAAGTTATTCATACAATTAATATTCCAACTTATCATATATATTCAAATAAATATTTAAACCAATAAGTTTAATGTACGGTATCAAACAATTAATACATTGTTACGTTTTCAAGTTATAGTGTGTATATATATATATATATATATATGTATATATATATATATGTATCTATATACATATAATTGTTCGCGAATTGTCAAGAACAACCGAAAGGTATTTGAATATATGAAAGTAGTTCAAAAATTTTGAGATTCAGTTTTACAGACTTTGCTTATCGTGTCAAAAATATAAACCATATCGAGAATTTGGTTCAGAATAAGTCGAAATTTTCCGGGTCATCACAGTACCCATCTCATTAATAATCTGTTTATCATATTGAAGTACTTCGGAAACTCTTTTAGGACCGTGTGTAAGTAATAATCTAATATAACACGAGCCTTATAAGATCCTCTTAAATTCTATTCATCAAGTTTTGAACTTTTCTTATAAATAAATTGTGGGTTGAGGATAGGGGTGTTTCAAGGGTAGAAGAATGATTGTCAAGATACCACTTCCACCATACCTCACATACGTGTAGTATCAGTGATTTTTTAACAAAACGATTTAGTAGGTTATGCATTCAACCCACACTTATGAAGTATCTACCCATTTGGCCTTTTTCTTATTTACCATTTTCTACTACTTTACCCATTTGACTTATCAAAGTAAAACATAGCTTAGTTAAACCACGCTGATCGTCGTGAATTGAGTTTCCTCCTAATGTGTGTGTGAGTGACAAATGAGAGGATTCGATTTCGATATCGCCGTTAAAAAGAAAACAACGTGATCGATATGTTTTTGTAGGTCATCAACTATGGTTGTTCCATAAATATCCAACATAAGAAGTAGTTCTCCCCTAGAATGCATTGTTCCTGTTTTTAGACTTCTATATGTTTTAGACTGCTTTCGCATAAGCCATCAGCCAAGTGTTTGTAACCCTAGCGGTGACGTGTAGTGAGTTGGGTGAAAAAATGGGTTTTTGACTGTGACGCGACAATAGAGTTAAATAGTGGTGAGTGTTAAATTTGTCATCGAAAAGATTTTGGGTGATGTGTTAAAATATGATTGGAACATATATACCTATAATCTATAATGCTTATACAAGTATCGTATATATACGTATTTAATTACTTTAAAGGACTTAAATACATAAAAAAATATAAGTATATTCACAAAAGATAGTTATATTTGAATTCTCGTTCCGTTTTCTCAAGATTTCTACACGTATACCTAGGGTATATGTACCCGTATTATACGCAGCTTTTAGATGTATTTACTATTAATAAATACCAATTATTAGACCTCAATTATCTGCTCTTAGCAGCTATTGTTAGTCAACAACATGTGGGATCAATTAGGAAGACTTATGAGCTAAAAAACAAACTTAAGGATTTTTTTTTCTATATAACAAGTAAATTCGTTTTTATGATTTCACCCCATTTTTCCATTTCATTTTCTCATACTTACACTCCAAATTCTCTCTTAAAATACTTCTAACATCATATTTGATCATCTCCAAGCATGTTCACCATCTTTTAGCTTCATAATCAAGGTAAAACTATGTTTAAACTTTGATTCAATTAATGTAAGTTATTTATCTTAAATCAAGATATAAACTTACTTACAACCTTTGTTTCTTTTCATGATTTCACTTCTTAATCTTCCAAGTCATCAAGAACAAGTTCATATCTTGTTTATTCAATAACTTTCTTCATCATACTTGAGGTAGAACCTTGGTTCATCATCTTGTTCAATTCATATATGACTATCTTACTTCAAATATATATAACAACAAGAACATAGTTTGAATGATTTCAAACTTGTTCGCAAACTAAATAGATCCTTCTAACTTGACTTTTAAAACACTTCAAGACCTGTAATATATCATAATGATATGCTAACTTAACAAGATACAACTTGATTTTACAAAGAATACCTTAAAACTGAATCTACGTCGTCGGAGTGCAACCGGGGGCTGTTTTGGGTTGGATAATTAAAAACCATTTTAAACTTTGAATTGGAAGTTTATATTCTGGAAAAATGATATTTCTTATGAATACGTTAATATATAAAAATCTCATGGTGTAACTCAAAGTGTAAGTATTTTTGTAAAAATGATCATCTAGATGTTGTTTTTACAACGGAAATGATCACTTTCATAAGATTCACCAAAGTTTGACCTATAACCTATGATTTCAAATGCAAACTAAGGTATTTACAGTTCATATTCATAAATAATGACTCGATCCAAGGAAGTGGCAAGTTGAACCAACAAAAACGGAGTTATATTGAAGAAACTACGTCTAAAACAAAATTGGGTATCCAAATCTAGTTTAGCTACGAAATTAATTGGAGTAAAACTAAACTAATCATATCTTTGCTAATTAATATAATATTTTATATATATTTACTTATGATTTGATTTTATATATTTCAGGACCACCCGTAAACAACACGAGAAGATTAATTATAAGACCTCAGGATTGTACGCAACACGTCATTTGACAACACGGTACTTTATGTACGCAACACGTCATTTGACAACATGGTACCACGGGTCGAGATTAATTCTGATCAATACGAATACGATGGGGTCTTTATTTATTTATTGAGCAACTAATTGTGGACCACTAACATCGGACTGCAAACTACGGACTAATAGATATTAAAAGTATTATAAGTATATATGTAACGATTATTTGAAAAGATAATATGTTAATATATTATATATATGGTTAGGTTCGTGATATCTATCGGAGATCAAGTCGTGTTATATATCTTCAAGACAAAAGTGAGTATATAGTCCCACTTTTAAACTCTAAATATTTCGGGATGAGAATACATGCATTTTATGATTTACGTTATGGACACAAGTGATTAAAAATATATATTCTACGTTGAGTTGTACCACTGCATACTTCCCTGTAACTTGGTAACTACTATTTACATGCGGTATTGTAAACGCGAATCCTGTTGATAGATCTATCGGGCCTGACAACCCCAACCGGACTGGACGACTAGTATTCAACGGTTGCACAGTACTTCTTTTTGGTGACTACATTTGGTACATCGTAGTGAGATTTCATAATAAAAGGAATATGCGACGTTGATTAAATGTTAAGTATGGTTATCAAGTGCTCAACCACTTAGAATATTTTTATTTAAACGTTTATGTATATTAAATCATGTGGTCTATATTTATAACGCTGCTAGCATTAAACCTATATCTCACCAACTTTATGTTGACGTTTTAAGCATGTTTATTCTCAGGTGATAATTAAAAGCTTCCGCTGCATTATGCCGAATTTAAGCAAGATTTGGAGTATGCATATTTGTGTCAAAAATAAAACTGCATACCGGAAGATTTGTAATGTAAAATATGTTGGAAATCGTATTGTTATTATCAAATGTAAAGTTTGTAAGACTAAGATTATCGCTAAATGATAATCATTATTATGTGGTTTAAGCCTTTGGTTATAATAAAGATTATGGTTTGTATCATAAAAACGTATGCAGATTTTTAAAAAATGTCACATATAGAGGTCAATACCTCGCAATGACACCAATGAATACGTGACGTTTATATTCGACATGAACGGGACGCTTCAGGTGGTATCAGAGCGTTGGTCTTAGAGAACCAGAAAATTTGCATTAGTGTGTCTTATCGAGTTTGTTAGGATGTATTAGTGAGTCTGGACTTTGACCGTGTCTGATTTCGAAAACTATTGCTTATCCTTGTTGGTTAAAAATTAATATGTAAATATTATGTGGTACTAACGTGCTAGTTGTTGTGTGATAGATGTCTGGCTTAAAACTTGTTATCACATTCAGCGACTCCGAACCAGAATCCCCAGATAGTGTTCCAGTCATTAACCTATCCGACGATGAAAACGACACCTTTGGGGAAGACTCACAATTTCCGGATGAATCAATTGAAGAGGAACTGGAAAGTGATCCTGAGGAGGAAGAAATACAGGAAATTACGAAAGACAAGTTCGAACGAGGAAAGAAACGAAAGGCTACTGAATTGGAAAATCCAAATCCCGAGTTTAGTGAGGATGTTGTGGCACCAACTCCACCAGACACTTCCACCCCTATTCCCGCTATTCCTATTAGTTCTATCCCGGCATCCAGTTCTTCGGCCCCTCAGCCAAAACGTAGGGAGACAGCTAGGATTAGCGTTAAGCGATTCCCTGAACACAAACGTTTTGGGATATAGGCTAAATGATGCGCTGTTGTTTTAAACCATGGGATCATATAACGTTTTGTATAATATTACTAGTGTGGTTTTCTTGATGTTTGAGGTAAGATAAGCATATGTTAAAGAGTGAAGTGTGAAATGCAATAATTTTCCATGGTTGAGTATTATTTGGGTGGTAGTAATTGATTTCCGTACTAAGCTATTAAGTATGAACTTTAACGGGTAGGTACTACCCTAGATATAATTATAAAACGCTAATAAAAAGAAAAGGCTTTTATAATAATAACTGGTTCATATTATTAATAAGCTACGATGTACTGTAAATACACACTACATCTATAATATTCCGTGTGAATAATTATTTTTTTTCTTATTGAAGAATATGGCGCGATTGAACCGAATGACGGAACAAGAAATCGAGGAACTCATCAATCAGCGAGTGAACGACAGAATGTTATGGGTCGAGGCTGCAAGAGGTGATGCTGTTAACCCAAATCCTCGTGTGGGATGCACCTACAAAACTTTTCAAGGTTGCAAGCCCTCATCATTTAGTGGAACAGAAGGACCGGTCGGTTTAACCCGGTGGATCGAAAAGATTGAGTCTGTGTTTAAAATCAGTGGTTGTATTGAGAAGGATATGACCAAGTATGCATCGTGCACCTTACAAGATAGTGCACTCACGTGGTGGAAAAACTATGTGAAGGCCGTAGGAGGAGATGTAGCTTATGATACTCCATGGGAAGAATTCAAAACAATGCTAATCAACGAGTATTGTCCAAGGAACGAGGTTAGGAAGTTGGAAGCTGAATTACGAAGCCTGAAAGTTGTTGGTACTGAACTCACTAACTACAATCAGCGATTCATGGAATTAGCTTTGCTATGTCCCGAATTGGTACCAACCGAAGAACGGAAGATATAACTGTACAAAGATGGTTTGCCTAAAAATGTCAAGGCAAATGTTACAGCATCGAAACCCAAGACTATTCACGAAGCCATCACCATGGCAAACGAGTTGAGGGACCAGATTATTCTGGATAAGAACACCGATGTCAAGACATCGGAAAACAAAAGAAAGTGGGAAGGTAACCATCAATTATCCAACAAGAAACAAGAAACCACGCAAGGTGCGGGTAGTGGTTCAAGCTCAGGTTACAAGGGACGAAATCCTTTATGTAACAGATGCCACAAACATCACTCTGGTTATTGTAATGTGGTGTACAACAATTGTAATCAAAGGGGTCATCTTACTGAAGATTGGAGGGTTCCCGTTACAAATACAAATGCCACCAAGACTCCTGCCACCAATGCAAATAGAACTACCGTGGCCACTGTTACTTGTTATGGGTGTGGGAAACAGGGTCATTATAAGAGCCAGTGCCCGAATCCAGAGAAGAATAACGGATCTGCACGTGGAAGAGCATTTATTATTAATGCTAGAGTTGCGTGTGAAGACCCGGAGCTTGTTACGGGTACGTTTACCATTAATAACTTATCAGCATCTATTATATTTGATACTGGTGCCGATAGAAGTTACGTGTGTAGAGACTTTTACGCTAAATTGAATTGTTCATCATTACATCTAGATGCTAAGTACATGATTGAGTTAGCTAATGGTAAACTAATTAAAGCCGATAAAATTTGCCATGATTGTAAAATAAATTTAGCCGGAGAAACGTTTAAAATTGATTTGATACCCGTAGAATTAGGAAGTTTTGATGTAATAGTCGGCATGGACTGGATGTCCAAAATAGGAGCTGAAGTTGCGTGTGCCAAGAAGGCAATTCGCACTCCTCGTAAGGATAAAACGCCAGTAATGATTTATGGAGAGAAGGGTAACTCAAAGCTAAAACTCATTAGCTGTTTGAAAGCCCAAAAGTGCTTGAAGAAAGGGTGCTATGCTATCTTAGCACATGTTAATAAAGTCGAAATGAAGGAAAAAGAAAAGTGCATCAACGACGTGCATGTGGCAAGAGATTTTCCTGAAGTCTTTCCGAAGAGTTGCCGGGATTACCTCCATTTAGATCTATAGAATTTCAAATAGATCTAGTACCAGGAGCTGCACCAGTGGCTCGTGCTCCATACAGACTTGCACCATCTGAGATGAAAGATTTACAAAGCCAGTTACAAGAATTACTGGACCGTGGTTTCATTTGACCGAGCACTTCCCCGTGGGGAGCTCCGATTTTATTCGTCAAGAAGAAAGATGGATCCTTCTGAATGTGTATAGATTACCGTGAATTAAATAAGTTAACTATCAATAATCGGTATCCACTACCGAGAATTGACGACTTATTTGATCAACTGCAAGGATCATGTGTTTATTCGAAAATTGACCTAAGATCGGGCTATCATCAACTACGCGTCAAAGAAGAAGATATTCCGAAAACTACTTTCCGGACACGCTACGGTCATTACGAATTTTTGGTCATGCCATTTGGATTGACGAATGCGCCAGCTGTATTCATGGACCTCATGAATCGAGTTTGTAGTCCGTATCTAGATAAGTTTGTTATCGTTTTCATTGACGATATTCTTATCTATTCCAAATATGAGCAAGAGCATGAGCAGCATTTAAGGTTGGTATTATAATTGTTAAGAAAAGAACAGTTATACGCCAAATTTTCTAAGTGTGCATTTTGGTTGAAAGAAGTGCAATTTCTTGGCCACGTTGTTAGTAGCAAAGGAATTCAGGTTGATCCAGCTAAAATTGAGGCCATTGAAAAATGGGAGACTCCTAAGACACCAACACAAATACGTCAATTTTTGGGTTTAGCCGGTTATTATAGAAGGTTTATTCAAGATTTTTCCCGAATAGCTAAACCATTAACAGCGTTAACGCAAAAAGGGAAGAAGTATGAATGGACTTCTGAGCAGGAGAGTACATTTTAATTACCGAAGAAGAAGTTGACTACGGCGCCTATTTTATCTTTACCTGAAGGGAACGATGATTTTGAGATATATTGTGACGCTTCGCGACAAGGTTTTGGTTGCGTCCTTATGCAACGAAAGAAAGTTATTGCGTACGCATCCCGACAATTGAAGATTCACGAGCAAAATTATACGACGAATGATCTAGAACTGGGAGCAGTAGTGTTTGCATTGAAGATATGGAGACACTACTTATATGGGGTTAAATGCACTGTGTTTACCGATCATAAAAGTCTTCAACATATTTTCGATCAGAAACAGCTGAACATGAGGCAACGTAGGTGGGCCGAGCTGATAAACGACTATGATTGTGAGATTCGCTATCATCCCGGGAAAGCAAATGTAGTGGCCGACGCTCTAAGTAGAAAGGAATGAGAGCCAATTCGAGTACGAGCGATGAACATAAAAATTCGCATGAATCTCAACTCACAAATCAAAGAGGCTCAACGAGAAGCTCTTACTAAGGAAAACATAGGAAATGAAATAATGAAGAAGTATGAGAAGCAACTCGTTATACGGGAAGACGGAATTCGATATTTTGCAAAACGTATTTGGGTACCAAAGTTGGGTGGATTAAGGAAGTTGATATTGAACGAGGCACATAAGATAAGATACTCGATACATCCTGGAGTTGGAAAGATGTATCAAGATCTTAAGACGTATTATTGGTGGCCTAATTTAAAGACAGACGTTGCAACATATGTCGGGGAATGTTTAACTTGTTCCAAAGTTAAAGCAGAACACCAGAAGCCGTCAGGGTTACTTCAACAACCAGAAATCCCAGAATGGAAGTGGGACGGTACCACCATGGATTTTATCACAAAGTTACCCAAGACTGCATGAGGTTATGACACCATTTGGGTAATAGTTGATCGTCTCACCAAATCTGCACATTTCTTGCCTATAAAGGAAACGGATAGAATGGAGAAACTATTACGATTATACATAAAGGAAATTGTTTCAAGGCATGGAATACCTATTTCCATTATATTCGATCGTGATAGTAGATTTACATCAAAGTTCTGGCAATCACTACAGGAGGCTCTGGGAACTCGTTTGGATATGAGCACCGCATATCATCCGCAAACTGACGGGCAGAGTGAAAGAACAATTCAGACTCTTGAAGACATGCTCAGGGCATGTGTGATCGATTTTGGAAATGGATGGGATAAATATCTACCATTAGCAGAATTCTCGTATAATAATAGTTATCATGCGAGCATTAAAGCTGCACCATTTGAAACACTGTATGGAAGGAAGTGTAGATCCCCTATCTGTTGGAATGAAGTAGGAGATCGATGATTAACTGGTCCCGAGATCATACACGAAACTACTGAGAAGATAGTACAAATCAAGGAGAGATTGAAAACAGCCCGTAGTCGCCAAAAGAGCTACGCCGATGTCCGAAGGAAACCATTAGAGTTTCAGATCGGTGACATGGTTATGCTAAAGGTGTCACCTTGGAAAGGTGTAATACATTTCGGCAAAAGGGGTAAACTGAACCCAATGTATGTAGGCCCGTTCAAGATCATCGAACGCATTGGACCTGTAGCTTATCGACTCGAGTTACCACAACAACTCGCCGGAGTACATAATATGTTTCATGTTTCAAACCTTAAGAAGTGTCTTGCAAAGGAATACCTCACCATTCCTCTTGAAGAAATCCAAGTCGACGAGAAACTACTATTCATATAAGAACCAGTCGAAATCATGGACCGTGAAGTTAAACAACTCAAGCAGAGCAACATACCAATCGTTAAAGTTCGTTGGAATGCTCGAAGGGGTCCCGAGTTTACTTGGGAATGAGAGGATCAGATGAAACAAAAGTACCCACATTTGTTTCCCAAGAACGCAAAATAGGTACAACATTAAAATTTCGGGACGAAATTTATTTAACGGGTAGGTACTGTAACGACCCGGATTTTTCCGATTATTTTATACATATGAGATTAATATTTACATAAATTAAACATTACCAACATGATAAGCAATCCAAATTGTTGAGTCTTGTGTTTTTGAAAAGAGTTTTACACAATGTTTGACCGTCCAATTTGACCGATGATATCACGAACTATATAACATACGATAATTATACGATTGTGTACATATACGTATTTATATATATTTAACATGATCTAATGATGGTTTAACATATCATTGTGTACTAATAACAATGAGTTATAAGTATACTTTGAGACTACTAACTTAAGTTTTCAAAACGGTAACTATACGTAAAGTTCTTTGACATATATACCTATAATCTATAATGCTTATACAAGTATCGTATAAATACGTATTTAATTACTTTAAAGGACTTAAATACATAAAAAAATATAAGTATATTCATAAAAGATAGTTATATTTGAATTCTCGTTCCGTTTTCTTAAGATTTCTACACGTATACCTAGGGTATATGTACCCGTATTATACGCAGCTTTTAGATGTATTTACTATTGATAAATACCAATTATTAGACCTCAATTATCTGCTCTTAGCAGCTATTGTTAGTCAACAACATGTGGGATCAATTAGGAAGACTTATGAGCTAAAAAACAAACTTAAGGATTTTTTTCTCTATATAACAAGTAAATTCATTTTTATGATTTCACCCCATTTTTCCATTCCATTTTCTCATACTTACATTCCAAATTCTCTCTCAAAATACTTCTAACATCATACTTGATCATCTCCAAGCATTTTCACCATCTTTTAGCTTCATAATCAAGGTAAAACTATGTTTAAACTTTGATTCAATTCATGTAAGTTATTTATCTTAAATCAAGATATAAACTTACTTACAACCTTTGTTTCTTTTCATGATTTCACTTCTTAATCTTCCAAGTCATGAAGAATGTGATGACCCGGGAATTTCCGACTAAATTTAAACTTAATCTTTATATGATTTCGACACGATAAGCAAAGTCTATAATGTTGAGTCTCGAAAATTTTTGAACTGTTGTCATGTATTCAATTACCTTCGACTATTCTCGATGATTCACGAACAAGTGTTTGTAAATAACTATATGTATATATATAAACAAAAGTATATATAATAATTTGAATTAGTATAATATCAATTAATCATTTGAATTAAATAGATAGTGTAATGTACAAAATAAATAAGATGTTTAAAATATATATATATATATATATATATATATATATATATATATATATATAATATATATGTGTGTGTGTATACATAAGTAATATTATATATATATATATATATATATATATATATATTGTAATATATAAAATTGATAAATAGTAAATATCCAAGTTATGTTATTGTATAATATATAATTTGTTAAGATGATTAACAAGTTATAATATTATGATATTAAATATAATTAAGAGTTGAAAATATAGTTGTTAAAGTAGTATTATTATTATTTTCATTAACATTATACTTGTATTACTACTAGATAAAATATTAAGGATATATTTACTATTATTACGTTTATTAAAGAAGTAAACATAATCTATAAACACAGTTATATTCAGATATTAATAATACAGTTAAATAAAAATATTTATACAGATATTAAGATTACAGAACGTGTTATATCACTATCTCCTTTTCTCTTTTCTTATTCAGCTTGTGATCTCTTGTCTTTCATTATTCAACTACAAAGCTGTAATCAATATTAGATCTTATTCAATCAATATTTCAATATTAAGTCAGAAATTAAAAAAAAAAAAGACTTGAAAGAGAAACAGAACAGGTACTTATATTATTTTTTTTCTCGATACCTCTGTATTAACTCTTTTTATCATATGTCTAAATTCAAATCTATTTCAAAAACTAGAATTGTAGTTCTATTAGGAAGCCTTCACTCAAACTTCCTGCAAAATTCCACGATCCAATTCCTCTTATTAATTGTTAATTTTTGAGTCAAAGTTTTTGAAATAAAAGTCAACTAATTTGTTCATCGCGAAATTTGAATTTAATTTGATGTCTTAGGATCAATGATGCATAAAGTTTCTAAGTATATTTTACTACCTAATTCATGTTATAATTTTTGTCCAAAACAGTCTTGAATTCAATATTTGATTTTGAGTTCATGTTCTTGAGTTTTGAAAAAAGCAAATACTCCAAATCGATTTGTATAAAAAAAATCTGTTAATGTAGAATTGTTAGGAAACCTTTAGTGAATCCTTCTGAAAAATCTCATCTTCCAATTCATCTTAATGAGTTTTAATTTAAGGGTCAAAGTTTAGAAATCAAAAAGTCAACTCTTTGTTCTTCATGAAATTCGAATTTTTGTTGATGTTTCTGTCGAAATTGAGGATTCACAACGATTTTAGAAAGGATATGAAATATTGTTCGTGTTAAAAAACATGGTCCAAAATACAATCAATCGCGAAAATCAATTTTTTTTTTAAAGAACTTGCGACGAACAGCGAAGCTGTTGAATTTTTTTTAATTTTTTTTTTGTTTTCATTCCATGCAAACATTGATATTAACTGGTTAATTTTATTCTTGTAATACGCAAATCATTTTTTGTTTGTTTGATAATTCAATTTTAATTACCGATTAAATTATGAAGAGGGGAGTTAGAAACTGTCATAAATTCGGGTCATATATATTTGGAAAGGGGATTTATTCAGAAAAACAAAAGACGGTTTAGCGGTTGGGGTGTTTTCGTGTGAGCGAGAGGTCGCGGATTCGAGCCCGAGCGTGGGCATTTTTTTGGAACATTTTCTTTGTGAGGTAGTTTTCTCAATTTTATTTATTATTATTATTATTATTATTATTATTATTATTATTATTATTATTATTATTATTATTATTATTATTATTATTATATTTATTGTTATTATTATTATTATTATGGTAACATAAATGCTATAGTTAATATTATTATCCCTTTTGTTAATTAAGTAACATTAGTAAGTATTGTTAATGACATTAATAGTATTAGTATAAGTATTATGATTACGATTAGGATTATTATTATTATTAATATTAATGTATAACCAATATTATTACACTTACTAGTAATATCACTATGTAATATTATTATTAATATTTTCATTAGTAATAATATTGTTATTATTATTATTATCATTACTATTAATAAAAGTTATCATTTATTATTAACAAAATAAAAAATCACAATTATGACTAATATTATTATTATCATTATTACTAACATCATATTCATTACTAGTATTATTAGTAAGTAATATTATTATTAATATTATCATTAGTACTATTATAAGTACTACTAAAATTATTAAACTTACAATTTTAGTAGTATTACCAATATTATAATTATGATTAGAATTATTATTATTATTATTATCAGTAAATCATTATTATCAAAACTGTCATTAACAATAAAAATTAATATTTTTACACATATTATCATTAATAGAATTATTAACATTATTATCTTATTAATAATACTAAGTATCATAATTATTATCTTTTTACCACTATTAAGACTATTCTGGTATTAATATAACTACTATTATTGATATACAAATGATATGTTTAATATATATGACATAACAACAATTAATATATTTATATACAAAATGAATATATAAAACATATAAATATTATTAAGATAAAAAGGATATAACTAATAAATTTATATATATATATATATTTGTTCAAGTACAACTATGTATATTAATAAATATACAAATGATATAGGTTCGTGAATCTGAGGCCAACCCTACAATTGTTCAATGTTGTTATATGTATTTTTACTACAAAATACATTAGGTGAGTTCATTTGCTCCCTTTTACTCTTTACGTTTTTGGGCTGAGAATACATGCAAATGATTTATTAACTGTTTTACAATATTTATATGCGTGAGTTTCATTTACCTATTTACCCTTTATATTTTTGGGCTGAGAATACATGCGCAACTTTTATAACTGTTTTACGAAATAGACACAAGTAATCAAAATTACATTATATGGTTGAATGATCGAAATCGAATATGCCTCTTTTTATTAAGTCTGGTAATCTAAGAATTAGGGAACAGACACCCTAATTGACACGAATCCTAAAGATAGATCTATCGAGTCTAACAAGCCCCATCCAAAGTACAAGATGCTTTAGTACTTCAAAATTTATATCATGTCCGAAGGAGGATCCCGGAATGATGGGGATATTCTTATATTTATATTGTGAATGTCGGTTACCAGGTGTTCAATCAATATGAATGATATTTTTGTCTCTATGCATGGGACGTATGTTTATGAGAAATGGAAATATGAAATCTTGTGGTCTATTAAAATTATGAAATGATTATTTATGATAAACTAATGAACTCACCAACCTTTTGGTTGACACTTTAAAGCATGTTTATTCTCAGGTATGAAAGAAGTCTTCCGCTGTGCATTTACTCATTTTAGAGATATTACTTGGAGTCATTCATGACATATTTCAAAAGACGTTGCATTCAAGTCGTCGAGTTCATCAAGATTATTATTAAGTCAATTATAGATGGATATATTACGAAAGAGTATGCATGCCGTCAACTTTCGATGTAAATGAAAGTTTGTCTTTTAAAAACGAATGCAATGTTTGTAAAATATATCATATAGAGGTCAAGTATCTCGCGATGTAATCAACTGTTGTGAATCGTTTATAATCGATATGGACTTCGTCCGGATGGATTAGGACGGGTCTTGACAAAGAACAAGTTCATATCTTGTTTATTCAGTAACTTTCTTCATCATACTTGAGGTATAACCTTGGTTCATCATCTTGTTCAATTCATATATGACTATCTTACTACGAATATATATATAACAATAAGAACATAGTTTGAATGATATCAAACTTGTTCGCAAACTAAATAGATCCTTCTAACTTGACTTTTAAAACACTTTAAGACCTGTAATATATCATAATGATATGCTAACTTAACAAGATACAACTCGATTTTACAAAGAACACCTTAAAACTAAATCTACGTCGTCGGAGTGCAACCGGGGGCTGTTTTGGGTTGGATAATTAAAAACCATCTTAAACTTTGAATTGGAAGTTTATATTCTGGAAAAATGATATTTCTTATGAATATGTTAATATATAAAAATCTCATGGTGTAACTCAAAGTGTAAGTATTTTTGTAAAAATGATCATCTAGATGTTGTTTTTACAACGGAAATGATCACTTTCATAAGATTCACCAAAGTTTGACCTATAACTTATGATTTCGAATGCAAACTAAGGTATTTACAGTTCATATTCATAAATAATGACTCGATCCAAGGAAGTGGCAAGTTGAACCAACAAAAACGGAGTTATATTGAAGAAACTACGGCTAAAACAAAATTGGGTATCCAAAGCAAGTTTAGCTACGAAATTAATTGGAGTAAAACTAAACTAATCATATCTTTGCTAATTAATATGATATTTTATATATATTTACTTATGATTTGATTTTATATATTTCAGGACCACCCGTAAACAACACGAGAAGATTAATTATAAGACCTCATGATTGTACGCAACACGTCATTTGACAACATGGTACCATGAGTCGAGATTAATTCTGATCAATACGAATATGATGGGGTCTTTATTTATTTATTGAGCAACTAATTGTAGACCACTAACATCGGACTGCTAACTACGGACTAATAGATATTAAAAGTATTATAAGTATATATGTAACGATTATTTGAAAAGAAAATATGTTAATATATTATATATATGGTTAGGTTCATGATATCTATCGGAGACCAAGTCGTGTTATATATCTTCAAGACAAAAGTGAGTATATAGTCCCACTTTTAAACTCTAAATATTTCGGGATGAGAATACATGCATTTTATGATTTACGTTATGGACACAAGTGATTAAAAATATATATTCTACGTTGAGTTGTACCACTGCATACTTCCCTGTAACTTGGTAACTACTATTTACATGCGGTATTGTAAACGCAAATTCTGTTGATAGATCTATCGGGCCTGACAACCCCAACCGGACTGGATGACCAGTATTCAACGGTTGCACAGTACTTCATTTAGGTGACTACATTTGGTACAGTGTAGTGAGATTTCATAATAAAGGGAATATGCGACGTTGATTAAATGTTAAGTATGGTTATCAAGTGCTCAACCACTTAGAATATTTTTATTAAAACGTTTATGTATATTAAATCTTGTGGTCTATATTTATAATGCTACTAGCATTAAATCTATATCTCACCAACTTTATGTTGACGTTTTAAGCATGTTTATTCTCAGGTGATAATTAAAAGCTTCCGCTGCATTATGCCGAATTTAAGCAAGATTTGGAGTATGCATATTTGTGTCAAAAATAAAACTGCATACCGGAAGATTTGTAATGTAAAATATGTTGGAAATCGTATTGTTATTATCAAATGTAAAGTTTGTAAGACTAAGATTATCGCTAAACGATAATCATTATTATGTGGTTTAAGCCTTTGGTTATAATAAAGATTATGGTTTGTATCATAAAAACGTATGCAGATTTTTAAAAAATGTCACATATAGAGGTCAATACCTCGCAATGACACTAATGAATACGTGACGTTTATATTCGACATGAACGGGACGCTTCAGGTTGCCGGATTTATCGCGGGTATCGAATGTCTTCGATGTTACTCATTTTCATTCATCATTCATATATTTCGATTTTTGTTTCAATAATGTTATAAAAATGAGTATTAAATCGAAATGACTATAATATCGAACAATAGTACAATATCACATTTTAGCTTATATTAATATTGTTAAATTTGATTAATGCTTATTAATAAAATTGAAATTCCCTTCGTCGTATATACGGGTTTATATCTAAACCCATCCCCATACCCGAACCCGCAAAAAAATAAAATCATCCTCATACCCGGCCTACGACCCGAATACCCGGACCCGAACCCGCAAAAAATTAAAATCATCCTCATACCCGGCCTATGACCCAAATACCCGGACCCGCCTCAAAAGTGCCGGGTTTCGGGTTTACCAATCGGGTGTGGGTCTTTTTGCCATCACTAGCTATTATATTTGTTCCATTTTTACTTCCATAATAGTATATGATGATATACCAAGGATGATATCGTTAGACGTTTCTGTTCTCAGATCCTATTTTTGTTAATTTAAAACCATTCACTTTGATTCCACACAATCCCCACCATTATTCAAAGCCATTCAACAATTTTTTTGATGAAATAGAAAAAACTAGTGTTCGAACCCTCGCTTCGCGCCGGGGTTCGGTTTTTAATGTATTATATTGCGTTTTGTTTGTAAAATTATTTCGTGGCTAAAGATGATATCCTTGAAGCGCAATTCGATTCGAACTAAAAGGTATAATCCGTGAAAGATTTAAATGTTATTTTAAATTAACAATATATGTACATCTCCGCATTTCACTATGAAATTGTCGACTTTTAAAAATTTAACGCAAAATAGACGTGTATGAAAAGTACCTCAAATATTTAGCATTTTTTAAAAAGCGTCTGTTTTGCGTATAGTTAGTGACAGTGTGCTCCTAAAATTATTTCGAGTTTAACGATGGTGTCAGAAAAATTTAACTCGTTGCGAGCGAGAAGATATGGCCCGTTGAATATTTGGGTGGAGTTTATTTAAATTTTTTTTTTATGAAAATGAGTATTTGACACTTTGGGGGGTCGATTTTAATATTTGAACAAACTATGGGGGATTTTTTTTAAAAAAAGTGGGAAAAGGAAAAAAAAAGTGAAAGGACAAAAATGGCCCTGGTGACTATTAATCGTTTTTGTCTATTAGGTAGTATATTGTGACGACCCGGTAATTTCCGACCAAATTTAAACTTTATTCTTAGATGTTTTCGACACGATAAGTAAAGTCTGTAAAGTTGAATCTCAAATTTTTAGAACTGTTTACATGAATTCAGTTAACCTTTGACTATTCCTGACGATTCACGAACAATTATGTGTAAATAAATATGTAAATATATATACATATATATATATATATATATATATATATATATATATATATATATATATATATAAATCTATACATAAGAAATATTAAATATAAATAGTAAATAAATACTAAAGATTCAATATTGGTAAATATGATATAATTAATAAATTGTAACATATTAAATTTAATTATAATTTTAAGTGTAAATACTATATTAATATTATTCTCATTACTTTTATTAATAATGTTAGCATTAATATTAATATTTGTATCCTTACTATTATTATATAAAGTATATATAAATATATGAAATTAGACAAGTATAGATGGTTATATTACTATTGTTAATATTATTATTATCAGTAAAATTATTGATATTAAACTAATAATATTATTAGTACCATTATTAATAAAAAAATATATTTTTTTAAGTCAATGTTAGATATATTATTAATATTAATATCAATAGATAATACATAAATATGAAAGTTGATATATCATTATAATTAGTAGTGAAATTATAATTTTAAGTTACTACTATTATTATTATTATCTTTATCAATATTATTATTATTATAAAAATAGTACAATTTATTAACAGTATTATTAATAATATCATTAATAACATTATGATAACTATTAGTATTATTATCCTAAATATTATTATGATAATTACCTGTATTATTATGCTATTATTATTTCAGTATTTTTATTTTATTAATAGAATTGTTATTAATATCAATTATATTATATAAAAGAGTATATACATAAATTTGGAATCAAATTCTGTTTGCATCACCATCATACTATTCTATTACTTTGTTTCTGTCTGTAACTTGCTACCAGATTCGATTTCAATCACCATATAGATACAAATTCTGTTGCAAGTCATAATCTATATTATTTTCTTAAGATTTTTTTCTTTTCATTGAACCTGTCGACCATCAATCCAGTATATAAACGATCAATTCTAGTGTTATATGATACCAGTTAACCTACAATATCAATTCACAATTACAATTATCATTTACAACCTTCAAATTGTCGAAATTAAATCAAGAATCAAACAAAACCCTCGCCTGCTCTGTTTATACTTCTTATTTCACTCAAAAAGATTTCTTAATCCATTTCAAAATGTGTTAATGTGGTCTTGTTAGGAATATTTTACTTAAACTATCTGGAACGTTTCAAGTTTCAAATTTTCTTATCGAGTGTGAATTTACGAGTCAAAGTTCTATCTCTAAAAGTCAAACTTTATGTTCATCACAAAATTTGAAATCGGTGTTATGTTTTAAGTTCAATTAAGGTTACAGAAAGTTTCTAATAAGGATTTAACACCTTTTTCATGTTATACTCTTTAGCTAAAACATCCTTAAAATTTGAAATTGAAATCGAGTTCATCATCGTGTTCATACTTCTGCTCAGTTCAATTTTATTTTCTTTTCTGTTTTGATAATCCAATTTCATCATAAACGTTTCTGTTCCATTTACAAGTTATAAATCATATCATAAATTAGCTAATAGAATTGCCTTTAGCCGATTTGCTTGTGAAGATGATGAAGAAAACATAACAGAAAAATAATCGGGTTAAATATTGTACAGAAGAGATATAATTCAGAAAAACTGAAATGGTGCATTGGTTAAGTATGTTGTCGGGTGATCGAGTGGTCTTGGGTTCGAGTCTCATCTTGGGCAAATCTTTTTAGGAAAGCATTTTTAATGGTATATATTTTTATTTCATTTCCATTATCATTATAATTATCATTTTTATTATGGTTATTATTATTATTAACATAAGTAATAAGTATCATTAATTATTATTATGATGATTATAATTACAATTATAATTACTATTATTATTAAGTATAAGTATTATTATCTTTATTATCATTATTATTATTGTAAGTATTATTATTATTAATATCTTTATTATCATTATTATTATTGTAAGTATTATTATTATTAATAACAATAGTATTATCGATATTAGCATTGTTATTAATAAAAAGTATTATCTTTACAACTATATTAGTATTGAAAGAATCAATATTAGTAAAACTATCAATTTATCTTTATTATTAAAAACATCATTGTTAATAAAATTATTATTATAATTAAAGTTATTATTTTTATTAAAATTATCATTTTTTAAAATTAACATTTTTATTATTATTATTATTACTATTATTACTATCATTATTATTATTACTATCCTTAATCTAGTATTATTGTTAAATTAACAAATAAGGGATCTTTATATAAAAATATATTTAATACACATAACTTAACTATATTACAATTTCTATTTACTTAAAATATATAAAATAAATATATTTAATTAAATAATGAAACCTATAAGTTATTAATATAAAAATTAGATCACTAATAATAATATACATATATTTTGTTCGATTACGATTATATGATTTAATAGATATACAATTAATATATGTTCGTGAATCCGAGGTCAACCCTACACTTGTTAAATGACGTCATATGTATTTTTACTACATAATACAGTATGGTGAGTTTCATTTGCTCCCTTTTTAATTGCTTTTGCAATATATATTTTTGGGCTGAGAATACATGCGCTGCTTTTATGTTTGACGAAATAGACACAAGTACTTAAAATATATTCTACGTTGAGTTGTACCACCTTGCATATCTTCCCTAATAGCTTGGTAATTAATATTTACATGTTGGAAGAACATGTAAGCGCGAATCCTATTGATAGATCTATCGGGTTTGACCACCCCAACCAGGCTAGTCGCTCTAGTATCGTAAACGGTTGCATAGTACTTCGTTTTTACTTCACTTGGTACAGTGTAGGGAGATTTCATAATAAAGGGAATATGCCACATTAATTGTTAAGTATGGTGACCGAAGCGCTCAACAACTTATAGAATACTTTTATACACTTGCGAGTGTACATATATATATATATATATATATATATATATATATATATATATATATATATATATATATATAAACGAAAATCTTGTGGTCTATTAATATATTGATATGATTGTTATGATAAACCTATGAACTCACCAACCTTTTGGTTGACACTTTTAAGCATGTTTATTCTCAGGTAAGAAAGAAACCTTCCGCTGTGCATTTGCTCATTATAAAGATATTACCTGGAGTCATTCATGGCATATTTAGGTCAGTACCTCGCAATAGGACCAGATGTTGATGACTTCGTCCAGGAGGATTAGGACGGGTCATTTCAGTTGGTATCAGAGTCGTGGTCTTAGCGAACCAGGTCTTGCATTAGTGTGTCTAACTGATAGTCGTTAGGATGCATTAGTGAGTCTGGACTTCGACCGTGTCTGCATGTCAAAAGTTTTGCTTATTATTTTTGTCGAAAATCATCTGCTTATCATCCTTAGGAAATTATCTGCTTATTATTTTTAGTCTAGACACGTTTTACTGCATGAATAGTGTATAGACAAAATTCATATCTTAGCGTATCTGTTACTATATACCTTGCCTGATATCTTTCGTAAATTTCTCCGTAATTTAAGGGATCCTGGTACTATATATATCTATGCATATTATGCATTGAGAATACATCTAACTATCAATTGCTGTCACTAAACTCTTCATACCAAAAATCTTTTCTGTAATCGCGTAAGATGGCCTCTACGAATCGACCACGTTCCTCTGACTCCGAAGACAGCGTGACAGGAGCACACCAGCCAATCAACTACCGTGATTACTGGATAAAATAGGGGTGGGTTCTCGACATACTCACCCTATGGAGAAGGGAAGAAGGTACTCCATATCATGAACCGAATCTACCTCCTAACCTCGGAGTACTCGACCCGCTCACCGGTGAACCTGTTCGCAACACCGTTTATACCCTTTTTGTAAGAATTTTTCGTCTTGAGGCTACCATTAGCGGAACTAGAGAAGATATCTGACCTCTACCTCACACTGATAACCAACCAGGATTAGTAGAAGAAGTTAAAGAACTCCGAGCTCGAGTGTTAACTTTAAAGAGCACGGTACACAATTTGCAAGCACCAGCAGTATCACCAACACCAGTAACATCACCAACCTCAGCACCAACAGCACTAGTACCACCAACAACAACATCCGCGTCACCAGTTTCGACATCTCATTCTATACCTCGAGTATAATCATCGTTCTACATGACGTTCTACATCATTTATCTTCGTTCAACATAGCGATTATGTAATCTTTAATGTTTTAGAGATTATATATTCTTGTTCTAATGGTAAATCAAATGAGTTTAATATCATATTGACTCATTAAATCCATGATTACATCTGAAGAAAATATATAGGTATATATATTTTTTCATAAAGATTGTAATTAAAAATTCTTTCGTACAAAGTGTTAATTGTGAAAATATTTTAACGGGTAGGTAATACCCGAGGAATATTTAGTTTTCACATTAATAAGTTACACTGTATATTCTTCGAATCTGATTCAACAGTCATTTACTATCCTATTTACAACCACCGAGATACGAATCCGTTCACCGCAGAATAACTATTTTTATTCAATTTCATATTTGGATTTTGACCTATCAGAATCCAACAAGTGATATAATGAAGAAAACATTGGACAAAATAAAATTTGTTAGAAACAAACAAATTAACTACGAGAAAAAAAAATTGTTAAGAATCCACGCTAACTGTTCCTAGCTAATTGTTCATAGCTAACTGATTACATTTTATTTATCGCAATTTATTTATCGCAATTTATATTCTCGTAATTTTATTAATCGTCATTTAATTTCTGTTATTTATTTTACGCACTTTATTTATCGTCATTTAATTTCTGTTATTTATTTTACGCACTTTAAATATCGGGACACGTATACAAGGTTTTGACATATCATATTGACACATCAATATATATTATTTGGAATAACCATAGACACTCTATATGCAGTAATTCTGGAGTTAGCTATACAGGGTTGAGGTTGATTCTACAATAATATATATACTTTGAGTTGTAATCGAGTCTGAGACATGTACACGGGTCACAATATGTATTAATTAATTCAAATATTATATATTAAACTATATATGAATGATTGGACAATTAAAATGAATTAAAATACTGATTATAACATATGAAACTAAATAATTCTTCAAGTTTGCCACTTGATTTCATCCTAAATTTCATTTGTATCTTGACGATTATGATCTGCGTTCAAACCTTTCATGATTTTGGAAAACACCTCAAACTAAAGGATGAACCAACCGCACTTCATCTACGAAAGAAAAGATTGATGCATATAGTTATGCATCTGAAAAACTCTCGAAAACTGAATAAACGTTTAACACGTAGTTATGCTAATTTCTTAGTGTTATTATTACCCAAAATAACTTGATAATCACTTTTCAAAGTAGCGAATTTTGTCACAGCTCCAGCAAGATAACTTCGACTTTTCGTTCGAACCAACCTTATTATAACCTTGATATATATGCGTGCTCTTTTATTGTTACCGGGAAACCTTTCATATTCTACCATATTACCAGCAGACGTACCAGCAACCTCGTTGCTTATTGGTTTAAATCTCTCCGATAAATCATTATATTTATTCATTGAAACCCTATCATATACTCATCCGCATCTTGTAACGAGAACTACCATACCAATTATCGGGAATCAGCAATCAGTACTTTGAAAACTGTAACATCCCGTTCTTTCCGAATGTGTATTAAGGTGCGTAATTACCCTCGTAAACGTTTAATTTTGTATCTGTAGTGGACTATGTTTGGTTAGGTGTCTAAAATATAGAAAATGTTCAATCAGGCCTTGTGTCGCGTTTGAACAAGGTCTATCGCGTTCTGGTACATCGCGTAACGCGACAAAATAGGTTGAAACGCGATGGGTATCTGTGAGAATTCAACAGTAAGGTTGTCGCGTTTTGGTTTAGTGTGTCGCGACCTAGTTCGTCGCGTATCGCTACAAACTGTATTGGAACGCGATGGTTAGGGTTTTCTCACTTCTGATCAAATGTCGCGTTTCAAAATTGTTCATCGCGTCGGGTTATCGCGGAACGCGACTTGTTGTCGCGAAACGCGATACTGATCGCCGTTTTACATTTTTGTCCATTTAAAATGGAATCTTTTAGGGGTGTTTAGGACTTTTCACCTATGGCCGGTTTTTGAGACTTTAAGGCTAGTTCAACCTTATCTCATCTCAATAAACACTTTCTTCATCTACCCCAAATTGAATTCTAGTGAGAGAGTGGAGATCCTAGTGAGAGAGAGGCCATTTGGAGAAGAAGGAGACCAAATCTCACCCGAACCCAAGCTTTAAAGTTATTCCTTGCATCTCTAGCTACGATTTGATAGTCTTGGTAAGTCCTAACTCTATGTTTCAAGTTTTAATTAGTTTATGCTAGGGTTTTGGTTCATTTGGAACTTATGTGACCCATTTGGGGTTAAAATGGGTGAACTTGGGTCGTGTTGATGAAAGGAAACCCTAAATAGCTATAATCTAGGGTTTGGTCTTAAGATTTGAGGTTGTAAGTGTTAAATGGTGTTTCTTGTCACTAATACACTTGTTAATGATGAGAAAATAGTTAATGAACTAAGTTTGACTAGATTGTGAGTCAAAGTGTTATAATGAGTCAAAATGGGTGATGTTGACCTAGTTTGGGCATGATGGGTATGAAAGACCCTAGATTATGTTAGTTGTGTTTATAGACCTAAACCACTAACTTTTATTGATGAATGGCGGTCATGACCTTAAAGGGGCGGTTTTGGTATAATTGGGGCATTTGGTGCATTTAAGCCATTAAATGCACATGTGTTAAGTAATGGTGTTAGCCATCTAGTTGTGTGTTGATTGAGTACTTATTGTACTAGGTACCTTGCATTGAAGTTTGCGGAAGTACAAAACTGTCACCGAACCGTTAAGGTGAGTGGAGTAATTATACGTATGTGTATATGGCATGTTTATTTGTGGGTGTTATGGCATGAACCATCGAGCCGATAGTGCCATAACATGTGTGCGATAAGATGTGAACCACGATCCGGTAGCATCGAGTGTGAACCACGAGCTGGTAGCACTATAAACTAAGATGTGAACCACGAGCCGGTATCATCGAGTGTGAACCACGAGCCGGTAGCACTATAAACTAAGATGTGAACCATGAGCCGGTAGCATCGAGTGTGAACCACGAGCCGGTAGCACTATAAAAGAGTATGACTCAATTGCGTATGGTGTGAACCACGAGCCGGTAGCACCATAGCGTTTATGGTTAACCATATTGAGATTGTTGATTGTTTAGCATATTGTTTATATATATATATTGTGTTGAGTATATGCTAATGTGGTTTTGTGATAATACACGACTTGTTAAGTATTACGGGTATGATGACATGCTAATTGAGATACAAGTTCGTGTGAGGTATTTGTTGGATGTGATTGCAAATAGATGGGTTATATATATGTATGTATAATTATTGCATTCACTAAGCATTTTATTGCATTCACTAAGCATTAGCTTATCCATCTCGTTGTTTACCTTTTTAAGGTGCGGAAAAGGGCAAAGGGGTTATCGGGCATTAGGTGTCCCGTGATGATGTTTTGTTGGAAGCTTGGAAGTTGGCCTAACGTTTTGGGTAGTTTAGACCCAAACCATGCTCGAAGTGTCGTTTGGATTATAAACTATTATTTGTAGTGGGTCAAACTTGTTTTAAACTTAATTAATGGCCTTCGTGCCTTTTGTAAACATTTAAATTGTTGTACGTTTAAATGGAACTTGTGGAATGGGTACATATTTAATTGGCGCGTAAATGTGTGTTATAAAAAAAATTTATTTATCGTATGGAATACGGGTTGGGTTGTTACAAGTGGTATCAGAGTATTGTCTAAGGGATTTAGGCGACTTGAGATAGGTGCCTAGACTTAGACTTTATTGTGTATGCGCTTTTATGCGGGACTTGTAGGACTTCGGGTCGGATCGGAAATTGTTAGTGCTTAGGTTTATGCGATTTAACCTTGTACTAATTGTTTTGTGTTGTATTTGCAATCATCAAGCGAGATAGACGTTGTACTAGTGAGTTAATGCGATGTGCTCGCGTGGTAATGACTAGCTACCATTACTACGGGTGCAAATCGTATCAAAAAAATGATGTACGACGATTGTTGAGCAAGATGGGGTGGTAAGGTGTATGTGTGTATATATGTGTCGTTTCTTTTCGTTCCATTGTTTAACCCTTTACGTTTTATAGAATGAAGATGAGAAACGGACACGATACCGATAACGGGGTACGAGCAAGGACTCCGAATTCACGGCCAAGGTTGAGGCCATCTTAAAGAACTACAAGGAGGATTTTATCATTAGTGTTAGAAAGGTTTTCAAAGAATCGGTTAATGAGCAAGTAATCGATTTAATCAATGAACACATGAATGCCGCGATTGAAGAGGCATTTGAAGCTAGAAACTTGCATCCTCGTGGCGAAGGGGGTGATGGTATTGGTGGGAATGGAAGGCGGGACTTCCGCTACAAAAACTTCAAGGATGCTCAACCTCCTATGTTTAATGGGGTGCGAGATCCTTTGAAGAGTACTTGTTGGATTTCAGATATCGAGGGGGCCTTCCGTACCGCGGAATGTCCTCCCGAGAAGAAAACAAGGTATGGTTCTAGTATGTTGCGGGAAGAAGCTAAGTTGTGGTGGGACGATAAAATCAACTTATATGGTGAAGATCAATGTATGAGCTTGGCGTGGGAAGAGTTCAAGAAGGAATTTTTCAAAGAATACCGAACTTCTTCCGACCTTGATAGAATCCAGGACGAGTTACACCATTTGCAACAAGGATCAATGGACTTGGTTATTCTCAAGTCTACCTTCTTGGCAAAGACTCATTTTTTTCCGGAATATGTTGGTGATGATCACAAGTTAATGAAAGATTTTTACCGTACTTTAAGCGATGAGTTGAAGGGTAAGATTAGTTGGGGTATGGCTAAGTCTTTTGAAGAGTTATTTGAATTGGCTCGGGGTTTTGAGCCGGAGGTTCCAAGGAAGAGTGATTTCACTTTTTCTAAGAGAAAGTTTGAAGGTTTGAGCCATTCGAACTTTTCAAATAAAAAGAACAAGAAAGGCTCCGAAAGTTTTAATAGTGTGAAGAAGGGTGCTTCCGGGGGTTTCAGACCCACGTGTTACAATTGTAACTAAAGAGGGCACATAGCCCGTGATTGTACCAAGGCGTCGACCAAGCTTACTTGTTATAATTGTGGTAAAGAAGGACACAAGAGGCCGGAATGTCCCGATTTGAATAATGATCATGTGAAGAAGTTGGAGAGAGCGGGGGGTACGGTTAGGGATGGCAATTACTTGATGACCAATGATGAGGCCAAGCAATCCAACGAAGTTGTCTCAGGTACTTTTATGGTTAACTTAAATTCGGCAAGGATTCTATTTGATAGCGATGCAAATTTGTGTTTGTATCTCCAACATTTGTGCCTAAACTTAATAGACCGTTAGCTAAGTTAAGTCGTCCGGTAGAAGTCGAAATAGCGGACGACAAGACGGTGCTTGTGGTTGATGTGTGTAAAAATTGTGATGTTGTGTTTGGTGCCGAAAACTTTGAAATTGATCTCATCCCGATGACTTTGGGTGATTTTGATATCGTTGTTGGTATGGATTGGCTCGATCATAATAGAGCCGATATTGCTTGCCATGAAAAATCTATTCGTGTGAAAACCTCAAGTGGGGGAGAGCTAATTATTCATGGCGATAAGCGAAGAAGACTTGTGCCGATATGTTATTTTGCACGGGCATGTCGTTTTCTTGTTAGTGGTGGCATGGATTTTCTTGCCCATGTTGTTGATACTCGTGATGAGCTACCACCTATTCGTGAAATTCCGGTGGCTAGCGAATTTGAATACGTTTTTCCGGACGAGTTACCGGGTGTTCCGGCGGAAAGACAAGTTGAATTTCGCATTGAGTTGGTTCCGGGAGCTACTCCCATTGCTAAAACTCCTTATCGTTTAGCACCGACGGAAATGCAAGAGTTGTTAAATCAAACCCAAGAGTTGCTCGAGAAGGGTTTTATTCGACCGAGTGCTTCGCCATGGGGCGCTCCGGTTTTATTAGTGAAAAAGAAGGATGGTAGTATGCGGATGTGCCTCGATTACCGGGAGTTGAATAAAGTGACGATCAAGAATCGTTATCCATTGCCTCGGATTGACGATTTATTTGACCAACTCCAAGGTGCGACGTATTTCTCTAAGATCGACCTACGGTCCGGCTATCACCAAATGCAGGTCCGTGAGGAAGATATTGAGAAAACGGCTTTTCGAACACGTTATGGGCATTTTGAGTTTGTAGTTATGCCTTTTGGTCTTACGAATGCACCGACGACATTCATGGATCTTATGAACCGAGTGTGCTAACCTATGTTGGACAAGTCGGTAATTGTGTTCATTGACGACATACTTGTTTATTCAAAGAGTATGAACGAACATGAACATCATTTGCGTGAAGTATTAAAGACGTTACGAAAGAAGAATTTGTATGCTAAGTTCTCCAAATGTGAATTTTGGCTAAGGGAAGTTCAATTCCTAGGTCATATTGTGAACAATGAGGGTATTCAAGTGGATCCGGGGAAGATAGAGACGGTGAAGAGTTGGAGACAACCGACTACGCCTACGGAGGTCCGAATTTTTCTCGAATTGGCCGGTTATTATCGTCGGTTTATCCAATACTTTTCTAAGATGGCTTCTTCATTGACAAACGTGACGAGGAAAAACGCGAGATTTAATTGGGAGAACGAGCAAGAAATTGCTTTTCAATTGTTAAAAGAGAAGTTGTGTCAAGCTCCGGAGTTAGTGTTACCGGAAGGAGTGGAAGACATGGCGGTTTATTGTGATGCTTCGTTAAATGGGCTCGGGTGTGTTCTAATACAAAGAGGTAAAGTCATCGCTTATGCCTCTCGACAATTAAAGGAACATGAAACGAGATATCCGACTCATGATCTTGAGTTGGCGACGGTTGTGCATGCATTGAAAATTTGGCTCCATTAATTGTATGGTGTCAAGAGTACGATTTATTCGGATCATAAGAGTTTGAAACATCTATTTAATCAACGAGATTTGAATTATCGTCAACGTAGGTGGATGGATGTGGTAAAGGATTATGGTTGTGAAATACTTTATCACTCGGGCAAGGCGAATGTGGTCACGGATGCGTTAAGTCAAAAGAGTCATCACCCGGCGTTACGATTGGGATTGTTACATATGATTATTACTAACGATTTTCTTGAAAAACTTGGTGTGATTCAAATAGAGGCTTACGTTCACAACAAGCATGCGGAACGAATTGTGGGGCAATCGGAGTTCATTACTATGGGTTCGCGTGGTTTGTTGTCTTTTCAAGGAAGAGTGTGGGTGCGTAAGATGGGTGATTATCGACAAGTGCTACTTGATGAAGCACATAAGTCAAAGTATTTCATTCATCTGGGCGCGACGAAAATGTATCTTGATTTGAGGAAGGATTATTGGTGGCCGGGCATGAAACGTGATGTTGTAAAATATGTTGAACAATGTGTTACATGTTTGCAAGTTAAAGCCGAGCACCAAAAGCCATATGGTAAGCTACAACTGTTAGAAATCCCAAAGTGGAAATGGGAGCACATTACCACGGATTTCATCACAAAGTTACCTAAAACGGCGAGAACCCAATTTGATTCGATTTGGGTGATAGTTGATCGATTAACGAAAAGTGCTTTGTTTCTCCCCATTCGGGAAGCGATATCGTCGGAGACCTTGGCTAAGTTGTTTATCAAGGAAGTCATCTCTCGACACGGAGTTCCTATATCTATTATTTCGGATCGAGATACCCGTTTCACATCTCTATTTTGGGAAAAGTTTCATGAAGATATGGGTATACAATTGAAGTTGAGCACGGCGTACCATCCTCAAACAGACGGTCAAACCGAACGTACAAATCAAACATTGGAGGACATGTTACGGGCGTGCATTATTGATTTCGGTGGTAGTTGGGATGAGCACTTACCTTTGGTGGAATTCTCGTACAATAATAGTTATCATACTAGTATCGGGATGCCACCTTACGAGATGCTATATGGGCGAAGGTGTCGAACTCCCATTTGTTGGGGTGAAGTGGGTCAAAGGGAAATCGGGAGTACCGATTTAGTTTTGGAGACGAATAGCAAGATTGAAATTATTCGGGAACATTTGAAAAAGGCGCAAGATAGGAAAAAATCTTATGCCGATAAACGTAGGTGCTTGATTGAGTTCCAAGAGGGCGACAAAGTGATGCTTAAGTTTTCGCCATGGAAGGGTATCATTCGATTTCGAAAGCGGGGAAAGTTAGCTCCTCGGTTTATTGGACCATTTAAGGTTTTAGCTCGTGTCGGTGAGGTTGCGTATCGGTTGGAATTACCCGAAGAGCTTGTGGGGATCCATAACACATTTCATGTTTCCCATCTCCGTAAGTGTCTTGCGGATGATTCTTCATGGATGTTATTAGACGAAATTGAGCTAAACAACAAGTTAGAATATGTTGAAGAGCCGATTGCTATACTTGTCGAGAAGGTGAAAATGTTGCGTAACAAAGAGGTGAGGACCTTTAAGGTCCAATGGCGTCGTAGTAAAGGTTCCAAGTTTACTTAGGAACCCGAAGAGTTCGTTTTAGTTTATCTTCTATCTTGTCATGCGGCTTGGATCGCGAGGACGCGCTCCGATTCAAGTGGGGGAGAGTTGTAACATCCCGTTCTTTCCGAATGTGTATTAAGGTGCGTAATTACCCTCGTAAACGTTTAATATTGTATCCGTAGTGGACTATGTTTGGTTAGGTGTCTAAAATATAGAAAATGTTCAATCAGGCCTTGTGTCACATTTGAACAAGGTCTATCGCGTTCTGGTACATCGTGTAACGCGACGAAATAGGTTAAAATGCGATGGGTATCTGGGAGAATTCAACAGTAAGGTTGTCGCGTTTTGGTTTAGTGTGTCGCGACCCAGTTCGTCGCGTATCGCGACAAACTGTATTGGAACACGATGGTTAGGGTTTTCTCACTTCTGATCAAATGTCGTGTTTCAAAATTGTTCATCGCGTCGGGTTATCGCGGAACGCGACTTGTTGTCGCGAAACGCGATACTGGTCGCTGTTTTACATTTTTGTCCATTTAAAATGGAATCTTTTAGGGGTGTTTAGGACTTTTCACCTATGGCCGGTTTTTGAGACTTTAAGGCTAGTTCAACCTGATCTCATCTCATTAAACACTTTCTTCATCTACCCCAAATTGAATTCTAGTGAGAGAGTGGAGATCCTAGTGAGAGAGAGGCCATTTGGAGAAGAAGGAGACCAAATCTCACCCGAACCCAAGCTTTAAAGTTGTTCCTTGAGTCTCTAGCTATGATTTGATAGTCTTGGTAAGTCCTAACTCTATGTTTCGAGTTTTAATTAGTTTATGCTAGGGTTTTGGTTCATTTGGAACTTATGTGACCCATTTGGGGTTAAAATGTGTGAACTTGGGTCGTGTTGATGAAAGGAAACCCTAAATAGCTATAATCTAGGGTTTGGTCTTAAGATTTGAGGTTGTAAGTGTTAAATGGTGTTCCTTATCACTAATACACTTGTTAATGATGAGAAAATAGTTAATGAACTAAGTTTGACTAGATTGTGAGTCAAAGTGTTAAAATGAGTCAAAATGGGTGATGTTGACCTAGTTTGGGCATGATGGGTATGAAAGACCCTAGATTATGTTAGTTGGTGTTTATAGACCTAAACCACTAACTTTTATTGATGAATGGCGGTCTTGACCTTAAAGGGGTGGTTTTGGTATAATTGGGGCATTTGGTGCATTTAAGCCATTAAATGCACATGTGTTAAGTATTGGTGTTAGCCATCTAGTTGTGTGTTGATTGAGTACTTATTGTACTAGGTACCTTGCATTGAAGTTTGTGAAAGTACAAAACCGTCACCGAACCGTTAAGGTGAGTGGAGTAATTATACGTATGTGTATATGGCGTGTTTATTTGTGGGTGTTATGGCATGAACCATCGAGCCGGTAGTGCCATAACATGTGTGCGATAAGATGTGAACCACGAGCCGGTAGCATCGAGTGTGAACCACGAGCCGGTAGCACTATAAAGTAAGATGTGAACCACGAGCCGGTAGCATCGAGTGTGAACCACGAGCCGGTAGAACTATAAACTAAGATGTGAACCACGAGCCGGTAGCATCGAGTGTGAACCACGAGCCGGTAACACTATAAAAGAGTATGAATCAATTGCGTATGGTGTGAACCACGAGCCGGTAGCACCATAGCGTTTATGGTTAACCATATTGAGATTGTTGATTATTTAACATATTGTTTATATATATATTGTGTTGAGTATATGCTAATGTGGTTTGTGATAATACACGACTTGTTAAGTATTACGGGTATGATGACATGCTAATTGAGATACAAGTTCGTGTGAGGTATTTGTTGGATGTGATTGCAAATAGATGGGTTATATATATGAATATATAATTATTGCATTCACTAAGCATTAACTTACCCCTCTCGTTGTTTACCTTTTTAGTTGCAGGTGCGGATAAGGGCAAAGGGTTTATCGGGCATTAGGTGTCCCTTGATGATGTTTTGTTGGAAGCTTGGAAGTTGGCCTAACGTTTTGGGTAGTTTAGTCCCAAACCATGCTCGAAGTGTCGTTTGGATTATAAACTATCATTTGTAGTGGGTCAAACTTGTATTAAACTTAATTAATGGCCTTCGTGCCTTTTGTAAACATTTAAATTGTTGTACATTTAAATGGAACATGCGGAATGGGTTACATATTTAATTGGCGCGTAAATGTGTGTTATAAAAAAAAAATTATTTATCGTCTGGAATACGGGTTGGGTTGTTACAAAAACGCACAGCATATCTACATCAACAGTTATATGTATAACATTTCTCTTTTAGAATTATGGTCTTTCATTCTGAAATTCTGAACAGCACTCAGTCTACAAACCAACAATCTGAATATTGAAAAAGCTGAATGAAGCAGCAGAAACTGTAGACAACCGTAAACGACCTTAATCGTCGGAAGTTTAATGATAAAGAATAGTATGTTAGAAAAGCTCAGAAAAGTTGGAACTGAAAAACGGATTGAGCTAACCACGAAGGAGACCAAGGACAAATACAAGGACCATACCCTATATTCAAAGAATCCAGATAATTCTGGACCCGTTGAAATCTTTAGAGAATATCTTGCTCCGAAGTCATGTTAAAATCTTGCGGAAAATCTTTCTCCATCAACCATCGAACTTAGAAATTCCAAAATATCATCATCAATATCTTCGATATTTCTGAGGATATTTTCATAAATATTCTCGTCCGAAATTATATACCTCTTCGTGCTTCCTGTGTTTCATTATATTGGAAACTTCTGTAAAATCTAAGTTTAATTTTTGAATAAATTCTGGAGAAATGTAAAGAAATTGATGCATGAATTAGTATAATATAATGACATTTGATCAACGTGATTATATTACAGTAAGTCATGCTGAGTTTCGAATGGAACGTGATGATTCACAGATCATATCGTCATCACGTGCCATGTTACATAACTCCTTCATTCAAATTAACATCTGAACATATCAAGAAAATATATTCTTGATAGTTCTATTCTTAGTGATTCTGGTAATTTGACAAATCAAATCGTGCTATTACGTTCTTTCTTGCTTAGAACATTAAGTTCATTCGGAACTCCATACCTATAAATTCTGGACCAATACTTGCGAAAAGAAAACAAAAGCATGAAGCTCCGAAATAGAAAGGGGGTATAAATCGCAGCAAATAAGAGAGAGCATTAACTATGGATGACAATGATTATAGGAGACAGAAGCAGGGACACCGAAAATATAAGAGAAAATATAAAGCCCAATAACAGCACGGAGATTACAAACCGTGGATATTAATACGAATAGCAATATAAAGACATGGTAGAATTAAGAATAGTATCATCCCAAGATAATAGTAGAAGTAAACAGATTCTTCTGGTGGAAGATTAAAAAAAAGAAGGATGACATAAAGGATAATTAGGAAAATATCAATGATTAGAACTGGATGAAGCATTTTCAAAATCTTTTAGAAGTAAGAATTAAGAATGAAAGTATAGAAAATGAGAGTAGTGGAAAATAATGGAACGGAAAAAGTTTAATTTATAATAAAAATATCAGACAGAGTAATCGATGTAGATCACCGTATTTAATTATAGAGATCTTAATTTTCTTACTCGCCGAAGAGTCAAATCTTTTAGATTTCGAAGATTTTCTTTAAATCCCTTGAATTTCGGAATTCAACCAAGACAACGTCAAAAGTTAAGACGCACCTTATTTTCTGAATTCAACCATGACTAGTCAAAAGTTATGATTGAAATTTGTCTTTCTCATTTCACTCTTTCGTGATAGCTTCACTCGTACTCTTCGAGTAATCGAATTATCCTATCTATATTACTCAATGGTAATAAAACTATATTTATCAGCTTATATGAGTCATGAAAATATTTTTATTTTTAGCCATGACCACCTCACTCAAATTTCGGGACGAAATTTCTTTAACGGGTAGGTACTGTGACGACCCGGGAATTTTCGACCAAATTTAAACTTTATTCTTAGATGTTTTCGACACGATAAGCAAAGTCTGTAAAGTTGAGTCTCAAATTTTTAGAACTGTTTACATGAATTTAGTTAACCTTTGACTATTCCCGACGATTCACGAACAATTATGTGTAAATAAATATGTAAATATATATATACATACACACACACACACACACACACACACACACACACATATATATATATATATATATATATATATATATATATATATATATATATATATATATATATATATATATATAACCTATACATAAGAAATATTAAATATAAATAGTAAATAAATACTAAAGATTCAATATTGGTAAATATGATATAATTAATAAATTGTAACATATTAAATTTAATTATAATTTTAAGTGTAAATACTATATTAATATTATTCTCATTACTTTTATTAATAATGTTAGCATTAATATTAATATTTGTATCCTTACTATTATTATATAAAGTAGATATAAATATATGAAATTAGACAAGTATAGATGGTTATATTACTATTGTTAATATTATTATTATCGATAAAATTGTTTATATTAAACTAATAATATTATTAGTACCATTATTAATAAAAAAATATATTTTTTTAAGTCAATGTTAGATATATTATTAATAACAATAGATAATACATAAATATGAAAGTTGATATATCATTATAATTAGTAGTGAAATTATAATATTAAGTTACTACTATTATTATTATTATCTTTATCAATATTATTATTATTATAAAAATAGTAAAATTTATTAATAGTATAATTAATAATATCATTAATAACATTATGATAACTATTAGTATTATTATCTTAAATATTATTATGATAATTACCTGTATTATTATGATATTATTATTTCAGTATTTTTATTTTATTAATAGAATTGTTATTAATATCAATTATATTATATAAAATAGTATATACATAAAATTGGAATCAAATTCTTTTTGCATCACCATCATACTATTCTATTACTTTGTTTCTGTCTGTAAATTGCTACCAAATTCGATTTCAATCACCATATAGATACACATTCTGTTACAAGTCATAATCTATATTATTTTCTTAAGATTATTTATTTATTTTTTCTTTTCATTGAACCTGTCGACCATCAATCCAGTATATAAACGATCAATTCTAGTGTTATATGATACCAGTTAACCTACAATATCAATTTACAATTACAATTATCATTTACAACCTTCAAATTGTCGAAATTAAATCAAGAATCAAACAGAAACCATCGCCTGCTCTGTTTATACTTCTTATTTCACTCAAAAAGATTTCTTAATCCATTTCAAAATGTGTTAATGTGGTCTTGTTAGGAATATTTTACTTAAACTATCTGGAACGTTTCAAGTCTCAATTTTTCTTATCGTGTGTGAATTTACGAGTCAAAGTTCTATCTCTAAAAGTCAAACTTTATATTCATCACAAAATTTGAAATCGGTGTTATGTTTTAAGTTCAATTAAGGTTATAGAAAGTTTCTAATAAGGATTTAACACCTTTTTAATGTTATACTCTTTAGCTAAAAGATCCTTAAAATTTGAAATTGAAATCGAGTTCATCATCGTGTTCATACTTCTGCTCAGGTCAATTTTATTTTCTTTTCTGTTTTGATAATCCAATTTCATCATAAAGGTTTCTGTTCCATTTACAAGTTATAAATCATATCATAAATTAGCTAATATAAACTCCTTTGGCCAATTTGCTTGTGAAGATGAAGAAGAAAACATAACAGAAAAATAATCGGGTTAAATATTGTACATAAGAGATATAATTCAGAAAAATTGAAATGGTGCAATGGTTAAGTATGTTGTCGGGTGATCGAGAGGTCTTGGGTTCGAGTCTCATCTTGGGCAAATCTTTTTAGGAAAGCATTTTTAATGGTATATATTTTTATTTCATTTCCATTATCATTATAATTATCATTTTTATTATGGTTATTATTATTATCAACATAAGTAATAAGTATCATTAATTATTATTATGATGATTATAATTACAATTATAATTACTATTATTATTAAGTATAAGTATTATTATCTTTATTATCATTATTATTATTGTAAGTATTATTATTATTAATAACAATAGTATTATCGATATTAGCATTGTTATTAATAAAAAGTATTATCTTTACAACTATATTAGTATTGAAAGAATCAATATTAGTAAAACTATCAATTTATCTTTATTATTAAAAACATCATTGTTAATAAAATTATTATTATAACTAAAGTTATTATTTTTATTAAAATTATCATTTTTAAAATTAACATTATTATTATTATTATTATTATTATTATTATTATTATTATTATTATTATTATTATTATTATTATTATTATTATTATTATTATTATTACTATCATTATTATTATTATTACCATTCTTAATCTAGTATTATTGTTAAATTAACAAATAAGGGATCTTTATATAAAAATATATTTAATACACATAACTTAACTATATTACTATTTTTATTTACTTAAAATATATAAAATAAATATATTGAATTAAATAATGAAACCTATAAGTTATTAATATAAAAATTAGATCACTAATAATAATATACATATATTTTGTTCGATTACGATTATATGATTTAATAGATATACAATTAATATAGGTTCGTGAATCCGAGGTCAACCATACACTTGTTAAATGACGTCATATGTATTTTTACTACAAAATACAGTATGGTGAGTTTCATTTGCTCCCTTTTTAATTGCTTTTGCAATATATATTTTTGGGCTGAGAATACATGCGCTGCTTTTATGTTTGACGAAATAGACACAAGTACTTAAAATATATTCTACGTTGAGTTGTACCACCTTGCATATCTTCCCTAATAGCTTGGTAACTAATATTTACATGTTGGAAGAACATGTAAGTGCGAATCCTAATGATAGATCTATCGGGTTTGACCACCTCAACCGGGCTAGTCGCTCTAGTATCGTAAACGGTTGCATAGTACTTCATTTTTACTACACTTGGTACAGTGTAGGGAGATTTCATAATAAAGGGAATATGCCACATTAATTGTTAAGTATGGTTACTGAAGTGCTCAACAACTTATAGAATACTTTTATACACTTGCGAGTGTACATATATATATAAACAAAAATCTTGTGGTCTATTAATATATTGATATGATTGTTATGATAAACCTATGAACTCGTCAACTTTTTGGTTGACACTTTTAAGCATGTTTATTCTCAGGTATGAAAGAAACCTTCCACTGTGCATTTGCTCATTATAAAGATATTACTTGGAGTCATTCATGGCATATTTAAGTCAGTACCTCGCAATGGGACCAGATGTTGATGACTTGGTCCAGGAGGATTAGGACGGGTCATTTCAGTTGGTATCAGAGCCGTGGTCTTAGCAAACCAGGTCTTGCATTAGTGTGTGTAACTGATAGTTGTTAGGATGCATTAGTGAGTCTGGACTTCGACCGTATCTGCATGTCAAAAGTTTTGCTTATCATTTTTGTCGGAAATCATCTGCTTATCATCCTTAGGAAATTACCTGCTCATTATTCTTAGTCTAGACACATTTTACTGCATGAATAGTGTATAGACAAATCTCATATCTTAGCGTATCTGTTACTATAGACCTTGCCTGATATCTTTCATAAATTTCTCCGTAATTTAAGGGATCCTGGTACTATATTTATCTATGCATATTATGCATTGAGAATACATCCAACTATCAATTGCTGTCACTAAACTCTTCAAACCAAAAATATTTTCTGTAATCGCGTAAGATGGCCTATACGAATCGACCACGTTCCTCTGACTTTGAATACAGCGTGACAGGAGCACACCAGCCAATCAACTACCTTGATTACTGGATAAAATGGGGGTGGGTTCGCGACATACTCACCCTATGGAGAAGGGAAGAAGGTACTCCATATCATGAACCGAATCTACCACCTAACCTCGGAGTACTCGACCCGCTCACAGGTGAACCTGTTCGCAACACCGTTTATACCCTTTTTGTAAGAATTTTTCGTCTTGAGGCTACCATTAACGGAACTAGAGAAGATATCCGACCTCTACCTCACACTGATAACCAACCAGGGTTAGTAGAAGAAGTTAAAGAACTCCGAGCTCGAGTGTTAACTTTAGAGAGCACGGTACACAATTTGTAAGCACCAGCAGTATCACCAACACCAGTAACATCACCAGCCTCAGCACCAACAGCACTAGTACCACCAACAACAACATCCGCGTCACCAGTTTCGACATCTCATTCTATACCTCGAGTATAATCATCGTTCTACATGACGTTCTACATCATTTATCTTCGTTCAACATAGCGATTATGTAATCTCTAATGTTTTAGAGATTATATATTCTTGTTCTAACGGTAAATCAGATGAGTTTAATATCATATTGACTCATTAAATCCATGATTACATCTGAAGAAAATATATAGGTATATATATTTTTTCATAAAGATTGTAATTAAAAATTCTTTCGTACAAAGTGTTAATTGTGAAAATATTTTAACGGGTAGGTAATACCTGAGGAATATTTAGTTTTCATATTAATAAGTTACACTTTACATTCTTCGAATCTGATTCAACAGTCATTTACTATCCTATTTACAACCACCGAGATACGAATCCGTTCACCGCAGAATAACCATTTTTATTCAATTTCATATTTGGATTTTGCCCTATCAGAATCCAACAAGTGGCATAATGAAGAAAACATTGGACAAAATAAAATTTGTTAGAAACAAACAAATTAACTACGAGAAAAAAAAATTTGTTAAGAATCCACGCTAACTGTTCCTAGCTAATTGTTCCTAGCTAACTGATTACATTTTATTTATCGCAATTTATATTCTCGCAATTTTATTAATCGTCATTTAATTTCTGTTATTTATTTTACGCACTTTATTTATCGTCATTTAATTTCTGTTATTTATTTTACGCACTTTCAATATCGGGACACGTATACAAGGTTTTAACATATCATATCGACGCATCTATATATATTATTTGGAATAACCATAGGCACTCTATATGCAGTAATGCTGGAGTTAGCTATACAAGGTTGAGGTTGATTCTACAATAATATATATACTTTGAGTTGTGATCGAGTCTGAGACATGTACACGGGTCACAATAAGTATTAATTAATTCGAATATTATATATTAAACTATATATGAATGATTGGACTATTAACTGTGGACTATCGACTGTGGACGAATAATATTGGACAATTAAAATGAATTAAAATACTGATTATAACATATGAAACTAAATAATTCTTCAAGTTTGCCACTTGATTTCATCCTAAATTTCATTTGTATCTTGACGATTATGATATGCGTTCAAACCTTTCATGATTCTAGAAAACATCTCAAACTAAAGGATGAACCAACCGCACTTCATCTACAGAATAAAAGATTGATGCATATACTTATGCATCTGAAAAACTCTCGGAAACTGAATAAACATTTAACACGTAGTTGTGCTAATTTCTTAGTGTTATTATTACCCAAAATAACTTGATAATCTCTTTTCAAAGTAGTGAATTTTGTCACAGCTCCTGCAAGATAACTTCGACTTTTCGTTCGAAACAACCTTATTATAACCTTGATATATATGCGTGCTCTTTTATTGTTACCGGGAAACCTTTCATATTCTTCCATATTACCAGCAGACGTACCAGCAACCTCGTTGCTTATTGGTTTAAATCTCTCCGATAAATCATTATATTTATTCATTGAAACCCTATCATATACTCATCCGCATCTTGTAACGAGAACTGCCATACCAATTATCGGGAATCAGCAATCAGTACATTGAAAACGCACATCATATCTACATCAACAGTTATATGTATAACATTTATCTTTTAGAATTATGGTCTTTCATTCTGAAATTCTGAACAGCACTCAGTCTACAAACCAATACTCTGAATGTTGAAAAAGCTGAGTGAAGTAGCAAAAACTGTAGACAACTGTAAACGACCTTAATCGTCGGAAGTTTAATGATAAAGAATAGTATGTTGGAAAAGCTCAGAAAAGTTGGAACTGAAAAACAGATTGAGCTAACCACGAAGGAGACCAAGGACAAATACAAGGACCATACCCTATATTCAAAGAATCCAGATAATTCTGGACCCGTTGAAATCTATAGAGAATATCTTGCTCCGAAGTCATGTTAAAATCTTGCGGAAAATCTTTCTCCATCAACCATCGAACTTAGAAATTCCAAAATATCATCATCAATGATGTGGTAGCGGTGGGGTATAAAATACTATTAAATTTTAGCAGGAAATACTATTAAATACGATACAATTTTACACAAGATATTTATTTACTTATAGAATGGATATACTTAAACCTTGCTACAACACTTATAGGCAGTGTATCTAATCGTACAGTAGTGTAGTTTTTAGTAAGTCCGGTTCGTTCCACGGGGAATCTTTTTAAACAAAGCTTAACGCTATATTAGTTTACTTTTATAAAAATACAAATATATATATATATAAGTAATATTATTATTATAAAGGGGGGTTTTTACCGTTTAATGACCGGTTTATCGATTTTAAAACTTTAGTCGCAGTTAAAACCAAATAAATACAAGACTTTAAATTAAAGCATAAAGTAAATAACGATAATGAAATTGCGAATAATAAAAGTGCGATAATTAAAAAGTACGATAAGTAAAAGTGCAATTAAATACAATAACAATAAAAATGTGATAATTAGAAGTGCAATTAAATATAAAATAAAGGAAATTAAATATGAAATAAAAGAATTATGCTTATTTAAACTTCCGTAATCATGATGTTTGACGTGTTGATTTTAGTTTTATGCCCATGGGTTAATTGTCCCTTGTCCTGGATTATTTAATATGTCCGTCTGGTTTTTGTCCATAACAGTCCATCAGTCATAAATATAAAGTGCGAGTGTCCTCGTCAAATTATTCTTATACCCGAAGTTAAATATTCCAACTAATTGGGGACTTAAACTGTAACAAGATTTTAATACTTTGTTTAATAATTACACCAGGATGTCGACTGAGTGTAACCCAAGGTTTTAATATTTTGTTATCAATTATATCAAGTGTCCTTGTACATAATTTCACCCCTGTTTTAATTATTCTAGTGACTATTAATCTATTCCCGTGTCCGGTTAAATGAACGATTATTCGTACATATAAATACCCCGCCCATCGTGTCCGATTGAGTGTATATGGTAATTTATAGGGACGCCCAATTGTAAATCTTTATATTAACATTAACAAACTATAATTTAGTTAAACAAATATAAAGCCCATTAATAGCTCATAGTCTAATTTCCACAAGTGTCGTTCTTTTGTCCAAACCCCAATTATGGTACAAAGCCCAATTACCCAATTTTAGTAATTAGCCCAACATCATGATTACTTCGTTTTAAATAAGCATAATAATAACTTAGCTACGAGACATTAATGTAAAAAGGTTGAACATAACTTACAATGATTAAAAATAGCGTAGCGTTACACGGACAGAATTTCGACTTACACCCTTACAATATTCGCTAACATACCCTTATTATTAGAATTATAATTAAAATTAAAATATAAATTATAAATATATATATATATATATATATATATATATATATATATATATATATATATATATATATATTTTACGTATGAATGAGGAGGAGAAGAAAAAGATGATGATTACGATCAGAATGCGCGAGCTTTATAGGGAGTTTCTGAAATTGGGGCTCCGCGACTCGCGGCCAATTTTGCCTTCAAACTCCGCGAGTCGCGGAGTTTACTTTTACAGCTCACCCATGTTTGGAGTCTTTCTTGCCTACGATTTATTTTATATATATAATATATATATAATTAATATAATTAATTATATATTATATTATATTTATATACATAGTTAACTTGTAATTTTTAGTCCGTTGCGTCGAGCGTTAAGAGTTGACTCTGGTCCCGGTTTCGGATTTTCGAACGTCCTTGCGTACAATTTAATATCTTGTACTTTGCGTTTTGAATCTTGTACTCTTGTAATTTCGAGACGTTTCTTATCAATAATTTGAATCTCTTTGATTGTCTTTTGTACTTTTGAGCTTTTTGGTCATTTGCGTCTTCAATTCGTCGAATCTGTCTTTTGTGTTCACCTTTTATTATTTAAACGAATATCACTTGTAAATAGAACAATTGCAACTAAAAGCTTATCTTTCTTGAGGAATAATGCTATGAAATATATGTTCGTTTTTAGCATTATCAAATATTCCCACACTTGAGCGTTGCTTGTCCTCAAGCAATATCGTCTTGAAATACTAGAATCACTTCTTTATTCTTCACACTTTGTACATCAGTGATTTCTATACGGCGGTATAAACAACGGTAGTAACGATATGGTTTACAGTCCCACATGACTATAAAATTTAGATCCATTAAGGAAATTGGATCTTTATAAAAACATTTGATCTTTTGAAAATTAAATCTAGTTTTTACCCTGGATAAGTTTTCCGGAATAACCCTTTACCGGTGTTTGCAAAATATTTTTGTGGGTTTGGTGGGTTTCAGTTTTGAAAATTTTAGCTCAAAACTTGCGGTTTTATGTCACCCACTTGCCAACCTTGTATTTGGAAAGCAACACGTCCAGTTTACTTGTCCCGTATATTACCTTTCGGTAAACTACCGTCCGGTTGTAAAGGAAAGCGTTGAACAAGCAACTGTTAAGGCAATGTCCCCTGACATGCTTTTAATTATGGTCTATAACGTGTCGGATGCAATTACTATCCTTGGTAGGAGCAATAGTAAAGCTCACCCTTATAATTTTTCGGTCTGGCACAAGGTCCTGTCTTTGACCACTATGCAACCACCGTTCTTACAGTTGACTCCCGATTTAGTTCAGGTGACCTAATGAATTCCAGGTGAATTCCTAGGATTTTACGTTCAATGGTAATGAAAGCATTGAAAATAGGGTTTTCAGAAAACAAATCGGTTTGTAATTTTGATCAAAATATTTTCTCGTTCAAGCTCGAGTTTAGATATCATTGAATTCCATGAGTTTGTAATTCTCAATCTTTAAGGTCAATATCTAGGATTGAGTAATATCAGTCTTAAAAGTTGATTTTTTTGATCTTTTAAGGAGATTATCCTTTCTGGGGATCTGATTCATTAGTCTTATCAAGCTAATTTGCATGGTGCCACCCCATTGTACGAGATAAATCCTTCTCATGGTTAGGATAAATCTGACCACTTGGCGACCCTGTTTAATGCTGAGGTCCGTGGATTTCCTGCTGATTTTAGTGATGACTTTTCTGGATTTTTCGTCAACCTACAGCTGGTCTGGATGACAACTTCATGACCTAAATCAAGAAGCGCGTTTCTTTTTCGGAAGACTTTACTTCCTTTTAATGATGGAATTGATTCATCGTGTAGATCCATCTCTTCTTTTCTTTCATCGGGTAAAAAGTTTAGTTTAGTCCAAAGCAAAAGTATTTTCAGTTATTTGTTACAGATATATGTGACATTTGTTTAAGATAACTTGGTAAATTTTCCCACACTTGGCTTTTATTTTCCTTTTTATCGTCCTCTATTCCATTTTAAATGAATTTTAACATTTTGGTTTGTTTCTCAATTTATGTCCTTTCCGAGGTAACAATAATTTCGGTGTCAAAACCTAGTTTTATCGTTCATAAATATGTATAAACATGATTTTGAGTTCATTTAATTGAAAATTTTGAAAAATTTTACTAGAATTGGGTAGTCAGTATATAAGACTAGGGCTGTTCTTTTTTATCAGAGAGCACTAGATTCTAATACAACTACTGCTTTACTAGTATTTTTAATGGTAACCAAGTGTATAAAGTAAAAAATTTTAAAATCCAAAAGAATTTAACCCCTTCCCACACTTAAGATCTTGCAATGCCCTCATTTGCAAGAAATCAGTAATAATTTAAATTATTGAGGGTGATTTGTGTGAAAATGATTAAATTTTTACCAAAGTTTCCAAATATATTGGCGTTTGTTTGTTGAATGATAAATGGTGCACATCATTTGTTCATTCCGTCTTGTTGTTATTTCACATATATTTTGCATCTTGTCGTCAAAATTAGTTGCTTTTGCTGAACTTAATGCCAGTCTTTGAAAATGCGTTGTTTTACCCTGTTGTGTACATAAGATAAACTGCAAATATATATATATATATATATTTTTGAAGTTTGGTATATTACCCCACATTCAAAAATTATTAAAATCTAAGAATAAAAGTTAGACAATTATAAAAACTATTACAATATTAACAAAAGTATTAAACGTATCAATCATTACAAATTACAAAATAAATAAAACTAAGTATACTAGGGATGATACTGGTACCAATAGGGGTTCCAGGCATAACCATAGGTGCTATAGAATGCTTCGGCAGGGTTATACGTAGGATACGGTGGTTGCATCTCTATAGACCAGGGAGGGAAGATGGGTTTCGGTGTAGGAATATAGTTTATACCTATATGTTGGCAATGAGCTATTATTTGGTTCTGATGAACTTGCCAATCTTCAAATGCTCTTTGTCTAGCATTTTCGTACTCCTGTGAAGCTATAAACCTTTGCATTTCTTGCATCTCATTTCCCCCTCCTACATTACCTTGCTGTTGGTTTCTCTCAACCTGTGGATGTCTACCATGGTATGGTACTGCGGCGTTATTTCGCCTTTTCAAAACTTTCGCACCATGGTATACATTTAAACCTATAGTATCGCGGGGTTCTGGTTCTTCTACTAATAATCCCCCCCGACTTATATCCACACCGAGATATTCACCAATCAAAGTAATAAAAATACCACCTCCTATTATGCTATGCGGTCTCATCCCCCGAACCATAGCTGATAAATAATAACCCACACAATATGGTATACTTACAGCGCTTTGTGGGTCTCGAATACACATATGGTAAAACAAATCCTGTTCATTTACCTTTTCCTTGTTCTTACCCCTTTGTGTAATCGAATTAGCTAAAAACCTATGAATCACTCTTAATTCGGCTCTATCTATATCCAAATAAGAGTAATTTCCCCCTTTGAAACGGTGATGGCTTGTCATTTGACTCCACACACCGTGTGTATCAAAATTTTCATCTATCTTTCTACCATTTAGTATCAACCCTCTACAATCGGCAGATGCTAACTCCTCAGGCGTATATATACGTAAAGCCTGAGCCATGTCCAGTAAAGACATGTGGCGCATCGAACCGCCTAACAAAAATCTAATAAAAGAACGATCGGTTAAACTAGCTACCCGATCATTCAACTCTATACTACACAACAATTCTTCACACCATACTTTATATACAGGTCTACACATGGTGAATAAACGTACCCAGTCATTAAAAGTAGAATTACCATACCTCTGTACAAGTAATTCCCTAATTGGCCCGGCCAATTCTATAGCTTCTAAGGGTCCCCATTCTATGACCCTCGGTACCTCAACAACCTTAGAATGAAGAGTATGCAAACCCCTTTGGTATTTTGGATAATCTATCCAAAGTCTGTCAAATCTCAGGTTCGGGTGCAAATCTTCCAAGTGCATATCAGAAAAGGTCATGACTGGATGAGGTATATCCTGCTTGTAGTAGTTATCCACCTCCTGTTGTTCCGCATTCTCAGCAGGAGCATTGCGAGCTTGGGATGAAGATTCACCCCTTTCAGTCTGCAAAACACATCAAACACAATTTTTGTGCATCCAAATATGCATTAGTGTCAGCAAAATCATCAATCAAAATAATTACAATGACATGATCAATTTATATCAAACTTAAGCTCATTTTCACATTTTTATCAAATCTACACTTTTTCAAATAAGCATATACGAAAATGTTCGCCAAGTTCATAAGCATTCAACTCAAATAACATGTTAAAATAATCATTACTAGCAATTAAACAAGTTTCAAATGGCATTATCTTTCAAAAATCAAGTTCATGAATTTTAGACTTGAAAAAGTCCACTTTAATTATCAAAATCATGTTTAGGCTCAAAGTTTGGATCATTTAACTACCTAGACATGTTACACTACTTAATTTAGCAACAATTCATGACAAAAATCGGCCATAACCTGTTTATATCAAAAAGCCCCAAATTTGCTCAAGAACACAAACCCTAGATTACTTAAAATTTGAAGTTTAAAGCTTCTAATCATGTTAAACAGCATCAATCTAGGTTATACAAGCATAATACATAAACAATTTAAGCCTAATTACACTAAAAAGCATCAAAATCAAATTGGGGAAAAAATTGCTCAAGAACACTAATTTCGGATTAAATGGTGTTTAGGTGTAGAAATTTACCGTTTTTCTTGAGTAATTCCTAGATAGCATCCTTCTCAACATGATTTTAGTAAAAGATTTGGTGATTAACGGTTAAAAATTGTAATTTTGGGGTGTATTTTTCGGGTATTTTCGCTGTTATTTCGCAGTTTGTTTGAGTTGTGGAGTGCACTGATCTTTTTTTTTACGTTTTATATTTTTTTCTGTAAATTGGTCCCTCCGCGACTCGCGGTGTTTGGACACTTCAAACTCCGCGAGTCGCGGAGTTTGCTTTTTTTTTTTTTTTTTTTTAATCTTTAACTTATAAAACAATTAAGTAATTAATTTTTAAAATTTTGTTTTCCTTATTATTGAGGACGATGTCGTTTCGGATCGATGTCCTAGTCTGTCCCTCGACAAAATTTTAAAATTTGTCTTTTTTTAGCGATTATTTTAAAAGCTAAGATTTTTGGTTTTTTAATGTTTTTGGCATACTTTAATTCAATAAGATTAAAAATAATGATAATAAAAGTTCTCGTCCCTCCCTTGGGTAAAGCAATTTCGGTTCAAAGACCTAGTCTTCAACTTACGACGAATTTTAAAAATCATATTTTTAACTTAATGAGATAAAGTAAATTTTTGTTTTTAAATTCACACAACTTAAATATAAAATTCAAAATTAATATTAAAAATTCACACCAAACTTAAAATTTGAAATGCATAAAATTAAAAATTCATATTTTTAAAAATTAAAAATTCACACCAAACTTAATTTAAAAATTCATATTATAAATTCACACCAAATTTATATTAATTTTTCAAATATTTACAATTTTAAATATATTGTTTTTACAAAGTTTACAATATTAATTTAAGATTTAAATATTAATTTTAAAAACATGGTAAAAATAAAATTAAAAATATTTTTGGCTTTTTATCCCACTTTAATCAATCAAATATTATCAAAAATATGCGTCCCTCTTTTCGGTAAAGTAATTTCGGTTCCAAAACCTAATTTAACTCATGACGAATTTTTTAAATATTTTGGGTTGATTGATTAAAGATATTTATACCTTAAGAATAAACGTTAAATTTCGCAGTGATGTAATAAATTTTTGAATGATATCAATAATTTCGGTCGCCAAACCTAATTTTATTTAATACCAATTTAATACTTTTTAGCGAACAAATTAGCGTTTATTATCAAAAGGTTAAAAATAAAATAAAGTAAAAACTGTACAGACATACCTGTGAAATAGATTTCTTAGTTATATAATCTATCCCATTCATAAGATAGTCGGTTTAATTGGTTTTCCATGGCTACATAGGTGTAACCTCGAGCATTCAGTGTCTTTTCTTCTAAATATATGAACGGTCCGTCTCTGCATAAAGTAACAAATTCGGTATTTGAATAGGTTTGATTATTTGAACATTTACCTCCATGTGACCATTTTCCGCATTTGTGACATCTTTCTAGGTGTCGTGCTCTTCTTTTCGCTGCGGATTTTGATTTTCCTTTACCAAATTGTAACTTATTATCTTCGCATCTGGATTCTTTTCTAACTCCGTCCATTCTTTCTCTGATTACTGATACTAATTCACTCGGTAGTATGTCATTATTACGTTTAGTGATCAAAGCGTGTAGCATTAGACCATGGTTTAGTTCACAGGCAGTCTTCATTTTGTAAAAACCTAAAAAAAATAAAAATTCAGAATGGGGGGAGAAGACTAGTTCTTTAGGGTCTGCTAGAGAAAGACCATTCGGGTTCCATTTTCGAGAACTATACGAAAACAGACAATCTAACTCTAACAGAAATACATATTATCCTTTAAAGACATGATTCTCCCCACACTTAGTTAGCTGTGGTGTCGAAATTGTGATTAACTTCGTTGTCGACTTCCATCGGACTATGTATGTAGTGTTTAACTCTGTGACCATTAACTTTAAATTCAATCCCATTTGAATTTATCAATTCTACTGTTCCGTATGGGAAAACTCTTTTAACTATGAATGGTCCAGACCATCTTGATTTCAATTTTCCAGGAAATAGCTTGAATCGTGAATTGAAAAGAAGAACTCTGTCTCCTTCTTTAAATTCTTTTGAACTTCTGATTCTTTTATCATGCCATTTCTTCGTTCTTTCTTTATAGATTAACGAATTTTCGTATGCTTCATGTCTTAATTCTTCTAATTCGTTTAGTTGACTTAATCGTAGACGTCCAGCTTCATGTAAATCAATATTACATATTTTCAAAGCCCAAAATGCTTTGTGTTCAATTTCTACTGGAAGATGACATGCTTTTCCATAAACAAGTCTAAAAGGTGTGGTTCCAATTGGAGTTTTGTAGGCTGTTCTGAAAGCCCAGAGTGCATCCTCCAATTTAATGGAACATTCCTTCGGATTTGATCCTACGGTTTTCTCTAGAATACGTTTTAAAGCTCGGTTGGTATTTTCAACTTGTCCACTTGTTTGTGGATGATATGCGGTGGAGATTTTATGAGTTACTCCATATCTTTTAAGAACTTTCTCAAGTTGATTATTACAGAAATGAGTACCCCGATCACTTATTAAAGCTTTCGGTGTTCCAAACCTTGCAAAAAGACGTTTTAAAAAGTTGACTACAACTCGTGCATCGTTAGTTGGGAGAGCTTGTGCTTCCGCCCATTTAGATACATAATCAATGGCTACGAGTATATATAGATTATTATGAGATTTTGGAAATGGACCCATAAAGTCAATACCCCAAATGTCAAATACTTCACATACTTGGATGACATTTTGTGGCATTTCATCACGTTGACTTATTTTTTTGGCCCTTTGACAAGCATCACATGATTTTCAAAGAAGGTGTGCGTCTTTGTAAATTTTAGGCCAATATAATCCAGCATCATAAACTTTTCTTGCTGTTAGTTGAGGCCCATAATGCCCTCCTGTTGGTCCTGTGTGACAATGGTTTAAAATTTTACTAGCTTCATCTCCAAATATACATCGGCGTATTATTCCATCTGGACAACTTTTAAACAGATGTGGATCTTCCCAAAAATAGTGTTTTATATCACTGAAGAATTTCTTTCGTCTTTGGTACGATAATCCTTTTTCAAGGAATCCACATACTAAATAGTTTGCATAGTCTGCAAACCATGGAATTTCTTTATAATCTATCTTCAATAGATATTCATCAGGAAAGTTGTCTTGTATGGCCGATTCATTTAGAACTTCTAATTCGGGATTTTCAAGACGAGAAAGATGATCAGCGGCGAGATTTTCTGCTCCTCTTTTATCTCGGATTTCAATATCAAACTCTTGTAAGAGTAAGATCCAACGGATTAATCTTGGTTTAGCATCTTGTTTTGAAAATAGGTATCTAAGAGCAGAATGGTCGGTATAGACCACCGTTTTTGCTAGAACGAGATATGATCGAAATTTGTCAAAAGCAAAGACAATAGCAAGGAGTTCTTTTTCAGTAGTTGTATAGTTTGTTTGTGCTCCTTGTAACGTCTTACTAGCATAATATATAGGTTGAAATCGTTTTTCAATCCTTTGTCCTAAAACGGCTCCCATTGCAAAATCACTTGCATCGCACATTAGTTCAAATGGTATATTCCAATTTGGTGTTATCATGATCGGCGCATTAGTGAGTTTTTCTTTAAGAATATTAAAAGATTTGATACACTCATCTGAAAAGATGAATGGAGCATCCTTTTCTAGGAGTTTATTCATAGGAGTGGCAATTTTAGAAAAATCTTTTATGAAACGTCGGTAAAAACCGGCATGCCCTAGAAAACTCCTAACTCCTCTAACATTGGTGGGATGTGGAAGTTTAGCAATTACATCTACTTTAGCTCTATCCACTTCAATTCCTTCTTTTGAAATTTTATGTCCAAGAACGATGTCTTCTTTAACCATGAAATGGCATTTCTCCCAATTAAGAACTAGATTTGATTGTTCGCATCTAATGAGCATTCGTTCAAGATTAACTAGACATGATTCAAATGTATCACCGAAGACTGAAAAGTCATCCATGAAAACTTCCATGCATTCTTCTATCATGTCGTGAAAAATCGCCATCATACACCTTTGAAAGGTTGCAGGGGCGTTGCAAAGTCCAAATGGCATGCGTTTGTAAGCAAAAGTACCATAAGGGCACGTGAATGTGGTTTTCTCTTGATCTTCGGGTGCTATTGGAATTTGAAAATATCCGGAAAATCCATCTAGAAAACAATAGTAACTATTTCCGGCTAATCTTTCCAACATTTGATCTATGAAAGGTAAGGGAAAGTGATCTTTTCTGGTGGCGTCATTTAATTTTCTATAATCAATACACACACGCCATCCTGTTAGAGTCCTAGTAGGAATAAGCTCATTTTTCTCATTTGTAATGACAGTCATGCCACCCTTCTTAGGTACGCATTGAACTGGGCTTACCCATGGACTATCAGAGATTGGATAAATTAGACCTGCATCTAGCAGTTTAATAATCTCTTTCTTAACTACATCTTGCATATTAGGATTTAGTCTTCATTGGCGTTGCACATACGTTTTATGACCTTCTTCCATAAGGATTTTATGTGTGCAATACGAAGGACTTATTCCTTTAATATCATGAATCTTCCATGCAATGGCTGGTTTATGAGCTTTCAACACAGAAATGAGTTGTGATTTCTCATTTTCAGTAAGAGAAGACGATATTATTACAGGTAATTCAGATTCACCATGTAAATAAGCGTATTCCAAATGGTTTGGAAGTGGCTTTAATTCTAATTTCGGTGGTTCTTCTATCGATGATTTATATCGATATCTGTCTTCTTCTTTTAGCATTTGAATTTCTTCTGTTGTTGGTTCATATCCATTAGCTATTAGTGTAGCTAACATTTCAGCTTCATCAATTGGTTCATTACCTTCTCCTAAAGAACATTCTCCTGTTCCTTGTAATTCTGGAAATTCTTCTAATAATTCTGCATGTGCATCTATAGTTTGAATATAATAACATGTATCATCTGCAGATTGCGGTTGTTGCATTGCTCTATCAACTGAAAAGGTAACACTCTTGTCCTCTATACTTAGGATCAGTTTCTTACAGAACACGTCTATCATTGCTTTAGCCATGTTTAAGAATGGTCTTCCTAATATGAGAGGAACTTGAGAATCTTCTTCCATGTCCAGAACAACAAAATCTACTGGAAATACTAAAGTACCAACTTTAACTAGCATGTTCTCCATTATCCCTCTAGGATATTTTATTGATCTATCGGCTAGTTGTATGCTTATTCTGGTTGGTTTCAATTCTCCAAGGTCTAGTTTAGTGTATAGTGAATACGGCATTAGATTTATACTAGCACCTAAGTCTTCCAATGCTTCTATTGAACTAAGACTACCCAGAAAACATGGAATTGTGAAACTTCCTGGATCAGATAGTTTTTCTGGTATCTTATTCAACAGCACTGCTGAACAATTAGCATTCATAGTAACAGCCGAGAGTTCTTCCATTTTCTTTCTATTTGAAATTAGATCTTTCAAGAATTTAGCATATCTAGGCATTCCTGAAATCACATCAATGAAAGGAAGATTTACATTTATCTGTTTAAACATATCCAAGAATTTGGATTGCTCGGCTTCAAGTTTCTCTTTCTTCATTTTACTCGGGTAAGGAAGTGGTGGTTGGTATGGTTTAACATAAGGTTTAGCCTTAACTGTGTTATCTTCATTAACCTTTTCAACTACCGGTTCTTTTTCCTTATCTTGATCAGGTTGTGGTTCTTGTGGAGTAGGAATAGCTTCATCAGAAGTTACAGGTATTTCAGGTGGTTTAAGTGTTGTACCACTTCTTGTGGTAATGGCTTTAGCTGTTTCATTCCGGGGGTTAGCATTTGTATCACTAGGTAGACTTCCTGGTTTTCTTTCACCTATTAACCTTGCTAGGTTACTTACTTCTTGTTCCAGATTTTGAATAGAAGCTTGTTGATTTCTAAATGCTTGAGCATTTTGTTCATTGGTTTGTTTTTGAGATGTGAAAAACTACGTTTGAGTTTCAACTAGCTTTGTCATCATATCTTCTAAATTCGGCTTTTTGTCATCGGTTTGTTGTGGTGGTTTGTTTTGAAAATTAGGTCTTTGCTGATTGTAAGTATTATTGGATACTTGTTGATTGCTAGGACCTTGTTGGTTGTTGTATGGAATATTTCGGTTATAATTTTGGTTTTGATTGTAAATCGGTCTTGGCGGTTGATAATTATTCTGATAATTATTTCCAGGCCTTTGGTTTATGTATGAAATATTCTCTCTTTGTTCCATTGTTAATTCAATACTGAGACAATCTTTTGTCAAATGTGGTCCTCCACACTGCTCACAACTAATTCGTATTGAGTGAATATCTTTAGTCATCTTTTCCATTCGTCTCTCCACAGCATCTATCTTTGCGGAAATGGAATCTAAGTCATGGCTAGAATCGGCTCTAGCTGCTTTAGATTATCTAACGATATCTTTTTCTTGGTGCCACTCATGTGAGTGGGAAGCAGTGTTATCAATAATTTTGTAAGCATCAGTTTCGGTTTTCTTCATAATAGAGCCACCAGCTGCTATATCTATGTCTTTCCTTGTAGTGATGTCGCATCCTTGGTAGAATATTTGTACTATTTGACAGGTGTCTAAACCATGTTGCGGACATCCTCTTAATAACTTTCCATATCTTGTCCACGCCTCATATAGAGTTTCATTTAGCTTCTGTGTGAACGTAACAATTTCTGCTTGAAGTCTTACGGCTTTAGATGCAGGAAAGAATTGTTTAAGAAATTTTTCAACTAAAACATCCCATGTATCAATCGCCCCTTCAGGTAACGATTCCAACCAATCTTTGGCTTCTCCCTTTAAAGTCCAGGGAAATAACATGAGATATATCTGTTCATCCTCAACTTCTCGGATTTTAAATAGTGTGCAGATCCTATTAAAGGTACGAACATGTTCATTTGGATCTTCCTTCGGCGCACCACTAAATTGGCATTGATTAGTCACCATATGTAGAATTTGTCCTTTGATTTCATAATCTGGCGCATTAATGTCTGGATGAGTAATTGCGTGACCTTGGCCAGTGCGTTTAGCTCTCATTCGGTCTTCCATACTTAAAGGTTCCAGAATCTCCATAATTGAATTTGTTGAATCGGAATCACTAGAGGATTCTGATTTAATGGTTCGTTCCTCAACAATCTCTGTTTGAATGATTGGTGGTTCCGGAGGAAAGTTTAATTGTTCAGGATCTACGAACCGTTCCTGAATATTATCCGGATTCTCAATTGTGAGGTCGGGTTCAAAAAATGGATTATCGGAAATTTGAACTGAAGTACTTGGTCGACTGGATGACGATTCTAAAGAAAAATCAACGGCGGTTATATTTGCTAAATGTCTTGATCTAGTTACAGGTGGTGAACGTACAAAAGGTGGTGATCGTCTTGCTCGGTGCATTCACTGAATATCCTATTAGTTTTTAAAAGGAAAGAAAAATTATAATAAGTTATCCAATTAATAGACTTTTCTGATTTTGCCCACGTTTTGAATAGCCAAAAGATGCAGCAGAGGGGCAGGATTCGTTTGGTCTCAATATAATTGAGGACTGTTTGGCTCCAATAACCCGGTCCACGTACAAATCCAACTATTACTACGAACCAGAAAATTTTTATGTCTATCAATTTAACCACTTAAAATAAATTTTCGTAATTTTAAGAAATTTAGATAAGAAGTAGAATAAAAATCTATGTCCTAAAAACTAGAATAGCGAGAAATAAGAAAGAAAAAGAGTTCGTTGGAAAAAGATCGAAAAAGAAAAATGGTTGAAAAATAAAAGGTGACGGAAAAATAAAAGAAACTTATAAAACTTAAAAGTACTTGACTAACCTAACCTTATTACTACAACTAACTTAAAATTATAATCGCAAATTGAGATTACTAATTGGAATGATAATTGATACATAGTAAAAGGTGTCTAAAAATATTAAAGCTTACAGGAAAAACTATATCCCAAATGGAAATAACTTAAAAAGAAACTAAAACTTAAAAAGGCGTCGCAAAATTCTAAAGTACCTAAATCTTAGTCTAAAGAAAAAGCACTTAAGGAATTCTACGGCAAAGCCTAAAAATCTAGGAGTAAAAATAACTATGGCAAAAACTAAGTTTAAAACTAAATATGAGCTAAAAATACAAAAGTTACGCTAAAACAATTAAAAAGGGACAAAATATAAAAATATACAAAAAGTTGTAAAAATTACAATTTTTATAAAAATATTATTTTTATATTATTTTATAAAAGTATTAATTTAAATATATAAATAAAACTAATTAAAACTTAATATAACTAAACAATTAAAATTAAATATTAATTTAATTAAAACCTAAATCTTAATTAATTAATAATAATAATTATTACTCCGTATTAATTGCAGTTAGGGTTTCTGGCAGGCGTGTCAGACAAAGCTCTGCGACTTGCGGTATATCAGGCAGAAAACCCCGCGAGTCGCGGGGTTCAAAAATTCAACTCTGGTACAGTTTGAATTTGACGCGTTTTTTTATTTATTTTTTATTTTTTATTTTCTGTTTTCTGTTTTTATATTTTCTGTTTATATTATCTTATTAAAATATTTATATAATTTAAATAAAACTTATCTTTAATAACTAAGATAAAAATAAAATACTTTATAACAATAAAAAAATAGATTTATATATATTTTTTTATTTTTTCGGTTTTTTTATATTTATAAAATATATTTATAAAATAAATTAAATAAAACTTATATTTTTACAAACTAAAGAAACTTTATAAAACTTAAATATTTATCAAACTCCTAAAAATACATAAATTTTTGTTTTTCTTTTTATATTTTCGAATAATTAAAACGTATTTTTACAAAAACAAATTTTAATAAAAGTTAACTAAATTTTTTTTTTTATATTAGCGTTGCGCTTCCGGATTTTAAAAGAGTTCCCCGGCAGCGGCGCCAAAAATACTTGATGTGGTAGCGGAGGGGTATAAAATACTATTAAATTTTAGCAGGAAATACTATTAAATACGATACAATTTTACACAAGATATTTATTTACTTATAGAATGGATATACTTAAACCTTGCTACAACACTTATAGGCAGTGTATCTAATCGTACAGTAGTGTAATTTTTAGTAAGTCCGGTTCGTTCCACGGAGAATCTTTTTAAACAAAGCTTAACGCTATATTAGTTTACTTTTATAAAAATACAAATACATATATATAAGTAATATTATTATTATAAAGGGGGGTTTTTACCGTTTAATGACCGGTTTGTCGATTTTAAAACTTTAGTCGCAGTTAAAACCAAATAAATACAAGACTTTAAATTAAAGCATAAAGTAAATAACGATAATGAAATTGCGAATAATAAAAGTGCGATAATTAAAAAGTACGATAAGTAAAAGTGCAATTAAATACAATAACAATAAAAATGCGATAATTAGAAGTGCAATTAAATATAAAATAAAGGAAATTAAATATGAAATAAAAGAATTATGCTTATTTAAACTTCCGTAATCATGATGTTTGACGTGTTGATTTTAGTTTTATGCCCATGGGTTAATTGTCCCTTGTCCTGGATTATTTAATATGTCCGTCTGGTTTTTGTCCATAACAGTCCATCAGTCATAAATATAAAGTGCGAGTGTCCTCGTCAAATTATTCTTATACCCGAAGTTAAATATTCCAACTAATTGGGGACTTAAACTGTAACAAGATTTTAATACTTTGTTTAATAATTACACCAGGATGTCGACTGAGTGTAACCCAAGGTTTTAATATTTTGTTATCAATTATATCAAGTGTCCTTGTACATAATTTCACCCCTGTTTTAATTATTCTAGTGACTATTAATCCATTCCCATGTCCGGTTAAATGAACGATTATTCGTACATATAAATACCCCGCCCATCGTGTCCGATTGAGTGTATATGGTAATTTATAGGGACGCCCAATTGTAAATCTTTATATTAACATTAACAAACTATAATTTAGTTAAACAAATATAAAGCCCATTAATAGCTCATAGTCTAATTTCCACAAGTGTCGTTCTTTTGTCCAAACCCCAATTATGGTACAAAGCCCAATTACCCAATTTTAGTAATTAGCCCAACATCATGATTACTTCGTTTTAAATAAGCATAATAATAACTTAGCTACGAGACATTAATGTAAAAAGGTTGAACATAACTTACAATGATTAAAAATAGCGTAGCGTTACACGGACAGAATTTCGACTTACACCCTTACAATATTCGCTAACATACCCTTATTATTAGAATTATAATTATAATTAAAATATAAATTATAAATATATATATATATATATATATATATATATATATATATATATATATATATATATATATATATATTTTACGTATGAATGAGGAGGAGAAGAAAAAGATGATGATTACGATCAGAATGCGCGAGCTTTATAGGGAGTTTCTGAAATTGGGGCTCCGCGACTCGCGGCCAATTTTGCCTTCAAACTCCGCGAGTCGCGGAGTTTACTTTTACAGCTCACCCATGTTTGGAGTCTTTCTTGCCTACGATTTATTTTATATATATAATATATATATAATTAATATAATTAATTATATATTATATTATATTTATATACATAGTTAACTTGTAATTTTTAGTCCGTTGCGTCGAGCGTTAAGAGTTGACTCTGGTCCCGGTTTCGGATTTTCGAACGTCCTTGCGTACAATTTAATATCTTGTACTTTGCGTTTTGAATCTTGTACTCTTGTAATTTCGAGACGTTTCTTATCAATAATTTGAATCTCTTTGATTGTATTTTGTACTTTTGAGCTTTTTGGTCGTTTGCGTCTTCAATTCGTCGAATCTGTCTTTTGTCTTCACCTTTTATTATTTAAACGAATATCACTTGTAAATAGAATAATTGCAACTAAAAGCTTGTCTTTCTTGAGGAATAATGCTATGAAATATATGTTCGTTTTTAGCATTATCAATCAATATCTTCAATATTTCTGAGGATATTTTTATAAATATTCTCGTCCGAAATTATATACCTCTTCGTGCTTCATGTGTTTCATTATATTGGAAACTTCTGTAAAATCTAAGTTTAATTTTTGAATAAATTCTGGAGAAATGTAAAGAAATTGATGCATGAATTAGTACAATATAATGACACTTGATCAACGTGATTATATTACAGTAATTCATGCTGAGTTTCTAATGGAACGTGATGATTCACAGATCATATCGTCATCACGTGCCATGTTACATAACTCCTTCATTCAAATTAACTTCTGAACATATCAAGAAAATATATTCTTGATAGTTCTATTCTCAGTGATTCTGGTAATTTGACAAACAAATCGTGCTATTACGTTCTTTCTTGCTTAGAACATTAACTTCATTCGGAACCCCATACCTAAAAATTCTGGACCATTACTTGCGAAAAGAAAACAAAAGCATGAAGCTCCGAAATAGAAAGGGGGTATAAATCGCAGCAAATAAGAGAGAGCATTAACTGTGGATGACAATGATTATAGGAGACAGAAGCAGGGACACCGAAAATATAAGAGAAAATATAAAGCCCAATAACAACGCGGAGATTACAAACCGTGGATATTAATACGAATAGCAATATAAAGACACGGTAGAATTAAGAATAGTATCATCCCAAGGTAATAGTAGAAGTAAACAGATTCTTCTGATGGAAGATTAAAAAAAAGAAGGATGACAGAAAGGATAATTAGGAAAATATCAATGATTAGAACTGGATGAAGCATTTTCAAAATCTTTTAGAAGTAAGAATTAAGAATGAAAGTATAGAAAATGGGAGTGGTGGAAAATAATGGAACGAAAAAAGTTTAATTTATAATGGAAATATCAGACAGAGTAATCGATGCATATCACCGTATTTAATTATAGAGATCTTAATTTCCTTACTCGCCGAAGAGTCAAATCTTTTAGATTTCGAAGATTTTCTTTAAATCCCTTGAATTCCGGAATTCAACCAAGACAACGTCAAAAGTTAAGACGCACCTTATTTTCTGAATTCAACCATGACTAGTCAAAAGTTATGATTGAAATTTGTCTTTCTCATTTCACTCTTTCGTGATAGCTTCACTCGTACTCTTCGAGTAATCGAATTATCCTATCTATATTACTCAATGGTAATAAAACTCTATTTATCAGCTTATATGAGTCATGAAAACATTTTTATTGTTAGCCATGACCACCTCACTCAAATTTCGGGACGAAATTTCTTTAACGGGTAGGTACTGTGACGACCCGGGAATTTTCGACCAAATTTAAACTTTATTCTTAGATGTTTTCGACACGATAAGCAAAGTCTGTAAAGTTAAGTCTCAAATTTTTAGAACTGTTTACATGAATTTAGTTAACCTTTGACTATTCCCGACGATTCACGAACAATTATGTGTAAATAAATATGTAAATATATATACACACACACACACACACACACACACACATATATATATATATATATATATATATATATATATATATATATATATATATATATATATATATATATATATATATATATATATATATATATACATATATATACACACACACACACACACACACACACATATATATATATATATATATATATATATATATATATATATATATATATATATGTATGTATGTATAAAATCTATACATAAGAAATATTAAATATAAATAGTAAATAAATACTAAAGATTCAATATTGGTAAATATGATATAATTAATAAATTGTAACATATTAAATTTAATTATAATTTTAAGTGTAAATACTATATTAATATTATTCTCATTACTTTTATTAATAATGTTAGCATTAATATTAATATTTGTATCCTTACTATTATTATATAAAGTATATATAAATATATGAAATTAGACAAGTATAGATGGTTATATTACTATTGTTAACATTATTATTATCAGTAAAATTGTTGATATTAAACTAATAATATTATTAGTACCATTATTAATAAAAAAAAATATTTTTTTTAAGTCAATGTTAGATATATTATTAATATCAATAGATAATACATAAATATGAAAGTTGAAATATCATTATAATTAGTAGTGAAATTATAATTTTAAGTTACTACTATTATTATTATTATTATCTTTATCAATATTATTATTATTATAAAAATAGTACAATTTATTAATAGTATTATTAATAATATCATTAATAACATTATGATAACTATTAGTATTATTATCCTAAATATTATTATGATAATTACCTGTATTATTATGCTATTTTTATTTCAGTATTTTTATTTTATTAATAGAATTGTTATTAATATCAATTATATTATATAAAAGAGTATATACATAAAATTGGAATCTGTGATGACCCGGAAATTTCTGACCAAATTTAAACTTAATCTTTGTATGATTAACATTTCCGACACGATAAGCAAAGTCTGTAAAACTAAATCTCAAAATTTTTGAACTACTTTTATATATTTAAATACCATTCGGTTGTTTTCGACGATTCGCGAACAATTATATGTAAATAGATACATATATACTATAACTTGAAAAGGTAACAATGTATTAATTATTTGATATCGTACATTAAACTTATTGGTTTAAATATATATTTAAATATATATGATAAGTTGAAATATTTATTATTAAAATTTATTTATAAATAACTTCCAATGTGTATTTAAAAATTCATTTATGTATATTAAAAAGATATATACATATATATAATTTCAAGTTATTTAGTAAACGATAGTAACATTCGTTTATTGATTCGATTGATATTTAGATAAGTTAACTAAAGCGTTTAAGATGAACCAGTAAAACACTAATTTACTACAGTATTTTCAAATTGCTACAGTACCCAAAATGCTACAGCGTTTTCGAAAATCACTATTTGCTACAATGAAATCGCTACAGTAAAAATTGACTTTGCTACAGTGAATTGCTACAGTAAAAATTGACTTTGCTACAGTGGTATAGTTTATGGATGATTTAAGACTATATTTTGACAAAGGTAAGAGTCACGAAACGAAAAGAACTAGTTTTCTCAGCGTACGAAAGGGCGTTCGAAAAACCGGAACCGGGACATAAGTCGAGTGACGACGTACGACTTTTCGGGACAAAAATTACAAATCAACTATGCACATGAATTTAATATAATATATAATTAATTATATAAATTATATATATTATATTAATATTAAAATATGTCGACAAGCAAGAAAACAAAAGGATCGTGTGCTGGACAGCCGGCCCATGCGATCGCATGGGATATAGCCTTCCCAGCCATGCGATCGCATGGACACCAGGGACAGGCCACAACTATAAATACCCGATCATTTCTGTTTCTGATCTTATTTTAATTACTCCGTAGATATTTATTTATTTTATTTATTATTATTATTATTATTATTATTATTATTATTATTATTATTATTATTATTATTATTAAGATTAATATTATTATTAATCTAATTATTATTAGTAATATTATTAGTATTATACATAAAATACTACGACGAGGTTATGAGCGTGTCACTTTTAAAATAAATTTACAAGCAAGCTAGAGCTAAGGAAATTATGGGTTATTGCCAAGGAGGTTATGGGTAATGTTCGGGGGGTATATTTATGAATCAAACCTAGTGTTTATCATCTCCATTACGTCTACGTACTTTTCTACAATATTGAATCTCAATACTGATACGTTGAGATCTACGGTTATTTGGTAATCTGAGTTTCGATCACATTTTGGTGAACGACTTTATACACTGCTAAGGTGAGTTTCATATGATCCCTTTTACTCAATATATTTTTGGGCTGAGAATACATGCGACTGTTTATAAATACTGAAAATACTAGATTTATATGCGTGAGTTTCATTGATCCCTTTTTAATTGCTTTTGCAATATATATTTTTGGGCTGAGAATACATGCAATTTATTTTAAACACAATGGATACAAGTACATACTTAATTCTACACTGAGTTTAAACCGAAAATCCCTTAGCTTTGGTAACTAGTAACTGCCAGTACATAGGATGTGGACTGGTGGGCGCGAATAATAGTATATGGATCCATAGGGCTTGACATCCCCGTCCGAGCTAGAGCGCTAGCCTTTTAACGGACGTGTGTTATTTGAGTTTAGGACACGTTGGTTTGCGTGTATTAAAACGAATGGGGTATTTATCATTATAACGTTAAAGTTTAGTTACCAGGGTGCTCTGTTATGTAGAATCTATTGATAAACGTTTCTGGATGAAACAACTGAAATCTTGTGATCCATTTTTATATAATCTATTGATAAACGTTTCTGGATGAAACAACTGAAATCTTGTGATCCATTTTTATATAATCTATTGATAAACGTTTCTGGATGAAACAACTAAAATCTTGTGATTCACCTTTACATACAGATTATACGAAACAATAAAACTATGAACTCACCAACCTTTGTGTTGACACTTGTTAGCATGTTTATTCCCAGGTTTACTAGAAGTCTTCCGCTGTTGCTTATATGTTAGACAAGCTATGTGCATGGAGTCTTACATGACATACTTTTCAAGGAAACATTGCATTCACCAAATCATCACCATGTATCTTATTTTGACTGCATTGTCAATGGAAGTACTATTGTAAACTATTATTTACGGTGATTGTCTATATGTAGAAATCATCAGATGTCGAAAACCTTTGATTTAAATATTCATTTATGGTGTTCCTTTTCAAAAGAATGCAATGTTTATAAAACGTATCATATAGAGGTCAAATACCTCGCAATGAAATCAATGAATGACGTATTGTCCATATGGATTTGGAGCGATCGTCACAGTTGGTATCAGAGCGTTGGTCCTAGTGAACCAGGTCTTGCATAAGTGTGTCTAACTGATAGTTGTTAGGATGCATTAGTAAGTCTGGACTTCGACTGTGTCTGCATGTCAAAAGTTTTGCTTATCATTTCTTGTCAGAAATTACGTGTCTATCATCTTAAGTCTAAACGCGTCTTATTGCATTGATTGCATAGATAGTGTATAGACAAAATTCATATCTTGGCATATCTATTACAGTAAACTTTGACTGCCATCTTCCGAAAATTTCTCCGTAATTTACGGGATTTTGGTATTATATATACATATGTAAATTATGTATTGAAGAATACCAATCAAATTTTATAATCTATTTCATATCAAAAATCATCTCTCTAATTATACAAGATGGATCCCGTATCTAGTTCAAATTCCTTAAACTCTGACAGCTATTCCGATATGGATATTCACCTGAATTCCGAAGACAGTGTAACCGGAATGGATCAACCAATTAGCCATCATCTATTCTGGATGAATTGGGGATGGGTTCGTAGCCTACTTAATTATTGCAGACAAGAAGAAGGCGATCCCTTCCATCCACCACATTGCCCTCTTGGCGAAGAACCTGAAGCACTTACCGGCGAACCTGTTCGTAATACAGTTTTCTCTCTCATCTCCAGAATATCTCGTCATGATCATATACTCTCTCAAATTCTGGATTTTATTCATCCGCTCGTCCGAACTGCCAATCATCTTGGTGTAGTAGAAGAAGTCAACGAGCTTCACGCTCGGGTAGTGGCTTTGGAGAATATGGTGCAAAGGTTACAAGCACCAGCAGAATCACCGGCATCAACAGTACCACCGACAACAACACCAACAGTACCATTACCACCACCAACAACATCCGCACCGCAAGCCTCAACATCACAATATGTACCTTGAACATCAATGTCATACGCATCGTAGTTACCAAGAAATACCAGCAACAATAACCGATGAAGTATTAACTTATTTCCCCTGAAGAAATTTTATGTATATATGAATTTTGAGATCAAAATAAATCTTTTCGTACCAAGTTATTACGTGTGAATCTTAACTGGTAGGTACTACTCGGTTAATTCATATTACTAATATGCTATGATGTACATCCTTCGTTAATGACTTAACCATCGTTAACTACAATCTCTGTTTCCAACTCAATGAATTCCAGTTCATAATAAACTAAGTATATTATTCAATTATATGGTTGATTTTATACTTTCATCTTCGATGTATTCGAAACTTTCTAGAAAACATCATTCGTACCTTGCGAAGTTAGCAAGAGTTCCATGAGCACCAACATGATTCACTGAGAAAATATCAATAAAACCGAGTATTGATTACATTAGTGAAATACTCCGTAAAGATTATTAAATCTTTAATGTTTTAGAGATTATTCATTTCTAATTCAAGTCAAAAATCAAATGAGCTTAATATGATATTAACTCATCAAATCTGTATTACATCTGAAGGAAATATACATACATATATTTTTATAAAGACGGTAATAAAAATTCTTTTGTACAAAATATTACTTGTGAAATCTTTAACGGGTAGGTAATTCCCGGGAAATATATAAGTTCACAATTAATATGTTATACTGTACATTCTTCAAATTTGATTCAAAAATTATTAACTATGCTCACAGCGATATACAATCGTATCCATACAAATTCAATTACATATTCTGATATTGACGGATCAGAATCCAAGTCAAGATTTAACGGGTGACATCATTCTTAGATCTCTACATCTTTCAAAGCTATACTTTGACTTCAAAAATGTGAAAGATCCTTTAGCATTGTTATTACTGAAAATAACCTTGCAATTTCTTTTCAAAGTATCCAGTATTATCAACCATTCAACCAGTCAACGACGACCTTTCAGACTTGTAATTTTGGCATATACGTTTTTGTTACTGGGGAACCTTTCATGTTCCACCACATTAGCAGTAAATTTACCAACAACTTCATTGATCTTTGACCTTCCGAAAAATCCTTATACTCATTGAAACCGTATCATGTACTCATCCACATCTTGTAACAGCAATTTCCATACCAACTATCGGGAATTAGCAATCAGTATTTTGAAATCTTGTAGCACGTCTACGCCAACAGTTATATGTGTACATATAACAACTACCTCCTGGACTTACATACTTCGAATGTGAAGTTTCCAAAAAACACCCCAAACTACGAAACTAGTTCTCCGAATTTCAGAAAAATGTTGATGAAGCAGAAAAAAAAACTGTAAACGACCTTAACAGTCAAAAGTTTGATGATAAAGAATAGTATGGTGGTAAAGCTGAGAAAAATAGAAGGTTTGGAACTGGAAAACGGATTGAGCAAAGTATGAAGGAGGCTGTGGATAAATCACAAAGAATAAACCTTCCTTCAAAGAATCCAAATGATTCAGTATCTGCTGAATCCATTAACGAATACCTTGCTTCCGAATCTAAACCCATGCGGATACTATTCTTCATCATCCTCTGATATTAGAAATTCTAAGATATCATCGTATCTTTCATTATAAATATCCTCGATATTTCTGAAGATATCTTCATACCTATTCTTATCGGAAATCATTCATCTCTTCACACTATCTGTGTTACATCATAAAAGAAACTATTTTAGTTTCTAAAATCTGGAGAGAAAAAAATGGATGTTTTAAAGTAATATTGGGAACTGAAGCATGAGTTAGTATAATATAATGACACTTGATCAACGTGATTATATTACAGTAAATCATACTGAGTTTCTAATGGAACGTGATAAAGGTTCATAGATCATACCCTCATCATAAACCATGTTACATAACTCTTTCATTCTATATAATCTCTAAATATATCAAGAAAATATATTTCTTGATGATTCGGTCTTTTCCAGATATTCTGGTAATTTGACAAATCAAGATCGTGCCATTACAATTTATTTCTTAGAACATTAATTATGTTCATCCGAAATTCATACCTACAAATTCTGAACCATTATTCGCTTGACTTAAGGTCGGGAAGAGAAAACGAAAGCATGAAGCTCCGAAATATAATGGAGAACATAAAGCCCGATAACAACCCCGAAATTACAAACCGTGAATATCAATGCGTATAGCAATATAAAGACACGGGAGAATGAAAAACACTATAACCCCAAGGTAATAGTAGAAGAAAATAACCTCCTCTGGTGGCAGATGAAAAAGAAGAATGAATGATATGATAGCCAAGAAAATATCAAGAATCAGAACTGGATTAAGCATTTTTACAATCTATTGGGATGTATGAAATAAGAAAGAAGATTATAGGAGTGGTGAAAATAAATGAAATGGAAGAGGTCAATTTATAGCGAAATATCAGACATAGCAATCGAGGCAGATTACGCATTTAATCAAAGAAAATCCTAATTTCCGCAAATTCCGAAGAATCAAATTTTATTTAGATTATGAAGATTTTCTATTCCTTAAATTCCGAAAATCAATCTTTACTATGTCAAGAGATAAAGACGCATCTCTATTCTGTATTTCACTTTATTACGATAACTTCCCTCATACGCTTCGAGTAATTGGATTGTTTTATCCATATTATTTAACGGTGATAAAACTCTATTATCAACTCATATTCGTCATTAAAACATTTTTATTGTTAGCCATGACGACCTCACTCAAATTTCGGGACGAAATTTCTTTAACGGGTAGGTACTGTGATGACCCGGAAATTTCTGACCAAATTTAAACTTAATCTTTGTATGATTAACATTTCCGACACGATAAGCAAAGTCTGTAAAACTAAATCTCAAAATTTTTGAACTACTTTTATATATTTAAATACCATTCGGTTGTTTTCGAAGATTCGCGAACAATTATATGTAAATAGATACATATACACTATAACTTGAAAAGGTAACAATGTATTAATTATTTGATATCGTACATTAAACTTATTGGTTTAAATATATATTTGAATATATATGATAAGTTGAAATATTTATTATTAAAATTTATTTATAAATAACTTCCAATGTGTATTTAAAAATTGATTTATGTATATTAAAAAGATATATACATATATATAATTTCAAGTTATTTAGTAAACGATAGTAACATTCGTTTATTGATTCGATTGATATTTAGATAAGTTAACTAAAGCGTTTAAGATGAACCAGTAAAACACTAATTTACTACAGTATTTTCAAATTGCTACAGTACCCAAAATGCTACAGCGTTTTCGAAAATCACTATTTGCTACAATGAAATCGCTACAGTAAAAATTGACTTTGCTACAGTGAATTGCTACAGTAAAAATTGACTTTGCTACAGTGGTATAGTTTATGGATGATTTAAGACTATATTTTGACAAAGGTAAGAGTCACGAAACGAAAAGAACTAGTTTTCTCAGCGTACGAAAGGGCGTTCGAAAAACCGGAACCGGGACATAAGTCGAGTGACGACGTACGACTTTTCGGGACAAAAATTACAAATCAACTATGCACATGAATTTAATATAATATATAATTAATTATATAAATTATATATATTATATTAATATTAAAATATGTCGACAAGCAAGAAAACAAAAGGATCGTGTGCTGGACAGCCGGCCCATGCGATCGCATGGGATATAGCCTTCCCAGCCATGCGATCGCATGGACACCAGGGACAGGCCACAACTATAAATACCCGATCATTTCTGTTTCTGATCTTATTTTAATTACTCCATAGATATTTATTTATTTTATTTAATATTATTATTATTATTATTATTATTATTATTATTATTATTATTATTATTAAGATTAATATTATTATTAATCTAATTATTATTAGTAATATTATTAGTATTATACATAAAATACTACGACGAGGTTATGAGCGTGTCACTTTTAAAATAAATTTACAAGCAAGCTAGAGCTAAGGAAATTATGGGTTATTGCCAAGGAGGTTATGGGTAATGTTCGGGGGGTATATTTATGAATCAAACCTAGTGTTTATCATCTCCGTTACGTCTACGTACTTTTCTACAATATTGAATCTCAATACTGATACGTTGAGATCTACGGTTATTTGGTAATCCGAGTTTCGATCACATTTTGGTGAACGACTTTATACACTGCTAAGGTGAGTTTCATATGATCCCTTTTACTCAATATATTTTTGGGCTGAGAATACATGCGACTGTTTATAAATACTGAAAATACTAGATTTATATGCGTGAGTTTCATTGATCCCTTTTTAATTGCTTTTGCAATATATATTTTTGGGCTGAGAATACATGCAATTTATTTTAAACACAATGGATACAAGTACATACTTAATTCTACACTGAGTTTAAACCGAAAATCCCTTAGCTTTGGTAACTAGTAACTGCCAGTACATAGGATGTGGACTGGTGGGCGCGAATAATAGTATATGGATCCATAGGGCTTGACATCCCCGTCCGAGCTAGAGCGCTAGCCTTTTAACGGACGTGTGTTATTTGAGTTTAGGACACGTTGGTTTGCGTGTATTAAAACGAATGGGGTATTTATCATTATAATGTTAAAGTTTAGTTACCAGGGTGCTCTGTTATGTAGAATCTATTGATAAACGTTTCTGGATGAAACAACTGAAATCTTGTGATCCATTTTTATATAATCTATTGATAAACGTTTCTGGATGAAACAACTGAAATCTTGTGATCCATTTTTATATAATCTATTGATAAACGTTTCTGGATGAAACAACTAAAATCTTGTGATTCACCTTTACATACAGATTATACGAAACAATAAAACTATGAACTCACCAACCTTTGTGTTGACACTTGTTAGCATGTTTATTCCCAGGTTTACTAGAAGTCTTCCGCTGTTGCTTATATGTTAGACAAGCTATGTGCATGGAGTCTTACATGACATACTTTTCAAGGAAACATTGCATTCACCAAATCATCACCATGTATCTTATTTTGACTGCATTGTCAACGGAAGTACTATTGTAAACTATTATTTACGGTGATTGTCTATATGTAGAAATCATCAGATGTCGAAAACCTTTGATTTAAATATTCATTTATGGTGTTCCTTTTCAAAAGAATGCAATGTTTATAAAACGTATCATATAGAGGTCAAATACCTCGCAATGAAATCAATGAATGACGTATTGTCCATATGGATTTGGAGCGATCGTCACAGAATCAAATTCTGTTTGCATCACCATCATACTATTCTATTACTTTGTTTCTGTCTGTAACTTGCTACCAGATTCTATTTCAATCACCATATAGATACAAATTCTGTTGCAAGTCATAATCTATATTATTTTCTTAAGATTATTTTTTTCTTTTTCTTTTCATTGAACCTGTCGACCATCAATCCAGTATATAAACGATCAATTCTAGTGTTATATGATACCAATTAACCTACAATATCAATTCACAATTACAATTATCATTTATAACCTTCAATTTGTCGAAATTAAATCAAGAATCAAACAGAAACCATCGCCTGCTCTGTTTATACTTCTTATTTCACTCAAAAAGATTTCTTAATCCATTTCAAAATGTGTTAATGTGGTCTTGTTAGGAATATTTTACTTAAACTATCTGGAACGTTTCAAGTCTCAATTTTTCTTATCGAGTGTGAATTTACGAGTCAAAGTTCTATCTCTAAAAGTCAAACTTTGTGTTCATCACAAAATTTGAAATCAGTGTTATGTTTTAAGTTCAATTAAGGTTACAGAAAGTTTCTAATAAGGATTTAACACCTTTTTCATGTTATACTCTTTAGCTAAAACATCTTTAAAATTTGAAATTGAAATCGAGTTCATCATCGGGTTCATACTTCGGCTCAGGTCAATTTTATTTTCTTTTCTGTTTTGATAATCCAATTTCATCATAAACGTTTCTGTTCCATTTACAAGTTATAAATCATATCATAAATTAGCTAATAGAATTGCCTTTGGCCGGTTTGCTTGTGAAGATGAAGAAGAAAACATAACAAAAAAATAATCGGGTTAAATATTGTACAGAAGAGATATAATTCAGAAAAATTGAAATGGTGCATTGGTTAAGTATGTTGTCGGGTGATCGAGAGGTCTTGGGTTCGAGTCTCATCTTGGGCAAATCTTTTTAGGAAAGCATTTTTAATGGTATATATTTTTATTTCATTTCCATTATCATTATAATTATCATTTTTATTATGGTTATTATTATTATTAACACAAGTAATAAGTATCATTAATTATTATTATGATGATTATAATTACAATTACAATTATAATTACTATTATTATTATTATTATTATTATTATTATTATTATTATTATTATTATTATTATTATTATTATTATTATTATTATTATTATTATTATTATTATTAAGTATAAGTATTATTATCTTTATTATCATTATTATTATTGTAAGTATTATTATTATTAATAACAATAGTATTATCGATATTAGCATTGTTATTAATAAAAAGTATTATCTTTACAACTATATTAGTATTGAAAGAATCAATATTAGTAAAACTATCAATTTATCTTTATTATTAAAAACATCATTGTTAATAAAATTATTATTATAATTAAAGTGATTATTTTTATTAAAATTATCATTTTTAAAATTAACATTTTTATTATTATTATTATTATTATTACTATTATTACTATCATTATTATTATTACTATCCTTAATCGAGTATTATTGTTAAATTAACAAATAAGGGATCTTTATATAAAAATATATTTAATACACATAACTTAACTATATTACTATTTTTATTTACTTAAAATATATAAAATAAATATATTTAATTAAATAATGAAACCTATAAATTATTAATATAAAAATTAGATCACTAATAATAATATACATATATTTTGTTCGATTACGATTATATGATTTAATAGATATACAATTAATATAGGTTCGTGAATCCGAGGTCAACCCTACACTTGTTAAATGACGTCATATGTATTTTTACTACAAAATACAATATGGTGAGTTTCATTTGCTCCCTTTTTAATTGCTTTTGCAATATATATTTTTGGGCTGAGAATACATGCGCTGCTTTTATGTTTGACGAAATAGACACAAGTACTTAAAATATATTCTACGTTGAGTTGTACCAACTTGCATATCTTCCCTAATAGCTTGGTAACTAATATTTACATGTTGGAAGAACATGTAAGCGTGAATCCTATTGATAGATCTATCGGGTTTGACCACCCCAACCGGGCTAGTCGCTCTAGTATCGTAAACGGTTGCATAGTACTTCGTTTTTACTACACTTAGTATAGTGTAGGGAGATTTCATAATAAAGGGAATATGCCACATTAATTGTTAAGTATGGTTACCGAAGAGCTCAACAACTTATAGAATACTTTTATACACTTGCGAGTGTACATATATATATATATATATATATATATATATATATATAAACGAAAATCTTGTGGTCTATTAATATATTGATATGATTGTTATGATAAACCTATGAACTCACCAACCTTTTGGTTGACACTTTTAAGCATGTTTATTCTCAGGTATGAAAGAAACCTTCCGCTGTGCATTTGCTCATTATAAAGATATTACCTGGAGTCATTCATGGCATATTTAGGTCAGTACCTCGCAATGAGACCAGACGTTGATGACTTCGTCCAGGAGGATTAGGACGGGTCATTTCATATATAAGGTATGTGGTCGATTTATAATGAATGAGAAGTTTAATGGTTAAAGTATAAAATGTTAAAAGTTTGTGGTAAATTTATAAAAGTTATAAAGTTAACTATTTTATATTTTGAGGCTAAAATGTAAATAAGTAAAAGATTGGAGGTAGTTTGTGAAACTTGTGAGGTTTATTATTCACCGTGGCTATACTTTTAGATATATAGATATAACTAGTTTACGAACCCTCGCTTCGCGTCGGGGGTTCGGTTTTCAATGTATTTTAGTGCGTACTCGAGTCGAACTAAAAGGTACAATCCGTGAAAGATTTAAATGTTATTTTAAATTAACAATATATGTGCATCTCCGCGTTTCGCTATGGAATTGTCGACTTTTAAAAATTTAACGCAAAATCAATGTGTATGAAAAGTATCTCAAATATTTAGCATTTTTTAAAAAGAGTCCATTTTGCGTATAGTTAGTGACATTGTGTTCCTAAAATTATTTCGAGCTTAACGATGGTGTCGGAAAAATTTAACTCGTTGCGAGCGAGAAGATATGACCCGTTGAATATTTGGGTGGAGTTTAGTTAAGATTTTTTTTATGAAAATGGTTATTTGACACTTTACCCCCCTGTTTGGGGGGCCGATTTTAATTTTTGAACAAAGTTTGGGGGTTTTTTGGAAAAAGGAAAAAAGGCGGAAAAAAAAGAAGAAGGTGAAAGGACGAAATATATTATATAATATTATTATAGTTATAATAACGGGGAGGCGAGTCGGGTCGGGTCGGGATAAGGGGGTAGGGTTGGGGGGTGTTTTGTATTTTATCGAGGGTGTGGGGTTTTTTAGTAAAATTGGGGAGGGGGTCGATTCGTACGTTGCATAAAGTTTGAGGTCTTCAGTGTAAGATTGAGGTAGTCCAAATAGTACTATTCATTTGGACTATCTTAATTAGATATATAGTATAATATAATATAATGGGAAGGGGGTCGATTCGTACGTTGCATAAAGTTTGGGGTCTTTAGTGTGAGATTGAGATAGTCCAAATAGTACTATTCATTTGAACTATATCAATTAGATATATAGTTTGGGGTCTTTAGTGTAAGATTGAGATAGTCTAAATAGTACTATTTATTTGGACTATCGCAACTAGATATATAGTATAAGAGTGAGGTAGTCCAAATAGTATAATTATTTGGACTATCTCAATTAGATATATAGTATAATATAATGGGGAGGGGGTCGATTCGTACGTTGCATAAAGTTTGGGGTCTTTAGTGTGAGATTGAGATAGTTCAAATAGTACTATTCATTTGGACTATATCAATTAGATATCTAGTTTGGGGTTTTTAGTGTATGATTGAGATAGTCCAAATAGTACTATTCATTTGGACTATCGCAACTAGATATATAGTATAATGGGGAGGGGGTCGATTCGTACGTTGCATAAAGTTTGAGGGCTTTAGTGTGAGGTTGAGATAGTTAAAATAAAAATGTTCATTTGGAGTATCATATAATATAATGTATAATATAATATAATATAATATATAATATAATATATAATAATATATAATATAATATAATATATAAATAATAAATAATATATAATAATAATATAATATAAAATATAAAATATAATATAATATTACAAATTGTAGTGAAAACAAATGAACAAAAATGAGTCAAACTTTGTTATTTTCTGCTTTCCTTCTGGAAGGGTTCTTCGTTGATATTAAATATTTAAAAAAGAAAGAAACATAATAAAATATGTTATTGTTTTCATATTGAATACGCATCTTGTGTGTGTGTGTTTATGTTCACACTCGCCAACTCTCTCTCTAAGTTCCCCAAACAACTTTTTTCATAGTTTGATCACCACATCCAAAATGGGTTCGTGTTTTAGTTTTCAATTCAAAATTGAAAGTTCTCGTCTTGATGGTAAGTTATGCTTAAATTTACCTGTTTCTTGAAATATTTCATGCTTATTGATCAATTGCTATTAGTCTATTACATATACAAAGATACATATAGTCTATTACATATACATAGATACATATAGTTCTTGTTTGTATTGATTTCCTGTATGATTAATTACATGAGATGGGGTTTTGTCATTTTCCCTGAAAGACTTAAAATTGTACTCCGTATTTAATAGTTCTTAAATTTTGGTAAAGTTTAGTAATTCCAACTTATTAGAACCAAGATTAGCCAATAACTCAGTTTTAGCTACCTAGGAGCTTATAAGTTTCAGCTTGTGACTTATTTATGTCGTTTAGTTCATAATTAATAAACTTATTATAATCCATTAAAAATAAGTTTGATTGGCTTTACTTTGTCACATTTGTGATTCTTTATATATATCTTCATATAATAATCATTGTTTTTGGACACATTATATGATGAAATTTTTGTATACTTGATTGTATGTTATGTTAACATATTAACATAGTTTCTATACAATGTCTTTAGGCAAGGTTACGTCTGCATCGGTTTCACCTAGCCCGCGGAGTCCTAGGAGCCAGACTGAGATTTTGCAATCAGCAAATTTGAAGTCTTTTAGTTTTAATGTTCTTAAATCCGCTACGAGAAACTTTCGGCCCGATAGTGTCTTAGGAGAAGGCGGGTTTGGTTCGGTATTTAAAGGATGGATCGATGAACAATCACTTGCAGCTGCTAAACCAGGTACTGGGACCGTGATTGCGGTCAAGAGGTTAAACCATGAAGGTATTCAAGGTCACCAAGAATGGCTGGTAAGTGTTTCTATTTCATAATTTGGAATAAAACTTTGCAATTATTACTGTAGTACATTAGCATTAATTAAATGGTGTTGTATATATAAATGTTGTTGCAGGCAGAAATCAACTATTTAGGGCAGCTTTATCATGAAAATCTAGTGAAATTAATTGGTTATTGTCTGGAGGATGATCACAGACTCCTTGTGTACGAGTTTATGCCTCGAGGCAGCTTGGAAAACCATCTTTTTAGGAGTGAGTTCATTACAAACAAACGTACCATGTTTTATTTTTGTTGACATGGCAATTTGGGCGGGTTGGATTACTGATTAAAGTTTCATAATAATTATGACAGGAAGTTCTTACTTTCAACCTCTCTCATGGAAACTTCGTATAAAGGTGGCTCTTGGTGCTGCAAAGGGGCTTGCATATTTACATAGTCCTGAAGCCAAAGTGATATACCGGGATTTTAAGTCCTCTAATATATTAATTGATTCTGTATGTCTCCTATTAATGGATATTAATGATTAATGATACTTTTCACTTTGTGTAGGTCTTGTTTAAATTTAGGTCTCTTACATGTTTTGTCTTTACATGATTTCAGAACTACAATGCAAAACTTTCGGATTTTGGATTAGCGAAAGATGGACCGATTGATGGTAAAAGTCATGTCTCTACAAGAATTATGGGTACCCATGGGTACGCAGCTCCTGAATACATGGCCACAGGTAATCTTATTCATCAAAGGTGGCAATATGGGTCATAGGGCTAAAATAAGAAAAATGACATGTAAAGATATGGGTCAAGAGTTTCCAAAAGTGTAATTTTAATTTATATTTCTTCTTAAATCATTTCGTTTTAAATACTAGACTAGACTAGATTACTATTGAAATACAAGAATATTTGTAACCAAATATTTGTAATCATATTTGACAAACTAGTTAAACAAAAACTTCATTAAAGAGACCAATTTAAGCATCATCGTTTAACCAGTTTTGACCTATTACCCGCCATCACAACCCACTTGACGCTTCCATTTGGGACATTGTTAATTGCATTAGGGGAACTCTTCTAGATTAAGTAGCACTATTTTCAACTTGATTGACTAATCTCGTTACCAATCTTAAATGCGTTCTTTGTCCCTATCTTACGTATACTATTATTATATTATTATATATTATAAATTATGATATAATATTATAATATATTATATTATCAAATAATATAATATTACCCACTATACTAATTGTTGTGCACAATGGTTAATGATTATTATGAATGCTGCGAACAGTAACCTTTACATGTTTATACACAAGGTATTTTAATTTCACATTTTTTTTCTTTGGTTTGCTTTTGCCTCATTGAAATGGGCCCCACACACCCCTAATTATATTATTCCCAGCCAAGTAGAAAATGTCAGTTGCTAAAAGTTTATGTAAAATGTAAATGACAATTACTAATTTGTAGTCATCATTAGTCTTTAATCTTTATTAATAAATATATACACACGTGTTCTTGATTCAACTTCTTTTTAGGTCATTTGACTGCAAGAAGTGACATATACAGCTTCGGAGTAGTTCTTCTCGAACTCTTAACAGGTAGACGATGTATCGATAAAAACCGTCCATCTGGCGAGCAAATACTAGTCGTATTTGCTAAACCATTTTTGGCCAGCAAACGTAAGATTCTGAACATCATGGACCCACGTATTGAAGGCCAATACTCTGCTGCAGTTGCAACAAGAGCAGCCTTACTTGCAATGAAGTGTCTGATGAAAGACCCGAAACATAGGCCCGATGCTGATGAGTTGGTCAAAGCATTAGACCAAATTCAGGAGTTGCAGAAAGCTGCAGAAAATTCGAATGAATCAGTTCAGAAAGAAAATGATGGTAAAGTTGCTTCTACTAGTGGCAGTGGTGGTTAAAACATTGTTTACTTATGATGATGTAAAATGTGGGCATGATTTTGAATTTTTGGTGTACAGTTTTTAAGTTTTGAGTCTATACGCATTCACAATTGTTCTATTGATATTCTATGAGTATGATCTGCTTAAAAACAGAGCAGCCTAAAATGTAGAGGATGATTCAACGGAGTGGTATTCGATCTCAGATAACTAACTCATTGGTTCTCTTAAAACTCTAGAAACTAGAAATTTCAAAACTAGAAAATTCAACTTTTTAGTCCTGTAAACGAGAGAGAAAATTTCTGTCCAAGCAAAAAAGTTAGACTAGAAGAAGCCTAACATTTGGTTGTTATTGACCAACTACGTTAAGCCTTACTTTAACTCGAATGAGAGATAAGCTAAATAAGCATGAAACTTTCCAATACTTTTCTTCTAGATTATAGAAGAACATACATTAATTTGCTTTAGAAATTTGAATTTAAACATCAGAGTTTTCTAGTCGAGTTGAGATTTAGTAGCTTGCACAATGAAACCTAGTTGAGCTAAGAATTCGAGCTCGAGATATTGTGTAATATAATATGATCACGAAACTAACTTGAAAGAGCCGAGCAGCTCTAAAACCTCCTCCTACTTTCAGGCTAACTTTCCTGATCTTCTTTCTCATCCCGTTATTTGTGCGACAATGTAAGGCTCTATACGATAGATACATGGTGGTCGAGAGGATGTGTGAGGAGTCTCTCATGTCATGACAAATGGATAAGTGGTTTTGATCGATTTTGGAGACTTTTTTGAGCAATACGGTGGTATTGAGCTATGAAGATATTGTCATTAATTTGGGCCTAAGAAAAGAGAGATAAAGTTAGCATCGTAGTTGAGGAATCTCGAGTTTTTATGATTCGGTGCAAAGATGTTGGTGGCTCTTCGAGGTAGGATTTGTTTCTTCACGTTAGATCGTTGAAAAGTTTGGATCGGTGTATTTAGATTGTTTTTCTTTCGGGATCTTTTAGACTGGTGGTTATCAGGGGTGTAGGTTTTTTAGTTTTGGCTTTTTTTGTTGTTGTTGTGCTTTTCGCTTTTTTCATTTTGGCGTCTTTTGTATATCTAATATCGTTATTGTATGTTCTTCGGTTCTTTTATCCATCGATGAAAACATCCCCTATTTTCGCAAAAAAGAAAAAAAGATGTACACAATACTTACGTGAGAGGCACATGGTTTAACCTAACGACGGAAATAATGCCCATTTACGTAAGAATTATTGATGTTTGTTTAGTAAAAAATATGAGTATATGATGAATGACATAAAATAACTGAAAGGACTGACGTTGTAATTTTTTTCAAAAATAAACTTAACCATAGCAATCACAGTTCGGAAATCTGATTGCTATTGTTAAGTTTATTTTTGAAAAAAATGAAAAAAAATTACGTCGTCAGTTGCTTTAGTTATTTTATGTCATTCGTCATTTAATGTCGTTATATCTTCGTTAAAGTAGTGTTACTTCATCGTAACTACGCGGTATTACACACTGTAACTAGGGATGGCAATGGTCACCCGATCCACCTGCTTCATAATGGATATGGATAAACTTAAATGGATATGGATACGGATATGGATGAACCTAAACGGATATGGATATGGACATGGATGAAAAGTTTCATCCATGGATATATCCATTACCACCCGAAATACGTATACATATACATAAATATAGATATATTCTTATATATTTACTATTACAAGCTAATTTACCGTTAGATTTACATTTTGCTTTTAACCCTATAATGAAATAACTATAATATATTACAATAAAATATGTATATTCAACAAAATAAACTTACAAATTTCATATTTAATTTTTTATAATCAATTTTTATAATAAGTTTATCAAATTTTGTTATATCTTCGACAAAAATTACACAATTTTATGAATAGAGTTTTTAATGTCATGTCATATTTATTTTTGTTATACTACGTTTACGTTTTAATCGCATATTAAAAATATTATAACATTTTTTTAATATCCATTGGATATCCATTAACCCGCTTAATCCATTGGATATAGATATGGACGGATGATCTGAAACTAAATGGATATGGATATGTATATGGATGAGCAAAAACTAAATGGATATGGATATATATATGGATACGGCATCACCCGATCCAATATCCGATCCATTGTCATTCCTAACCGTAACACAGAGCTTAAAATCCCTAAGACCATTTACATCGCAGCGTTACCAGGAGGTGATGGGCTCGATCGCGCCACCATCGCGCCACTGTGCGGCGTGATGGTGGCTTATTTTGTCCGGCGCTATGAGAGCATCACGGGAAGGAGAAGTGGCGTGAGGTTGAGGGAGACGAGTGGTAATCCAACACGTGGCTTCAGATCTGTAATCGATGAGGAGAAACAGATTTGTATTGTGATTTTAATTTTGTTGTGATTTTAATTTTTTGATTTTAAAGATGAAGAAGAAACCACTCCAGAGATCTGTAATCGATGAGATGAAGGAGATAAAGAAATTAATTTACAGCTTATATTCTTTGATTTTGTATGCATTTACTATTTAAACCCTAAACTTGAAAAAAATTAAAAAAAACAACATAAGTATCTATGAAAAAATTTATGTGTGTTTTTATAAATTTTTATTATTTATGTATGTAATATTTTTATAAAAAGCCAAACAAGTTAAAAAAATTAAATCAAACTAAAATGAAAAATAAATTAAAAAGTGGGACCAATTTAACACATCACACAACCATCACGCCCGCCACTACAAACTCCATCACACCATCACCTTTATCAAATCAGCATTATACCCCCGACAAAAACACTCCATCGACCGCTACAAATGGTCTAAACCCTAGCTACAAATGGTCTAAATCAATCGTATTCTATATATATATATACACCGGCCACTCTCGAACTTATCTAAACCCTAGCTACTAATCCAACGGCCGCCGTCACTGCCACAGGCAAAACCACCATTATTGCCACCTCTCAGTTCTCTATATGAACTGTCGTTTCAACTTATGAATATTAAAAATTAGGGCTATGATTATAAAGAGAGAGGGCTCTAGCGGTAACTCAATGAGCTAAATTTTGCCGCCTCGTTTGTAATCCTTTACAATGATTGGCACTGATGGCATACACAGTTCGTTGAATTATAGTTTCATTTTTTGTAGTTAGATGAAATTAAATTACTGCGATGACAGAGATCTCTTAAACTACACTTGATATGAGTCCTCTCTTGATTGATTTTTAATAAGTTACAATTGTTTCATTTTGAATTGCATTTGTTGTATTCGATTGTTGATAGAGAGATATTATTTATTTAATATCTGTATGTATCTCTATTTATACACAACAGTGCGTATATTAAAAGCCTGATTTTTGATTTTTTCTTGAAAATTAGGCAGCGGCCAGACAACCGTAGAGATAGTTTCCACAGATGAGTAGTTTTTGAAATCTCCTTGTCTACTATAATCTATCTCACATTATTAAAAGTTAGAGCTTTATGTATGATGAATACTTGTATTTGTATGTGTATTTTATATACACTTGTATGTATGTATGTATGTATGTATGTATGTATGTATGTATGTATGTATGTATGTATGTATGTATGTATGGTTTGAGGTTTGAATTTGTTAAGCTTAGAACTAAGCATTCAATAGATACGATTGAATTTTTATCAACTTTTATAACAAAATATAGTTTATACGAGTAGTTTGTTTACTTCTGATTTTAAATTGTAGATGTTGATGATGGTATGACTGTAGTCTAAAAATCAATGTTTATTATAGAAATTATTTGAGATATTATGAGTGCAATAATTTATTTATTGATATATTTGTTATTAGCAACATTTAAGTAAAATGTTATTGAAGTTGTATACAAAAGTAAGCATTTGAAAGTTCAGTATACAATCGTGTTTGTGGGATTAAGTTAATGAAATGTAAGTGAATTTTTTTTCTCTTGAATCATGTTTGCTTTTGTCGCTGATGAAGTGTGATGACCCGAAAATTTCTGACCAAATTTAAACTTAATCTTTGTATGATTAACATTTCCGACACGATAAACAAAGTCTGTAATATTGAGTCACGACAGTTTTGGAACTATATTCATATAATCAATTATTCTTTGACTGTTCCCTATGATTCACGAACAATATATATATAACTTAATGTGCATATATATATATGATTTCAAGTTATTTAGTAAACGATAGTAACATTCGTTTGTTAATTCGATTGATATTTAGATAAGTGAACTAAAACGTTTAAAATAAACAAGTAAAACACTAATTTGCTACAGTGTTTTCAAATTGCCACATTACTCAAAATGCTACAGTGTTTTCGAAAATCACTATTTGCTACAGTGAAATTGACTTTGCTACAGTGAATTGCTACAGTAAAAATTGACTTTGCTGCAGTAAAACACTATTTTAAAATGTATTTTAACAAATAGCGAGACGATGATTTATAGAAGTAAATGAACAAAACACTCAAATGTATAAGTTATAATTTGAGTGATATAATTTAGGGATAATTTAGGGCTATATTTTGACAAATGTATGTGACACGAAACGTAAAATGCAAGTTTTCTCAGCGTACAAAAGGACATTTGAAAAACCGGAACCGGGACATAAGTTGGGTGATGACGTACGACTTATCGGAACTAAAATTACAAATCAACTATGCATGTAAATTTAATATAATATATAATTAATTATTTAAATTATATATATTATATATTTATTTATTCATGTCGACAAACAAAAAACAAAAGAAATGTGAGCTGTAATTGGAGGCCATGCGATCGCATGGCCATATAGAAGAAACCCCATGCGATCGCATGGGGATAGATTTCAGCTCTGATTGCTATAAATTGCTCGTTTTGCTCGATGATAATCACACACAAACACACACACAGATATTTATTTTTACTCCGTATTTATTTATTATTATTATTATTATTATTATTATTATTAATAAGATTATTATTAATCTTATTATTTTTATTATTAGTATTATTATTTTTGCGATACAAAAATAAAAATGTACCTAAAATATTACGACGGAGTGCTGTCCAAGTAACTTTCAAAATGGTTTCCAAGCGAGCTAGAGCTAAGGAAATTATGGGTTATTGCCAAGGAAATTATGGGTAATGTTCGGGGGTATTTTTGTGAATCAAACCTCGTGTTTATCATCTCCGATGTGTCTACGTGCTTTCCTACAATATTGTATATCAATATTAAACAGTGAGTTCATTTGATCCCTTTTTACATATATTTTTGGGCTGAGAATACATGCGCAGTTTTATAAACTGTTTTACTAAATGGATACAAATACTAAAACTGATTTTGTGTGAGTTTCATATGATCCCTTTTACTCTCTACATTTTTGGACTGAGAATACATGCAAATCCTTTATTAACTAATTTACAATATTTATATGCGTGAGTTTCATTGCTCCCTTTTTAATTGCTTTTGCAATCTATATTTTTGGGCTGAGAATACATGCACTTTATTTTAAACGCACTGGATACAAGTACATACTAAATTCTACACCGAGTTTGAACCGAAAATCCCTTAGCTTTGGTAACTAGTAACTGCCGGTTATAAGAACTGGTGGGCGCGAGTAGTAGTATATGGATCCATAGGGCTTGATATCCCCGTCCGAACTAGAGCACTAGCCTTTTAACGGACGTATGCTATTTGAGAAGCGTACACGTTGGTTTGCGTGTATTATTAAGATGATTATACAAAGGGTATAAAATATATATACGTTAAGTATAGTTACCAGGGTGCTCAATCTTGTAGAATATTTTGATAAACGTTTCTGGATGAAACAACTGAAATCTTGTGATCCACCTTTATATACAGATTATACGAAACATTAAAACTATGAACTCACCAACCTTTGTGTTGACACTTGTTAGCATGTTTATTCTCAGGTTTCCTAGAAGTCTTCCGCTGTTTGCTTATATGTTAGACAAGCTATGTGCATGGAGTCATACATGGCATATTTTTCAAGGAAACGTTGCATTCACCAAATCATCACCATGTATCTTATTTTGACTGCATTGTCAATAGAAGTACTATTGTAAACTATTATTTACAGTGATTGTATATATGTAGAAATTATCAGATGTCGAAAACCTTTGATTTAAATATTCATTATGGTGTGCCTTTTTAAAAGAATGCAATGTTTACAAAACGTATCATATAGAGGTCAAATACCTCGCAATGAAATCAATGAATGACGTATTGTCCATATGGATTTGGAGCGATCGTCACATGAAGTGCTAATTTGACTCTGCGATCATGTTTATAGGCTTAAGATATTGCATATGTATGTAGATCCGTGCTTGTAAAATGTGTTGGCTGTTTAGCTTGGCAAAAAGTGTATTTGCTTATTTGTTCATTACTTTTTTTTACTTGTTAAGGTTCATCAACTGATAATCTGATGTATATCATTGATGGAAATTTTGTAACTGCATTATTGTACTCTTGATTAAGATAGTGAGATTTCATCTCAGTTTCTCTGTTAATACCCAACTATGAGTATACTAAAAGCCTGAATTTTACATTGTTCAGTTGTAATGATCTTCTGTATTGTTGAAAATCAGCCAGCGGCCAGACAACTGTAGAGATGGTTTCCACATATGGACATTTTTTGTGATCTGTTTGTCTACTTCATCACACATTTTTACAGTGTAGTTATTCACCCTCTTTAAATCCTGGGTTATTTGGTTAGAAAATTAAACTCAGAATTATGGTATTAAAGTTACCTGCTTGAATATTAAGTTGGGTCCTGCCTAGCTTAAACTTGTAATTATATTAAAGTATGCTTTTGAACCTTGCCATAGGGCACTCGATGTTGTCGAGTGGGTGGAGCCTTGAAACCATTACACTGTTCAGGCCACCCACAAAAATTGATTTACCAAAAATCTTGGATTTGTTCAATGGATCCACAGGATTGGCAGCAGAAGAAGGCGATTTGAACGACGGGAAAGCGTAGCACGTTCAAAATATGAACTCCGTTAAGACTCAATGTATACCGGATGTACCGTCGATCATCTGTCTATGTCTAGTGCAATACGCCAAGACTGCTCCAGTATACTGACCACAGAGAGACCTTTATTCAAATAGTGTGTGGATAAATAAACCAAGAGCACCTGGAGTTATGAACAGGTCACATGTTAATCGAAAAGGACGGTGATCCGTATACTACTAAATTTTATCCAGACATCAGTGAAACTAGACATCACTAAAACTGCTATAGAAGGTTTGACACTACATTATAATGTATGTTTAATGGTTAATGAGGAGTGTTGACTTGGTTTGTCTATGGTCTCCATATTTGTAATTTTTATTTTTGAAGATAAAAATAATTAATATAAATTGAAAAAATTAATTACTCCGTACTAATTACTAAATAAATTATAACAATTACGGAGTAATAAATTATTTGAAAATAAATTTATTAACAAATTAAGGACGTTTACAACTTTTGAAGAAAAAGTTCAGGACTTGTACAATTCTTAAAAAATCAAAATATAGACAATTACAAGTTAAAAATAATCAAATATCTGAAGATCCACCTCCCAAAGAGACATCTTTCATGTAATCTTAGTCAGGATTTGGCCTTGGTAGACGTTTGCAAGATCTTTAGATCAAAGTAGCTTTTCATTGAATCAAACGTACAGTTGGCTTTCTTGTCAGAGAACACCTTGTAGAAGCGACATAAATTAAGAAAACTTCGTGTTGCAAGTAGAAACAAAATAAATATAAGAAAACTTTCTAATTAAGCCCGTAAATTCAGACAAATTAAAGTACACATCTAAATGTACTTGTCTAAGAATGAGTTGAAATGAAGTGTATATACAACTAAATGTACTTGTCTAACAATAGGTTGCAATGAAGTGTATATAATTTTTTTTGATAGCTTTTGTGTACGAAAGTTGGTTGACTCGCACACATGTTTCACGCAGAATTTGAAAATTTTTATAAGGGGACGCATATGAAATATATTATTTAGAAGACCAACTGATCTCATACAATTTTTTCAATGCGTTAGTGATATTCTGGACAAGATGAGGTCTCTCCCAGATGGAGGATCTGAATTTAGGTAAACAAAAAATAGAAATTTGTAGCCTTTTGAGTTACAAGCGTTTTAGTTTTTGCATCAATTAAATCCGAATGTGGGAAGGAGGTAAGACCAAAACGGCGATAACTTGCAACTTTTGTTAGCCTTCACCATTTTATTCATAGCTCTTATATACGAATTTCGATTTATTTAATTCAAAATCTCAAACGTTCATAACTCAAAGGACTACTAGTTTTTTGTTATGGCGGACTACAACCCCTCCCTGCCCCCTGAAAAGCTCCATGCTTAGATATGGAGCAACAAGAATCATGCATATAAAAATGTTTTAATGAATTCCACAAGCTTATAAGGATAAGTGTATATGGGAAAGAAAATACATCAAGATAAAGACCCATTTAGAGTGAGCATTTAGATTCACGGAGATTTTGTGTTTTGTTGGAAAAAAGGAGTTTTTAGCAAATTTTGAGTTCACTAGCAAATCTTTTTATAGGAATAAAACCTTACTCCACAGAATCTCTAAATTCATGTGAAATCTTCTTGCAAAAACTTGTTTTGTTTAGATGCAGTCCACAAAATGCAAATCGCCAATTGCAGGGAACAACTTGCCATTTAACACTGATCAAAATGCCAAAATGGTCAAAATGGTATAACCCCGATAACACTCAACGAATACAATTATATAAAGGAAAACATTTCATTTAGAGCAAACACAGACGAATTTTGAAAATAGCCTAAAATAGGGGTTGGAAAGTTTGGAAGAAAGTTGATAATGTTTTTCTACATGCAACTTTTTTTGAAATGCTATCAGCAATAGCATTCAGCACATCAAAACTACAAAGAGCATTGAAAGCTTTTGTTAGGTTAGACAAATGACTAAGCTTTCCAATTCCTACTAAAAGTGATTGACCCACGTTTCTAAAAAAGGCTAAATCAAGATGGTTAAAATAACCAAACTAGATGTAGTAGGTCAGACCATGAAAGACTCGTCCATTTCTTCTTCGTCACCATCATCATTACGCCATGCAGATCCAACTTTAAACTTGCAAACTGGACATGTCCCTTGTTGCCGTAGCCAGGGATCTATGCATTCTGTATGGAACTGCACAAAACATATATTGGTAAGAACTAAGAATGTAAAAATTAAAATACAATCCAAACTTAATATACAATCTTTGATATGCCAGATATGTATTAAGATATTTGTTCTCAAATCGTTCAAAACCACTTGTTTAACTAACTTTCACTTTATTTATATAGTCAGTATGTATGTATACGACTTATCGATTTCAGTATGTGTATCGTCCAAAACCACTTGTAAACATTAAAAGTAGTTTTTGCATAAAACTGCATAAACAATCTAGGGTCTTGAATAACAAGAAGGTTCTTGAATAAAACAATATAACATGTAAACACTAAAAGTAGCTTTTGACCTGTTAAACTCATTTCACCCAATTCCTTTTTAATTTGTAGCTGTTTTCTTACAATTTTACCCATTTGGCCTGCTTGAGATATAGCATACCCAAAAGGGACCCAGTCATAATAAACAGGTTACACAACCACCATCAGTAAAACACAAAGATAAAAGTGAGATAAACTGACCTGATGTAAACATGGCAAGGATCGAACTACTTCTCCTACATTAACCGTTTCTAAACAAACACTGCAAGTCAGCTCGTCTTCAGACGATTTCAAGTTCCCGCTAATCACACCCGCAGAATCAACCTTCTGGTCAACAGAAAAATAAAAAAAAAATTAAAAAAAAAAATGATAAGTTACAGAAACAGCAGTTTCGAAAGTTCAATTGTAGCTATAACCCTATGGGGTTCAACTGTTTTTATCATATAAGGCTTCTTGTTGTTGAGAGATTAAATTGTATTGTACTTTATATTATTTAAATACAAGTAAGATCAGAAACTTGTAATAAAAAAAAAAACAAAATTTCATTACCTCATTTGGTTTAGATGAAGCATTTTCCACCAATGAGCCACTGATGTTATTACAGCTGACATCAAAATCCATTATTTCTCAAGAAAAAAAAACTAAATTATAAGAAAAATAATAAAAAAACATAACAGTAAAGTGTCGTACCTTCTAGAATCTGCAATCTTGTACTTATGAACAGGAAGAGAATTTACCTCTTCCTCACTCATTGAAGTAGCTGTTGGATTATTATCATTATCCAACGCTCTTAAAGTTTCATAATCTGCAACAACATGATAATAAAACTAATATACACCATAAAAGCTTCTATTCAAATTTCATAAATGATTAAGCAAAGAAATAAACTAACCCAGGTCATCAAATCCTCTGTCAAGAAGTGCCAGCTGTAATCTAAGTTCTTGTAATCGTCCTCGTGTTGCAAGCGTGATAGACGGTGGCATCCGCAATCGTAATTCTGTATGGCCCAAAAGGCCACTAGCTGCTACGCCTTGGGCCTGGGCCTGGGCCTGGGCCTGGGCTTGAAGTTGTTGACACGTTGCATACATTCGTAAACTTGTTGCCATCAAAAACACACCAAGTACCAACCAAAGCTGAATAAATATAAAAGAAACACACATTCAATATACAAGACTAGATTAAAAAAAAAAAAAAAATTAAAAAAAAAGAACATTAAGTGTTAAGTTGGTAGATAAGTACCAGAAAGTTGGGTGACATTTGGTACGAGTTCAGTATCATGAACAACAAGAAAACTTTAACATGAGAAAAAAGAAATGGATATAATGAGTAATCACAGTAATTTTAAATTTTATTAGCAACTAAATTTTAACTCACAATGGGACGGTACCTGTAACGAGAAATGCAAGTGAATTTGTATTAACAGGTCGAGCTGCACGAACACGCTAACAACAGCAGGATCACATATAGATATATGGTTAGAATAATAATAATTACATGAATTATACAATTCAATTTGAGTTGAAACAGATATATAAGATATAAGATAATATACCACCGCACCACGTTCAGGAATATATCCAGGAAACCCAGTTTCAATATCACCTCTCGACCCTCGAAAAACAAAACTCATTCTTGTTAAATTTTGAGTAATTTCTATCAGACCCGGGTCAATTCTATGTAGGAGCCCTGCAAAATTTATGTGAAAACACTCTAACAATCAGTAATTTAACAAAAAGCCTTAATGAAAAATGCAATGACGAGTTGGGTAACTGTCAGTAAATATATTAATGCATTACTATGGTCTACAATTTTTGATGATACATATATCACTGTGCATATAATTCATGTAAGATTTCAAATGTAGTCTTTAACACTAACAGGGCGACCTAAGAAATTGCATAATAGTAATTACAACATCGTTACTAGGTCTCTTTGTTTTTACAATCAAAATTTTGACATCCATCAAATGCATATAACTAAAATTGATTTTTTTTTCTTTTTGTTTTTATCATTTGTTCTATTTTATTCCTTTGTTCCCAATTTACGAGATTTCTTAATAACTAAATATCAATTTATGTTAATGTTGAACTATAATAGATGAATTTATTAGACATAGAGTACCCTCAAATTCGACATTTTTAGCTATCCAAGGTACTTGTATAGTTTGGTACATACCCTAAATTTAGTCTATCACACATTTACACAGCAACATTATTCAACTCTTTTAGCAATCTGGTAAATCTAAAACCCATAAACAAACTCAACTATTCTAATGTTCTTTTATTGTGATAATATACAAACTACCTCATGCAACCAATATCTGATAGTACTACATAGGAGTTTATATAATTTCAATAGGTACATGCAATTCCTCTAGGTTCTTAAATCTTTACACGTACTATATATTCATACCTACTATACAATACTGAAATCAAAGACCCTAAAACACTAAATTACACAATTATCTTGAATCAAATAATCAAGATATGAAAACAGAAAATATTTTGAGGATCAAGAAACAATTTTTCCGAAACGATCTAAATGGTAAAATATAAGTTAGTGCATTCTAGTATAAAATATAAAGTATGATATTGAAAAACCCCAAATTTAGTGAAACTGATAGGGAAATTGAAATACAATTGGGGGAAATAGAAAAAGGAGGCTTACAGAGTTGGAATTTACATTGATCGGCGGATAATTGTATGAGTACGGAATCGGCGATGTAAAAAAATGAAGGTAAGTGAGCGTTAAAAATGGAGGTAACGAGTTGAGAACGATAGTTGACTCAGTTGATGTAACTATAACCTTTTTTTTAATGGGAGGTGATAAACACCAAATTTAGATCCATACACACCTAACACCTAAGTTAGTACCGAGCACTGTTGTAAATCTCATTTTTTTCCGAGATCTCCCGGAGATCTCGTTTCTGAAAGGTGGTCGAGATGAGATGTCCATCTCCCAAGATTTCTCGGTCAACAGGGTCAAACTTGGTCAAAACCATAATTTCTTGAATTTTCTCGCTCATTTTTCGAATTTTCTCGCCAATTTCTCGAATTTTCTCACAAAATCTAGTAATTTCTCTGATTTTGTCGAATTTTCTTGTAAAATGTGACGCCCCGTACTAAATCATCATGTACGGACCATCAACAACAGGATCATTACAAGGTTAAGTACTATATGCGTTTTCAAAACAGAGTTTGCATTCATTAATAAAAGGTGACGTCATAACTAACGTCAAATGTTTTACAATCCAAAAGCATGATTCGCTAAGTAGAAGCAATAAATAAGTGTACGTGACCCCAAAGGTCGTTACATAACATAGTTTCAAAAGAAAAATAAGTTTGAATGCAAGATAAGTAGTCATGCGATAACAACTCTAAGCAGCGGGTTCTACAGCACGACTAGTACACAGCGGAAGCAACCTCAAACACCTGAGAAATACATGCTTAAAAACGTCAACACAAAGGTTGGTGAGCTATAGTTTAAGTATAACAGTAATGTAAGTAGGCCACGAGATTTCAGTGCTACAACGAGCGTTCAAAAGTATGTAAAAGTATATGCTTAACCGTGGGCACTTGGTAACTAACTTAACGTTTAAAATACCCCCTGAAAGTACACTTGGCGAGTGCGTATATTTACGACGTATTAAACACTCGTTGACTGCTAGCGCGACTAGCCCGAGTGGGGATGTCAAACCCTATGGATCCATATCTAAGATTCGCGTTCACCGGTTCATAAACCAATGTTTAAACGTTACCGAGCTAAAGGGAATCTTTCTGCCGTTATATAACCCACACATATATAAAGTTTAAGTACTCGTGCCTAGTATGTAAAATATAAAATCCGCATGTATTCTCAGTTCCCAAAACAAGTTAAAGTAAAAAGGGAATGCTATAACTCACAATGATAATGTAGTCGTAAAGTCGGTTCGGAAAGGTGTGCAAGTAATCGGTCCGAAGGTCCTCAACCTAAGGCAAATAGTACTAAGTCAGTAAATCGTCTTAATAGGTTTAAAAGTATGTAAATAAGGTCTTAAGGGTCATCATCATTCATCATCAAACAAAAGGCGTAAAGTAAGTTTCGTTTATGAAAGTAGTTTACAACAAAGGCTGACTTCAGTCAGTCACCACGGCCTCTACCCTTACTGAATTAAGGTGAGACCAGTGGCCATGGCTCCGTCTATGAGTTCCTTAAGTGTGGTAAAATTTACAGAAGCAAACTTGTCTTGGTTTGACCGTGGCGACGGTCTAAGTGCGAGTAGGTCAGAAATTTCTGCACAACGTTAAAGGACATAGTGACGATCGGAGGGCCATAAATCCTAAACCGTAACTCGGATTAAGACGAGTCCTATATGAAAAGTTATCTACTCGAAATGATCTATTTGAAAATCATGGTTAGAACAGCCCAGGTCTACTGGTCTGTTACAGAAATAGCAGGTCAGTAGGTTTTGGACAGAAACAGTAAGTTTAAGTGAGTTCCGGTGGTCTTGGTGCTTGATGTTCATCATGGTTCTCATCCTTGATGCATATAGCTTCAAGTGTACAACTCATTGATGTATCTACATCATCTTAACCAAGTCTTGACCATCATAACCCTAGTGCAAGTCTAAGACATGAAGCACAACTCACTTAAGAGTTGCATGTAGTTTGATGAACCAAAGTTACATCAAAGTCTTAGGTTTGACACTTACATGAACTATAATAGAAATATTGAACTCTAAACTTGAAAATAAACTAACTAATCAAGATCTTAAGATGTAGAACATAGTTCCTAGTTAGATCTTGAAGATCCAAGACCCAAAAGTCTAGATCAAGCATAAGTATACAAAGTTATTTTTAAAGAAAACTTATTTACATGTTCTTGAACCTTTAAGTTATCTTTTAGTTCCAAGAGATATGAGATCAAGACTAACTTGTAGTACTTGACCAACAACAACCAAAATCATACAATTAAAGTGCAAGTAACACTAAATAAACAAGTAAAAGGTTCATGGTTTGTTCATACTTTTAAAGATTCAACCAAGGTTTGATCTTTAAGTAAAGTAAACTTTAAGTTTACTTCAAGAACTACAAGTATGAATTTAACAACTATGAACTTACAACCTTTGAAACAATAAAGTAGAACATAACTAGATAGATTATATTCTTGTTGTTCTTGTTATAACAAGATAAAGATGAAGAATCAAACTAGTAAGTTTATTCTTGTAATCATGAAAGTAAGTAACAAGTATCTATAAGTAAGTAAGCTACAACAAGATCAAGTAACAAACAACAAAAGATGATGATGATTAAATGATGTTGGAATTCGGTTTTTGCAAGAGGAAAAGAAGAAGAAAAGGTTGTTCATAATACTTACAAGAAAGTAGAGAAGAAGAGAGAAAAAAAGTTGAAAGAATATGAGAGGTAAGTGTGTGTTTGATTTGTGAAGTGAATACAAATGAGAAGTAATGAAAAATGAAAACCAAGAACCCATCTAAGGGCCTAAAGGCCGACGGCCAGCAGCCATGGGAGGGAGAATGGGAGTGTTTAGTGGTTACATGCTTGTTAAAGTTTGAAAAGGTGGATAAAAGGGGTGGTTACATGGGGATTAAGAGCCAACTATATTCCAAATGCAACAACTAACTAGTTCCATCTTAATTTGATACTTACACTTTCAAGACATGGGCTAAAAGGTCCATTAATAATGTAGGGTGGGCTCATAAGCCCAAAGTCAAGTGTCCATTAGCTTTAAACAAGCCCAAGTTTCAATAATAACAAGTTAAACCAATTAAAGTCCAAGTAACTAACTAAAAGCCTTAGTTAATTAAAATGATTAATAAATCTTAATCATGAATGCAAATAATATCTATAAATATTATTCGTGAAGTTTCGTGTGTCACAAAGACGTTTCGGGCACTTAAAAGTCAAGTACGGGCAATCATGGCAACATGTAAATGTAATATCATACATTCGTTTAATCACACGTATTAATAATAATAATTATTAATAAGTAAACGTTGGAAAATCCAGGGTCGTTACATTACCCACCTGTTAAAGAAAATTTCATCCCGAAATTTTAAGGAGTGACCAACAATGGTACCGTATTCACACAAGAAGGAGCGTATCATAGTTCTGTGAGACCCGTGGGCTCAGGAGTAAGTTATCTACCTTGAAAGGTACTTCGGCGTATGAAAGTGAGAATAGGTATATGCCGTTACTTAAGCCTCTTGTCCTAAGAGGTCAACGAATTGATTTTATTTCTGATTAACAGGAGTATGTGATCTGAATGTATATCCACAAAAAGGAAAGGTGGTGTGTTTATCCTTACAGACATCTTCAGTAAGCTGGATGTGTGAAATGCATCATGAATGTTCCTAAGCTCATCTAAAACATTGAGCGTGTATGTCGTAATATAAGCTGACAGGTAGAATGGGAAACATAGTGATTACAACCATGCGATTTGATGTATGGATAGCGCTAGCTACGGATTTTACCAACCCCTTGGTTTCGAAAGGAGGCCATAGGCATAGGAACTCAATATTTAAGAACGTCTCATTTGAGTAAGTGAATCGAAATTTTAGCTGAAAGTGACAAACCGAACTTGTAAGCCATAATTATTCATAGTGTCTTCAGGACGGTCTGAACGAACAAGGAGGGACATTACCTAGTTTACCATACTATAGGTGAACCTATCCTTGGATGAAATGAAAACACGGTTCCGCAATGTAACCTCATCCTTTCAGTTACATGTTGAAGTTAGGGTTAACGTTAACTAGAGCAACATACAGTTGCAACCAATGAAGGAAGAAATATATAGAGTATCCACATGAGTGTCGTAAATGTCTTAAGCAGTCCCCTCCCAAGGGGTAACAAGATTCATAGGCTCTCAAAGTTTCTTATGTTACATTTCCAAAAGAAAGTCGCACGAAAGGCGTGGTCTTGAACGAGAGTGAACTCTTCGAGTGGTTCGTTTTGAATTTATCCGAGTACTTAAGGGGATGCGCGAATGAGGAGATACGTGAACCCTTGGTCCTAACGAATGGCTTACTCCGAGTGAAAAGAACCTCCAAAAATGATTCTTGTGTCTCAACATACTTATTCATAGAGATGAAGTTTACGAGGGTGTTGTGATTCGCCGTGAAGTATTGAGAACAGTAATCCACCTAGTACCTTTCCTACGATAGGGTGACCAATGAGTGTACCTCAGAAAACTGATTTATCGGCTCGCGTTTTTATCATGTCTAACTTTAAAGGAACATTTTTGTGGGTGCAAAGATTTTCTAACAAATTTTATAAAACCGCCATCCAAAGTGGCTCGAGAATTTTAACAGAGACCTTAATAGTAGGTTTCATTCCTAACGGAGGGCGAGAGAAAGTGTGATCCTTACATGGTGTAGTCTAATACGAAGCCTTTAATAAAGTCCACCGAGGGAGTTTTGAAAAGCAAAACCTTTAAACGTTTGTTGTGACCACATAAACGGACGAAGTTCCTAGTAAATTTAGAAGTAGGTACAACGTGTACCATTTTGCTCAAAACTATTTGACTTAAGTTGAATAGCTCGGTATAGGAGCGTTTTTTTTTTTTTTTTTAATAATTTGAAGATATAACTTAGTATCAAAATAAGTAAGTATAAATTTATACATATATGATTTTATAAATCGTTTAAGTGACCGAAAAGTTTTTAGTACCTTCATTGTCTGTAAATCTTGTGAGGACAGTACAAATAAACAACGTGTAATTTTTTTTTTTTGATAAACATAGTTTTTTCGCATTTCAAAGGTTACGAGTTGAAAAGATTTGAGTGAAAAAGCTTGAAATCCTTGGGTGACCAGTTACTAGGTAATGAAAACTAATGATATAAATGCAGTTTTGGTAATTATCAGGATACAAGTCTTTGGGCCAAAAATATTTTCGTGCGAAGCCGTTGCTAAAAAGTGAGGTACGAAGGATAGAGCACGAGGATGAGAAGTTAATCGCTTCTTGAATTTGCAAAAGGCCAAACAGGCCGCGACTAATAATGAAGTCAGAATACCGATGGTGTTAATGTTACTAAATGAGAGTTTCTTGGAATGAGTTAGGACTTAGAGTTATGTAAGGAAGAGCATTGTTCTAACCGGTGTGGTGAAATAAATCCATGGGGTGACGCAATAGTTTTGAATGGTTTATGTGGATGTCCGAAGGCCTTGCATGACGTGGTAGTCAGTGACTTTATCACATATACATGAATCTCTTGATTTCGACGGTTATAAAGCCTTTATGATGACTTGGATACGAATAACACGAAAAGTTTTATATAATAAGCAACGAAAATTTTATAGAAATTGTTTATGGTGACAATGTAAGAGAAGAAACGAAGTTCTTAGTAGATTAGGGTTATGTACAACACGTACCGTTCAAAGTATCATATCTTTTGAATAAAGGATTTGATTTGTAACAGTGAAAGTGAAGTTTCGTATGTACTTGTCAAAAATAGGTAATCATTTACTTTATATTTTTTTTTTATATAATTGGTATGATTTCAAAAATTTGTATGAATGACGAACAAAATAAGTTTATTTTTCTTATAAAGCTTTGAGAGGATAGCACAGTAAAATAATGTGTGTAAAATTTGGTAAACAAAATTTTTATATTTCGGGGGATACATGTTGGAAGAGATTGATGAGAACCGAGTAAAAGACTTTTGAAAATTTGGAGTGATATTTGAGGTAATAAAAACCATTGAATTTATGTATGATTGACGACTATTAGTAGGGCATAAGTCCTTTGACTAAAAATGATTAAGTGTGAAGTTGTTTCTTATAACTGAGTTACAAATGGGGGAGTATGAGGATGAGAGTTAACCACTCATTGATTTTAGGAAAATTTCGAACTGGTATGACGTATATCGAGGTAAGAAGGATGATGTTGTGGTTATCACCGAATAAAGATTTCTCGTAATAAGCTAGGACTTAGAGTTGCGTAAGAATGAGTATCAAAATGAGATTCTTGGGAGATCTTCAATATAGGCTTTGAATTGCTGAAGTGACGGAATACTATCTTCCTTAAGTATTATTGTGCAAGTTTGTCCATTGTATCGATTTCTTTCATGGCTATAAAGTAAGCAGTTTTGGTGAGACGGTCAATAATAACCCAGATGATGTCCTAACCATCTTACCGCCTTTGGTATTTTAGCGATGAATTCCTTCCCATTTCTATTGTGAGATTTCGAGTTGTTGTCATGTAACTAATAAGGTTCAGTTCTCGGGCTACATCTCTTCCCATAATAGTTTCACCATTCTTGCGAGGTATACTAATAAATTTTCCCTCATTATAAACAAATTCCACTTTCATCCTTGAAAGTCAGTTCGTTCTAACTATTTCCTCAAAGCTTCCTAACTCGGTGAGTATTAGGTTAATCTTAAAGTTCATCCCAAATCAAATCTTACTGTACTACTGTGAAAAACAAATTCTATCAATCTTCTCAAATAACATATGCCTGTACGTAGGTAACTATTCCTTTTCAACTACTACATTAAAACTCCCAAGTTTGGTTAATATGAGGTCATCTCCAAATGACCCACCTGTTAATCTTAAAGTACTACCTTAAATTATTCCCCTATCTTCCTCAGTTTACCATTTGCTTGTGTCCTATAGAATGCTTAATTCCCGTGGTTGTTGATGGTTTATTAGTCGTAACACTAAGGTTCTTAGATATATGGTTTCTATCGCTCCAATATTAAACAGCCTTGAGACAATAAAACGTTGCGATGAAACGTACCCTAACCAAAATCAGGATCCACGCGAGTTTCTATAACTGAGATAACGATTGCTCTACCACAAGTTAGTACAAAGTTTTTCCTATTTGAGAACTTTTTCCTTAAATGGCCAGGGTGTCGATCTCTAATACAAATTTTTCGGGTTATCAATTCTGCAATCAAGGCCCCTCTGGTACAGTATCTGGGTTACGTGGTTATTCCTTCCCTACTTTTAACAGGCTACAATGTGTATGCTCAACTAATTCCTAACAAAATTTTTTCCTGGATCACCCCATATTCCTCATGTAGTAACATTGGGACTTCTGCTTGATTTACTTCAATATAATCACGCTGGCCTGGCGTCATTATATTATAATAAATCGTACGTTCATTCCAATATCAATCCATATGGTCAATGTAACGTGATCACTTCCAATTATACACAAATTTCATCTAACGGTGCTTTATCTGTGCCAACAAAATAGAATCGACATAACTAATCTCGCAGTTTCTCGATGTGGGTGCGTAGGTTCCGTAAACCATGTATTAATGCTTAAGTGTCCCGAAGTTTCTTCAAAGGTTCGGATTCAGGTAACGTTGTTAGGTTCCTTCTAAATATTCAATCCGGGTCTCGCGTCGGGTTGTACGTGTAGCAAGTAGTAATACGATGTGTTTGAGCATTAGTAGTGAAATGTCCCGTTCTTATTGATTAAAAACGTTCCATATTAATTGATTTCATTGCGAGGTTTTAACCTCTATATGAGACGTTTTTCAAAGACTGCATTCATTTTAAAACAAACCATAACCTTTATTTCATCAATAAAGGTTTAAAAAGCTTTACGTAGATTATCAAATAATGATAATCTAAAATATCCTGTTTACACACGACCATTACATAATGGTTTACAATACAAATATGTTACAACAAAATAAGTTTCTTGAATGCAGTTTTTACACAATATCATACATGCATGGACTCCAAATCTCGTCCTTATTTAAGTATGCGACAGCGGAAGCTCTTAATAATCACCTGAGAATAAACATGCTTAAAACGTCAACAAAAATGTAGGTGAGTTATAGGTTTAACCTATATATATCAAATCATAATAATAGACCACAAGATTTCATATTTCAATACACATCCCATACATAGAGATAAAAATCATTCATATGGTGAACACCTGGTAACTGACATTAACAAGATGCATATATAAGAATATCCCCATCATTCCGGGACACCCTTCGGATATGATATAAATTTCGAAGTACTAAAGCATCCGGTACTTTGGATGGGGTTTGTTAGGCCCAATAGATCTATCTTTAGGATTCGCGTCAATTAGGGTGTCTGTTCCCTAATTCTTAGATTACCAGACTTAATAAAAAGGGGCATATTCGATTTCGATAATTCAACCATAGAATGTATTTTCACGTACTTGTGTCTATTTTGTAAATCATTTATAAAACCTGCATGTATTCTCATCCCAAAAATATTAGATTTTAAAAGTGGGACTATAACTCACTTTCACAGATTTTTACTTCGTCGGGAAGTAAGACTTGGCCACTGGTTGATTCACGAACCTATAACAATATATACATATATATATCAAAGTATGTTCAAAATATATTTACAACACTTTTAATATATTTTGATGTTTTAAGTTTATCAAGTCAGCTGTCCTCGTTAGTAACCTACAACTAGTTGTCCACAGTTAGATGTACAGAAATAAATCGATAAATATTATCTTGAATCAATCCACGACCCAGTGTATACGTATCTCAGTATTGATCACAACTCAAACTATATATATTTTGGAATCAACCTCAACCCTGTATAGCTAACTCCAACATTCATATATAGAGTGTCTATGGTTGTTCCGAAATATATATAGATGTGTCGACATGATAGGTCGAAACATTGTATACGTGTCTATGGTATCTCAAGATTACATAATATACAATACAAGTTGATTAAGTTATGGTTGGAATAGATTTGTTACCAATTTTCACGTAGCTAAAATGAGAAAAATTATCCAATCTTGTTTTACCCATAACTTCTTCATTTTAAATCCGTTTTGAGTGAATCAAATTGCTATGGTTTCATATTGAACTCTATTTTATGAATCTAAACAGAAAAAGTATAGGTTTATAGTCGGAAAAATAAGTTACAAGTCGTTTTTGTAAAGGTAGTCATTTCAGTCGAAAGAACGACGTCTAGATGACCATTTTAGAAAACATACTTCCACTTTGAGTTTAACCATAATTTTTGGATATAGTTTCATGTTCATAATAAAAATTATTTTCTCAGAATAATAACTTTTAAATCAAAGTTTATCATAGTTTTTAATTAACTAACCCAAAACAGCCCGAGGTGTTACTATGACGGCGTAAATCCGGTTTTACGGTGTTTTTCGTGTTTCCAGGTTTTAAATCATTAAGTTAGCATATCATATAGATATAGAACATGTGTTTAGTTGATTTTAAAAGTCAAGTTAGAAGGATTAACTTTTGTTTGCGAACAAGTTTAGAATTAACTAAACTATGTTCTAGTGATTACAAGTTTAAACCTTCGAATAAGATAGCTTTATATATATGAATCGAATGATGTTATGAACATCATTACTACCTTAAGTTCCTTGGATAAACCTACTGCAAAAGAGAAAAATGGATCTAGCTTCAACGGATCCTTGGATGGCTCGAAGTTCTTGAAGCAGAATCATGACACGAAAACAAGTTCAAGTAAGATCATCACTTGAAATAAGATTGTTATAGTTATAGAAATTGAACCAAAGTTTGAATATGATTATTACCTTGTATTAGAATGATAAACTACTATAAGAAATAAAGATTTCTTGAGGTTGGATGATCACCTTACAAGATTGGAAGTGAGCTAGCAAACTTGAAAGTATTCTTGATTTTATGTAACTAGAACTTGTAGAATATATGAAGAACACTTAGAACTTGAAGATAGAACTTGAGAGAGATCAATTAGATGAAAAAAATTGAAGAATGAAAGTGTTTGTAGGTGTTTTTGGTCGTTGGTGTATGGATTAGATATAAAGGATATGTAATTTTGTTTTCATGTAAATAAGTCATGAATGATTACTCATATTTTTGTAATTTTATGAGATATTTCATGCTAGTTTCCAAATGATGGTTCCCACATGTATTAGGTGACTCACATGGGCTGCTAAGAGCTGATCATTGGAGTGTATATACCAATAGTACATACATCTAAAAGCTGTGTATTGTACGAGTACGAATACGGGTGCATACGAGTAGAATTGTTGATGAAACTGAACGAGGATGTAATTGTAAGCATTTTTGTTAAGTAGAAGTATTTTGATAAGTGTATTGAAGTCTTTCAAAAGTGTATAAATACATATTAAAACACTACATGTATATACATTTTAACTGAGTCGTTAAGTCATCGTTAGTCGTTACATGTAAGTGTTGTTTTGAAACCTTTAGGTTAACGATCTTGTTAAATGTTGTTAACCCAATGTTTATAATATCAAATGAGATTTTAAATTATTATATTATCATGATATTATCATGTATGAATATCTCTTAATATGATATATATATACATTAAATGTCTTTACAACGATAATCGTTACATATATGTCTCGTTTAAAAATCATTAAGTTAGTAGTCTTGTTTTTACATATGTAGTTCATTGTTAATATACTTAATGATATGTTTACTTATCATAGTATCATGTTAACTATATATATATCCATATATATGTCATCATATAGTTTTTACAAGTTTTAACGTTCGTGAATCACCGGTCAACTTGGGTGGTCAATTGTCTATATGAAACATATTTCAATTAATCAAGTCTTAACAAGTTTGATTGCTTAACATGTTGGAAACATTTAATCATGTAAATATCAATCTCAATTAATATATATAAACATGGAAAAGTTCGGGTCACTACAGTACCTACCCGTTAAATAAATTTCGTCCCGAAATTTTAAGCTGTTGAAGGTGTTGACGAATCTTCTGGAAATAGATGCGGGTATTTCTTCTTCATCTGATCTTCACGCTCCCAGGTGAACTCGGGTCCTCTACGAGCATTCCATCGAACCTTAACAATTGGTATCTTGTTTTGCTTAAGTCTTTTAACCTCACGATCCATTATTTCGACGGGTTCTTTGATGAATTGAAGTTTTTCGTTGATTTGGATTTCATCTAATGGAATAGTGAGATCTTCTTTAGCAAAACATTTCTTCAAATTCGAGACGTGGAAAGTGTTATGTACAGCCTCGAGTTGTTGAGGTGACTCAAGTCGGTAAGCTACTGGTCCGACACGATCAAAAATCTTGAATGGTCCAATATACCTTGGATTTAATTTCCCTCGTTTACCAAATCGAACAACGCCTTTCCAAGGTGCAACTTTAAGCATGACCATCTCTCCAATTTCAAATTCTATATCTTTTCTTTTAATGTCAGCGTAGCTCTTTTGTCGACTTTGGGCGGTTTTCAACCGTTGTTGAATTTGGATGATCTTCTCGGTAGTTTCTTGTATAATCTCCGGACCCGTAATCTGTCTATCCCCCACTTCACTCCAACAAATCGGAGACCTGCACTTTCTACCATAAAGTGCTTCAAACGGCGCCATCTCAATGCTTGAATGGTAGCTGTTGTTGTAGGAAAATTCTGCTAACGGTAGATGTTGATCCCAACTGTTTCCGAAATCAATAACACATGCTCGTAGCATGTCTTCAAGCGTTTGTATCGTTCTTTCACTCTGCCCATCAGTTTGTGGATGATAGACAGTACTCATGTCTAGACGAGTTCCTAATGCTTGCTGTAATGTCTGCCAGAATCTTGAAATAAATCTGCCATCCCTATCAGAGATAATAGAGATTAGTATTCCATGTCTGGAGACGACTTCCTTCAAATACAGTCGTGCTAACTTCTCCATCTTGCCATCTTCTCTTATTGGCAGGAAGTGTGCTGATTTGGTGAGACGATCAACTATTAACCAAATAGTATCAATACCACTTGCAGTCCTTGGCAATTTAGTGATGAAATCCATGGTAATGTTTTCCCATTTCCATTTCGGGATTTCGGGTTGTTGAAGTAGACCTGATGGTTTCTAATGCTCAGCTTTGACCTTAGAACACGTCAAACATTCTCCTACGTATTTAGCAACATCGGCTTTCATACCCGGCCACCAAAAATGTTTCTTGAGATCCTTGTACATCTTCCCCGTTCCAGGATGTATTGAGTATCTGGTTTTATGAGCTTCTCTAAGTACCATTTCTCTCATATCTTCAAATTTTGGTACCCAAATTCTTTCAGCCCTATACCGGGTTCCGTCTTCCCGAATATTAAGATGCTTCTCCGATACTTTGGGTATTTCATCCTTTAAATTTCCCTCTTTTAAAACTCCTTGTTGCGCCTCCTTTATTTGAGTAGTAAGGTTATTATGAATCATTATATTCATAGATTTTACTCGAATGGGTTCTCTGTCCTTCCTGCTCAAGGCATCGGCTACCACATTTGCCTTCCCCGGGTGGTAACGAATCTCAAAGTCGTAATCATTCAACAATTCAATCCACCTACGCTGCCTCATATTCAGTTGTTTCTGATTAAATATGTGTTGAAGACTTTTGTGGTCGGTATATATAATACTTTTGACCCCATATAAGTAGTGCCTCCAAGTCTTTAATGCAAAAACAACCGTGCCTAATTCCAAATCATGCGTCGTATAATTTTGTTCGTGAATCTTCAATTGTCTAGACGCATAAGCAATCACCTTCGTTCATTGCATTAATACACAACCGAGACCTTGCTTTGATGCGTCACAATAAATCACAAAATCATCATTCCTTTCAGGCAATGACAATATAGGTGCCGTAGTTAGCTTTTTCTTCAATAACTGAAACGCTTTCTCTTGTTCATCATTCCATTCAAATTTCTTCCCTTTATGCGTTAATGCAGTCAAGGGTTTTGCTATTCTGGAAAAGTCTTGGATGAACCTTCTGTAGTAACCAGCTATTCCTAAAAACTGGCGTATGTGTTTCGGAGTTTTCGGGGTTTCCCACTTTTCAACAGTTTCTATCTTTGCCGGATCCACCTTAATACCTTCTTTGTTCACTATGTGACCGAGGAATTGAACTTCTTCCAATCAAAATGCACACTTTGAAAACTTAGCGTACAATTCTTCCTTCCTCAATACTTCTAACACCTTTCTCAAATGTTCACCGTGTTCTTGGTCATTCTTTGAGTAAATAAGTATGTCATCAATGAAAACAATGACAAACTTGTCAAGGTATGGTCCACACACTCGGTTCATAAGGTCCATGAACACAGCTGGTGCATTAGTTAAACCAAACGGCATGACCATAAACTCGTAATGACTGTAACGTGTTCTGAAAGCAGTCTTTGGAATATCATCTTCTTTCACCCGCATTTGATGATACCCGGAACGTAAGTCAATCTTTGAATAAACAGACGAGCCTTGTAGTTGATCAAATAAGTCGTCGATTCTCGGTAGTGGGTAGGGGTTCTTGATGGTAAGTTTGTTTAACTCTCGATAGTCGATACACAACCTGAATGTACCATCTTTCTTCTTGACAAACAAAACAGGAGCTCCCCACGGTGATGTGCTTGGTCGAATGAAACTATTCTCTAAAAGTTCTTGTAATTGGCTTTGCAGTTCTTTCATCTCACTGGGTGCGAGTCTGTAAGGAGCACGAGCTATTGGTGCAGCTCCTGGTACAAGATCTATTTGAAATTCAACGGATCGATGTGGGGGTAATCCCGGTAATTCTTTCGGAAATACATCAGGAAATTCTTTTGCAATGGGAACATCATTGATGCTCTTTTCTTCAGTTTGTACTTTCTCGACGTGTGCTAGAATAGCATAGCAACCTTTTCTTATTAGTTTTTGTGCCTTCAAATTACTAATAAGATGTAGCTTCGTGTTGCCCTTTTCTCCGTACACCATTAAGGGTTTTCCTTTTTCTCGTATAATGCGAATTGCATTTTTGTAACAAACGATCTCTGCTTTCACTTCTTTCAACCAGTCCATACCGATTATCACATCAAAACTCCCTAACTCTACTGGTATCAAATCAATCTTAATTGTTTCACTAACCAGTTTAATTTCTCGATTCCGACATATATTATCTGCTGAAATTAATTTACCATTTGCTAATTCGAGTAAAAATTTACTATCCAAAGGCGTCAATGGACAACTTAATTTAGCACAAAAATCTCTACTCATATAGCTTCTATCCGCACCCGAATCAAATAAAACGTAAGCAGATTTATTGTCAATAAGAAACGTACCCGTAACAAGCTCCGGATCTTCTTGTGCCTCTGCCGCATTAATATTGAAAACTCTTCTGTGGCCTTGTCCATTCGTATTCTCCTGGTTCGGGTAATTTCTAATAATGTGGCCCGGTTTTCCACATTTATAACAAACTACATTGGCATAACTTGCTCCGACACTACTTGCTCCGCCATTACTCGTTCCGACACCATTTGTTCCTTTCGTTCTATTAACCCCTGGTCCGTAGACCTCACACTTCGCCGCGGTAAGACCATTTCTTTTACACTTGTTGCAAAATTTGGTGCAGAACCCCGAGTGATACTTTTCACACCTTTGGCATAGCTGCTTCTGATTGTTGTTGTTGTTGCGGTTATTATTGTTGTTGGGATGATTGTTGTAGTTGCTGTTTTTGTTGTTGTTGTTGTTGTTGTTGTTGGGCCATTTGTTGTAGTTGCGATTGATGTTGCGATTGTTGGGATAATTGTTGCGATTATTGTTGTAATTGCTGTTGTTGTTGTATTGGTGATTCTTATCACCGTTTTCCTCCCACTTTCTTTTGACTTGCTTCACATTGGCCTCTTCAGCAGTCTGTTCTTTAATTCTTTCTTCAATCTGGTTCACTAGTTTGTGAGCCATTCTACATGCCTGTTGTATGGAGGCGGGCTCGTGTGAACTTATATCTTCTTGGATTCTTTCCGGTAATCCTTTCACAAACGCGTCGATCTTCTCTTCCTCATCTTCGAATGCTCCCGGACACAATAGGCACAATTCTGTGAATCGTCTTTCGTACGTGGTAATATCAAATCCTTGGGTTCGTAACCCTCTAAGTTCTGTCTTGAGCTTATTGACCTCGGTTCTGGGACGGTACTTCTCGTTCATCAAGTGCTTGAATGCTGACCACGGTAGTGTGTACGCATCGTCTTGTCCCACTTGCTCTAGATAGGTATTCCACCATGTTAACGCAGAACCTGTGAAGGTATGCGTAGCGTACTTCACTTTGTCCTCTTCAGTACAATTTCTTATGGCAAACACCGATTCGACCTTCTCGGTCCACCGTTTCAATCCGATCGGTCCTTCGGTTCTATCAAATTCCAAAGGTTTGCAGGCAGTGAATTCTTTGTAGGTGCATCCTACACGATTTCCTGTACTGCTAGATCCAAGGTTATTGTTGGTATGTAGCGCAGCCTGTACTGCGGCTATGTTTGAAGCTAGAAAAGTACGGAATTCCTCTTCATTCATATTCACGGTGTGTCGAGTAGTCGGTGCCATTTCCTTCAAAATAGTCAAATGGAACAAGTTAATCATACAGAATATTAAGAGTAGTTAATAGTATTTCGTAGCATAATATGAACTCATTTATAAAAGCTTTTTCTTCATATTAGCGTTTTATAAGTTTAAATTCGGGTAGTACCTACTCGTTAAGTTTATACTTAGTAGCTAATATACAATTCAACTACTACAATTCTATATGAAAAACTGATTATAATAATATTTCGCGTTCAAACTTTTACACAATATTTTACAAACTTACAATACCGCTTATTTTACATATAGCATGAAATATAGCACACAATAAATTTGATACAAGATGGTTGTGAAGATAATTCTAGCTAGTACACAAGTCGTTCAGCAAAGGCAATAAAGACACGTAATTCATACGTCCAGAAATAAGTCATGCATTCTGGTTTTACTAGGATTACTTCCCATCCTTGGTCTTGTGGAACATAACCGTTATGGCCGTTGATAAGACAGCGTGTTGTAATGTCGTCAAAGGGACGAGGGTTATGTAATGTCCAACAGTCCCGTAACAATCTAAAAACCTCATTTCTTACCCCAATTACCGACTCCGTCACTTGTGGGAACGTTTTGTTTAATAGTTGTAGCCCGATGTTCTTGTTCTCACTTTGGTGAGAAGCGAACATTACTAATCCGTAAGCATAACATGCTTCTTTATGTTGCATGTTAGCCACTTTTTCTAAATCACGAAGTCCAATATTCGGATATATTGAGTCAAAATAATTTCTTAACCCATTGCGTAAAATAGCATTTGGGTTCCCCGCAATATATGCGTCAAAGTAAACACATCGTAACTTATGGATTTCCCAAGCATTTGGGTTCCCCGCAATATATGCGTCAAAGTAAACACATCGTAACTTATGGATTTCCCCCATCTTTCGAACGAAAGCCTTTTATAAACCAAGGCATTCTTGGAACGTTCTTTGAATGTCTTACAAACTGATCTCGCCTTAAATAGTTGTGCCAAAGAATTCTGACCGACTCTAGACAAGATTTCATCAATCATGTCTCCGGGTAGGTCTCTTAAAATATTGGGTTGTCTATCCATTTTGTGTTTTTATACTGTAAAATAGACAAGAGTTAGATTCATAAAAAAAATACTTATTAATACAAGCAATTTTTACATATATCATGAAGCATAAGCACACTATATTACATATATTACACCACACGAATACAACTATCTTATTTCAACTCGCTTGTTTCTTCTTCTTCAGTTTTGGTTCGTTTTGCCAAGTTTCTAGGGATATATGATGTTCCCCTAATACGAGCCGTCGTTTTCCACATTGGTTTAGAAAAACCTGGTGGTTTAGAGGTTCCCGGGTCATTGTTACAACTTAAGGACTTCGGGGGTTGACGATACATATAAAGTTCATCAGGGTTGGAATTAGATTTCTCTATTTTTATGCCCTTTCCCTTATTATTTTCTTTTGCCTTTTTAAATTTAGTTGGGGTAATTTCTATAACATCATCGGAATTCTCGTCGGAATCCGATTCATCGGAGAATTGGTAATCCTCCCAATATTTTGCTTCCTTGGCGGAAACACCATTGACCATAATTAACCTTGGTCGGTTGGTTGAGGATTTTCTTTTACTTAACCGTTTTATTATTTCCCCCACCGGTTCTATTTCTTCATCCGGTTTCGATTCTTCTTCCGGTTCCGATTCTTCTTCCGGTTCCGACTCTTCTTCCGGTTCCTCTTCGGGAACTTGTGAATCAGTCCACGAATCATTCCAATTTACATTTGAGTCTTCATTATTATTAGGTGAGTCAATAGGACTTGTTCTAGAGGTAGACATCTATCACATAATATCAAACGCGTTAAGAGATTAATATATCACATAATATTCACATGTAAAAATATATAGTTTCCAACAAAATTTGTTAAGCAATCATTTTTCATGTAAACACGGTCGAAGTCCAGACTCACTAATGCATCCTAACAAACTCGATAAGACACACTAATGCAAAATTCTGGTTCTCTAAGACCAACGCTCGGATACCAACTGAAATGTCCCGTTCTTATTGATTAAAAACGTTCCATATTAATTGATTTCGTTGCGAGGTTTTGACCTCTATATGAGACGTTTTTCAAAGACTGCATTCATTTTAAAATAAACCATAACCTTTATTTCATCAATAAAGGTTTAAAAAGCTTTACGTAGATTATCAAATAATGATAATCTAAAATATCCTGTTTACACACGACCATTACATAATGGTTTACAATACAAATATGTTACAACAAAATAAGTTTCTTGAATGCAGTTTTTACACAATATCATACAAGCATGGACTCCAAATCTCGTCCTTATTTAAGTATGCGACAGCGGAAGCTCTTAATAATCACCTGAGAATAAACATGCTTAAAACGTCAACAAAAATGTAGGTGAGTTATAGGTTTAACCTATATATATCAAATCATAATAATAGACCACAAGATTTCATATTTCAATACACATCCCATACATAGAGATAAAAATCATTCATATGGTGAACACCTGGTAACTGACAATAACAAGATGCATATATAAGAATATCCCCATCATTCCGGGACACCCTTCTGATATGATATAAATTTCGAAGTACTAAAGCATCCGGTACTTTGGATGGGGTTTGTTAGGCCCAATAGATCTATCTTTAGGATTCGCGTCAATTAGGGTGTATGTTCCCTAATTCTTAGATGACCAGACTTAATAAAAAGGGGCATATTCGATTTCGATAATTCAACCATAGAATGTAGTTTCACGTACTTGTGTCTATTTTGTAAATCATTTATAAAACCTGCATGTATTCTCATCCCAAAAATATTAGATTTTAAAAGTGGGACTATAACTCACTTTCACAGATTTTTACTTCGTCGGGAAGTAAGACTTGGCCACTGGTTGATTCACGAACCTATAACAATATATACATATATATCAAAGTATGTTCAAAATATATTTACAACACTTTTAATATATTTTGATGTTTTAAGTTTATTAAGTCAGCTGTCCTCGTTAGTAACCTACAACTAGTTGTCCACAGTTAGATGTACAGAAATAAATCAATAAATATTATCTTGAATCAATCCACGACCCAGTGTATACGTATCTCAGTATTGATCACAACTCAAACTATATATATTTTGGAATCAACCTCAACCCTGTATAGCTAACTCCAACATTCACATATAGAGTGTCTATGGTTGTTCCGAAATATATATAGATGTGTCGACATGATAGGTCGAAACATTGTATACGTGTCTATGGTATCTCAAGATTACATAATATATAATACAAGTTGATTAAGTTATGGTTGGAATAGATTTGTTACCAATTTTCACGTAGCTAAAATGAGAAAAATTATCCAATCTTGTTTTACCCATAACTTCTTCATTTTAAATCCGTTTTGAGTGAATCAAATTGCTATGGTTTCATATTGAACTCTATTTTATGAATCTAAACAGAAAAAGTATAGGTTTATAGTCAGAAAAATAAGTTACAAGTCATTTTTGTAAAGGTAGTCATTTCAGTCGAAAGAACGACGTCTAGATGACCATTTTAGAAAACATACTTCCACTTTGAGTTTAACCATAATTTTTGGATATAGTTTCATGTTCATAATAAAAATTATTTTCTCAGAATAACAACTTTTAAATCAAAGTTTATCATAGTTTTTAATTAACTAACCCAAAACAGCCCGCGGTGTTACTACGACGGCGTAAATCCGGTTTTACGGTGTTTTTCGTGTTTCCAGGTTTTAAATCATTAAGTTAGCATATCATATAGATATATAACATGTATTTAGTTGATTTTAAAAGTCAAGTTAGAAGGATTAACTTTTGTTTGCGAACAAGTTTAGAATTAACTAAACTATGTTCTAGTGATTACAAGTTTAAACCTTCGAATAAGATAGCTTTATATATTTGAATCGAATGATGTTATGAACATCATTACTACCTTAAGTTCCTTGGATAAACCTACTGCAAAAGAGAAAAATGGATCTAGCTTCAACGGATCCTTGGATGGCTCGAAGGTCTTGAAGCAGAATCATGACACGAAAACAAGTTCAAGTAAGATCATCACTTGAAATAAGATTGTTATAGTTATAGAAATTGAACCAAAGTTTGAATATGATTATTACCTTGTATTAGAATGATAACCTACTGTAAGAAATAAAGATTTCTTGAGGTTGGATGATCACCTTACAAGATTGGAAGTGAGCTAGCAAACTTGAAAGTATTCTTGATTTTATGTAACTAGAACTTGTAGAATATATGAAGAACACTTAGAACTTGAAGATAGAACTTGAGAGAGATCAATTAGATGAAAAAAATTGAAGAATGAAAGTGTTTGTAGGTGTTTTTGGTCATTGGTGTATGGATTAGATATAAAGGATATGTAATTTTGTTTTCATGTAAATAAGTCATGAATGATTACTCATATTTTTGTAATTTTATGAGATATTTCATGCTAGTTTCCAAATGATGGTTCCCACATGTGTTAGGTGACTCACATGGGCTGCTAAGAGCTGATCATTGGAGTGTATATACCAATAGTACATACATCTAAAAGCTGTGTATTGTACGAGTACGAATACAGGTGCATACGAGTAGAATTGTTGATGAAACTGAACGAGGATGTAATTGTAAGCATTTTTGTTAAGTAGAAGTATTTTGATAAGTGTATTGAAGTCTTTCAAAAGTGTATAAATACATATTAAAACACTACATGTATATACATTTTAACTGAGTCGTTAAGTCATCGTTAGTCGTTACATGTAAGTGTTGTTTTGAAACCTTTAGGTTAACGATCTTGTTAAATGTTGTTAACCCAATGTTTATAATATCAAATGAGATTTTAAATTATTATATTATCATAATATTATCATGTATGAATATCTCTTAATATGATATATATACATTAAATGTCTTTATAACGATAATCGTTACATATATGTCTCGTTTAAAAATCATTAAGTTCGTAGTCTTGTTTTTACATATGTAGTTCATTGTTAATATACTTAATGATATGTTTACTTATCATAGTATCATGTTAACTATATATATATCCATATATATGTCATCATATAGTTTTTACAAGTTTTAACGTTCGTGAATCACCGGTCAACTTGGGTGGTCAATTGTCTATATGAAACATATTTCAATTAATCAAGTCTTAACAAGTTTGATTGCTTAACATGTTGGAAACATTTAATCATGTAAATATCAATCTCAATTAATATATATAAACATGGAAAAGTTCGGGTCACTACAGTACCTACCCGTTAAATAAATTTTGTCCCGAAATTTTAAGCTGTTGAAGGTGTTGACGAATCTTCTGGAAATAGATGCGGGTATTTCTTCTTCATATGATCTTCACGCTCCCAGGTGAACTCGGGTCCTCTACGAGCATTCCATCGAACCTTAACAATTGGTATCTTGTTTTGCTTAAGTCTTTTAACCTCACGATCCATTATTTCGACGGGTTCTTCGATGAATTGAAGTTTTTCGTTGATTTGGAATTCATCTAACGGAATAGTGAGATCTTCTTTAGCAAAACATTTCTTCAAATTCGAGACGTGGAAAGTGTTATGTACAGCCGCGAGTTGTTGAGGTAACTCAAGTCGGTAAGCTACTGGTCCGACACGATCAATAATCTTGAATGGTCCAATATACCTTGGATTTAATTTCCCTCGTTTACCAAATCGAACAACGCCTTTCCAAGGTGCAACTTTAAGCATGACCATCTCTCCAATTTCAAATTCTATATCTTTTCTTTTAATGTCAGCGTAGCTCTTTTGTCGACTTTGGGCGGTTTTCAACCGTTGTTGAATTTGGATGATCTTCTCGGTAGTTTCTTGTATAATCTCCGGACCCGTAATCTGTCTATCCCCCACTTCACTCCAACAAATCGGAGACCTGCACTTTCTACCATAAAGTGCTTCAAACGGCGCCATCTCAATGCTTGAATGGTAGCTGTTGTTGTAGGAAAATTCTGCTAACGGTAGATGTCGATCCCAACTGTTTTCGAAATCAATAACACATGCTTGTAGCATGTCTTCAAGCGTTTGTATCGTCCTTTCGCTCTGCCCATCAGTTTGTGGATGATAGGCAGTACTCATGTCTAGACGAGTTCCTAATGCTTGCTGTAATGTCTGCCAGAATCTTGAAATAAATCTGCCATCCCTATCAGAGATAATAGAGATTGGTATTCCATGTCTGGAGACGACTTCCTTCAAATACAGTCGTGCTAACTTCTCCATCTTGCCATCTTCTCTTATTGGCAGGAAGTGTGCTGATTTGGTGAGACGATCAACTATTACCCAAATAGTATCAAAACCACTTACAGTCCTTGACAATTTAGTGATGAAATCCATGGTAATGTTTTTCCATTTCCATTCCGGGATTTCGGGTTATTGAAGTAGACCTGATGGTTTCTGATGCTCAGCTTTGACCTTAGAACACGTCAAACATTCTCCTACGTATTTAGCAACATCGGCTTTCATATCCGGCCACCAAAAATGTTTCTTGAGATCCTTGTACATCTTCCCCGTTCCAGGATGTATTGAGTATCTGGTTTTATGAGCTTCTCTAAGTACCGTTTCTCTCATATCTCCAAATTTTGGTACCCAAATCCTTTCAGCCCTATACCGGGTTCCGTCTTCCCGAATATTAAGATGCTTCTCCGATCCTTTGGGTATTTCATCCTTTAAATTTCCCTCTTTTAAAACTCCTTGTTGCGCCTCCTTTATTTGAGTAGTAAGGTTATTATGAATCATTATATTCATAGATTTTACTCGAATGGGTTCTCTGTCCTTCCTGCTCAAGGCATCGGCTACCACATTTGCCTTCCCCGGGTGGTAACGAATCTCAAAGTCATAATCATTCAACAATTCAATCCACCTACGCTGCCTCATATTCAGTTGTTTCTGATTAAATATGTGTTGAAAACTTTTGTGGTCGGTATATATAATACTTTTGACCCCATATAAGTAGTGCCTCCAAGTCTTTAATGCAAAAACAACCGTGCCTAATTCCAAATCATGCGTCGTATAATTTTGTTCGTGAATCTTCAATTGTCTAGACGCATAAGCAATCACCTTCGTTCGTTGCATTAATACACAACCGAGACCTTGCTTTGATGCGTCACAATAAATCACAAAATCATCATTCCCTTCAGGCCATGACAATATAGGTGCCGTAGTTAGCTTTTTCTTCAATAACTGAAACGCTTTCTCTTGTTCATCATTCCATTCAAATTTCTTCCCTTTATGCGTTAATGCAGTCAAGGGTTTTGCTATTATGGAAAAGTCTTGGATGAACCTTCTGTAGTAACCAGCTAGTCCTAAAAACTGTCATATGTGTTTCAGAGTTTTTGGGGTTTCCCACTTTTCAACAGTTTCTATCTTTGCCGGATCCACCTTAATACCTTCTTTGTTCACTATGTGACCGAGGAATTGAACTTCTTCCAACCAAAAATGCACACTTTGAAAACTTAGCGTACAATTCTTCCTTCCTCAATACTTCTAACACCTTTCTCAAATGTTCACCGTGTTCTTGGTCATTCTTTGAGTAAATAAGTATGTCATCAATGAAAACAATGACAAACTTGTCAAGGTATGGTCCACACACTCGGTTCATAAGGTCCATGAACACAGCTGGTGCATTAGTTAAACCAAACGGCATGACCATAAACTCGTAATGACCGTAACGTGTTCTGAAAGCAGTCTTTGGAATATCATCTTCTTTCACCCTCATTTGATGATACCCGGAACGTAAGTCAATCTTTGAATAAACAGACGAGCCTTGTAGTTGATCAAATAAGTCGTCGATTCTCGGTAGTGGGTAGCGGTTCTTAATGGTAAGTTTGTTTAACTCTCGATAGTCGATACACAACCTGAATGTACCATCTTTCTTCTTGACAAACAAAACAGGAGCTCCCCACGGTGATGTGCTTGGTCGAATGAAACTATTCTCTAAAAGTTTTTGTAATTGGCTTTGCAGTTCTTTCATCTCACTGGGTGCGAGTCTGTAAGGAGCACGAGCTATTGGTGCAGCTCCTGGTACAAGATCTACTTGAAATTCAACGGATCGATGTGGGGGTAATCCCGGTAATTCTTTCGGAAATACATCAGGAAATTCTTTTGCAATGGGAACATCATTGATGCTCTTTTCTTCAGTTTGTACTTTCTCGACGTGTGCTAGAACATCATAGCAACCTTTTCTTATTAGTTTTTGTGCCTTCAAATTACTAATAAGATGTAGCTTCGTGTTGCCCTTTTCTCCGTACACCATTAAGGGTTTTCCTTTTTCTCGTATAATGCGAATTGCATTTTTGTAACAAACGATCTCTGCTTTCACTTCTTTCAACCAGTCCATACTGATTATCACATCAAAACTCCCTAACTCTACTGGTATCAAATCAATCTTAAATGTTTCGCTAACCAGTTTAATTTCTCGATTCCGACATATATTATCTGCTGAAATTAATTTACCATTTGCTAATTCGAGTAAAAATTTACTATCCAAAGGCGTCAATGGACAACTTAATTTAGCACAAAAATCTCTACTCATATAGCTTCTATCCGCACCCGAATCAAATAAAACGTAAGCAGATTTATTGTCAATAAGAAACGTACCCGTAACAAGCTCCGGGTCTTCTTGTGCCTCTGCCGCATTAATATTGAAAACTCTTCTGCGGCCTTGTCCATTCGTGTTCTCCTGGTTCGGGCAATTTCTAATAATGTGGCCCGGTTTTCCACATTTATAACAAACTACATTGGCATAACTTGCTCCGACACTACTTGCTCCACCATTACTCGTTCCGACACCATTTGTTCCTTTCGTTCTATTAACCCCTGGTCCGTAGACCTCACACTTCGCCGTGCTATGACCATTTCTTTTACACTTGTTGCAAAATTTGGTGCAGAACCCCGAGTGATACTTTTCACACCTTTGGCATAGCTGCTTCTGATTGTTGTTGTTGTTGTGGTTATTATTGTTGTTGGGATGATTGTTGTAGTTGCTGTTGTTGTTGTTGTTGTTGTTGTTGTTGGGCTGTTTGTTGTAGTTGCGATTGATGTTGCGATTGTTGGGATAATTGTTGTGATTATTGTTGTAATTGTTGTTGTTGTTTTATTGGTGATTCTTATCACCGTTTTCCTCCCACTTTCTTTTGACTTGCTTCACATTGGCCTCTTCAGCAGTCTGTTCTTTAATTCTTTCTTCAATCTGGTTCACTAGTTTGTGAGCCATTCTACATGCCTGTTGTATGGAGGCGGGCTCGTGTGAACTTATATCTTCTTGGATTCTTTCCGATAATCCTTTCACAAACGCATCGATCTTCTCTTCCTCATCTTCGAATGTTCCCGGACACAATAGGCACAATTCTGTGAATCGTCTTTCGTACGTGGTAATATCAAATCCTTGGGTTCGTAACCCTCTAAGTTCTGTCTTGAGCTTATTGACATCGGTTCTGGGACGGTACTTCTCGTTCATCAAGTGCTTGAATGCTAACCACGGTAGTGCGTACGCATCGTCTTGTCCCACTTGCTCTAGATAGGTATTCCACCATGTTAACGCAGAACCTGTGAAGGTATGCGTAGCGTACTTCACTTTGTCCTCTTCAGTACACTTACTTATGGCAAATTGTATGAGTACGGAATCGGCGATGTAAAAAAATGAAGGTAAGTGAGCGTTAAAAATGGAGGTAACGAGTTGAGAACGATAGTTGACTCAGTTGATGTAACTATAACCTTTTTTTAATGGGAGGTGATAAACACCAAATTTAGATCCATACACACCTAACACCTAAGTTAGTACCGAGCACTGTTGTAAATCTCATTTTTTTCCGAGATCTCCCGGAGATCTCGTTTCTGAAAGATGGTCGAGATGAGATGTCCATCTCCCAAGATTTCTCGGTCAACAGGGTCAAACTTGGTCAAAACCATAATTTCTTGGATTTTCTCGCTCATTTTTCGAATTTTCTCGCCAATTTCTCGAATTTTCTCACAAAATCTAGTAATTTCTCTGATTTTGTCGAATTTTCTTGTAAAATGTGACGCCCCGTACTAAATCATCATGTACGGACCATCAACAACAGGATCATTACAAGGTTAAGTACTATATGCGTTTTCAAAACAGAGTTTGCATTCATTAATAAAAGGTGACGTCATAACTAACATAAAATGTTTTACAATCCAAAAGCATGCTTCGCTAAGTAGAAGCAATAAATAAGTGTACGTGACCCCAAAGGTCGTTACATAACATAGTTTCAAAAGAAAAATAAGTTTGAATGCAAGATAAGTAGTCATGCGATAACAACTCTAAGCAGCGGGTTCTACAGCACGACTAGTACACAGCGGAAGCAACCTCAAGCACCTGAGAAATACATGCTTAAAAACGTCAACACAATGGTTGGTGAGCTATAGTTTAAGTATAACAGTAATGTAAGTAGGCCACGAGATTTCAGTGCTACAACGAGCGTTCAAAAGTATGTAAAAGTATATGCTTAACCGTGGGCACTTGGTAACTAACTTAACGTTTAAAATACCCCCTGAAAGTACACTTGGCGAGTGCGTATGTTTACGAAGTATTAAACACTCGTTGACTGCTAGCGCGACTAGCCCGAGTGGGGATGTCAAACCCTATGGATCCATATCTAAGATTCGCGTTCACCGGTTCATAAACCAATGATTAAACGTTACCGAGCTAAAGGGAATCTTTCTGCCATTATATAACCCACACATATATAAAGTTTAAGTACTCGTGCCTAGTATGTAAAACATAAAATCCGCATGTATTCTCAGTTCCCAAAACAAGTTAAAGTAAAAAGGGAATGCTATAACTCACAATGATAATGTAGTCGTAAAGTCGGTTCGGAAAGGTGTGCAAGTAATCGGTCCGAAGGTCCTCAACCTAAGGCAAATAGTACTAAGTCAGTAAATCGTCTTAATAGGTTTAAAAGTATGTAAATAAGGTCTTAAGGGTCATCATCATTCATCATCAAACAAAAGGCGTAAAGTAAGTTTCGTTTATGAAAGTAGTTTACAACAAAGGCTGACTTCAGTCAGTCACCACGGCCTCTACCCTTACTGAATTAAGGTGAGACCAGTGGCCATGGCTCCGTCTATGAGTCCCTTAAGTGTGGTAAAATTTACAGAAGCAAAATTGTCTTGGTTTGACCGTGGTGACGGTCTAAGTGCGAGTAGGTCAGAAATTTCTGCACAACGTTAAAGGACATAGTGACGATCGGAGGGCCATAAATCCTAAACTGTAACTCGGATTAAGACGAGCCCTATATGAAAAGTTATCTAATCGAATTGATATATTGTAAAATCATGGTTAGAACAGACCAGGTATACTGGTCTGTTACAGAAACAGCAGGTCAGTAGGTTTTGGACAGAAACAGTAAGTTTAAGTGAGTTCCGGTGGTCTTGGTGCTTGATGTTCATCATGGTTCTCATCCTTGATCCATATAGCTTCAAGTGTACAACTCATTGATGTATCTACATCATCTTAACCAAGTCTTGACCATCATAACCCTAGTGCAAGTCTAAGACATGAAGCACAACTCACTTAAGAGTTGCATGTAGTTTGATGAACCAAAGTTACATCAAAGTCTTAGGTTTGACACTTACATGAACTATAATAGAAATATTGAACTCTAAACTTGAAAATAAACTAACTAATCAAGATCTTAAGATGTAGAACATAGTTCCTAGTTAGATCTTGAAGATCCAAGACCCAAAAGTCTAGATCAAGCATAAGTATACAAAGTTATTTTTAAAGAAAACTTATTTACATGTTCTTGAACCTTTAAGTTATCTTTTAGTTCCAAGAGATATGAGATCAAGACTAACTTGTAGTACTTGACCAACAACAACCAAAATCATACAATTAAAGTGCAAGTAACACTAAATAAACAAGTAAAAGGTTCATGGTTTGTTCATACTTTTAAAGATTCAACCAAGGTTTGATCTTTAAGTAAAGTAAACTTTAAGTTTACTTCAAGAACTACAAGTATGAATTTAACAACTATGAACTTACAACCTTTGAAACAATAAAGTAGAACATAACTAGATAGATTATGTTCTTGTTGTTCTTGTTATAACAAGATAAAGATGAAGAATCAAACTAGTAAGTTTATTCTTGTAATCATGAAAGTAAGTAACAAGTATCTATAAGTAAGTAAGCTACAACAAGATCAAGTAACAAACAACAAAAGATGATGATGATTAAATGATGTTGGAATTCGGTTTTTGCAAGAGGAAAAGAAGAAGAAAAGGTTGTTCATAATACTTACAAGAAAGTAGAGAAGAAGAGAGAAAAAAAAGTTGAAAGAATATGAGAGGTAAGTGTGTGTTTGATTTGTGAAGTGAATACAAATGAGAAGTAATGAAAAATGAAAACCAAGAACCCATCTAAGGGCCTAAAGGCCGGCGGCCAGCAGCCATGGGAGGGAGAATGGGAGTGTTTAGTGGTTACATGCTTGTTAAAGTTTGAAAAGGTGGATAAAAGGGGTGGTTACATAAGCCAACTATATTCCAAATGCAACAACTAACTAGTTCCATCTTAATTTGATACTTACACTTTCAAGACATGGGCTAAAAGGTCCATTAATAATGTAGGGTGGGCTCATAAGCCCAAAGTCAAGTGTCCATTAGCTTTAAACAAGCCCAAGTTTCAATAATAACAAGTTAAACCAATTAAAGCCCAAGTAACTAACTAAAAGCCTTAGTTAATTAAAATGATTAATAAATCTTAATCATGAATGCAAATAATATCTATAAATATTATTCGTGAAGTTTCGTGTGTCACAAAGACGTTTCGGGCACTTAAAAGTCAAGTACGGGCAATCATGGCAACATGTAAATGTAATATCATACATTCGTTTAATCACACGTATTAATAATAATAATTATTAATAAGTAAACGTTGGAAAATCCAGGGTCGTTACATTACCCACCTGTTAAAGAAAATTTCGTCCCAAAATTTTAAGGAGTGACCAACAATGGTACCGTATTCGCACAAGAAGGAGCGTATCATAGTTCTGTGAGACCCGTGGGCTCAGGAGTAAGTTATCTACCTTGAAAGGTACTTCGGCGTATGAAAGTGAGAATAGGTATATGCCGTTACTTAAGCCTCTTGTCCTAAGAGGTCAACAAATTGATTTTATTTCTGATTAACAGGAGTATGTGATCTGAATGTATATCCACAAAAAGGAAAGGTGGTGTGTTTATCCTTACAGACATCTTCAGTAAGCTGATATTAAATGAACTCTATAAATTTCATTACTTAATATATATAAAAGTATATTTTATTATATAAATTTTAATATAAAATTTTATTTATTAATAAATGAATTATATTATTTACTCTAATAAATCTTTTAAAAATATTTAAAAATATAAAACGACGATATTTAAACTATATATTAATCATGTATAGATTTTTGGAGATTATTTTGAGTCAAATTGACTTTTGTTGACTTTTACATATTAGTCTCGAGCATTAGGATTGTGGTACACTATGACTTGACCTAATTTGTTAGACAAATATTGACCAACACATAAATATATATAATTAATTTAGGTTCGTGAATCCGAGGCCAACCTTGCACTTGTTCAATGATGTTATATGTATTTTAACTACGAAATACAGTATGGTGAGTTTCATTTGCCTTTTTACCCTTTATATTTTTGGGCAGAGAATACATGCGCTGCTTTTATAACTGTTTTACGAAATAGACACGAGTAAATGAAAATACATTCTATGGTTGGATTATTAAACTGAATATACCCCTTTTTAGTCTGGTAATCTAAGAATTAGGGAACAGACACCCTAATTGACGCGAACTCTAAAGATAGATCTATCGGGCCCAACAAGCCCCATCCAAAGTACCGGATGCTTTAGTACTTTGAAATTTATATCATGTCCGAAGGAGGATCCCGGAATGATGGGGATATTCTTATATGCATATTGTGAATGTCGGTTACCAGGTGTTCAATCCATATGAATGATTATTTTTGTCTCTATGCATGGGACGTATATTTATGAGAACTGGAAATGAAATTCTTGTGGTCTATTAAAATGATGGAAATAAATGATTATGATAAACTAATGAACTCACCAACCTTTTGGTTGACACTTTAAAGCATGTTTATTCTCAGGTGTTAAAGAAATCTTCCGCTGTGCATTTGCTCATTTTAAAGATATTACTTGGAGTCTTTCATAGCATATTTCGAAGAACGTTGCATTCGAGTCATTGAGTTCATCAAAGATTATTATTAAATCAATTTAGAGTTGGATAGTGGATATTATGAAATGGTATGCATGCCTGTCAATTTTCGATGTAAAGAAAGTTTGTCTTTTAAAAACGAATGCAATGTTTGTAAAATGTATGATATAGAGGTCAAATACCTCGCAATGTAATCAACTATTGTGAATCGTTTATAATGTATATGAACGGGTCCTTTCAGCTGGTATCAGAGCGGTGGTCTTAGTGAACCAGGTCTGTGACGCCCCGTACTAATCATCATGTACGGACCATCAACGACAGGATCATTACACGGTTAAGTACTATATGCGTTTTCAAAAAGAGTTTGCAGTCATTAATAAAGTGATGTCTAAACCAACATCGAATGTTTTACAATCCAAAAGCATGCTTCGCTAAGTAGAAGCAAATGATAAGCGTATGTGACCACAAAGGTCGTTACAAGTCATAGTTTTAAAGTACTAAAGTTTGAATGCAAAGTAAAGTAGTTCATGCGTTGACAACTCTAAGCAGCGGGTGTCTACAGCACAACTAGTACACAGCGAAAGCTAGCAACCTCAAGCACCTGAGAAATACATGCTTAAAAACGTCAACACAAAGGTTGGTGAGCTATAGATTAAGTATAACAGTAATGTAAGTAGGCCACAAGATTTCAGTGCTTCAACAAGCGTTTAAATCAGTAATCCAAATCCGTATGTTTAAGTATATGCTTAACCGTGGGCACTTGGTAACTAACTTAACGTTTAAAATACCCCCTGAGAGTACACTTTGCGAGTGCGTATGTATTACGAAGTATTAAACACTCGTTGACTGCTAGCGCGACTAGCCCGAGTGGGGATGTCAAACCCTATGGATCCATATCTAAGATTCGTGTTCACGGTTCAAAAACTAATGATTAAACGTTACCGAGCTAAAGGGAATGTTTATGCCGTTGTATAACTCACACATATATAAGTTTAAGTACTCGTGCCTAGTATGTAAAACATAAAATCCGCATGTATTCTCAGTTCCCAAAATAAGTTAAAGTAAAAAGGGAATGCTATAACTCACAATGATATGTAGTAGCGGTTAAGTTGAGTCGGGAAAGGTGTGCAAGTAAACGGTCCGAAATCCTCAACCTAAGTCAAATAGTACTAAGTCAGTAAGTTGTCTAAAAAGGTTCATATGTATGTAATTAAGGTCATAAGGGTCATCATCAATCATCATCAAACAAAAGGTAACAAGTAAGGTTCGTTCATGAACGAAGTTTAAAACAAAGGCTGACTTGGATCAGTCACCACGGCCTCTACACAAACCGAACAGAGGTGAGACCAGTGGCTATGGCTCCGTGTATGAGTCGTTTAAGTGTGGTAAAAATTCCAGAAGCTAACTCATCTTCGTTTGACCGTGGCGACGGTATAAGTGCGAGTAGGTCTGAAATTTCTGCACAACGTTAAAGGACATAGTGACGATCGGAGGGCCATAAATCCTAAACCGTAACTCGGATGAAGACGAGTCTTATATGAAAAATTATCTACTCGAAAATTTCTATCTAAAAATCATGGTTAGAACAGCCCAGACCTAATGTTCTGTTACAGAAGCATCAGGTCAGAAAGTTTTGGACAGAAACAGTAAGTTTAAAAGGGTTCCGGTGGTCTTGGTGCTTGATGTTCATCATGGTTCTCATCCTTGATGCGTATAGCTTCAAGTGTACAACTCATGGATGTGTTTACATCATCTTAACCAAGTCTTGACCATCATAACACTAGTGCAAGTCTAAGACATGAAGCACAACTCACTTAAGAGTTGCATGTAGTTTGATGAACCAAAGTTACATCAAAGTCTTAGGTTTGACACTTATATGAACTATAAAAGTAACATTGAACTATAAACTTAAAAATAAACTAACTAATCAAGATCATAAGTAGTAGAACATAGTTCTTAGTTTGATCTTGAAGATCCAAGACTCAAAAGTCTTGATCTAAAGTCATTAAGTTACACCATAAGTAATAACACATAAATCCTTACTTTAATGAAACCAAAAGTTACAAAACTTAGATTATCATCAAGTAAAGTGTTTGTAAGCTTGAAAGCTCTTGTTCATGACAAAAATAAGAAGACCATAAGCTATAGAACTTAGATCCATTACAAGTATATGAAGTTATAACTAGGAAGTTAAACTTCTATGTTCTTAAAACTTATAAGTTGTCTTTAAGTTCAAGAAGTATAAGATCAAAGTTAACTAGTAATCTTTGACCAATTTTAACCAACAACATGAAATTTAAAGTGCATAAATGAAGTAGTAAACTTAAATAAACAAGAAAAGGTTCATGGTTGTTCATACTTTAAAGATTCAAACCAAAGTTTGATCTTTAGAAAGTAAACTTTAAAGTTTACTTCATGAGCTTCAAGTATGTCTTTAATCAACACAAGAACTTGCAAACTTTTGAAACAATTGAAGTAGAATCATAAACTAGTGAGTTTATGTTCTTGTGTTCATGAAAATACAAGATAATAGAAGAATCAAAACTAGAAAGTTAGATTCTTGAAAGCTAGTAAGTAACTACAACTAGTAAGTAACAATTAACAACAAGTAATCAAACAAGCAAGTAACAAAAGATGATGATGATTAATGGGAGTTCTTGGTTCGGTTTTAGAAAGAAAGAAAAAGGAAGAACAAGTTCATGTTACTTACAAAAAGATAAGAGAAATGAGAGAAAAGTTTGAAAGTAAAATGAGAAGTATGTGTGTGTGAATTTGAATGAGAGAATGCAAGTGATAAGGTAATGTAAAAATGAAACAAAAACACCACTCATGGCCTAAGTGGCCGACGGTTTTGGGAGTGGGGAGGGGGAAGAGAGTTGTTCTTTGGTTACAAGCTTGTAAAGTCTTACAAAAGGTGGTTATTTGGTGTAAGTGCATGGGGATTAAGAGAACTAGATTCCATTTGCAAGTAACTAACTAGTTTCATTAAAAATGATACTTACAAGTTGTAAAATGGGCTAGTTAATCCATTAACATAAGTAGGGTGGGCTCACATAAGTCCATTAACACTAACAAGGCCCAAGTTCAAGTATTTATCAAGTTAAGCCAATTAAAGCCCAAGTAATTAACTAATAGCCATAGTTAATCAAAAATGATTAATAAACCTTAATCATGAATGCAAATAATATCTAGAAATATTATTCGTGAAGTTTCGTGTGTTACAAAGACGTTTCGGGCACTTAAAAGTCATGTACGGGCAATCATGGCAACATATAAATGTAATAACATACATTCGTTTAATCATACGTATTAATAATAATAATAATTATTAATAAATAAAAGTTGGAATTTCCAGGGTCGTTACATTACCCACCTGTTAAAGAAAATTTCGTCCCGAAATTTAAGGAGTGACCAACAATGGTACCGTATTCGAATAAGAAGGAGCGTATCATAGTTCTGTGAGACCCGTGGGCCCAAAAGTAAGTTATCCACCTTGAAAGGTACTTCGGCGTATGAAAGTGAGAATAGATATATGCCGTTAATTAAGCTTCTTGTCCTAAGAGGTCAACAAATTGATTTTGTTTCTGATTAGTAGGAGTATGTCATCTGAATGTATATCTACAAAAGGAAAGATGGTGTGTTTAGCCTTACAGGTATCCTCGGTAAGTTGGATGCGTGAAATGCATCATGAATGATTCTGAGCTCATCTAAAACATCGAGCGTGTATGTCGTAATATAAGCTGACAGGTAGGATAGAAAACATAGTGATTACAACCATGCGATTTGATGTCTGGATAGTGTTAGCCACGGATTTTACAAAACCCCTTGATTTTGGAAGGGAGCCATAGGTATAAGGAGCCCGATATTTATGAACGTTTCCTTCGGATAAGTGATTTGAAATTTTAGGTAAAAGTGACCAATCGGACTTGCAAGTCATAATTAATCATAGTGCCTGCAGGACGGCCTGGATTAATAAAGAGGAATATCACCTAGTTTACCATACTGCAGGTGAACCTATCCTTGGATGAAATGAAAACACAGTTCCGCGATGTTACTTCATCCTTTTAGTTACATGTTGAAGTTAGGGTTAACGTTAACTAGAGCAACATACAGTTGCAACCAATGAAGGAAGAAATATATAGAGTATCCACATGAGTGTCGTGAATGTTTTAAGCAGTCCCCTCCCAAGGGATAACAAGATTCATAGATTCTCAAAGTATCTTATGTTATATTTCCGAAAGAAAGTTGCACGAAAGGTGTGGTCTTGAACGAGAGTGAACTCTTCGAGTGGTTCGTTTTGAATTTATCCGTGTACTTAAGGGGATGTGCGGATGAGGGGATACGTGAACCCTTGGTCCTAACGAATGGTTTACTCCGAGTGAAAAGAATCTCCAAAAAAATGATTCGTGTGTCTCAATATACTGATTCATAGAGATGAGGTTTACGAGGGGGTTGTGATTCGCCGTGAAGTGTTGAGAACAGTAACCCACCTAGTACCTTTCCTACAATAGGGTGACCAATGAGTGTATCTCAGAAAACTGGTTTATCGGCCCGTGTTTTTGTCATGTCTAGCTTTAAAAAGAACATTTTATGGGTGCAAAGATTTTCTAACAAATTTTATAAAACCGCCGTCCAAAGTGGCTCAAGAGTTCTTAACAAAGATCTTAATAGTAAGTTTCAGCTCTAACAGAGGGAGAGAAAAAGGTGTGATCCATACGTGGTGTAGTCTAATACAGAAACCTTTAATAAAATCAACTAAGGGAGTTTTTGAGAAACAATACCTTTAAACGTTTGTTGTGACATCGTAATTGAACGAAGTTCCTAGTAAATTTAGAAGTAGGTACAACGTGTACCATTTTACTCAAAACTATTTGACTTAAGTTGAATAACTCGGTAAAGGAGCGGTTTTTAAATAATTTGAAGGTATAACTTAGTATCAAAATAAGTAAGTATAAATTTATACATATATGATTTTATAAACCGTTTAAGTGACCGAAAAGTTTTTAGTATTTTCATTGTCTGTAACTCTTGTGAGGACCGCATAAATAAACAACGTGTAAAAATTCTGATAAACATAGTTTTTTTTTTTTTTTTTTTTTGCATTTCGAAGGTTACGAGTTGAAAAAGTTTGAGTGGAAAAGTTTTGAATCATTGGGTGACCAGTTACTAGGTAATGAAAACTAATGACATAAATGTGGTTTTAGTAATTATCGGGACACAAGTCTTTGGGCCAAAAATATTTACGCGCGAAGCCGTTGCTAAAGTGAGGTACGAAGGATAGAGCACGAGGATGAGAAGTTAATTGCTTCTTAGATTCGCAAAGTGCCAAACGGGTTATGACTAGTATTAAAGTCGGAATGATGATGGCACTAATACCACTAAATGAGAGTTTCCTTGGAATGAGTCAGGATTTAGAGTTATATATAAGAAAGAGCATTGTTCCAACATGTGTGGTGAAATAAATCCATGGGGTAACGTAATAGTTTTGAATGGTTTACGTGGATGTCCGAAGGCCTTGCATGACGTGGTAGTCAGTGCCTTTATCACATATACATGAATCTCTCGATTTCGACGGTTATAAGGTCTTCACAATGACTTGGGTACGAATGAGCAACGGAGTATTTTATACAGCAAGCAACGACAAATTTTATGGAAATTGTTTAAGGTGACAATGTATGGAAAGAAACGAAGTTTTAGTAAACTAGGGTTACGTACAACCCGTGCCATTCAAAGTAAAGTATATTTTGAACAAAAGGTTTGATTTGTAAGAGTGAAGGTAAAATTCTACATGTGTTTGTCGAAAATAAGAAATCATTTACTTTATTTTATATAACGTATACGATTTTAAAATTTTGCGCGAATGACGAACAAAATAAATTTTTTTTTTTTTTTTTAAACTTTGAGAGGATAGCACAATAAAATGATGTGTAAGAGTTTTGGCAGACAAAATTTTCATATTTCGGAAGTTACAAGTTGAAAAAGGTTGATAAGGATTGAGTACAAGATTTTGAAAATTTCGAGTGATGTTTGAGGTAAATATAAACCATTGAATTTATAGGTGATTGACAACTATTAGTAGGGCATAAATCCTTTGACCAAAAATGCTTAAGTGTGAAGTTGTTGCTTATGAGTGAGATAAGAATGGGAGAGTGTGAGGATGAGAGTTAACCACTTATTGATTTCAGGAAAATTTCGAACCGGTATGACTAATATCGAGGTAAGAAGGACGATGTTGTGGTTATCATCGAATAAGAAATTCCTCGTGATACGTTAGGATTTAGAGTTGCGTAAGAATGAGTATCAAATGAGATTCTTGGGAAATCTTCAATATAGAATTTGGATTGCTGAGGTGACGGAATACAATTTCCTTTAAGTATCGTAGTGCAAGTTTGTCCATTGTATCAGTTTCTTTCATGGCTAGAAAGTGAGCAGTTTTGGCGAGATGGTCAATAATAACCCAGATGATGTCCTAACCGCATACCGTCTCTGGTAACTAATGATGAATTTCTTCCCATTTCCATTGTGGGATTTCAGGTTGTTGTCATGTAACTAATAAGGTTCAGTTTTCGGGCTACATCTCTCCCCATAATAGTTTCACCATTCTTGCGAGGTATACGAATAAATTTTTCCCATTATAATAAATTCCGCTTTCATCCTTGAAATTCAGTTCGTTTCAACTATTTCATCAAAGCTTCCCAGCTCGATGAGTATTAGGTTAATCTTAAAGTTCATCCCAAATCAAATCTTACTGTACTACTGTGAAAAATTCTATCAATCTTCTCAAATAACATGTGCCTGTACGTAGGTAACTAATCCTTTCAACTACTACATTAAAACTCCCAAGTTTGGTTAATATGAGGTCATCTCCAAATGACCCACCTGTTAATCTTAAAGTACTACCTTAAATTATCCCTATATCTTCCTCAGTTTACCATTTGCTCGTGTCCTATAGAATACTTAATTCCCATGGTTGTTGATGGTTTATTATTCATGATAATGCTAAGGTTCTTAGATGTAAGGTTCCTATCATTCTAGTATTAAACAAATCTGAAACAGTAAATCGTTCTGACGAAATTTACCCTTGCTAAGAATCAGGATTCCATGCGAGTCTCCATAACGATTGCTTTTAAAGTTTTTCCTATATGGGAACTTTTTTTTTTCCTTAAATGCCCAGGGTGCCGATATCTATAACAAATTTTCGGGTTATCAACTCTACAATCAAGGCCCTTCTTGTACAGTATCTGGGCTACGTGGTTATTCTTTCCCTATTTTTAACAGACTATAATGTGTATGCTCAAGTGATCCCTGCCAAAGTTTCCCTGGATCACCTCATATTCCTCATGTAGTGACATTGGAACTTCTGCATTATTTACCTCAATATAATCACGCTGGCCTGGCGTCATTATATTGTGCTAAATCGTACGTTCATTCCATTATCATTCCATATGGTCAATGTAACGTGATCACTTCCAGTTATACTCAAGTTCATCTAACGGTGCTTTATCTATGCCATTTCAAAACAGAATCTTCATAACTAATCTCACAGTTTCTCGATGTGGGTGCGTAGGTTCTGTAGATCATGCATTAATGCCTAAATGTCCCGAAGTTTCTTCAAAGGTTCGGATTCAGGTAACATTGTTAGGTTCCTTCTAGATATTCAATCCGGGTCCCGCGTCGAGTTGTACGTGTAGCAAGTAGTGATACGATATGTCTCAAGGCGACTCACAAGTCTTTAGGTATGGCTGAGCATTAGTAGAAGACACTATGACCACATTAAAGGGAATGCCTTCCCGACTTCTCTAATGTCTAGGAGTGGTAGGGACCTAAGTCCAGAAGTGTCGTTATATCGTCGAGCAGTGGTGAAGAATGAAAGAGTTAAGTGACGGTCATGAAAGCGTACAGGGTATGTGTCAACTGAACAATCTTCTAGATTGCGTGAAATAATGTTTCGATCTCTAGAACGGTGGAACAGTGGTAACAGGTGGGTTACACTACTAGTTCTTAGGGTTAGACGAGCAGGAAAAGTAGTTCAGGTAAGCATCTGAACTGGGAAGGATAAGTTCTCCACGTCGGTATAGCGAATCATAGACATGTAGCAAGCGCGTAATCAGGCATAACAGCTATAGCAGCCTAGGTCGTTTACAACAGCATATAGCATGGCAATAGTAACAGTATCATACCGAAGTAACATGCTAAAAGCAGATAGTAACATGCAGTAGCGAGAATAAGCAAATGCATACAGCGAGTTTACATAGCAGTGAGAGGAAACGGTAGCATGCAGTAAGTTCATACAGCAGTAGAAGTAAGCATGGCATGCAGTAGTAGTAAACGGTAACATGCAGTAATATAACACAGTAGCATGCAATTGAAATCAGATAATAGCATGCAGTAGTGGAAGCACGTAATAGCATACGGCATATAGCAGTAAAAGTGAGCAGCAGCATGCAGTCAGTTCAGCGGAAACAAGTAAACTAGCAAGTTGTAGATTAGTCCTATTAGTGAATCCTACTCGGGTCGGTCTTAGACTCACTAATGCATCCTAATTCCCTACAACCAATGCTCTGATACCAAATGTGATGCCCCGTACTAATCATCATGTACGGACCATCAATGACAGGATCATTACAAGGTTAAGTACTATATGCGTTTTCAAAAAGAATTTGCAGTCATTAATAAAGTGATGTCTAAACCAACATCGAATGTTTTACAATCCAAAAGCATGCTTCGCTAAGTAGAAGCAAATGATAAGCGTATGTGACCACAAAGGTCGTTACAAGTCATAGTTTTAAAGTACTAAAGTTTGAATGCAAAGTAAAGTAGTTCATGCGTTGACAACTCTAAGCAGCGGGTGTCTACAGCACAACTAGTACACAGCGGAAGCTAGCAACCTCAAGCACCTGAGAAATACATGCTTAAAAACATCAACACAAAGGTTGATGAGCTATAGATTAAGTATAATAGTAATGTAAGTAGGCCACGAGATTTCAGTGCTTCAACAAGCGTTTAAATCAGTAATCCAAATCCGTATGTTTAAGTATATGCTTAACCGTGGGCACTTGGTAACTAACTTAACGTTTAAAATACCCCCTGAAAGTACACTTGGCGAGTGCGTATGTATTACGAAGTATTAAACACTCGTTGACTGCTAGCGCGACTAGCCCGAGTGGGGATGTCAAACCCTATGGATCCATATCTAAGATTCGTGTTCACGGTTCAAAAACCAATGATTAAACGTTACCGAGCTAAAGGGAATGTTTATGCCGTTGTATAACCCACACATATATAAGTTTAAGTACTCGTGCCTAGTATGTAAAACATAAAATCCGCATGTATTCTCAGTTCCCAAAATAAGTTAAAGTAAAAAGGGAATGCTATAACTCACAATGATATGTAGTAGCGGTTAAGTTGAGTCGGGAAAGGTGTGCAAGTAAACGGTCCGAAATCCTCAACCTAAGTCAAATAGTACTAAGTCAGTAAGTTGTCTAAAAAGGTTCATATGTATGTAATTAAGGTCATAAGGGTCATCATCAATCATCATCAAACAAAAGGTAACAAGTAAGGTTCGTTCATGAACGAAGTTTAAAACAAAGGCTGACTTGGATCAGTCACCACGGCCTCTACACAAACCTAAAAGAGGTGAGACCAGTGGCTATGGCTCCGTATATGAGTCGTTTAAGTGTAGTAAAAATTCCAGAAGCTAACTCGTCTTCGTTTGACCGTGGTGACGGTATAAGTGCGAGTAGGTCTGAAATTTCTGCACAACGTTAAAGGACATAGTGACGATCGGAGGGCCATAAATCCTAAACCGTAACTCAGATGAAGACGAGTCTTATATGAAAAATTATCTACTCGAAAATTTTTATCTAAAAATCATGGTTAGAACCGCCCAGACCTACTGGTCTGTTACAGAAGCATCAGGTCAGAAAGTTTTGGACAGAAACAGTAAGTTTAAAAGGGTTCCGGTGGTCTTGGTGCTTGATGTTCATCATGGTTCTCATCCTTGATGCGTATAGCTTCAAGTGTACAACTCATGGATGTGTTTACATCATCTTAACCAAGTCTTGACCATCATAACACTAGTGCAAGTCTAAGACATGAAGCACAACTCACTTAAGAGTTGCATGTAGTTTGATGAACCAAAGTTACATCAAAGTCTTAGGTTTGACACTTATATGAACTATAAAAGTAACATTGAACTATAAACTTAAAAATAAACTAACTAATCAAGATCATAAGTAGTAGAACATAGTTCTTAGTTTGATCTTGAAGATCCAAGACTCAAAAGTCTTGATCTAAAGTCATTAAGTTACACCATAAGTAATAACACATAAATCCTTACTTTAATGAAACCAAAAGTTACAAAACTTAGATTATCATCAAGTAAAGTGTTTGTAAGCTTGAAAGCTCTTGTTCATGACAAAAATAAGAAGACCATAAGCTATAGAACTTAGATCCATTACAAGTATATGAAGTTATAACTAGGAAGTTAAACTTCTATGTTCTTAAAACTTATAAGTTGTCTTTAAGTTCAAGAAGTATAAGATCAAAGTTAACTAGTAATCTTTGACCAATTTTAACCAACAACATGAAATTTAAAGTGCATAAATGAAGTAGTAAACTTAAATAAACAAGAAAAGGTTCATGGTTGTTCATACTTTAAAGATTCAAACCAAAGTTTGATCTTTAGAAAGTAAACTTTAAAGTTTACTTCATGAGCTTCAAGTATGTCTTTAATCAACACAAGAACTTGCAAACTTTTGAAACAATTGAAGCAGAATCATAAACTAGTGAGTTTATGTTCTTGTGTTCATGAAAATACAAGATAATAGAAGAATCAAAACTAGAAAGTTAGATTCTTGAAAGCTAGTAAGTAACTACAACTAGTAAGTAACAATTAACAACAAGTAATCAAACAAGCAAGTAACAAAAGATGATGATGATTAATGGGAGTTCTTGGTTTGGTTTTAGAAAGAAAGAAAAAGGAAGAACAAGTTCATGTTACTTATAAAAAGATAAGAGAAATAAGAGAAAAGTTTGAAAGTAAAATGAGAAGTATGTGTGTGTGAATTTGAATGAGAGAATGCAAGTGATAAGGTAATGTAAAAATGAAACAAAAACACCACTCATGGCCTAAGTGGCCGACGGTTTTGGGAGTGGGGAGGGGGAAGAGAGTTGTTCTTTGGTTACAAGCTTGTAAAGTCTTATAAAAGGTGGTTATTTGGTGTAAGTGCATGGGGATTAAGAGAACTAGATTCCATTTGCAAGTAACTAACTAGTTTCATTAAAAATGATACTTACAAGTTGTAAAATGGGCTAGTTAATCCATTAACATAAGTAGGGTGGGCTCACATAAGTCCATTAACACTAACAAGGCCCAAGTTCAAGTATTTATCAAGTTAAGCCAATTAAAGCCCAAGTAATTAACTAATAGCCATAGTTAGTCAAAAATGATTAATAAACCTTAATCATGAATGCAAATAATATCTAAAAATATTATTCGTGAAGTTTCGTGTGTCACAAAGACATTTCGGGCACTTAAAAGTCATGTACGGGCAATCATGTAAATGTAATAACATACATTCGTTTAATCATACGTATTAATAATAATAATTATTAATAAATAAAAGTTGGAATTTCCAGGGTCGTTACAAGGTCTGCATTAGTGTGTCTAACTGATAATTCGATAGGATGCATTACTGAGTCTGGACTTCGACCGTGTCTGCATGTCAAAAGTTTTGCTTATCATTTTGTGTCGAAAATTAACTACTTATCATCCTCAGGAAATTACCTGCTTATCATTTTTAGTCTAAGACACATCTTGCTGCATTGATTGCATGAATAGTGTATAGACAAAAATTCATATCTTAGCATATCTGCTAAATCATATCTTATCGTATCTGTTACTTTAAACTTTGCCTGACATATCCCGCAAAGTCCTCCGTAATCTACGAAATCTTTTGATATATATATATATATATATATATATATATATATATATATATATATATATATATATATATATATTTTATGTAATTAGAATACCATCCGTTAGGCAAAATCATTTCATATTAAAAAAAAATCCTTTATCCAATCGTATGAAATGGAATTCGTTATCAGTTCAAGTCACTCAGATTCCGAAATGGAATCCCATTCAAGCTCCGAAAGCAGTGTGACCGGAATAGATCAACCAATTAGTCATCACCTATTCTGGATGAATTGGGGATGGGTTCGTAGCCTCCTCAATCATTGGATACAAGAAGAAGGTGATCCCTTCCATCCACCACATTGCCCTCTTGACGAAGAACCTGAAGCACTTATCGGCGAACCTGTTCGAAACACCATTTTCTTGCTCATTTCCAGAGTATCTCATCACGATTATATATTACATCAAATTTTAGATTTTATTTATCCGCTCGTCCGAACCGACAATCACCCCGGTGTAATAGAAGAAGTCAACGAGATTCGCGCTCGGGTAGTGGCTTTGGAGAATATGGTGCAGAGATTACAAACACCAGCAGCAGCATTAGCGGCATAACCAGTACCACCATCATCAACTCCAACAGTACCATTACCACCTCCAACCACAACCGCGTCGTAAACCTCAACTTCACAATCTGTCCCACGAGCATCAACGTCATACGCACCATAGATACCAAGGAGTACCAACAACAATAACTGAAGAAGTATTAATTCATAACTTCATTGGAGAAACATTCCGCGGCGATTATGTAATCTCTAAAGTCTTAGAGATTATCTAATCTAGCCCTAACCATAAATCAGTTAAGCGAACCAAAATGATAGAAGGAAGAGTAGAAACCCTGACGAAAATGGTGTGTGATTAACAAGTTAAACTTGCTTTACCAACAGCATCAACAGTACCGTCAGCGTTACAAGCATCGTCAGTACAGTCAACATCTGAATCAACAACACCGATAACATCACAAACTCTGTTAGTTCAAGAATCACTGTGGACATCATTACGAATCAATAACATGTATATTGTATCAACGAGTTATGAAGAATTAACTCATTCCCTCTGAAGAAATTATATGTATATTATATATATAATATATATATATATATATATATATATATATATATATATATATATATATATATATATATATATATATATATATATATATATATATATATATATATATATATATATATATATATATATATATATATTGAAATAAATCTTTCCGTGCTAAGCTATTGTGTGTGAATCTTAACTACTCGGTTAATTCATATTACAAATATGCAATAATGTACGTCCTTCGGTCGCAACTTAACCAGCGTTAACTACAATCTCTATCGCAATTCAACAAATTCCAATTCATAATAAATCAAGTATATATTTGATTTTACACTTTCATCATCGATGTACCCGAAACTTTTCAGATAACATCATTCGTACTTTGCGAAATTCACAAGAATTCCACGAACCGAACATCATACATCAACAAATAACGAAGTATTGATTCATAATTTCAATGTCATTAAAGAAATACTGCGTAAAAGTTATGTACTTTTTAAAGCCTTTAGGGATTATTCAATTCTAGTTTCAACCGTAAATCAAATGAGTTTAATTTAACATTAACTCATTAAATCTATGTTACATCAGAAGAAAATATACATATATATATTTTCATAAAGACTGTAATAAAATTCTTTTGTACAAAATATTAATTGTAAAATTTTTTTTTAACAGGTAGGTAATACCCGAGAGATATATAAATTCACAATTAATATGTTACATTCTTCGAATCTGATTCAGCAAATCATCCATTATACTCCCTACTTTCATAACAATATATATTCTTTTATAGAAATCAAAACAACCATACTCATTCAAAATTTAATTACATATTCTGATTTTGAAATCTCAAAATTCAAATTGAGATATGACCAAAATCATCACTCTTAGATCCTTACATCTTTCACAAGCTATATTTTGACTTCAAAACTGTGTTAGAACATCAAATGTATGTTAACGATTACAATCTGTGCTCAAACCCTTCAAAAATTTCTGAAGACACTTCGAATGATGAGCAATCGAGATGATGATCTAACCACATGTTACCCATAGTTATGTACCAGAAAAACTCTTGAAACCAAAGTAAAAGTTTAAACAACGTATCCGCATCAGATTCTTTGGCATTTATTAGCAAAAATAACTTTGCGACTCCTATTCAAAGTAGCCAGTTTTGTCACAGCTCCAGCAAATCAACTTCGACTTTTCAGTCAGACTAACCTTATTATAACCTTGAGATATACACCATCGTTACCAGGGAACCTTTTACATTTCACCACATTATTAGCAGATGTACCAACAACTTCATTACCCTTTGACTTTAGCCTCTCCAAAAAGTCATTATAATTATTCATTGAAACCCCATCATTTACTTGTTCGCATCTTGTAACGAGAATTGCCATACGAATTATTGGAAATTAGCAATCAGTATTTTGAAATCTCGCAGCATGACTACGCCAACAGTTATATGTATATATATAACGTCTATTTTCTGGACTTAATTTGAATGTGAAGTTTCTGAAAAACACTCCGAACTACGAATATGTTCTCCGAAAATCGAAAAATGCTGATGAAGCAGCAAAAACTATAAACGACTTTAAACAGTAAAAGCTGGATGATAATGAAGAAGTGTGCTGGCAAATCGCAGAAAAAGATAAGTTTTGAAACTGGAAAATGAATTGAGCAAAGTATGAAGGAGGATGTGGACAAATCACAAAGACTGAACCTGACTTCAAAGGATCCAAATGATTTAGTACCTGCTGAAGTCATTAACGAATACCTTGCTCCTGACTCTAAACCCCTGCAGACAATATTCTTCATCATCCTCTGATATTAGAAATTCTAAAATATCATCGTATCTTTCATTATAAATATCCTCCATATTTCTGAAGATATTTTCATAATTATTCTTATCTGAAATCATTTATCTCTTCGCGCTATCTGTATTACATCATAAAAGAAACTTTTTTAGTTTCTAAATTCTGAAACATTCAAGTTTAAAATAGGAATATTTTTGAAGTAGTGTTGGGAGCTGAAGCATGAGTTAATATAATATAATGACACTTGATCAACGTGATTATATTACAGTAAGTCATGCTGAGTTTCTAAATGGAACGTGATGATTCACAGATCATAACATCATCATGTGCCATGTTATACGACTCTTGTATTCTATTTAACCTCTAAAATATCAAGAAAATATTTCTTGATGATTCGGCCTTTTCCAAGGTATTCTGGTAATTTGACAAGTCAAGATCGTGCCATCACAATTTCCTTCCTAGAACATTAACAATGTTCATTCCGAAATTCATATCTGCTAATTCTGGACCATTACAAGCGGTGCTTAATAGCAAGAAGAAGAAACGAAAGGACAAAACTCCAAAATAGAAATTGGGGTATAAATTGCAGCAAAAAAAAGAGAGCATTAAATGTGGATGACAATGATTATAGAAGACAGAAGCAGATACTTTGAAATATAAGGGAAGATATAAAGCCCAACGATAAACCAGAAATTATAAACCATATATATCGATGTATATAGCAATATAAAGACACGGGAGAACTAGAAACGCTATAAACCCAAGAGTATAGTAGAAGTAAATAGATTCTTCCGGCGGTAGATGAAAAAGAAGAATGACCGATATAAAAGTTAGAAGTATATCGAGAATCAGAACTGGATGGAGCATATTGATGAATACTTTAAAATATGAATTGAGGGGAAAAGAATAGAAGGTGATGAAACATGACTAGGAACTTAGAAATCAACAGATTTAACTCACACAATGACAGAATAAGTGAATCAAACCCTCTACTGAATAGGTTAAATTTTTGGGATTAATTTAGTCAAACCACAACTAAATCAAGTATGATTAGATCAACCCTAGAGCTATTATTCACCACCTGGGTGATTTGGGTTGAGAGAGAATCAGAGGAGCTCACCAGATCTGAGTGTGTATAACAAATGAGAGGCTTAACCTAAAATGAAGAACATAAGACTTTATATACCTCTGCTCTTGACTCACCCGTACGATTCATCCATCACACGTACGAGTTGGCTTCATCAGCCGTACGGGTGATCACTCACTCGTGTCTTCTCATTTAGGTTGTAACTGTGACTTAGCTCAGCATCAACCGTGCGTATGAGCCTGTCAGCTGTACTAGTGAGGCTTCACTCGTACGTCTGACTAAGTTTAACATAGTCAAATATCTAAATCTCGTTCCTGCAGTTCCTGTAACCACATATAAACACATACAGGATAATAACGAGCAAACATGGTGGCCTGTAAACTGTTGTACCTGCAATGGACGTGGGTAGATGTCTAGGGACTTGCATAAAATGCATCAACAGAAGGTGTGAGTTGTAAGAAAACGAAGGAGGTGAATTTATAAGAAAATCTCCGACAGAACAATTAAAATGGACGATCGCATTTAAAGCGGATCCTAATTCCCTTGATTACCGGAGAGTCAAATCTTATTAAGAAGATTTTCTTCAAATTCCTTGAAATCTGGGAATCAATCATATCTACGTCAAATGATAAGATGAATCTACACTTACTCATTTCACTCTTCTATGTTAGCTTCATTCGTACTCTTCATATAAATGGATTGTTTATCTAAATTATTCGCTGATGATAAAACTCTAATTTTCAGCCCGTATGCATCATGAAAACATACTTATTATCATTCACGACCTTTCCACTCAAATTTCGGGACGAAATTTCTTTAACGGGTAGGTACTGTGACAACCCGGAAATTTCCAACCAAATTTAAACTTTAATCTTTATATGTTTCTGACACGATAAGCAATATTTGTTAAGTTAAATTTCAAGAATTTAAAACTATGTTCATACATTCATTCAACCTCGACCAAGTTCCAACGATTCACGAACCATTAAACGAATATGATTATATATGTATATGTGTATATATATTATAACTTGAAACGTAAACAAAATATTATATTAAATACTTTATATGATTGTATCTGTTTCAAAATGTTTATCAATGGAATTAGAAGATAAGATCAAATGATTGAATTATCAGATATATTGAATTATGATTACAAGTCTCTGTTGAAAGGCCCACGTTGATTTGAGAAATCTTTCCATTTTAACAATATTTGAAAAATGGTAAAGTGATTTATAAATAAGAACAAATTGTCAATCATTGAGAACTAGACAAAGGATAGTGGAAGATTGAATCTCATAAAGACTCGATTGATCTATTTAGTTTCAAACGTACAAAAATGTTTTCAGTTTAAAAAGAACTTTATTATTAAAACGTACATAACTTTTATAAATATCTAGAACCACTTTTGACAACTCATTACTTAACTAGTATGATAAAGATAACGATATTTATATTTTATTTTATTAAATATATATAACGATTTAAATTAATATTATATATATTTATACGCGTATTATACGTACATAGTTTTATACTTTTACTATACTTAAACTTTACCTTTACTTTATTTTTACTTTACTTTAACTTTAATAATTCACTTTAATAATTCATACTTTAATAATTCACTTTAATAATTCATACATTAATAATTCACTTTAATAATTCATACTTTAATAATTCACTTTAATAATTCATACTTTAATAATTCATACTTTAATAATTCACTTTAATAATTCAAAAATCTATTATAAATAGAATTCAAAAGGTTTCATTATTTCATAGAAACTTGAAAATATTTTTCTCTATACTCTCTCAATCGATTTACATATATATATTTACTCCGTATTATTTCAAGATTTTATTAGTATACATAAAATATTACGACGGAGTACTGTTCGAGTGATTTCGAAATTGTTTTTTGAGCGGGATAAGGCTAAGGAAATTATGGGTTATAGCTATGGAGGTTATGGGTATGGTTCGGGAGTATTGATCGTGAGTCAAACTAGTGTTTATCATCTCCGTTGCGTCTACGTACTTTTCCTGCAATATTGAATCTCAATATTGATACGTGATCACTCATAACTTAACTTTTATATATTATTAGTGTATCCCTGACTAGTGCTCGAGTATATAGGATTATGCATGCTTATACGTTCGTTATTGTCGTTAGATAGGTTATGTCGAATCTTGAATTAAATACATATGCTATTAAGATAAGGTATAAGATATACATGTCGTTAGAAAGCTAGTGAAAAATTAAGAACTTTCCCTTTAGATATAGAATGGTTTCGATGAACGAATTTGAAGTTATAGTCAATCGAATTTTTGTATTATTATTAAAAATGATTATTATTATCGTCGTTATTATCGTCGTTCTAGTTTTATCTTATTAATATTATTATTATTATTATTATAATTATTATCTTTATCAATAAAAGGATTTATCATTAAAAATTGTTATTTTTATCATTACTATTATTATTAAAAGTATCGTTAGTATTAAAACTATCATTTTAACAAAAATTATCATTTTAATAGAAATGTCATTGTTATTATAAAATATCATTATTATTATCATTTTAAATAGAATTATTATTTTAAAGATAATATTAAAAAGTATCGTAAATATTAAGGTTATCATAATTAGAATTATCGTTTTATCATAATGTCATCTTAGTAATTATAAATATTGATATTTTTATAATAATAATTATTATTACAAAATAATACAACTTTTACTTACTATTATTATAGATATTATTTTATCAAATAAATATGTGATACAAACATATTTTACTACGTGTAATAAATTACTTTAATATTACCTAACATATTATCTTTATGATATTAAATGAACTCTATAAATTTCATTACTTAATATATATAAAAGTATATTTTATTATATAAATTTTAATATAAATTTTATCTATTAATAAATGAATTATATTATTTACTCTAATAAATCTTTTAAAAATATTTAAAAATATAAAACGACGATATTTAAACTATATATTAATCATGTATAGATTTTTGGAAATTATTTTGAGTCAAATTGACTTTTGTTGACTTTTGCATATTAGTCTCGAGCATTAGGATTGTGGTACACTATGACTTGACCTAATTTGTTAGAAAAATATTGACCAACACATAACTATATATAATTAATTTAGGTTCATGAATCCGAGGCCAACCTTGCACTTGTTCAATGACGTTATATGTATTTTAACTACGAAATACAGTATGGTGAGTTTCATTTGCCTTTTTACCCTTTATATTTTTGGGCTGAGAATACATGCGCTGCTTTTATAACTGTTTTACGAAATAGACACGAGTAAATGAAAATACATTCTATGGTTGGATTATTAAATCGAATATGCCCCTTTTTAGTCTAGTAATTGAAGAATTGGGGAACAGACACCCTAATTGATGCAAACTCTAAAGATAGATCTATCGGGCCCAACAAGCCCCATCCAAAGTACTGGATGCTTTAGTACTTCGAAATTTATATCATGTCCGAAGGAGGATCCCGGAATGATGGGGATATTCTTATATGCATATTGTGAATGTCGGTTACCAGGTGTTCAATCCATATGAATGATTATTTTTGTCTCTATGCATGGGACGTATATTTATGAGAACTGGAAATGAAATTCTTGTGGTCTATTAAAATGATGGAAATAAATGATTATGATAAACTAATGAACTCACCATTCTTTTGGTTGACACTTTAAAGCATGTTTATTCTCAGGTGTTAAAGAAATCTTCCGCTGTGCATTTGCTCATTTTAAAGATATTACTTGGAGTCTTTCATAGCATATTTCGAAGAACGTTGCATTCGAGTCATTGAGTTCATCAAAGATTATTATTAAATCAATTTATAGTTGGATAGTGGATATTATGAAATGGTATGCATGCCTGTCAATTTTTGATGTAAAGAAAGTTTGTCTTTTAAAAACGAATGCAATATTTGTAAAATGTATCATATAGAGGTCAAATACCTCGCAATGTAATCAACTATTATGAATCGTTTATAATGTATATGAATGGGTCCTTTCAGCAGCAGTGGTTTCTAATGAGTCTTCGATGGTGAAGGTGGATGGTAAGGGTTCCACGAAGAAGAATGTAGGGTGGAGGTGATCGGATGATGATCAAAGGTGATGGTCGAGAGTGGTCTCCGATGGTGGTTGTGGGTGGTTTTATGGTGAAAGTTTGAACGAACAACAAGGTGGTGGCGATGGTTCCCGGTTTCTATGGTGCACAAAGAATGGAAGTGGATGTATAAGTGGGTTAATGGTGATTATGTTATGTTTGAAAAAAAATATAACAGAAACATAAAAACCGAAATGGTTTCGGTTGGAATTGTTCAAGAAGGTGATGGTAGTGAAGGGTGGGCGACAATAGTAGTTGTAGGGTGGTTGCCAGTGGTGTTGGGATGGCGGTGATTCATGAAGAAGAAGAAGCAAGAACTATGGGTGTTTGGTTTTAATATATGGATGCAGTTATATGTATATGCACATGTATATATTATATATTATAGATTAAGATAAACAACAGTGATCTTTAATGATAATTGCCATACTCACGGATTAATTTACTATTAGTCTGCTGACACCTTAACATGGGTATCATATCGTGGTCCATTGCTAAACAGTTACTCCGTAATATACAAAAGTGTTCCTAAAAATTCTCAATTTTTAAATTAAGTCCATTTATTTATTTTGGTTATTAAATGTTTGAAACCTGATCAAAAAGGTACGTCTACTATTTATTTTTTAGTTCCAAGTAATCTGTACAGAGTATTAAAATTCAACTCATCAAAGTAAAAATGTTTTTAATAAATCTAAACTTTACATAACTTAATTATGGACCAATATTTAATTCCAACTTCTCATAAGTTCGAGTCTTAAACTTGTTTGATATCGTTTATAAAAATTGATCTGTCATTCGAGCTCGATCCCAACTAAAAATTAAATATTTTTAAAATTAATAAAATAGATTCTGAATATATTTTTAATAAAGCTAAAATTGATACAACCTACTTTCGGATCATCGTTTATTCTAAAATCATATATATTTTCAATATTCATATACGCGTTGCGAGTTATTTATATATTTAATTCTAATAATTGATAATCTATTTATATATTCAAATTATGTTATTTAAACCAAACATTTTCATAATCAAATTTTATTGGGTCAAAAAGCGTTTTCGCACATTTGAAAATAGATCAATCAAATATTATGAAATTCAATTCTCCACTAATTTTTGTCTAACTTTCTTTAATTGACACATTTGTTCTTACTTGTAATCATTTTACCAATTTCAGTATATCGTTAAAAAGAACAGATTTCTTAAATCATAGTGGACCTCTCAACAGAGACTTATAATCATACAATGTATCTGATAAATCAATCATTTGATATTATCTTCTAATTACGTTGATAATTATTTTGAAATAATTACGTTCATGTAAAGTATTATTCATCTAATAATTTGTTAACGTTCGCAAGCCATATAATAGACTTTGTAACTTATTCTCATATTAATCACACGTTTAATGTTTCATTAATATTTCTTAACTTAATAATCACACATATGCATATATTCATACATATCTATTTATACATAATTGTTCGTGAATCGTCGAGAGCAGTCGAAGGCTAATTGATTACATAAACATAGTTTCAAAATTTTTGAGACTCAACATTACAGACTTTGTTTATCGTGTCAGAAATATATAAAGATTAAAGTTTAAATTTGGTCGGAAATTCCCGGATCATCACAGTACCTACCCGTTAAAGAAATTTCGTCCCGAAATTTGATCGAGGTTGTCATGGCCAACAATACAAATGTTTTCATGATGAATATGAGTTGATAAAATAGAGTTTTATCATTATTGAGTAATATAGATAAAACAATTTGATTACGCGAAGAGCATAAATGAAGCTATCGCAAGAGAGTGAAATGAGTTAATATATATTCGTTTTAACCGATGACGTAGTCATGATTGATTTTCGGAATACATGGGATTTAAAGAAAAATCTTCATAATAAGATTTGGTTCTTCGGTGATTAAGGAAATCAGGATCTTCTTTGATTAAATGCAATAATCTGTTTCGATTGCTCTGTCGGATATTTCACTATAAATCTACCCCTTCGTTTCCTTATTTTCCACAACTCACACCTTCTATTCTTTCTCCCTTGTTTCATACTTTAAAGCATTCGTTAATATGCTCCATCCAGTACTGATTCTTGATATACTCCTTACTTTCATATATGTCATTCTTCTCTTTCATCTACCACCGGAGGATTTTTTTTACTTCTACTATTATCTTGGGGTTATAGTGTTATTAATTTTCCCGTGCCTTTACGTGACAATACGTATTGATATGCACGGTTTGTAATTTATGTGTTGTTGCCGAGCTTTATATTTTCGTTTTATATTCAAGGGTTCCATACTTTTGTCTCCTCTTCCCGACTACAAGTCAAGCGAATAATGGTCCGGAATTTGTAGGTATGGATTTTGAAATGAACATAGTTAATGTTCTAAGAAGGAAATCGTAATGGCACGATCTTGATTTGGTAAATTACCAGAATATCCGGAAAGATAGAACTATCAAGAAGATATGTTCTTAAAATGTTTAGAGATTGAGTAGAATGCAAGAGTTGTGTAAATGGCACATGATGACGGTATGTTCTGTGAATCATCATGTTCCATTAGAAACTCAGCATGACTTACTGTAATATAATCATGTTGATCAAGTGTTATTATATTATACTAACTCATGCTTCAGTTCCCAACATTACTTCAATAACATTCATGTTTTAAATTTGAATTTTTCAAAATTTAAAGACTAACAGAGTTTCTTTTATGTTGTAACGCAAATATTACGGAGAGATAAATAATTTCGGATAAGAATGGTTATGGAAATATCTTCAGAAATATGGAGAATATGTATAATGGGAGATACGAAGATATCTTATAATATTTAAGATAAAATGATGATGAAGAATATTGTTCGCAAAGGTTTAGAATAAGAAGTAAGGTGTTTGCTAACGATTTCAGCAGACACTGAATCATTTGGATTCTTTGAAGGCAGGTTTAGTCTTTGTGATTTGTCCACAGCTTTCTTCATGGTCTGCTCAATTCGTTTTCCAGTTCCAAACCTTCTCTTTTTCTCAGCTTTACCACCATACTACTCTTTATCATCAAACTTTTAACTGTTAATATCATTTACAGTTCTTGCTGCTTCATTAGCATTTTTCCAATTTCGAAGAGTTAGTTCATAGTTGAGATGTTTTTCAGAAACTTCACATTCGAAGCATGTAAATCTTGGAGGTAGACGTTATATGTATATATAACTGTTGGCGAAATTCAAAATACTGATTGCTAATTCCCGGTAATTGGTACATCAGTTTTTGTTACAAGATGCAGGTGAGTATACGGTCGGGTTTTAAGGAACGAATATAATGGTTTTTCGGAGAGACTTAAACCATTAAGTAATGAAGTTGTTGGTAACTTTTACTGCTAATGTGGTGGAATATGAAAGGTTCCCCAGTAACGATGACGAAAGGGTAACGTATCTATCGCGGTTATAGTAAGACTAGTCCGACTGAAGAGTCAAAGTTGACTTGCTGAAGCTGTGACAAAACTGGCTACTTTGAAAAGGAATTGCAAGGTTATTTTCGGTAAAAACAATGCTAAAAGGTCTTGCATAGTTTTGAAGTCAAAGTATAGTTTTGAAAGATGTAAGAATCTAAGAGTGATGATTTCGGTTATATCTCGAATTGAATTCTGTGATTTAAAAATCAGAATATGTAATTAGATTCGAATGAGTATGGTTGTTTTGATTTCTATAGAAAAATGTATATTGTTGTGAAAATAGGGAGTATAGTTGATGATTTTTGAATCAAAATTGAAGAATATAACATATTAATTGTGAATTTAAATATCACTCGGGTATTACCTACCCGTTAACAAAAATTCATAGCTAATATTTTGAACAAGAATTTTCATTACAGTCTTTATGAAAATATATGTGGGTATATTTTCTTCAGATGTAATACAGATTCAATGAGTTAATATCATATTAAGCTCATTTGATTTTCGGCTTGAATTAGAAATGAATAATCTCTAAAACATTAGAGATTACATAATCTTCACAGAGTATTTCACTACTGTGATCAATACTTCATTATTTATTCTCATAGATATTTCCTTAGTGAATCATGCTGATGCTCATAGAACTCTTGCTAACTTCACAAGATACGAATATTGTTTTCCAGTAAGTTTCGAGTACATCGAAGACGAAAGTGTAAAATCAAACATGTTATTGAATGATACACTTGGTTTGTTATGAAACCGAATTCATTTAATTGAATCAGAGATTGTAGTTAACGATGGTTAGGTTATTAACGAAGGATGTACATCATATCATATTAGTAATATGAATTTAACCGAGTAGTATCTACCCTTTTTCAATTCATACTCAATAGCTTAGTACGAAAGATTTATTATATACAAAATATATATATAAATTCTTCAGAAGAATGAGTTAATACTTCATAACTCGTTGATACAAAATACTCGTTGTTGATCAGTGATGATGTCCACGGCGATTCTTGAACTGGCGAAGTTGTGATGTTATAGGTGCTGCTAGTGCTGATGATGCTGACAGTACTGACGGTGCTGGTGGTGCTGACGATATTGTTGATACTGATGATACTGCCGGTAACTGCTGGTGATGCTTGTATAACAAGTCTAGCTTATAAATCGCGCACCATTCTTGTCAGGGTTTCGATTCTTCTCTCCATCATCTCTGTCCACTTATCTGATTTATGGTTAAGGCTGAAATAGATAATCTCTAAGACTTTAGAGATTACATAATCACTGCAGAATGTTTCTCCGATGAAGTTATGAATCAATATTTCATCGTTTGTTGTTGTTGGTACTCCTTGGTATCTATGGTGCGTGTGATGTTGATATTCGAGGTACAGATTGTGATGTTGAGGCGTGTGATGTGGATGTGATTATTATTGGTGGTAATGATACTGTTGATGTTGATGATGGTGGTACCGTTGATGCTGGTGATGCTACTGGTGCTTATGGTATTGAGGCTTGCGATGTGGATGTTACTGGCGGTACTGGTTATGCTGATGGTGTTTGTAATCCTTGCACCATACTCTCCAAAGTCGTCAAGCGAGCGCGAAGTTTGTTAACTTCTGCTAGTACACCGGGATGATTGGCAGTTGGAACGAGCGGATGAATAATATTTAGAATATGGGATAGTATATAATTGTGACGAGATACTCTAGAAATGAGAGAAAAAATGGTGTTTCGAACAGGTTCGCCGATAAGTGCTTCAGGTTCTTCGCCAAGAGGGGAATGTGGTGGATGGAAGGAATCACCTTCTTATTGTCTCCAATAATTTAGTATATTATGAACCCATCAGATGAATTGGGGATGGCTGACTGGTTAATTCATTCCGATGACGCTGCTTTCGGAGTTCGAGTGAAACTCCATATCGGAATCCGAGGGACTTGAACTAGTGGCGAGTTCCATTTCGTATGATTGAATAAAGAATTTTTGATATGAAATGATTTTCGGATGTCGGATGATATTCTAATTACATAGAATATCTATATATATAGAACAAAATATTTCGTGGATTACGGAGGAATTTACGGAATATATCAGGCAAAGTTTACAGTAACAGTTACGCTAAGATATGAATTAGCAGATACGCTAAGATATGAATTTTGTCTATATACTATTCATGCAATCAATGCAATAAGATGTGTCTAGACTAAGAATGATAAGCATGTAATTTTCTAAGGATGATAAGCAGGAAATTTTCGACAAAAATGATAAGCAAAACTTTTGACATGCAGACCAGGTTCAAGTCCAGACTCATTAATGTAACCTAACAACTACTAGGTCGATGTCCAGACTCACTAATGCATCCTAACAACTACCTGTTAGACACACTAATGCAGACCTGGTTAGCTAAGACCACCACTCTGATACCACATGAAGCGACCCGTCCTAATCCATAAGGATGAATACGATAACATATGATTACATTGCGAGGTATTGACCTCTATATGATACATTTTTACAAACATTGCATTCGTTTTTAAAAAGACAAACTTGCATTACATCGAAAGTTGACTGGTATGCATACCATTTCATAATATCCAACTATAAATGACCTACTCCGTCATTTACTTAATAATAATCTCTAATGAACTTCAACGACTCGAATGCAACGTCTTTTGAAATATGTCATGAATGACTCCAAGTAATATCCTTAAAATGAGCTAATGCACAGCGAAAGATTTCTTTAATACCTGAGAATAAATATGCTTTAAAGTGTCAACCAAAAGGTTGGTGAGTTCATTAGTTTATCGTAATCATTCATTTCCATCATTTTAATATACCACAAGAATTTCATTTCCAGTTCTCATAAATATACGTCCCATGCATAGAGACAAAAATCATTCATATGGATTGAACACCTGGTAACTGACATTAACTAGATGCATATAAGAATATCCCCTATCATTCCGGGAAATCCTTCGGACATGATAAAACAACATCGAAGTACTAAAGCATCCGCTCCAACGGATGGGGTTCGTCGGGCCCATAGATCTATCTTTAGGATTCGCGTCAATTAGTAGATCGGTTTACTAATTCTTAGGTTACCAAGCAAAAAGGGGCATATTCGGCTTCAATCATTCAACCATATAATGTAGTTTCGATTACTTGTGTCTATTTCGTAAATCATTTATAAAAATTGTGCATGTATTCTTAGCCCAAAAATATAAAGGGTAAAAAGGCAAATGAAACTCAACATACTGTATTTCGTAGTAAAAATACATATAACATCATTGAACAAGTGTAAGGTTGGCCTCGGATTCACGAACCTATATCAATTATATATATTAAAACCTATAATCGTAAACGAACAAGTTTATGTTTTATTATTAATTGTTATATTAGTAACTTGTATGTTTCATTAATAACTAAATTAACTATACTTTATTTTATATACATTAGATAAATAATTAGTATTTAATAATAAAAATGCTCATTAATGATAATCATATTAATGAAAATGATAATATTAATAATAATACTTGTGTCAATATTAAAAGTACTAATAATTATAAAATGATACAAGTACTAATCTTAATGAAAATAATAATTATTTGTATCATTCTCGTAAAAATAATAATAATAATAATAATCATAATCATATTGATAATAGTAATACCCATATTGATAGTACTAATAATTATAAGATTTTTAAATAATACTACATTTATTGATTTTGATATAGGTAATAATAATAATATTAATATTAAAGACTATATAATAACAATAATCTTAATCCTATTCTTAATATCAATAATAATACTTATTCTATTAATAATAACTAAGTAAATAATAACGATAATAACAAAATGTATTTTAATGATAATAATATTAATCCTATTGTTTATATTAACCTAATTAACAACAACAACAACAACAACAACAACAACAACAACAACAACAACAACAACAATAATAATAATAATAATAATAATAATAATAATAATAATAATAATAATAATAATAATAATAATAATAATCTTTTTCTTTCATCATGTTACTCATCATCTTCTTCGATCATCATTATGAAATAGAAACCAAACAGGAGCAGTAGCAGATAACTTGGTGGTTTAGGGTGTTCAAATAGGAGTAACGAGAATAGTAGTATCAAACAAGAGGTGTTGTGGTTATTTGATCGGGCAAGAAAACAGAAATGAGTATTAACAGACTTGATTTTGGTGGGTTGGGTTTTTGGGCTGTTCGGACAGAAAACAGGAAACAGAAAAATGGTAGTGACAGACGGTGGTCTGTGGTGGTGGTAGTTCTCGGTGGTGGTGGCGGTTTTTGAATAGAAATAGAAATCATACAGTAGCAGTAGTAAACAAAATAAAAACAGGATGGTGTGGTGATGGTGACGACTAGAAACAAAATAGTGGTGGTGATCGTTGATGACTAGGGTAGTTTAGGGTGGCGTTTCTTGATGGTGAAAGGTGGTGTTGGTTGATTGTTCATGAAAAAGAAAAAAAATAGAATTATAGTTGCAGCAGTGGTTTCTAATGAGTCTTCGATGGTGAAGGTGGATGGTAAGGGTTCCACGAAGAAGAAGGTAGGGTGGAGGTGATCGGATGATGATCAAAGGTGATGGTCGAGAGTGGTCTCCGATGGTGGTTGTGGGTGGTTTTATGGTGATAGTTTCAAACGAACAACAAGGTGGTGGCGATGGTTCCCGGTTTCTATGGTGCACAAGGAATGGAAGTGGATGTATAAGTGGGTTAATGGTGATTATGTTATGTTTGAAAAAAAAAATATAACAGAAACATAAAGACCGAATTGGTTTCGGTTGGAATTGTTCAAGAAGGTGATGGTAGTGAAGGGTGGGCGACAATAGTAGTTGTAGGGTGGTCGCCAGTGGTGTTGGGATGGCGGTGATTCATGAAGAAGAAGAAGCAAGAACTATGGGTGTTTGGTTTTAATATATGGATGCAGTTATATGTATATGCACATGTATATATTATATATTATAGATTAAGATAAGCAACATGAAATGTCCCGTTCTTATTGATTAAAAACGTTCCATATTAATTGATTTCGTTGCGAGGTTTTGACCTCTATATGAGACGTTTTTCAAAGACTGCATTCATTTTTAAAACAAACCATAACCTTATTTCATAAATAAAGGTTTAAAAAGCTTTACCTAGATTATCAAATAATGATAATCTAAAATATCCTATTTACACACGACCATTACATAATGGTTTACAATACAAATATGTTACATCGAAATCAGTTTCTTGAATGCAGTTTTTTTTACACAATATCATACAAACATGGACTCCAAATCTTGTCCTTATTTTAGTATGCAACAGCGGAAGCTCTTAGTATTCACCTGAGAATAAACATGCTTTAAACGTCAACAAAAATGTTGGTGAGTTATAGGTTTAACCTATATATATCAAATCGTAACAATAGACCACAAGATTTCATATTTCAATACACATCCCATACATAGAGATAAAAATCATTCATATGGTGAACACCTGGTAACCGACATTAACAAGATGCATATATAAGAATATCCCGATCATTCCAGGACACCCTTCGGATATGATATAAATTTCGAAGTACTAAAGCATCCGATACTTTGGATGGGGTTTGTTAGGCCCAATAGATCTATCTTTAGGATTCGCGTCAATTAGGATGTCTGTTCCCTAATTCTTAGATTACCAGACTTAATAAAAAGGGGCATATTCGATTTCGATAATTCAACCATAGAATGTAGTTTCACGTACTTGTGTCTATTTTGTAAATCATTTATAAAACCTGCATGTATTCTCATCCCAAAAATATTAGATTTTAAAAGTGGGACTATAACTCACTTTCACAGATTTTTACTTCGTCGGGAAGTAAGACTTGGCCACTGGTTGATTCATGAACCTATAACAATATATACATATATATCAAAGTATGTTCAAAATATATTTACAACACTTTTAATATATTTTGATGTTTTAAGTTTATTAAGTCAGCTGTCCTCGTTAGTAACCTACAACTAGTTGTCCACAGTTAGATGTACAGAAATAAATCGATAAATATTATCTTGAATCAATCCACGACCCAGTGTATACGTATCTCAGTATTGATCACAACTCAAACTATATATATTTTGGAATCAACCTCAACCCTGTATAGCTAACTCCAACATTCACATATAGAGTGTCTATGGTTGTTCCGAAATATATATAGATGTGTCGACATGATAGGTTTAAACATTGTATACGTGTCTATGGTATCTCAAGATTACATAATATACAATACAAGTTGATTAAGTTATGGTTGGAATAGATTTGTTACCAATTTTCACGTAGCTAAAATGAGAAAAATTATCCAATCTTGTTTTATCCATAACTTCTTCATTTTAAATCCGTTTTGAGTGAATCAAATTGCTATGGTTTCATATTGAACTCTATTTTATGAATCTAAACAGAAAAAGTATAGGTTTATAGTCAAAAAAATAAGTTACAAGTCGTTTTTGTAAAGGTAGTCATTTCAGTCGAAAGAACGACGTCTAGATGACCATTTTAGAAAACATACTTCCACTTTGAGTTTAACCATAATTTTTGGATATAGTTTCATGTTCATAATAAAAATAATTTTCCCAGAATAACAACCTTTAAATCAAAGTTTATCATAGTTTTTAATTAACTAACCTAAAACAGCCCGCGGTGTTACTACGATGGCGTAAATTCAGTTTTACGTTGTTTTTCGTGTTTCCAGGTTTTAAATCATTAAGTTAGCATATCATATAGATATAGAACATGTGTTTAGTTGATTTTAAAAGTCAAGTTAGAAGGATTAACTTTTATTTGCGAACAAGTTTAGAATTAACTAAACTATGTTCTAGTGATTACAAGTTTAAACCTTCGAATAAGATAGCTTTATATGTATGAATCGAATGATGTTATGAACATCATTACTACCTCAAGTTCCTTGGATAAACCTACTGGAAATGAGAAAAATAGATCTAGCTTTAAAGGATCCTTGGATGGCTTGAAAGTTCTTGAAGCAGAATCATGACACGAAAACAATTTCAAGTAAGATTTCCACTCGAAATAAGATTGTTATAGTTATAGAAATTGAATTAAAGTTTGAATATGATTATTACCTTGTATTAGAAAGATAACCTACTGTAAGTAACAACCCGAAATCCCGGAATGGAAATAGGAAAACATTACCATGGATTTCATCACTAAATTGCCAAGGACTGCAAGTGGTTTTGATACTATTTGGGTAATAGTTGATCGTCTCACCAAATCAGCACACTTCCTGCCAATAAGAGAAGATGACAAGATGGAGAAGTTAGCACGACTGTATTTGAAGGAAGTCGTCTCCAGACATGGAATACCAATCTCTATTATCTCTGATAGGGATGGCAGATTTATTTCAAGATTCTGGCAGATATTACAGCAAGCATTAGGAACTCGTCTAGACATGAGTACTGCCTATCATCCACAAACTGATGGGCAGAGCGAAAGGACGATACAAACGCTTGAAGACATGCTACGAGCATGTGTTATTGATTTCGGAAACAGTTGGGATCGACATCTACCATTAGCAGAATTTTCCTACAACAACAGCTACCATTCAAGCATTGAGATGGCGCCGTTTGAAGCACTTTATGGTAGAAAGTGCAGGTCTCCGATTTGTTGGAGTGAAGTGGGGGATATACAGATTACGGGTCCGGAGATTATACAAGAAACTACCGAGAAGATCATCCAAATTCAACAACGGTTGAAAACCGCCCAAAGTCGACAAAAGAGCTACGCTGACATTAAAAGAAAAGATATAGAATTTGAAATTGGAGAGATGGTCATGCTTAAAGTTGCACCTTGGAAAGGCGTTGTTCGATTTGGTAAACGAGGGAAATTAAATCCAAGGTATATTGGACCATTCAAGATTATTGATCGTGTCGGACCAGTAGCTTACCGACTTGAGTTACCTCAACAACTCGCGGCTGTACATAACACTTTCCACGTCTCGAATTTGAAGAAATGTTTTGCTAAAGAAGATCTCACTATTCCGTTAGATGAAATCCAAATCAACGAAAAACTTCAATTCATCGAAGAACCCGTCAAAATAATGGATCGTGAGGTTAAAAGACTTAAGCAAAACAAGATACCAATTGTTAAGGTTCGATGGAATGCTCGTAGAGGACCCGAGTTCACCTGGGAGCGTGAAGATCAGATGAAGAAGAAATACCCGCATCTATTTCCAGAAGATTCGTCAACACCTTCAACAGCTTAAAATTTCGGGACGAAATTTATTTAACGGGTAGGTACTGTAGTGACCCGAACTTTTCCATGTTTATATATATTAATTGAGATTGATATTTACATGATTAAATGTTTCCAACATGTTAAGCAATCAAACTTGTTAAGACTTGATTAATTGAAATATGTTTCATATAGACAATTGACCACCCAAGTTGACCGGTGATTCACGAACGTTAAAACTTGTAAAAACTATATGATGACATATATATGGATATATATATATATAGTTAACATGATACTATGATAAGTAAACATATCATTAAGTATATTAACAATGAACTACATATGTAAAAACAAGACTACTAACTTAATGATTTTTAAACGAGACATATATGTAACGATTATCGTTGTAAAGACATTTAATGTATATATATCATATTAAGAGATATTCATACATGATAATATCATGATAATATAATAATTTAAAATCTCATTTGATATTATAAACATTGGGTTAACAACATTTAACAAGATCGTTAACCTAAAGGTTTCAAAACAACACTTACATGTAACGACTAACGATGAATTAACGACTCAGTTAAAATGTATATACATGTAGTGTTTTAATATGTATTTATACACTTTTGAAAGACTTCAATACACTTATCAAAATACTTCTACTTAACAAAAATGCTTACAATTACATCCTCGTTCAGTTTCATCAACAATTCTACTCGTATGCACCCGTATTCGTACTCGTACAATACACAGCTTTTAGATGTATGTACTATTGGTATATACACTCCAATGATCAGCTCTTAGCAGCCCATGTGAGTCACCTAACACATGTTGGAACCATCATTTGGCAACTAGCATGAAATATCTCATAAAATTACAAAAATATGAGTAATCATTCATGACTTATTTACATGAAAACAAAATTACATATCCTTTATATCTAATCCATACACCAACGACCAAAAACACCTAAAAACACTTTCATTCTTCAATTTTATTCATCTAATTGATCTCTCTCACGTTCTATCTTCAAGTTCTAAGTGTTCTTCATATATTTTACAAGTTCTAGTTACATAAAATCAAGAATACTTTCAAGTTTGCTAGCTCACTTCCAATCTTGTAAGGTGATCATCCAACCTCAAGAAATCTTTGTTTCTTACAGTAGGTTATCATTATAATACAAGGTAATAATCATATTCAAACTTTGGTTCAATTTCTATAACTATAACAATCTTATTTCAAGTGATGATCTTACTTGAACTTGTTTTCGTGTCATGATTCTGCTTCAAGAACTTCGAGCCATCCAAGGATCCGTTGAAGCTAGATCCATTTTTCTCTTTTCCAGTAGGTTTATCCAAGGAACTTAAGGTAGTAATGATGTTCATAACATCATTCAATTCATACATATAAATCTATCTTATTCGAAGGTTTAAACTTGTAATCACTAGAACATAGTTTAGTTAATTCTAAACTTGTTCGCAAACAAAAGTTAATCCTTCTAACTTGACTTTTAAAATCAACTAAACACATGTTCTATATCTATATTATATGCTAACTTAATGATTTAAAACCTGGAAACACGAAAAACACCGTAAAACCGGATTTACGCCGTCGTAGTAACACCGCGGGCTGTTTTGGGTTAGTTAATTAAAAACTATGATAAACTTTGATTTAAAAGTTGTTATTCTGAGAAGATGATTTTTATTATGAACATGAAACTATATCCAAAAATTATGGTTAAACTCAAAGTGGAAGTATGTTTTCTAAAATGGTCATCTAGACGTCGTTCTTTCGACTGAAATGACTACCTTTACAAAAACGACTTGTAACTTATTTTTCCGACTATAAACCTATACTTTTTCTGTTTAGATTCATAAAATAGAGTTCAATATGAAACCATAGCAATTTGATTCACTCAAAACGGATTTAAAATGAAGAAGTTATGGGTAAAACAAGATTGGATAATTTTTCTCATTTTAGCTACGTGAAAATTTGTAACAAATCTATTCCAACCATAACTTAATCAACTTGTATTGTATATTATGTAATCTTGAGATACCATAGACACGTATACAATGTTTCGACCTATCATGTCGACACATCTATATATATTTCGGAACAACCATAGACACTCTATATGTGAATGTTGGAGTTAGCTATACAGGGTTGAGGTTGATTCCAAAATATATATAGTTTGAGTTGTGATCAATACTGAGATACGTATACACTGGGTCGTGGATTGATTCAAGATAATATTTATCGATTTATTTCTATACATCTAACTGTGGACAACTAGTTGTAGGTTACTAACGAGGACAACTGACTTAATAAACTTAAAACATCAAAATATATTAAAAGTGTTGTAAATATATTTTGAACATACTTTGATATATATGTATATATTGTTATAGGTTCGTGAATCAACCAGTGGCCAAGTCTTACTTCCCGACGAAGTAAAAATCTGTGAAAGTGAGTTATAGTCCCACTTTTAAAATCTAATATTTTTGGGATGAGAATACATGCAGGTTTTATAAATCATTTACAAAATAGACACAAGTACGTGAAACTACATTCTATGGTTGAATTATCGAAATCGAATATGCCCCTTTTTATTAAGTCTGGTAATCTAAGAATTAGGGAACAGACACCCTAATTGACGCGAATCCTAAAGATAGATCTATCGGGCCCAACAAGCCCCATCCAAAGTACCGGATGCTTTAGTACTTCGAAATTTATATCATATCCGAAGGGTGTCCCGGAATGATGGGGATATTCTTATATATGCATCTTGTTAATATCGGTTACCAGGTGTTCACCATATGAATGATTTTTATCTCTATGTATGGGATGTGTATTGAAATATGAAATCTTGTGGGCTATTATTATGATTTGATATATATAGGTTAAACCTATAACTCACCAACATTTTTGTTGACGTTTTAAGCATGTTTATTCTCAGGTGATTATTAAGAGCTTCCGCTGTCGCATACTTAAATAAGGACGAGATTTGAAGTCCATGCTTGTATGATATTGTGTAAAAACTGCATTCAAGAAACTTATTTTGTTGTAACGTATTTGTATTGTAAACCATTATGTAATGGTCGTGTGTAAACAGGATATTTTAGATTATCATTATTTGATAATCTACGTAAAGCTTTTTAAACCTTTATTGATGAAATAAAGGTTATGGTTTGTTTTAAAATGAATGCAGTCTTTGAAAAACGTCTCATATAGAGGTCAAAACCTCGCAACGAAATCAATTAATATGGAACGTTTTTAATCAATAAGAACGGGACATTTCAGTTGGTATCCGAGCGTTGGTCTTAGAGAACCAGAATTTTGCATTAGTGTGTCTTATCGAGTTTGTTAGGATGCATTAGTGAGTCTGGACTTCGACCGTGTTTACTTGAAAAATGATTGCTTAACAAATTTTGTTGGAAACTATATATTTTTAACATGTGAATATTATGTGATATATTAATCTCTTAACGCGTTTGATATTATGTGATAGATGTCTACCTCTAGAACAAGTCCCATTAACTCACCTAATAATAATGAAGAGTCAAATGTAAATTGAAATGATTCGTGGACTGATTCACAAGTTCCCGAAGAGGAACCGGAAGAAGAGTCGGAACCGGAAGAAGAATCGGAACCGGAAGAAGAATCGGAACCGGATGAAGAAATAGAACCGGTGGGGGAAATAATAAAACGGTTAAGTAAAAGAAAATCCTCAACCAACTGACCAAGGTTAATTATGGTCAATGGTGTTTCCGCCAAGGAAGCAAAATATTGGGAGGATTACCAATTCTCCGATGAATCGGATTCCGACGAGAATTCCGATGATGTTATAGAAATTACCCCAACTGAATTTAAAAAGGCAAAAGAAAATAATAAGGGAAAGGGCATAAAAATAGAGAAATCTAATTCCAACCCCGATGAACTTTATATGTATCGTCAACCCCCGAAGTCCTTAAGTTGTAACAATGACCCGGGAACCTCTAAACCACCAGGTTTTTCTAAACCAATGTGGAAAACGACGGCTCGTATTAGGGGAACATCATATATCCCTAGAAACTTGGCAAAACGAACCAAAACCGAAGAAGAAGAAACGAGCGAGTCGGAATAAGATAGTTGTATTCGTGTGGTGTAATATATGTAATATAGTGTTCTTATGCTTTATGATATATGTAAAAATTGCTTGTATTAATAAGTATTTTTTTTATGAATCTAACTCTTGTCTATTTTACAGTTTAAAAACACAAAATGGATAGACAACCCAATATTTTAAGAGACCTACCCGGAGACATGATTGATGAAATCTTGTCTAGAGTCGGTCAGAATTCCTCGGCACAACTATTTAAGGCGAGATCAGTTTGTAAGACATTCGAAGAACATTCCAAGAATGTCTTGGTTTATAAGAGACTTTCGTTTGAAAGATGGGGGATATCACATTGGGAAACCCATAAGTTACGATGTGTTTACTTTGACGCATATATTGCGGGGAACCCAAATGCTATTTTACGCAACGGGTTAAGAAATTATTTTGACTCAATATATCCGAATATTGGACTTCGTGATTTAGAAAAAGCGGCTAACATGCAACATAAAGAAGCATGTTATGCTTACGGATTAGTAATGTTCGCTTCTCACCAAAGTGAGAACAAGAACATCGGGCTACAACTATTAAACAAAACATTTTCACAAGTGACGGAGTCGGTAATTGGGGTAAGAAATGAGGTTTTTAGATTATTACGGGACTGTTGGACATTACGTAACCCTCGTCCCTTTGACGACGTTACAACACGCTGTCTTATCAATGGCCATAACGGTTATGTTCCACAAGACCAAGGATGGGAAGTAATCCTAGTAAAACCAGAATGCATGACTTGTTTCTGGACGTATGAATTACGTGTCTTTATTGCCTTTGCTGAACGACTTGTGTACTAGCTAGAATTATCTTCACAACTATCTTGTATCAAAGTTATTGCGTGCTATATTTCATGCTTTATGTAAAATAAGCGGTATTGTAAGTTTGTAAAATATTGTATAAAAGTTTGAACGCGAAATATTATTATAATCAGTTTTTCATATAGAATTGTAGTAGTTGAATTGTATATTAGCTACTAAGTATGAACTTAACGGGTAGGTACTACCCGAATTTAAACTTATAAAACGCTAATATGAAGAAAAAGCTTTTATAAATGAGTTCATATTATGCTACGAAATACTATTAACTACTCTTAATATTCTGTATGATTAACTTGTTCCATTTGAATATTTTGAAGGAAATGGCACCGACTACTCGACACACCGTGAATATGAATGAAGAGGAATTCCGTACTTTTCTAGCTTCAAACATAGCCGCAGTACAGGCTGCGCTACATACCAACAATAACCTTGGATCTAGCAGTACAGGAAATCGTGTAGGATGCACCTACAAAGAATTCACTGCCTGCAAACCTTTGGAATTTGATGGAACCGAAGGACCGATCGGATTGAAACGGTGGACCGAGAAGGTCGAATCAGTGTTTGCCATAAGTAAGTGTACTGAAGTGGACAAAGTGAAGTACGCTACGCATACCTTCACAGGTTCTGCGTTAACATGGTGGAATACCTATCTAGAGCAAGTGGGGCAAGACGATGCGTACGCACTACCGTGGTCAGCATTCAAGCACTTGATGAACGAGAAGTACCGTCCCAGAACCGAGGTCAATAAGCTCAAGACAGAACTTAGAGGGTTACGAACCCAAGGATTTGATATTACCACGTATGAAAGACGATTCACAGAATTGTGCCTATTGTGTCCGGGAGCATTCGAAGATGAGGAAGAGAAGATCGATGCGTTTGTGAAAGGATTACCGGAAAGAATCCAAGAAGATATAAGTTCACACGAGCCCGCCTCTATACAACAGGCATGTAGAATGGCTCACAAACTAGTGAACCAGATTGAAGAAAGAATTAAAGAACAGACTGCTGAAGAGGCCAATGTGAAGCAAGTCAAAAGAAAGTGAGAGGAAAACGGTGATAAGAATCACCAATACAACAACAACAGCAATTACAACAATAATCGCAACAATTATCCCAACAATCGCAACATCAATCGCAACTACAACAAACGACCCAGCAACAACAATAACAACAACAACAACAACAGCAACTACAACAATCATCCCAACAACAATAATAACCGCAACAACAACAACAACAACAATCAGAAGCAGCTATGCCATAGGTGTGAAAAGTATCACTCGGGGTTCTGCACCAAATTTTGCAACAAGTGTAAAAGAAATGGTCATAGCGTGGCGAAGTGTGAGGTCTACGGACCAGGGGTTAATAGAACGAAAGGAACAAATGGTGTCGGAACGAGTAATGGCGGAGCAAGTAGTGTCGGAGCAAGTTATGCCAATGTAGTTTGTTATAAATGTGGAAAACCGGGCCACATTATTAGAAATTGCCCGAACCAGGAGAACACGAATGGACAAGGCCGCGGAAGAGTTTTCAATATTAATGCGGCAGAGGCACAGGAAGACCCGGAGCTTGTTACGGGTACGTTTCTTATTGACAATAAATCTGCTTACGTTTTATTTGATTCGGGTGCGGATAGAAGCTATATGAGTAGAGATTTTTGTGCTAAATTAAGTTGTCCATTGACGCCTTTGGATAGTAAATTTTTACTCGAATTAGCAAATGGTAAATTAATTTCAGCAGATACTATATGTCGGAATCGAGAAATTAAACTGGTTAGCGAAACATTTAAGATTGATTTGATACCAGTAGAGTTAGGGAGTTTTGATGTGATAATCGGTATGGACTGGTTGAAAGAAGTGAAAGCAGAGATCGTCTGTTAAAAAAATGCAATTCGCATTATACGAGTAAAAGGAAAACCCTTAATGGTGTACGGAGAAAAGGGCAACACGAAGCTACATCTTATTAGTAATTTGAAGGCACAAAAACTAATAAGAAAAGGTTGCTATGCTGTTCTAGCACACGTCGAGAAAGTACAAACTGAAGACTAGAGCATCAATGATGTTCCCATTGCAAAAGAATTTCCCGATGTATTTCCGAAAGAATTACCGGGATTACCCCCACATCGATCTGTTGAATTTCAAATAGATCTTGTACCAGGAGCTGCACCAATAGCTCGTGCTCCGTACAGACTCGCACCCAGCGAGATGAAAGAACTGCAAAGCCAATTACAAGAACTTTTAGAGCGTGGTTTCATTCGACCAAGCACATCACCGTGGGGAGCTCCTGTTTTGTTTTTCAAGAAGAAAGATGGTACATTCAGGTTGTGTATCGACTACCGAGAGTTGAACAAACTTACCATCAAGAACCGCTACCCACTACCGAGAATCGACGACTTATTTGATCAACTACAAGGCTCGTCTGTTTATTCAAAGATTGACTTACGTTCCGGGTATCATCAAATACGGATGAAAGAAGATGATATTCCAAAGACTGCTTTCAGAACGCGTTACGGTCATTACGAGTTTATGGTCATGCCGTTTGGTTTAACTAATGCACCAGCTGTGTTCATGGACCTTATGAACCGAGTATGTGGACCATACCTTGACAAGTTTGTCATTGTTTTCATTGATGACATACTTATTTACTCAAAGAATGACCAAGAACACGGTGAACATTTGAGAAAGGTGTTAGAAGTATTGAGGAAGGAAGAATTGTACGCTAAGTTTTCAAAGTGTGCATTTTGGTTGGAAGAAGTTCAATTCCTCGTTCACATAGTGAACAAAGAAGGTATTAAGGTGGATCCGGCAAAGATAGAAACTGTTAAAAAGTGGGAAACCCCGAAAACTCCGAAACACATACGCCAGTTTTTAGGACTAGCTGGTTACTACAGAAGGTTCATCCAAGACTTTTCCAGAATAGCAAAACCCTTGACTGCATTAACGCATAAAGGGAAGAAATTTGAATGGAAGGATGAACAAGAGAAAGCGTTTCAGTTATTGAAGAAAAAGCTAACTACGGCACCTATATTATCATTGCCTGAAGGGAATGATGATTTTGTGATTTATTGTGACGCATCAAAGCAAGGTCTCGGTTGTGTATTAATGCAACGAACGAAGGTGATTGCTTATGCGTCTAGACAATTGAAGATTCACGAACAAAATTATACGACGCATGATTTGGAATTAGGCGCGGTTGTTTTTGCATTAAAGACTTGGAGGCACTACTTATGTGGGGTCAAAAGTATTATATATACCGACCACAAAAGTCTTCAACACATATTTAATCAGAAACAACTGAATATGAGGCAGCGTAGGTGGATTGAATTGTTGAATGATTACGACTTTGAGATTCGTTACCACCCGGGGAAGGCAAATGTGGTAGCCGATTCCTTGAGCAGGAAGGACAGAGAACCCATTCGAGTAAAATCTATGAATATAATGATTCATAATAACCTTACTACTCAAATAAAGGAGGCGCAACGAGGAGTTTTAAAAGAGGGAAATTTAAAGGATGAAATATCTAAAGGATCGGAGAAGCATCTTAATATTCGGGAAGACGGAACCCGGTATAGGGCTGAAAGGATTTGGGTACCAAAATTTGGAGATATGAGAGAAATGGTACTTAGAGAAGCTCATAAAACCAGATACTCAATACATCCTGGAACGGGGAAGATGTACAAGGATCTCAAGAAACATTTTTGGTGGCCGGGTATGAAAGCCGATGTTGCTAAATACGTAGGAGAATGTTTGACGTGTTCTAAGGTCAAAGCTGAGCATCAGAAACCATCAGGTCTACTTCAACAACCCGAAATCCCGGAATGGAAATGGGAAAACATTACCATGGATTTCATCACTAAATTGCCAAGGACTGCAAGTGGTTTTGATACTATTTGGGTAATAGTTGATCGTCTCACCAAATCAGCACACTTCCTGCCAATAAGAGAAGATGACAAGATGGAGAAGTTAGCACGACTGTATTTGAAGGAAGTCGTCTCCAGACATGGAATACCAATCTCTATTATCTCTGATAGGGATGGCAGATTTATTTCAAGATTCTGGCAGATATTACAGCAAGCATTAGGAACTCGTCTAGACATGAGTACTGCCTATCATCCACAAACTGATGGGCAGAGCGAAAGGACGATACAAACGCTTGAAGACATGCTACGAGCATGTGTTATTGATTTCGGAAACAGTTGGGATCGACATCTACCATTAGCAGAATTTTCCTACAACAACAGCTACCATTCAAGCATTGAGATGGCGCCGTTTGAAGCACTTTATGGTAGAAAGTGCAGGTCTCCGATTTGTTGGAGTGAAGTGGGGGATAGACAGATTACGGGTCCGGAGATTATACAAGAAACTACCGAGAAGATCATCCAAATTCAACAACGGTTGAAAACCGCCCAAAGTCGACAAAAGAGCTACGCTGACATTAAAAGAAAAGATATAGAATTTGAAATTGGAGAGATGGTCATGCTTAAAGTTGCACCTTGGAAAGGCGTTGTTCGATTTGGTAAACGAGGGAAATTAAATCCAAGGTATATTGGACCATTCAAGATTATTGATCGTGTCGGACCAGTAGCTTACCGACTTGAGTTACCTCAACAACTCGCGGCTGTACATAACACTTTCCACGTCTCGAATTTGAAGAAATGTTTTGCTAAAGAAGATCTCACTATTCCGTTAGATGAAATCCAAATCAACGAAAAACTTCAATTCATCGAAGAACCCGTCAAAATAATGGATCGTGAGGTTAAAAGACTTAAGCAAAACAAGATACCAATTGTTAAGGTTCGATGGAATGCTCGTAGAGGACCCGAGTTCACCTGGGAGCGTGAAGATCAGATGAAGAAGAAATACCCGCATCTATTTCCAGAAGATTCGTCAACACCTTCAACAGCTTAAAATTTCGGGACGAAATTTATTTAACGGGTAGGTACTGTAGTGACCCGAACTTTTCCATGTTTATATATATTAATTGAGATTGATATTTACATGATTAAATGTTTCCAACATGTTAAGCAATCAAACTTGTTAAGACTTGATTAATTGAAATATGTTTCATATAGACAATTGACCACCCAAGTTGACCGGTGATTCACGAACGTTAAAACTTGTAAAAACTATATGATGACATATATATGGATATATATATATAGTTAACATGATACTATGATAAGTAAACATATCATTAAGTATATTAACAATGAACTACATATGTAAAAACAAGACTACTAACTTAATGATTTTTAAACGAGACATATATGTAACGATTATCGTTGTAAAGACATTTAATGTATATATATATCATATTAAGAGATATTCATACATGATAATATCATGATAATATAATAATTTAAAATCTTATTTGATATTATAAACATTGGGTTAACAACATTTAACAAGATCGTTAACCTAAAGGTTTCAAAACAACACTTACATGTAACGACTAACGATGACTTAACGACTCAGTTAAAATGTATATACATGTAGTGTTTTAATATGTATTTATACACTTTTGAAAGACTTCAATACACTTATCAAAATACTTCTACTTAACAAAAATGCTTACAATTACATCCTCGTTCAGTTTCATCAACAATTCTACTCGTATGCACCCGTATTCGTACTCGTACAATACACAGCTTTTAGATGTATGTACTATTGGTATATACACTCCAATGATCAGCTCTTAGCAGCCCATGTGAGTCACATAACACATGTGGGAACCATCATTTGGCAACTAGCATGAAATATCTCATAAAATTACAAAAATATGAGTAATCATTCATGACTTATTTACATGAAAACAAAATTACATATCCTTTATAACTAATCCATACACCAACGACCAAAAACACCTACAAACACTTTCATTCTTCAATTTTCTTCATCTAATTGATATCTCTCAAGTTCTATCTTCAAGTTCTAAGTGTTCTTCATATATTTTACAAGTTCTAGTTACATAAAATCAAGAATACTTTCAAGTTTGCTAGCTCACTTCCAATCTTGTAAGGTGATCATCCAACCTCAAGAAATCTTTGTTTCTTACAGTAGGTTATCATTCTAATACAAGGTAATAATCATATTCAAACTTTGGTTCAATTTCTATAACTATAACAATCTTATTTCAAGTGATGATCTTACTTGAACTTGTTTTCGTGTCATGATTCTGCTTCAAGAACTTCGAGCCATCCAAGGATCCGTTGAAGCTAGATCCATTTTTCTCTTTTCCAGTAGGTTTATCCAAGGAACTTAAGGTAGTAATGATGTTCATAACATCATTCAATTCATACATATAAATCTATCTTATTCGAAGGTTTAAACTTGTAATCACTAGAACATAGTTTAGTTAATTCTAAACTTGTTCGCAAACAAAAGTTAATCCTTCTAACTTGACTTTTAAAATCAACTAAACACATGTTCTATATCTATATTATATTCTAACTTAATGATTTAAAACCTGGAAACACGAAAAACACCATAAAACCGGATTTACGCCGTCGTAGTAACACCGCGGGCTGTTTTGGGTTAGTTAATTAAAAACTATGATAAACTTTGATTTAAAAGTTGTTATTCTGAGAAGATGATTTTTATTATGAACATGAAACTATATCTAAAAATTATGGTTAAACTCAAAGTGGAAGTATGTTTTCTAAAATGGTCATCTAGACGTCGTTCTTTCGACTGAAATGACTACCTTTACAAAAACGACTTGTAACTTATTTTTCCGACTATAAACCTATACTTTTTATGTTTAGATTCATAAAATAGAGTTCAATATGAAACCATAGCAATTTGATTCACTCAAAACGGATTTAAAATGAAGAAGTTATGGGTAAAACAAGATTGGATAATTTTTCTCATTTTAGCTACGTGAAAATTTGTAACAAATCTATTCCAACCATAACTTAAACAACTTGTATTGTATATTATGTAATCTTGAGATACCATAGACACGTATACAATGTTTCGACCTATCATGTCGACACATCTATATATATTTCGGAACAACCATAGACACTCTATATGTGAATGTTGGAGTTAGCTATACAGGGTTGAGGTTGATTCCAAAATATATATAGTTTGAGTTGTGATCAATACTGAGATACGTATACACTGGGTCGTGGATTGATTCAAGATAATATTTATCGATTTATTTCTATACATCTAACTGTGGACAACTAGTTGTAGGTTACTAACGAGGACAACTGACTTAATAAACTTAAAACATCAAAATATATTAAAAGTGTTGTAAATATATTTTGAACATACTTTGATATATATGTATATATTGTTATAGGTTCGTGAATCAACCAGTGGCCAAGTCTTACTTCCCGACGAAGTAAAAATCTGTGAAAGTGAGTTATAGTCCCACTTTTAAAATCTAATATTTTTGGGATGAGAATACATGCAGGTTTTATAAATGATTTACAAAATAGACACAAGTACGTGAAACTACATTCTATGGTTGAATTATCGAAATCGAATATGCCCCTTTTTATTAAGTCTGGTAATCTAAGAATTAGGGAACAGACACCCTAATTGACGCGAATCCTAAAGATAGATCTATCGGGCCCAACAAGCCCCATCCAAAGTACCGGATGCTTTAGTACTTCAAAATTTATATCATATTCGAAGGGTGTCCCGGAATGATGGGGATATTCTTATATATGCATCTTGTTAATGTCGGTTACCAGGTGTTCACCATATGAATGATTTTTATCTCTATGTATGGGATGTGTATTGAAATATGAAATCTTGTGGGCTATTATTATGATTTGATATATATAGGTTAAACCTATAACTCACCAACATTTTTGTTGACGTTTTAAGCATGTTTATTCTCAGGTGATTATTAAGAGCTTCCGCTGTCGCATACTTAAATAAGGACGAGATTTGAAGTCCATGCTTGTATGATATTGTGTAAAAACTGCATTCAAAAAACTTATTTTGTTTTAACGTATTTGTATTGTAAACCATTATGTAATGGTCGTGTGTAAACAGGATATTTTAGATTATCATTATTTGATAATCTACGTAAAGCTTTTTAAACCTTTATTGATGAAATAAAGGTTATGGTTTGTTTTAAAATGAATGCAGTCTTTGAAAAACGTCTCATATAGAGGTCAAAATCTCGCAACGAAATCAATTAATATGGAACGTTTTTAATCAATAAGAACGGGACATTTCATAACAAACCCCATCCAAAGTACCGGATGCTTTAGTACTTCGAAATTTATATCATATCCGAAGGGTGTCCCGGAATGATGGGGATATTCTTATATATGCATCTTGTTAATGTCGGTTACCAGGTGTTCACCATATGAATGATTTTTATCTCTATGTATGGGATGTGTATTGAAATATGAAATCTTGTGGTCTATTGTTACGATTTGATATATATAGGTTAAACCTATAACTCACCAACATTTTTGTTGACGTTTAAAGCATGTTTATTCTCAGGTGAATACTAAGAGCTTCCGCTGTTGCATGCTAAAATAAGGACAAGATTTGGAGTCCATGTTTGTATGATATTGTGTAAAAAAAACTGCATTCAAGAAACTGATTTCGATGTAACATATTTGTATTGTAAACCATTATGTAATGGTCGTGTGTAAACAGGATATTTTAGATTATCATTATTTGATAATCTAGGTAAAGCTTTTTAAACCTTTATTGATGAAATAAAGGTTATGGTTTGTTTTAAAATGAATGCAGTCTTTGAAAAACGTCTCATATAGAGGTCAAAACCTCGCAACAAAATCAATTAATATGGAACGTTTTTAATCAATAAGAACGGGACATTTCAATTCTCATATTAATCACACGTTTAATGTTTCATTAATATTTCTTAACTTAATAATCACACATATGCATATATTCATACATATCTATTTACACATAATTGTTCGTGAATCGTCGAGAGCAGTCGAAGGGTAATTGATTACATAAACATAGTTTCAAAATTTTCGAGACTCAACATTACATACTTTGCTTATCGTGTCGGAAATATATAAAGATTAAAGTTTAAATTTGGTCGGAAATTCCCGGGTCATCACATGGGATTTCGAGGTACTCCAGGAATAGTAATGAGATCTAACATAGGTTGTAACGGAAATGTGGGGTTAAGTGACCTTAGATCGGTAGAAGGAGTATAGAAGGAACGCCAATTATATGGAATAGCCATAACGGTTGCAAATTTTTCAAGAGACCAAGTGTAGAGTGTATTGAAAAGTTGAAATGCGACTTGGTCGGGATTTGAAAGGTCAAGATGAGCGTAAAATTCACTAATCAACGTTGGATAAATGACTTCATTAAACTCATGGAATGAGAAGCAATTGTTTTGAGTGAAAAGTTGAGTTAGTTCGGGAAATTTGGTATGATGAACAACACGCTCTTCATGAAGTGTCCTAGTTTCCATCTGTTGCCTATTGTTTGTAATACTTTGATTTCGCGTGTTGGTCGTTTCCTAGGAAAACAACATTTTTTTTAGCAAAACAATCAAGTTTATTACATGTTTTTGAAAAACTATATGTTAAACTTGTGTAGATTAGTCCTTGTCTAGACTCATTTTTGAAAAGAAGATTTTGAAACTAAGTTGTGCCATTTCTTTTTGAAAATTTAGACAAGTTTTATCATTTTACTTTATGTTTGCCAAGTATTGATAATAGTCATGAGATTGACAAGTATTATAATGACTTGTTCAAACATATTTGTGTGCATGAGTGGGTTTTTAAAAAAAAAATCTTAAAACATATATGAGATTTATGCAAGAAAATACTTTCATGGCACATTTGATAAGTAATTTTCCCATAACAATTTTTACTCACATAATTGGAAGAATTCATAGAAAACAAGTGTTCCTATTAGTTTGAAAAGACTCTTACATAATTAAACAAGTATAGGCAAAATTAAAAAGAAATTTTGGATGCTTACCTTGAAGAAAATTGAAAGAGTTTTGGACCACTTTCAAGAGTACTTGAAAATATTACAAAAGAAAATCTAGAGATCCAGTGGTTGGGGTTTAAAAAAGATATGTGGTTGGTGGAAAAGTTGTTTGGATATTAATGAGATCTAAGATAGGTTGTAACGGAAATGTGGGGTTAAGTGACCTTAGATCGGTAGAAGGAGTATAGAAGGAACGCCAATTATATGGAATAGCCATAACGGTTGCAAATTTTTCAAGAGACCAAGTGTAGAGTGTATTGAAAAGTTGAAATGCGACTTGGTCGGGATTTGAAAGGTCAAGATGAGCGTAAAATTCTCTAATCAACGTTGGATAAATGACTTCATTAAACTCATGGAATGAGAAGCAATTGTTTTGAGTGAAAAGTTGAGTTAGTTCGGGAAATTTGGTATGATGAACAACACGCTCTTCATGAAGTGTCCTAGTTTCCATCTGTTGCCTATTGTTTGTAATACTTTGATTTCGCGTGTTGGTCGTTTCCTAGGAAAACAACATTTTTTTTAGCAAAACAATCAAGTTTATTACATGTTTTTGAAAAACTATATGTTAAACTTGTGTAGGTTAGTCCTTGTCTAGACTCATTTTTGAAAAGAAGATTTTGAAACTAAGTTGTGCCATTTCTTTTTGAAAATTTAGACAAGTTTTATCATTTTACTTTATGTTTGCCAAGTATTGATAATAGTCATGAGATTGACAAGTATTATAATGACTTGTTCAAACATATTTGTGTGCATGAGTGGGTTTTTAAAAAAAAATCTTAAAACATATATGAGATTTATGCAAGAAAATACTTTCATGGCACATTTGATAAGTAATTTTCCCATAACAATTTTTACTCACATAATTGGAAGAATTCATAGAAAACAAGTGTTCCTATTAGTTTGGAAAGACTCTTACATAATTAAACAAGTATAGGCAAAATTAAAAAGAAATTTTGGATGCTTACCTTGAAGAAAATTGAAAGAGTTTTGGACCACATTCAAGAGTACTTGAAAATATTACAAAAGAAAATCTAGAGATCCAGTGGTTGGGGTTTAAAAAAGATATGTGGTTGGTGGAAAAGTTGTTTGGATATTAAAGAGGGTACATAAAAGACAAAAGAATTTGTCAGACGACAGGCGGTCGCGTACACGGTTGACTTTCGTTCGATCGTGCGTGAACTGCAGAAAATTTTACGGAGTATGTTCCATCATTCTCAACCCATTCCTAAGCAAATTAAAGGTCTCATTTTTAAAGGTCTTAGTGAATATGTCAGCTATGTTAATATGTCAGCTATGTTTTCAGCAGATTCTACCCTGTCTATCACAATATTACCATTTTGGATGTGGTCACGAAGAAAGTGGTGCCTAATGTCTATGTGTTAATTTCTAGTGTGTAATACTTGATTTTTAGATAGGTCTATAGCACTTTTGTTATCACAACATATGGGTATTTTGGATGAGATGATACCGTAATCAAGAAAGGTTTGCCTCATCCATAACACTTGTGCACATGCTCTTCCCACGGTTACATATTCGGATTCAGTGGTAGATAATGCAACGAATATTTGCTTCTTCGAGAACCATGATGTTAAACAAAGACCCACGAATGCGAATACTCCACTTGTGCTCTTTCTATCAATCATTGACCCTCTGTGGTCGGAATCCGCAAAGCACATAATATCAACCCCGGTGAACTTTGGATACCATAACCCAAAATGCATTGTCCCCTTTAAGTATCTAAAGATCCTTTTAACCGCTTCAACGTGTGATGTTTTTGGATTTTCTTGAAATCTTGCGCACAAACACACACTAAACATGATATCGGGCCGACTTACCGTTAAATATAAAACGGATCCAATCATTCCTCTATACTTAGTTCTATCGAACGGTTCTCCTTCTCCTTCTAAAGTAAGTTTCACATTAGTTGCCATAGGAGTTGCCATTGGTTTTGAGTTCTCCATTCCAAACTTTTTGATCATTTCATGAATGTACTTTTGTTGATTGATAAACGTTCCATCATCTAGTTGTTTGATTTGAAGTCCGAGAAAGAACTTGAGTTCACCCATCATGCTCATTTCAAACTCATCATGCATAAACTTAGAAAACTCATTGCTGAGATTCGTTAGTAGAACCAATTTCTCATGCTTTTTAATAAAGAGTGTATTATCAGTTTTTCCCATTTCATAACCATGATTGATTAAAAAGGTTCTAAGTCTTTTATACCATGCTTTAGGATCTTGTTTAAGTCCATAAAGAGCCTTTTTAAGCTTAAAAACATGATATGATTTTTTGAAATCTTCAAATCCCGGAGGTTGTGACACATATACTTCTTCATTTATGACACCATTTAGAAAAGCACTTTTGACATTCATTTGATAAAGTTTGAAGTTATTGGCACATGCATATGCAAGAAGTATTCTTATGGACTCTAGCCTAGCGACGGGAGCAAATGTCTCATCATAATTAATTCCCTCTTGTTGGCTATATCCTTGCGCAACTAGCCTAGCTTTGTTTCTAACTACATTGCCATATTCATCTAGTTTGTTTCTATAAACTCATTTGGTACCTATGATATTGCTCTCACTAGGTAAAGGAACCAAATCCCATACATCACTCCTTTGGAATTGATAAAATTCCTCTTGCATTGCTTCTACCCAACTCTCATCTAATAGGGCTTCCTTAATATTTTTGGATTCTATTTGGGAGATGAAAGCATAGTTGGCAATTAGGTTGAACGCTTGAGACCTAGTGGTTCTAGTGTTGATATCTCCTATGATTTGTTCTATAAGATGATCCCTAACATGTTTAAGATCGATCGAGGATGCTGAGTTATCCGTACTTGGTTTTAAATGAGATCTGATATGCGAAAAACGCATCCAACCTTATTATAGTATACTTACGAATTCGTCCACAGGGATCAAAGTTTAGGATTTGAAAACTATTAATTATTCTGAAGATTTTAGTTGTAAAATGGGGTTTTGATTTAAAACTAATTAAAACAAAGAAAGAAAATATGAATTCAATAGATAAAAGGGTATTCACTTAGATTCAATTCCCTTGGTTTCGGATTGATTTTATTAAGAACAATGTAATTAAATCCCTAAGTATAACTCTCGTTAACCAAGTTCATTAATCAATTAGTAAGATAAGCCGGTGTCCCTTATTTAGTTACCAATTTTATCATGAAAGTATCGTTTTTTCACGTTGGTCTCCCATACGCTTCCGAAGAACACAATCAATCAATATTAACTACTCAAGATTATGATTCCGTTGAAGGGTAAATCGGTGTCCCTCTTTAGGCTTCACATTTACCTACTCAATTGATGGAATTAATTACTAATCTAATTACACTGGTCTCCCATATGTAATTCAACTTATCTATTTATTTCTCAATAACCTAGATATATTAATTAATCTAGAAACTCTCGTTATATCAACCAACAAACTAGTAAATAATGGGATCAATTAATGGGAGTAATTAAGAATCATAGATCAAAAGTAATTATTTATACATACAAAAGATTAAGCAATCCATCACCTAGGTTCAATCATTTAAGTGAATATAAGAAATTTAGCTACTCATGATCATTAAAACAACACAAACAATCAAGAATAAATAATTAATGATTGTATAGAACAAATAATTAATATAAAAGGTACCAGATCGTTGATAGTTGTATAATATCCAAGATGAAAATAAATTCCACCAAAGTTTTAAGAACAAAAGTCTTGAAGCCGTACAGTAGCCTCCTCAAGTGTAAAAAATAATATAAACCTAATTCTAATTCTTTTCTATCGTACGGAGTATATGATGGAATATGAGATGAGATTGTGATCTCCTAATAACTAATTAAAAGAAATCCTCTTGGTCCCGTGCTTTTGACGAATTAAAAGTATATAGCATTGCAAAACAAGCCCATTAGTTTATCTGACCCACATGTCAACTGACTTCTATTAAATTAAAACAACGGCCTAAAAATTGCGAAGTCCTTCGTGAAGTTGGAGTCCATAACGCGAGAATCATTGCCGAGCTTCCAGACTTTTATTTTTCACGTTTTTTTTATGTGGCTCGCATTTGAAACACCACTAGCACATGTTTCCCTATGTTTTTTTAATCCGGTTCTTGCGCCGTATGCTATCCTTACGTACTTGAATATACAAATCACCAAATCGAGCTCAAAACCACCAAATTCCGCTGGTAACGCCTAACACCAATTTTACTCGATTAAGTACCAAAAGTTCACTTATTCCATTCAAATATTAGACCAAACGAGAAAGATATCACCACCGAAATGTATGTAAAATATATATAATATGAGCGATATCAAATTCCCCCACACTTGAACCTTGCTTGTCCTCAAGTAAGCTGATCTTCAAAATAGTAAAGCTCAATACAAGATTACATACCCGAAGCGTCTTCAATAATCATAGAGTTAAGATACACCATTATAGTCTTCATAAGCAGATAACAAACGTGTAATCTTCAACAAGCAATCACAAGGTTCAAGCCTTCAACAAAACGTCAATTTCTTCAATTATCAAACTCGTGATTACTCACAAGCTTCATTACCCCGAATCAAGAACATCATGTGCGGAATCAAGAAAAATTTGACCTTAGGGAAAACAAGACCTTAAGAAAACTATTTTTGCATTTAAGAATGGGAAAACAAGTTAAGTTTTTACACAAAATAAGTTTTCCGAAAATTTTGAGTTTTAAGGTTATGTGCTTTCAAAGCCATCTCGGTTTTGAGACAGCCACACGGACAACTGTTACCCCGATATATTATCTAGGATAAACTACTTTCCGGTTCGAAAGCGATGAGATAACAATTGTCTTTGGCTCAAAAGGTGGTGTGCATACAAGCCTTCCCGGTTGTGGGACAGCTGCACGGGTAGTTGCCAACCCGGTATATCACTGAAGTGAACTACCTCCCGGTTCGAAGGCGATGAGAAAGCAACTACCTTGGGTGTAAAATTTTCAGGGGGTCTAGTGCACGAAACCTGAAAGACTTTACTTTCAAGCAATGGTCTTTTGAAACTCAGCTTAACTTGCAAGACTTTACTTACAAGTTTCGGAAAACTTTACTTCCTAAGAACAACGTGGGAGGACTCGATTCTCCCGAAAGTGTTTAAACACTTGGTAATTTATTTAAGGTCCTTGGACCCCACTTCCCATGCATCTAGATTTTATGCTATTTTTAAAAAAATGTAGGAAGCAGATACTACATTTCCATATTTTAACGGTACCATGGCTTTTGGCCATGGCGTGCGTTGTCTAAGCAAACGCTAGCACGAAGCCATTGCTCTTACATAAAAAGACAGCACGGTTGAAGCTCAAGGCTCCTCTTCCCACAGTACGATACATTGGTATAATGCATCGTGAAATGAAGTGTTAACCAATGTCAGTATGAAATGATGTAGATTAGGAAGTCTCCTACAGCAAGTAAGACGAGCATTCGGAAGACTTAACTTCCTTTACGGATGGACTTGAATCATCCTAAAATTTGAATTTTTTTTAGAACCCTAGAAGACTTTACTTCCTTATTACACGCACACACTCACGCAAAAATGCAAAACACAAACATCATTGAGATACCTGCACAATTTAATTTACAAAGGTGATAACATTTGCTTCATATAACAACCACACTTGGCTTTTTGAATGAGTCAAAAATTTTAAAAATTCTCAATTTTATCAATATAATCAAAAATAAGACTCAAGCCAAGTGTATTACATCCGCGAGAATTTATATATCTCCCCACCACAATTAAGATCGTGTAATGCCCTCATTTACATGAAATCAGATATATAAAGTATAAATTCGAGAGGAAAATAGAGTAAATGGGAAAAACATAACCGGATGTAGAGCAATATAATCGCGAAACGGAGTGACAGATGGCTCTGCACTGACGACCATTCCTCGATTGTCATCACATTATGTAGTACCTGTGATTATTAAACAAGAGCAAAACACAAAAAGAAAAGTATTTTTTGATATTTTTTTTGTTTTTTCAAATTTTTAGGTTTTTTAGTTTTAAAACACACGCTATAAAATGTACAAGGATATACGGTGCATATTTAACAAGTCGTGCACCCAATTTGACCCCTTCTTTTAATGCCTAGTGGGGTCATCCTTCCCCACACTTATTGAACGACATATGAAATCAGTGGAAAACGTTCCACGAATAAGTAATGTGAGCCAGTCATTATCTCCTCGGGTAGTATATAAGACAACTATTGTTAAATCTAGTATAAGCACTATCTATTTTTTTCATAATCTTCAATGGCAAATTGTTCATATTTGGTTATAAGCAATTCTACTTTATTTTCTATGATTTGCGGGTTTCCATGATGAGTAACCATTATATTATCCCAAATTTCTTTAGCACTACCCATCATAAAAATTCTCTCATATTCTTTCCTAGGCAAAATATTAAAAATGGTCATTTTAGCTTCATAGTTTTTGCCTACATCTACTTTGTGTTCCTTAGTCCACCTTTCCTCGGGTATGAATATTTTAGTTTTTCTATCATCACCAAACTTGAATGGAACATAATCACCTTTAGTAATAATGTTCCGGTAGTCTATATCTTTGGAGTGGACATACGTTTCAAATCGATGCTTCCAATAGCAAAATCCTTCACTTTCGAGAAGTGGAGGCATTTGCATGGAGCAACCTTCACTATAGTTTAAGTTCTCAAATTTTTGTTCCATGATCTTAAACTCTAATATTTGCAAAAATTAGTCTTAATTTAAAATTGTAAGTAACTAGAGGGGGTTAATAGTTACTTAGGCGATTTTTTAAAAATTCTTTACATTTTTTTGAACTTGAACTTGATATAGTGTGACTTGAAATGTCTGTTCTCAAACAATACGTATAAAATAAATGTATATGTATATGTAATCAAAGAGATAAAGGAAGATAGAACAAACACAATGATATATAGTGGTTCGGGAAGATGTTAACTAATCTTCCTTAATCCACTCCCCAATTCTACTAATAGAGATTTTTCTTTACTATGATACTCCAAACTCAAGGGAGTGTCCGGATACAATACTAGTACTTCGATAAGTCACAACTTATGAACCCTTACGTCCCTTTGAAGACTTCACAAACACCTAAAGCTCTTACCACAAGATCCTAATGCATTATCCTAGTGAAAACACAACTATCTTCTAGATCCCTTTAAGAAGATAATTTACAAGTAAACTTACAACTTAAGCTTACAAGTACTCTTGCTAGAATCACTCTAAAAGATTACAATGAATTATAAGAATGATATCAGAAAGTATAAGAAAATATGAGTGCAAGAGGTGAGTCTTCAAATGATTCAAGGCTTGACTTTTATAGGAAAGTGAAATCAGCTTTGAAGCTGTACGGCTCACTTCTCGGTTGACCATGGTTCGACCGTGTACCCCTGACATCTGATTCTTATAGCCATTTTTGTCCTTTGAAATTTTTCATTTTCCCTTGTTGAATAGCTGCAACTAAAAGCCAATTATCTCTGAAATCATCTCTATTATCCTTTTTGTTTTGGACATAAGTGTGAAAGTTGACATGTCCATAAAAGAAGAAAGTCTTCAAGCTTTGACCATTTGTCATTGATTTCTTAATTGGGTAATTACAGATTTTTGTCTCATGAAAAGTTACCTTCCAAAACTTCATCAACCCTTCTTAATTACTTGTCATTTTGTTAATGGAAGTATCTTGCTCTTTGGAACATTGTTGCATCTCAAATGAACTAGTTTGAATCTAGTTGGAACTTTTCTTGGAGATTATTACAACAATTTACTAGTTCATAATTCACACATACATAAAAATGATACATAAGAGTTATGGGAAAGCACCTCTTTTGTTGGGACTTTTAATGACCATCATTAGTATGTATTTGAATGACATTTTGTCACAAGTAAAAAGTAAAACATTTTTGTATTTAATCTTATTTGAGCTTAAAATATCATTAAGATGTCATTGGGTGTGATTAGTGAAAATTAACATCTTTTGGTTCAAAACTCTTTTGAAATCAAAGAAGACAACTATTATAAGTATGTTTAAAAAGGTTTTGTAAATTATAGATTCCTCAAAGTGGTCTAACTTAAAGTGGATGAATTTAGTTACAGAGAAAACTGCGGTCGATCCACGGTCTGCCGTGAGGTTGACCGCAAATTGACAGTTTTGGAAAAGGATGCAGTCGTTGGTACAGGGCATCCACGGTCAGACTCATGGTCAACCGTGGTGAAGCTGCATAGCAGTTTTACCAATTTAATAATTTAAGTATTGATCTTTTGCTAGAGATAGTGTAGGCTTATGAACTCATATCGTCTTACATATGATTAAACACTTATTTCTTTTGTGTCATCATCAAAATAAAGTGATTAACTTTTGAATATATAATTGGATTCTTAACCAACAGATGTGTTTTCACTTTTTCATGATCGGTTTTTTTTTTCGAATTTAAATGTCAAAAATCTGATTTTTGGTTTTTAACCAGTTTTTATCGGTTGGTTTTCGATTTTTTCCGCATTCGACTTCCACGTAAGTGTATAATAGAAATATTCGACTAGAAATATAAGTAAGAATTAAAATTAACTAAAAACATATTTTTTGATGAAACATAACTTTTAATTAAAAATAATATAACATACAAATATTTATACAACTGTAACTTTTATTTAAACAATACAATTGTATAATGTCTGGACTATAAATACAAATACAGTACATTTCGAGTTTTGACATGACCATCATCCGAAAACATATTAATGTACTAAAGTATACCGAGCTTTGACATTGCCATCACCCGTTATATTTATGAAATTAATTCCTCTCAAACTTCTTCTACATCTACGAGTTGAACCTTAAAGTCTTCAATTTCACATTTATCTAGTTTGGTCGTTGGAGGTGATATCCCCAATTCAACTTCTTCTCTTATGAGTTTTTCTTGAACATCTTCACCAATTAGACCTTCTAACGTTGTTACATGTTGTATCCTATCTACCACGTCCAAAAATCTTTCAAACATACGCATACTATCACAGATTCAGGGGTTACTCTTAATCTTTGATGTGCTTATACTTGCTTACAATTTCGGGAAAAAAACTACTATCAGTTCACTGGCACATAAATGGGTAACTAGTCCCAATCGCATTGTCAAAAGTAAGTTCGGATTCTCAAAATTGATAAAATTACTCTCTAATAACTTCATACAAATTATTCAAATAAGCTCTCTATTTAGAGTTGAAAACCCTTTAAAATCCGAATGCAATTCGGTTGGCGCCTATGCAGACAGCTGGCGGGCTACTGTTCTTCATGGACATCCGGTGACTATAGTCTATAGGTGGCGACTCTTCTTCATTCTTCCAGCAGCTTCTTGATCGTTCATTACTCAGCTGGCTACTTGGCTCATGGCCGGCGACTCTTCTATAAATATGAGTTTCTAACTTTCAACATTTTGCCTACTCCAATTAGATTAACTGGTGACTTCTTCATTTGGTCAATTCTTCTGGTTGGCGGCTATTGATATAGGTGGCGAATTTTCTTCTTTTCAACCGACGACTATTTAGATAGCCGACAACACTTTTATGAATCAATAAAGCTTTAACTTTAGTTATTCGACATGGGGTTAGGGGTGCAACTTGAGGCTGTTTGGCCTGATGAACAGCATCTTTGACTCTTTTTCACTTTCCATCCTCTAACTTTTGTTTCCATATAATTAGTTGTTTGAAGTTTAGCTCAATTGGTAATTTGACTTACCTTTTAATATAATGTATTGTTTGAGGTTTAGCTCAATTGGTTTTTTGGCTTACCTAATGACATAGTTGTCTAAAGTTCGACTCTCATTTTTTTATTTTTTGGGAAATTTGTCAAAATACACTTTTTTATAAAGTTTTATTTCAAAATACACTTTTTAAAAAAAAATTGTCTATTTACACCATTAGGTCGACCATCATTAGGGTCGACTACCCCTTAACCTGGTCGACCACCACAATTTTCAATGTGGTCGACCATAGTTTATAACTGACATGGTCGACTACCATGTTTGGTCGGTCAAACATTGTATTCGTCCCAAAAAAACACGGGCGACCTTAATGTTGGTCGAGTATACAAAATAACACTGAAATAGCGAGTTCACACATTTCAAATTACAAAACTCAACACGATTGAACCTCTTTGGATGTATGGAAAATTCAATCCAAGAAGAACATAATTTTAGATCATCACTTACAACACAAGCAGATAAACTAGACATTTTATGAGTAGACAGTGTAAGATTAGAAGAAAGGTTGTGTAGGAATTAAGTAAAATGTGTGAATATTTATTGTCGTGAAACTATATCAATAACCTTATCTAAAATCCAAAAAATCTTATCGAGTATCAATAAAATCTTATCTGATATATCTTATCCAAAAGAATTTTTTTTTAGGCATAGTCGACCAAGATATTGGTCGAAAACAATGCAACAATGATCGACTATTGCATGGTCGACCGAGTTTTGGCCAACAAGTCGGTCGACCTCATGGTCGACCATATTATTGAAGTAGTCGACCAACAATTAGGCAAAGTGTTGGTCGACCACCTTGAAAACTATCTTGGTCGAGCAGGTAAAGGGGTAGTCGACCCTAATGCTGGTCGACCTAATGGTGTAAATAGAAATTTTTTTCATAAAAAGTGTATTTTGAAATAAAACTTTAAAAAGGTGTATTTGAGTGAATTTCCTTTATTTTTTTGGTTAGGGTTTTCTTTTTACATGTGGTGACTTGTTGTGTCCCATACATACGTGGGACACTTCAACCTCCACTGAATTTGACCGCCGATAGCACTCCACTATTATCAAATTTTATTCTCAAAATTACTACAGTTTTTTTATTCTTTTTTCCCCTATCTCTTGTCAGACTTGAAATTCGTTGGTTTGATTTTTCTTCCTGTTAGAGACTGAAAATCCTTGCTTCTAATTTTTGTTCGTGTTAGCGTTTATAATTTCCTTGATAATTGATAGTGGAAAGTGGCGCATTATTATCATTACTTTTTATGTTTACCCTAACCAAATTAATTTTATTTGGACAAACTAATTGAGTAGCGAAATGTGATGCCTCCATTAACATCGAAAGAATAAGTTTGATTATTGTTTTTTACAACAACGATTATCGACCTCATCATAATGGCACGTTATTGTTGTAAGGATATTAGGACCCAAAACAACGCAAGTGATTCAACAAGATCACTCACCGATAGTAATTCTACAAGATTACTAATCCACTTAATGAACGAAAGATTATAAATGCAAGAAATGTAAATCGACACAAGAGATAACGTGATTATATGCAATCGTTGTGATTGCTTTAGTCCATGGACCAACTAGAGAATGTATTTACTGAATATTTGTGGTGTGTTTACAATGAGTTACAAGAGAGTCTATTTATAGAATGATTTGAGGAGTAATCTAAAAACAATTCCTTGAAGCTTCATGTGAGTTTCCTAACAGCTTCATAGAGGCTACATGTGAGTTTTCTGACAGCTTCATGGAAGCTACATGTGAATTTTCTCACAACTTCGTGGAAGCTACATGTGAGTTTCCTAACAACTTCGTAGAAGCTACATGTGAGTTTCCTAACAACTTCATAGAAGCTTCGTGTGAGTTTCCTGGAATCTTCCCTCTAATTGTTTAAAGTTCTCCATATCTCCAACAATCTCCCACTTGGAGACTTTGAACAAACCCAACCTTCGTCAGCCCAAAATATCAACGATCTAACCAAGAACGTTAAACCACCATTATACCGCCAAACTCCATTTGGAACACGCACACTCAACACATACTTCGGATGAGCAGACTTTCGATACAAGGTCTTCAACACTACTTGTTAGAATTGAAACACTAACTCTCTAATTCTCTAGTTGGGGTCTTCTCTCATCAATTCATTAGAAGACCAATTGAGGTAATGCAAAACCTCGATTTCTCTGTCGTAACTGTGATGACCCGGGAATTTCCGACCAAATTTAAACTTAATCTGTATATGTTTCCGACACGATACGCAAAGTCTGTAATGTTAAGTCTCGAAAACATTAAAACTAGGTTCATATATTCAATTGACCTTTGACCGATTCCGACGATTCACGAACAACTAATTGTAAATAGATTTGTGTGTATTTAAATATATATGTATAGATGAATATAATAATTTGAAAATATAAATTAAAAATTTAAAGTAATGAATAAAATAATTGAATTATTAATAAAATGAATATATTATATAACTAGTAAATATAACATAAACAATAAAGTATAATATTATGTGCCAATTAAAATATAGTTATTTTATTACTCTTAGTATTATTATAAAAATAAACATAATAATATTAATATCAATATTAATAATTGTAAGATATAAATATGAAACCAAATATGTACAAATTATTAGATTATTATTATTATTATTAATATCATTTAATAATATCCATATTATTAAAATTAGTATTATTATTAGTGTTATCAATAATGTTAATATTAAAATTATCCTTATTTTTTTAGAAATATTTCTATAGTTATTATTATTATTATTAGTATTCTATTTCTATAATTAATAATAAATATTGTAAATATAATTTTTATTAAAATAAGATTATTACTTATATTATTATTATCCTTATTATTTTGTATTATTATTAATTGATATTACTAATATACTATATAATATATATAGGCAGAAATATACACACAGATCTTATTTTCTTTGTCTCCATTCTTCTTTTTCTTCTTCCTCTGTACCCTCGTGACCCAGTCGATTTCTTTCTACCTGCTACATTCAATCATTCGGATACACACCCTCGTTATCAGATAAAAACCCTTTAATCTCTTATTAATCGATGAAGAACAGAAAAATAAATGCTGAACCCTTCGTATACCTCTGTATTCCCTTTCAAAATCAAAAGCTCGAGTTTGATTGATTTTTCAAAATGTAAAAATGCAATTACATTTAGAATCACCCACTCAAACTTCCTGTAAAAATTCAGTTTTCAATTCCTCATATCAATTACGAATTCAAGAGTCAAACTTCACAAGTAAAAAGTCAATTGTTTTGTTCTTCAAGAAATTTGGATTAGTGTTTATGTTTTCGGCTCAATTGACGTTTCCTATAGTTTCTAGGATCGATTTGAAATATACTTTGTGTTAGAAACATTACCCATTTCGTTCTTAAAAATGAAAACATTATTTTTTTTTCTCCTTTATAGCTGCGACGAACAGCCTTTCTTTATTTATTTTTTTTCGTTATCAATTGATTTAAGCAATTGATATTGAATAATCATTAGTATTTTTAATGTATATAAATCACTGGTTTGATAATTGGGAACTGCTGTTCGATCTGCGAAACGAAGAAGAAGAAAGAAAGAAGAACAGGAAACAAGGTTAAATATTTTTAAGTCGTAGACTATAACAGAAAAACTGGGTTAGAAGAACGGTTTGGGTGTTTGATAAGTGAAAGGGAGGTCTCGGGTTCAAACCCGGATGTGGGCTGTTATCCTTTTGGAACCAATTTTTTTGTTAAGGTAGCCTTTTGTTATTTATTATTATTATTATTATTATTATTATTATTATTATTATTATTATTATTATTATTATTATTATTATTATTATTATTATTATTATTATTATTACTAAAACTATAATTATTAACATTATTATTGTCATGATCTTAGTTACTGTTATTGTTACTAGTATTATTGTTATTATATGAAAATGAAAATGATGATGATTATTATTATTAGTATTGTTGTTGTTGTTATTATTACTATTATTAGTTATTGTTATTTTTACAAAGTATTATAATTGTTATTATTATTATTATCATAAATATAAAGTATTATACCAGTTATTATTAATATTTTCATAAGTATTAATTAGGATATTACTATTAAATTTAAAACTTTAATATTATTATCATGAATATGTTTATTATCATTATCATTATAAGTATGATTATTTATAGGATAACAAGTACTACTAATATATAATTACTAAAAATCATTATTCTAAGTATCATTAACCGAAAAATTTATATCTTTATAGTTATTCTTATAAATATCATTATTATTATCATTAATATAATTAGTAACAATAATACCTTATTTAGTATTATAAGTATTATCATTTATATTAATATTAATATAATTTCAGTATTACTATCAATACTATTATTTTTTTTACAAACAAATGATATATATATATACTTATAAAAATATATTTAAAACATATAACATAACAAAAATTTCCAGTTTTATATACAAAATGAATATATGAGACGTATATATATTATTAATATAAAAATGATATAATTAGTAAATTATATATATATATAAATTTATTCGATTGCATGTATGTGTATTAATAAATATCCAAATGATATAGGTTCGTGAATCTGAGGCCAACCCTATACTTGTTCAAAGTCGTTCTATGTATTTTTACTACAAAATACATTAGGTGAGTTTCATTTGCCTTTTTACCCTTTATATTTTTGGGTTGAGAATACATGCGCTACTTTTATAACTGTTTTACGAAATAGACACGAGTAAATGAAACTACATTCTATGGCTGGATTATTAAACCGAATATGCTCCTTTTTAGTTTGGTAATTTAAGAATTAGGGAACAGACACCCTAATTGACGCGAATCCTAAAGATAGATCTATCGGGCCCAACAAGCCCCATCCAAAGTACCAGATGCTTTAGTACTTCGAAATTTATATCATGTCCGAAGGAGGATCCCGGAATGATGGGGATATTCTTATATGCATATTGTGAATGTCGGTTACCAGGTGTTCAATCCATATGAATGATATTTTTGTCTCTATGCATGGGACGTATGTTTACGAGAAATGGAAATATGAAATCTTGTGGTCTATTAAAATGATGAAAATGATTATTTATGTTAAACTAATGAACTCACCAACCTTTTGGTTGACACTTTAAAGCATGTTTATTCTCAGGTATGAAAGAAATCTTCCGCTGGGCATTTGCTCATATTAGAGATATTACTTGGAGTCATTCATGACATATTTCAAAAGACGTTGCATTCGAGTCATTGAGTTCATCAAGATTATATTTAAGTCAATTATAGTTGAATATATTATGAAATGATATGCATGTCGTCAACTTTCGATGTAAAGTAAGTTTGTCTTTTAAAAACGAATGCAATGTTTGTAAAATGTATCATATAGAGGTCAAGTACCTCGCGATGTAATCAACTATTGAGAATCATTTATAATCGATATGGACTTCGTCCGGATGGATTAGGACGGGTCTTCACAGTAACAACCTTAGTAAACATATCAGCAGGATTCTTCGTACAAAGGATTTTCTCCAATAATAAAGTACCATCATTTATATGTTGTCGAATAAAATGATACCTTATCTTGATGTGTTTCGTACGACTATGAAACACCGAATTCTTCCCAAGATGAACTGCACTTTGATTATCACAATTCAAGACGCAATAGTCTTGTCTTTTACCCAACTCACCTAAGAAGTTTTTCAACCAAACAAGCTCTTTAGAAGCTTCTACAATAGCCATATATTCGACTTCGGTGGTTGATAAAGCAACACTCTTTTGTAGTCAAGACATCCAACTAACTGCCGTCTTCCCTATTGTGAAAACATAACCCGTAGTGCTTTTCCCCGAATCATCACATCCACCCAAATCAGCATCCGCATAACCCCTAAGTATGAGATTGTTTTTGGAGAAACACAATCCCATATTAGAAGTACCTTTCAAATAACGAAGCAACCATTTGACCGCTTCCCAATGCTCTTTCCCCGGATTAGACATATAACGACTTACAACTCCCATTGCTTGAGCAATATCGGGTCTTGTACAAACCATGGCATACATAATACTACCCACGGTCAATGCATATGGAACCTTTTCCATATCCATTTTGTCTTTTACCGTATTTGGTGATTGACTTTTCGATAACTTAATCGTGCTACCCAAAGGCATAGAACGAGCCTTTGAATTCTCCATATTAAACCTCTCTACTATTTACTCAATATATTTGGATTGAGACAAGTATAGAGTACCTTTCACACGATTACGCACAATACTCATGCCAAGTATTTGCCTAGCACCACCAAGATCTTTCATCTCGAATTCACGGGAAAGTAATCCCTTCAACTTGTTAATTTCGAACATGTTGGAAACTGCAAGTAACATGTCATCAACATACAACAATAAGATTATATAAGAAGACTTGAGTTTCTTCAAGTAGCAACAGTGATCCGCTTCACATCTTAAGAAACCAATCTTCTTCATAAAATCATCAAACTTCAAGTACCATTGCCGAGGTGCTTGCTTCAATCCATACAAACTTTTCTTTAGCTTACAAACCCACTTCTCTTTACCCTTTACCTCAAAGCCCTCGGGTTGCCTCGTGTAGATCTCTTCAACAAGATCACCATGTAAGAATGCGGTCTTCACATCTAGTTGCTCTAGATGTAAGTCTTCGGATGCAACCATAGAAAGTACCAAACGAATAGTAGTCATCTTCACCACCGGTGAAAATATCTCTTGGTAGTCAACTCCTTTCTTTTGTTGAAAGCCTTTAACCACCAAACGAGCCTTGTAACTTTTCTTGCCATCCAACTCTTTCTTGATTTGATACACCCATTTACTTTGCAACGCCCTTTTATTGAAACGCCCGTCCTAATCCATCCGGACGAAGTCCATATCGATTACAAACGATTCACAACAGTTGATTACATCGCGAGGTAATTGACCTCTATATGATAAATTTTACAAACATTGCATTCGTTTTTAAAAGACAAACTTTCGTTACATCGACAGTTGACAGGCATGTAAAGCATTTCATAATATATCCAAATATAATTGACTTAATAATAATCTTGATGAACTCAACGACTCGAATGCAACATCTTTTGAAATATGTCATGAATGACTCCAAGTAATATCTCTAATATGAGCAAATGCACAGCGGAAGATTTCTTTCGTACCTGAGAATAAACATGCTTTAAAGTGTCAACCAAAAGGTTGGTGAGTTCATTAGTTTATCATAAAGAATCATTTCATAATTTTAATAGACCACAAGATTTCATACTTCCATTTCTCATAATCATACGTCCCATGCATAGAGACAAAAATATCATTCATATGGATTGAACACCTGGTAACTGACATTCACAATATGCATATAAGAATATCCCCATCATTCCGGGATCCTCCTTCGGACATGATATAAATTTCGAAGTACTAAAGCATCCGGTACTTTGGATGGGGCTTGTTGGGCCCGATAGATCTATCTTTAGAGTTCGCGTCAATTAGGTTGTCTGTTCCCTAATTCTTAGATTACCAGACTTAATTAAAAGGGGCATATTTGATTTCGATCATTCAACCATATAATGTAGTTTCGATTACTTGTGTCTATTTCGTAAAACATTTATAAAAGCAACGCATGTATTCTCAGTCCCAAAAATATATATTGCAAAAGCATTTAAAAAGAGAGCAAATGAAACTCACGCATATAAATATTGTAAAATAGTTAATAAAGCATTTGCATGTATTCTCAGTTCAAAATATAGATTGCAAAAGCAATTAATAAAACAGTTATAAAAACATCGCATGTATTCTCAGTTCCAAAAATATAAAGAGTAAAAGGGAATCAAATGAAACTCACAATACTGTATTTTGTAGTAAAAATACATATGACGACATTGAACAATGCAGGGTTGGCCTCGGATTCACGAACCTAAATCATTTGTATATCCATTAATACATATAATCGTATTCGAATGAATATATATATAAATTTATTAATTACATTATTTTTATATTAAAAACATATATTTCTAATTTGTATGTACATTCAAATGGTTAATATTTTTATAGTTATATTGATATATTCATATACAAACTGGTTTAATATTATATTTAAAATCGATAATTTGTTGTTTGCAAATGTTTATATAATTTTATTAGGTTTTATATATATAGTTTTGTGAATTTTTAATATAAGTATAGTATATATAATAATATATTTTATTTGCAAAAAAAAATATTTATTTGCTTTTAAAAAAATAGTTTTGATATTAACGATTCACTAATAATAATAATCATAACTTTATAAAAAAAATGATAATATTAATAATAATAATAATAATATTGATATTGTTAATAATAATACTAATGGTTATAAAAGTGTTACTAATACTTAATATTAATGAAAATAATAATAACTTGTATTATCTTCATAATAGTGATAATAATACTAATAATACATAGTGTTATTACATAATAATAACTAAAATGATAAATATAACAATCATAATATTAATATTAACATAATAATAACAATGGTTAATAATACACATAATCTCAATGATATTACTAATACTAGTTTTGATACTTATAATTAAGATGGTAATAATAATATTTATAATCCTATTAATAATAATAATAATAGCTAATGATAATAACAATATTAATAACAATAAATATAATAATAATAAATAAAAACTAAGAAGAAGACTACCTCATAACCCTTCCTAAAAAGAAATGCTCCAAGTCGGGCTCGAACCCGAGACCTCTAGCTATCTCAACACGCACACTAACCAACTGATCTACACTGTTTTTCTGATTATATTCAAACTGAAATATATTTATCCCCACATTATTTTCGACTTATTTTCTTCTTCATCTTACAACCAATTTGTAACGACCCGGAAATTTCCGATCAAATTTAAACCCTAATCTCAATATGTTTCCGACACGATAAGCAAAAATATGAAATGTTGAGTCTAGAAGGTTTGAAATCTATGTTCGTATAATCAGTTACCCCTTTTGACTGTGTTCAGCGATTCACGAACAATTATATGTAAATAAATATGTATACACAAAATAAATAATATATATATATAATAATTTGAAATAATAAAATGCAAGCAATGCATTAGAACAACATAGGGAAAATATTATGCGAAACATTTGTGTTATTATTAATATGAAACATATATAGTTGTTAAAATAAATATTTGTATTAATATCGGTAATATTTATATTGTTATATGTAATATGAAATTTGATACACTGGAATTGCTATATTATTATTTTAATTATTATTATTAAAACTAATATTATTGTTATCACCACTAATAACATCAGTATTATAATTAGAATTTAAATTTTAAGTTTAGTTATTATTGTGATTATTATGATTATTTTTATAACTAAAAATCTATATTTTTAGTTATCATTATCATTATTATTATTATAAATAACACATAAAAGTATTAATATCATAAATAATATTATTATTATTTTTCTTTAGTTAATATCATTATCTCTTATTATTATTATAATTATTGTTAATATAATTATTATTAGTATTATTATTAATATTAACATAATTATCATTAATATTTATTAAAAATAAAATGTATCAGATATAATTGCGAATCCAGTTTATAAATCGTTATCTATACTGTTCCATTTGTCTGTTAGATCAAATAAATTGATTCCATTGTCAAATGCAAAGAAACAAATACAGATTAAGATCGATTTTGATTTTCTATTATTTTTTTTCGGCCAAATATGTTCCTGTCTTTTCCAAATATTTTTTTTAAAAAAAAACTGTAACCTCGTGACTTTTGGTCGACATACAGCTGTAACATATTAAGATCAATCATCTCATCTCTGTGTATTAAAGCAGTCGACTTCCAATAGCATAAGTAATGGCCTAACTTCGCTAACCTTTGATTAATTTTTCCCAATTACAGCGACTACCTCTGTTTTTATTTCATAATATCAAAAACTCGATTTTCTAATGAATTTTAAGAATATAAAATTTCTGTGTTGTTAGGAATAAATCACTAAAACTTTCTGCAAAGTATGAACTCTCAATTTTCCAAAATGAGATTGAATTTTAAAGACAAAGTTTATTTTTTTCAAAAGTTCAAGAAATTGTTCTTGAGGAAATTTGAAAACGTTTAGATGTTTTAGATTAAATTGAAGTTATAGAAAGCTTCTAGGCTTGATTTGGAACGTATTTCATTCAGGAACCAAGATCTGAAACGTCCTAAAATATTGAGATTGATGTCGAGTTCATAAACGTTTTTATTTTTATTTTTTTTAATTTTGTGTCTGTTCAATCCTTTCGCTATTTTGATCTGTTTTAATTAATTTAAATCACTGTATATAAACGTTTCTATAACTATTTTAATTACTAAAGATTAATGTGTGAAGCCATATTGATTAATCTGAAACTCTGGTCGTTTGGGTATAATGATAGAGATGATGATAAACAGAAACAGAAATATAAGATATATAATTTCGAAAACGAATTAAAACAGAAAGACAATGATGGAGCATTGGTCAAGGGGTGTGGTGGTTATCAAGAGGTCACGAGTTCAAGTCCCGTCTTGGACAGTTTCATTCTTTTTAGTGCTATAAAGGTATAAACTATTATTATTATTATTATTATTTTTATTATTATGATAATTTTGAATTATGATTATTATTAATATTATCACTATTATTAAATTTTGTTAGACTAATATGAATATAAGTATCACTAATATTATTATTATGATTAGAATTTACGAATTGAAGTTATAGGAACTTTAGTCATTTATTTAGGAGTTAAACACGAAAATTTTGATTATTATGACGATGAATATAAAATTTTAATAATATTATTAGGGTTATAGTTATAGAAATCTTTAATACAAATATTGTTATAAAACGGAGTAAGCTAAAATTTATTTAGATTATGATTTAACGAAATTATTAAGATTATTATAATCATTAATATTTTTGTTAACAAAACACAATATAGTATAAAAATCATTAATTAAAATCATTACTAACATATCACCTCTATCACTATATATATTTTAATATAAAAATAATATAATTAACAAATTGTAAATATAAACTTTTTCGGTTACGATTATGTATATTAATATATATACAAATGATATAGGTTCGTGAATCCAAGGCCAATCTTATACTTGATCAATGATGTTATATGTATTTTTACTACAAAATACATTAGGTGAGTTTCATTTGCTCCCTTTTTAATTGCTTTTGTAATATATATTTTTGGGTTGAGAATACATGCGCTGCTTTTATAAATGTTTACAAAATAGACACAAGTACTTAAAAATATATTCTACGTTGAGTTGTACCACTGGCATATTTCCCTGTAGCTTGGTAACTACTATTTACATGGGTATTGTAAACGCGAATCCTGTTGATAGATCTATCGGGCCTGACAACCCCAACCGGACTGGACGACCAGTATTCAATGGTTGCACAGTACTTCGTTTTGGTGACTACACTTGGTACGGTGTAGTGAGATTTCATAATAAAGGGAATATGCGACGTTGATTAAATGTTAAGTATGGTTACCAAGTGCTCAACCATTTAGAATGCTTTACATACACTTGCGAGTGTATTATGTTTATGTTTATGAAATCTTGTGGTCTATTAACATATTGAAATGATTATTATGATAAACCTATGAACTCACCAACCTTTTGGTTGACACTTTTAAGCATGTTATTTCTCAGGTACGAATTAAGTCTTCCGCTGTGCATTTGCTCATTTTAAGGACATTACTTGGAGTTGATCATCGCAATGGGACCAAATGTTGATGACTTCGTCCAGGGGGATAAGGACGGGTTGTTACAGGTGGTATCAGAGCTGGTTTAATGCCGTTTATTAGCGGGTTAATCGTAGAGGGGGTTCTCACAGTGTTACCTGTGATGAAGCATTGGCTCTTACTCCTCGCGATCCCTATTAGGGTTGGCTGTACTGCCGAGAGGCGGGCCGTAAAATCAGTGTCTGAGGTACGCTCAGTGGTCACAGGCGGTTAGCTGAGAAGGCACTGAGTGGGATGCGTCCCCAACTTTCAGGTGGTATCAGAGCGTTGGTCCTAGCGAACCAGGTCTTGCATTAGTGTGTCTAACAGATAGTTGTTAGGATGCATTAGCGAGTCTGGACTTCGACCTTAGCTGCATATTATAAGTATTGTATATCATTCCTAGTGGAAAATTTCCCGCTAATCATTCCTAATTCTAGACATGCCTTACTGCCTTTATTGCATAGATAGTGTATAGACAAATTTATATCTTAGCGTATCTATTACGGTAAACTTTGCCTGATATCTTCCGTAAATTTCTCCGTAATTTAAGGGACCGTGGTACTATATATATCTAGGCATATTATGCATTGAGAATACCATCCAACTATCATTTGCTGTCACTAAGCTTTTCATACCAAAAATCTTTTCTGTGATCGCGTACGATGGCCTCTACAAATCGACCAAGTTCTTCTAACTCCGAAGATAGCGTGACGGGAGCGCACCAACCGATCAACTACCGTGATTTCTTTAGAAAGTGGGGATGGGTTCGCGAAATACTTACCCTATGGAGAAATGAATAAGGTACTCCATATCACGAGCCGAACTTACCACCTAACGTCGGAGTGCTCGACCCGCTCACCGGCGAACCTGTTCGCAACACCGTTTATACCCTTTTTGCAAGAATTTTTCGTCTTGAGGCTACCATTAACGGAACTAGAGAAGATATCCGACCTCTACCTCACACTGATAATCAACCAGGGTTAGTAGAAGAAGTTAAAGAACTCCGAGCTCGAGTGTTAACTTTAGAGAGCACGGTACACAATTTGCAAGCACTAGCAGTATCATCAACACCAGTAACATCACCAGCTTCGACACCTCGAGTATAATCATCGTTCTACATGACGTTCTACATCATTTATCTTAGTTCGACATAATGATTATGTAATCTCTAATGTTTTAAAGATTATATATTCTTGTTCTAACGGTAAATCAGATGAGTTAATATCATATTAACTCATAAAATCCATGATTACATCTGAAGAAAATATATATATGTATGTATATTTTCATAAAGATTGTAATTAAAAATTCTTTCGTACAAACTGTTAATGGTAAAAATATTTTAACGGGTAGGTAATACCCGAGGAATATTCACATTAATAAGTTGCACTGTACATTCTTCGAATCTGATTCAACGGTCATTTACTATCCTATGTACAACCACCGATATACGTATCCATTCACCACAGAATAACCATTTCCATTTAAATTTCATATTTGGATTTTGACCTATCAGAATCCAACAAGTGGCATAATGAAGAAAACATTGGACAAAATAAAATTTGTTAGAAACAAACGAATTAACTAATTGAAATTTTGTTAAGAATCCACGCTAACTGTTCCAGCTAACTGTTCCTAGCTAACTGATTACATTTTATTTATCGCAATTTAATTATCGCAATTTTATTTATCGTCATTTAATTTCTGTTATTTACTTTACGCATTTAATTTATCGTCATTTAATTTCTGTTATTTATTTTACGCACTTTAAATATCGGGACACGTATACAAAGTTTTGACATATCATATCGATGCATCTATATATATTATTTGGAATAACCATAGACACTCTATATGCAGTAATGCGGGAGTTAGCTATACAGGGTTGAGGTTGATTCTCAAATAATATATATACTTTGAGTTGTGATAGAGTCTGAGACATGTACACGGGTCACGATACGTATTAATTAATTCGAATATTATAAATTAAATTATATATGAATTATTGTACTGTTAACTGTGGACTATCGATTGGGACTATCAACATTGGACAATAAAAAAAAATGAATTAAAATATTAATTATAACATATGAAACTAAACAATTCTTCAAGTTTGCCACTTGATTTCATCTTAAACCTCATTTGTATCTTGACGATTCCAATCTGCGTTTAAACATTTCATGACTCTTGAAAACACCTCAATCAAGAAATTGAACCAATCGCACCTCATCAATGGAAGAAAAGATCTTTGCATAAATTTGTGCACCTGAAAACTCTCGAAAACTGAGTAAACGTATAACTCATATCCGTGTTAGCTTCTTTGGCGTTGTTATTATCAAAAATAACTTTGCAGTTCCTCTCCAAAGTAGTCAATTTTGTCACAGCTCCACTTCGACTTCTCAGTAAGACCAGTCTTATTATAACCCCGATATATACACCTTGTCCTCGCGCCGTCGTTATCGGAAAAACCTTTTATATTCCACCATACTATCTTAAGCGTTTAATCATCTAAAAACACAATTCGCTCGAAAACACCTTGGATTGATAACCGATGATTCAGATATGGCTGCATTAAATGCAGAGGAAACAGTAAAATTGTAGATGGCCTAAATGGCCAAAAGTTTGATGATAAAGAAGGAAGTGTTAGGAACGCTCGATAGAAAATTTGGTACAGAAAAATGGATTGAGTTAACCGTGAAGGAAACAAAGAACAATTACAAGAACTGAATCTGCTTTCAAATGATCCAAATGATTCAGTGCTTGCTGAAACCGTTAGTGAAAACTCTACTCCTTATTCTAAATCTTTCCAGATGACATTTTTCATCATCATCAAATCTTAGATATTATAAGATATCTTCATATCTTCCGTTAAACATATTCTTCATATTTCTGGAGATATTTTCACAACTATTCCTATCTGGGATCATTTATCTCTCTGTAACATTCGCGTTACAACATAATAGAAACTGTGTTAGTTTCTAAGTTCTAAAACCTTCGAGTTTAAAATAGGAATGTTCTGAAGCAGTGTTGGGAACTGATACATGAATTAGTATAATATAATGAAACTTGATCAACTCCATTATATTACAGTAAGTCATGTTAAGTTTCTAATGGAATATGATGATTCACAGTACCATCATCATGTGCCATGTTACACGGCTCTTACATTCTATCTAATCTCCAAACATATCAAGAACATATCATCCTGATAGTTCTATCTTCCTAGATATTCTGGTAATTTGACAAATCAAAATCGTACCATTACCATCTCTTTCTAGGAGCATTAGTTATGTTCATTCCAAAATCTATACCTACGAATTCCGGATCATTGTTCGCTTGACTCGAGGACGGGAAGAGGAAACAAAGGGACAAGGCCCCGAAATAGAAATTGGGGTAAAAATTGCAGCAAATAGGAGGAGATATTAACTGTGGATGACAATGATTATAGAAGACATAAGCAGGGACATTGAAGTATAAGGAAAGATATAAAACCCAACAACCACCCAGAATTTACAAACCGTGTATATCGACGCCGATAGCAGGATAGAGACACGGGAAAACTAAAAACACTATCAACGCAAGAGAATAGTAGAAGTAAATAGATTCTTCTGGTGGAAGATGAAAAAGGAGGATGATGGATGTGAAAATTAGGAGTATATCAAGAATCAGAATTGGATGGAGCATATCGACGAATGGTTTGAAGTAGGAATTAAGGAAGAGAAGTAGAAGATGTGGAATATGGAAATAAGGTAACGAATGTGGTAGTTTTGTAGTGAAACATCCGACAAAGAAATTAAAACAGATTTGTCGCATTAAATAAAAGAAGATCCTGATCGTCGAAGAACCAAATCTTGTTACGTAGGATTTTCTTTAAATCCCTTAAAATCCAGAAGACAATTATAACCACGTCATCGGTTAAAACGATTTCATAATTACTCATTTCACTCTTTTGTGATAGCTTCGCTCGCACGTTTCACATGATCGAAACGTTTTAACTATATCTATCAAGCTCTATTATGACCTCATATTCATCATGAAAACATCCTCATTACTATCTATAATGATCTCCATCAAATTTCGAGGACGAAATTTCTTTAACGGGTAGGTACTGTAACGACCCGGAAATTTCCGATCAAATTTAAACCCTAATCTCAATATGTTTCCGACACGATAAGCAAAAATATGAAATGTTGAGTCTAGAAGGTTTGAAATCTATGTTCGTATAATCAGTTACCCCTTTTGACTGTGTTCAGCGATTCACGAACAATTATATGTAAATAAATATGTATACACAAAATAAATAATATATATATATATAATAATTTGAAATAATAAAATGCAAGCAATGCATTAGAACAACATAGGGAAAATATTATGCGAAACATTTGTGTTATTATTAATATGAAACATATATAGTTGTTAAAATAAATATTTGTATTAATATCGGTAATATTTATATTGTTATATGTAATATGAAATTTGATACACTGGAATTGCTATATTATTATTTTAATTATTATTATTAAAACTAATATTATTGTTATCACCACTAATAACATCAGTATTATAATTAGAATTTAAATTTTAAGTTTAGTTATTATTGTGATTATTATGATTATTTTTATAACTAAAAATCTATATTTTTAGTTATCATTATCATTATTATTATTATAAATAACACATAAAAGAATTAATATCATAAATAATATTATTATTATTTTTCTTTAGTTAATATCATTATCTCTTATTATTATTATAATTATTGTTAATATAATAATTATTAGTATTATTATTAATATTAACATAATTATCATTAATATTTATTAAAAATAAAATGTATCAGATATAATTGCGAATCCAGTTTATAAATCGTTATCTATACTGTTCCATTTGTCTGTTAGATCAAAGAAATTGTTTCCATTGTCAAATGCAAAGAAACAAATACAGATTAAGATCGATTTTGATTTTCTATTATTTTTTTCGGCCAAATATGTTCCTGTCTTTTCCAAATATTTTTTTTAAAAAAAAAACTGTAACCTCGTGACTTTTGGTCGATATACAGCTGTAACATATTAAGATCAATCATCTCATCTCTGTGTATTAAAGCAGTCGACTTCCAATAGCATAAGTAATGGCCTAACTTCGCTAACCTTTGATTAATTTTTCCCAATTACAGCGACTACCTCTGTTTTTATTTCATAATATCAAAAACTCGATTTTCTAATGAATTTTAAGAATATAAAATTTCTGTGTTGTTAGGAATAAATCACTAAAACTTTCTGCAAAGTATGAACTCTCAATTTTCCAAAATGAGATTGAATTTTAAAGACAAAGTTTATTTTTTTCAAAAGTTCAAGAAATTGTTCTTGAGGAAATTTGAAAACGTTTAGATGTTTTAGATTAAATTGAAGTTATAGAAAGCTTCTAGGCTTGATTTGGAACGTATTTCATTCAGGAACCAAGATCTGAAACGTCCTAAAATATTGAGATTGATGTCGAGTTCATAAACGTTTTTATTTTTATTTTTTTTAATTTTGTGTCTGTTCAATCCTTTCGCTATTTTGATCTGTTTTAATTAATTTAAATCACTGTATATAAACGTTTCTGTAACTATTTTAATTACTAAAGATTAATGTGTGAAGCCATATTGATTAATCTGAAACTCTGGTCGTTTGGGTATAATGATAGAGATGATGATAAACAGAAACAGAAATATAAGATATATAATTTCGAAAACGAATTAAAACAGAAAGACAATGATGGAGCATTGGTCAAGGGGTGTGGTGGTTATCAAGAGGTCACGAGTTCAAGTCCCGTCTTGGACAGTTTCATTCTTTTTAGTGCTATAAAGGTATAAACTATTATTATTATTATTATTTTTATTATTATGATAATTTTGAATTATGATTATTATTAATATTATCACTATTATTAAATTTTGTTAGACTAATATGAATAAAAGTATCACTAATATTATTATTATGATTAGAATTTACGAATTGAAGTTATAGCAACTTTAGTCATTTATTTAGGAGTTAAACACGAAAATTTTGATTATTATGACGATGAATATAAAATTTTAATAATATTATTAGGGTTATAGTTATAGAAATCTTTAATACAAATATTGTTATAAAACGGAGTAAGCTAAAATTTATTTAGATTATGATTTAACGAAATTATTAAGATTATTATAATCATTAATATTTTTGTTAACAAAACACAATATAGTATAAAAATCATTAATTAAAATCATTACTAACATATCACCTCTATCACTATATATATTTTAATATAAAAATAATATAATTAACAAATTGTAAATATAAACTTTTTCGGTTACGATTATGTATATTAATATATATACAAATGATATAGGTTCGTGAATCCAAGGCCAATCTTATACTTGATCAATGATGTTATATGTATTTTTACTACAAAATACATTAGGTGAGTTTCATTTGCTCCCTTTTTAATTGCTTTTGCAATATATATTTTTGGGCTGAGAATACATGCGCTGCTTTTATAAATGTTTACAAAATAGACACAAGTACTTAAAAATATATTCTACGTTGAGTTGTACCACTGGCATATTTCCCTGTAGCTTAGTAACTACTATTTACATGGGTATTGTAAACGCGAATCCTGTTGATAGATCTATCGGGCCTGACAACCCCAACCGGAGTGGACGACCAGTATTCAATGGTTGCACAGTACTTCGTTTTGGTGACTACACTTGGTACGGTGTAGTGAGATTTAATAATAAAGGGAATATGCGACGTTGATTAAATGTTAATTATGGTTACCAAGTGCTCAACCATTTAGAATGCTTTACATACACTTGCGAGTGTATTATGTTTATGTTTATGAAATCTTGTGGTCTATTAACATATTGAAATGATTATTATGATAAACCTATGAACTCACCAACCTTTTGGTTGACACTTTTAAGCATGTTATTTCTCAGGTACGAATTAAGTCTTCCGCTGTGCATTTGCTCATTTTAAGGACATTACTTGGAGTCGATCATCGCAATGGGACCAAATGTTGATGACTTCGTCCAGGGGGATAAGGACGGGTTGTTACACAATTCGGCCTAGATCACCAACATGATAATCCATCATTTAAATATTTTTAGGAATCTCAACCAAATTATAAACGAATCTTAAATACACTTATATTAATCGATAAAAAAAATTAAATTAAACAGCCTTTTTGCTGTTCGCTGTTTCACGAAAAAGAAGAAAAAAAAATTAAATGATTTTGATTTTAAGGGAGTGTTACGTTATAATTATAACATGAATTAGTTTTCAAATCACCATTAGAAACTTTAAAAATTAACAGTTGATCCAAAAACTCTAAAACCGATTCGAATTTCATGAAAAGCAATTCGTTTGACTTTTTATAGATAAACTTTGACTCGAAATTTCTTGTTTGATATTAGAAATTGGAAGCTGCGAATTTGCAAGTAATTGGAGTAAAATATTCCTAACGTTTTTGCATTTATGGATTTTGAAAACAAATCATATTCAAGTCGTTTGAAAATGGGATCCATTACAGAGTTAACGAGCAAAAAAAAAAAAGAAAAAAAATTAAGTTTAATCTAATAAATATTATTTGTGCAGATATAGATGATTGATAAGGCTAAAAAGGAACATATATTTCATAGCATTATCCCCCAAGAATGACAAGTTTTTAGTTGCAATTGTTCCATTTTCAAGTAATATTCGTTTATATTTAATAAGTGCGAAGACAAAAGGCGAAAACGAAGATTTGAAGACAAAAAGGTCCAAAATGCTAAAAAGTACAAGATACAATCAAAAAGGTTCAAATTATTGATGAGGAACGTCTAAAAATGACAAGAGTACAAGTTACAAAACGCAAAGTACACAATATAAAATTGTACGAAAGGACGTTCGAAAATCCGGAACCGGGACCAGAGTCAACTCTCAACGCTCGACGCAACGGTGTAAAAATTACGAGTCAACTATGCACAAGAATAAAATATAATATTTAAATAATTCATAATAAGAATAATATTAAATAATAAAAAGTTGTTAATTGAGCATAGTTCAGGGGTCATAAATGAAAATTCAAATTTATAATTTGCCTATAAAAGGCTATGTAATTCGATCGATAGAGGGATACCTTTTTCGATCATTTTTTCTATCTTTTTCTTATTTTTCTATCTATCAATATCAATATCTATAATTTATATCTATAATTCTCTATCATAATGTTAATGTAATCAGATATAACAATAATCTTAATTTTAATTTTAAATTATGATAATAATAAGATTTATGATAGAGATCGTTTGAGTGTGTAAGTCGAAATTCTGTCCGTGTAACGCTACGCTATTTTTAATCATTGTAAGTTATGTTCAACCTTTTTACATTAATGTCTCGTAGCTAAGTTATTATTATGCTTATTTAAAACGAAGTAATCATGATGTTGGGCTAATTACTAAAATTGGGTAATTGGGCTTTGTACCATAATTGGGGTTTGGACAAAAGAACGACACTTGTGGAAATTAGACTATGGGCTATTAATGGGCTTTATATTTGTTTAACTAAATGATAGTTTGTTAATGTTAATATAAAGATTTACAATTGGGCGTCCCTATAAATTACCATATACACTCAATCGGACACGATGGGCGGGGTATTTATATGTACGAATAATCGTTCATTTAACCGGACACGGGAATGGATTAATAGCCACTAGAATAATTAAAACAGGGGTGAAATTATGTACAAGGACACTTGGTATAATTGATAACAAAATATTAAAACCTTGGGTTACACTCAGTCGACATCCTGGTGTAATTATTAAACAAAGTATTAAAATCTTGTTACAGTTTAAGTCCCCAATTAGTTGGAATATTTAACTTCGGGTATAAGAATAATTTGACGAGGACACTCGCACTTTATATTTATGACTGATGGACTGTTATGGACAAAAACCAAACGGACATATTAAATAATTCAGGACAAAGGACAATTAACCCATGGGCATAAAATTAAAATCAACACGTCAAACATCATGATTACGGAAGTTTAAATAAGCATAATTCCTTTATTTTATCTCTTTTTCGCATTTTTAATTATCGCACTTTTATTTTATGTCATTTAATTTATCGCACTTTATTTATTGTTATTTACTTTACTCTTTAAATTAAGTTATTTTTATATTTTACATTAGGTTTTAATTGTGACTTAAGTCTTAAAAATCGACAAACCGGTCATTAAACGGTAAAAAACCCCCCTTTTATAATAATAATACTACTAGTACATATATATTTTTTTGTATTTTTTACAAATATTGTGTGTAAAAATATAACGTTAAACTTCACTAGCTCCCTGTGGAACGAACCGGACTTACTAAAAACTATACTATAATACGATTAGGTACACTGCCTATAGTGTTGTAGCAAGGTTTAGGTATATCCCACTCGATAAATAAATAAATAACTTGTGTAAAATTGTAGCATATTTAATAGTATTTCGCACTAAAAATAATACTATTTTGTATACACCCCCTACAACATCAAGTATTTTTGGCGCCGCTGCCGGGGAACGCCGAAGCGAAACGCCACAGAAAATTTTTTTTTATTAAGTTTTATCTAGTTTTTGTGAAATATACATAATAATTATTTAAAAAAAAAAATTCTGTAAAAAAAAAACGTTTTTTTTAAGAAAAACAAAATTCGTTTTTTAAAATAAAAAAAAATAAAAAAAAAAATTTTAAAAATTATATATTTTTAAGATTTTGTCTATAAAAAAAAATTATTTTAAGTTTTATCACCTTTAGTTTTTTTTAGACTATAGTCGCAACTTTTAGTATTAAGTTTATTTTTGCCGTAGTTATTTTTATTTTTAAATTTTCAGGTTTTGCCGTAAAATCGCTTAAGTGCTTATTCCTTAGACTAAGTTTTAGGTACCTTAAAATTTTGCGACGCCATTTTTCGTGCAATTTTCTTATTTTTATTTTTTTTTGACGCGTTTACCTATGTATCAATTACAATTCCAATTAGTGATCTCCATTTGTAGCTTTAATTTTAAGATAGTGATAGTTATAAGGTTGGATTAACCGCGTGTTTACAAACCACTCTTCGTCTTTTTTATTTTTCGACACTTTTCGACGCGCAATCTTTTTCTCTCTTATTTCTCGCCATTCTAGTTTTTAGGACTTAGAATTTTTTTCTACTTCTTCTCTAAATTTCTTAAAATTACGAAAATTTATTTTAAGTGGTTAAATTAATAGACATCAAAATTTTCTGGTTCGTAGTAATAGTTGGATTTGTACGTGGACCGGGTTATTGGAGCCAAACAGTACTCAATTATATTGAGACCAAACGAATCCTGCCCCTCTGCTGCATCTTTTGGCTATTCGAAACGTGGGCAAAATCAGAAAAGTCTATTGATTGGATAACTTATATAATTTTTGTTTCCTTTTTAAAAACTAATAGGATATTCAGTGAATGCACCGAGCAAGACGTTCACCGCCGGTCATACGTTCACCACCTGTAACTCGATCAAGACATCGTTTAACAAATATCGCCGCCGTTGATTTTTCTTTAGAATCGTCATCTAGTCAACCAAGTACTCCAATTCAAATTTCCGATAATCCATCTTTTGAACCCGATTTCACAACTAAGAACCCGAAAGATATTCAAGGACAATTCCAAGATCCTGAACACCAAACCGTTAAATCAGAATCCTCTAGTGATTCGGATACAACAAATCCAATCATGGAAAATCTAGAACCTCTAAGTATGGAAGAACGAATGAGAGCTAAGCGCACTGGCCAAGGTCACGCCATTATTAAACTAGAAGTTAATGCTCCAGATTATGAAATTAAAGGACAAATTCTACACATGGCAACTAATCAGTGCCAATATAGTGGTACGCCGAATGAAGACCCAAACGAACATCTTCGTACGTTTAATAGGATCTGTACACTATTCAAAATCCGAGAAGTGGAAGACGAACAAATTTATCTCATGTTATTTCCCTGGACTTTAAAGGGAGAAGCCAAAGATTGGTTAGAATCGTTACCTGAAGGGGCGATTGATACATGGGATGTTTTAGTTGAAAAATTTCTTAAACAATTCTTTCCGGCATCTAAAGCCGTGAGACTTCAAGGAGAAATTGTTACGTTCGCGCAAAAGCCAAATGAAACATTATATGAGGCGTGGACAAGATTCGGAAGGATGTTGAGAGGATGTCCTCAACACGGATTAGATACTTTTCAAATAGTGCAAATCTTCTATAAAGGCGTAGACATCGCTACAAGAAAAGACATCGACATAACAGCTGGTGGTTCCATTATGAAGAAAACCGCAACTGAAGCTTACAAAATTATTGATAACACAGCCTCCCACTCACATGAGTGGCATCAAGAAAAAGATATCTTTCGATCATCTAAAGCGGCTAGAGCCGATTCTAGCCATGACTTTGATTCCGTTTCCGCAAAAATAGATGCTTTCGAAAGACGAATGGAAAAGATGAATAAAGATATTCACGCAATACGAATCAGTTGTGAGCAATGCGGTGGACCACACTTATTGAAAGATTGTCACATTGAACCAACATTGGAACAACGAGAGAATGTTTCCTATATGAACCAAAGGCCTGGAAATAATTATCAAAATAATTATCAACCGCCAAAGTTAAACTTCAATCGAAATCAAAACATTCTTTACAATCCAAACGGACCCAACAACAACTCGTACAACCAACAAGGTCCGAATAACCAACCAACTCAAAACAACACTTTCAATCAACAAAGACCTAGCTTGTATAAACCACCACAACAAACCGAAGAGAAAAAGCCAAATCTAGAAGAAATGATGGCAAAGCTAGTTGAATCTCAAACACAATTTATTACATCTCAAACCCAAACGAATGAGAGGTTTGATCAGTCATTAAGAACTCAACAAGCTTCCATTTTGAATCTAGAAAAATACGTATGTACTCTTGCTAGCATGATGAGTGAGAGGGAACAAGGAAAGCTACCGAGTAATACTGAAGTAAATCCTCGGAATGAGAATGTTAATATGGTGTCAACAAATTCTAAAAAACCAGCACCAGAAGATGGGAAGATTTTAGATGTGAGTAACAATGAAGAAGTTACAACACCACCACCACCCGAGTATGTAAAGCCAGTGGTGACACCATACAAACCACCCCTCCCGTTTCCAAGAAAAGGAGTTGAGTATGAGCAAGTAATAGGTAATAAAGATTGTGATACCTCTGGAAAGAAGAAAAAGAATAAGAAAGTACAAGAAACAAAAGCCGTAGAAGTAAACCCGGTGAAGACAGTTCCACCAAAACCTCCTCCTAGGATAGGTGATCCGGGTGAATTTATTGTTCCTTGTCTACTTAGTGATTGTGTCATGTATGATGCACTAGCAGATTTAGGTGCAAGTGTAAGTGTTATGCCTCTTTCATTATATAAGAGATTAGGAGTAGGTAAGTTAAGTCCAACGGATATGAGTGTTCGACTCCTTGATCAAACCATTAAGCACCCAGTTGGAATTGCTGACAACCTACCCGTTCAAGTAGGTAATTTAACCTTTCTAGTAGAATTTATTGTCATTGACATAGAAGAGGACCTAAACATTCCTCTAATTTTAGGTCGACCATTCTTTGCGTCCACCGGGGCGTTATTTGATGTAGGAAATGGAAGAATGACACTTAAAAGTGGTGACAAATCGATCACCTTTATGATTCGAAAGTCTAAATCTCCACCAGCCAAAACCGTTGAACCAGTAAAAACAATTGGTAAGAACCATGTGGTTTTACCAACTCCAACGGTAGTGCTTAACAATAATGAAACGCCTAATTGTGGGGAAAATGAAGTAACACCTAATGATGACATGATAACAAAGAACCCCGTTGTTGATACGAAATTAAATGATCCCGTTATTAATAGTTCAATGAAGAAACTTATTAAACGGATTCGCGATGCTAGAACCAAGGGGAACTTTAAGTTATGTAACCGATTAGTATCCAATCTGTCGCCTAAAGAAAAGGCAAAGCTAGTTGAAATTGTGGATATAACACATGAATCCGACCAATGGCTTAAAGAAAAAGTCACAGATATGCAAGTTGATTATGGACCAAGAGAAATTGACGATGAAGCTAATCACAATTTCGACACCACAGCTACCTAAGTGTGGGGAGATTCAAATGTTCTAAAAGGAAAATGTTGTCGAGAGTTAGTTGTTCTGTTCTCGTGTAGTTCCGAGAATGGAATCCGATTGGTCTTTTCCGCTAGCAGACACTAAAGAACTAGTTTTCTCCCTCCATTCTGAATTTTTGTTTTGTAGGTTTTATATAAAATTAATATGTTTTTTTTTAAATTTAAGTTTTGTATGAATTTTAAAAACAAAATTTACTTTAATTCATTAAGTTGAAAAAAATGATTTCTAAAATTCGTCGTGAGTTGAAGACTAGGTCATTAAGCCGAAATTACTTTACCCGAGGGCGGGGCGACAAATTTTGTTATCATTATTTTTAATTTTATTAATTTAAAGTATGCCAAAAATATTATACTTTATAAATTTTTGAAAAGTGGGGTTATAAACCAAACTTCAAAAATATATATATATATATATATATGTTTGTATTTTATCTTATGTACAAAACAGGGTAAAACAACGCACTTTCAAAGACTGTCATTAAAGTTCAGCAAAAGGTACTAATTTTGACGACAAGACGCAAAACAACAAATATGATATAACAAATGAAGGAATGAACGATGAGGCGCCATCTATCATTCGACGAGCTTTGTAATTACAAACTCGGTATTTTTAATCACTTTTCTACGCTAATCACCCTCATGAATTTAAATTATAGTCTGATTTCATGCAAATGAGGGCATTGCATGATCTTAAGTGTGGGGAAGGGTTATAAATTCTATCAGGTTTATACTTGGTTTATTTGCCAAATTTTGTGAAAATTTGAAAATTTTTCAATTAAATGAAGTCAAAATCATGTTTATACATATTTATGAACGGTGAAAACTAGGTGATAATACCGAAATTATCGTTACCTCGGAAAGGACATAAATTGAGAAACAACCTAAAATGCTTGAATTCATTTAAAATGGAATAAAGGAGAATAAAAAGGCAAAGAAAGAAACTAAGTGTGGGGAGAATGTACCAAGTTATTCAATTAAAAACTATCTATCACATATCTTTGTACAAGATTATTGCAGGTACTTTTGTTTTGGATGATATTAATCAGTTTTACCCGGTTTACTGTAATATATTTGAAAGAAAGATGGATCTACACGATGAATCAATTACATCATTAAAAGGAAGTAAAGTCTTCAGAAAAAGACACGCGCTTCTTGATTTAGGTCAAGAAGTTGTCGTCCAGACCAGCTGTAGGTTGACGAAAAATCTAGAAAAGTCATCTCTAAAATCAGCAGGAAATCCACGGACCTCAGCATCAAACAGGGTCGCCAAGTGGTCAGATTTATCCTAACCATGAGAAGGATTTATCTCGTACAATGGGGAGGCACAGTGCAAATTAGCTTGATAAGACTAATGAATCAGATCCCCAGAAAGGATAATCTCCTTAAAGATTAAAAATCAGCTTTTAAGACTGATATTACTCAATCCTTGAGATTGACCTTAAAGATTGAGAATTCAAACTCATGGAATTCAATGATATCTAAACTCGAGCTTGAACGAGAAAATATTTTGATCAAAAATACAAACCGATTTGTTTTCTGAAAACCCATTTTCAATGCGTTCATTACCATTGAACGTAAAATCCTAGGAATTCACCTGGAATTCATTAGGTCACCTGAACCAAATCGGGTGTCAACCGTAAGAACGGTGGTTGCATAGCATGGTCGGAGACAGGACCTTGTGCCAGACCGAAAAATCATAGGATGATCTTTACTATCGCTCCTACCAAGGATAGTTCTAGCATCCGACACGTTAAAAGACCATAATCATCTGCATGTCACGGGACATTGCCTTAACAGTTTCTTGTTCATCGCTTTCCTTTACAACCGGACGGTAGTTTGCCGAAAGGTAATATACGGAACAAGTAAACTGGATGTGTGCTTTCCGATACCGGGATAGCAGTGGATTACACGAACCTAAATGTTTTTAGCCAAAATATTGATCCACAAATATATTTTGCAACACCAATGGTGGATCAAATCAGAAAACTTATCTAGGGTAAAAGCTAGATTGAATTTTCAAAAGATCAAATGTTTTCATAAAGATCCTATTTCCTAAAGGATCTATATTTTTATAGTCATGTGGGACTGTAAACCACCTTTCAAATGTGCACTTTGCTTTGGAAACCGAAAGTAAATCGGCTATTTGATTGAAAGTGTCGTTGACCTAAACCCGAGGCAACTGTGGATGACACACCCACCTTTAACCATGGTTCTATGGTTACTACCATTGTTCATACCGCCGTATTGAAATCACTGATGTACAAAGTGTGAAGAATAAAGAAGTGATTCAAGTGTTTTTCAAGACTGTATTGCTTGAGGACAAGCAACGCTCAAGTGTGGGGATATTGATAAGGCTAAAAAGGAACATATATTTCATAGCATTATCCCCCAAGAATGACAAGTTTTTAGTTGCAATTGTTCCATTTTCAAGTAATATTCGTTTATATTTAATAAGTGCGAAGACAAAAGGCGAAAACGAAGATTTGAAGACAAAAAGGTCCAAAATGCTAAAAAGTACAAGATACAATCAAAAAGGTTCAAATTATTGATGAGGAACGTCTAAAAATGACAAGAGTACAAGTTACAAAACGCAAAGTACACAATATAAAATTGTACGAAAGGACGTTCGAAAATCCGGAACCGGGACCAGAGTCAACTCTCAACGCTCGACGCAACGGTGTAAAAATTACGAGTCAACTATGCACAAGAATAAAATATAATATTTAAATAATTCATAATAAGAATAATATTAAATAATAAAAAGTTGTTAATTGAGCATAGTTCAGGGGTCATAAATGAAAATTCAAATTTATAATTTGCCTATAAAAGGCTATGTAATTCGATCGATAGAGGGATACCTTTTTCGATCATTTTTTCTATCTTTTTCTTATTTTTCTATCTATCAATATCAATATCTATAATTTATATCTATAATTCTCTATCATAATGTTAATGTAATCAGATATAACAATAATCTTAATTTTAATTTTAAATTATGATAATAATAAGATTTATGATAGAGATCGTTTGAGTGTGTAAGTCGAAATTCTGTCCGTGTAACGCTACGCTATTTTTAATCATTGTAAGTTATGTTCAACCTTTTTACATTAATGTCTCGTAGCTAAGTTATTATTATGCTTATTTAAAACGAAGTAATCATGATGTTGGGCTAATTACTAAAATTGGGTAATTGGGCTTTGTACCATAATTGGGGTTTGGACAAAAGAACGACACTTGTGGAAATTAGACTATGGGCTATTAATGGGCTTTATATTTGTTTAACTAAATGATAGTTTGTTAATGTTAATATAAAGATTTACAATTGGGCGTCCCTATAAATTACCATATACACTCAATCGGACACGATGGGCGGGGTATTTATATGTACGAATAATCGTTCATTTAACCGGACACGGGAATGGATTAATAGCCACTAGAATAATTAAAACAGGGGTGAAATTATGTACAAGGACACTTGGTATAATTGATAACAAAATATTAAAACCTTGGGTTACACTCAGTCGACATCCTGGTGTAATTATTAAACAAAGTATTAAAATCTTGTTACAGTTTAAGTCCCCAATTAGTTGGAATATTTAACTTCGGGTATAAGAATAATTTGACGAGGACACTCGCACTTTATGTTTATGACTGATGGACTGTTATGGACAAAAACCAAACGGACATATTAAATAATTCAGGACAAAGGACAATTAACCCATGGGCATAAAATTAAAATCAACACGTCAAACATCATGATTACGGAAGTTTAAATAAGCATAATTCCTTTATTTTATCTCTTTTTTGCATTTTTAATTATCGCACTTTTATTTTATGTCATTTAATTTATCGCACTTTATTTATTGTTATTTACTTTACTCTTTAAATTAAGTTATTTTTATATTTTACATTAGGTTTTAATTGTGACTTAAGTCTTAAAAATCGACAAACCGGTCATTAAACGGTAAAAAACCCCCCTTTTATAATAATAATACTACTAGTACATATATATTTTTTTGTATTTTTTACAAATATTGTGTGTAAAAATATAGCGTTAAACTTCACTAGCTCCCTGTGGAACGAACCGGACTTACTAAAAACTATACTATAATACGATTAGGTACACTGCCTATAGTGTTGTAGCAAGGTTTAGGTATATCCCACTCGATAAATAAATAAATAACTTGTGTAAAATTGTAGCATATTTAATAGTATTTCGCACTAAAAATAATACTATTTTGTATACACCCCCTACAACATCAATGATAATGGTACTGAATTCCTAACTACTACAACCAATTGAATTATAATACAGCTGTATGTCGACATGTAACGTACCTGACGCAGAATTTCACGGATAGAAAGAAAAGGGCAGAAAAAAAAAAAAAATTTTTTTGATAGTGAGTCTCAACTAAATTTGGATTTGTGTATTTGTTTCATCCTCTAACTGGTACGATCTTTAAGTCAGAAACAAAATTTGAACACAGTAAGATAAGGACATGAAACAGATGTTGGACTTTATTTATATAATACAGTAATTTAATTAATCTAATTTAGTTAATAGTCTGTTATTATTATAAATAAATATAAATATATGAATTTATATAATATAATGTACCTGTATATATATCAGGATATTTATATTTATTTTTATATATCTGTTTATATATATATTTATATTTATATATATATATATATATATATATATATATATATACATATATATATATACATATATATATATACATATATATATATATACATATATATATATATATATATATATATATATATATATATCTGATATTAATCTGTATTAGTAATTGTATATGTAATTATGGTAATATTAATTCTAATAACAAGTGTATAAATAATAATTATAATATAACTTATAATAATGATAACAATACCAATAATTCTATTAATTTTAATTAATAATAATAATACTAATTATATTAATAATAATTTATTAGTAAAAATAATAAATAATAAATATACACTTATTATTATATTTACATACATATATCTATTTACTATTTAATTGTTCGTGAATCGTCGAGAGCAGTCGAAGGTCAATTGAATATAATGAACAGTTCAAAAGTTTTGAGACTCAATATTACAAACTTTGCTTATCGTGTCGAAAACATATAAGGATTAAGTTTAAATTTGATCGGAAATTCCCGGGTCACTACAGTACCTACCCGTTAAAGAAATTTCGTCCCGAAATTTGAGTGAGGTCGTCATGGCTAACAAAAAATGTTTTCATGACGAATATGAGTTGATAAATAGAGTTTTATCATCATTGAGTAGTATGGATAAACAGTTTGATTATTCGAAGAGCACGAGTGAAGCTATTCACAAAAGAATGGAATGAGAAAAAAAAAATTTGTTTTTAACTTTTGACGTGGGCAGGTTTGAATTTAGAAAATAAGGCGCGTCTTAACTTTCGACATTGCATTGGTTGAATTCCGGAATTCAAGGGATTTTAAAGAAAATCTTCAAAATCTAAAAGATTTGATTCTTCGGCGAGTAAGGAAATTAAGATCTCTATAATTAAATGCAGTGATTTGCCTCGATTCATCTGTCTGATATTTTCACTATAAATTTTACCTTTTCCGTTCCATTAATCTTCACCACTTCAATACTTAATTCCCAAATTCAAAAGATCGTGAAATACTTAATCCAGTTCTGATCCTTGTCCTTATCCTGATTATCGCAACAATCATTCTCCTTTTCCAACTTCCACCTGAGGAATCCGTTTATTTCTACTATGCGTTAGGGATTATTGTATTTATAATCCTCCCGTATCTTTATATTGCTATACGCACTGATATCCACGGTTTGTAATTTTGGTGTTGTTGTTGGGCTTTATATTACCTCTTATATTTTAGAGCTCTTTGCCTTTTTATTATCCTCTCGACCCCTAGTAAAGCGAGTAATGGTCCAGAATTCGTAAGTATGGAATTTCGAATAAACATCGTGTTCTAAATAAGAACTAATGTATAAGCACGATTTGATTTATCAAGTTACCAGAATCACTGAGAATAGAACTATCAGGAATATACTTTCTTGATATGTTCAGAAGTTACGCATAATGAAAGAGTTATGTAACATGACACGTGATGATGTTAGGATCTGTAAATCATCACGTCCCATTAGAAACTCGGCATGACTTACTGTAATATAATCACGTTGATCAAGTGTCATTATATTATACTAACCCATGCATCAATTCCCAACATTACTTCAATAACATTCATATTTTAAGCTCGAAAGTTTACAGAATATAGAAACTAATAGTTTCTGTATGATGTAACACTGATAGCACGAAGAGATTAATGATTTCAGATAAGAATAGTTATGAAAATATCTTCAGAAATATGGAGGATATTTATAATGAAAGATACGATGATATCTTGGAATTTCTAATATCGAAGGATAATGAAGAAGATTTATCCGTAAGGGTTTAGATTCGGAAGCAAAGTATTTGCTAAAGATTTCATCAGAAATAGAATCATTTAGATTCTTTGAAGTTAAACTTATTCTTTGTGATTTGTCCACGGCTTCCTTCATAGTTTCGCATAATCCGCTTTTCGGTACTAGATTTTCTATTGAATGTTTCTAATATAATGATACACAGGAAGCACGAAGAGGTATATAATTTCGGAAGAGAATATTTATGAAAATATCCTCAGAAATATCGAAGATATTGATGATGATATTTTGGAATTTCTAAGTTCGATGGTTGATGGAGAAAGATTTTCCGCAAGATTTAACATGACTTCGGAGCAAGATATTCTCTAAAGATTTCAATGGATTCAGAATTATCCGGATTCTTTGATTATAGGGTTTGATCCTTGTATTTATCCTTGGTCTCCTTCATGGTTAGCTCAATCCGTTTTTCAGTACCAAATTTTCTATCGAGCGTTCCCAACACTCCATTATTTTGTTATCAACTCGTGGCCGTTTAGGCCATCTACGATTTTACTGTTTCCTCTGCATTTAATGCTATCATATCTAAATCGTCGCTTATCTATCTGAGGTGTTTTCAGAGAATTGTGTTTTTAGATGATTAAACGCTGATGGTAATATGGTGGAATATAAAAAGTTCTCCGGTAACGATGAAGAAAGGCAACTTATATATCAAGGTTATAATAAGGCTTATTCGAATGAAAAATTGAAGTTGATTTGCTGGAGCTGTGACAAATTTGGCTAATTTGAAAAGGAATCGCAAAGTTATTTTTGCTAATAAATGCCAAAAGATTTAACGCGGATACGTGTTAAACTATGACTCTGGTTTCGAGAGTTTTTCAGGTACATAACTATATGCATCAATCTTTTCTTCCGTAGATGAAGTTGTGGTTGGTTCATCCTCCCGATTGAGGTGTTTTCAGGAATCATGAAAGGTTTGAACGCAGATTGTAATTGTCAAGATACAAATGAGGTTTAAGATGAAATCAAGTGGCAAACTTGAAGAATTGTTTAGTTTCATATGTTATAGTCAATATTTTAATTCATTTTAATTGTCCAATGTTGATAGTCCATAATTGATAGTCCACAGTTAGTAATTCAATAATTCATATATAGTTTATAATGTTCGAATTAATACGTATCATGACCCGTGTACATGTCTCAGACTCGATCACAACTCAAAGTATATATATTATTATAGAATCAACCTCAACCCTGTATAGAGAACTCGATCATTACTGCATATAGAGTGTCTATGGTGATTCCAAATAATATATATAGATGTGTCGATATGATATGTCAAAACTTTGTATACGTGTCCCGATATTTAAAGTGCGTAAAATAAATACAGAAATTAAATGACGATAAATTAAATGCGTAAAGTAAATAACAGAAATTAAATGAAGATAAATAAAATTGCGATTATTAAATTGCGATAAATAAAATGCGATAAATAAAATGCGATAAATAAATTGCGATAAATAAAAGGTAATACGGAATTAACAGTTAGCTAGGAACAATTAGCTCGGAACAGTTAGCGTGGATTCTTAACAAAATTTCTCATAGTTAATTTGTTTGTTTCTAACAAATTTTATTTTGTCAAATGTTTCCTTCATTATGCCACTTGATTTTTGATAATTCAAAATCCAAATATGAAATTGGATGAATATGGAATCAGATTCGTATATCTGTGGATGTAAGTCGGATGGTAATTGACCGTTGAATCAGGTTCGAAGAATGTACAGTGTAACTTATTAATGTGAAATCTAAATATTCCTCGGGTATTACCTACCCGTTAAAATATTTTCATCATTAACAGTTTGTACGAAAGAATTTTTAATTACAATCTTTATGAAAATATGCTTACATATATATTTTCTTCAGATGTAATCATGGATTTAATGAGTTAATATAATATTAATCTCATTTGATTCACTGTTAGATCTAGAATACATAATCTCTAAAACATTAGAGATTACATATTCATCATGAAGAACGAAGGTAATTGATGTAGAACGATACGTAGAACGATGATTATATTCGAGGTACAGAATGAGATGTTGAGGCGTGTGATGTTGAAACTTGTGTTGTTGGTGGTACTGTTGATGTCGGTGATGTTGCTGAAGCTGGTACGTTTTGCACCATATTCTCCAAATTGATTACTCAAGCGCGAAGTTCGTTGACTTCATATATTACTCCGGGATGATTGTCGGTCGGAGCGAGCGGATGAATAAGGTTTAGAATTTTAGATAGAATATAATCGTGACGAGATACTCTGAAAATAAATGTGAGAATGGTGTTTCGAACAGGTTCGCCGGTAAATGTTTCAGGTTCTTCGCCAAGAGGGCAATGTGGTGGATGGAAATGATCGCCTTCTTCTTGTCTCCAATGATTAAGGAGGCTACGAACTCATCAGATAAATCGGGGATGGATGATTGGTTGATTCATTCTGGTGACACTGCTTTAGGAGCTTGAGTGGAAATCTATATCGGAATAGCTGTCGAAATAACTATCAGAATAGCTATCGGAATCTGAGGGACTCGAACTGGTTGAGGGATTCATCTCGTACGATCAGATGAAGAATTTTTGATAAGAAATTGATTATAGGATGTAGATTAGTACCATGCAACACATAATTTACATATGCATATATAATACTAAAATCCCATAAGTTACGGAGGAATCTACAGAATCTGTCAGTCAAAGGTAACAATAACATGTACGCTAAGATATGAATTTTGTCTATACACTATTCATACAATCAATGCAGTAAGATGTGTCTAGACTAAGAATAATGAGCATGTGATTCTCTAAGAATGATAAGCAGGTAATTTTCGACACAAAATGATAAGCAAAACTTTTTGACATGCAGACCAGGTCGAAGTCCAGACTCACTAATGCATCCTAACGACTACTAGTTAGACACACAATGCAAGACCTGGTTCGCTACGACCACCGCTCTGATACCAACTGAAATGCCCGTCCTAATCCATCCGGACGAAGTCCATATCGATTACAAACAATTCACAACAGTTGATTACATCGCGAAGTAATTGACCTCTATATGATAAATTTTACAAACATTGCATTCGTTTTTAAAAGACAAACTTTCGTTACATCGACAGTTGACAGGCATGTAAAGCATTTCATAATATATCCAAATATAATTGACTTAATAATAATCTTGATGAACTCAACGACTCGAATGCAACATCTTTTGAAATATGTAATGAATGACTCCAAGTAATATCTCTAATATGAGCAAATGCACAGCGGAAGATTTCTTTCGTACCTGAGAATAAACATGCTTTAAAGTGTCAACCAAAAGGTTGGTGAGTTCATTAGTTTATCATAAAGAATCATTTCATAATTTTAATAGACCACAAGATTTCATACTTCCATTTCTCATAATCATACGTCCCATGCATAGAGAAAAAAATATCATTCATATGGATTGAACACCTGGTAACCGTAATTCACAATATGCATATAAGAATATCCCCATCATTCCGGGATCCTCCTTCGGACATGATATAAATTTCGAAGTACTAAAGCATCCGGTACTTTGGATGGGGCTTGTTGGGCCCGATAGATCTATCTTTAGAGTTCGCGTCAAATAGGGTGTCTGTTCCCTAATTCTTAGATTACCAGACTTAATTAAAAGGGGCATATTTGATTTTGATCATTCAACCATATAATGTAGTTTCGATTACTTGTGTCTATTTCGTAAAACATTTATAAAAGCAACGCATGTATTCTCAGTCCCAAAAATATATATTGCAAAAGCATTTAAAAAGAGAGCAAATAAAACTCACGCATATAAATATTGTAAAATAGTTAATAAAGCATTTGCATGTATTCTCAGTTCAAAATATAGATTGCAAAAGCAATTAATAAAACAGTTATAAAAACATCGCATGTATTCTCAGTCCCAAAAATATAAAGAGTAAAAGGGAATCAAATGAAACTCACAATACTGTATTTTGTAGTAAAAATATATATGACGACATTGAACAATGCAGGGTTGGCCTCGGATTCACGAACCTAAATCATTTGTATATCCATTAATACATATAATCGTATTCGAATGAATATATATATAAATTTATTAATTACATTATTTTTATATTAAAAACATATATTTCTAATTTGTATGTACATTCAAATGGTTAATATTTTTATAGTTATATTAATATATTCATATACAAACTGGTTTAATATTATATTTAAAATCGATAATTTGTTGTTTGCAAATGTTTATATAATTTTATTAGGTTTTATATATATAGTTATGTGAATTTTTAATATAAGTATAGTATATATAATAATATATTTTATTTGCAAAAAAAAAAAATTTATTTGCTTTTAAAAAAAAATAGTTTTGATATTAACGATTCACTAATAATAATAATCATAACTTTATAAAAAAATGATAATATTAATAATAATAATAATAATAATATTGATATTGTTAATAATAATACTAATGGTTATAAAAGTGTTACTAATACTTAATATTAATGAAAATAATAATAACTTGTATTATCTTCATAATAGTGATAATAATACTAATAATACATAGTGTTATTACATAATAATAACTAAAATGATAAATATAACAATCATAATATTAATATTAACATAATAATAACAATGGTTAATAATACACATAATCTCAATGATATTACTAATACTAGTTTTGATACTTATAATTAAGATGGTAATAATAATATTTATAATCCTATTAATAATAATAATAGCTAATGATAATAACAATATTAATAACAATAATAATAATAATAAATAAAAACTAAGAAGAAGACTACCTCATAACCCTTCCTAAAAAGAAATGCTCCAAGTCGGGCTCGAACCCGAGACCTCTAGCTATCTCAACACGCACACTAACCAACTGATCTACACTGTTTTTCTGATTATATTCAAACTGAAATATATTTATCCCCACATTATTTTCGACTTATTTTCTTCTTCATCTTACAACCAATTCGACCTAGATCACCAACATGATAATCCATCATTTAAATATTTTTAGGAATCTCAACCAAATTATAAACGAATCTTAAATACACTTATATTAATCGATAAAAAAATTAAATTAAACAGCCTTTTTGCTGTTCGCTGTTTCACGAAAAAGAAGAAAAAAAAAATTAAATGATTTTGATTTCAAGGGAGTGTTACGTTATAATTATAACATGAATTAGTTTTCAAATCACCATTAGAAACTTTAAAAATTAACAATTGATCCAAAAACTCTAAAACCGATTCGAATTTCATGAAAAGCAATTCGTTTGACTTTTTATAGATAAACTTTGACTCGAAATTTCTTGTTTGATATTAGAAATTGGAAGCTGCGAATTTGCAAGTAATTGGAGTAAAATATTCCTAACGGTTTTGCATTTATGGATTTTGAAAACAAATCATATTCAAGTCGTTTGAAAATGGGATCCATTACAGAGTTAACGAGCAAAAAAAAAAGAAAAAAAAAATAAGTTTAATCTAATAAATATTATTTGTGCAGATATAGATGATAATGGTACTGAATTCCTAACCACTACAACCAATTGAATTATAATACAGCTGTATGTCGACATGTAACGTACCTGAGACAGAATTTCACGGATAGAAAGAAAAGGGCAGGAAAAAAAAAAATTTTGATAGTGAGTCTCAACTAAATTTGAATTTGTGTATTTGTTTCATCCTCTAACTGGTACGATCTTTAAGTCAGAAACAAAATTTGAACACAGTAAGATAAGGACATGAAACAGATGTTGGACTTTGTTTATATAATACAGTAATTTAATTAATCTAATTTAGTTAATGGTTTGTTATTATTATAAATAAATATAAATATACGAATTTATATAATATAATGTACCTGTATATATATCAGGATATTTATATTTATTTTTATATATCTGTTTATATATATATTTATATATATATATACATATATATATATATACATATATATATATATACATATATATATATATATATCTGATATTAATCTGTATTAGTAATTGTATATGTAATTATGGTAATATTAATTCTAATAACAAGTGTATAAATAATAATTATAATATAACTTATAATAATGATAACAATACCAATAATTCTATTAATTTTAATTAATAATAATAATACTAATTATATTAATAATAATTTATTAGTAAAAATAATAAATAATAAATATACACTTATTATTATATTTACATACATATATCTATTTACTATTTAATTGTTCGTGAATCGTCGAGAGCAGTCGAAGGTCAATTGAATATAATGAACAGTTCAAAAGTTTTGAGACTCAATATTACAGACTTTGCTTATCGTGTCGAAAACATATAAGGATTAAGTTTAAATTTGATCGGAAATTCCCGGGTCACTACATTTATCGTGAGGTAACTTCACTAGTGACCAAGTTTTATTCTTCTCAAGTGACCCCATCTCTTCTTTCATGGCAAGCTCCCATTGTATGGATTCTTTTGTCTTCCTTACCTCAAAGTAACTTTCGGGTTCACCATTCTCGGTATAGAGCAAGTAGTTTGCTGATGGAGAATACCTAGGATTAGATTTGGGCACTCTAGTCAAGCATCTTAGTGTAGGAGTAACCGAAATGGTTGGACCGGTTTCATTTGTATCCTCCTCATCACTAGAACTCGCACTATGTTCGAAATCATCACCGCTTTCTGAACCATCCCCATCATTAGCATTTTCCGGCGCCTCACCGTTCATTGGCAATTCATTGTTTCCCGTACTCCCACTAGAACCTGTAAGATCATCAATAGAAACATCGTTAAAAGTAACATGACCCGGTTTAGGACTCCCCATTTCATGTTTGCCATAGACCAAATCTTCATGAAAAGTAACATCGCGAGAACGAATTACTTTTCTAGCCTCGTTATCCCAACAATGATAACCCATTTCATATGACCCGTAGCCTATGAAAATACACTTCTTTGACTTAGCTTCAAGCTTGTCTCTATCCGCATCTTTGGTCTTCACATATGCATTACACCCAAAGATCCTAAGGTGACCATAACTCACCTTCTTACCTTGCCATTCTTCCTCGGGAATTCGGAAACCCAACGGTGTTGAGGGTCCCCTATTTATCAAATAAGCCGCCGTGTTAACCGCATCCGCCCAAAACATTTTAGGCAAACCGGCATGTAGTCTAATACTCTTAGCCCTTTCATTTAACGTACGATTCATACGTTCGGCTACCCCATTATGTTGCGGTGTCTCTGGTACCGTTTTTAACATTCTAATACCGAGCTTTGCACAATGGTATTTAAACTCAAGACTACCATATTCCCCTCCATTATCCGACTTCAAGCACTTAACCTTCAAGTTAGTCTCATTTTCTACCATAGCTTTCCACTTCACAAATGTATTAAATACATCAGATTTAGCTTTAAGAAAATAAACCCTTACCTTTCGAGTGGAGTCGTCAATGAAGGTGACATAATAGCGAGAACCTCCATGTGATTCTACATTCGTTGGACCAAATACATCCGTATGAACAAGCTCCAATTTCTCCAACTTAGGAGCATTTCCCGATTTCCCAAAAGTCACCTTCTTTTGCTTCTCATATATACATGGTTCGCAAAACCCAAGTTCTACCTTTTTCAAATCCGGAATTATCCCACTCGAAACAAGCATCTTCATACCCTTCTCACTCATATGCCCGAGTCTTCGGTGCCATAGAGTTGATTCAGACTCAACATTAACCGTAGCAACCACCGTGTCTTCATCAAACACTTCAACCATATAAAGAGTTCCCCTTTTATGTCCACGAGCCACTACACAACTACCCTTAACCACCTTCCATTGGCGGTTTTCAAAAGTAACCGCGTTACCTTCATCATCTAATTGACCAACCGAAATAAGTTTCCTTTTTAATTTAGGAATGTACCTTACGTTTTTCAAGGTCCAATTAGAGACAAGAGTAGTCTTCAATAAAATATCTCCAATGCCCTCTATATTGAGTTATTTGTCGTCCGCCAATCTCACCTTGCCTTGATATGAACGAAAATTCTTCATCATGCTTTTGACATGAGTAGCATGAAACGAAGCTCCCGAATCCAAAATCCAAGACTCCATAAAATTTTCAACACTACATAAAAGTGCATCATCACTTTCTTACGCGGTCAAGTTCACACATTTCGCCAGACCATTTTTACAATTCCTTTGAAAGTGCCCTTTTTGATTGCAACCCCAACAAACAGCTTCACTTCTATCTTTCGATGGATACCTCTTGTGATGCCTCGTACAAAACCATCGTGTACGAATCATCAACAACAGGATCATTACAAGGTTAAGTACTATATGCTGTAATAAAAGAAGTTGCATTCACGATAAAAAAGGTGACGTCATAACCGACATCAAATGTTTTACACCAACAGTATGCTTCTACGAATAGCAAGCATGAATAAATGTATGTGACCCTTAGGTCGTTACAAAATATAGTTCAAATGTATTAAAGTTTGAATGCAAGTTAAACAATTCATTCGGTGATAACACTAGAGCAGCGGGTGTCTACGGCAAGACTAGCACGAAAGCGGAAGCAAATAACCTTAAGCACCTGAGAAAAATATGCTTAAAAACGTCAACACAAAGGTTGGTGAGCTATAGTTTAAGTATAACAGTATGTAAGTTAGGCCACGAGATTTCAGTGCTACAAAGAGCGTTTCAAAACAGTATGATAAAGTATATGTTAACCGTGGGCACTTGGTAACTAACTTAACGTTTATACCCCCTGAAAGTACACTTGGCAAGTGCGTATGTCTACGAAGTATTAAACACTCGTTAAATGCTAGCGCGACTAGCCCGAGTGGGGATGTCAAACCCTATGGATCCATATCTAAGATTCGCGTTCACCGGTTCAAAAACCAATGACTAAACGTTACCGAGCTAAAGGGAATGTTTATGCCGTTGTATAACCCACATATATATAAGTTTAAGTACTCATGCCTAGTATATAAAACATAAAATCCGCATGTATTCTCAGTTCCCAAAATAAGTTAAAGTAAAAAGGGAATGCTATAACTCACAATGATAATGTAGTCGTAAAGTCGAGTCGAGAAAAGTGTGCAAGTAATCGGTTCGAAAGTCCTCAACCTAAGTCAAATAGTACTAAGTCAGTAAATCGTCCGAATAGGTTTAAAAGTATGTAAATAAGGTCTTAAGGGTCATCATCATTCATCATTTAACAAAAGGTGTAAAGTAGGTTTCGTTCATGAAAGTAGTTTAAAACAAAAGCTGACTTCGATCAGTCACCACGGCCTCTACCCTTACTGAATTATGGTGAGACTAGTGGTCATGGCTCTGTATTTAAGTCCTTTAATTGTGGTAAAATTTACAGAAGCAAACTCGTCTTCGTTTGACCGTGGCGACGGTCTAAGTGCGAGTAGGTCAGAAATTTCTGCACAACGTTAAAGGACATAGTGACGATCGGAGGGCCATAAATACTAAACCGTAACTCGGATTAAGACGAGTCCTATATGAAAAGTTATCTACTCGAATAGAGATATTTGAAAATCTTAATCACAACAGCCCAGGTCTTACTGATCATACCCATAATACAGAAAACAGACAGGTCAGTAGGTTCCGGTGGTTCTTGGTGTTCGATGCTTATCACGGTTCTCATCCTTGATGCATATAGCTTCAAGTGTACAACTCGTTGATGTGCTTGCATCATTTTCACCAAGGTTTGACCATCATAACCCAGGTGTAAGTCGAAGACATGAAGCACAACTCACTTAAGTGTTGCAAGTGTTTTGATGAACCAAAGTTACATCAAAGTCTTAGGTTTAACACATAAATGAAATATAAAAGTAAGATTGAACTATAAACTTGAAAGTAAGCTAACTAATCAAGATCATAAGTTGTAGAACATAGTTCTTAGTTTGATCTTGCAGATCCAAGACTCAAAAGTCTAGATCAAGCATAAGTATGAAAAGTTATATTTAAAGAAAACTTATTTACATGTTCTTGAACTTTTAAGTTAACTTTTAGTTCCAAGAGATATGAGATCAAGACTAACTTGTAGTACTTGACCAACAACAACCAAAATCATAAAATTAAAGTGCAAGTAAAATGAAGAAGTAACTAAATAAACAAGTTAATACTTCATGGTTGTTCATACTTTAAAGATTCAAACCAAAGTTTGATCTTTAGAAAGTAAACTTTAAGTTTACTTCATGAGCTTCAAGTAAGACTTTAATCAACACATAAACTTACAATCTTTCAAGAAATTAAATGTAGAACATAACTAGTAAGTTAGGTTCTTATGTGTTCTTGTTAATACAAGATAAATGAAGAATGAAACTAGTAAGTTTGATTCTTAAAACTAGTAAGTAAATAATAAATAACAACTAGTAAGTAAGTAATAACAACAACAAATAACAAAACAATAATCAAAGAACAAGAGATGATGATGATATGTGTGTTTGGTATTCGGTTTTTGGCCAAGAAAGAAGAGAGAAAAGAGCTTGTTACTTACAAGAATTAGAGAGAGTAAAGAGAGAAAATTGTAGCGACCCCGACAAATCGTCAAGTGACGGCGTCGTCTACGTAGGTCCCATTGCATGGTCATAAGTCTTTAAGACAAAGTTTGACCAAAATATGTCGCCTTCATTTCAAAATAAAGATTGTTCCCAAAGTTTACAAGAATTGTTCAACCAAAAGTTAAGTTACAAGGTTATAAGTACAAAGGAAATCTAGGCGACACGGTTTAAAGTAAAGTCATAAGACGCTCCATGAAAAGCATGTATACTCGACATCCAATGCAAGTATCAAATAATAAGCGGAAGCATGTTTCACATATCGTGCAAGACCTGAGAAAAACATAGAAATCTGTCAACGAAAACGTTGGTGAAATCATAGGTTTAAGTAAGTAAGTACAAGTGAACCACAAGATTTGCATCAATGAAATAATAGTAATACATTCCAAAAGTTTGTTTCACGAGCACCCAATTATCAAAGCTTAACATTCCATCCATTGTATACCCCATCCATAGTGCTAGAACAAACACTGATTCTCGAAAATATATTTCATCCGTAGACGGTAGCGAACCGTTAGAGATGAGGGTTGTCAACCCATATGGCCATATAACATAAGTTCTCGCTTACACCCGGCAAGTGTAACTAATGATAATCGAATTGAGGATTTTTGTTCTAAACTCGTATGTAGAATGTTTGTTTTCCCGTTCTTGTGTTCACTTAGTTCAAAAGAATCGTTTATGTTTTCTCATCCCAAATATAAGTTCAAAAAGAGTAAAAGTGGGACTATGATCTCACCTTGAGTGCGAGAGTTATAAAAGTACTTCAACAAGTAAACGCGTGCAAAGACAAGGCTAGTCTTGACCTAAACATATAGGTTATATCAATAACGGTAAACACAAACGGTCAAAGATGTTCAATTAGTCCTATGGCTCGTTACGACTCGATTATGTAGCATGTGAATCAATTAGTCAAGTTTCATGCACGATACAAGTAACTAAGCATGTTAGAACGATCGTATAATTGTTTGGTTAAGTTTGACTAAAAGTCAAACTTGGTCAAAGTCAAGGTCAACGGGGTCGGGTCGGGTATCCGACAATTTTCCCATGATGAGAAATCATTTATGAGCAGAATGGCCAAGTTTCATGTTAATCGGAGTTACGGTTAAGCGGGAAACATTTTGTGAAAGGAAAAATAAAAACAAAAATGAGCTGGGCATATGCGCGGCGCGCTATGGGTTGCGCGGCGCGCACCCAAGTGTAAATCCTGGTCAGAACTTAACCACGAAGGCAAACATCTGGGATTTCTAATTCTGCGCGGCGCGCGGGTATATGCGCGGCGCGCAATACCTGGGAAACATGCAGTTTGCAGAAAAATGGTCCAAGTCACGAACCAAAACTCAAATTAACATATTTTATGAACCGAAAACATCCAAAATGCATACTATATATCGTTGGAAAGGTAATTTGACAAGGAAAACAACTAACTACCTTTCACAAGCAAAAACATCAATTACAATAACCGAAAACTCGTCAATTGATCAAGAAAGGTTTATTTTCAAAGTTTCAAGTTCGTAAAACGTATTTTATGATTCGGGAATCCAATTCACACATGTGATATGCCGTTTTGAAGGTAATGAAGCATACATTACTACTAAACACTAACAATTAACATTTCATGGCATTCAAGCATCCAAAAATTCATGTCAAGAACTATCAAACCCTAGTCAAACATCTCAAAATCAATAATCATGTTTTTGGAGTTTCCTTAATCAACCTATACATCAAAACGAAGCTAATGATACTAGTAACACAATTAAAACATGAACTTTAACAATCAAACAACATTTAATCTTCCAAAATGCAAGATTAAGCAAACCCATTTCAAATGTTCAAACTAGTTACTCAAAACAACAAATCGAGCAAGTAAATCATATATTCATGCTAGACACGAGCCATAGACACTAACTAACACCATTTCAAATCAAAAACACGAATTTATAGAAATCTAGAGTTTTAGAATTGTTACCCAAACGAGATGAAGTTGGTATCAAATTGTAGAGGATGAAGAGAGAATTCCAAATATGTAATTTGTTTTGTTGTAAGCCTCCTAGATCGAATTTAGATGATGAATGATTGAATTGGGTGTTTGTGTGTGTGTTCTTGCTAGAGAGAAAGAGAGAGAGATGGAGGTGATTGAATGGTGGTGATTGGGGTGGACTAGTTGACCTAGTCAACTAGTTTGCCCCGTGTCAATTTTAGTCCCTCGAGTTTAGAAGCGGGTGCGAGATTTAACCGATCGAATATTTTTAAAACGCAAGTTAACGAGAGGTGTTATAATTAAATGACGGAATTATTATGAACGTTAGTCAACGGAAACTACGAATTTAAATAACGAAAGGTATTATTTAAAAAAAAAAGACGGGCGTTAAAATAATTTAACGGAAAAATGCGGGATGTTACATTATCCACACCTCAAAAGAAATTTCGTCCCGAAATTTAGTTGGAAATAATAATCGATACCTCTCACTCGAGACCGGAGATGTCAATGCTATGAATAAGTGAAGGTACGTCCTTGAGTGTTCTCATGAATTTGGATTTTTACGATCCCCGGTTTCAACTGGTTTTCCTATGAAGAGAAGTTTGTCATCAATAGCTGGTGCATCTAGAAGGATTGCAAGTTCCTGTTCCGCAGGACACGTTTCTAAGTTTGTTACACGAAATGTAAGGTAAACGGAAACTTAATTGAGTCGGCAGTTCTAAATGGTAGGAAGCGGCTCCAATACGCCCCAAGGTTTCAAAAGGTTCAATATTGCGGATATAACCTTCCTCGATTTCCCGAAATGAATTACACCTTTCCAAAGTGCGGTTTCTCAATACTACGCGGTCACACACTGGGTTTGGTGGGGTTTTCATCTAAGTTCGGCATAACTCTTCTGGCGACAATGGGTTGTCTCGAGCCCTTCTCGGACTTGAACGATCTCAATTGTTGTTTCTTGATGGAGTTCAGATTTCGGTGGTTGATGCTTTGGTTAAATGAACAGGGGTATGACATTAGCGGTCATATAGGGTTTCGGAAAGTGCTGCGTTAATATACGAGTGATAGTTGTCGTTGTAAGAGGAACTACTGAAGGTGACAATACCAGTCTGTAACATGTCTTTCCAAGATTGAATCGTACGTTTGCTCGGTTCGTCGGTTGTGGGAGATACGCGGTACATGTGTCTAAGCGGGTTCCCAAGGTTTCTTGTAACACTAGAAGTGAAACGAGTATTTCGATACGGAATAATTGACAAAGATACTCCGTGTTGGAATAGAAGCTCTTAGGATATGTTTGAACAAGTCAGTTAGGGTTCGAAAAAATGTTCGTTAGGACTATTCACCCTCGTGGCGAATACTTATGTAATGTGAGGAGTTTCTCTATCCATGGAGAAATGTTACAAGGAGTTTCTTTAAATGGAAATGCGAACGATAAAGATAGGAGTGAAATGAGGTCTTAGAATAGGATGAGTTTACATCTCAAGGTCACCGTATTGTGCATCTAGTTGTCAAAAGTTGAAGTTTGAAAGAAAATCGAGATAGTACACGTAGTTGTATAGTTCGGGGTTGAATAGTAGTTGGCCGATTATCAGAAACACAAGGACGTTATGTCAAATAAGAGTGATGTATCCTTGGATTGCGTGTTATCTTAAGTTCCAGTAATATCAGACGGTGGCGGTGAAATAACAGAGGTATGTAGTGTGGTACGTGATGACGAGAAGATTGATCGGATCCACAATTTAGTATTCGAATTCTTCGTGTAAAATAACGAATTTTAGTTATGTTGATTTTTGAGTCGAGAGAGTATGCCTTTCGGCGTTCAAATAGAAATATTTCCATGTTCGAGTTCCATCTGTTGCTATACGATTTTAACTAGAAATGTTGGTGTGAAGAATCACGCTCAAGGTTCGAACACGGAGAGGTTTAGAGTTTTCCTTAGTGAGTTAACGAGTTTAAAAGTCGTGTGACACCGTGTGATACCATTCTGTAACACCCCAGCTTAACATGACCACAATATTGTCCGCTTTGCCCGCAGGCGCACGGCTTTTTCTTGGCGATAACACACGAGAAAAGTCAGAAATGAATCTTCGGTAACAACCGGTGAGATCTAATATTTTTACGAATATAAGTCTGAGTTGGGAGAGTTTCCTGATTACATGTGGCTTGATTTCGAGATTGATTGTAATGCCTTGACCATTAACATCATGGTCTAGAAAATTGGACTTCGTTCAACAGAAATTCTCACTCGGAGAATTTGGTATAGAGTTGCTCTTTTCTCAAAAGTTCGAGCTTAAGATGGTGATGTTGTTCGTTTTCCTTCTTTACTTGAAAAGGTTAAGATGTCATCTATAAATACGATAACAGATTAGTCTATATGAATTTGCATACGCGGTTCAAGAGGTTCATGAATACGGACGGAGTCCTAAATAAATCAAACGGTACTAAGAGAGATTTACAACTAACGTTGCGAGTTCGAAAAAATGGCTTAGGAGACATCGTCTCCCTTAACCCCCAATTGATGATAACCGGAACGGAGGTCGTTTTGGAATACACACGGGATTCATGCAAGTAATCATGAGGTCATGGATGCGAGGGAGAGGGTATCGGTTTCCAACCGAAAATTACTCAGTTCACAATAATCTATACAAGATGATGGGGAAACATTTTCTTTTTAATGAATAGGTTCCGAGCTCCCTAGTTCTATAGGTGTCAAGTCAAAAGTCTTAACGTATATCCTCCAATAAAATTTATAGGCATACAATATTTTCCGTTGGTCACTTAAATTGCCTAAGTAGTGTCTAGGGGAAAAGGGTGAAGTGCAAAGAGTATGAGTTAGAGCCTTGATTATAAAACGTCTAACGGTAACCGAATCGAATAAACAGGAAACGTGAGAATTTCGAGAAGAAACATACCCGTGACTAGTCCATCGTCGTCTCGGGCAACCTAGGCGTTGATGTTGAAAGTTTAACGGCGTGCGTTGGGGTTGATTTTCTTATTTGGGCATTCATTCCTAAAATGACCCGTTTGGCCACATGCGTAGCAAGTGACCGACTTTTGTGTGTTGGGTCCCTTTCGAGGGACGGGGGTGGCACTTCCACAATGTTTGTCGATGTGACCACTTCCTTGGCGCCGGTGGCGAAACCTACCACATCCTTCAAAGTGATGCTTGTGGCATTCGTTACCAAAAAGGTAGTTTTCCGACATAGCCTTTCTTGTCGTTGGAGGTGAAAGGCTTCTTGGAGAGGTTGTTGTGGTTGTGGTTGCTTGATTGAGAGGCTTCCCATGTTCTTTTATTGTTACTCGGGTGGTTCTCGACCATTGGTGCCGGTGCTTCCATTTCATTCACCGTTTCTAAGGCTTGGCGGGCCATTGTTAAAGCCTCTTGTAGGTTAGTGGGTTGAGATGTCATTACCTTGTGTTGAATGCTCTTAGGGAGGCCATCTATGTAAAGTTCGACTCTTAGGGATTCGGGAGTCATGAGATTTGGACACATCGAGACTAGTTCGGTAAACCGTTGATTATAAGCTTCGAGGTCATTTCCCACTGTTTTTAAATTCCTTAGACCCTGTTCGAGCCTTCGAGTCTCGTCGCGCGGGAAGTATTCGGTGATCATTCTTTCTCTTAATTCGGTCCAAGAGAGTGTGTGGGCTTCATCGCTTCCCACTAATTGTACATACGTGTTCCACCATGAGAGAGCAATACCGGTGAAAGTGAGGGTGGAAAACTTGACCTTATCTTGGTCTCGACAACCGCTTGTGTTAAAAACGGTCTCCATTTGTTCAAACCATCGGGTGAGAGTAACCGGTCCCCCGGTTCCATCTAAAGTGGGAGGGTTGTACTTCATGAAGTTCTTGTAGGAGCAACCTTCGCTTGAATTACCGGCTCCACGATTGGTGTTGTTGGAAAAGTGATCGGCCACGGCCGTACCCACGGCGGTGGTTATCATTCGTTGAAGAGCTTGTTCTAGAGTTTCGAGAGGGGTATTGTGTTGACCTTGGTGAGCCATTGTTCCTTCATGACACAAGAATATCGTTGATTAGTATTCTTAACAATACTAACCGTGATATGGAATAAGGATATAGAGAAAATTTTTCCTTGACTCGCCTTAAATTCTTTATGTCATAATGTCGGAACGTCCATGTGAATCACCGTAATATAATCCCGGAAATTATATTACCCTGATTCTCATGTGCATTTAACATTACTTCATAAAGTCAAGGTGGCGCGTCAACAAAATTTATCAACGTAAGATCAAGATCGAATACGAGTTAGATATGATAGAAGAGTTCGAGTATAAATGCACAAATAGTCAAGTAATTCCTACTTCAGTCTATATGCCGGTTGTAGTCTAGATTCACCTATGTACCCTATGACTCGGGGTGGACACAAATGAACTCTAAATCCCTACAACCAAGGCTCTGATACCACTTGTAGCGACCCCGACAAATCGTCAAGTGACGGCGTCGTCTACGTAGGTCCCATTGCATGGTCATAAGTCTTTAAGACAAAGTTTGACCAAAATATGTCGCCTTCATTTCAAAATAAAGATTGTTCCCAAAGTTTACAAGAATTGTTCAACCAAAAGTTAAGTTACAAGGTTATAAGTACAAAGGAAATCTAGGCGACACGGTTTAAAGTAAAGTCATAAGACGCTCCATGAAAAGCATGTATACTCGACATCCAATGCAAGTATCAAATAATAAGCGGAAGCATGTTTCACATATCGTGCAAGACCTGAGAAAAACATAGAAATCTGTCAACGAAAACGTTGGTGAAATCATAGGTTTAAGTAAGTAAGTACAAGTGAACCACAAGATTTGCATCAATGAAATAATAGTAATACATTCCAAAAGTTTGTTTCACGAGCACCCAATTATCAAAGCTTAACATTCCATCCATTGTATACCCCATCCATAGTGCTAGAACAAACACTGATTCTCGAAAATATATTTCATCCGTAGACGGTAGCGAACCGTCAGAGATGAGGGTTGTCAACCCATATGGCCATATAACATAAGTTCTCGCTTACACCCGGCAAGTGTAACTAATGATAATCGAATTGAGGATTTTTGTTCTAAACTCGTATGTAGAATGTTTGTTTTCCCGTTCTTGTGTTCACTTAGTTCAAAAGAATCGTTTATGTTTTCTCATCCCAAATATAAGTTCAAAAAGAGTAAAAGTGGGACTATGATCTCACCTTGAGTGCGAGAGTTATAAAAGTACTTCAACAAGTAAACGCGTGCAAAGACAAGGCTAGTCTTGACCTAAACATATAGGTTATATCAATAACGGTAAACACAAACGGTCAAAGATGTTCAATTAGTCATATGGCTCGTTACGACTCGATTATGTAGCATGTGAATCAATTAGTCAAGTTTCATGCACGATACAAGTAACTAAGCATGTTAGAACGATCGTATAATTGTTTGGTTAAGTTTGACTAAAAGTCAAACTTGGTCAAAGTCAAGGTCAACGGGGTCGGGTCGGGTATCCGACAATTTTCCCATGATGAGAAATCATTTATGAGCAGAATGGCCAAGTTTCATGTTAATCGGAGTTACGGTTAAGCGGGAAACATTTTGTGAAAGGAAAAATAAAAACAAAAATGAGCTGGGCATATGCGCGGCGCGCTATGGGTTGCGCGGCGCGCACCCAAGTGTAAATCCTGGTCAGAACTTAACCACGAAGGCAAACATCTGGGATTTCTAATTCTGCGCGGCGCGCGGGTATATGCGCGGCGCGCAATACCTGGGAAACATGCAGTTTGCAGAAAAATGGTCCAAGTCACGAACCAAAACTCAAATTAACATATTTTATGAACCGAAAACATCCAAAATGCATACTATATATCGTTGGAAAGGTAATTTGACAAGGAAAACAACTAACTACCTTTCACAAGCAAAAACATCAATTACAATAACCGAAAACTCGTCAATTGATCAAGAAAGGTTTATTTTCAAAGTTTCAAGTTCGTAAAACGTATTTTATGATTCGGGAATCCAATTCACACATGTGATATGCCGTTTTGAAGGTAATGAAGCATACATTACTACTAAACACTAACAATTAACATTTCATGGCATTCAAGCATCCAAAAATTCATGTCAAGAACTATCAAACCCTAGTCAAACATCTCAAAATCAATAATCATGTTTTTGGAGTTTCCTTAATCAACCTATACATCAAAACGAAGCTAATGATACTAGTAACACAATTAAAACATGAACTTTAACAATCAAACAACATTTAATCTTCCAAAATGCAAGATTAAGCAAACCCATTTCAAATGTTCAAACTAGTTACTCAAAACAACAAATCGAGCAAGTAAATCATATATTCATGCTAGACACGAGCCATAGACACTAACTAACACCATTTCAAATCAAAAACACGAATTTAGAGAAATCTAGAGTTTTAGAAATGTTACCCAAACGAGATGAAGTTGGTATCAAATTGTAGAGGATGAAGAGAGGATTCCAAATATGTAATTTGTTTTGTTGTAAGCCTCCTAGATCGAATTTAGATGATGAATGATTGAATTGGGTGTTTGTGTGTGTGTTCTTGCTAGAGAGAAAGAGAGAGAGATGGAGGTGATTGAATGGTGGTGATTGGGGTGGACTAGTTGACCTAGTCAACTAGTTTGCCCCGTGTCAATTTTAGTCCCTCGAGTTTAGAAGCGGGTGCGAGATTTAACCGATCGAATATTTTTAAAACACAAGTTAACGAGAGGTGTTATAATTAAATGACGGAATTATTATGAACGTTAGTCAACGGAAACTACGAATTTAAATAACGAAAGGTATTATTTAAAAAAAAAAGACGGGCGTTAAAATAATTTAACGGAAAAATGCGGGATGTTACAAAAATAAGATGCAAGTAATGTGTGTGTTTGAATGAGAGAATACAAGTGAGAAATAAACAAAGTTTGAAAGCAAAATCCACCTCCCCATGAGGATGAAACCATCGGCCAGCAGCAAAAGGAAGGGAGGGGGAGAAGTCCACAAGGTTAATGAATGTTAAAGTTCAAAAAGATGGATAATAGGGGTGATTGCATGGGAATGAATAAGTAATTTGATTCTTTACTAAGTTAACTAACTAGTTGCATCATAAGGTGATACTTACACATTAAAATGGGTTAGTGAGTCCATGAAAGAAGTAGGGTGGGCTAATCAAGTCCAATAACACTTAATAAAGGCTCAAGTTCAATTAAAAGCCCAAGTATGTATGTAATTAACAAGTAAACCCAAATAAAGCTCAAGTAATTAACTAACAACCTTAGTTAATTAAAATGATTAATAAAACTTAATCATGAATGTAAATAATACTTGAAAATATTATTCGTGTAAGTTTCGTGTGTCGCAAAGATATTTCGGGCAATTAAAGTCAAGTACGGTTAATCATGGCATCAAGTAAATGTAATAACATACATTTGTTTAATCACACGTATTAATAATAATAATTATTAATAAATAAACATTGGAAAATCCAGGGTCGTTACATTACCCACCTGTTAAAGAAAATTTCGTCCCGAAATTTAAGCTGAAGTAGATGGAGGAGTTGGGAAAAGGTGAGGATACTTCCGCATCATTTGATCCTCTCACTCCCAAGTAAACTCAGGTCCTCGTTTGGCATTCCATCGTACCCGGACGATCGAAATCTTGTTGCGTTTCAAAGTTTTGATCTCACGATCCATAATTTCAACAGGTTCTTCCACAAAGTGAAGTTTGTCGTCAATCGTAAGTTCCTCAAGTGGTATGATAAGTTCGGGTGCAGCAAGACACTTCTTCAAGTTCGACACATGGAAGGTAGGATGAACTGAGCTCAACTGTGCTGGTAAATCCAAACGGTAAGCAACGGGTCCAACACGTTCCAAGATTTCAAAAGGACCAATGTATCGTGGGTTTAACATTCCACGTTTTCCAAAACGAATCACACCTTTCCAAGGTGGAACCTTTAACATTACACGGTCGCCCACGTTGAATTCAAAGTCTTTACGTTTAAGATCGGCATAACTCTTTTGGCGGTCACGAGCAGTCTTAAGTCTAGCTTGAATCTGAGCAATCTTCTCCGTTGTTTCGTGGACTACCTCGGGTCCGGTGATTTGCTTTTCGCCTACTTCGGCCCAACAAATAGGAGATCGGCACTTGCGACCATACAATGCTTCAAAAGGTGCAGCATTAATGCTAGAGTGATAACTGTCGTTGTACGAAAATTCGGCTAACGGCAAATGCCTTTCCCAAGCCTTTCCAAAATCAATAACACATGCACGCAACATGTCCTCCAAGGTTTGAATCATGCGTTCACTTTGCCCGTTAGTCTAAGGGTGATAAGCAGTACTCATGTCAAGACGAGTTCCCATGGCTTCTTGCAAAGAACACCAAAATCTAGAAGCAAAACGGGGATCGCGATCGGAGATGATCGATAAAGGTACACCATGACGAGATACAACCTCTTTGATGTATAATTGAGCAAGTCTTTCCATCGTATCTGTTTCCTTCATCGCTAGGAAGTGTGCAGATTTAGTAAGGCGGTCAACAATAACCCAAATAGTATCGTATCCGCCCACCGTCTTTGGTAGCTTGGTAATGAAATCCATTGTGATCCTTTCCCACTTCCATTGTGGGATTTCCGGCTGTTGAAGTAATCCAGAGGGTCTCTGATGTTCGGCTTTAACCTTCGAGCAAGTCAAACACTTTCCAACATAAGTTGCAATGTCCTTTTTAAGATTCGGCCACCAATACTGTTCTTTAAGGTCGTGGTATATCTTGCCCCTACCAGGATGAATCGAATATCTTGACTTGTGTGCTTCATTAAGTATAAGGTTCCGTAGATCTCCATAAAGAGGTACCCAAATTCTTCCGGCATAACATCGGAGTCCAGACTCCCTAACCTCGAATCGAGAGACAAGTATGTTCAAATGTTCATGAGATATATTTTCCTCCTTGAGAGCCTCTTCTTGGGCTACTCGGATCTGACTGTTGAGGTTCGAATGGATGGTGATGTTCAGAGCCCTAACACGAAGAGGTGTTGTCCTCTCCTTTCGGCTTAAAGCGTCAGCTACAACATTGGCCTTGCCAGGATGATAGCGAAGTTCACAATCGTAGTCGTTGAGCGTCTCGATCCATCGAAGCTGTCTCATATTCAGTTGCTTCTGATCGAAGATGTGCTGGAGACTCTTGTGATCGGTGAAGATAGTGCTCTTAGTTCCATACAAATAATGTCTCCACAATTTGAGCGCAAAGACAACAGCTCCAAGTTCAAGATCGTGAGTAGTGTAGTTCCGCTCGTGAATCTTCAATTGGCAGGAGGCATAGGCAATAACCTTTGATCGTTGCATCAGTACACAACCAAAACCACTCTTCGATGCATCACAATAAACAACAAAGTCATCACTGCCCTCTGGAAGTGATAGGATAGGTGCGGTGGTTAACTTCTTCTTCAAAGTTTGGAATGCTGATTTGTGTGTGGGTTCCCAAATGAACTTCTTGCCCTTGTGAGTCAGCGCGGTCAAAGGACGCGCAATCAGAGAAAAACCTTCGATAAACCTTCGGTAATAACCGGCGAGACCTAGGAATTGGCGAATATGCGTTGGAGTAGTGGGGGTCTCCCACTTGCTGATAGCTTCAATCTTGGCGGGATCAACTTTGATACCCTGGTCGTTCACAACATGACCCGGAAATTGAACTTCCTTCAACCAAAATTCACACTTGGAGAATTTGGCGTAAAGTTGCTCTTGTCTCAAGAGTTCAAGTACTAGTCGGAGGTGTTGCTCATGTTCTTCTTCGTTCTTTAAGTAGATGAGGATATCATCTATGAAGACGATAACAAACTTATCCAAGTACGGCTTGCAGACACGATTCATGAGATCCATGAACACGGCAGGTGCATTGGTTAATCCGAATGGCATCACGAGAAACTCATAATGACCATAACGAGTTCTAAATGCAGTCTTCATTACATCGCTTTCTTTCACCCTCAACTGGTGATAGCCGGATCGCAAATCGATCTTTGAGTAAACGCTCGATCCTTGCAGTTGATCAAAAAGATCGTCAATTCGGGGCAGGGGATACTGATTCTTGATAGTCAATTTGTTGAGTTCAAGGTAGTCGATACACATACGGAAGGATCCATCCTTCTTCTTCACAAACAAAACAGGTGCGCCCCAAGGCGAGAAACTTGGTTGGATAAATCCACGGTCTAACAGTTCTTGTAGTTGGCTCTGTAATTCTTGCATCTCGGAAGGTGCGAGTCTATAAGGTGCGCGAGCTACAGGTGCAGCTCCTGGCACTAAATCAATCTGAAACTCTACTGCTCTCTGCGGCGGCAATCCAGGCAATTCCTATGGGAAGACATCGGAAAATTCGTTCACAATTCGAACGTCGTTCACGCTCTTCACCTCAGTTTCTATCGCTTTCACATGTGCTAGGACAGCAAAACGTCCCTTCTTCATAATCTTTTGCGCTTTCACGTAACTAATGAGGTTCAGCTTCGAGGTACATCTCTCTCCATAGATAACCAGTAGTTCGCCATCTCCTTGTGGTATGCGAAGTGCTTTATCTCCACAAATAATATCGGCCCTTATCTTACTCAACCAATCCATACCGACGATCACGTCAAAACTTCCCAGTTTGATAGGTATCAAATCAATTTCGAAATCTGCTCCAGCTATGTTGATAATAGCTCCACGACTAATATGGTCAACCTTTTCAAGTTTTCCATTGGCGACCTCGACAAGCATACTTTCTTTTAACGGGACTAATGACCAATTAATCTTATCGCAAAAATGTCTACATACATAACTTCTATCCGCACCAGTATCAAACAAGACAGAAGCTAAAAGATTATTGATTTTGAATATACCTGTCACCAAGTCGGGGTTATCGCGTGCATCCCTTGCATTAACATTAAAATCTCTACCACGGGGTGGCCCACCATCTTTTCGCTTGTTTGGACACGCATTTCTGAAATGGCCCGTCTGCCCGCATTCGTAGCACTTCTTCGGTCCATTGGTGTTCGGCTTCTCATTCAAAGTGGTGACCTTGCAGTCTTTCCCGATATGCCCAGCCCGTTGGCATTTCTCACAAACAACATTGCAATACCCAGTGTGGTGTTTGTAACACCTCTTGCATTGTGGTAAGGTTCCCTTGTAGTTCGGGTTGGAGTTGGTGTTGTTGTTGGGGTTGGGGTTTCCACCGTTGTTGTGCCTCTAGGCGGGGGTCTGGTCATAGGTTCTCCCCCTGTTGTTGTGGTGGTTGTTGTTGTTGTTGTTATTATCCCACTTTCGCTTTTCGCTACTACCAGCTTCAAACTTAGCCTTCTCCGGCTCATCAATAATGATTTGGTTCATGAGAGTATGCGCCATGCGCATTGCTTCGGGAACATTCAGTGGTTTGGACGATGTGACGTTTCCTTTGATGGACTTAGGGAGTCCCCAAAAGTATCTCTCCATACGCTTGAATTCCGGGGTGACCATGGTCGGACACATCAGGGCTAGTTCCAAAAATCTCCTGTTGTAACCATCAAGGTCATTCCCAACGGCTTTTAACTGCATGAATTCCATCTCCATCTTCTGGATTTTGGTTCTTGGACAATACTCATCAATCATTGCTGCTTTGAATTCCTCCCATGGCGTAGCATACGCCTCATCGATACCTTTCGCTTGAGCTAACGTGTTCCACCATGTTAGTGCACCGTCAGATAGCGTGCAAGATGCAAACTTGGTTTTGTTGTCCTCCGAACAGTTGCTAACTCGGAATACTGATTCAAGTTTCTCGAACCATCTGGTGAGACCAACCGGTCCCTCGGTTCCACTGAAGTTATGCGGTTTGCAGCTCTGGAATTCCTTGTAAGTACACCCATTTCGAACGGGTGGGATAACTGGTGGTGGTGGCGGTGGTGGAGCTTGGAGGTTTCTTTCTGCTAGGGCTGCGGCTACCCGTTCGTTGATCATGTCCTCAATCTGGGCTGCGGTAGGTGTGGATCTTCCATTGGCCATGATGTTCTAAACAAAATTTTTGACTCAAGTCAAAATCCAGTATGCAAGTAGTAATAATACATTATATAGTGACCAACATGGAATTAAAACATCACATGTTATTAAATAATGCATCTAGGTACAAATACCACAGAATCATCGTACAGTAATGTAAATAGAACATCGTGCAAGAATTAAAAAACGCAAAGTTCCATTCATTAATAATAATAAGTTTCATACATCTGAATAAGTCCGTACAATACATAAGTGAAACATAAAACTACAACTAGATTACATAATGAAATCAATATACAAAAGCCCTACGGTGAAGGTGGGTAAAGGATGTCCATAACATGGGACATCTGGTCCTCTAGCTCAGCTACCCGAGCACGGAGGGTTTCCACTTCCCTTGTCAATTCCTTGACAGTGGGAGCTGGTGGGGCGGGTGGTGCTGGTGGTGCAGGTGGTGCCGGTGGAGCAGGTGGTGCAGGTGGTGCAGACCTCACGAAACGAGGTGCAGACGTTCCGGCTCCAGAAATAGTCAGTACGTAACGGGGTGCCTTGCTCACTTGTGGGTCAGCAGGGTACGGCACAAGCCGCTTGCGAGCAGTAACCCTACGACGCCAACCAAAAGCGTCAGTGAAAGCACGACCTCCATTCACCCCTGGAATGACGGTGCCATCAGGACGGTACCGCTTCTTCGGCGGGGTGGAGGGTGTCTGTATAGGTACGTCATCCAGGTTCTCTTCGTCGGAGTCACTGGAGTCATCTGTAGAGGAGTCATCGGATGAAGGATCATCAGGATCATGTGGTGGTGACACGGGTGGCTGAACTGGTCGTCCATGAGCGGCCATTATCTGTCTGTATCTGAATGGCGGAATCGGCACTAAACGTCCATTAGGAGCGCGTCGGCACGGCATGCGCATATGGTTACGGAATGGCCCTTCCCCGAACTCCGAGGGAATCACAACACCACCGATGCAGGGCTGTGGCTCCGAGGATCCGGGAGCATATGGAGATGGAATCCCCGTAGGGTCCACGTGTCCGTCAATAGTAGCCACTGGTGCAGACGGCTGGCTGCTAGTCCCGGAAGATGAAGCGTCGGGGTCACTCGTGCGTATCGGGATCGGTGGATCGGCAACGGTGGTAGGTGGAGTAGCTGAAGAGTCTAAACTGCCCAAAACGATAGCAGGTGGTACATCCGACATCTGAACAAGGAAAAATAAATTTTCCATGTTAGTAAGTCATAAAGCAAGCACGTATTAGGCCAACAGTTTAAATCATGTATAACAATAAGTAGCATGGCAATAATAACGAATCGTACAGAAGTAGCATGCAATCGAAAGCAAGTAATATTATGCAGTAGTGAAATCATGTAATAGCATACGGCATATAGCAGTAAAACTAAGCAGCAACATGCAGTAAGTTTAGCAGAAACACGTAAACTAGCAAGTTGTAGATTAGTCCTATTAGTGAATCCTACTCGGGCCAGTCTTAGACTCACTAATGCAACCTAATTCCCTACAACCAATGCTCTAATACCAAATGTGATGCCCCGTACAAAACCATCGTGTACGAATCATCAACAACAGGATCATTACAAGGTTAAGTACTATATGCTGTAATAAAAGAAGTTGCATTCACGATAAAAAGGTGATGTCATAACCGACATCAAATGTTTTACACCAACAGTATGCTTCTATGAATAGCAAGCATGAATAAATGTATGTGACCCTTAGGTCGTTACAAATAATAGTTCAAATGTATTAAAGTTTGAATGCAAGTTAAACAATTCATGCGGTGATAACACTAGAGCAGCGGGTGTCTACAGCAAGACTAGCACGACAGCGGAAGAAAATAACCTTAAGCACCTGAGAAAAACATGCTTAAAAACGTCAACACAAAGGTTGGTGAGCTATAGTTTAAGTATAGCAGTATGTAAGGTAGGCCACGAGATTTTAGTGCTACAAAGAGCGTTTCAAAACAGTATGATAAAGTATATGTTAACTGTGGGCACTTGGTAACTAACTTAACGTTTATACCCCCTGAAAGTACACTTGGCAAGTGCGTATGTCTATGAAGTATTAAACACTTGTTAAATGCTAGCGCGACTAGCCCGAGTGGGGATGTCAAACCCTATGGATCCATATCTAAGATTCGCGTTCACCGGTTCAAAAACCAATGACTAAACGTTACCGAGCTAAAGGGAATGTTTATGCCGTTGTATAACCCACACATATATAAGTTTAAGTACTCGTGCCTAGTATGTAAAACATAAAATCCGCATGTATTCTCAGTTCCCAAAATAAGTTAAAGTAAAAAGGGAATGCTATAACTCACAATGATAATGTAGTCGTAAAGTCGAGTCGGGAAAAGTGTGCAAGTAATCGGTTCGAAAGTCCTCAACCTAAGTCAAATGGTACTAATTCAGTAAATCGTCCGAATAGGTTTAAAAGTATGTAAATAAGGTCTTAAGGGTCATCATCATTCATCATTTAACAAAAGGTGTAAAGTAGGTTTCGTTCATGAAAGTAGTTTAAAACAAAAGCTGATTTCGATCAGTCACCACGGCCTCTACCCTTACTGAATTAAGGTGAGACCAGTGGCCATGGATCCGTATATGAGTCCTTTAAGTGTGGTAAAATTTACAGAAGCAAACTCGTCTTCGTTTGACCGTGGCAACAGTCTAAGTGCGAGTAGGCCAGAAATTTCTGCACAACGTTAAAGGACATAGTGACGATCGGAGGGCCATAAATCCTAAACCGTAACTCGGATTAAGACGAGTCCTATATGAAAAGTTATCTACTCGAACAGAGATATTTGAAAACCATAATCACAACAGCCCAGGTCTTACTGATCATACCCAGAATACAGAAAATAGATAGGTCAGTAGGTTCCGGTGGTTCTTGGTGTTCGATGCTTATCACGGTTCTCATCCTTGATGCATATAGCTTCAAGTGTACAACTCGTTGATGTGATTGCATCATTTTCACCAAGGTTTGACCATCATAACCCAAGTGTAAGTCTAAGACATGAAGCACAACTCACTTAAGTGTTGCAAGTGTTTTGATGAACCAAAGTTACATCAAAGTCTTAGGTTTAACACATACATGAAATATAAAAGTAAGATTGAACTATAAACTTGAAAGTAACCTAACTAATCAAGATCATAAGTTGTAGAACATAGTTCTTAGTTTGATCTTGCAGATCCAAGACTCAAAAGTCTAGATCAAGCATAAGTATACAAAGTTATATTTAAAGAAAACTTATTTACATGTTCTTGAACTTTTAAGTTAACTTTTAGTTCCAAGAGATATGAGATCAAGACTAACTTGTAGTACTTGACCAACAACAACCAAAATCATAAAATTAAAGTGCAAGTAAAATGAAGTAGTAACTAAATAAACAAGTTAATAAGTCGTGGTTGTTCATACTTTAAAGATTCAAACCAAAGTTTGATCTTTAGAAAGTAAACTTTAAGTTTACTTCATGAGCTTCAAGTATGACTTTAATCAACACATAAACTTACAATCTTTCAAGAAATTAAATGTAGAACATAACTAGTAAGTTAGGTTCTTATGTGTTCTTGTTAATACAAGATAAATGAAGAATGAAACTAGTAAGTTTGATTCTTAAAACTAGTAAGTAAATAATAAATAACAACTAGTAAGTAAGTAATAACAACAACAAATAACAAAACAATAATCAAAGAACAAGAGATGATGATGATATGTGTGTTTGGTATTCGGTTTTTGGCCAAGAAAGAAGAGAGAAAAGAGCTTGTTACTTACAACAATTAGAGAGAGTAAAGAGAGAAAATAAGATGCAAGTAATGTGTGTGTTTGAATGAGAGAATACAAGTGAGAAATAAACAAAGTTTGAAAGCAAAATCCACCTCCCCATGAGGATGAAACCGTCGGCCAGCAGCAAAAGGAAGGGAGGGGGAGAAGTCCACAAGGTTGATGCATGTTAAAGTTCAAAAAGATGGATAATAGGGGTGATTGCATGGGAATGAACAAGTAATTTGATTCTTTACTAAGTTAACTAACTAGTTGCATCATAAGGTGATACTTACACATTAAAATGGGTTAGTGAGTCCATGAAAGAAGAACACTTAATAAAGGCCCAAGTTCAATTAAAAGCCCAAGTATGTATGTAATTAACAAGTAAACCCAAATAAAGCTCAAGTAATTAACTAACAACCTTAGTTAATTAAAATGATTAATAAAACTTAATCATGAATGTAAATAATACTTGAAAATATTATTCGTGTAAGTTTCGTGTGTCACAAAGACGTTTCGGGCAATTAAAGTCAAGTACGGTTAATCATGGCATCAAGTAAATGTAATAACATACATTTGTTTAATCACACGTATTAATAATAATAATTATTAATAAATAAACATTGGAAAATCCAGGGTCGTTACACCTCTTCTTAGACTTCTTTCTACCCTTCTTCTCACCGCGATCAAATTTCCTACCACGGTTGTCGGTACTTAACAAAGAACCGGATGTCGATTCCCCCGAGTTTCTCCTACGAGTATCTTCACCAAGAATCAAATCCCTTATTACTTCAAACGCTAGCTTAGTAGTTCCCGTAGAGCTACTAACCGCGGTAAACGTACCCGACCAACTTTCCGGTAATGATGAAAGCAAGATTAGTGCTTTTAGTTCATCATCAAACTTAATCTCTACCGATTCAAGCCTTGAAACGATATTATTAAATTCATTGATATGATCCGTTGCACTCGTACCTTCCTTCATCTTTGTATTGAACAATTGACGCATGAGAAATACCTTATTAGAAGCGGTAGGTTTCTCATACATGTTAGAGAGTGCTTTCAAGCAAGCAAACGTCGTCTTCTCATTCACAACGTTGTATGCAACGTTCTTAGCAAGTGAAAATCGAATAGCGCCCAAAGCTTGACGATCCAAAAGCGTCCAATCAGCATCGTTCATGCTTTCAGGCTTGGTCTCTAACAAGGGTTGGTGTAGCTTCTTTTGATACAAGTAATCTTCAATTTGCATCTTCCAAAAGCCAAAGTCTCTCCCATCGAATCGGTCGATTCTAAACTTCCCGTCTTCCGCCATCGTTCCCTTAACGAAACCTTTTGCTCTGATACGAGTTGTAAGGATATTAGGACCCAAAACAACGCAAGTGATTCAACAAGATCACTCACTGATAGTAATTCTACAAGATTACTAATCCACTTAATGAACGAAAGATTATAAATGCAAGAAATGTAAATCGACACAAGAGATAACGTGGTTATATGCAATCGTTGTGATTGCTTTAGTCCACGGACCAACTAGAGAATGTATTTACTGAATATTTGTGGTGTGTTTACAATGAGTTACAAGAGGGTCTATTTATAGAATGATTTAAGGAGTAAGCTAAAAACAATTCCTTGAAGCTTCATGTGAGTTTCCTGACAGCTTCATGGAGGCTACATGTGAGTTTTCTGACAGCTTCGTGGAAGCTACATGTGAATTTCCTCACAACTTCGTGGAAGCTACATGTGAGTTTCCTAACAACTTCGTAGAAAGTTTCCTAACAACTTCGTAGAAGCTTCGTGTGAGTTTTCTGGAATCTTCCCTCTAATTGTTTAAAGTTCTCCATATCTTCAACAATTATTAGAGTTCATGCTGCATATTTTTTTTATTTAATGCAACTGATGCACGAAAAATGTGGCCAAATTTATAAGCTTGTAGTTTGATTGAGTATTAGTTTTTTAAAAAGATTGTTTAAAAGTAACCATCAACTGATTTTGTTATTGTTGGTAGAGATGACTGTATGAAAGCGTACGAACCGTGTGCTTATATATAGTTCTGGATGTGTGTTACCTATCTTTCTTGACGTTGATAGCAGAGTCACAACCATGTTTCCAACTGATATATAGAGATAAGGTATTATAGGTTTTCTATTAATCTATTTTTGGTTCCAAAGGACCCTTGGCCTAGCGGTATGAGAGGAACCCTTCAATCATGAGGTTGTGGGTTCAAGCCTCACTTGAGGCAGTGAGATGTAAATATTCGTGGTTTCGTGTGTAGATTGTAGGTTTGCCTTTCAAAAAAAAAAAAAATAATCTATTTTTGGTATAATTGAAGTTAAAATCTATGTTACTAACCATATTGTAGCACTTGTGGAACGAGCAAATAAAAAAATTAATTTTTGATAAGCCGCCTGCAAAAACATTAGAGGAGGTCCGACGAAAGTATAAGGTGTTATCCTAGTAATTGATATGTCTATTGCATTTCACTTGAATAAATAAATTTAAATATGAATGATGTTTAGTTTGAGATCATTTTGAGTAGATTGTGATAGTTATCAACCATATTACTATATTATATAATAGACAGATAGTAATTAAGGGCATTTTCATCATTTCACTTTTTTTTTATTCTAATTAAATTTCACTACACTAACAAAGAACTCCACACTTTTTTCAAATATTCAAATCGACCCCTAAATTGGGGGGTAAAGTGTTAAATAACCATTTTCACAAAATTTTTTAAATAAACTCTACCCAAATATTCAACTAGGTCATATATTCTCGCTCGCAAAGAGTTAAATTTTTCCGACACCATCGTTAAACTCGAAATAATTTTAGGAACACAATGTCACTAACTATACGCAAAACGGACGCTTTTTAAAAAACGCTAAATATTTGGGGTACTTTTCATACACGTTGATTTTGCGTTAAATTTTTAAAAGTCGATAATTACATAGCTAAACGCGGATATGGACATATATTGTTAATTTAAAATAACATTTAAATTTTTTACGGGTTATACCTTTTAGTTCGACTCGAGTTGCGCTTCAACGACATCATTCTTTAGCCACGAAATAATTTTACAAACTAAACGCAATAAAATATATTGAAAACCGAACCCCGGGCGCGAAGCGAGGGTACAACAACTAGTTTTTACTTATTTCCACTATATATCCTTCGAAAAATCTGTTTACTTCAAAATAGATCCCATTTATAAGTTTGAGTGAATTTTAGTTTTTTAAAGAGTTTGGTTATAAGTAATCGTCAATTGATTTTATTATTGTAAGTATTCTCTACGGCACGAAAATGTAGAAACTCTGTTATTTTCTGGCTAACACGCAAACTCATATTCACTCCTAAATTAAACTTCATGTATCTAAGACCATAGTCACATGGTTTGTGGAGCGCTTTCATATGTAATCCTGGAAACAAGGATGCAATTTGATAAGGTCCTATTTAATACGATGGGGCTATGATCATTCTCAAGTCGATTTACCATATAATTTTCTAAGGTGCCCGGTCGCATATAAATTATAAAGTCAAATGTTCAAGTTTGAGCGAAAGAAAATATAAACGAAATTATGTCTACCTTTTAGCGGCAACCACGCCACACAAGTCTATGGGCAATTGTTTTTTGGAGGGAAAATTTTCATTTTAGGAAAAAAGTTAAAAACTAAAAGGAGAAAATTGCGCGGATAGTCCATGTGGTTTGTACCTGCCAGCATGGATAGACAATGTTGTTGTTTTGAGTGTAGATAGTCCTTGTGACTTAAAAGTGGAGCAAGGATAACCCAGTTCACTAACACTGTTAATTTTTTTCGTTAAAATTGAATCATGTGCCAAGCATGTGAGGGTATTTTCGGTATTTAACCTTTCTTCTTCATCTTCTTTAAGAAGAAACCCAACCAAAAGAAATTTCATTTATATCCATCTATTTATATGTATATATATCTATTCTCTGAATTTATCAATAAATTAATCAATTAAATCAAACAACAATTAAATCAAACCCACCTGCAAATGAAACTCAAAACCCACCTGCATTCCATTTTTTTAACTTACGAATTTTTACCAAAACCACATACAGATCAAACCCAGAGACCATCTACAAATCAAACTAAAAAACATAATATTTAGTTGCTCTTCTTCCTTGAAAACAATACAAATTCATCTCAACTCAAAACATACATACACAAGCACAACAGCAAATCGAATCAATTTAATCAAACCCAAAAATACTACTTGTGTGTGTCATCTGGGAAACAAGAACATATTCAAGCAACAACAGCAAATCGAAAAGCAACAATTTCGCATTATGGTGATGGATTACGGTGGTGGTCGCGATTGTAGGTCGTCATCGCAACCCATTTCAGATCTAAACCCGCAACATATACATCTGAGTTCTAGATTTTATGCATAACAAACAAATTTAACAAAAATCCGAGTTATACATAACGATTGGAACATATTCTTCAACAAATACAGATCTGGAAATCAGGTACAGAAACCTAATCTCTTGTATTATCGAAATTAATCCAAAGGATTTATCAGATCCAGTGGGATCTGCTCATCAAATCTCGATTGTTAGTCAATTGTATATTGTTATATCTTCTTTTTTTAATAAAGGTTCAAACTTGATCTCAATTGAATAAAAAAAAAAGAGCCGAGTCTCAGAGTGTTCTTACTAGATTATGTTGCTGAAATTGGTGATCAAGACTAGGGAAATTTTGTAAATTTTTGGGGGTATGTTGATGTGATTAGATATATTTGTAATTAGTTAGAAGGGTTATTAGATGGACAAGATTCCGCCTACGGTTTCGGTTACTTTTAGTTTAACCAATCGATTTGGATGTGATTCAAGAAAGTGATGCTGATGAAACTATGTCAGTTGGTGATGAACCGATTGAAATTAACATTTTGGTGTGTATGATGGACATGGTGGCGCTCAGGTATTATTCGACCCCTTAGATTATGATTACTCAATGTTCATCTATTCAATAGTTACATAAATATGTGTTTTATACTTTTATAGTGAGTGTTACTTACCTATTTGGGTACTCTTGTTTGAATCTTGATATGAAGTATGACTTTTGGCTATTTAGGGTCAAGATGACTGTATTTGTTATTTGAATTATTAGTAATTAAATGTAAATTATCTAATGAGTCTTAGCTTCAAGCAGTTGATGGGTTACCCGAACCTGAGGTCACATTCACACCCCGATCCAGAGAAGACGAGTGTCTTATATTAGCGAGTGACAGGTGGATGTAATATCAAATGAGAAATCATATGAGGTTGCAAGAAAACGTATCCTGGTTTGGCATAAAAAGAACGGGGGAAACAACATAGTTGAACGAGAATACAACAATGGAGTTGATCCTGCAATCTTGGGTATAGTAAGATCTAGCAAGAGATATAGTAAGATGTATTTGTATAATTTGGGAAGATGAAGATTAAAGGAAATGGGGGAGATGAAAATTTATAGGTTTATTAATTTAAATTATATTATATTCTATTATATTTTGTAGTCATGGATAAATAGGGGATGATAAATGACGAAATTACCCTCACATGCTTGACACATGTTAAATTTTAACAGAAAAAGTTAACTGTGTTAGTGAACTAGACTATCAATTGCTCCACTTGCAAACCACAGAGACTATCCAACCCCAAATCACCAACTTTGTCTATCCACGCTGGGTGCTACAAACCACAGGGACTATGCGCGCAATTTTCTCAACTAAAAGGGTAAAAAAATTTCAAAATTTGAGCGAAAGTAAATGCTAAGAAATTAAAATAGTACATTTGCAACGACTTCTCGACAAAGACTTGCCGCAATTGTTTTGTGCACTCAAAAGTTACTCTAAAATGTGAAAATTTTGTCGTCTAGTGTCATTAGTTGCGGCGATATTTTCTCGCCACTAATACCTTCGTTGCCCTTTCTACTTTTTCTAGTAGTGGGGTCTCATATAAATTATAAAGTCAAATATCCAAGTGATGAAACTGCTTTAAAGAAAGTTTAATGTTTAAAAGGTAAACCTCGATAGTATTTTTACCACCGATCCATTTTTGTAACGATATCTTTTGATTATTGCTTCTATTGAACCTATAATTAAGCTGCCGACAACTGGTGGTTCTGGTACGTACACTACTCCAACTTCATGATTATCGAACATTGAATATAGTAATCCTGTACAAGGTACCAGATTTTCATACGCACAATCCGGTACGCAAATTATAGGCATATTAGCGAACCATTCAACTGTGTAAGACAAATTAATATGTATTCTCGTGATAGAAGTTGAGAATTGAATCTATATAATATCCCCAAAATAAGCTCATATTCATTGATAAAAGAGTTAAGATTAAGATTAAAATATAAGTGCATCAAAATTGGAGGATAAATCTGTCTCTAGATTAACCAAAAGCAAAAAAAACTCATAGGATGTTGATATAATAAAAGTCCATGGCGTATGCAACCATTGTTTACCCTCTAGACCTCTTTCAGATCATTGACATCTTTAACTGTGCGCCACTTCACGTAGGAAGACATCTGTGAGCACTGTGTTGGAACTCAGAGAATACTTCAACAGTTCTAAGCCCTACAACGCAAAGATTGATTAAGTAAATGTAATGTAGGATCTATGTCTTTATGTGTTTAATAACGTACTTAATTGATAACTATTGTTGAAATAATAATAAAATTGGTTCTTGGTAGATGTTGTTGGTGGATGTAGTTGGTGAAATAAGTGGATGGTTGTTGGTGAGTTGTAGGTAAGACTTTTCATTACCTAACTTGCCTAACTCTCACCAAATCCTAATTCTTACTACTATAAATAGAGCCATAAGTAAGCATTCAAATCATTCCAAAACACATTCTTCTTCTTATATTCTAAGAGTGTAATAGAGAGTTTGAGTTTAGTCTCCTAATTACAAGAGATATAAGCATTAGTAATTATCCTTGTAATTAGAGAGAAATTGTAATTCCTATTATTCTTATTAGTGAAACGTTTCTTTCCTTCCCGTGGTTTTTACCCTATTGAGGTTTTCCACGTTAAATCTCGGTGTTCCTTTATAATCGTTTTCATATTATTACTAGTAGTTTGCTATAATTCGGTGTCGCTTTTCTCAACAAGTGGTATCAAGAGCTAAGGTTTAATCTACTTATCGTATGCTCTGTGGTTGCCACGGGAGTGGATTGTCCACATCAGAAAATAAGTAAGATTATTTTCACTCGGTAAAAGTCCTTGGGTGAGAAAAATAGTATTGTCGAAAAGAAGATTGTAATTATAGCAATGTCTACTAAATTTGAAATTGAAAAGTTCAACGGGAGTAACTTCTCGTTATGGAAACTAAAGATGAAAGCTATCCTGAGAAAGGATAAGTGTTTGGCGGCCATCAGTGGACGTTCCGCCGAAGTCACTGATGAAAAATGGGAAGAGATGGACGGCCAGGCTATCGTAAATCTTCATCTGGCACTAGCAGATGGCGTTTTGTCTAGCATTGAAGAAAAGAAGACGGCGAAAGAGATTTGGGATCACCTCGTAAAATTGTATGAGACCAAATCACTCCACAATAAGATATTCCTTAAGAGGAAACTTTATGCGCTACGCATGAATGAATCTACTTCAGTTAATGAGCACATTAATTCTTTGAATACTCTATTTTCTCAACTCGCTTCATTAAGTTGCAATATAGAGCCAAAAGAACGTGCCGAACTTTTACTTCAAAGTCTACCTGACTCGTATGATCAACTCATTATTAACTTAACCAATAATGTTCTCTCGGAGTATCTAGTCTATGATGAAGTTGCGGCTGCTATTCTAGAAGAAGAAAATTGGCGCAATAACAAGAAGGACAAACAGGCCGGTTCACGACAAGTGGAGGCCTTGGTGGCGTCAGGAGGGAGATCAACGAAACGTGGCCCAAGTGGGAGTCACACTCATGGTAAACCGAAGTCTAAAAAGAAGAAGACCTATACATGCTACAATTGTGGCAAGAAAGGTCACCTGAAGAAGGATTGTCGGAGTTTAAATAACTCAAATCCTCAAGGAAATATTGCAAGCACTTCAGATGATGGGACTGCTTTGGTTAGTGAGGCAGTGGTAGCAAATGAAGGTAGAAAGACATTTGTTGATGTCTGGTTATTTGACTCGGGAGCTACTTTTCACATGACCCCTAGAAGAGAATGGTTCAAACAATATGAACGTATCTCAGGAGGATCTGTATACAGTTGCAATGATCATGAACTAAAGATCGTTGGAATTGGAGATATCATTCTGAAGATGCACGATGGTACAGTTCGTACTATTCAAGGTGTACGACACGTGGAGGGTTTGAAGAAGAACTTATTGTCTTTAGGACAATTGGATGATCTTGGTTGTAAGATGGTGATACATGAGAAGATCATGATAATCAAAAAGGCGCGGTTGTACTTATGAAAGGAGAAAAGGTGGGTGCTAATTTATACATTCTGAAAGGCGAGACGGTACAGGAATCGGAAGCATCTGTTGCTTTGAATAGTTCAAGTGATAAAACTGCTATAACATGGCATCAAAAGCTTGGACACATGTCTGAACAAGGTATGAAGATTCTTGTTGAAAGAAATCTTATTCCTAGTCTTACAAAGATATCGCTACCTTTCTGTGAGCATTGTGTAATCAGCAAGCAACATCGCCTGAAGTTTAACACATCAAATTCTAGAAGTAAATTGGTTCTAGAATTGGTTCACTCTGATGTGTGGCAAGCACCAGTTCAATCCCTAGGAGGAGCAAAGTATTTTGTATCATTTATTGATGATTATACTAGGAGATGTCGGGTGTACCCAATCAAGAGGAAGGCATATGTGTTTGAAGTTTTCAAAGTTTACAAAGCGCGAGTTGAACTTGAATCTGGTAAAAAGATCAAGTGTTTGAGGACAGATAATGGAGGAGAATACACTGGTGAAGAATTTGATAAGTTCTGCAAACAAGAAGGTATCAAAAGGCAGTTCACGATGGCATACACTCCTCAACAAAACGGAGTGGCAGAGCGGATGAATAGAACCTTGTTAGATAGAACAAGGGCGATGTTGGCAACTGCAAGCTTGGGGAAATCATTCTGGGCAGAAGCAGTTAATACTGCCTGTTACGTAATAAATCGGTCACCATCAACTGCAATTGAGTTGAAATCACCGATGGAGATGTGGACTGGTAAACCAGTTGATTACTCAGACCTTCATGTATTTGGAAGTCCTGTGTACGCAATGTACAATTCTCAAGAAACGACAAAGTTGGATCCAAAGTCCAGAAAGTGTTTGTTCTTGGGGTATGCTGATGGAGTTAAGGGGTATCGCTTGTGGAACCCCACTGCCCACAAAGTAGTCATCAGCAGAGATGTTATCTTTACAGAAGACAAAGATCTTGAAGATGTTAGCACTTCAAAAGAAACTATACCGATACATGTGGGTACTGAATTTCATAAAGATTCTTCTGAAGCAGTACCAGAAAACGATGAAAATCAAGTAGTCGTTGATGAAGCTCCAACTAATCGTACTTCTAATCGGGAACTAAAACGTCCAGGGTGGCACTCGGATTATATTATGGAAAGCAATGTTGCATATTGTCTTCTAACAGAGGAAGGAGAGCCAACAACTCTTCGCAAGGCACTAAATCATTCAGATGCATCTCAGTGGATGACAGCTATGCAGGAAGAAATTGAAGCTCTTCATAAAAATAAAACATGGGAACTTGTGCTATTGCCGAAAGGTAGAAAACCTATTGGAAATAAATGGGTGTATAAGATCAAGCGAAATGGCGATGATCAAGTGGAGCAGTATCGTGCAAGACTGGTAGTTAAAAGATATGCTCAGAAAGAAGGTACGGACTTTAATGAAATATTTTCTCCTGTGGTTCGACTTACAACAATTCGAGTAGTTATAGCGATGTGTGCTACATTTGATTTGTATCTAGAGCAGCTAGATGTGAAAACTGCATTTCTTCATGGAAATCTTGAAGAAGAAATTTATATGCTTCAACCAGAAGGTTTTGAATTACAAGGAAAAAAGAACTTGGTTTGCAGGTTAAAGAAATCTCTGTATGGTCTCAAACAGGCGCCGAGATGTTGGTACAAGAGATTTGATTCTTTCATAATGAGCCTTGAATATAACAGACTTTATGCAGACCCTTGTGCATATTTTAAGAGGTTTGGGGACAATGATTTTGTCATTTTGCTGTTATATGTAGACGACATGTTGGTTGCAGGCCCCAACAAAGATCGTATTAATAAGCTGAAGGCTCAATTGGCTAGGGAGTTTGAAATGAAAGACTTGGGTGCCGCAAACAAGATTCTAGGGATGCAAATTCACCGAGACAGAGATAATAGGAAGATTTGGCTTTTTCAAAAGAATTATTTGAAGAAAGTCTTGCAGCGCTTCAATATGCAAGATAGTAAGCCAATCTCAACCCCACTTCCTACTAATCTTAAGTTATCCTCCGTTATGTGTCCTAGCAGTGAATACGAGAGGAAGGAGATGTCTCGAGTATCGTATGCATCAGCAGTGGGAAGTTTAATGTTCGCAATGATATGTACAAGACCAGACATTGCACATGCAGTGGGAGTAGTTAGTCGGTACATGGCGAATCCTGGTAAAGAGCATTGGAATGCGGTAAAGAGGATCCTAAAATACATTAAGGGTACTTTGGATGTTGCATTATGTTATGGGGAACCGGAATTTATTGTCAAAGGGTATGTTGATTCAGATTATGCAGGTGATATGGATAAAAGTAAATCTACCACTGCATATGTTTTTACACTTTGTGGTAGAACAGTAAGCTGGGTTTCAAAACTGCAGTCAGTTGTGGCGACATCAACAACAGAAGCAGAATATGTAGCAGCTACTCACGCTACTAAAGAGGCAGTATGGTTAAAGATGTTGTTGGAGGAACTCGGGCACAAACAAGAGAATATCACTCTATTTTGTGACAACCAGAGTGCCTTGCATCTTGCAAGGAATCCTGCATTTCATTCAAAGACAAAGCATATACGAGTTCAGTATCACTTCGTTCGTGAGAAAGTGGAAGAAGGAACAGTGGATGTGCAGAAAATTCATACTGACGACAATGTAGCTGATTTTCTAACAAAGTCAATCAACCGTGACAAGTTTGTTTGGTGCCGTTCCTCATGCGGCCTAGCAGAAACGTATGCAACATCATTGGCAAGGAAGGATTATCGTGTGAAGATTGATTGAGTCTTAAATCAAATCTTCAAGTGCGAGATTGTTGAAATAATAATAAAATTGGTTGTTGGTAGATGTTGTTGGTGGATGTAGTTGGTGAAATAAGTGGATGGTTGTTGGTGAGTTGTAGGTAAGACTTTTGATTACTTAACTTGCCTAACTCAGCATTCAAATCATTCCAAAACACATTCTTCTTCTTATATTCTAAGAGTGTAATAGAGAGTTTGAGTTTAGTCTCCTAATTACAAGAGATATAAGCATTAATAATTATCCTTCTAATTAGAGAGAAATTGTAATTCCTATTATTCTTATTAGTGAAACGTTTCTTTCCTTGCCCGTGGTTTTTACCCTATTGGGGTTTTCCACGTTAAATCTCGGCGTTCCTTTATAATCGTTTTCATATTATTACTAGTGGTTTGCTATAATTCGGTGTCGCTTTTCTCAACAACTATATCTGGACAATGGCCCTCTTAAAACTTTATGTTATTAGTATAAACGAGTAAAAAAAGTTCACATATCGCTGCGGGGTGGTTTTGATCGGTTAATTGAAGGGGATGGTTTCGGTCTGTTAACTTATTCGGTTAATTAAACGTATATAAATTAAAGGGATGAAATGAAAGGTAAAAAAGGAGGGAAAGAACTATTAGAATGTGTATATAGATTAGTTGGCCCGATTGTGTAGATGGACTTAGGTCCGTTAGTGTTTAGTAGATGTATCGGGTTTTGATGTAATAGAAACCCCGTGAGGATTATGTATTCATTCATTGACTATTTATAATATTACATCAAAACCCTATACATCTACTAAACACTAACGGACCTAAACCCATCTACACAATCGGGCCAACTAATCTATATACACATTCTAATAAGAACTATAAAAAGGGGTCAAATTACCGAGTTATCCTTGAAGCGGGGCTTACGAACCTATCACTGTGAACAATAGCAAGTCTCATGGGGATTAGTATATAGTATAATATAATATAATATAATATAATATAATATAATATAATATAATATAATGTTATATTATAGGATCTAGAAAATATATTTTTTTTATACTGGCCTCTCTAAAATTTTAAAAAAGAAAAACTAATTATATTGTTCAAGATATGTGGTCCCCTACTAATGTTGTTCATAATTCTTCACGGTCTCGAACACACCCAAATATGTCAATATGATTTTGTAGGTCAATTCGCTCATATTTGAACATATGATTCTATAGGCTGTTGTAATTCATATGTAGTTCAATATATATCGAATCCAACTAAAACTCGTTGGATAAATACAAAAGAACATACATACGGATTTATTTGGGAAAGACACCAAAATAATATGATAAGGTTAATTAAGAAATACATAGGTATTTTGTGTCCCTTCAAATTTTTAACAAATTATTTTTGGAGAATGATAATATTCACACTAATGTTTAAGCTTACCATATACTCCGTATAACTTTATAAACTCGATTTTAGGTAGATTTGGTATAAATGTTTGCGTAGCCTACTAAAGGTGTCTTGACAATACTAGATGGTATGACGATACTAGATAGTATATATATCATTATGAAGGAAGATGATCGCTAAAATGATAATGGATACAACATAAGTACAAGCTGTCAATTCTTTTTCTAGATTGGAATGTTATTAGAGGTCTATGAATTCACGTGGATGTTTATCCCTATTTTTACTCCTCTTTTAAGAATCTTGGTTGGCCTCCAAATGTATAATCTTTGGATAGCCTCCAAACACTTCATCCCTAAAATTGTTGATAAAGTGCAGATCGAATATGTCAAATAAGAAATTCAAAGTTCATTTTGTTTCTATGCTAACGTAGTCAAAGGTTTTCATGATTCCGTTATTATGTTCTGTTCATATATTAAGGTTATACTCCGAATTAAAATCAAATTGACAGCTTGTACTTATGTTGTATCAATATCATTTTAACGAACATCTTCATATATATACATATGATGTAATGATAAATCCACCATACGTATGTTGAATTAAGTTAAATATTACTGGCGAAATAATCAAATTACCTCATCCATGCCGATATGAACAACCTTCTCCTCTAACGCACTCAAATCCTTAACATTAAACTTATTAAGCAAAGTGATACTTGAGATAGTAGACATGGGACTAACACCAAGGTTATCTGTCACCATATACGTCACCAATCCTTTCACAAACCCCTTTTCTACTGTCTTCAAAACATAATTATCAACTACAGTGCACATAGTACCCCTACAGTAATCACAAGAACGCTGATAGGAAGAAAGACGGTCGTTATTGCATGTTCCACATTTGTAAAAAATGGCCGACCCGGTCGGGGTAACTGGCTGTTCAGATGGTGCACCAGACCATTCTTCAATGGGCAGAGGGACTTTAGGAGATACAAGTGGAGGTGAAGTTTTAGGTTTTAACAGGGCATCTTTTTGTAATATGTAATCATTGTTGAATTCTGAGACGCTATGGTAAAGATTAGATAATCCTCCTATTGTGTTTTTATCATCTAAGAGTCTCATAATTGTACCAATTGGTAAAGTTAGGAGACTAAATAAAAAGTCGACGAAATCTTTACCAGCTTCAGCAAACAACACTTTTTGTCCTTTTCGATCGATCTGAAGTTTCAGACTTACCTTGGAATTAGGAGCCATTGCTGTGAATAATATGAAACCCTAGAGATATATTGAATTACGGCAGAAACGTAAACCTAAAAACGAAATAACTATTCCCACGTATATATATACTTTCGTTTTGGATGTTTTGCTTAGAGAAAATTACATAGTTGGTCCTTAACATTTGTCTCATATTATATATTTGTCACTTATCTCTTGTTCAACGTGATTGGTCACTAATATTTTGTTTATATTGCGGTTGGTTTCTCACTGCAACTGTTAAAAAAATTTCGTTAAGTTTAATCATGTACTTAACATATGAGGGTAAAAATATCAATTTATATAGCTCCATTCAGATCTCTTCATTCTTCATCAAACAGAGATAAGAACCTTAATTTTGTTCATAACCACATCCGATTACTCTGTAAATCACCGTGTGGTCCTAAAATAATAACCCCCGTGATAAGATCCAATCAATTTTGACTGGGAATCAAGTAACCAAGATCTCCATTTTTATGATACTCGAGTAACCCAAGGTAACCCAAGTCAAAAAAATATGTAAGTAGCAAATGTGAAATATCTGACAAACATTAAAGATCAACCCTTGTAATTTAATCTTTTGTTTACTTTAATGATAAGGATGAAGGGAGCATCACTTCGGCGACTTTGGTGTTGTCAATCACCCGTGATTTTAAACGCGAGTCAGACTCGAGGTAAAGTCTTTTTTTTTAAAGGATGAGATCAGGGAGGTACGTGATAAGATTATGCGACAAGATAATGCTTGTTGGGTGCGACAAGATAATGCTTGTCGGGAACAAGCTAATAAACATTGGATGCACGTTGTGTATGGCGCGCGGTGATTCATACATATGGAAGAGAAGTGTGAGTATAAGTTAGAAGGCACAAGAGTACGCATTCCAACGGGGTCATTGCGCGCAATGTGATGGAAATGTGGTTGGTCTCACGGGTCATTTGGGTAATGACAATGTAATGGCCACTTTGAATTTGTCATCATATATATGTCGAGAATAGTGACAATGATGTAGAATCGGGGACGAGTATTTTTGAAGAAGTAGAGGATGATGCATATACGGTGGATAGTTCTATAAGGTTCAAGAAGGGTGTATGATGAGATCGGCTCGGAGAACAAAATAAGGGTGTATGATGAGATCGGCTCGGAGAACAAGTAATCGGCAACAGAGTTTGATTTTAATTCTAATCAGTTTGTTTTATTTTTGAATAAGAATTGTTATCTATTACTTCTTTCCTTTTTTATATTTATCTTGTTTTTTCAAGTTAGGGTTTTAGTTATCTATATAAAGGATCTTATATTTCGTTATTCATTCGGCTTTTGATATTATTTGACTTAATAAATAAGAATATGCAACTTTGCATTTTTATTCGTCGGTTTCATTCTTTGTAACTAATTTGGTCAAAGATCTATTTATGTATTAATATAATGTTAATATATAATGTTAATATAGTATATAGTATTAATAGTTTTACATCATTAATAGAATTCAAATAGAGTTATTATCAAGTAGGTTATTGTTGTTATAAGACATAAAAAAGTGGCCGACAAATTTGTACATAAAGTCAAAAAGCAAATCCTATTTGATATCTCATGAATGAATTGTACAGTGGAATTTGAGTAGTATAAATAAGGATCGATGAATGTAAATCAAATGTACCAAAAAATTATAATATACTCTCTCCCTCTCTTTTATCTTCTAATAATCAATAGCCTACAGTCAAGAACCAGAACACTAAAGGTAGTTATACTGCTAAATTATAACACGTTATCAGCACGATTATCTCAACATTTATACTAAATATGGTTGGCCCTGTCACCTAACTAATATATGGTCGGTTATACCACCTAAATGATATATGGTCGACACTGTCGCCTAATTTACATTTATGTTATCTAACATTTATTTATGTATACTAACATTTACATTTATGTTATCTAACATTTATTTATGTATACTAACATTTACAGTTATGTTCACTAACATTTATATTTATGTTATATATGGTCGGTTATACCGCCTGAATTATATTTCTGTAATCTAACTCTTATTAACTTCACTAACATTTATATTTATGTTATCTAACATTTATGATTACTTATGCAATTAATCATTATTTATTTCATGCATACTAATGTTTATTTTTATTTGAGCCTTCGGGGTCACACACATATACACCGAGACGTCAAATAAAATATATATATGATGTATATATATTACTCAAGTAACAAAATAGTAAATCGAAATTAATTCATTTACTATTCATATGAATAGTAAATGAAACGAAATTAATTAATTTACTATTCACATGAAAGTGACATGATAGAAATTATTAATTATAAGTTACATAACATACCCCTAAAGTATTTGAAAAATACGACTTTTTAAATACATAACATTTTCAAAATCAACACGTTGATAAATTGATCTCATATATATACTCCGTATCTTTTTGAAAGATTTTGTCTTTTGTTTTTTTTTTCTTCTTTACGTTTGATATAAGAAAAAAAATCTTGTCCTTTATATTACTCATACGTGTTTTGATATAGTGACTTTATTCGTTAACGACAACTAACGACGTTACAACGGTCATATATACATAACGATTGTTAACGTCAACTGACGACGTTACAACAATTATATTTTTCAAATATAAATTAAACATCCCCGTTTTCACATTTTCACAAATCAATCTTCATTTTCTCAAATTACTACTCTCAAAAATTTTTTTAAAAAAAAAGGATGATTAACTCAAGGATGATTTTTCCTACTGTATTGGTCATAATAGCTATCATCCTTGTTGCTTGTACACCACTAGATGAAACTATATTTTATCCTTCCCTTATGATTTTATTATTTGTAATCATACCATTATTCCTTTGTTTGCTACTTATGAATCTAAACTAATTCTAATTTCATGTTATTATTTGTCTATTGATTATGATTATGATTTATGTTGTTCATCTGTCTTAAAATAGAAAATGTCAAACTTATCAAAGCTTGAGTTTGATGCCTTAGACGTATCGGGAACAAACTACACATCATGGGTTATGGACGTAGAAATAAATCTTGGATCATTGGGTATTCTAGAAACTTTAAAAGAAAACAATACGTGTTCCGATCAAGATAAATTAAAATCAATTGCTTTTATTCGCAAACATATTGATACCACCTTAAAACATATGTTTCTCACTATCAAAGATCCAAATGTTTTATGGGAAAGTATCAAGAGTAGATTCGATAATCAAAAGGAAATATTACTCCCAGCTGCGAGAGAAGAATGGAGAAATCTAAGGTTCCAAGATTTCAAAAAGGTAAGTGAATACAGCTCGGCCATGTTCAAGATCCGTTCAAAGCTTCAATTCTGTGGTCAAGAAATAAGTGATGCTGATATGATGGAGAAAACTTTCTCCACAATGCATTCTGCAAACATAACTGTGCAGGAAAATTTAAGATTGCAGTATTATAAAACTTTTTCCAAACTTCAAACTTATCTCTTAGTTGCAGAAGTTAATAAAGAATTACTGATGAAAAATCAAGAATCTCGTCCTACCGGTGCGCTAGCATTTCCTGAAGCTAATGTTATTAACAATAATAATAATAAAAGAAGAAATGCACATGGACGAGGGCGTGGACAAGGTCGTAGCCATATTGGCCAAAACCATCATCATGGAAATTACCATAACAATAATAAAAATCATAATTATGTTCGAAATCACCCTTATGGTAATGGTCGTGGTGGTGGTCGTGGTCGTGGTCGTGGTCGTGGTGGTCGTGGTCGTGGACAAAGAAATAATAATCCACAAAATTATAAAATCCAAACACCATACAATCCCACAAATCACAATGTTGAAGAAGGCTCTTCAAAGAATGTTGAAGATTCTTGTTACCGATGTGGTAAAATTGGCCACTGGTCTAAAAACTGCCGAACAAATCAACATTCTGTTAATCGGTATCAAGAATCCCTAAAGGGAAAAGGAAAAGAAGCAAATCTTGTGGATGACCTTGATACTAAAATCACTGAGCCAACTTGTGACTACTTTAATGAATAAATTTCTAATATCTATATATATAGATATCCTATTATATGTTCTCCTTAAATAAATGGTTGTAGATTTTAAATCTACACCATATCTAGTTTACTACATATTTCCTTATTATGTGCTATCGTTTGTAACATGTTTTTAATGTAATATATTGATGAATTATGTACTCATTATTTTTTTCTCATATTTTTTTTTTTTTTTTGAAGTTCATGATGTATACTGCTGGAGTAAGAAATCAGTCAAATGGTGGAGATATTTGTATTGCAGACAGTGGTGCTACTCACACCATACTCAAATCTAAAAAATATTTCACAGACTTGAAAGCAACGGAAGGAACTATACATACTATATCAGGTCCTGTGGACTTAATAAAAGGAATGGGAAAGGCAAAATTCATGTTACCAAATGGTACGAATTTTATGATAAATAATGCCTTATTTTCTCCCATGTCAAAGAGAAATTTGTTAAGTTTCTCTGACATATACCAAAATGGATATGATTATCAGTCAGTGACAACAGAAAATGAAAAATATTTAAGTATCACTGACAAGAATCGTGTAATTGAAAAACTACCAAGACTTCATTCTGGTTTACATTATACACATATAAATGTACCTGAAGTAAATGTGGTAGTTAAAGAAAAATCATGTGATCCTGTAATGATCAGTTTGTGGCATGAGAGATTAGGCCACCCAGGATCAACAATGATGAAACGAATAATACAAAATACACATGGACATCCATTGGCGGATCAAAGGATCCCTCATGATGCACTTATCCCATGTACATCATGCTCACTTGGAAAGTTGACAATAAGACCATCACCTCTTAAGGTTGAAAAAGAATCACCAATGTTTCTTGAAAGAATTCAAGGTGATATATGTGGACCAATTCATCCACCATGTGGACCATTTAGATATTTTATGGTTCTAATAGACGCATCTAGTAGATGGTCTCATGTTTGTCTATTATCAAGTCGAAATATGGCATTTGCAAAATTTCTTGCTCAAATTATTAAATTGAGAGCACATTTCCCTGATTATACTATTAAAAGGGTGAGACTAGATAATGCCGGTGAGTTTACGTCTCAAGCATTTAATAACTTTTGCATGTCTATTGGGATTATTGTTGAACATCCCGTTGCCCATGTGCATACACAAAATGGTTTAGCTGAATCATTAATTAAACGATTGCAGCTAATAGCTAGACCATTGATAATGCGAACAAAACTCCCAGTATCTGTATGGGGCCATGCAATTTTGCATGCTGCATCATTGATTCGCATTAGACCAAGTGCAAGTCATACATATTCTCCCTTGCAACTTGCTTTTGGCCATCAGCCAAATATTTCCCACCTTTGAACATTTGGTTGTGCGGTTTATGTCCCTATCGCACCACCACAACGCACTAAAATGGGTCCTCAAAGAAGGATGGGAATATATGTTGGATATGAAACATCTTCAATAATAAGATATATTGAACCCATGACGGGTGATGTTTTTACAGCACGTTTTGCTGATTGTCACTTTAATGAAACATTATTCCCTAGGTTAGGGGGAGAAATAAAAAATAAAGAAAATGATGTTTCATGGTGTGAACCTCAATTAATGTATCTTGATCTTCGCACAAAAGAATGCGAGACCGAAGTTCAAAAAATAATGCATATGCAAGAACTTGCGAATAAATTGCCGGATGCATTTACAGATACAAAAAGAGTGACTAAATCATATATACCAGCAGCAAATGCTCCAGCTCGAATTGAAATTCCAAAAACTGGCAATAATGTCATTCTTGAGTCTTTGCCACGCCAAAAACGTGGGAGACCAATTGGTTCCAAAGATAAAAATCCTCGAAAAAGAAAATCAGCTGATAATAAGGTAAAAGAAAGTGTTCAAGAAGAACTACAAATCAATACTCCTTCTGCAGAGGAGATTGATGATGTCAATACGGAATTTTCAATCAATTATGCACATTCAAAAATATTATGGAACCGAAATGAAATGAAAAATCTTGATGAGATATTTTCATATAATGTTGCATATGACATCATGAATGATGATGATGATCCAGAACCAAAATCTGTCATGGAATGTCAAAATAGACATGATTGGGATCATTGGAAAGGAGCAGTACGAGCCGAATTTGAATCGCTCAATAAAAGAAAAGTTTTCGGATCTATCATTCTCACACCTAAAGATGTGAAACCTGTGGGATATAGATGGGTTTTTGTGCGAAAAAGAAATGAGAAAAATGAAGTTACAAGGTATAAAGCTAGACTTGTAGCTCAAGGTTTTTCTCAAAGACCAGGAATTGATTATGAGGAAACTTATTCTCCTGTTATGGATGCAATTACTTTTAGATACTTAATCAGCCTGGCAGTTTCTAAAAATTTAGAAATGCATCTTATGGATGTTGTGACTGCTTATCTTTATGGATCACTTGATAGTGATATATATATGAAGATACCTGAAGGATTTAAGGTATCAGAAGCAACCAATGCAAAACCCAAAGAAATGTACTCAATCAAGTTACAAAGGTCTTTATATGGGTTGAAACAATCGGGTCGCATGTGGTATAAACGATTAAGTGATTACTTGATAAGCAAAGGGTATACTAATAATCTTATTTGCCCATGTGTTTTCATTAAGAAAACAACATCCGGATATGTGATCATAGCTGTTTATGTTGATGATCTTAATATCATAGGTACAAATAAAGAGATCCATGAAGCCATTCAACTTCTAAAGAAAGAATTTGAAATGAAAGATCTCGGAAAAACCAAGTATTGCCTTGGTTTACAAATTGAACATATGCCTAATGGTTTACTTGTACATCAAACAACATATACTGAAAAGATTTTAAAACGTTTTAATATGGACAAGGCAAAACCATTAAGTACTCCTATGGTTATTAGATCACTTAATGTTGACACTGATCCATTTCGTCCCTGTGAAGACCATGAAGATATCCTGGGACCAGAAGTACCATATCTTAGTGCAATTGGAGCTCTTATGTATCTTACAAATTGTACAAGACCTGACATTTCTTTTGCAGTTAATTTGTTGGCAATGTTCAGCTCAGCTCCTACCAAAAGACACTGGAATGGGATCAAATACATATTTCGATACCTTCGAGGAACTACTGATTTAGGATTATTTTATTCTAACGAATCAAAACAAGATTTGGTTGGTTATGCAGATGCAGGTTATTTATCTGATCCACATAAAGCTAAATCTCAAAATGGATATGTATTCCTAAATGGAGGTACCGCAATATCATGGCGTTCTCAAAAACAAACACTTGTTGCAACATCATCAAATCATGCCGAAGTGATTGCATTACATGAAGCTACTCGGGAATGTTTTTGGTTGAGATCAATGACACAATTCATTACTGATTCTTGTGGACTGGAACGCGATAAAAGTCCAACAACTATCTATGAAGATAATGCAGCTTGCATAGCACAGATGAAAGAAGGGTATATCAAAAGTGACCGAACAAAACACATACCTCCTAGATTCTTCTCATACACTCAAAATCTCATTAAGGACAACCAGATTGAAATGAGATATGTGCAGTCCAGCAAAAACTCTACTGATCTTTTCACGAAAGCACTTCCAACTGCTATTTTCAGAACACACGTTCATAACATTGGCATGAGACATGTTCAAAAGATGTAACAACTGAAGCAATGTCTACTTGAGGGGGAGTCAACTCCATGCTGCACTCTTTTTCCCTTAGCTAAAGTTTTTTCCCACTGGGTTTTCTTTAGCAAGGTTTTTAACGAGGCAGTAACTTATAGTTGATCTCCAACAAAATAAAATTGTCGTCCAAGGGGGAGTGTTATAAGACATAAAAAAGTGGCCGACAAATTTGTACATAAAGTCAAAAAGCAAATCCTATTTGATATCTCATGAATGAATTGTACAGTGGAATTTGAGTAGTATAAATAAGGATCGATGAATGTAAATCAAATGTACCAAAAAATTATAATATACTCTCTCCCTCTCTTTTATCTTCTAATAATCAATAGCCTACAGTCAAGAACCAGAACACTAAAGGTAGTTATACTGCTAAATTATAACAATTGTCATTTAGACAAAATCTAATTGAAACCTTTGAATTATTCGAATTTTAAACTATTTAACGCTTAATAATTATGTTTTTTCAAACACACTGAAAGGGGGGTGATGGTTAAAGCTAAGGGGTATAAAATACTATTAAATTTTACAAGGAAATACTATTAAATACGATACAATTTTACACAAGATATTTATTTATTTAGAGAATGGATATACTTAAACCTTGCTACAACACTTATAGGCAGTGTACCTAATCGTACAGTAGTGTAGTTTTTAGTAAGTCCGGTTCGTTCCACAGGGAAAATCTTTAAACAAAGCTTAACGCTATATTAGTTTAAATTTATAAAAATACAAATATATATATAAGTAATATTATTATTATAAAGGGGGGTTTTTACCGTTTAATGACCGGTTTGTCGATTTTAAAACTTTAGTCGCAGTTAAAACCAAATGTAAAATATTAAATAAATAGAAGACTTAATTTAAAGCGTAAAGTAAATAACGATAATGAAATTGCGAATAAATAAAAGTGCGATAAAATAAACTTGCGATAATTAAAAAGTACGATAATTAAAATTGCAATTAAATACAATAACAATAAATAAAAGTGCTATAATTAGAAGTGCAATTAAATATAAAATAAAGAAAATTAAATATGAAATAAAAGAATTATGCTTATTTAAACTTCTGTAATCATGATGTTTGACGTGTTGATTTTAGTTTTATGCCCATGGGTTAATTGTCCTTTGTCCTGGATTATTTAATATGTCCGTCTGGTTTTTGTCCATAACAGTCCATCAGTCATAAATATAAAGTGCGAGTGTCCTCGTCAAATTATCCTTATACCCGAAGTTAAATATTCCAACTAATTGGGGACTTAAACTGTAACAAGATTTTAATACTTTGTTTAATAATTACACCAGGATGTCGACTGAGTGTAACCCAAGGTTTTAATACTTTGTTATCAATTATGCCAAGTGTCCTTGTACATAATTTCACCCCTGTTTTAATAATTCTAGTGGCTATTAATCCATTCCCGTGTCCGGTTAAATGAACGATTATTCGTACATATAAATACCCCGCCCATCGTGTCCGATCGAATGTAAATGGTTATTTATAGGGACGCCCAATTGTAAATTTTTATATTAACATTAACAAACTATCATTTAGTTAAACAAATATAAAGCCCATTAATAGCCCATAGTCTAATTTCCACAAGTGTCGTTCTTTTGTCCAAACCCCAATTATGGTACAAAGCCCAATTACCCAATTTTAATAATTAGCCCAACATCATGATTACTTCGGATTAAATAAGCATAATAATAACTTAGCTACGAGACATTAATGTAAAAAGGTTGAACATAACTTACAATGATTAAAAATAGCGTAGCGTTACACGGACAGAATTTCGACTTACACCCTTACAACATTCGCTAACACACCCTTATTATTAGGATTTAAAATTAAAATTAAAATTAAAATATAAATTATATATACATATACTACGTTTGAGTGAAGAAGAAAAATATGTGTTTTGTGTTACACCAAAGCTCGATTTTTATAGGCATGTGGGCTGGAACTGTGCACCATGCGATCGCATGGAGTTTCTTCCTCCAGGCCATACGATCGCATGGCCAGCTGGGGAGACTCACATGCCTTTGTTTTTTCTGCCGACGGTTTTTAATAATATAATATATAATATATAAATAATTATAAGAATTTTTTAAATATTATATTATATTTATGTGCATAGTTGACTTGTAATTTTTAGTCTGTTGCGTCGAGCGTTGAGAGTTGACTCTGGTCCCGGTTCCGGATTTTCGAACGTCCTTGCGTACAATTTAATATCTTGTACTTTGCGTTTTGAATCTTGTACTCTTGTAATTTCAAGACGTTTCTTATCAATAATTGGAACCTCTTTTATTGTATTTTGTACTTTTGAGCTTTTTGGTCGTTTGCGTCTTCAATTCGTCGAATCTGTCTTTTGTCTTCACCTTTTATTATTTAAATGAATATCACTTGTAAATAGAACAATTGCAACTAAAAGCTTGTCTTTCTTGAGGGATAATGCTATGAAATATATGTTCGTTTTTAGCATTATCAAATATTCCCACACTTGAGCGTTGCTTGTCCTCAAGCAATATAGTCTTGAAATACTAGAATCACTTCTTTATTCTTCACACTTTGTACATCAGTGATTTTAATACGGCGGTATAAACAATGGTAGTAACGATGTGGTTTACAGTCCCACATGACTATAAAATTTAGATCCATTAAGGAAATTGGATCTTTATGAAAACATTTGATCTTTTTGAAAATTCAATCTAGTTTTTACCCTAGATAAGTTTTCCGGAATAACCCTTCACCGGTGTTTGTAAAATATTTTTGTGGGCTTGGTGGGTTTCAGATTTGAAAATTTTAGCTCAAAACTTGTGGTTTTGTGTCACTCACTTGCTAACCTTGTATTAGGAAAGCAACACATCCAGTATACTTGCTCCGTATATTACCTTTCGGTAAACTACCGTCCGGTTATAAAGGAAAGCGTTGAACAAGCAACTGTTAAGGCAATGTCCCCTGACATGCTTTTAATTATGGTCTATAACGTGTCGGACGCAATTACTATCCTTTGTAGGAGCAATAGTGAAGCTTACCCTTATGATTTTTCGGTCTGGCACAAGGTCCTGTCTTCGACCATGCTAAGCAACCACCGTTCTTACGGTTGACACCCGATTTGGTTCAGGTGACCTAATGGATTCCAGGTGAATTCTTAGGATTTTATGTTCAATGGTAATGAACGCATTGAAAATGGGTTTTCAGAAAACAAATCGGTTTATAATTTGATCAAAATATTTTCTCGTTCAAGCTCGAGTTTAGATATCATTGAATTCCATGAGTTTGTAATTCTCAATCTTTAAGGTCAATCTCTAGAATTGAGTAATATCAGTCTTAAAAGCTGATTTTTTTATCTTTAAAGGAGATTATCCTTTCTGGGGATCTGATTCATTAGTCTTATCAAGCTAATTTGCACGGTGCCCCCCCCATTGTACGAGATAAATCCTTCTCATAGTTAGGATAAGTCTGACCACTTGGCAACCCTGTTTGATGCTGAGGTCCGTGGATTTCCTGCTGATTTTAGAGATGACTTTTCTAGATTTTTCATCAACCTACAGCTGGTCTGGACGATAACTTCATGACCTAAATCAAGAAGCGCGTGTCTTTTTCGAAAGACTTTACTTCCTTTTAACGATGGAATTGATTCATCGTGTAGATCCATCTCTTCTTTTCTTTCATCGGGTAAAACAGTTAATTATCGTCCAAAACAAAAGTATTTTCAATTATTTGTACAAAAATATGTGATATGTATTTTGAATAACTCGGTGAAAATTTCCCACACTTGGCTTTTATTTTCCTTTTTATTGTCCTCTATTCCATTTTAAATGAATTTTAACATTTTGGTTTGTTTCTCAATTTATGTCCTTTCCGAGGTAACAATAATTTCGGTGTTAACACCTAGTTTTATCGTTCATAAATATGTATAAACATGATTTTGAGTTCATTTAATTGAAAATTTTGAAATTTTTTACTAGAATTGGGTAGTCAGTATATAAGACTAGGGCTGTTCTTTATTATCAGAGAGCACTAGATTCTAATACAACTACTACTTTACTAGTATTTCTAATGGTAACCAAGTGTTTAAAGTAAAAAAATTTAAAAAATCTGAAAGAATTTAACCCCTTCCCACACTTAAGATCTTGCAATGCCCTCATTTGTAAGAAATCAGTAACAGTTTAAATTATTGAGGGTGATTAGCGTAGAAATGATTAAATTTTACCAAAGTTTCCAAACATATTGGCGTTTGTTTGCTGAATGATAAATGGTACATATCATTTGTCCATTCCGTCTGTTGTTACATCACATTTATCTTGTCGTCAAAATTAGTAGCTTTTGCTGAACTTAATGCCAGTCTTTGAAAATGCGCTGTTTTACCCTGTTTTGTACAATTTACCATATACATACCTACAAATATAAACATGCATGGCAATTTGAAATGGGACTTAATATCTCACTTTCAAATCCTAAATGTGAAATATTAGTACACAATAATAATAAAAATGATAAAGATTACATAAGTATATTCAATAACATAAGTTTAAACATGAATAAGTAAAAAGATAAAAACATAAAAATCATATAAATAACCAAATAGAACTAAATCAGTCTGGATATGGGTTTCAGTTCATCTCGTCAGGTGGGTTCCATTGTTGGTTATAGGTGTTCTGATAGGCTTGGTTGTAGTCATACCGGTTAAAGGGTGGTCGGATATCGGGGCTGTGTGGCGGAAAATGAGCAGGTCGAGTAGGTACATAGTTATTTGGTACCTGATATGATAGCTGGCTCATGATTTGGTGCTGATGAACTAACCAGCTATCGTGTTGGCGTCACCTATAATCCTCGTATACTCGCTCGGAGTTCCACTGCTCGTACATACTATGTCTGGCCACGTTCGTCATTGCTTCCTCATCTATACGAACGTGGACATCAAGAATAGCATCTCAAAAGACATCCCTAATGTCTTCCGCCTCCTCCATTTCCTCGTCTGAGCCTCTCTCTACCTGAGGATGAGATCCCTCATAGGGTACTGCCTGGTTACGTCTACTTTTCAATACCTTAGCACCCACATAAACTTTCAATCCTAAGGGCTCAACCTGTTCTCTACAAAGCTGTATTGGACCCCCTTGGTTCCTATCAACACCTAAATACTCTCCAATGAGAGTAACAAAAATTCCTCCTCCTATTATACTCTCGTCCTGCATTCCCTCTACCATTTTAGATAAATAAAAAGCAACACAGTAAGGGATATTGACAAAGCTTCTAGGATCCCGAATACACTTTAGGTAGAATAAATCATGTAAGGTAATTTTTTTTATTATGACCTCTCTGTGTAATCGAGTTAGCCAAAAATCTATGAATAATACGAAGCTCGGCTCTGTCAATATGTGTATAGGAGTGTCCTCCTGCTCGTGTAAAAACATCAAAATGTGACATACGCCTCCAAATGGCGTCAGCGTCAAAGTAACTATCTACCCTTTCACCATAATGAATCAAATTTGTACAATCGGGTAATAGCAACTCACCAAGAGTATATATCTGTAAGGCCCTGGCCATGTCCAGCATGGACATTCTGTACATCCTACCGCCAAGGATAAACCTAAGAAATCTTCTATCATCTATTCTAACTATATTTGTATCAAGTGATACAGTACTCATCAACTCAACACACCATTCCTTATATACAGGTCTACGAATGGTGAAAAGACGTTTCCAATCTGTAAAAGAAGAACTGCCATACCTTTGTACCAAAAGCTATCTAACACGATCAGCTAGATGGACCATTTCCAAAGGAGCCCAATTGATTACCCTTGGCACCTCTACATTTTTTGTTACCAATTTGAATTTGTTCCTTTGATATGTCTCGTAATCTCTCCATCTCCTATCAAATCTCAGATTAGGATGCAGAGTGTGCTCAGGAATCGTTGGGAATTCTACTAGCGGCCTCATTGGAAATACTATGAATTCATCAACAAACTGTACAGGATCATAATAAGGTATGTGCTGATCAGGCTGTTGTTGTTGTTCCTGTTGTGGTTGTTGTTCGTGTTGCATTTCTGGTTCTGGTGCTGGTGCTGGTCGTCTAGATGATGATGCTCCTGAACCTCCAGTATCGGCTTTCTGCAAAACACATTAAACACAAAATTTGTGCATCCAAATATGCATTAGTGTTAGCAAAATAACAACTTAAAACAATCACTATAACATGTTAAATCAAAATTAAACTTATACACATTTTCACAATTTTTCACAATTCTACACTTTTCAAATAAGCACATATGAAAATGTATACAAAGTTCATAAGCATTTAACTCAAATAACATGTCAAAATAGTCATTACTAATAATTAAACAAGTCTCAAATGGCAAATATATCAAATTAATCAAGTTCATGAATTTTGGACTTAAAAAGTCCACTTTAATCTCCAAAAATCATGTTTAGGATCAATGTTTGGATCATTTAACTACTTAAACATGTTACACTACTTAATTTAGCAATAATTCATGATGAAAATCGGCAATAACCTATTTATATCAAAAAGTCCCAAATTGCTCAAGAACACAAACCCTAGATTTCTAAAAATTTTGAAGTTTTTGGCTTCAAATCATGTTAAATAGCATCAATCTAGGTTATACATGCATAAAATACTAACAAGTTAACACTAATTACACTAGAAATTAACAAAATTGCATTAGGTAAAAAATTGATAATTATCACAAAAACTAGGAATTTATAGAGTTTAGGGGTGTAATTTTTACCATTTTGCTGAAGAATAAGAATCTAGGCATGATTAGAGCAAGAAAAATGACGAATTACGGTGGAAAATCGCGAATTTTAGAGGTGATTTGGGAGTGTTTTCGTATGTGTTGTGTGTTTTGTGTGTTGAAGAACAGAACAGGCGACTGCTTGTATCAGGCCTGATTTTACTCCCCATGCGATCGCATGGAAACAAAGGCCTAACTCCATGCGATCGCATGGAGTCCCGGGTACAGTGTTTTTGCATTTTTTTTTTTATAAAACATTATACTTTATAAAACTTATAATTAATTAAATTCTAAAAATTTTATTTTCCTTTAGGAGCGAGGGTGTTTCGGATCGTTGTCCTAGTCCGTCCCTCGACAAAATTTTTAAAATTTGTTAACTCAAAGCGCGGTTTTAAAAGTAAAGATTTTTGGGTTTTTTTTTTTTGTTTTTGGCATACTTTAGTTCAATAAGATTAAAAATAATGATAATAAAAGTTCTCGTCCCTCCCTCGGGTAAAGCAATTTCGGTTCAATGACCTAGTCTTCAACTCACGACGAATTTTAAAAATCAAATTTTTAACTTAACGAAATAAAGTAAATTTTTGTTTTTAAATTCACACAACTTAAATTTAAAATATGCATAAAATTAAAAATTCACATTTTTTTTAAAAATTAAAAATTCACACTAAACTTATATTATATTTTTGTTTTTATACATACAAACTTAAAAATATCAATTGTTCAAATATTTACAATTTTAAATATATTAATTTAAAAAGTTTACAACATTAATTTAAGATTTATAAAAACATGGTAAAAATAAAATTAAAAATCTTTTTGGTCTTTTATCCCACTTTAATCAATCAAATATTATCAAAAATATGCGCCCCTCTTTTCGGTAAAGTAATTTCAGTTCCATGACCTAATTTAACTCATGACGAATTTTTGAAATATTTTGGATTGATTGATTAAAGATATTTATACCTTAAGAATAAACGTTAAATTTCGCAGTGATGTAATAAATTTTTGTATGATATCAATAATTTCGGTCGCCAAACCTAATTTTATTCAATACCAATTTAATACTTTATAGCGAACAAATTAGCGTTTATTATCAAACGGTTAAAAATAAAAATAAAAAAAATTAAAAACTGTACAGACATAACTGTGAAATAGTATTCTTAGTTATATGATCCATCCCATTCATAAGATAGTCGGTTTAATTGGTTTTCCATAGCTACATAGGCGTAACCTCGAGCATTCAGTGTTTTTTCTTCTAAACATATGAACGGTCCATCTCTGCATAAAGTAACAAATTCGGTATTTGAATAGGTTTGATTATTTAAACATTTACCTCCATGTGATCATTTTCCGCATTTGTGACATCTTTCAAGGTGTCGTGCTCTTCTTTTCGCTGCGAATTTTGATTTTCCTTTACCAAATTGTAACTTATTATCTTCGCATCTGGATTCTTTTCTTACTCCGTCCAATCTTTCTCTGATTACTGATACAATTTCACTCGGAAGTGTGTCATTATTACGTTTAGTGATCAAAGCGTGTAGCATTAGACCATGGTTTAGTTCACAGGCAGTCTTCATTTCGTAAAAACCTAAAAAAAATAAAAATTCAGAATGGGGGGAGAAGACTAGTTCTTTAGGGTCTGCTAGGGAAAGACCATTCGGGTTCCATTTTCGAGAACTACACGAAAACAGAAAATCTAACTCTAACATAAATACACATTATCCTTTAAAGACTTGATTCTCCCCACACTTAGTTAGCTGTGGTATCGAAATTGTGATTAACTTCGTTGTCGACTTCCATCGGATTATCTATGTAATGTTTAACTCTGTGACCATTAACTTTAAATTCAATTCCATTTGAATTTATTAATTCTATCGTTCCGTATGGGAAAACTCTTTTGATTATGAATGGTCCAGACCATCTTGATTTCAATTTTCCAAGAAATAGCTTGAATCGTGAATTGAAAAGAAGAACTCTGTCTCCTTTTTTAAATTCTTTTAAACTTCTGATTCTTTTATCATGCCATTTCTTCGTTCTTTCTTTATAGATTAACGAATTTTCGTATGCTTCATGTATTAATTCTTCTAATTCGTTTAATTGACTTAACCGTAGACGTCCAGCTTCATGTAAATCAAGATTACATGTCTTCAAAGCCCAAAATGCTTTGTGTTCAATTTCTACTGGAAGATGACATGCTTTTCCGTAGACGAGTTTAAAAGGTGTGGTTCCAATTGAAGTTTTGTAGGCTGTTCTAAAAGCCTAGAGTGCATCCTCTAATTTAATGGACCATTCCTTCGGATTTGATCCTACAGTTTTTTCTAGAATACGTTTTAAAGCTCGGTTGGTATTTTCAACTTGTCCACTTGTTTGTGGATGATATGCGGTGGAGATTTTATGAGTTACTCCATATCTTTTGAGAACTTTCTCAAGTTGATTATTACAGAAATGAGTACCCCGATCACTTATTAAAGCTTTCGGTGTTCCAAACCTTGCAAAAAGACATTTTAACAAGTTGACTACAACTCGTGCATCGTTAGTTGGGAGAGCTTGTGCTTCCGCCCATTTAGATACATAATCAATGGCTACGAGAATATAGAGATAGTCATTACTAATAATTAAACAAGTCTCAAATGGCAAATATATCAAATTAATCAAGTTCATGAATTTTGGACTTAAAAAGTACACTTTAATATCCAAAAATCATGTTTAGGATCAATGTTTGGATCATTTAACTACTTAAACATGTTACACTACTTAATTTAGCAATAATTCATGACGAAAATCGGCAATAACCTATTTATATCAAAAAGCCCCAAATTGCTCAAGAACACAAACCCTAAATTTCTAAAATTTTTGAAGTTTTTGGCTTCAAATCATGTTAAATAGCATCAATCTAGGTTATACATGCATAAAATACTAACAAGTTAACACTAATTACACTAGAAATTAACAAAATTGCATTAGGTAAAAAATTGATAATTATCACAAAAACTAGGAATTTATAGAGTTTAGGGGTGTAATTTTTACCATTTTGCTGAAGAATGAGAATCTAGGCATGATTAGAGCAAGAAAAATGACGAATTACGGTGGAATATCGCGAATTTTAGAGGTGATTTGGGAGTGTTTTCGTATGTGTTGTGTGTTTTGTGTGTTGAAGAACAGAACAGGCGACTGCTTGTATCAGGCCTGATTTTACTCCCCATGCGATCGCATGGAAACAAAGGCCTAACTCCATGCGATCGCATGGAGTCCCGGGTACAGTGTTTTTGCATTTTTTTTTATAAAACCTTATACTTTATAAAACTTATAATTAATTAAATTCTAAAAATTTTGTTTTCCTTTAGGAGCGAGGGTGTTTCGGATCGTTGTCCTAGTCCGTCCCTCGACAAAATTTTTAAAATTTGTCAACTCAAAGCGCGGTTTTAAAAGTAAAGATTTTTGGGTTTTTTTTGTTTTGTTTTGTTTTTGTTTTTGGCATACTTTAGTTCAATAAGATTAAAAATAATGATAATAAAAGTTCTCGTCCCTCCCTCGGGTAAAGCAATTTCGATTCAATGACCTAGTCTTCAACTCACGACGAATTTTAAAAATCAAATTTTTAACTTAACGAAATAAAGTAAATTTTTGTTTTTAAATTCACACAACTTAAATTTAAAATATGCATAAAATTAAAAATTCACATTTTTTTTAAAAATTAAAAATTCACACCAAACTTATATTATATTTTTGTTTTTATACATACAAACTTCAAAATATCAATTGTTCAAATATTTACAATTTTAAATATATTAATTTAAAAAGTTTACAATATTAATTTAAGATTTATAAAAACATGGTAAAAATAAAATTAAAAATCTTTTTGGTCTTTTATCCCACTTTAATCAATCAAATATTATCAAAAATATGCGCCCCTCTTTTCGGTAAAGTAATTTCGGTTCCATGACCTAATTTAACTCATAACGAATTTTTGAAATATTTTAGGTTGATTGATTAAAGATATTTATACCTTAAGAATAAACGTTAAATTTCGCAGTGATGTAATAAATTTTTGTATGATATCAATAATTTCGGTCGCCAAACCCAATTTTATTCAATACCAATTTAATACTTTATAGCGAACAAATTAGCGTTTATTATCAAACGGTTAAAAATAAAAATAAAAAACTGTACAGACTTAACTGTGAGATAGTATTCTTAGTTATATGATCTATCCCATTCATAAGATAGTCGGTTTAATTGGTTTTCCATAGCTACATAGGCGTAACCTCGAGCATTCAGTGTTTTTTCTTCTAAACATATGAACGGTCCATCTCTGCATAAAGTAACAAATTCGGTATTTGAATAGGTTTGATTATTTAAACATTTACCTCCATGTGACCATTTTCCACATTTGTGACATCTTTCAAGGTGTTGTGCTCTTCTTTTCGCTGCGAATTTTGATTTTCCTTTACCAAATTGTAACTTATTATCTTCGCATCTGGATTCTTTTCTTACTCCGTCCAATCTTTCTCTGATTGCTGATACTATTTCACTCGGAAGTGTGTCATTATTACGTTTAGTGATCAAAGCGTGTAGCATTAGACCATGGTTTAGTTCACAGGCAGTCTTCATTTCGTAAAAACCTAAAAAAAATAAAAATTCAGAATGGGGGGAGAAGACTAGTTCTTTAGGGTCTGCTAGGGAAAGACCATTCCGGTTCCATTTTCGAGAACTACACGAAAACAGAAAATCTAACTCTAACAGAAATACATATTATCCTTTAAAGACTTGATTCTCCCCACACCTAGTTAGCTGTGGTATCGAAATTATGATTAACTTCATTGTCGACTTCCATCGGATTATCTATGTAATGTTTAACTCTGTGACCATTAACTTTAAATTCAATTCCATTTGAATTTATTAATTCTATCGTTCCGTATGGGAAAACTCTTTTGATTATGAATGGTCCAGACCATCTTGATTTCAATTTTCCAGGAAATAGCTTGAATCGTGAATTGAAAAGAAGAACTCTGTCTCCTTTTTTAAATTCTTTTAAACTTCTGATTCTTTTATCATGCCATTTCTTCATTCTTTCTTTATAGATTAACGAATTTTCGTATGCTTCATGTCTTAATTCTTCTAATTCGTTTAATTGACTTAACCGTAGACGTTCAGCTTCATGTAAATCAAGATTACATGTCTTCAAAGCCCAAAATGCTTTGTGTTCAATTTCTACTGGAAGATGACATGCTTTTCCGTAGACGATTTTAAAAGGTGTGGTTCCAATTGGAGTTTTGTAGGCTGTTCTAAAAGCCCAGAGTGCATCCTCTAATTTAATGGACCATTCCTTCGGATTTGATCCTACGGTTTTTTCTAGAATACGTTTTAAAGCTCGGTTGGTATTTTCAACTTGTCCACTTGTTTGTGGATGATATGCGGTGGAGATTTTATGAGTTACTCCATATCTTTTGAGAACTTTCTCAAGTTGATTATTACAGAAATGAGTACCCCGATCACTTATTAAAGCTTTCGGTGTTCCAAACCTTGCAAAAAGACGTTTTAAAAAGTTGACTACAACTCGTGCATCGTTAGTTGGGAGAGCTTGTGCTTCCGCCCATTTAGATACATAATCAATGGCTACGAGAATATAGAGATTATTATGAGATTTTGGAAATGGACCCATAAAGTCAATACCCCAAATGTCAAATACTTCACATACTTGAATGACATTTTGTGGTATTTCATCACGTTGACTTATTTTTCCGGCCCTTTGACAAGCATCACAGGATTTGCAAAGAAGGTGTGCGTCTTTGTAAATTGTAGGCCAATAGAATCCAGCATCATAAACTTTTCTTGCTGTTAGTTGAGGCCCATAATGCCCTCCTGTTGGTCCTGTGTGACAATGGTTTAAAATTTTACTAGCTTCATCTCCGAATACACATCGGCGTATTATTCCATCGGGACAACTTTTAAACAAATGTGGATCTTCCCAGAAATAGTGTTTTATATCACTGAAAAATTTCTTTCGTTTTTGGTACGATAATCCTTTTTCAAGGAATCCACATACTAAGTAGTTTGCATAGTCTGCAAACCATGAAATTTCATTATAATCTATCTTCAATAGATATTCATCAGGAAAGTTGTCTTGTATGGCCGATTCATTTAGAACTTCTAATTCGGGATTTTCAAGACGAGAAAGATGATCAGCGGTTCTACTCCTCTTTTATCTCGGATTTCAATATCGAACTCTTGTAAGAGTAAGACCCAACGAATTAATCTTGGTTTGGCATCTTGTTTCGAAAATAGGTATCTAAGAGCAGAATGGTCGGTATAGACCACCGTTTTTGCTAGAACGAGATATGAACGAAATTTGTCAAAAGCAAAGACAATAGCAAGGAGTTCTTTTTCAGTAGTTGTGTAATTCGTTTGTGCTCCTTGTAACGTCTTACTAGCATAATATATAGGTTGAAATCTTTTTTCAATCCTTTGTCCTAAAACGGCTCCCATTGCAAAATCACTTGCATCGCACATTAGTTCAAACGGTAGATTCCAATTTGGTGTTATCATGATCGCCGCATTAGTAAGTTTCTCTTTAAGAATATTAAAAGATTTGATGCATTCGTCTTAAAAGATGAATGGAGCATCCTTTTCTAGGAGTTTATTCATAGGAGTGGCAATTTTAGAAAAATCTTTTATGAAACGTCGGTAAAAACCGGCATGCCCTAGAAAACTCCTAACTCCTCTAACATTGGTGGGATGTGGAAGTTTAGCAATTACTTCTACTTTAGCTCTATCCACTTCAATTCCTTCTTTTGAAATTTTATGTCCAAGAACGATGCCTTCTTTAACCATGAAATGGCATTTCTCCCAATTAAGTACTAGATTTGATTGTTCGCATCTAATCAGCATTCGTTCAAGATTAGCTAGACATGATTCAAATGTATCACTGAAGACTGAAAAGTCATCCATGAAAACTTCCATGCATTCTTCTATCATGTCGTGAAAAATCGCCATCATACACCTTTGAAAGGTTGCAGGGGCGTTGCAAAGTCCAAATGGCATGCGTTTGTAAGCAAAAGTACCATAAGGGCACGTGAATGTGGTTTTCTCTTGATCTTCGGGTGCTATTGGAATTTGAAAATATCCGAAAAAACCATCAAGAAAACAATAGTAACTATTTCCGGCTAATCTTTCCAACATTTGATCAATAAAAGGTAAGGGAAAGTGATCTTTTCTGGTGGCGTCATTTAATTTTCTATAATCAATACAAACACGCCATCCTTTTATAGTCCTAGTAGGAATAAGCTCATTTTTTTCATTTGTAATGACAGTCATGCCACCCTTCTTAGGCACACATTGAACTGGGCTTACCCATGGACTATCAGAAATTGGATAAATTAGACCTGAGTCTAGCAGTTTAATAATTTCTTTTTTAACTACATCTTGCATATTTGGATTTAGTCTTCGTTGGCGTTGCACACACGTTTTATGACCTTCTTCCATAAGGATTTTATGTGTGCAATACGAAGGACTTATTCCTTTAATATCATGAATCTTCCATGCAATGGCTGGTTTATGAGCTTTCAACACAGAAATGAGTTGTGATTTCTCATTTTCAGTAAGAGAAGACAATATTATTACAGGTAATTCAGATTCACCATGTAAATAAGCGTATTCCAAATGGTTTGGAAGTGGCTTTAACTCTAATTTCGGAGGTTCTTCTATCGATGATTTGTATCGATATCTGTCTTATTCTTTTAGCATTTGAATTTCTTCTGTTGTTGGTTCATATCCATTAGCTATAAGTGTAGCTAACATTTCAGCTTCATCAATTGGTTCAGTTCCTTCTCCTAAAGAACATTCTCCCGTTTCTTGTAATTCTGGAAATTCTTCTAACAATTCTGCATGTGAATCTATAGTTTGAATATAATAACATGTATCATCTGCAGATTGCGGTTGTTGCATAGCTCTATCAACTTAAAAGGTAACACTCTCGTCCTCTATACTTAGGGTCAATTTCTTACCGAACACGTCTATCATTGCTTTAGCCGTGTTTAAGAATGGTCTTCCTAATATGAGAGGAACTTGAGAATCTTCTTCCATGTCCAGAACAACAAAATCTACTGGAAATACTAAAGTACCAACTTTAACTAGCAAATTCTCCATTATCCCTCTAGGATATTTTATTGATCGATCGGCTAGTTGTATGCTTATTCTTGTTGGTTTCAATTCTCCAAGGTCTAGTTTAGCGTATAGTGAATACGGCATTAAATTTATACTAGCACCTAAGTCTGCCAATGCTTCTATTGAACTAAGACTACCCAGAAAACATGAAATTGTGAAACTTCCTGGATCAGATAGTTTTTCTGGTATCTTATTCAACAGCACTGCTGAACAATTAGCATTCATAGTAACAGCCGAGAGTTCTTCCATTTTCTTTCTATTTGAGATTAGATCTTTCAAGAATTTAGCATATCTAGGCATTCCTGAAATCACATCAATGAAAGGAAGATTTACATTTATCTGTTTAAACATATCCAAGAATTTGGATTGCTCGGCTTCAAGTTTCTCTTTCTTCATTTTACTCGGGTAAGGAAGTGGTGGTTGTTATGGTTTAACATAAGGTTTATCCTTAACTGTGTTATCTTCATTAACCTTTTCAACTACTGGTTCTTTTTCCTTATCTTGTTCAGGTTGTGGTTCTTGTGGAGTAGGAATAGCTTCATCAGAAGTTACAGCTATTTCAGGTGGTTTAAGTGTTGTACCACTTCTTGTGGTAATGGCTTTAGCTGTTTCATTCCGGGGGTTAGCATTTGTATCACTAGGTAAACTTCCCGGTTTTCTTTCACCTATTAACCTTGCTAGGTTACTTACTTCTTGTTCCAAATTTTGAATAGAAGCTTGTTGATTTCTAAATGCTTGAGCATTTTGTTCATTAGTTTGTTTCTGAGATGTGAAAAACTGCGTTTGAGTTTCAACTAGCTTCGTCATCATATCTTCTAAATTCGGCTTTTTATCATCGGTTTGTGGTGGTTTGTTTTGAAAATTAGGTCTTTGCTGGTTGTAAGTATTATTGGATACTTGTTGATTGTTAGGACCTTGTTGGTTGTTGTATGGAATATTTCGATTATAATTCTGGTTTTGATTGTAAATCGGTCTTGGCGGTTGATAATTATTCTAATAATTATTTCCAGGCCTTTGGTTTAGATATGAAGCATTCTCTCTTTGTTCCATTGTTAATTCAATACTGAGACAATCTTTTGTCAAATGTGGTCCTCCACACTGCTCACAACTAATTCGTATTGAGTGGATATCTTTAGTCATCTTTTCCATTCGTCTCTCGACAGCATCTATCTTTGCAGAAATGGAATCTAAGTCATGGCTAGAATCGGCTCTAGCTGCTTTAGATGATCTAACAATATCTTTTTCTTGGTGCCACTCATGTGAGTGGGAAGCAGTGTTATCAATAATTTTGTAAGCATCAGTTTTGGTTTTCTTCATAATAGAACCACCAGCTGCTATATCTATGTCTTTTCTTGTAGTGATGTCACATCCTTGGTAGAATATTTGTACTATTTGACAGGTATCTAAACCATGTTGCGGACATCCTCTTAATAACTTTCCAAATCTTGTCCATGCCTCATATAGAGTTTCATTTGGCTTCTGTGTAAACGTAACAATTTCTCCTTGAAGTCTTACGGCTTTAGATGCCGGAAAGAATTGTTTAAGAAATTTTTCAACTAAAACGTCCCATGTATCAATCGCCCCTTCAGGTAACGATTCCAACCAATCTTTGGCTTCTCCCTTTAAAGTCCAGGGAAATAACATGAGATATATCTGTTCATCCTCAACTTCTCGGATTTTAAATAGTGTACAGATCCTATTAAAGGTACGAAGATGTTCATTTGGATCTTCCTTCGGTGCACCACTAAATTGGCATTGATTAGTCACCATGTGTAGAATTTGTCCTTTGATTTCATAATCTGGTGCACTAATGTCAGGATGAGTAATTGCGTGACCTTGGCCAGTGCGTTTAGCTCTCATTCGGTCTTCCATACTTAAAGGTTCTAGATTCTCCATAATTGAATTTGTTGAATCGGAATCACTAGAGGATTCTGATTTAATGGTTCGTTCCTCAACAATCCCTGTTTGAATGATTGGTGGTTCCGGAGGAAAATTTAATGGTTCAGGATCTATGAATCGTCCCTGAATATTCTCCGGATTCTCAATTGTGAGGTCGGGTTCAAAAAATGGATTATCGGAAATTTGAATTGGAGTACTTGGTCGACTGGATGACGATTCTAAAGAAAAATCAACGGCGGTAATATTTGCTAGATGTCTTGATCTAGTTACAGGTGGTGAACGTACAAAAGGTGGTGAACGTCTTGCTCGGTGCATTCACTGAATATCCTATTAGTTTTTAAAAGGAAAGAAAAATTATATAAGTTATCCAATTAATAGACTTTTCTGATTTTGCCCACGTTTTGAATAGTCAAAAGATGCAGCAGAGGGGCAGGATTCGTTTGGTCTCAATATAATTGAGGACTGTTTGGCTCCAATAACCCGGTCCACGTACAAATCCAACTATTACTACGAACCAGAAAATTTTGATGTCTATTAATTTAACCACTTAAAATAAATTTTCGTAATTTTAAGAAATTTAGATAAGAAGTAGAAAAAAATTCTAAGTCCTAAAAACTAGAATGACGAGAAATAAGAAAGAAAAAGAGCGCGTCGAAAAAGGTCGAAAAAAAAAGATCGAAAAAATAAAAGGCGTCGAAAAATAAGAAAGAAAAAAAAATGACTATAAAACTTAAAAAAATTCGACTAACCCAACCTTATTACTATCACTAACTTAAAATTATAATCGCAAATTGAGATTACTAATTGGAATGATAATTGATACATAGGTAAAAGGTGTCTAAAAATATTAAAGCTTACAGAAAAAACTATATCCCAAATGGCAATATCTCAAAAAGGAACTAAAACTTAAAAAGGCGTCGCAAAATTCTAAAGCACCTATATCTTAGTCTAAAGAAAAAGCACTTAAGGGATTTTACGGCAAAGCCTAAAAATCTAGAAATAAAAATAACTATGGCAAAAACTATGTCTTAAAACTAAATACGAGCGAAAAATACAAAAGTTACGCTAAAACAATTAAAAAGGGACAAAATATAAAAATATACTAAAAGTTATAAAAATTACAATTTTTATAAAAATATTATTTTTATATTATTTATTTTATAAAACTATTAATTTTAAAATTTAATTAAACTAATTAAACTAAATATATAAATTAAATTTAAAAACTAATAACTAATTAAATAATAAAACCTAATTAGGGTTTATTAAATAATAATAATAATACCCGTAATTAATGCAGTTTTAGGGTTGCAGTTAGCGTGTCAGACACTCTCATGCGATCGCATGAGTTTATGCCTTAGGGCTCATGCGATCGCATGAGCTGAGGTTTTGGGCCAGGTTACGGGCTGCTACAGTAGCAGGCCCGAGTGTTTTTATTTTTTTATTTTTTTTTATTTATTATTTTGCTGTTTTGAATTTTCTGTTTTATATATTTATGTAATATATATATATAAATTAAATAAAACTTATATTTTTATAAAATAAAGATAAATAAACTTTTATAGAACTTAAATATTTAACAAACTCTTAAAAATATTTATATTTTTGTTTTCTTTTTATATTTTCGAATATATTAAAACGTATTTTTACAAAAGCGTAAATTTTTTTTTTTTTATTAGCGTTGCGCTTCTGGCTTTTAAGCAAGAAAGTTCCCCGGCAGCGGCGCCAAAAATACTTGATGGTTAAAGCTAAGGGGTATAAAATGCTATTAAAATTTACAAGGAAATACTATTAAATACGATACAATTTTACACAAGATATTTATTTATTTAGAGAATGGATATACTTAAACCTTGCTACAACACTTATAGGCAGTGTACATAATCGTACAGTAGTGTAGTTTTTAGTAAGTCCGGTTCGTTCCACAGGGAAAATCTTTAAACAAAGCTTAACGCTATATTAGTTTAAATTTATAAAAATACAAATATATATATAAGTAATATTATTATTATAAATGGGGGGGGTTTTACCGTTTAATGACCGGTTTGTCGATTTTAAAACTTTAGTCGCAGTTAAAACCAAATGTAAAATATTAAATAAATAAAAGACTTAATTTAAAGCGTAAAGTAAATAACGATAATGAAATTGCGAATAAATAAAAGTGCGATAAAATAAACTTGCGATAATTAAAAAGTACGATAATTAAAATTGCAATTAAATACAATAACAATAAATAAAAGTGCTATAATTAGAAGTGCAATTAAATATAAAATAAAGGAAATTAAATATGAAATAAAAGAATTATGCTTATTTAAACTTCCGTAATCATGATTTTTGAAGTGTTGATTTTAGTTTTATGTCCATGGGTTAATTGTCCTTTGTCCTGGATTATTTAATATGTCCGTCTGGTTTTTGTCCATAACAGTCCATCAGTCATAAATATAAAGTGCGAGTGTCCTCGTCAAATTATCCTTATACCCGAAGTTAAATATTCCAACTAATTGGGGACTTAAACTGTAACAAGATTTTAATACTTTGTTTAATAATTACACTAGGATGTCGACTGAGTGTAACCCAAGGTTTTAATACTTTGTTATCAATTATGCCAAGTGTCCTTGTACATAATTTCACCCCTGTTTTAATAATTTTAGTGGCTATTAATCCATTCCCGTGTCCTGTTAAATGAACGATTATTCGTACATATAAATACCCCGCCCATCGTGTCCGATCGAGTGTAAATGGTTATTTATAGGGACGCCCAATTGTAAATTTTTATATTAACATTAACAAACTATCATTTAGTTAAACAAATATAAAGCCCATTAATAGCCCATAGTCTAATTTCCACAAGTGTCGTTCTTTTGTCCAAACCCCAATTATGGTACAAAGCCCAATTACCCAATTTTAATAATTAGCCCAACATCATGATTACTTCGGATTAAATAAGCATAATAATAACTTAGCTACGAGACATTAATGTAAAAAGGTTGAACATAACTTACAATGATTAAAAATAGCGTAGCGTTACACGGACAGAATTTCGACTTACACCCTTACAACATTCGCTAACACACCCTTATTATTAGGATTTAAAATTAAAATAAAAATTAAAATATAAATTATATATACATATACTACGTTTGAGTGAAGAAGAAAAAGATGTATTTTGTGTTACACCAAAGCTCGATTTTTATAGGCATGTGGGCTGGAACTGTGCACCATGCGATCGCATGGAGTTTCTTCCTACAGGCCAAGCGATCGCATGGCCAGCTGGGGAGACTCACCTGCCTTTGTTTTTTCTGCCGACGGTTTTTAATAATATAATATATAATATATAAATAATTATAAGAATTTTTTAAATATTATATTATATTTATGTGCATAGTTGACTTGTAATTTTTAGTCCGTTGCGTCGAGCGTTGAGAGTTGACTCTGGTCCCGGTTCCGGATTTTCGAACGTCCTTGCGTACAATTTAATATCTTGTACTTTGCGTTTTGAATCTTGTACTCTGTAATTTCGAGACGTTTCTTATCAATAATTGGAACCTCTTTGATTGTATTTTGTACTTTTGAGCTTTTTGGTCGTTTGCGTCTTCAATTCGTCGAATCTGTCTTTTGTTTTCACCTTTTATTATTTAAACGAATATCACTTGTAAATAGAACAATTGCAACTAAAAGCTTGTCTTTCTTGAGGGATAATGCTATGAAATATATGTTCGTTTTTAGCATTATCAGGGGGTTCGACAAGGCCATGGGAAAATATCAATCTCTCATCTTCAATACGCGGATGACACAATTTTTTTCGGGTCGTGGAGTGAAGGAAATATTCGCAACCTTATGAAGCTACTAAAGTGTTTTGAACTCACTTCCGGGCTTAAAGTTAAGTATCATAAAAGTAGTATAATTGGAGTTGGGGTTGACAAAAATGAAGTCGAGAACATGGCTAGATCCTTTCGTTGAAAAGTTGGTACTGTAGCGACCCGACAAAATCGTCATTGACGGCGCCGTCTACTTAGGTCCCGTTACGTGGTCATAAGTCTTTAAATCATTGTTTGACCGAAAATATGTCGCATTCATTTCAAAAGTAAGGATGTTTCAAGTTTACAAAAGTAGTTCAACGACTAGTTACATTACAACGTTAAAGTACAATTGAAACCCATGCGACACAATTTAATGTAAAGTTAAAAGACGCTTCATGTATGCAAGTATGCTCGACATCCAAGCAAGTATCAAAAATAGTGAGCGGAAGCATGTATCACATAACGTTCAAGGACCTGAGAAAAACATAGAAATCTGTCAACGAAAACGTTGGTGAAATCATAGGTTTAAGTAAGTAAGTAAGTACAAATGAACCACAAGGTTTATAATATTGAAATAATAGTAACCATTCCAAAAGTTGTTATCACGAGCACCCAATTATCAATGCTTAACGTACCAAGAACCCCATCACAATAGTGTTAGAACATACAATGTTTCTCGAAAATATATTTCATCCGAATAACGGTAGCGAACCGTCCGAATGAGGGTTTGTCAGACCCATATGGCCATACAACATAAGTTCTCGCTTACACCCGACAAGTGTAACTAATGATAAACGAATTGAGGATTTAGTTCTAACTCGTATGTAGAATGTTTGTTTTCATACTTGTGTTCACTTTGTAAAATGAAACGTTTATGTTTTCTCATCCCAATGTAAGTTTAAAAGAGTAAAAGTGGGACTATGATCTCACATTGAGTACACGAGTAAATAAAGTACTTCACAAGGTAACGTGTGCAAGAACGAGTGCTAGTCTTGACCTAAACAAGTAGGTTGTATCAATAACGGTAAACACGGTTGGTCAAAGATGTTCAATTAGTCCTATGGCTCATTACGACTCGATTATATAGCATGTAAGTCAAATTGTCAAGTTTCATGCAAGAAACGAGTATAAAAGCATGTTAGAAGGATTGTACAAATATTTGGTTAAATTTGATTAAAAGTCAACTTTGGTCGGGTCAAAGTCAACGAAAAAGTTAACACGTTCGGGTCGGGTCCCGAACTATTTTTCTGGGGTTTTTAATCATCTATAAGCATGTTAGAACAAGTTACAAGTGAATCGGAGGTCCATAGCTTATCAAACATTTTTCATAGAAGTGCCAATTTGATCAGCACGTTTTGCGCGCAGGGGCTGCGCGCCGCGCAGATCTCTGCGATCGCGTAGTTTTGCCTCACATGGCTCCGCGATCGCGAGGCCCTTGATTCCAGGTCTGTTGCTGAACAAAACATGTTACACGATCCAAATTTTCCCAAAAGACAAATTATGAATCTCAAACACTTATAACGCGTATCATACATCGTTGGAAAGGTATTTTGACGAGGAAAACAACTAAACACATATCATCAATCAAATCCAAATATTTCACACCAAAATCCACCATTAATGCTCATAATTTATTACTCCAAGTTCATAAATTGCAATAAATGATTCGGAAACTTAATGCACACATATAATACGCCGTTTCGTAGGTAATTATGCATACAATACTATTAAACACTCACAATTAACATTTTAAAGCATTCAAGTCATCAAAATTTCCATTTTAAGTCTATCAAACCCTAACCAAAATTCACAAACTCATTAATCATGTTATTGAAGTTTTCTTAACCAACCTACACATCAAAATAAAGCTAGTGATACTAGTAACACAATTAAAACATGAACTTTTAACATCTAACAACATATAATCTTCCAAAACTCAAGATTAAACACACACATTTTCAAGTTCATGCTAGTTACTCAAAATAACGAGATAGAACATATATATCATATATTCATGTTAGACTTGAGCCATAGACAATAATTAACACTTTTATAAGTTAAAAATATCAAGAACAAGAAATCTAGTGATTTTAGAAAGTTACCCAAACTTGATGAAATCGGTATGGAATTGAAGAGGAAGATGCAAGGATTCCAAATATGTAATTTGTTTGAGTTGATGCTTGCTAGATTTGAAATAGATGATGATTCTTTGCTTGGGGTGTTGAGAGAAAAATGGAGGAAGTATCAAAAAAAAGAAGATGAAATGAATGGATGCGAGGAGGTTGACCACTTTGACCTAGTCACCACTTTGGTCCATTGGTGTAACGACCCGGAAATCTCCGACCAAATTTAAACCTTAATCTTTATATGTTTCCGACACGATAAGCAAAATCTGTAATATTGAGTCTCGAAAACCTTGAAATCTATATTTATGAAATCTGTTACCCTTTGTCTGTGCCTGACGATTCACGAACATTTATGTATATATAGATATGTGTATATAATATATAAACATATATGTTTTAAAATAAACGGTTATGCAAATGAATAATTGAAAGCGACTCTTCTGAGAATTATTCACAGACATGTATTACTATTTAATATTTGTCACATTTAGAAATCTGTTTTGAGTCTATATCACATAATTGAAAAACCCACTTGCTTAATTTCATCCGTGAATTGTGGGAATGTCATTGTCTCACTTTTAATCAATATATCTAATATCTACTCAATATGTATAATGCTCCATCCTTCGTTCTTTTACTTGTGGATACTATATATCAACTTGTTTATGGTTATCCATATCAACTCTAACTACAACTAGTATTATTTTTTTTTTTCTCATCCTCGATGAAAATCATCACCAATCTTCTTGTTCGACATAGACACAACTACAATCTTAAATCGTCACCAAGCCACACACATATACAATTACATACATACGTTCACAAAAACAACACCACCACCATCACCTTCATCCACCCACCACTCTCTTCAATCACCACCATCATCATGTTGTTACTTGAACCACAACCATAAACCGTTAATTTTTCTGTTTTCCTTTATCGTGAACACAACAAAACCGTTATCATCTACAACCCATCACCACCACTATTTTTTTCTGATTAAGATCGTGAATCACACACCACTGTGGTGAAAATAACCATCATTCATTAATGTTTCTGTTTCTGTAAACCAAATAGTCATCACCTTTGTGAGCTCTATCACTTCCATCACCCTTTCTTGTTTCCTCTTCTTGGTGATAACCTCCTACCATCGAGAGCACCTCCCTCACTTCATCATCCAACACCCGGCACCACCAAATCTATTACAACCACCACTATCTATCTAGTCTACCTTCCTGTTTATGTTTTAATTTGGTACAACCATCTTTCAAACCACTAAGAACCATCGCCATTACTTTTGAGGCCACTACTGTGCAACCATATAACCATCACCATAATCTGCTCAATACGATTTCCACTTCACGTTCAAACCAAAACCCACCCACATCGCCACCTGTTAATATTAACGTGACCTTGTCTGTTTTTCTGTTTCGTCAACACCAATCACGAACCTTTGTCACCTGCAGCCGTTTCTGTCAAGAAGAAGCCCAATAATTTGCTGCTGTCTGATTTCCTGTTTCATTACAGTGATACACCAAGATTTCACCTACGAAACCCACAATGGAATTAGTATAAAACTCGATCTTTGAGCAAGAGAAAGAGTTGAGCACTGAGTAGGTTAACAAGGTTATTAAATACTAATAAAGTAATATATTTTCTTTTCTTTTCTATCATGTTCCGTTACCTTTATTAGACACATCGAATAATTGGTATTTATGGTGGAACTTAGTGTCTTGCAATTATTTTGAATTATTGGGACAACCTGGTTGACTCACTTTAATAACGAACCTAGGAATGTAAAAACATAATTGTTGGATCGATCGATTGAGAAGAAGATGAATATATGATGATCATCGATGTGAGTTGCAACTGCATATTTTTCTTCTTCTTTTACGACTATTGTGTTCAAGTTGAAACCCTAACACCAACCCAAAAGCACCACCATCGAAACCCATTATATTTTCACGAACAATGATGATGACTAGATGATATCATGATGATGATCCGATGACGATACTGATATGACGATGATGATGATATGATATGTTGATGAAGATTAACGGCTGCTATTATATTTGGGAATGTAGCTGTCGCGTTAAAAGAAAAGAGAAAGAACCGATCCCCACCTTCACTTTATTTACGGATATAAGATTTATCAAGGTGGACTCGATTTATTTCCAGTGTTGGGCCGATTGTACTAGGGTCATTTAATTTAAATCGAATTGGGCTTGTTGTTTTTATCGGGCCATTTAAAATATATCACACACAAATGGATTTAGGAATTCATGTTGGGCCGGATCTGTAACAAGCTATATGGTTTTAATAGGGAGTATAAATCAGAATAACGAAAATAGAAGAATGGTTAAGGTGTACTCGGATGAACGAGAGGTCGCGGGTTCGAGCTTGGTCTAGGGCATTTATTTTTAGAAAAATATTTCAAAGGGGTATACACTCTTATTTTGTTTCTATTTATTATTATTATTATTAGTAGTATTATAAATTTTATTATTATTATCATGATATTAGTTACAATTATGATTATTAGTATTATTATTATTGTTATCATTAATATTATTAACATTCCTAGATTATCATTAAATAACATTATGATCATTAGTAATAAGATTATTATTATTATTATTATTATTATTATTATTATTATTATTATTATTATTATTATTTTTTTTTTTTTTTTTTTTTAGGTATTAAGTATTATTATCAAAAGAATTGTTTTCATTATCATTATTATTGATATTATTATTATTACAAAGATTGTAAATATTATTATTATCATTCCTATTAAAATTGTCATTTTCAAAAGTATCATTTTTATTATCACTATTATTTCTATCATTATCATTATATTATTATTATCATTATTATTATCACTATTATTGTTATTTTTACAAAATACATTACAAATATATTAATATTACATATTACTAGATTTTTATTATTAAAATGACATTTAGTAAGCTATATATATAAAATATATTAATTAATATAAATATATACATTCTTATCACATATAAACCTTAAAATAAATTTCTATTTTAATATATTATGATAAATGATAAATATTATAATATTAAACTACTCTAATAAGTATTTACTATATTAATAAATGTATTACATAAATAAATATTAACTACATAAAGTATATAGAATAAATGTAACTTATTTAGTAATACGATACGTAAATTATTAATATATAAACTTGTTAATTGTTATTATATGTTTTAATATATATAACTGATATAGGTTCATGAATCCGAGGCCAACCTTACATTTGTTCAATGATGTTATATGTATTTTTACTACAAAATACATTAGGGTGAGTTTCATTTGCTCCCTTTTTAATTGCTTTTGCAATATATATTTTTGGGCTGAGAATACATGCGCTATTTTATAAATGTTTTACGAAATAGGCACAAGTACTAAAACTAATTCTACGTGGGTTTAAACCAGAAATATACCCTTAGCTTGGTAACATTAAACTACTTGTCTATGTTGTAGTGACCCGAACTTTTCCATGTTTATATATATTAATTGAGATTGATATTTACATGATTAAATGTTTCCAACATGTTAAGCAATCAAACTTGTTAAGACTTGATTAATTGAAATAGGTTTCATATAGACAATTGACCACCCAAGTTGACCGGTGATTCACGAACGTTAAAACTTGTAAAAACTATATGATGACATATATATGGTTATATATATAGTTAACATGATATTATGATAAGTAAACATATCATTAAGTATATTAACAATGAACTACATATGTAAAAACAAGACTACTAACTTAATGATTTTGAAACGAGACATATATGTAATGATTATCGTTGTAACTACATTTAATGTATATATATCATATTAAGAGATATTCGTACATCATAATATCATGATAATATAATAATTTAAAATCTCTTTTGATATTATAAACATTGGGTTAACAACATTTAACAAGATCGTTAACCTAAAGGTTTCAAAACAACATTTACATGTAACGACTAACGATGACTTAACGACTCAGTTAAATTGTATATACATGTAGTGTTTTAATATGTATTCATACACTTTTGAAAGACTTCAAGACACTTATCAAAATACTTCTACTTAACAAAAATGCTTACAATTACATCCTCGTTCAGTTTCATCAACAATTCTACTCGTATGCACCCGTATTCGTACTCGTACAATACACAGCTTTTAGATGTATGTACTATTGGTATATACACTCCAATGATCAGCTCTTAGCAGCCCATGTGAGTCACCTAACACATGTGGGAACCATCATTTGGCAACTAGCATGAAATATCTCATAAAATTACAAAAATATGAGTAATCATTCATGACTTATTTACATGAAAACAAAATTACATATCCTTTATATCTAATCCATACACCAACGACCAAAAACACCTACAAACACTTTCATTCTTCAATTTTCTTCATCTAATTGATCTCTCTCAAGTTCTATCTTCAAGTTCTAAGTGTTCTTCATATATTTTACAAGTTCTAGTTACATAAAATCAAGAATACTTTCAAGTTTGCTAGCTCACTTCCAATCTTGTAAGGTGATCATCCAACCTCAAGAAATCTTTGTTTCTTACAGTAGGTTATCATTCTAATACAAGGTAATAATCATATTCAAACTTTGGTTCAATTTCTATAACTATAACAATCTTATTTCAAGTGATGATCTTACTTGAACTTGTTTTCGTGTCATGATTTTGCTTCAAGAACTTTGAGCCATCCAAGGATCCATTGAAGCTAGATCCATTTTTCTATTTTCCAGTAGGTTCATCCAAGGAACTTAAGGTAGTAATGATGTTCATAACATCATTCGATTCATACATATAAAGCTATCTTATTCGAAGGTTTAAACTTGTAATCACTAGAACATAGTTTAGTTAATTCTAAACTTGTTCGCAAACAAAAGTTAATCCTTCTAACTTGACTTTTAAAATCAACTAAACACATGTTCTATATCTATATGATATGCTAACTTAATGATTTAAAACCTGGAAACACGAAAAACACCGTAAAACCGGATTTACGCCGTCGTAGTAACACCGCGGGCTGTTTTGGGTTAGTTAATTAAAAACTATGATAAACTTTGATTTAAAAGTTGTTATTCTGAGAAAATGATTTTTATTATGAACATGAAACTATATCCAAAAATTATGGTTAAACTCAAAGTGGAAGTATGTTTTCTAAAATGGTCATCTAGACGTCGTTCTTTCGACTGAAATGACTACCTTTACAAAAACGACTTGTAACTTATTTTTCCGACTAGAAACCTATACTTTTTTTGTTTAGATTCATAAAATAGAGTTCAATATGAAACCATAGCAATTTGATTCACTCAAAACGGATTTAAAATGAAGAAGTTATGGGTAAAACAAGATTGGATATTTTTTCTCATTTTAGCTACGTGAAAATTGGTAACAAATCTATTCCAACCATAACTTAATCAACTTGTATTGTATATTATGAAATCTTGAGATACCATAGACACGTATACAATGTTTCGACCTATCATGTCGACACATCTATATATATTTCGGAACAACCATAGACACTCTATATGTGAATGTTGGAGTTAGCTATACAGGGTTGAGGTTGATTCCAAAATATATATAGTTTGAGTTGTGATCAATACTGAGATACGTATACACTGGGTCGTGGATTGATTCAAGATAATATTTATCGATTTATTTCTGTACATCTAACTGTGGACAACTAGTTGTAGGTTACTAACGAGGACAGCTGACTTAATAAACTTAAAACATCAAAATATATTAAAAGTGTTGTAAATATATTTAAATATATCTTGAACATACTTTGATATATATGTATATATTGTTATAGGTTCGTGAATCAACCAGTGGCCAAGTCTTACTTCCCGACGAAGTAAAAATCTGTGAAAGTGAGTTATAGTCCCACTTTTAAAATCTAATATTTTTGGGATGAGAATACATGCAGGTTTTATAAATGATTTACAAAATAGACACAAGTACGTGAAACTATATTCTATGGTTGAATTATCGAAATCGAATATGCCCCTTTTTATTAAGTCTGGTAATCTAAGAATTAGGGAACAGACACCCTAATTGACGCGAATCCTAAAGATAGATCTATTGGGCCTAACAAACCCCATCCAAAGTACCGGATGCTTTAGTACTTCGAAATTTATATCATATCCGAAGGGTGTCCCGGAATGATGGGGATATTCTTATATATGCATCTTGTTATTGTCGGTTACCAGGTGTTCACCATATGAATGATTTTTATCTCTATGTATGGGATGTGTATTGAAATATGAAATCTTGTGGTCTATTGTTACGATTTGATATATATAGGTTAAACCTATAACTCACCAACATTTTTGTTGACGTTTAAAGCATGTTTATTCTCAGGTGAATATTAAGAGCTTCCGCTGTTGCATACTAAAATAAGGACAAGATTTGGAGTCCATGTTTGTATGTTATTGTGTAAAAACTGCATTCAAGAAACTGATTTCGATGTAACATATTTGTATTGTAAACCATTATGTAATGGTCGTGTGTAAACAGGATATTTTAGATTATCATTATTTGATAATCTACGTAAAGCTTTTTAAACCTTTATTTATGAAATAAAGGTTATGGTTTGTTTTAAAAATGAATGCAGTCTTTGAAAAACGTCTCATATAGAGGTCAAAACCTCGCAACGAAATCAATTAATATGGAACGTTTTTAATCAATAAGAACGGGACATTTCAGTTGGTATCCGAGCGTTGGTCTTAGAGAACCAGAAAATTTGCATTAGTGTGTCTTATTGAGTTTGTTAGGATGCATTAGTGAGTCTGGACTTCGACCGTGTTTTCTTTAAAAATGATTGCTTAACATTTTTGTTGGAAACTATATATTTTTAACATATGAATATTATGTGATATATTAATCTCTTAACGTGTTTGATATTATGTGATAGATGTCTACCTCTAGAACAAGTCCCATTGACTCTCCTAATAATAATGAAGAGTCAAATGTAAATTGGAATGATTTGTGGACTGATTCACAAGTTCCCGAAGAGGAACCGGAAGAAGAGTCGGAACCGGAAGAAGAATCGGAACCGGAAGAAGAATCGGAACCGGATGAAGAAATAGAACCGGTGGGGGAAATAATAAAACGGTTAAGTAAAAGAAAATCCTCAACCAACCGACCAAAGTTAATTATGGTCAATGGTGTTTCCGCCAAGGAAGCAAAATATTGGGAGGATTACCAATTCTCTGATGAATCGGATTCCGACGAGAATTCCGATGATGTTATAGAAATTACCCCAACTGAATTTAAAAAGGCAAAAGAAAATAATAAGGGAAAGGGCATAAAAATAGAGAAATCTAATTCCAACCCCGATGAACTTTATATGTATCGTCAACCTCCGAAGTCCTTAAGTTGTAACAATGACCCGGGAACCTCTAAACCACCAGGTTTTTCTAAACCAATGTGGACAACGACGGCTCGTATTAGGGGAACATCATATATCCCTAGAAACTTGGCAAAACGAACCAAAACTGAAGAAGAAGAAACGAGCGAGTCGGAATAAGATAGTTGTATTCGTGTGGTGTAATATATGTAATATAGTGTTCTTATGCTTTATGATATATGTAAAAATTGCTTGTATTAATAAGTATTTTTTTATGAATCTAACTCTTGTCTATTTTACAGTTTAAAAACACAAAATGGATAGACAACCCAATATTTTAAGAGACCTACCTGGAGACATGATTGATGAAATCTTGTCTAGAGTCGGTCAGAATTCTTCGGCACAACTATTTAAGGCGAGATCAGTTTGTAAGACATTCAAAGAACGTTCCAAGAATGCCTTGGTTTATAAAAGGCTTTCGTTCAAAAGATGGGGGATATCACATTGGGAAATCCATAAGTTACGATGTGTTTACTTTGACGCATATATTACGGGGAACCCAAATGCTATTTTACGCAATGGGTTAAGAAATTATTTTGACTCAATATATCCGAATATTGGACTTCGTGATTTAGAAAAAGCGGCTAACATGCAACATAAAGAAGCATGTTATGCTTACGGATTAGTAATGTTCGCTTCTCACCAAAGTGAGAACAAGAACATCGGGCTACAACTATTAAACAAAACGTTCCCACAAGTGACGGAGTCTGTAATTGGGGTAAGAAATGAGGTTTTTAGATTGTTACGGGACTGTTGGACATTACGTAACCCTCGTCCCTTTGACGACGTTACAACACGCTGTCTTATCAATGGCTATAACGGTTATGTTCCACAAGACCAAGGATGGGAAGTAGTCCTAGTAAAACCAGAATGCATGACTTGTTTCTGGACGTATGAATTACGTGTCTTTATTGCCTTTGCTGAACGACTTGTGTACTAGCTAGAGTAATCTTCACAACCATCTTGTATCAAATTTATTGTGTGCTATATTTCATGCTATATGTAAAATAAGCGGTATTGTAAGTTTGTAAAATGTTGTGTAAAAGTTTGAACGCGAAATATTATTATAATCAGTTTTTCATATAGAATTGTAGTAGTTGAATTGTATATTAGCTACTAAGTATGAACTTAACGGGTAGGTACTACCCGAATTTAAACTTATAAAACGCTAATATGAAGAAAAAGCTTTTATAAATGAGTTCATATTATGCTACGAAATACTATTAACTACTCTTAATATTCTGTATGATTAACTTGTTCCATTTGACTATTTTGAAGGAAATGGCACCGACTACTCGACACACCGTGAATATGAATGAAGAGGAATTCCGTACTTTTCTAGCTTCAAACATAGCCGCAGTACAGGCTGCGCTACATACCAACAATAACCTTGGATCTGGCAGTACAGGAAATCGTGTAGGATGCACCTACAAAGAATTCACTGCCTGCAAACCTTTGGAATTTGATGGAACCGAAGGACCGATCGGATTGAAACGGTGGACCGAGAAGGTTGAATCGGTGTTTTCCATAAGTAAGTGTACTGAAGAGGACAAAGTGAAGTACGCTACGCATACCTTCACAGGTTCTGCGTTAACATGGTGGAATACCTATCTAGAGCAAGTGGGACAAGATGATGCGTACGCACTACCGTGGTCAGCATTCAAGCACTTGATGAACGAGAAGTACCGTCCCAGAACCGAGGTCAATAAGCTCAAGACAGAACTTAGAGGGTTACGAACCCAAGGATTTGATATTACCACGTACGAAAGACGATTCACAGAATTGTGCCTATTGTGTCCGGGAGCATTCGAAGATGAGGAAGAGAAGATCGACGCATTTGTGAAAGGATTACCGAAAAGAATCCAAGAAGATATAAGTTCACACGAGCCCGCCTCCATACAACAGGCATGTAGAATGGCTCACAAACTAGTGAACCAGATTGAAGAAAGAATTAAAGAACAGACTGCTGAAGAGGCCAATGTGAAGCAAGTCAAAAGAAAGTGGGAGGAAAACGGTGATAAGAATCACCAATACAACAACAACAGTAATTACAACAATAATCGCAATAATTATCCCAACAATCGCAACATCAATCGCAACTACAACAAACGGCCCAACAACAACAACAACAACAACAACAGCAACTACAACAATCATCCCAACAACAATAATAACCGCAACAACAACAACAATCAGAAGCAGCTATGCCAAAGGTGTGAAAAGAATCACTCGGGGTTCTGCACCAAATTTTGCAACAAGTGTAAAAGAAATGGTCATAGCGCGGCGAAGTGTGAGGTCTACGGACCAGGGGTTAATAGAACGAAAGGAACAAATGGTGTCGGAACGAGTAATGGCGGAGCAAGTAGTGTCGGAGCAAGTTATGCCAATGTAGTTTGTTATAAATGTGGAAAACCGGGCCACATTATTAGAAATTGCCCGAACCAGGAGAACACGAATGGACAAGGCCGCGGAAGAGTTTTCAATATTAATGCGGCAGAGGCACATGAAGACCCGGAGCTTGTTACGGGTACGTTTCTTATTGACAATAAATCTGCTTACGTTTTATTTGATTCGGGTGCGGATAGAAGCTATATGAGTAGAGATTTTTGTGCTAAATTAAGTTGTCCATTGACGCCTTTGGATAGTAAATTTTTACTCGAATTAGCAAATGGTAAATTAATTTCAGCAGATAATATATGTCGGAATCGAGAAATTAAACTGGTTAGCGAAACATTTAAGATTGATTTGATACCAGTAGAGTTAGGGAGTTTTGATGTGATAATCGGTATGGACTGGTTGAAAGAAGTGAAAGCGGAGATCGTTTGTTACAAAAATGCAATTCGCATTATACGAGAAAAAGGAAAACCCTTAATGGTGTACGGAGAAAAGGGCAACACGAAGCTACATCTTATTAGTAATTTGAAGGCACAAAAACTAATAAGAAAAGGTTGCTATGCTGTTCTAGCACACGTCGAGAAAGTACAAACTGAAGAAAAGAGCATCAATGATGTTCCCATTGCAAAAGAATTTCCCGATGTATTTCCGAAAGAATTACCGGGATTACCCCCACATCGATCCGTTGAATTTCAAATAGATCTTGTACCAGGATCTGCACCAATAGCTCGTGCTCCTTACAGACTCGCACCCAGCGAGATGAAAGAACTGTAAAGCCAATTACAAGAACTTTTAGAGCGTGGTTTCATTCGACCAAGCACATCACCGTGGGGAGCTCCTGTTTTGTTTGTCAAGAAGAAAGATGGTACATTCAGGTTGTGTATCGACTACCGAGAGTTGAACAAACTTACCATCAAGAACCGCTACCCACTACCGAGAATCGACGACTTATTTGATCAACTACAAGGCTCGTCTGTTTATTCAAAGATTGACTTACGTTCCGGGTATCATCAAATGCGGGTGAAAGAAGATGATATTCCAAAGACTGCTTTCAGAACACGTTACGGTCATTACGAGTTTATGGTCATGCCATTTGGTTTAACTAATGCACCAGCTGTGTTCATGGACCTTATGAACCGAGTGTGTGGACCATACCTTGACAAGTTTGTCATTGTTTTCATTGATGACATACTTATTTACTCAAAGAATTGCCAAGAACACGGTGAACATTTGAGAAAGGTGTTAGAAGTATTGAGGAAGGAAGAATTGTACGCTAAGTTTTCAAAGTGTGCATTTTGGTTGGAAGAAGTTCAATTCCTCGGTCACATAGTGAACAAAGAAGATATTAAGGTGGATCCGGCAAAGATAGAAACTGTTGAAAAGTGGGAAACCCCGAAAACTCCGAAACACATACGCCAATTTTTAGGACTAGCTGGTTACTACAGAAGGTTCATCCAAGACTTTTCCAGAATAGCAAAACCCTTGACTGCATTAACGCATAAAGGGAAGAAATTTGAATGGAAGGATGAACAAGAGAAAGCGTTTCAGTTATTGAAGAAAAAGCTAACTACGGCACCTATATTGTCATTGCCTGAAGGGAATGATGATTTTGTGATTTATTGTGACGCATCAAAGCAAGGTCTCGGTTGTGTATTAATGCAACGAACGAAGGTGATTGCTTATGCGTCTAGACAATTAAAGATTCACGAGCAAAATTATACGACGCATGATTTGGAATTAGGCGCGGTTGTTTTTGCATTAAAGACTTGGAGGCACTACTTATATGGGGTCAAAAGTATTATATATACCGACCACAAAAGTCTTCAACACATATTTAATCAGAAACAACTGAATATGAGGCAGCGTAGGTGGATTGAATTGTTGAATGATTACGACTTTGAGATTCGTTACCACCCGGGGAAGGCAAATGTGGTAGCCGATGCCTTGAGCAGGAAGGACAGAGAACCCATTCGAGTAAAATCTATGAATATAATGATTCATAATAACCTTACTACTCAAATAAAGGAGGCGCAACAAGGAGTTTTAAAAGAAGGAAATTTAAAGGATGAAATACCCAAAGGATCAGAACAGCATCTTAATATTCGGGAAGACGGAACCCGGTATAGGGCTGAAAGGATTTGGGTACCAAAATTTGGAGATATGAGAGAAATGGTACTTAGAGAAGCTCATAAAACCAGATACTCAATACATCCTGGAACGGGGAAGATGTACAAGGATCTCAAGAAACATTTTTGGTGGCCGGGTATGAAAGCCGATGTTGCTAAATACGTAGGAGAATGTTTGACGTGTTCTAAGGTCAAAGCTGAGCATCAGAAACCATCAGGTCTACTTCAACAACCCGAAATCCCGGAATGGAAATGGGAAAACATTACCATGGATTTCATCACTAAATTGCCAAGGACTGCAAGTGGTTTTGATACTATTTGGGTAATAGTTGATCGTCTCACCAAATCAGCACACTTCCTGCCAATAAGAGAAGATGACAAGATGGAGAAGTTAGCACGACTGTATTTGAAGGAAGTCGTCTCCAGACATGGAATACCAATCTCTATTATCTCTGATAGGGATGGCAGATTTATTTCAAGATTCTGGCAGACATTACAGCAAGCATTAGGAACTCGTCTAGACATGAGTACTGCCTATCATCCACAAACTGATGGGCAGAGCGAAAGGACGATACAAACGCTTGAAGACATGCTACGAGCATGTGTTATTGATTTCGGAAACAGTTGGGATCGACATCTACCGTTAGCAGAATTTTCCTACAACAACAGCTACCATTCAAGCATTGAGATGGCGCCGTTTGAAGCACTTTATGGTAGAAAGTGCAGGTCTCCGATTTGTTGGAGTGAAGTGGGGGATAGACAGATTACGGGTCCGGAGATTATACAAGAAACTACCGAGAAGATCATCCAAATTCAACAACGGTTGAAAACCGCCCAAAGTCGACAAAAGAGCTACGCTGACATTAAAAGAAAAGATATAGAATTTGAAATTGGAGAGATGGTCATGCTTAAAGTTGCACCTTGGAAAGGCGTTGTTCGATTTGGTAAACGAGGGAAATTAAATCCAAGGTATATTGGACCATTCAAGATTATTGATCGTGTCGGACCAGTAGCTTACCGACTAGAGTTACCTCAACAACTCGCGGCTGTACATAACACTTTCCACGTCTCGAATTTAAAGAAATGTTTTGCTAAAGAAGATCTCACTATTCCGTTAGATGAAATCCAAATCAACGAAAAACTTCAATTCATCGAAGAACCCGTCGAAATAATGGATCGTGAGGTTAAAAGACTTAAGCAAAACAAGATACCAATTGTTAAGGTTCGATGGAATGCTCGTAGAGGACCCGAGTTCACCTGGGAGCGTGAAGATCAGATGAAGAAGAAATACCCGCATCTATTTCCAGAAGATTCGTCAACACCTTCAACAGCTTAAAATTTCGGGACGAAATTTATTTAACGGGTAGGTACTGTAGTGACCCGAACTTTTCCATGTTTATATATATTAATTGAGATTGATATTTACATGATTAAATGTTTCCAACATGTTAAGCAATCAAACTTGTTAAGACTTGATTAATTGAAATAGGTTTCATATAGACAATTGACCACCCAAGTTGACCGGTGATTCACGAACGTTAAAACTTGTAAAAACTATATGATGACATATATATGGTTATATATATAGTTAACATGATATTATGATAAGTAAACATATCATTAAGTATATTAACAATGAACTACATATGTAAAAACAAGACTACTAACTTAATGATTTTGAAACGAGACATATATGTAATGATTATCGTTGTAACTACATTTAATGTATATATATCATATTAAGAGATATTCGTACATCATAATATCATGATAATATAATAATTTAAAATCTCTTTTGATATTATAAACATTGGGTTAACAACATTTAACAAGATCGTTAACCTAAAGGTTTCAAAACAACATTTACATGTAACGACTAACGATGACTTAACGACTCAGTTAAATTGTATATACATGTAGTGTTTTAATATGTATTCATACACTTTTGAAAGACTTCAAGACACTTATCAAAATACTTCTACTTAACAAAAATGCTTACAATTACATCCTCGTTCAGTTTCATCAACAATTCTACTCGTATGCACCCGTATTCGTACTCGTACAATACACAGCTTTTAGATGTATGTACTATTGGTATATACACTCCAATGATCAGCTCTTAGCAGCCCATGTGAGTCACCTAACACATGTGGGAACCATCATTTGGCAACTAGCATGAAATATCTCATAAAATTACAAAAATATGAGTAATCATTCATGACTTATTTACATGAAAACAAAATTACATATCCTTTATATCTAATCCATACACCAACGACCAAAAACACCTACAAACACTTTCATTCTTCAATTTTCTTCATCTAATTGATCTCTCTCAAGTTCTATCTTCAAGTTCTAAGTGTTCTTCATATATTTTACAAGTTCTAGTTACATAAAATCAAGAATACTTTCAAGTTTGCTAGCTCACTTCCAATCTTGTAAGGTGATCATCCAACCTCAAGAAATCTTTGTTTCTTACAGTAGGTTATCATTCTAATACAAGGTAATAATCATATTCAAACTTTGGTTCAATTTCTATAACTATAACAATCTTATTTCAAGTGATGATCTTACTTGAACTTGTTTTCGTGTCATGATTTTGCTTCAAGAACTTTGAGCCATCCAAGGATCCATTGAAGCTAGATCCATTTTTCTCTTTTCCAGTAGGTTCATCCAAGGAACTTAAGGTAGTAATGATGTTCATAACATCATTCGATTCATACATATAAAGCTATCTTATTCGAAGGTTTAAACTTGTAATCACTAGAACATAGTTTAGTTAATTCTAAACTTGTTCGCAAACAAAAGTTAATCCTTCTAACTTGACTTTTAAAATCAACTAAACACATGTTCTATATCTATATGATATGCTAACTTAATGATTTAAAACCTGGAAACACGAAAAACACCGTAAAACCGGATTTACGCCGTCGTAGTAACACCGCGGGCTGTTTTGGGTTAGTTAATTAAAAACTATGATAAACTTTGATTTAAAAGTTGTTATTCTGAGAAAATGATTTTTATTATGAACATGAAACTATATCCAAAAATTATGGTTAAACTCAAAGTGGAAGTATGTTTTCTAAAATGGTCATCTAGACGTCGTTCTTTCGACTGAAATGACTACCTTTACAAAAACGACTTGTAACTTATTTTTCCGACTAGAAACCTATACTTTTTTTGTTTAGATTCATAAAATAGAGTTCAATATGAAACCATAGCAATTTGATTCACTCAAAACGGATTTAAAATGAAGAAGTTATGGGTAAAACAAGATTGGATATTTTTTCTCATTTTAGCTACGTGAAAATTGGTAACAAATCTATTCCAACCATAACTTAATCAACTTGTATTGTATATTATGAAATCTTGAGATACCATAGACACGTATACAATGTTTCGACCTATCATGTCGACACATCTATATATATTTCGGAACAACCATAGACACTCTATATGTGAATGTTGGAGTTAGCTATACAGGGTTGAGGTTGATTCCAAAATATATATAGTTTGAGTTGTGATCAATACTGAGATACGTATACACTGGGTCGTGGATTGATTCAAGATAATATTTATCGATTTATTTCTGTACATCTAACTGTGGACAACTAGTTGTAGGTTACTAACGAGGACAGCTGACTTAATAAACTTAAAACATCAAAATATATTAAAAGTGTTGTAAATATATTTAAATATATCTTGAACATACTTTGATATATATGTATATATTGTTATAGGTTCGTGAATCAACCAGTGGCCAAGTCTTACTTCCCGACGAAGTAAAAATCTGTGAAAGTGAGTTATAGTCCCACTTTTAAAATCTAATATTTTTGGGATGAGAATACATGCAGGTTTTATAAATGATTTACAAAATAGACACAAGTACGTGAAACTATATTCTATGGTTGAATTATCGAAATCGAATATGCCCCTTTTTATTAAGTCTGGTAATCTAAGAATTAGGGAACAGACACCCTAATTGACGCGAATCCTAAAGATAGATCTATTGGGCCTAACAAACCCCATCCAAAGTACCGGATGCTTTAGTACTTCGAAATTTATATCATATCCGAAGGGTGTCCCGGAATGATGGGGATATTCTTATATATGCATCTTGTTATTGTCGGTTACCAGGTGTTCACCATATGAATGATTTTTATCTCTATGTATGGGATGTGTATTGAAATATGAAATCTTGTGGTCTATTGTTACGATTTGATATATATAGGTTAAACCTATAACTCACCAACATTTTTGTTGACGTTTAAAGCATGTTTATTCTCAGGTGAATATTAAGAGCTTCCGCTGTTGCATACTAAAATAAGGACAAGATTTGGAGTCCATGTTTGTATGTTATTGTGTAAAAACTGCATTCAAGAAACTGATTTCGATGTAACATATTTGTATTGTAAACCATTATGTAATGGTCGTGTGTAAACAGGATATTTTAGATTATCATTATTTGATAATCTACGTAAAGCTTTTTAAACCTTTATTTATGAAATAAAGGTTATGGTTTGTTTTAAAAATGAATGCAGTCTTTGAAAAACGTCTCATATAGAGGTCAAAACCTCGCAACGAAATCAATTAATATGGAACGTTTTTAATCAATAAGAACGGGACATTTCATATGTACGGTAGGCGCGAATCCTAAAGATAGATCTATTGGGCCTGACAAACCCCATCCTGACTATGTGATGCTTTAGTACTTCGAGGTTATTTTAAACACACCTAATATGGTGTACTTCAGAGGGTAAAACATGAACGTTAAGGCTTGTTACCGGGTGCCTACAGCTCATAGAATACTTTTATACACTTGCGAGTGTACATATATTTATAAACGAAAATCTTGTGGTCTATTAATATATTAAACTGATTGTTATGATAAACCTATGAACTCACCAACCTTTTGGTTGACACTTAAAGCATGTTTATTCTCAGGTACGAATTAAGTCTTCCGCTGTGCATTTGCTCATTTTAAGGACATTACTTGGAGTCGATCATCGCAATGGGACCAAATGTTGATGACTTCGTCCAGGAGGATTAGGACGGGTCCTTTCAGTTGGTATCAGAGCGTTGGTCCTAGCGAACCAGGTCTTGCATTAGTGTATCTAACTGATAGTTGTTAGGATGCATTAGCGAGTCTGGACTTTGACCTTAGCTGCATATTATAAGTATTGTTTATCATTCCCAGTGGAAAATTACCTGCTTATTATTCCTAAGTCTAGACACGACTTCCCGCACTTATTTGATAGATAGTGTACAGATAAATTCATATCTTAGCGAATCTGTTACTGTAGACTTTATCTGACACGTTTCCTTAATTCTCTCCGTAATCTACACGATCTTTTGTACTATACATAGATATTCTATGTAATTAGAATATCATCTGATATCCGAAATTCATTTCATACCAAAAACTCTTTATCTAACCGAGCAAAATGGAACTCACCACTAGTTCAAGTCCCTCGGATTCCGATATGGAGTTTCACCTAAGCTCCGAAAGCAGCATCACCCGAATGAATCACCCAGTCATCCATCCCCAATTCATCTGATATGCTCGTAGTTGACTTAATAAATGGAGACGAGAAGAAGGCGATCCTTTCCTTCCACCAACTGAATTCACCTCTTGGCAAAAAACCTGAAGCACTTACCGACGAACCAGTTCGAAACACCATCTTCACTCTCATTTCCAGAATATCTCGCAACGGTTATATAATATCTCAAATTCTAAACCTTATCCATCCCCTTGTTCAAACCGCCAATCATCCCGGAATAATAGAAGAAGTCAACGAATTTCGCACTCGAGTTGTAGCTTTGGAAAATATGATGCAAAACTTACCAGCTTCAGCAACATCACCGGTACCAACAGTACCATCAATAACAGCACCAGTATCATCAACAATCCATGCCTCAATATCACCATCTGTACTTCGAGTATAATCATCGTTCTACGTATCGTTGTACATTTATTATCTTCGTTCTTCACGGCGATTATGTAATCTCTAAAGTTTTGGAGATTATTCATTCCAGTTCCAACCGAAAATCAGATGAGATTAATATTATATTAACTCATTAAATCCATGATTACATCTGAAGAAAATATATATGTATATATATTTTCATAGGGATTGTAATTAAAAATTCTTTTGTACAAAGTGTTAATTGTGAAAATATTTTAACGGGTAGGTAATACCCGAGGAATATTCAGATTTCACGTTAATAAGTTACAATGTACATTCTTCGAAGCTGATCCAGCAGTCGTTTACTATCCTACTTACATCCACCGATATACAAATCCGCTTACCACAGAATAACCATATTCATCCAATTTCATATTGGGATTTTTATTTATCATAATCCAATAAATGGCATAACGAAGAAAACATTGGACAAAATAAAATTTGTTAGAAACAAACAAATTAACTATGAGAAATTTTGTTAAGAATCCACGCTAACTGTTCCTAGCTAACTGTTCCTAGCAAACTGGTTACATTTAATTATCGCAATTTACATTCTCGCAATTTACATTCTCGCAATTTTATTTACATTTAATTTCTGTATTTATTTTACGCACTTTAAATAACGGGACACGTATACAAGGTTTCGACATATCATATTGACCCATCTATATATTTATCTTGGAACAACCATAGACACTCTATATGCAAATGACAGAGTTAGCTATACAGGGTTGAGGTTGATTCCAAAATATATATATAGTTTGAGTTGTGATCAATACTGAGACCGGTACACGGGTCACGATACGTATTAATTAATTCGAATGTTATATATTAAACTATATATGAACTATTGGACTACTAACTTTGGACAATTAAAATGAATTAAAATATTGATTATAATATATGAAACTAAATAATTCTTCAAGTTTGCCACTTGATTTCATCTTAAACCTCATTTGTACCTCGACAGTTACAATCCGCGCTCAAATCTTTTCATGATTCTTGAAAACACCTCAATCGAGAGGATGAACCAACCACACTTCATCTACGGAAGAAAAGACTCTTTGCATATAGTTATGCACCTGAAAAACTCTCGAAAACTGAGTAAACGATTAACCCGTATCTGTACTAGCTCCTTTGGTGTTGTTATTATCGAAAATAACTTTGCAATTCCTCTTCAAAGTGGTCAATTTGGTCGCAGCTCCAGCAAGTTAACTTCGCCTTCTCAGTAACATTAGTCTTATTCTAACCTTGAAATATATACGTTGTCTTTTCGCCTTCGTTACCAGAAAATCTTTTATGTTCCACCCTACTACCATCAGCGTTTAATCATCTAAAAACACAATTCTCCTGAAACCACCTCGGTTTGATAACCAATGACCCAGATCTGTTAACTTTGAAAATGCTGACGAAGCAGCATATTGAAGATGGTCTTATTGGCCAAAAGTGATGATAAAAGAATAGAGTGTTGGGAACGCTCGATAGAAAATTTGGTACTGAAAAACGGATTGAGCTAACCGTGAAGGAAACAAAGAACAAATACAAGGACTAAACCTGCCTTCAAATAATCCAAATGATTCAGTGCCTGCTAAAACCATTAGTAAGAACCCTACTCCTTATTCTAAACCTTTCCAGATGATATTCTTCATCATCATCTTATCTTAGATATTATAAGATATCTTCATATCTTCTGTTATACATATTCTCCATATTTCTGAAGATATTTTCACAACTATTCTTATCTGAGATCATGTATCTCTCCGTAATATATGCGTTACAACATAAAAGAAACTGTGTTAGTTTCTAAATTCTGAAACCTTCGAGTTGAAAATATGAATGTTTTGAAGTAGTGTTGGGAACTGATGCATGAATTAGTATAATATAATGACACTTGATCAACGTCATTATATTACAGTAAGTCATGTTGAGTTTCTAATGGAATGTGATGATTCACAGTACCATCATCATGTGCCATGTTACACGGCTCTTACATTATATCTAATCTCTAAACATATCAAGAAAATATTTTCTTGATGACTCGGTCTTTTCTAAGATATTCTGGTAATTTGACAAGTCAAAATTGTGCCATTGCAACTTCTGTCTCAGAACATTAACTATGTTCAATTCAAAATCCGTACCTACAAATTCTGAACCATTAGTCGCTTGACTCGAGGACGGGAAGAGGAAACGAAAGAATGAAGCTCCGAAAAATAATGAAGAATATAAAACCCGATAACAACCCCGAAATTACAAACCGTGTATATCGATGCATATAGCATTATAAAGACACGGGAGAACTAGAAACACTATAAACACAAGAGTATAGTAGAAGTAAATAGATTCTTCTGACGGAAAATGAAAGAGAAGAATGAAAGATATGAAAGTTAGAAGTATAACAAGAAACAGAACGGGATGGAGCATACTGACGAATGTTTTAAAGTATGGAGTGAGGGGGAAAGAATAGAAGGTGTGAGCTGCGAAAATAAAGAAACAAAGGGAGTGGATTTATAGTGAAATATCCGACAGAGAAATCGAAACAGATTGGCTCATTAAATCAAAGAAGATCATAATTTCCTTATTCGCCGAAGAATCAAATCTTTTAGATTTCTAAGATTTTCTTTTAAATCCCTTAAATTCCGAAAATTCACTGTGATTACGTCAAAAGTTAAATCTCTATCTCAATCTCTTGTGACAGCTTCACTCGTACGCTTCACATAATCAAATTGTTTTACCATTATTACTAAATGGTGATAAAACTCTAATTATAAATTCATATTCGTCATAAAAACATTTGATTGTTAGTCATGACGATCTCAATCAAATTTCGGAGACGAAATTTCTTTAACGGGTGGGTACTGTAACGACCCGGAAATCTCCGACCAAATTTAAACCTTAATCTTTATATGTTTCCGACACGATAAGCAAAATCTGTAATATTGAGTCTCGAAAACCTTGAAATCTATATTTATGAAATCCGTTACCCTTTGTCTGTGCCTGACGATTCACGAACATTTATGTATATATAGATATATGTATATAATATATAAACATATATGTTTTAAAATAAACGGTTATGCAAATGAATAATTGAAAGCGGCTCTTCTGAGAATTATTCACAGACATGTATTACTATTTAATATTTGTCACATTTAGAAATCTGTTTTGAGTCTATATCACATAATTGAAAAACCCACTTGCTTAATTTCATCCGTGAATTGTGGGAATGTCATTGTCTCACTTTTAATCAATATATCTAATATCTACTCAATATGTATAATGCTCCATCCTTCGTTCTTTTACTTGTGGATACTATATATCAACTTGTTTATGGTTATCCATATCAACTCTAACTACAACTAGTATTATTATTTTTTTCTCTCATCCTCGATGAAAATCATCACCAATCTTCTTGTTCGACATAGACACAACTACGATCTTAAATCGTCACCAAACCACACACATATACAATTACATACATACGTTCACAAAAACAACACCACCACCATCACCTTCATCCACCCACCACTCTCTTCAATCACCACCATTATCATGTTGTTACTTGAAACACAACCATAAACCGTTAATTTTTCTGTTTTCCTTTATCGTGAACACAACAAAACCGTTATCATCTACAACCCATCACCACCACTGTTTGTTTCTGATTAAGATCGTGAATCACACACCACTGTGGTGAAAATAACCATCATTCATCAATGTTTCTGTTTCTGTAAACCAAATCGTCATCACCTTTGTGAGCTCTATCACTTCCATCACCCTTTCTTGTTTCCTCTTCTTGGTGATAACCTCCTACCATCGAGAGCACCTCCCTCACTTCATCATCCAACACCCGGCACCACCAAATCTATTACAACCACCACTATCTATCTAGTCTACCTTCCTGTTTATGTTTTAATTTGGTACAACCATCTTTCAAACCACTAAGAACCATCGCCATTACTTTTGAGGCCACTACTGTGCAACCATATAACCATCACCATAAACTGCTCAATACGATTTCCACTTCACGTTTAAACCAAAACCCACCCACATCGCCACCTGTTAATATTAGCGTGACCTTGTCTGTTTTTCTGTTTCGTCAACACCAATCACGAACCTTTGTCACCTGCAGCCGTTTCTGTCAAGAAGAAGCCCAATAATTTGCTGCTATCTGATTTCCTGTTTCGTTACAGTGATACACCAAGATTTCACCTACGAAACCCACAATGGAATTAGTATAAAACTCAATCTTTGAGCAAGAGAAAGAGTTGAGCACTGAGTGGGTTAACAAGGTTATTAAATACTAATAAAGTAATATATTTTCTTTTCTTTTCTATCATGTTCCTTTACCTTTATTAGACACATCGAATAAATTGGTATTTATGGTGGGACTTAGTGTCTTGCAATTATTTTGAATTATTGGGACACCCTGGTTGACTCACTTTAATAACGAACCTAGGAATGTAAAAACATAATTGTTGGATCGATCGATTGAGAAGAAGATGAATATATGATGATCATCGATGTGAGTTGCAACTGCATATTTTTCTTTTTCTTTTACGACTATTGTGTTCAAGTTGAAACCCTAACACCAACCCAAAAGCACCACCATCGAAACCCATTATATTTTCACGAACAATGATGATGACTAGATGATATCATGATGATGATCCGATGACGATACTGATATGACGATGATGATGATATGATATGTTGATGAAGATTAACGGCTGCTATTATATTTGGGAATGTAGCTGTCGCGTTAAAAGAAAAGAGAAAGAACCGATCCCCACCTTCACTTTATTTACGGATATAAGATTTATCAAGGTGGACTCGATTTATTTCCAGTGTTGGGCCGATTGTACTAGGGTCATTTAATTTAAATCGAATTTGGCTTGTTGTTTTTATCAGGCCATTTAAAATATATCACACACAAATGGATTTAGGAATTCATGTTGGGCCGGACCTGTAACAAGCTATATGGTTTTAATAGGGAGTATAAATCAGAATAACGAAAATAGAAGAATGGTTAAGGTGTACTCGGATGAACGAGAGGTCGCGGGTTCGAGCTTGGTCTAGGGCATTTATTTTTAGAAAAATATTTCAAAGGGGTATACACTCTTATTTTGTTTCTATTTATTATTATTATTATTATTAGTATTATAAATTTTATTATTATTATCATGATATTAGTTACAATTATGATTATTAGTATTATTATTATTGTTATCATTAATATTATTAACATTCCTAGATTATCATTAAATAACATTATGATCATTTTAATTATTATTATTATTATTATTATTATTATTATTATTATTATTATTATTATTATTATTATTATTATTATTATTATTATTTTTAGGTATTAAGTATTATTATCAAAAGAATTGTTTTCATTATCATTATTATTGATATTATTATTATTACAAAGATTATAAATATTATTATTATCATTCCTATTAAAATTGTCATTTTCAAAAGTATCATTTTTATTATCACTATTATTTCTATCATTATCATTATATTATTATCATCATTATTATTATCACTATTATTGTTATTTTTACAAAATACATTACAAATATATTAATATTACATATTACTAGATTTTTATTATTAAAATGACATTTAGTAAGCTATATATATAAAATATATTAATTAATATAAATATATACATTCTTATCACATATAAACCTTAAAATAAATTTCTATTTTAATATATTATGATAAATGATAAATATTATAATATTAAACTACTCTAATAAGTATTTACTATATTAATAAATGTATTACATAAATAAATATTAACTACATAAAGTATATAGAATAAATGTAACTTATTTAGTAATACGATACGTAAATTATTAATATATAAACTTGTTAATTGTTATTATATGTTTTAATATATATAACTGATATAGGTTCATGAATCCGAGGCCAACCTTACATTTGTTCAATGATGTTATATGTATTTTTACTACAAAATACATTAGGGTGAGTTTCATTTGCTCCCTTTTTAATTGCTTTTGCAATATATATTTTTGGGCTGAGAATACATGCGCTATTTTATAAATGTTTTACGAAATAGGCACAAGTACTAAAACTAATTCTACGTGGGTTTAAACCAGAAATATACCCTTAGCTTGGTAACATTAAACTACTTGTCTATGTACGGTAGGCGCGAATCCTAAAGATAGATCTATTGGGCCTGACAAACCCCATCCTGACTATGGGATGCTTTAGTACTTCGAGGTTATTTTAAACACACCTAATCTGGTGTACTTCAGAGGGTAAAACATGAACGTTAAGGCTTGTTACCGGGTGCCTACAGCTCATAGAATACTTTTATACACTTGCGAGTGTACATATATTTATAAACGAAAATCTTGTGGTCTATTAATATATTAAACTGATTGTTATGATAAACCTATGAACTCACCAACCTTTTGGTTGACACTTAAAGCATGTTTATTCTCAGGTACGAATTAAGTCTTTCGCTGTGCATTTGCTCATTTTAAGGACATTACTTGGAGTCGATCATCGCAATGGGACCAAATGTTGATGACTTCGTCCAGGAGGATTAGGACGGGTCCTTTCTGTTGGCAAGTTTAGTCCCTCAACTTTAAAAGCGGGTGCGTGAATTACCTAAACGAATTATTTTTAAACGCGTTTTAACGGAAGATGTTATAATCATATAACGGACCTTAAATAAATAAACGGAAAGTAAACGGAAAAAGGCGGGATGTTACAGGTACAATCCCATTTATCTACTTAAGTCTCCCTGTTGGTGGTAATATGAAAAAAGAAGATACTTGGAAGCCGGTCATTAGTAAACTTGAGAAGCGTCTATTGGATTGGAAAGCTAAAACGGTGTCATTTGGTGGACGTTTGACCCTTGTAAAATCGGTACTTAATAGTCTTCCGTTGTACTACTTCTCGCTCTTCCGTGCCCCGCCTTGAGTGATCAAAAAGCTTGAGTGTGTAAGACGTTTTTTCTTTTGGGGCGGGTCGGGGGGTAAAAATCAAAACTTTCTTAGGTCAAATGGGATGAAACACAACTACCTTATGGGGAGGGTGGGTTAAACTTGGGGACTCTAAAAGGCAAAAATATGGCCTTGATCGGCAAGTGGTGGTGGAGGTTTAAAATTGAAACCATCTCCTTGTGGGTCAAGGTTATCTCGAGTATTTACGGTTGACGGTCTTTTGGTGGATGATCCATTTCATATCGATTCTTACAAATCGGTTTGGAATGACATCATTAAAACCGGGGATAATATTAATGTAATTGGTCTACCTTTTCGAAACATTCTTGTTAAAGATATAGGTGATGGCGACGCTACTTCTTTTTGGAATGATACTTGGAATGGTAATGAGGCTTTAAAAAACAAGTTCAAAAGGCTCTCGAGGCTAGAAACCGACATCAATACCTCGGTGAAAGATAGCGTCACTTGGGATGGTACTACAGGCGTGGGGAAATGGTCGTGGTCAAGAGAACCATTCGGGAGGGCAAGAGACGAGCTACAAAGCTTAAACGAAATAATTTCGGGGGTGGTTTTAAAGCTGCAAAAGAAAGACACATGGAGATGGTCACTGGAAAGCAATTGGATGTTCAAAACCAAAGTACTTACTCATATGATCAATTCGAAACTATTAATTCCGAATGCTACAAATTTTGAGACTTTACGCAACAAATTAGTCCCAAACAAAGTGGATGTATTTGTTTGGAGGGCAAAGAAACTACGTTTACCGGTTTTGGTGGAACTTGACAAAAGAGGAATTGACCTTCATTCGGTGAGGTGCCCGCTATGCGATGAAGACATTGAGTCGGTCAAGCATTCACTAATTCTATGTAAGCATGCGTTTGAGATCTGGTGTAAAGTCTTTAATTGGTGGGGTCGGGTTGGAGTACCATTGGTTAACATTGAGGACCTATTGTCGGATACGGGAGGATCAAAATTCTTATGTGGGCAAGCTAATATGGCAAGCGGTAGTGTGGTCGTGTTCTTATCTAATTTGGAAAATCCGAAACCATAAGGTTTTTTCGAATAAGAGTTGGAACGTGCCGGTAGCCATTAATGAAATTAAAGTCAAAAGCTACGAGTGGATCGCGAAGAGGTGCAAAGACAAAATAATCGATTGGCACAATTGGATCAACAACTCACAAAACTTCTTATAATGTGTCGCGGCTGTAAAGCACAATTAGTCATCTAAAATTGTTGTTCTTCCTTACTGTTTTGAGTACAAGTCTAGTACTGTGCATTAGGTGTGATCTATGGAATGTGATGTGTGTATCTCCTCTAATGCTCTACTGAGCATATTGTTGTACATACAAATTTTGATATCAATAGAATTATTGCCATTCAAAAAGAAAAAAGAAAATAAGAAGTTAAAAATTTTTAATTTAAAAACTTAAAAGACTTTGAGTGTGTTTTCAAGTTTAGGTTTTGTTAGATGATATGTTAGTAGCTCAACCCGATTGTGAGTTTGGGTCCTTTAAAGTGTCTAGGTCAATTAAGGTTACATTGGTAATCTATATATACCGCACTAATAATAATATTATAATCACGTGTTCTATCATATAACATGGTATCATGAGCGGATTTGATCCCGAGATCTAGTCGGTCGTCACGTATCACCGCCTCTATGCCGCCCCGTCAAATCTTCTTTTCACCTTCTACCTCTACCCTAAAAAAAAATAAAAACTTCTCACGGCAGCCGTAGCCTTATTCTTCCTATTCCAACTTATTGTTTTCATTACTTTTTGTTTTGTTGAGTCTTTGTTTTGCTGTCACCCCACTACAACCTAATTGAAAAAAAAAGTTTAATAACAATAATCAAAGCATGGCATACGTCGCCATGTGTTTCATCCGGTTCAAACCATTTAGCAACCTAAATCTAAAACCATGAGTTTCCCTTCCGTTTACTCATAAAAAAAAAAATAAAAAAAAATAAAAAAAAAATCTAAACTCTCTGTTATCATTTATGATTGAGCCATCAAACCCAGTTTCTTTTTTATCTATTTTTCTTTTTATTATTGTTAATTCATCAAATAATCGGCGTGAGGATGAACCGCCTAGTTTGACTAGGTTCCAAACCCCGAAAAAAAAGAGGAATATATATAAAAAAAAACTCTTGTTCTGCAGCGTTGAAGATGATTGTTATCGTCGACAAAAGTTCTATGCCCAAGTCCTGCTCAATCCTTAAGCAAAGCAAGCCATGACGTAAAAGAAAAAAAACGCTACGAAAAAGGAATACGCAGTCAAACAATATGCAACCACATCCCGAATATCTGTCTATTCGGCTCATCAAACAAAAGAAGAAGAAAAAGTTACTTTTATTTGTTTATTTGTTAGCGATTTTTCAATATTAGCGTTTTCTTTCAGTCCGAGCTTTCGCGATTTCGCCGCTCGGACTACGGGGAAGTGTTAGATGATATGTTAGTGGCCCAACCCGATTGTGGGCTTGGGTCCTTTAGGGCATCTATGTCAATTAGGGTTACATTGGTAATCTATATATACCGCACTAATAATAATATTATGATCACGGGTTCTATCTTATAACAGGTTTAACTTCAGCTCAGAAAGCTTAAGAGATTATGAATCAAATTTTATGAATTGTTTGACGGAGTATGGAAACTTCTACGAAAACAAAAGTTAATGAAAAACTTTACTCTTATTCGCTATTTAATTGACAAACAATATCACAAAGATAATCGATAGAAATAATACCCTCACATCCTTAGACAAATACTAGTTGTCATTTCCTTAAAAATTGTAAACTTAAAAAGTATAAGTGCAGCTTCCATCATCACTTCTAGCTGTTGGGTCAAAGTTCTCTGCACCAGGGTCGGTGCACCCTTCAGGAACCGGGACTTGCACCTGCTGGGCTGCTTTCCCTGCAATCAACCAAACCACACGAACCATTTAATGATTTTAATCACAAACAAAACATAACATTTGTAGGAAATCAATCGGTTAGTAGGAGGATATATGGAACTAACCGTAGAACTCTCCTCTGCTAATGGCATCTTTGTTAGCGTCACCAAGTGCAGCTGAGTCCAAGTAGGTTTCGGCCAACTGGACTCTCTTCACATTCTCTTGTTCTTGAACCAACATGTTACCGTACTCCAACAGCTTGTCGATAGTAATCTTTGGTTGTTCAAATGTTGGTGGGCCCTCTCTAGAATTCACAAGCTTCTTACCAATGGATTCAACACCAACACCTCCGATCCACTTCCTCACTTCATCGTCGTACACTCTAGCCCTCAATGCTCCAAAGAAATCTGTACATAAAATTAATAGCAATGTTGAATTTTGGAATTTAGAAGTGAAACTGAGAGAAATTTATATTAAAAATCAGCGAGAAACGTATATAACCTAGCCAGATTGTATAAACATGCTAGTCCATTGGGGCCGATTGCAGTGGCGGATCTAGAATTGGTTGTGTCTCTCACCCTCTGTATTCTATAAATACTCGTTAACGTATTACTCTAATACTCCTTCTGTCACAATTCTATTGTCTAGTACTCCTTTTTGTATGTTCTAAATTAGGCAATAGAATTGAGATGTAGGGAGTACATATTATTCTACAAGACGCAAGAAATTTTAATATTAAATAGAGAGATGGCAATATAGCCTTATGAGTCAGTTAGGTAACATGTCAACACGGGTTGTGATTAAAACATAATTTTCAAGTACGGGTCAAAATGGGTAAAATGATATCTTATTGTTTATAAAAACTAATGTGTCATTTATGATTATACAAACAATATTATCACAACAATAAGCTGAATATGAATTTAGGATGATAAATGTACCTATTGATTGCCCTGGGAAAGTATCAACAAGCTTTGTAACTTCTGCTTCTGAGAGACCATCAGTACGGAAGATACCAACACACACACCAATACGGTCTTCTCTAGTAGGGGCCCAGTAAAACTTCTCCATACGTCCATCACGAATGAGGGGAGCATAAAGTGTCGAAAAATCGTTACCAGTAACGATGATTGGGACACGTGGGTTCTCTTCCTTGTTGTACATTCCAGGGAGTTGTACATTGGTTGGGTTATCAGCAATGTTCATAAGAGTAGCGTTGACCATTTGGTTGTTGACCGTGTATTGTGTTGTACCACCCATTCTTCCTGCTCCGGCATCGAGATCGTTGATGAACAAAGCACACATTTTCCCCTTCTTGATGATGTCAGCGGCTTCACGGTACCTTTGTCTGATCAACTTTGCTGGTTCTCCAGCGTTTCCACTTTCTAATTCTCCAGCACTCATCATAATTGGGCTGGAAATGTGCATGTTAACATATAATCAAGACTTTGACTTTTGAAGTCAAACCAATTTTTGTTCAAATGCTTATTATTTAGACAGATTGTCTTGAAAATCATGACTTACGTGATTCCCATCTTGGCGAACACAAGTTCACATTGGAAAGATTTGCCCTGACCTTTGCCTCCCCACACACCCAAAATAAGAGGAACCTAAAACAATAGTAACCAAAGTTAGAGACATTTTTTTGATTTTATAAGTTAATAAAACAACATAAACTAATGAACACAATCAAATAATAACCTTGATGTTTGGCAAAGTCATGAAGTTCTTGGTGATGTGAACAACAAGTTTGTCCATGAAAGCCGGCGCAATGTAGAATCCATCCATGTTGTTGTCCAAGTTGTATCTACATAATGAAGATTCAACTAATTAAATTAAATATCAAAATTATAATTAAACCCTTAAAAACAACACAATTTATAACTCATATTGCTGTGATTGGTCGCACTGGTGAACGTACCTTATAACCAGTGGTGTCGCCTAACCTACCTTATAACCAGTGGTGTCGCCTGACACCACTAGTTTGAAGTTGTTTTACAAAGTATACTTTAATTTAACGACAAAACCTCGTATATTTTTAAGATTAATAGTTTCTAAAAAGTAACCACTCAGTGGGAAATCTAAGAATAGTAGTCACTGATTTCACCCGTTAAAAGCTCAAAAATTTGAACACAATTCAACAGTGTCACTCAATAAAATTTACACTATCCAATGGTGGTGTCACTAGTTAAAAGCCCAAAATTTTCCAGTACTAGATACTGCAACACGTGCTAACCTAGTAGGTCCGCCCTTGTAAACCAGTAAAGTACCCTTCAAACATATTAACAATGGAAAATTTTGTTTGTTAATCCTAAGCATGTAATCCAAATTATAGTTTACATACACTTATATAAATTATAAATAGAAAAATAGATAGATAGAGATTAGATACTTACGTTCGAAGTCCGGTACTAATATACTCGTAGGAGCTCATGACAGCAAAATGTGTTCCAACATCTTGTGGAGCTTGAAAGAGAGAATCAACCATACCCTTACCTCTTGTAATATCTTGTTGATCATCAGACATATCATATGCAAGTCCCTTCCATTTATCTTTATCAGTTTGTTGTGTTTCCTCAATCTCTTTATCAGTAGCAAACACCTTAAAACTTACAGACTTGTTGTTGATCAATCTTGAATTCACAATCTTTTTCAAACTGTTTCCCATGAAACTTGAGTTTGGGACTGCAACACTTCCATTAGTCCCATTCAAACTCAACTGCAAATGATCGAAAGCAATTGTTATGTATTAACAAACCAAAACATATACGATATATTTTAATTGACTTTTCAAATCTGCATATACTTGTTAAATGTACATAAATGTTGGATAAGTTGTAGGCTTGTATTTATAAAAAAGTAAGTTAAGCAAATGTGTATGAAGTATACCGGAACATGGTTAACGGCGGCTCCGATGGTGGAGACTGCGGTTGCCATTGATTTGATCAGGTGACAATTGGTAGTTGATAAGTTGAAGAATGATTTGTAGGTAGAAATTAGTTGATAACTTATATGGGAATTGAGGATTAGCTTTTGAAAGGTTAACGACCACACAATCAAGATTGCATGAAATGCCACATGGCTAACAAATATTGTTTTCTGGTTTGAAGGCTATTTAGATTGGGAGATGGGATTTTGAGGCTAGTATTTAAAGTTTAATCTTTGCCACTTGTGCATCCAACAAATCTTTACCACACATATCCATTTTCTTTGTTTGTCGTCATATAGGTTTTGTACACTTGCGGAAAATAATTGAAGTATTACCAGGGATTTTTTTTTTTTTTTTTTTTGGATGAGCTTTATTTTTTCTGTTTAGGTTACTCAAAGAAAGGATGATAAATTTTACTCAGATTAATGTGACTTAGTTGAGTTACTAGATTTAAGAGTCCGTGCGTTGCACGGGGACTCCTAATCAAACTAAATTGAAACGTAAAATGTTATATCATTTAATGACCTGATAAAGATAGTCTCAAAATTATCGTTGTGCATTAAATAAACAAAACCTGATAAAGATAGTCTCAAAATTATCGTTGTTATATCATTTAACCAACCCTATATCCATTTGATATGACTAACTTTGTCGAGACGACACATACAAATTTGGTTTTTTTCTGTTGTTCTTCTTTTAGCCCATAGATATGAATAACTTTTTGGAGATCATAGCATTCATATTGTCCGCCACTTTTTAGTTCTATATTTTGAACAAATTTGTTCGGCAGTCTCTAAAAGATAATAGTAAGCATTAACCATACAAACAATGTTTAAATATTTGTAGATAAGGTGCAAAAAACAATTAACCTCTAAAAAATAGCATTCGAAACGTTAATATTGATACCAATTAGTTGTATGATACAATTAGAATGATGAAACCCTTCATTATTTATAATGTGTATCGAATGGAAATGTATCGAAAATATTATTACCGTAAATGCTATTAAAGAATACATTTACAATGCAAAATCAATTGTGTATAGTCATTGTCACCAAGTATCTTGTGTCCATGACACAAAAAGATTATGAGCCCGGACAGAAGTTTTAAAAATACGTTTTTGCAAATCTCAAATATATAACAACAAAAGTACATAATAGGATGAAGTTTGTTGCATTAATACATCGAGTTTACTATATTTATTATGATTAGATTACATTTGAAAAACAAACAAAGCTCGGTTCTTGACATCTTTTGCTGTGATGTGGTTAAATCATGTATTTATACATGAGTATGCTAAATGATGTATTAAAGTTAGGCAAAGTTTACAAACGCATATGATTCTTTCCATTAAAATATGTACTTATTCATTCATGCATTTTGGCACATATATAATACAGGTCACCAAGATAGTGATAATTGAAATTATACTAACAAATGTAATTTTAGTCATTTGACCCAGCATGATCGACTTCAAAATATATGTGCATAGATTAGAAAATAGCAGTCCAGGTTACAAATATATAGAGCCGTGCACGACGGTTTCAAAAATAGTTTATCCTAACAAAAGTAATCCACATATCTATAAATAATCAACATAAGCAAAAGAGAATAAGATTGTGTATAAAAAGTGTTGAAGATGGTATGTATTTATAATGTTAAAAATATGATACTCCGTATAAGAAAAAAGGATTATACCATAAGCACGGGTGATAAAATCTTATTATTCATTATTATTAATGATTAATGAAATGATTTATGCAAATTAATTCAAAAGTGTAAAACGTATGTTATTTGGAGTATGGAGCAATCCATTATAACTTAAATATTTTAATCTTATTTTGACTAATTTTTATAAGTTAGTCAACATTTACACCTCACAAGCATATCATATCATTTCTTATTAATTTAGCCTTAAAATTCGGCAACTTCTTATACTCCGTATGATTTAGAATTAGAATATTCTATATTTAAGAGCACGTTGCACGGCATGTCTAAAATATAACATTCGAAGACGTTTGTTTTGAGACTGTGTAGTTATAGTATTAAAGTTTTGACGAACGCTAAACCATTCATAATTGAAATATATCTTTCAGCCCATTAAGAAAGTTCGATAAGTTCCTAACAATACATATTTTGGCCAAAACATAAAGTTACTTGTTTTGACCCAAACCCATTTTGCAAACTAACTGCACTTCTAAAGCTAATTGAGTGTTTATGTCACATGTTTATTCATTCCTTATTTCTAAGATCTGAGCTTGCAATTACGCTTGAAAATATTTGTTTTCAGACCAAAAACAAAGTTGGTGTAAAACCATAAACAGTCGAAAGTGACACTACAAAGTTGGTGTAAGTAAATTTTAATAAAAACAACAAAGTAATCCCCTAATCCAATTCTAGCTTCTGATTATAGTGCATTTCAGTTGAAAGTGACACTTTACATACTAACTAAATATACTTAATATAGATCAGTTGGGATTTGCAGTTTTCACTTTCTTTTAGACCAAGTATAGCGAGTATATACAGTTTTTTGAAAATGAAAAGACGCATTGCAAAAAAACCGTTAAAGGTGGTCATTACGACCCATTTACTTACAAATAGGATGATTCAAGTTATGTTTACCTCCAACATGTCTTAGTTGCCCGAAGTTCAAATTCAATAAATAGAACCTTCAAAATCATTTTATTCAACAATGAAATTATACAAACCAAAGCACACAAATCCTACTAAATCCTCATTAATTGTTTATTCATGTACTTCCTTGAGACTTTCCTTATCCAATTACACATTTCAAAACTTTTATGGATTGACAATCTGACATTTTGGACAAATCCTACTAAAAATTACATTTCAAATTACACAAATCCTACAATCTAACATTTTGCCATTTTATGTTCTGATTTACACAAATCCTACACACAAATCTATGTACATGTACGTGGCGCGTGACCCTTTTAGTTATGAACTTCTTGATCCAAAAATGAATATCCATTACAATAACAATTAATATAATTATCAAAACAAAAATGATCAAAACTAAACTTCACAAACAAAAACATAATTAAAGGATGCATACACATTGTATTACAAAAGCAACAGACAAATCACATAGCAACAAACAATATATAAATGAGAATCATCAAATACTGCACCCTAAGAAATTTTTAAGAACAAAGGAATTGAAACTATATACCTTCAAGATTAAGATGAATAGAGAACCCAAATGCCGACGGACATTCTCTATCGACAATAGAAAAATACGGCTGCAAACATTGACCTATAAATGCAAATGAAAACACAAATGAAACTAAATGAGTCAAAAAGCGGAGAAACATACCAACTCGGATTTTATATCCAAAACTCAATAGATTATATAATATCCTAAGTGACAATCTTATCTTGATATAAAAACTGACTCCAACACAACAGTCTCAAACTTATGGTAAGATAGGTGATTGTAAATATTAAAACACTTACAGCTGATGCAGTTAACAAAAAAGAGAACACCCATTCAAGAAAGATGAAGATGATTCGATCTAATAAAAAGAACGAACAAAAAAGAGAAAACAGAGTACAACAAACAATTTATCATAATCGATAGTTCAGTAATTAATCAGGAAATTTCTAAAGATTACCGACGTTCACCAAACTGTGACTCCGACTTCCGATGACGCTGAGTTCCGAACGACCCTCAAACCCAAATATTCACCCCAAATGTACAATCGATTTCTAAAAACCTGGAAGAAGGATAATCCTTCATCACGATTAACCGATTCAAAGGGTAGAAACATTCAGACGAAGCAATAGAAACCCTAAATTTAGATAGGATCGATCATTGTGTGATGAAGATCGTTTAGGTGTAGGCTATGAAGTTTGATTTTTTAAACCCTAATTTCCCATCTGTAGAAAACGATTATACGGTTGGTTACCCGTGAAGTGTTTAATTTGTGATGAATTGTTATTTTAAAAAACCCTAATTTTGAAGTAACTGGCCGTGGAAGATGATCAGATGATATTGATGGTGATCGTGGTTTTCTAGGGTTTTCAATTTTGAGAGACAGAAGAGCATACGTGATTGAAACCTGGTTTTGATTTAATCTGTGGTTTTAGGGGACACGTGTTATTTTCTTGTAATTAGTGAAAATAATTCAAAATTAGGAGAAAAAAGATAAGGCTGAGGGTTATTGTGTGACTGACACGTGGATTTAGCTTACAGGTTTAGTAAGATAGAAGATTCCGTGATCATTTTTAGTCATTTACCGAGTCATTCCGTAATATTTTTAGCCATTTCCATGGTCAGCTCAAAATGTGAGGTCATTGTGAGTTTTATCTGAAAACGCTTGTGAAATACTCCATCCGTCTCAATTTAATAATCCCGCTTTTCCTTTTTGAAATTTCTGAAATTAATAGTCTATTTCCATAAATAGTAAAAAATAAGAAGTAAAGTCCTTTAATACCTTTAGTTTATGCATGTAAATCAAAAATGTATGTATGGGTAAAATTATAAAGTGAATAAAAAGTAGTGTGGTAATGACATTTATTAAACTGTGCGTCTTTTTGTTTGTAGATTATTAAATTAGTACGGAAGAAGTATTATAATACCACAAGGCTATTTTAGTGAAATGTTTTCCTTTCCTAGTCATTTAGAACCGAGTGTCCTCATGAGCCCTTGTTGCTTCTAGTGACTAAGCTAGCTTGTATATAACAAAGTCGCAAATTTGGGACCCGAAAGTATAGCACAGACGGGGCTACAAAATCTTCTAAGTGAATACATAAACAAAATCTCCAATGCATGTATAAAAATTTAGCAGGGTTATCTATAAAATTGTGACAAAGAATCTAGCATATCATTTGTCAATAGTGTAACATCCCGCATTTTTTCGTTTACTTTCTATATAATTAATTTAAAGTCCGTTATTTAATTATAACATCTCTCGTTTACTCTACGTATTTAAGGTAATTCGTTTGGTTAAGTCACGCACCCGTTTTAAACGTGAGGGACCAATGTTGCCATGTGACCAAAGACATGACTAGGTCAAAGGGTCAAACCCACATCCTCATCCATTCATTTTCATCCTCCTCATTTGATACTTTCACCTTTTTCTCTCAAAACCCAAATCAAAGAATCATCATCCATTTTCAATCTAGCAAGCGTTCTTCAAAACAAATTACATATTTGGAATCCTTGCAACTTCCTCTTCGATTCCATACCAACTTCATCTTGTTTGGGTAACTTTCTAAAAACACTAAATTTCTTGTTCTTGATCTTTTAAACTTAAAAGTGTGTTAATTAGTGTCTATGGCTCAAGTCTAACATGAATATATGATTTGTATGCTCGATCTTGTTGTTTTAGTGTAACTAGCTTGAACTTGAAAATGGGTGTGTTTAATCTTGAGTTTTGGATGCTTAAATGTTGTTAGATGTTAAAAGTGCATGTATTAAATGTGTTACTAGCATCACTAGCTTCAATTTGGTATGTAGGTTGACTTAGAAAGACTCCAATAACATGATTGATGAGTTTATGATTTTTGGTTAGAGTTTGGTAGCCTTAAATGTAAATTTTGATGCATTAAATGCTTTGCGATGTTGTTTGTAAGTGTTTAGTAGTCTTTTATGCATAATTATCTATGAAACGACATATTATATGTGTGTGTTAAGTTCCCGGATCATCAATTGCATTTATGAGCTTGAAACATTAAATGGTGAGCATTAAATGATCATTCGATGAGAATTTGGTTATCGTAAATGTTGGATTTGGTTGATGAAATGTATTTACTTGTATTCCTCGTTAAATTACCTTTCCAACGATATAAGATACGTGTTTTGAGTGTTTACGGTTCATAAATTGTGTTAGAATGAAGTTTGGTTCGAGTTGAACACTTGAAAACAGCCCAAAATTTCTGTCAGGCATACGGAGCGGCGCGCCGATTCCTGAGCGGAGCGCCGAATTCCTACAAAGTGGTGTCGAGGCTTTGCCTTGAAACGGAGCGGCGCGCCACGAATCTGAGCGGCGCACCATTTGCCTGTTGTCCAAAAAGTCTCATTTACGTTTAATTCTAACTATGCTACGCACCTCCGATTAACATGAAACTTGGCCAACATGCTTATATATGATTTCTCATCATGGAAGAAATTGTCGGATACCCAACCCGACCCCGTTGACTTTGACTTTGACCGAGTTTGACTTTTAGTCAAACTTAACCAAACACTTATGCAATCGTTCTAACGTGCTTTTATACTTGTATCTTGTATGAAACCTGACAACGTGATTCACATGCTATATAATTGAGTCGTAATGAACCATAGGACTAATTGAACAACTTTGACCAACCGTGTTTACCGTTATTGATACAACCTACTTGTTTAGGTCAAAACTAGCAGCCGTTCTTGCACACGTTTACTTGTGAAGTACTTTTATACTCTTGCAATCAAGGTGAGATCATAGTCCCACTTTTACTCTTTTATACTTACATTTGGGATGAGAAAACATAAACATTACGTTTTACAAAGTGAACACAAGTACGAAAACAAACATTCTACGTACGAGTTAGAACAAAAATCCTCAATTCAATTATCATTAATTACACTTGCCGGGTGTAAGTGAGAACTTATGTTGTATGGCCATATGGGCTTGACATACCCTCATTCGAACAGTTCGCTACCGTTATGCGGATGAAATATATTTTCGAGAAACAGTGTAGGTTCTAACACTATGTGTATGGGGTAAAAGAAAAGTCAAGCCTTGATAATTGGGTGCTCGTGATATCAACTTTTAGAATGTATTACTATTATTTCAACGTTATAAATCTTGTGGTTCAACTTACTTACTTACTCACTTACTTACTAAACCTATGATTTCACCAACGTTTTCGTTGACAGATATTTCTATGTTTTTCTCAGGTCCTTGAACGATATGTGTTACATGCTTCCGCTCACTATTTTTTATACTTGCTTGGATGTCGAGTATACATGCATACATGGAGCGTCTTTTGACTTTACTTTAAATTGTGTCGCATAGGTTTCATTTGTGCTTTAAAACGTTGTAACGTATTAGTTGTTGAACTACTTTGTAAACTTTGAAACATCTTTACATTTGAAATGAATGCGACATATTTTGGTTAAACGTTGTTTTAAAGACTTATGACCACGTAACGGGACCTAAGTAGACGGCGCCGTCAATGACGATTTTTTCGGGTCGCTATAGATGGTATCAGAGTGTTGGTTGTAGGGATTTAGAGTTCATTGGTGTCAACCCCGAGTCATAGGGTACATTAGTGAGTCTAGACTACAACCGGCATATAGACTTGAAGTAGGAATTACTTGACTACTTGTGCATTTATACTCGAACTCTTCTATTCATATCTAACTCTTATTTCCATCTTAATCTCACGTTGTTTAATTTGATTGACACGCCACCTTGACTTTATGAAATAATGTCGAATGCACATATGAATTAGGGTAATATAATTGCCTGGATTATATTACGGTGACTCATATGGACATTCCGACATTATGACATAAATAATTTAAGGCGAGTCAAGGAAAATTTTCTCTTTATCATTATTCCGTATCACGATTAGTATTATTGAGAATACTAATCAATGATATTCTTATGTCTTGAAGGAACAATGCCTCCTCACCGAGTACCACGCAATGAAACTCCCGAACAAGCTCTTCAACGGATGATAGCCACCGCCGTAGATGCTGCCATGGCCGGTCACTCCTCCAACAACAACAATAACAACAACCACAACAACAACAACAACAACCATGGAACCGGTAATTCAAACGAGGAGTGCTCCTACAAGAATTTCATGGGATGCAAACCTCACACTTTCGATGGAACCGGGAGACCGGTTGCTCTCACTTGATGGTTCGAACAAACAGAAGCCGTTTTTAGCATAAGCGGTTTTCGGGACCAAGACAAAGTCAAATATTCCACCCACACTTTCGCCGGTATCGCTCTCACTTGGTGGAACACCTATGTGCAATTGGTGGGTACCGATGAAGCCCACGCACTCTCTTGGGCCGAATTAAAGGAAAAGATGATCACCGAATACTTCCCGCGCGAAGAGACCCGAAGGCTCGAACAAGAGCTAAGAAACTTAAAGGCGGTCCGAAATGATCTCAAGGCCTATAATCAACGATTTTCCGAGCTAGCCTTGATGTGCCCAAACCTCGTGAACCCCAAGCCTCTAAGGGTTGAACTTGACATGGATGGTCTCCCTAAGAGCATCAAACACAGAGTAATGTCATCCAAACCCGCTAACCTACAAGAAGCTTTAAAGATGGCCCACCAATTGATAGAAACGGTGGACGAAATTGAAGTGCCTGCACCTAAGGTCGAGGATAAATCGGGTGGCAACAAAAGAAAATGGGAAGCCTCCCAATCAAGCAACTACAACAACAACAACTTCACTAAAAAGCCTTTCACCTCCGACAGCAAGAAAGGTTATGCCGGAACTCAACCTTTTTGCAACAAATGCCACAAGCATCACTCTGGTGAATGTGGCAAGCTAATTTACCACCGGTGCCAAGGAATTGGTCATAGGGCTAATGATTGTAGAAGTGCCGCCCCAGTCGCTCGAAAGGGGCCCAATGCATAAAAGACGGTCACTTGTTACGAATGTGGCCAAACGGGTCATTATAGAAATGAATGCCCAAAGAAGAAAGCCAACCCCAATGCACGCAGCCGAGCTTTCAACATTAACGCCCAAGAGGACCGAGATGACAATGAACTAGTCACGGGTATGTTTCTTCTCAACAACTCTTATGTTTCCCGCTTATTCGATTCGGGTGCCGATAAATGTTTTATATCCAAGGTTTTGGCTCATACTCTTTGTACTCCACCACTCCTCCTAGACACTACTTATGCCATTGAAGTGGCCAACGGGAACCTATTGATTGCCGACATATATTATCGGGGATGTACGTTAAACTTATTGGGTAAAGAGTTCGAAATTGACTTGATACACATGGAACTAGGGAGCTTCGATGTAATAATCGGTATGAATTGGTTAGTCAAAATGAAATCTCACATCCTTTGTGATCTTAATGCAATCCGAATTCCTATCGAGAATGGTGAACCCTTGATTGTCTATGGCGATAAGAGTTGCACCAGACTCAACCTCGTCTCTTGCCTTAAAGTTAGAAAATTTCTTCGTAAGGGTTGTTTCGCGATCCTAGCTCACGTTAAGAAAGTCGATGCCGATGAAAAGCATATCGATGATGTGCCAATTGTTAGTGATTTTTTCAATGTATTTCCCGACGAATTTCCTGGTCTTCCACCTCATCGACCAGTTGAATTCCAAATCGATCTTATTCCGGGAGCCGCACCCGTAGCACGTGCACCGTATAGACTTGCTCCATCCGAAATGCAAGAATTGCAAAGTCAAATCTAAGAACTACTTGACCGTGGTTTTATTCAACCTAGCCATTCACCATGGGGCGCTCCGATTTTATTCGTTAAGAAGAAAGATGGATCCCTACGAATGTGCATTGATTATCGTGAACTAAATAAATTGACGGTTAAGAACTGATACCCTCTTCCTCGCATAGATGACCTCTTTGATCAACTACAAGGGTCTTGTGTATATTCAAAAATCGATCTCCGCTCGGGTTATCATCAACTAAGGGTTAAGGGGGAAGATGTCTCCAAAACCGCTTTCCGGACTCGTTATGGTAGTTACGAATTTCTTGTAATGCCATCTGGTCTAACTAATGCACCGGCAGTGTTCATGGACCTTATGAACCGCGTGTGCAAACCATACCTCGACAAATTCGTTATCGTGTTCATCGATGATATTTTGGTCTATTCTAAAAGCAAAGAAGAGCACGAACAACATCTCCGACTCGTGCTTGAACTCTTAAGACAAGAACGACTCTATGCCAAATTCTCCAAGTGTGAATTTTGGTTGAAGGAAGTTCAATTTCTTGGTCATGTTGTAAGTGATCAAGGTATTAAAGTCGATCCAGCAAAAATCGAGGCCATTAGTAAATGGAAAACCCTACTACTCCTAATCACATTCGTCAATTCTTGGGCCTCGCCGGATACTATCGTAGATTCATCAAAGATTTCTCCTTGGTTGCTCATCCTCTAACCGCGTTAACTCACAAGGGAAGAAAATTCATTTGGGAAACCGAACAAGAGTCCGCGTTTCAAATCTTGAAGACAAAGCTAACCACCGCTCCTATCTTATCACTTCTTGAAGGCAATGATGATTTTGTTGTATATTGCGATGCCTCGAAACATGGTTTTGGGTGTGTATTGATGCAACGAAAGAAAGTCATTGCTTATGCCTCTTGACAACTAAAAAATCATGAACGGAACTACACGACCCATGATCTCGAACTCGGAGCCGTTGTCTTTGCACTCAAAATGTGGAGACACTATCTTTATGGAACCAAGAGTACTATCTTCACCGATCATAAAAGCCTCCAACACATCTTCGACCAAAAACAACTAAACATGAGACAATGACGGTGGATTGAAAGTTTGAACGATTACGATTGTGAGCTTCGTTACCATCCCGGGAAGGCAAATGTAGTAGTCGATTCCTTAAGTCGAAAGGAAAGGATGGTGCCTCTTCGTGTCCGAGCCTTAAACATCACCATTCACACCAAGCTCAATAGTCAAATTCGGGTAGCTCAAGATAAGGCTCTCAAGGATGAAAACATATCTCTCGAACGCTTAAACATCCTCGCCTCTCGATTCGAAGTTAAGGAGACCGGACTCCGATATTTTGCCGGAAGGATTTAGGTGCCTAGTTATGGGAATTTACGAAGCCTTATTCTAGACGAAGCCCATAAGTCAAGGTATTCGATTCATCCCGGTGCCAATAAGATGTACCACGACCTTAAAGAACAATATTGGTGGCCGAACATTTAAAGGGACGTTGCTACTTATGTTGCAAAGTGTTTAACTTGTTCCAAAGTCAAAGCCGAATATCAAAGGCCGTCCGAGTTACTTCAACAACCCAAAATCCCCCAATGGAAGTGGGAAAGAATAACGATGGATTTCATCACAAAACTACCAAGGACGGTGGGCGGTTATGATACCATTTGGGTTATTATTGACCGTCTCACCAAATCCGCCCACTTCCTAGCCATGAAAGAAACGAACAAAATGGACAAACTTGCGCAACTTTACATCAAAGAGATTGTAACCCATCACTGTGTACCCTTATCGATCATATCCGACCGAGATGCTTGTTTCGCTTCTAGATTTTGGCGTGCCTTGCAAGAAGCCTTGGGGACGCGTTTGGACATGAGCACCGCATACCATTCACAAACCGACGGACAAAGCGAACGTACGATTCAAACTTTGGAATACATGCTACAAGCTTGCGTTATCGATTTTGGAAAGGCTTGGGAAAAGCATTTGCCACTAGCCGAATTCTCCTACAACAATAGTTATCATGCGAGTATTAAAGCCGCACCATTCGAAGCGTTATATGGTCACAAATGTCGCTCTCCTATTTGTTGGGCCGAAGTAGGTGACAAACAAATCATCGGACCCGAACTCATTCACGAAACAACCGAGAAGATCGTTCAAATCCGAGATAGGCTCAGGACGGCCTGTAGTCGTCAAAAGAACTAAACCGACAGAAGACATAATGATCTCGAGTTCCAAGTCGGTGATCGTGTAATGTTAAAAGTCGCGCCTTGGAAAGGTGTAATCCGTTTCGGAAAACGTGGGAAACTAAATTCGTGGTATATTGGTCCTTTTGAATTCTTGGAGCGTATTGGACCCGTTGCTTACCGTTTAGATCTTCCGACCCAATTGATCTCCGTTCATCCTACCTTTCATGTATCAAATTTGAAGAAGTGTTTTGCCGAACCCGAACTCGTCATCTCTCTCGAGGAGCTTACTATTGATGACAAACTTCATTTCGTGGAAGAACCGGTTGAAATTGTGGACTACTCCGTCAAGACGCTAAAACAAAGTAAAATCCCGATTGTCAAAGTTCATTGGAAAGCCAAAAGGGGACCCGGGTTTACTTGGGAAAGGCAAGATCAAATGCAAAGGAAATACCCTCATTTATTCGTGGATTTGGAAATGCAAGATCTCGAGGAAGAAACAACGACTACCACGGCTACTTAAATTTCAGGACGAAATTTCTTTTAAGGAGTAGGTAATGTAACATCCCGCCTTTTTTCGTTTACTTTCCGTATAATTAATTTAAAGTCCGTTATTTAATTATAACATCTCTCGTTTACTCTACGTATTTAAGGTAATTCGTTTGGTTAAGTCACACACCCGTTTTAAACGTGAGGGACCAATGTTGCCATGTGACCAAAGACATGACTAGGTCAAAGGGTCAAACCCACATACTCATCCATTCATTTATATATGATTTCTCATCATGGAAGAAATTGTCGGATACCCAACCCGACCCCGTTGACTTTGACTTTGACCGAGTTTGACTTTTAGTCAAACTTAACCAAACACTTATGCAATCGTTCTAACGTGCTTTTATACTTGTATCTTGTATGAAACCTAACAACGTGATTCACATGCTATATAATTGAGTCGTAATGAACCATAGGACTAATTGAACAACTTTGACCAACCGTGTTTACCGTTATTGATACAACCTACTTGTTTAGGTCAAAACTAGCAGCCGTTCTTGCACACGTTTACTTGTGAAGTACTTTTATACTCTTGCAATCAAAGTGAGATCATAGTCCCACTTTTACTCTTTTATACTTACATTTGGGATGAGAAAACATAAACATTACGTTTTACAAAGTGAACACAAGTACGAAAACAAACATTCTACGTACGAGTTAGAACAAAAATCCTCAATTCAATTATCATTAATTACACTTGCCGGGTGTAAGCGAGAACTTATGTTGTATGGCCATATGGGTTTGACATACCCTCATTCGAACAGTTCGCTACCGTTATGCGGATGAAATATATTTTCGAGAAACAGTGTAGGTTCTAACACTATGTGTATGGGGTAAAAGAAAAGTCAAGCCTTGATAATTAGGTGCTCGTGATATCAAATTTTAGAATGTATTACTATTATTTCAACGTTATAAATCTTGTGGTTCAACTTACTTACTTACTCACTTACTTACTAAACCTATGATTTCACCAACGTTTTCGTTGACAGATTTTTCTATGTTTTTCTCAGATCCTTGAACGATATGTGTTACATGCTTCCGCTCACTATTTTTGATACTTGCTTGGATGTCGAGTATACGTGCATACATGGAGCGTCTTTTGACTTTACTTTAAATTGTGTCGCATAGGTTTCATTTGTACTTTAAAACGTTGTAACGTATTAGTTGTTGAACTATTTTGTAAACTTTGAAACATCTTTACATTTGAAATGAATGCGACATATTTTGGTCAAACGTTGTTTTAAAGACTTATGACCACGTAACGGGACCTAAGTAGACGGCGCCGTCAATGACGATTTTGTCGGGTCGCTACAAATAGTTATATAAAAAAAATATCAGATCGGTGCGCACAGCTTTTATTACAGGTAGACAAATCTTAGATGATTCTATCATTCTCAATGAGTTCATGTCTTGGTTGAAGAAGCCGAAAGAGGAACTCATGATACTGAAAGTTGATTTTGATAAAGCTTTGGACTCCTTGAATTGGAGATTTTTTTTTTTTATCACATGTTGAATCTCATTAGCTTTAGCTCAATCTGGAAAGGATGGATCAAAATGTGCTATCCTCAGCTACATCTTTTCTCCATTCCTCGCATATATCATCGTAATACCCTTAATACTAGGTTTTGAAGAAGACTTTTCATGTCATTTACATGTAAGCCCGATTCGGATCCCTTTGTTGTTTCCTTTTCCTTCGGCACCTTTTCCTTGAAATGAGAAGAAGATGGTAAAATTTAATTGTATTATTTAAGTGCTTATTGCTTCCCAAAAATCCTACTTTTATAAATAGTAGGTCACCTGGTTATTCTATCTTGGTACATGAGAGGCCTTCATCGGAATTCTCATTTAAAAGTGGTCTCAGGCAAGAAGATTCGTTAAGCCCGTTTCTTTTATCATTGTCACGGAGGGACTTAGTAGTAATAATTTGATAAAATAGATTTAAAAAGTTGAGAGAATACATTTTATACATAATAATTGTCATGACAAACTTAGTCGTACGATCATGGAAAAAACGACAAAAGTCCAACCCCCTTTTCACACTTGATTTTCATCCTTCCCCCTCACCTGTACCCAACTTGCAAAAATTACACCAAACTTCAAGGGGTAAAATGTAAATTTCCTAAATTAAAATAAAAACTTCACCCAAACCTTTCGACAGCCCGTACCTTCCACCTCGCTTCGAGTTAAATTTCACCAAGCACTCTGTTAAACTCAAAATATTTTTCCGAACAAAATGAAACTAACCATGTTCGAAACAGACACTTTTTAAAAAACGCTAAACACAACGACAGCCCGTATCTTTCCACTCGTCAACTGCGTTAAATATGAATACGCCGGCCGAAAGCCCCCGCCGCATCGCGCGGGCCGGACCCGGCCTAGTCGTACATCCTATCCTACTATATATTAAAAGAGAGTCTTTATTAGGTAATAAATATTTTCAAAACTCCATTAATCACCGTTAGATTGAAAAATTACGTTAACGACCAATAAACATTCCCTAAAAATATTAGGTAATAAATCAATTTTAAATACACTGATTCCTAAAATACCCCTCTCTAATAATAAAAAAAAGAAAAAAAACACGGGATAACCCTTATACACATCTCTTTCTCTAAAGTATTCTTACGTAACCAGTAAAATCTACGATGCAAGTGGCTATGCAATTAGCGCTAACTTCCATTCAATTAAGAATTAGAAATTGTGGTTCACGAAGCATTATGGTTCGTATGCTGCAATCGTCAATCAAAAACGTTCCTTCCTGTTTCCAAATTAAGTTAGGGTTCTTATGGTGCAATCGATTTGAGTCAAAGATTTGCAAGAAGTTTGTTTGATTTCTAAAAAATGACAGGTTTTTATTATTTCTTGATAAAACCCTAGTGCTCCTTTTTGATGTTTTAAAAGTTTTAAGCTATTGTGATATTAATACGGATTAATACTTGTGGGTTTTTGTTTCTTATGAAAAAATCTCTTGCACAATTAGGGTTTTAACAGTTCGTTGTTAAATTTATGCCATTTATCATCGATGAACCCCAATTTATGAATGTCTAAACAATTAGGTATAGATATACAAATTCGAACCATATGCAAATTTTACATTCATAGGATCTTTCATAGATATGTACATATTCAGTGTATATTTTTTGTTTCAAAAAATATGTGTTCTTCCATGAAACAGTCAGCTGAATAGCATTGTTTACAAACTAAGAGAAGTGAATACATGGCATAACAATAAGCATAGTGACTTCTTAAATGAGATTACTGAATTTGCTTGATTTTTATTTCGTTTATTGCTATAATCGATTGGATTTGATAATTTAGAGCTGAGAACTTTCTATTATTGTTATATTTGTTATTGCGGGATGCATTGGTGAATCTGCATAGTTTATCATCTTAAACTTTGAGTTTAACTGTGGGCCCTATTTGTTTATGGTTTTCGACAGTTTTACTTCATCGTATAACTAACGTCAGGTTCAACATCTGAAGAGTATTTTAGGTACTTTTGTTTTTTATGCCTTTCTTTTTATCTTTGTTTGGATTTGGATCTATATAATTCTAAATATTGGTTCCCTAAAGTGATTTTAGAGTTGTGTTTTGGAATTTCTTTAAGTGAATACAAGATGTTCTCTGTTTTCCACTAAGTTTCTTTATGCTATTTGTGGCTTTTGTTCAGCTTGCAGAATCTGTATATGGGTGGTTAAATCCTTTGGTAAGCTTTATTGTCCAGCTTGGTAAGATTTATTGTTCAGCTTGACTCTATTTTTTGTTTATCTTCTGCTTTTATTATTTGGTCTGATATCTACTTATTGAGGCTAGGAATTTGGTTATACTTATATAAATTGTGGGGTTCTTAGTGATCAGAGGTACAACATCCTATGTTACCACTACATAATCCAAGTAGTTTTTCATGGACAGTTCTTTTTGACACTGGTATCTAGGTAAACTTGTTGTTGTCGAAATGAAGCGAGAGTTGAAAAAGGTATATATGTGAACATAGTTGCTTTGGATATCGCAATGCTTCCAGAAGCTATGACAGATGATCTGCAAACTGCAATATGGAAGTAAGCAGTTCACTATCTATTGGTTATCGCATTCGTATAATTTTGTCAATATGAAGGACGTCGATTTAGAAACATACCACTATTTTTCTGAAGAGAAACATTTTCCGTGATAATAAACTAAAGACTACCACTGTGTCAATTGATGGTCATATATCTAATATGCTTATTGCAAAATAGGGGGAAATAGTAAGTTTCCAATACGATTTGTTGATTACTTATATGGTAGAAGTTTAATTTTGATTGAAAACTTACAAAAGAAAAAGAAGTTGTAAAGTTATCTTTTAAGGTGGTAGTATTTTCATTAAAAAAAGGTTTTAATCAATAAAAGGATTCTTTGATTCTATTCTAATAATTATTTTGGCAAACAAATATAAGCTCTAAAAGTGGGATGGTGAGTTGTGAGTTTGTATTTAATACATGTTCAGTAGTATGTCCTCTACGATGACGGTTCATCAAAGTTAGATGTTATTGATGTATTTCCAGCTTCATCGTATGTTTTTTACTGTACTTGCATATTTGGAGATAATAACAATCATTGCTCTTCGTTATGAACAGGTAAATATGATTTATATATTATCTCTAACTGGTTAATCAGGCCAGCCAAAAGTGGGTCATCTGTTTTCATCCCTACACCGAACACCAAACAATTGGTAGTTTCTTTCTTAATTCAATGAGTTAATTTATACACTCATCGGTTAACATTTTAATGCTTTTATCGAGTGTTTTTGTTCTTTTACATATAATATATATTATTGTATTATATATTCTATCAGGTTACAAGTTTATTGGTTAGGATTACACATTGATCTTTTTTTTAGTATTAATAATGTATTTTTTGTTCCATAAACTTAGTGTCCCTAATTTTATTGCTTTTTTTATTATACATCTTGAAAGTAGGTATGATTTATTTTTAATTATGTAAATATGTAAATTATGATGGTTCTTGAAATTCGGTTACATCTTTGGTCTTTAATGTTAATTTTTCATTACAAGTTCTACTCGAGGTGTGAGTGTTAATTTACAAAAGTTATCAAATGTTCTATGTGTTGCGCGTTTCTTGATCAGTGAATGAACCAGATTCGTGTTATGCAGAATACCGACAGCGAGAGTAGATAAGTTCATTTTACTATTTCCCCCTATTTTGCATTATCTTTTGGCAGAACTCATATACGTCAAATAGGTTGTACCTTCACAAATAACTTATGATCAAACACCGAGGAATGAGTTCAACATATTTTGATCAGCTTAGATTGTGCCTTAACAAATAAGCTCCCTGTTCTTAATATTATTTATGGTGTATGGATGAACCCGACTAAACAAGAGACTAGAAACAATAAACTATGCTTGGAAATCGTGTCCACAAACTTGAAATGTGTATTTTTGTTTCTTACTATTCACGATCTTTTCGTACTTGCTATATGGATTCATTGAACCATTGTATTGTAATCAACTGTTATATTTACTGTGAAAATGCTTTTATATCATTATGAATTATATCAGACTATATTTGTTTCTTTTTCATTTGCCAATGATTATTCATTCCAACACGTTTATGATACCTCTTTCATAATCTTAATTTTGAAAACCCGCGAAATCGCGATACTTCCTGAAATTATAAGAAAAAAATGTTTGATTAATGTATAATGCTATGGAATTTTTGTAAATTGAAATTGTAAATCATAAGTTCATAGCATACATACATGTGACCCCAAAAAGAGTTATTAGTAGCAGTAACAAGTTTTGTGCATACTTTATTGACTTGGTCTGATAGAAGCAAAAACAAGAAACTCTGGTTGTTGTGGCACATTAGTGAATTCACTTTATCAATATAAGAGCAGTGTGATCACTGCAGATGAAAATTGATTTCATTTATATTATGAAATTTATGTACTTAGTAAAGTTTGTTGAATGATTTAGAATCTGAATAACAGGCAGAACTGGTACTGATATCCGGCCTATGCCCCGAAAACCAGCTGAAAATGATAGAGGTTGTCGTATACAAAACATGGGTATCGAAGAGGCACAATGTAATGACCAGCACTTTTTCGATCATTCTATATTTATAAGATTAATATTTACATAAATTAAACCTTACCAACATGACAAGCAATCCAAATTGTTGAGACTTATGTCTTCGAAAAGAGTTTTACACAACGTTTGACCGTTCAATTTGACCGATGATATCACGAACTATATAACATACGATAATTATACGTTTATGTATATATATGTATTTATATATATTTAACATGATCTAAGGATGTTTAACATCTCATTGGGTACTAATAACAATGAGTTATAAGTATATTTTGAAACTACTAACTTAAGTTTTCAAAACGATAACTATACGTAACGTTCTTCGACATAAATACTTATAACCTATAATACTTATACATGCATCGTATAGATATGTATTTTATCACTTTTAAAGGGCTTACATACATAAAACAATATAAGTATATTTACAAAAGATAGCTATATTTGAATCCTCGTTCCGTTTTCTCAAAGATTTCTACACGTATATCTAGGGTATATGTACCCGTATCATACGCAGCTTCTAGATGTATTTACTATTGGTATATACCAATAAAAATCTGCTCCTTAGCAGCCTTAAATGATTAAGAAACATGTGGAACCAACCATTTGTCAAGTAGCATGAATTATTTAGCAAGAAAACAAAGTTAGGTATCTTTTTTTTCCTTTATAACCTAAAAACGTTTTTATGCATGCACACCATTTCTTCACCCTATTTTCTCATACTTACACTCCCATTTCTCTCTCAAAATACTCTTAACTTCATACTTGATCATCTCCAAGCATTTTCCCCATCATTTAGCTTCAAAAACATCACTTAATCACCATAAGAAAACCCTTACAAAAACACTTCAAGAATCCTTCCAAGAACACAAACTTACTTCCAATCTTTCATCCAATTCCATCACCCTTTTAGTTCTAGGTTCTTACTCCTCTTTTACAGCAACCTTGTCCAAGGAACTTGAGGTAGTAACTATGTTCATAACCTTATTCGATTCATATATATATAGCTATCTTATTTTGTGGTATAAAATTTTAACAACAAGAACATAGTTTGAAAGTTTTCAAACTTGTTTGCAAACTAAATAGATCCTTCTAACTTAACTTTTAAAATACTTCAAGACCTGTAATATAACTTAATTACATGCTAATTTAACAAGGTATAACTTGGTTTTTCAAAGAACACCTTAAAAACTGTTTTTACGACGTCGGAGTGCAACCGGGGACTGTTTTGGGTTGGATAATTAAAAACCATCTTAAACTTTGAATTGGAAGTTTATCTTCTGGAAAAATGATTTTTAATATGAATATGATAACACATAAAAATTTCATGATTTAATTCAAAGTATAAGTATTTTTAGAAAAATAATCATTTAAGGTTGTTTACATAAAGGAAAATGTTTAACTTCATAAGTTTCACTAAAGTTTCACCTATGCCGTGTGATTTTGAATACAAACCAAGGTATTTTCAGTTCATAGTCTTAAAGAGGAACTCGATCCAAGGAGATGGCAAGTTGAATCAACGAAAACGGATTTGTAACGAAGAAACTATGACCGAAACAAAATTGGTTATCCAAGACTTGTTTAACTTCGGGATTAATTGGGAAAAATTAAATAAAATCACATCTTTCTAAGATAACATGATATTTTATATATATGTACTTATAATTCAATTTTATATGGTTCAGGATCACCCATAAACAATACGAGAAGATTAATCATAAGATCCCATGTTTGTACGCAACACGTCATTTGACAACACCGGTACTTTATGTACGCAACACGTCATTTGACAACACCGGTACCGTGGGTCAAGATTAATCTCGACCAATACATATACGATGGGGTTTTATTTATTTCGTTGGGGGTTTTATTTATTTCATTGCGGGTATATTAAACATCTACAAATGAACCATTAAAATTGAATTACTAACAACGAAATGCTAACTACGGACTAAGGAATTATTCAAAGTATTAAAAGTATAACAAGTATATATATGAGACGTTTGTTTAAAAAGAAAAGGTATTGATATATTATATATGGATAGGTTCGTGATATCAACCGGAAGACCAAGTCAAAAATATATATATCTTCAAGACGAACGTGAGTATATAGTCCCACTTTTAAACTCTAAATATTTCGGGATGAGAATACATGTATTTTATGTTTTACGTTATGGACACAAGTAACTGAAAAATATATTCTACGTTGAGTTGTACCACTGGCATACTTCCCTGTAGCTTGGTAACTAATATTTACAGCGGTATTGTAAACGCGAATCCTGTTGATAGATCTATCGGGCCTGACAACCCCAACCGGACTGGACGACCAGTATTCAACGGTTGCACAGTACTTCGTTTTGTGACTACACTTGGTACGGTGTAGTAAGATTTCATATTAAAGGGAATATGCGACGTGATTAAATGTTAAGTATGGTTACCAAGTGCTCAACCACTTAGAATATTTTTATTAAACTGTTTATATACGAAATCTTGTGGTCTATATATATATATTGCTGCCGGCACTAAACCTATATCTCACCAACTTTATGTTGACCTTTTAAAACATGTCTATTCTCAGGAGATTACTAAAGCTTCCGCTGCATAATGTTGAATTTGAGCCGGATCTTGCGTACGCATATTTGTGTCAAAAATAAAACTGCATACCCGAGGATCTGTGTTGTAAAATATGCTAGAAACCGTGTTGTTATCATTATATGTAAAGTTTGTAAGTCGAAGATTATCGCTAAACGATAATCATTTTTATGTTGTCCAAAGCTTGTAACAAAAATAAGAATCATGGTTTGTAATGTATAATATATGCAGTTTTTCTTTTAAAAATGTCGCATATAGAGGTCAATACCTCGCAATGAAATCATACGTTATTTAACACGTTCTTATGGTTAAGGACGGGTTATGACATGTGGTATCAGATCGGTGGTCTTAGCGAATCAGGTTTGCATTAGTGTGTCTAACCGATAAGTCGTTAGGATACATTAGTAAGTCTGGACTTTGACCGGGTCTGATTTAAAAACCATTGCTTATCATTGTTGGTTAAAATTTATATGTAAATATTATGTAGTACTAATGGGTTAGTTGTTGTATGATAGATGTCGGGCTCAAAACTTGTTATCACATTCAGCGACTCCGAACCAGAATCTTCAGGTGGTGTTCCAGTCATTAACCTATCCGATGACGAAAATGATATCTTTGGGGAAGACTCACAAATTCCGGATGAACCAACTATAGAGAACCCGGAAAGTGAACCCGAGGAGGAAAGTAAACCCGAGGAGGAAAGTGAACCCGAGGAAGAAATACAGGAAATTACAAAAGACGAGTTCGAACTAGGAAAGAAACGAAAGGCTAATGAATTAGAAAATTCAAATCCTGAGTTTAATAAGGATGATGTGGCACCAACTCCACTAGACACTACCACCCCTATTCCCGCTATTCCTATTCGTTCTATCCCGGCATCCAGTTCTTCAGTCCCACAGCCAAAATATAGGCAGACAGCCAGGATAAGTGTTAAGCGATTCTTTGAACCTAAACGTCCTAGAAAATAGACCAAACGATGCGCTGCCGTATTAAACCATGGGATCATATAATGTTTTGTATAATATTATTAGTGTGGTTTGCTTAATGTTCGATGTAAGATAAGCATATGTAAAATAGTGAAGTGTGAAATGCAATAATTTTCCATGGTTAAGTATTATTTAGATGGTAGTAATTGATTCTGTACTAAGCTATTAAGTATGGACATTAACGGGTAGGTACTATCCTAGATATAATTATAAAACGCTAATAAGAAGAAAAGGCTTTTATAATAATACCTGGTTCATATTATTAATAAGCTATAATGTACTGTAAATATACACTACATCTATAATATTCCATGTGAATAATTATTTTCTTTTCATTCTTATAGAAGAATATGGCGCGATTGAACCGAATGACGGAACAAGAAATCCAGGAACTCATCAATCAACGAGTGAACGACAGAATGTTATGGGTCGAGGCTGCAAGAGGTGCTGCAGTTAACCCAAATCCTCGTGTGGGGTGCACTTACAAAACTTTTCAAGCTTGCAAGCCCTCATCATTCAGTGGAACAGAAGGACCGATCAGTTTAACCCGATGGATAGAAAAGATGGAGACTGTGTTTAAAATCAGTGGTTGTGTTGAAAAGGACATGACCAAGTATGCATCATGCACTTTACAAGATAGTGCACTCACGTGGTGGAAAAATTATGTGAAGGCTGTAGGAGGAGATGTAGCTTATGATACTCCATGGGAAGAATTCAAAACAATGTTAATCAACGAATATTGTCCAAGGAACGAGGTTAGGAAGTTGGAAGATGAATTACGAAGTCTGAAGGTTGTTGGTACTGAAATCACCAACTACAATCAGCGATTCATGGAATTAGTTTTGCTATGTCCTGAATTGGTTCCAACCGAAGAACGGAAGATTGAAATGTACAAAGATGGTTTGCCCAAAAAGGTCAAGGCAAACGTTACAGCATCGAAACCTAAGACAATTCATGAAGCTATAACCATGGCAAACGAGCTAATGGATCAGGTCATCATGGATAAGAAAGTATCCAATACTGATGTGAAGGTATCAGGTAACAAAAGAAAGTGGAATGGAAATTATGATCGAGGTAACCAACAACAATCTTTTAAGAAACAAGAAATCACGCAAGGTGCGGGTAGTGGTTTAAGCTTTGGTTATAAAGGACAAAATCCTTTATGCAACCGATGCCACAAACATCACTCTGGTTACTGTAATGTGGTATGCAACAAATGTAATCGAAAGGGTCATCTTGCTGAAGATTGTAGGGCTCTCGTTATAAATACAAATGGTACCAAGACTCCTGCCACCAATGCAAATAGAACTGCTTTGGCTACCATTACTTGTTATGGGTGTGGAAAACAAGGTCACTATAAGAGCCAGTGCCCGAATCCAGAGAAAAATATCGGACCTGCACGAGGGAGAGCATTTGTTATTAATGCTAGAGAGGCGTGTGAAGACCCGGAGCTTGTTACGGGTACGTTTACCATTAATAACTTATCCGCATCTATTATATTTGATACTGGTGCTGATAGAAGTTACGTGTGTAGAGACTTTCACGCTAAATTGAATTGTTCATCATTACCTCTAGATGCTAAGTACATGATTGAGTTAGCTAATGGTAAACTAATTAAAGCCGATAAAATTTGCCGTGATTGTAAAATAAATTTAGCCGGAGAAACATTTAAGATTGATTTGATACCCGTAGAATTAGGAAGTTTTGATGTAATAGTCGGCATGGACTGGATGTCCAAAATAGGAGCCGAAGTTGTGTGCGCCAAGAAGGCAATTCGCATTCCTCGTAAGAATAAAACGCCAGTAATGATTTATGGAGAGAAGGGTAACTCAAAGCTAAAACTCATTAGTTATTTGAAAGCTCAAAAGTGCTTGAAGAAAGGGTGCTATGCTATCTTAGCACATGTTAATAAAGTCGAAAAGAAAGAAAAAGAGAAGTGCATCAATGACGTGCCTGTGGCAAGAGATTTTCCTGAAGTATTTCCGGAAGAGTTGCCAGGATTACCTCCATTTAGATCTGTAGAATTTCAAATAGATCTTGTACCAGGAGCTGCACCGGTTGCCCGTGCTCCATATAGACTTGCACCGTCCGAGTTAAAAGAACTTCAGAGTTAGTTAAAAGAATTACTGGATCGTGGATTCATACGACCAAGTACTTCACCGTGGGGAGCTCCAATTTTATTCGTCAAGAAGAAAGACGGATCTTTCCGAATGTGTATAGATTATCGTGAATTAAATAAGTTAACTATCAAGAATCGGTATCCACTACCGAGAATTGACGACTTATTTGATCAACTCCAAGGATCATGTGTGTACTCGAAAATTGACCTAAGATCGGGCTATCATCAATTACGTGTCAAAGAAGAAGATATACCGAAAACTGCTTTTCGGACACGCTACGGTCATTACGAATTTTTGGTTATGCCGTTTGGATTGACGAATGCGCCAGCTGTATTCATGGACCTCATGAATCGAGTTTGTAGTCCATATTTAGATAAGTTTGTTATCGTTTTCATTGATGATATTCTTATCTATTCCAAGAGTGAGCAAGAGCATGAGCAGCATGTAAGGTTGATATTAGAGTTGTTAAGAAAAGAACAGCTATATGCTAAATTTTCTAAATGTGCTTTCTGGTTAAAAGAAGTGCAATTTCTTGGCCACGTTGTTAGTAGCAAAGGAATTCAGGTTGATCCAGCAAAAATTGAAGCCATTGAAAAATGGGAGACTCCTAAGACACCAACGCAGATACGTCAATTTTTGGGTTTAGCCGGTTATTATAGAAGGTTTATTCAAGATTTTTTCCCGAATAGCTAAGCCGTTGACAGCATTAACGCAAAAAGGGAAGAAATACGAATGGACCTCGGAGCAGGAGAACGCATTTCAATTACTGAAGAAGAAGTTAACTACGGCGCCTATTTTATCGTTACCTGAAGGGAACGATGATTTTGAAATATATTGTGACGCTTCGCGACAAGGTTTTGGTTGTGTTCTTATGCAACGAAAGAAAGTTATTGCATACGCATCTCGACAATTGAAGATTCACGAGCGGAATTATACGACGCATGATCTAGAACTGGGAGCAGTCGTGTTTGCGTTAAAGATATGGAGACACTACTTATATGGGGTTAGATGCACTGTGTTTACTGATCATAAAAGTCTTCAACATATTTTCGATCAGAAACAGCTGAACATGAGGCAACGTAGGTGGGTCGAGCTGATAAACGACTACGATTGTGAGATTCGCTATCATCCCGGGAAAGCGAATGTAGTGGCTGACGCATTAAGCAGAAAGGAACGAGAACCAATTCGAGTACGAGCGATGAACATAAAAATTCGCATGAATCTCAACTCACAAATCAAAGAAGTTCAACGAGAAGCACTTACTAAAGAAAATATAGGAAATAAAATAATGAAGAAGTATGAGAAGCAACTCGTTATGCGGGAAGATGGAATTCGATATTTTGCAAATCGTATTTGGGTACCGAAGTTGGGTGGATTAAGGAAGTTGATATTGAATGAGGCACATAAGACAAGATATTCGATACATCCTGGAGTTGGAAAGATGTACCAAGATCTTAAGACACATTATTGGTGGCCTAATTTGAAGACAGACGTTGCAACATATGTTGGGGAATGTTTAACTTGTTCCAAAGTCAAAGCAGAATACCAGAAGCCGTCAGGGTTACTTCAACAACCAGAAATTCCAGAATGGAAATGGGACGGTATTACCATGGATTTCATCACGAAGTTACCAAAGACTGCCTGGGGATACGACACCATTTGGGTAATTGTTGATCGTCTTACCAAATCTGCACATTTCTTGCCTATAAAGGAAACAGATAGAATGGAGAAATTATTACGATTATATATAAAGGAAATAGTTTCAAGGCATGGAATACCTATTTCCATTATATCTGATCGTGATAGTAGATTTACCTCAAAGTTCTGGCAATCACTACAGGAGGCACTAGGAACTCGTTTGGATATGAGTACCGCATATCATCCGCAAACGGACGGGCAGAGTGAAAGAACAATTCAGACTCTTGAAGACATGCTCAGGGCATGTGTGATCGATTTTGGAAACGGATGGGATAAGTATCTACCATTAGCAGAATTCTCGTATAATAATAGTTATCATGCGAGCATTAAAGCTGCACCATTCGAAGCATTGTACGGAAGGAAGTGTGGATCTCCTATCTGTTGGAATGAAGTAGGAGATCGACAATTAACTGGTCCCGAGATCATACATGAAACTACTGAAAAGATAGTACAAATCAAAGAGAGATTGAAAACAGCCCGTAGTCGCCAAAAGAGCTACGCCGATGTCCGAAGGAAACCATTAGAGTTTCATATTGGTGACATGGTTATGCTAAAGGTGTCACCTTGGAAAGGTGTAATACGTTTCGGTAAAAGAGGTAAACTGAACCCAAGATATGTAGGCCCGTTCAAGATCATCGAACGCATTGGACCGGTAGCTTATCGACTCGAGTTACCGCAACAACTTGCCGGAGTACATAATACCTTTCACGTCTCGAACCTTAAGAAGTGTCTTGCAAAGGAAGACCTCACCATTCCTCTTGAAGAAATCCATGTCGACGAGAAACTACAATTCATCGAAGAACCAATCGAAATCATGGATCGTGAAGTTAAACGGCTCAAGCAGAGCAACATACCGATCGTTAAGGTTCGTTGGAATGCTCGAAGGGGTCCCGAGTTTACTTGGGAACGAGAGGATCAAATGAAACAAAAGTATCCACACTTGTTTCCCGATGACAAAAAAAATAGGTACAATTTTAAAATTTCGGGACGAAATTTATTTAACGGATAGGTACTGTAATGACCCGCACTTTTTCGATCATTCTATATTTATAAGATTAATATTTACATAAATTAAACCTTACCAACATGACAAGCAATCCAAATTGTTGAGACTTATGTCTTCGAAAAGAGTTTTACACAACGTTTGACCGTTCAATTTGACCGATGATATCACGAACTATATAACATACGATAATTATACGTTTATGTATATATATGTATTTATATATATTTAACATGATCTAAGGATGTTTAACATCTCATTGGGTACTAATAACAATGAGTTATAAGTATATTTTGAAACTACTAACTTAAGTTTTCAAAACGATAACTATACGTAACGTTCTTCGACATAAATACTTATAACCTATAATACTTATACATGCATCGTATAGATATGTATTTTATCACTTTTAAAGGGCTTACATACATAAAACAATATAAGTATATTTACAAAAGATAGCTATATTTGAATCCTCGTTCCGTTTTCTCAAAGATTTCTACACGTATATCTAGGGTATATGTACCTGTATCATACGCAGCTTCTAGATGTATTTACTATTGGTATATACCAATAAAAATCTGCTCCTTAGCAGCCTTAAATGATTAAGAAACATGTGGAACCAACCATTTGTCAAGTAGCATGAATTATTTAGCAAGAAAACAAAGTTAGGTATCTTTTTTTTCCTTTATAACCTAAAAACGTTTTTATGCATGCACACCATTTCTTCACCCTATTTTCTCATACTTACACTCCCATTTCTCTCTCAAAATACTCTTAACTTCATACTTGATCATCTCCAAGCATTTTCCCCATCATTTAGCTTCAAAAACATCACTTAATCACCATAAGAAAACCCTTACAAAAACACTTCAAGAATCCTTCCAAGAACACAAACTTACTTCCAATCTTTCATCCAATTCCATCACCCTTTTAGTTCTAGGTTCTTACTCCTCTTTTACAGCAACCTTGTCCAAGGAACTTGAGGTAGTAACTATGTTCATAACCTTATTCGATTCATATATATATAGCTATCTTATTTTGTGGTATAAAATTTTAACAACAAGAACATAGTTTGAAAGTTTTCAAACTTGTTTGCAAACTAAATAGATCCTTCTAACTTAACTTTTAAAATACTTCAAGACCTGTAATATAACTTAATTACATGCTAATTTAACAAGGTATAACTTGGTTTTTCAAAGAACACCTTAAAAACTGTTTTTACGACGTCGGAGTGCAACCGGGGACTGTTTTGGGTTGGATAATTAAAAACCATCTTAAACTTTGAATTGGAAGTTTATCTTCTGGAAAAATGATTTTTAATATGAATATGATAACACATAAAAATTTCATGATTTAATTCAAAGTATAAGTATTTTTAGAAAAATAATCATTTAAGGTTGTTTACATAAAGGAAAATGTTTAACTTCATAAGTTTCACTAAAGTTTCACCTATTCCGTGTGATTTTGAATACAAACCAAGGTATTTTCAGTTCATAGTCTTAAAGAGGAACTCGATCCAAGGAGATGGCAAGTTGAATCAACGAAAACGGATTTGTAACGAAGAAACTATGACCGAAACAAAATTGGTTATCCAAGACTTGTTTAACTTCGGGATTAATTGGGAAAAATTAAATAAAATCACATCTTTCTAAGATAACATGATATTTTATATATATGTACTTATAATTCAATTTTATATGGTTCAGGATCACCCATAAACAATACGAGAAGATTAATCATAAGATCCCATGTTTGTACGCAACACGTCATTTGACAACACCGGTACTTTATGTACGCAACACGTCATTTGACAACACCGGTACCGTGGGTCAAGATTAATCTCGACCAATACATATACGATGGGGTTTTATTTATTTCGTTGGGGGTTTTATTTATTTCATTGCGGGTATATTAAACATCTACAAATGAACCATTAAAATTGAATTACTAACAACGAAATGCTAACTACGGACTAAGGAATTATTCAAAGTATTAAAAGTATAACAAGTATATATATGAGACGTTTGTTTAAAAAGAAAAGGTATTGATATATTATATATGGATAGGTTCGTGATATCAACCGGAAGACCAAGTCAAAAATATATATATCTTCAAGACGAACGTGAGTATATAGTCCCACTTTTAAACTCTAAATATTTCGGGATGAGAATACATGTATTTTATGTTTTACGTTATGGACACAAGTAACTGAAAAATATATTCTACGTTGAGTTGTACCACTGGCATACTTCCCTGTAGCTTGGTAACTAATATTTACAGCGGTATTGTAAACGCGAATCCTGTTGATAGATCTATCGGGCCTGACAACCCCAACCGGACTGGACGACCAGTATTCAACGGTTGCACAGTACTTCGTTTTGTGACTACACTTGGTACGGTGTAGTAAGATTTCATATTAAAGGGAATATGCGACGTGATTAAATGTTAAGTATGGTTACCAAGTGCTCAACCACTTAGAATATTTTTATTAAACTGTTTATATACGAAATCTTGTGGTCTATATATATATATTGCTGCCGGCACTAAACCTATATCTCACCAACTGTATGTTGACCTTTTAAAACATGTCTATTCTCAGGAGATTACTAAAGCTTCCGCTGCATAATGTTGAATTTGAGCAGGATCTTGCGTACGCATATTTGTGTCAAAAATAAAACTGCATACCCGAGGATCTGTGTTGTAAAATATGCTAGAAACCGTGTTGTTATCATTATATGTAAAGTTTGTAAGTCGAAGATTATCGCTAAATGATAATCATTTTTATGTTGTTCAAAGCTTGTAACAAAAATAAGAATCATGGTTTGTAATGTATAATATATGCAGTTTTTCTTTTAAAAATGTCGCATATAGAGGTCAATACCTCGCAATGAAATCATACGTTATTTAACACGTTCTTATGGTTAAGGACGGGTTATGACACACAACAGTTAATTTGGATGTCTCATGTAGAACAATTTCTCGCATTGGTTGTTGGATTGATTTTATCCACGACTATCATCATTTCTATTGTTGCCGGTATTTCCATCTCCACTGTCACAATCGATTACTGGTATTCATCCTTTTTCTAATTCAATTGTTTTAATCATCATGCTTTAGAAATTCTCACCTCTGATTTATTATTTGTACAAACTAAATTCATTTTGACAACTAATATAAGCTTAATGGATAAAAAGGATTAACGTTGAGAGTTAATGGTTTAAGGTTTAGGAATTGCTATTTAGGGTTCACGGTTTATGGTTTAAAGTTTAAGATTTAGGGTTTAGGGTTAAGATTTTAGGATTTATGCTTTAGGGTTTAGGGTTTAGGGTTTAGAATTAGGGTTTAGTGTATAGGGTTTACGGTATAGTGTTTAGGGTTTAGGCTTTAGAGCTTAGGGTTTAGTTTTTAGGATTTATGGTATAGAGTTTTGGGTTTAGGGTTTTATGGTTTATGGTTTGGTGTTTAGATATAGGGTTTATGGTTTAGTGTATATGGTTTAGGTTTTAGAGTTTAGGGTTTAGATTTTAGAATTTAGGGTTTAGGGTTTAGGGTTTAGTGTGTAGGATTAAGGGTTAGTGGTTTAGGGTTGATTTAGGGTTTAAGGTATAGATATAGGGTTTATGGTTTAGAGTTTAGTGTATAGGGTTTAGAGTTTACACTTTAAGGTTTAAGGTTTAAGGTTTAGATTTTAGAATTTATGGTTTAGGATTTAGGGTATAGGTTTTAGGGCTTAGGGTTTAGTTTTTTTTTTTTTTTTTTTTTTTTTTTTAATATAATTTATGGTTTAGAGTATAGATATAGGGTTTAGGGTTTAGTGTATATCATTTAGGGTTTAGGGTTTAGTGTATATCATTTAGGGTTTAGGGTTTATGGTTTAGTGTATAGGGTTTATGGTATATGGTTTAGGTTTTAGGGTTTAGAGTTTGGGGTTTAGATTTTAGAATTTAAGATTTAGGGTTTGGGGTTTAGGGTTTTGAGTTTGGGGTTTATGATTTAGGATTTAGTATGTAGGGTCAAGGGTTGGTGGTTTAGGGTTTAGATATAAGGTTTATGGTCTAGAGTTTAGTGTATAGGGTTTGGGGTTTAGTATTTAGGGTTTATGGTTTACAGGTTACGGTTTAGGGTTTAGATTTTAGAATTTATGGTTTAGGGTTTATGGTTTACGGTTTAGGGTTTATTGTTTAGGGTTTAGTATGTTTAAGGTTTAGATTTAGGGTTTAGTGTTTAGGGAACGAGATATGTTGATTGAATTGCTAGTACAAAATTAAGACGGTAGAAGGAGTATTAATGGCCACAGATATATGCACAATATTTACTCTGGTAGAAGTTCCGACAGGACAAAAACACTAATAATATGTTTTATTAACTTATAAAGTATGAGATTACAAAATTTGAAATAATTTATTCTTAACTACATTTAGATGAGTCAAATATAAATAATATATTATTTATTTTTTAAAAATTTGCAGAAAGAAAAGAAAAATGCAAAGAATAGAGAAACAGTTATGAAACACAGCAAAAAAAAAAAAAAAAAAAAAAACAGGTTCCAATTGTTAGAATGACAATAGTAATTGTTAATTTCAAACTGTTATAATTAACGTACAATTTTTTTTTATTGTAGACGTACTTCACTAAGATGGAAGAAAACGTTATACAACTGAACAGGGAAATACAACTAAAAAACGAACTACTACGAAAAGTACTTTTTTAATTCATGTTCACCAAAAAATAGAAAATATACGAATTAATGGCTTTCAATTCTCAATCCATTTACAATTAAATTGCTAAAGTATTATATCACATTTACAGATTGCCAGGAATCAAGACCTCAATCGTGGTACATCTTAATTTAATATAATTTTTTATACTTTGATCTTTTATAAAAAATGCTATGTATACCTTATAAGTTTTTGTTTAAATATTTCCTGAAGATCCGATTAACTTTAGCAAAAAAGTATAGTGATTGGTTTGCTGAACATCACCAACGTATATTACAACTACGTAGAAGATTTATTGGTGAATTCATTGAAGACGACGTTCTATCGATTATCGAAAACATATTATCACATTTCTATAGCTTATTTAATATGAAAAAACTTGCTACTAAATTTGATGTCTTTAGTATTACATATGGTACTTGGATGTGTCATACTTAGCGGTGTATAATGTAGATTGGTGGATTACGTCCAAACTAATATGCTACATGCAAGTACACGAACTTTCTTTATCTTATTTATTATTATTGGTTTTATATTAACTACTTTTTCATATTTCAATTTTGAGTTTAACATACATTAACTTAATCTTGATTGTGAATGTTAATCAACAATCATATTGAAGTTTTTGGACCTAAACTTGATAAAATGAAATCTTTAACATCTGAAATTTCGAACGAAGAGATTGCACTTACTAAAAAAATTAGAAAATTAGAGGCCACAGTATCAAATACTTTAACAGGGAAAGATTTTGTGAATAAAGGAGACGAAGCGGCAATGTCAAGTTATCACAATTCTATGTCATTTTTAGTTGGAAAGCTTACTATTATGCACAACTATATGGATTAGGTATACTAAATCATAAACTTCACACATCTTCTAAATAATTAAAAAATATTAGAATTGTGATGACCCGAAAATTTTCGATCAAATTTAAACTTTAATCTTTATATGTTTCCGACACGATAAGCAAAATCTGTAATGTTGAGTCTCGAAAGTTTTGAAATCTATATTCATGTAATCAATTACCCTTTGACTATACTTAACGATTCACGAACATTTATGTGCATATTAATATGTATATATGATATATACTTATTAGTTGAAAACATTAACAAGTATTAGATATATAATACTTTACATGAACATATTTTGTTTCGATATAAGTTTATTATATTTATCGACGAGATTAAAAGATAATATCAAATGATTGATTTATCAGATACACTGAATTATGATTATGAGTCTCAGTTACGAGGCCCACGTTGATTTGAGAAATCGTTGTTTTTTAACGGTATCCGGAATAAATGACAAAAGTAATTTACAAGTAAGAACAAAGTGTCACTTAACGAGAGTTAGACAAAAGTTAGTGGAGATTCCTGTTTGATCTCTAATACGTATTTTACAATAATTTCCTTGTGTTGTTAATAAGTTAATTATTTAACTTTCATAATGATTGATCATATAGAAAGAATAATTGAGATAAGGTTAGTCGACTAGATAAACCCATTTGATATGTTACATTAAAATGATTACATACGTTTGATTATCTTTTAGATTTAACCATACGATACACGATTGAACTATAAGTTAGAAACTGTGAACCATTATGACTTATGTATTATATGACTTAACTTTATTAAACGAAAACGTTTATCGATAGGATAGAATTTGTTATTTAAAAAGGTTTTGTTTAAATAACGTAAATTGAAAATATACAATAGGTCGAAATGGTAATTGTTAGAACTAAGTACATAAATAACTTGCAACGTGTGTTAACAACGTGTTTATTAAATATATATTATTTCAAATTAGTTATGTAAACGATAGTAACACTTGTTATTTGATTCGATCGATATTAAGATATATTATTTAGAAAGTTTAAAGAAATTAAACTAAACGTTGGCGCATAAAAGAATTAAATCAAAATAAGCTTTAAAGCGTAAACGTTATATGATTTTCGATTATGTAAATGATCTTAAATTATACTCTGAAATATAATTAGTTTTGAAAAGCTAAAAATTATATTATTATATAAATATTTCAAACATATATATTATGTATAAATTTATGATTTTAAATGTATATATATATATATATATATATATATATATATATATATATATATATATATATTAATTTAGTCATAAAACGTTTTGGATTTAAGTTAATATTATTAAATGTAATTTGATAAATAACGAGACTTTGATTTAAGAAAGTAAATGACCAAAACACTCAAATGAATAAGTTACATTTTGAGTGGGATAGTTTTTCATTAACTTAAGACTATATTTTGATAAAGGTACGTGTCACAAAACGTAAAGCACCAATTTTCTAAGTGTACGAAACTTCGTTTGAAAAACCAGAACCGGGACATTAGTCAAGTGACAACGCCCATGTCATTAGAACAAAAATTACATTTTTACCATGTACGTAAATATTATATAATATATAAATAATTATATAAATTATTAAATATTAATATATATATATATATATATATATATATATATATATATATATATATATATATATATATATATATATATATATATATATATATATATATATTTAAACGGTGTCGGCAGCCACAATAAGTGGGATGTGGGCTGGAAAAGTTTCCCATGCAATCGCATGGGAATTTCACTGCCCAGCCATGCGATCGCATGGCTTGGTTGGTGAGGCCACATTCCTTTAAATATCGAACGTACTCATTTTCTGATTCATTCTTTCATCTAACTCTCTCGATCTCTCTCATATATATATATATATATATATATATATATATATATATATATATATATATATATATATATATATATATATATATATATATATATATTAATTATAATTTTTATTATTATTATTATTATTATTATTATTAATCATATGATTATTATTAGTAGTATTAGGAGCGATATTATTAGTATTTATACATAAAATACTACGACGAAGTGTTGTTCGAGTAATTTAAAAAGGGGTTTTATGAGCGTGATAGAGCTAAGGAAATTATAGGTTATAGCTATGGAGGTTATGGGTATGGTTCGAGGGTTTTGCTCGTGAGTCAAACTAGTGTTTATCATCTCCGTTGCGTCTACGTACTTTCCTGCAATATTGAATCTCAATATTGATACGTGAGCACTTATAACTTAACTTTTATTTATTAATAGTGTATCCCTGACTAGTGCTCGAGTATATAGGATTATGCATGCTTGTACTATTGATAGTGCCGTTAGATAGGTTATGTTGAATCCTGAATTAGTTACATATGCGGTTGAGATAAGATATAAGATATGCATGTCGTTGGAAAACTGGCGAAAAACTATAAACTTTTCATTTAGATATCGAATGGATTCGATGAACGGATTCGATGAACGGATTAGAAGTTATTGTCAATTGAATTTTTGTATTATTATTAAAAATGATTATTATTATCGTCGTTCTAGTTTTTATCTAATTATTATTATTATTATTATTATTATTATTATTATTATCATTATTATTATTATCATTATTATTATTATTATTATTATTATTATTATTATTATTATTATTATTATTATTATTATTATTATTATTATTATTATTATTATCAATAAAAGTATTATCATTAAAAATTGTTATTTTTATTATTATTACTATCGTTATTATCGTTAAAGTTATAATTAGTATTATTATTATTATTATCATTAAAATAGTTATTAGTATTATCATTATCATAATATTTATTATTATTAGTATTATTATAATTAAAACTAATATTAGCAACACTTAATTATTATGATTACTATAATTATCATTAAAATGAACTCGATATAAAAGACGATTTAAAAACTATTAACAAATTGATTAGGAAATAATGAGTATGAATACCATGAGGAAATTTAAAGATATTGATTTAGATAAAATTACCATTTTTCATTATTTTTATCACTATTAGTATTAAAAGTATTATTATTAATATTAAAAAATATCATCCTTACAAAAATTATTATTTTTAATAGGAATATCATTGTTAATATAAAATTTCATTATTAATAAGAATTATCGTATTGTTATAATACCATTTTCGTAAATATAAATATTGTTATTATTATTAGTAGAATAATAATAATTATTAATACAAAATAATACAACTTTTACTTATTATTATTATCAATGTTATTTTATCAAATAAAAATGTAATACAAATAATATAATTACCTCAATAAAACCTATCATAACATTTTATGATATTCAATGAACTTTATAAATTTTATTATCTAAGATATATATAAAAGTATATTTTTATATAAAGTTTTATTTATTAATAAGTGAATTATATTATTTACTCTAATAAATCTTTTAAAAATATTTAAAATATAAAACGACGATATTTAAACTATATAATAATCATGTATAAATTTTGAGTCAAATTAACTTTTGTTGACTTTTGCATAATAGTCTCGAGCATTAGGATTGTGATACACTATGACATGACCTAAATTGTTTGATAGATATTGACCATTATATGAATATATATAATTAATATAGGTTCGTGAATCTGAGACCAACCTTACACTTGTTCAATGATGTTATATGTATTTTTACTACAAAATACAGTATGGTGAGTTTCATTTGCTCCCTTTTTAAATGCTTTTGCAATATATATTTTTGGGACTGAGAATACATGCGCTACTTTTATAAATGTTTTATGAAATAGACACAAGTAATCGAAACTACATTCTATGGTTGGATTATCAAAATCGAATATGCCCCTTTTTAGCTTGGTAGCCTAAGAATTAGGGAAATGGCCCCTAATTGACGCGAATCCTAAAGATAGATCTATGGACCTTGACAAGTCCCATCCAAAGTACCAGATGCATTAGTAATTCAATATCATATCCGATGAATGTCCCGGAATGATGGGGATATTCTATATGCATCCTGTTAGTTCGGTTATCAAGCGTTCACCATATGAATGATATTTGTCTCTATGTATGGGACGTATATTTATGAGAAACGGAAATGAAAATCTTGTGGTCTATTAAATTATGAAAATGATCGATTATGATAAACTAATGAACTCACCAACCTTTTGGTTGACACTTGAAAGCATGTTTATTCTCAGGTTTGAAAGAAATCTTCCGCTGTGCATTTGCTCATTTTAAAGATATTAATTGCAGTCATTCATGACATATTTCAAAAGACGTTGCATTCGAGTCGTTGAAGTTCATTAGAGATTATTATAAAGTAAATTGACAGATTAGGTCATTTATAGTTTGAATATTATGAAATGGTATGCATACCTGTCAACTTTCGATGAAATGAAAGTTTATCTTTTAAAAACGAATGCAATGTTTGTAAAATGTATCATATAGAGGTCAAATACCTCGCGATGTAATCATATATTATTGTATTCGTCCTGATGGATTGGGACGGGTTTTGACATGTGGTATCAGAGTGGTGGTCTTAGCGAACCAGGTCTTGCATTAGTGTGTCTAACATATAGTCGTTAAGATGCATTAGTGAGTCTGGACTTCGACCGTGTCGGCATGTCAAAAGTTTTGCTTATCATTTCTAGTCGAAAATTATCTACTTATCATACTTAGGAAATTACCTGCTTATCATTCTTAAGTCTAGACGCGTTTTCATGCATTTATTGCATAATAATGTATAGACGAATTAATATCTTAGCGTATCTATTACTGTGAACTTTGACTAACATCTTTCAAAGATTCCTCCGTAATTTATGGGATTTTGGTATTATATATACATATGTAAATTATGTATTGAAGAATATCAAATCTAACTCCTATAATCTATTTCATACCAAAAATTCATTTTCCTCGAATATACAAGATGGATTCCGCATCTAGTTCGAATTCCTCAGATTCTGACAGCTATTCCGATATGGATATCTACCCGAGCTCCGAAAGCAGCGTCACCGGAATGGATCAACCAATTTCCCATCATCTATTCTGGATGAATTGGGGATGGGTTCGTAGCCTCCTCAATCATTGGAGACAATAAGAAGGTGATCCCTTCCATCCACCACATTGCCTTCTTGGCAATGAACCTGAAGCACTTACCGGCGAACATGTCCGAGACACCATTTTCTCTCTCATCTCCAGAGTGTCTCGTCACGATTATATACTATCTCACATTCTAGATCTTATTCACCCGCTTGTCCGAACCACCAATCATCCCGGAGTAATAGAAGAAGTCAACGAGCTTCGCGCTCTGGTACTGGCTTTGGAACATATGGTGCAAAGATTACAAGCACCATCAACAACACCAGTACCGCCAACAACATCCACATCGCAAGCCTCAATACCACAAGCGCCAGCAGCATCACCGACATCAACGGTACCACCATCATCAACAACAACAGTATCATTACCACCACCAACAATCACATCCGCATCACACGCCTCAACATCACAATCCGTACCTCGGATATCAACATCACACACACCATAGATATCAATGAGTACCAACAAAAACAAACAATGAAGTATTAATTTATCACTTCATTGAAGAAATATCCTGCTGAGAATATGTAATTTCTAAAAGTTTTAGAGATTACTATTCCTAGTTCTAACCGAAAATCAAATGAGTAGAATGGATAGAAATGATATAGAGAAGAATCGAAACCCTGACAATAATGGTGCACGATTTACAAACTAGACTTGTTATACAAGCATCACCAGCAGTTACCGGCAGTATCACCAGCACCAACAATATCGTCAGCACCACCAGCACCATCAGTACTGTCAGCATCATCAGCACTAGCAGCACCTATAACATCACAAGCTCCGCCAGTTCAAGAATCGCCGTGGACATCATCACTGATCAACAACGAGTATTTAGTATCAACGAGTTATGAAGTATTAACTCATTCTTCTGAAGAAATTATATATATATATATATATATATATATATATATATATATATATATATATATATATATATATATATATATTATATATGAATTTTGAAACTATAATAAATCTTTTCTTACTAAGCTATTAAGTATGAATTGAAAAAGGGTAGATACTACTCATTTAAATTCATATTACTAATATGCTATGATGTACATCCTTCGATAACAACCTAACCATCGTTAATTACAATCACTGTTTTATAATAAACCAAGTGTATTATTCAATAACACGTTTGATTTTACACTTTCATCTTCAACGTACTCGAAACTTACTAGAAAACAACATTCGTATCTTGCGAAGTTAGCAAGAGCATCAGCATGATTCACTAAGGAAATACCTATAAGAATAAATAATGAAGTATTAATCACAGTAGTGAAATTCTTTATGAAGATTATGTAATCTCTAATGTTTTAGAGATTATTCATTTCTAATTCAAGTCGAAAATCAAATAAGCTTAATATGACATTAACTCATTAAATCTATATTACATCTGAAGAAAATATACACACATATATTTTCATAAAGACTGTAATGAAAATTCTTGTTCAAAATATTATTTGTGAAATTTTTTTTAACGGGTAGGTAATACCCGAGGAAAATTTAAGTTCACGATTAATATGCTACACAGCACATTCTTCAATTATGATTAAGCAGATCATCAACTATACTCCCTAATTTCACAACAATAAACATCCTTCTATAGAAATCAAAACAATCATACTCATACAAATCTAATTACATATTCTGATTTTTAACTATCAGAATTCGATTCAAGATATAACTGAAATCATCACTCTTAGATTCCTACATCTTTCAAAACTATACTTTGACTTCAAAACTATCCTAGAACCTCATTTCTATTCATGGAACTCACAAAAATATTTGTATCATTCAAAATCTTAGAACATCATATGTATATTAACAATTACAATATGTGTTCAAACACTTCGAAATTCCTAAAGACATGCGAGATGATGATCCAACCACATATTACTCACTGTCATGCACCTGAAAAACTCTCGAAACCAAAGTCATAGTTTAACACGTACCCGCGTCGAATTCTTTAGCATTTATTAGCAAAAACAACCTTACGATTCCTTTCCAAAGTAGCCAGTTTTGTCACAGCTCCAGCAAGTCAACTTTGACTTTTCAGTAAAACTAATTTTATTATAACCTCGATAGATATGTTGCCCTTTCTCCATCGTTACTGGGGAACCTTTTATATCTTGCCACATTAGCAGTAAACTTATCAACAACTTCATTAACCTTCGACTTAAACCTCTCCGAAAAGTCACTATACTTATTCATTGAAACCCCATCATGTACTCACCTATATCCTGTAACAATAATTGTCATACCAATTACTGGGAATCAGCAATCAGTATTTTGAATTTAGCAGCAATTTTACGCCAACAGTTATATGTATACATATGACGTTTATCCCCTAGACATACATACTTCGAATGTGAAGTTTCTGAAAAACACCCTGAACTGTGAACTATTTCTCAAAATGCTGATGAAGCAGCAAAAACTGTAAATGACTTTAACAGTAAAAAGTTTGATAATAAAGAACAATGTTTTTTTTTTGGTAAAGCTCAGAAAAAGAAAAGAGTTGGTACTGAAAAACGGATTGAGCAGACCATGAAGGAGACCAAGGACAAATACAAGGACCAAACACTGCATTTAAAGAATCCTGATGATTCTGTTTCTGATGAGGTCATTAACGAACACCTTGCTCCTTACTCTAAAACCTTTACGGACAATATTCTTCATCAGCATTTTATCTTAAATATTCTAAGATATCATCATATCTTTCATTATAAATATCTTCGATATTTCTGAAGATATTTCCATAACTATTCTTATCTAAAATCTTTCATCTCTTCGCAATATCAGCATTACAACATAAAAGAAACTGTGTTAGTTTCTAAATTCTGAAAAATTCAAATTTAAAATATGAATGTTTTTGAAGTAATGTTGGGAACTGAAGCATGAGTTAGTAAATTATAATGACACTTGATCAACGTGATTATATTACAGTAATTCATGCTGAGTTTCTAATGAAACGTGATGATTCACAGAACATACCGTCATCATGTGCCATTTACACGACTCTTACATTCTACCCAATCTCTAAACATATTAAGAACATATCTTATTAATAGTTCTATCTTTTCGAATATTCTGGTAATTTACCAAATCAAGATCGTGCCATTACGATTTCCTTCTTAGAACATTTACTATGTTCATCCAAAACTTCATACCTACGAATTCTGGACCATTGCATGCGATGCTTAATGGCAAGAAGATGAAACGAAAGAATGAAGTTTCGAAGTATAAATTGGGGTATAAATTGCAGCAAATAGGAGAGGGCATTAACTGTGGATGACAATGATTATGGGAAACAGAAGCATGGACTCCGAAAAATTAAGGAAAGATATAAATCTAGACAACAACACATAATTTACAAACCGTGTATATCAATACGTATTGCAACGTAAAGACACGGAAAAATTAATAACACTATAACCCCAAGATAATAGTAGAAGTAAATAAAATCCTCCGGTGGTAGATGAAAGAGAAGAATGACAGATATGAAGGTTAGGAGTATATCAAGGATCAGAACGGAATGGAGCATATTGATGAATGCTTTAAAGTATGAAATAAGAGAGAAAGAATAGAAGGTGTGAGTTGTAAGAAAACGACGGAGGTGAATTTATAGTGAAAAATCCGACAGAGAAATCGAAACAGATTATTGCATTTAATCAAAGAAGATCCCGATTTCCTTAATCGCCGAAGAACCAAATCTTATTACGAAGATTTTCTTTAAATCCCATGAATTTCGGAAATCAATCATAACTACGTCATCAGTTAAAACGATTCTACATTTACTCATTTCGCTCTTTTGCGATAGATTCACTTATACTCTTCATGTAACCAAATCGTTTTATCTATATTACTCAATGATGATAAAATTCTATTTATCAACTCATATTCGTCATGAAAACATTTTTATAGTTAGCCATGACGACATCGATCAAATTTCGGGATGAAATTTCTTTAACGGGTAGGTACTGTGATGACCCAAAAATTTCCGATCAAATTTAAACTTTAATCTTTATATGTTTTCGACACGATAAGCAAAATCTGTAATGTTGAGTCTCGAAAGTTTTGAAATCTATATTCATGTAATCAATTACTCTTTGACTATACTCAACGATTCACGAACATTTATGTACATATTAATATGTATATATGATATATACTTATTAGTTGAAAACGTTAACAAGTATTAGATATATAATACTTTACATGAACATATTTTGTTTCGATATAAGTTTATTATATTTATCGACGAGATTAAAAGATAATATCAAATGATTGATTTATCAGATACACTGAATTATGATTATGAGTCTCTGTTACAAGGCCCACGTTGATTTGAGAAATTGTTGCTTTTTAACGGTATCCTGAATAAATGATAAAGTAATTTACAAGTAAGAACAAAGTGTCACTTAACGAGAGTTAGACAAAAGTTAGTGGAGATTCCTGTTTGATCTCTAATACGTATTTTACAATAATTTCCTTGTGTTGTTAATAAGTTAATTATTTAACTTTCATAATGATTGATCATATAGAAAGAATAATTGAGATAAGGTTAGTCGACTAGATAAACCCATTTGATATGTTACATGAAAATGATTACATACGTTTGATTATCTTTTAGATTTAACCATACGATACACGATTGAACTATAAGTTAGAAACTGGGAACCATTATGACTTATGTATTATATGACTTAACTTTATTAAACGAAAACGTTTCTCGATAGGATAGAATTTGTTATTTAAAAAGGTTTTGTTTAAATAACGTAAATTGAATATATACAATAGGTCGAAATGGTAATTGTTAGAACTAAGTACATAAATAACTTGCAACGTGTGCTAACAACGTGTTTATTAAATATATATTATTTCAAATTAGTTATGTAAATGATAGTAACACTTGTTATTTGATTCGATCGATATTAAGATATATTATTTAGAAAGTTTAAAGAAATTAAACTAAACGTTGGTGCATAAAAGAATTAAATCAAAATAAGCTTTAAAGCGTGAACGTTATATGATTTTCGATTATGTAAATGATCTTAAATTATACTCTGAAATATAATTAGTTTTGAAAAGCTAAAAATTATATTATTATATAAATATTTCAAACATATATATTATGTATAAATTTATGATTTTAAATGTAAATATATATATATATATATATATATATATATATATATATATATATATATATATATATATATTAATTTAGTCATAAAACGTTTTGGATTTAAGTTAATATTATTAAATGTAATTTGATAAATAACGAGACTTTGATTTAAGAAAGTAAATGACCAAAACACTCAAATGAATAAGTTACATTTTGAGTGGGATAGTTTTTCATTAACTTAAGACTATATTTTGATAAAGGTACGTGTCACAAAATGTAAAGCACCAATTTTCTAAGTGTACGAAACTTCGTTTGAAAAACCAGAACCGGGACATTAGTCAAGTGACAACGCCCATGTCATTAGAACAAAAATTATATTTTTACCATGTACGTAAATATTATATAATATATAAATAATTATATAAATTATTAAATATTAATATATATATATATATATATATATATATATATATATATATTTAAACGGTGTCGGAAGCCACAATAAGTGGGATGTGGGCTGGAAAAGTTTCCCATGCGATCGCATGGGAATTTCACTGCCCAGCCATGCGATCGCATGGCTTGGTTGGTGAGGCCACATTCCTTTAAATATCGAACGTACTCATTTTCTGATTCATTCTTTCATCTAACTCTCTCGATCTCTCTCTCATATATATATATATATATATATATATATATATATATATATATATATATATATATATATCTTTTATATACATAAATCACAAACATAAATCAGTGACATGGCATCACCTAATTCATCCTCAGCCCTGCTAATTTTCTCCTAATTTTAGATTAAAAAATTCGTAAATTGCGTACAGGGGACGCGTGTCCCTAATTAATCACAGAAACATTCTAATTATCTATTTAGGGTTAATCACAACGTCCTCTTTTCTCTGTCTTAAAAACTTAAAACCTCCATGCCTTTTTCACCATTGCTTACACCTTCACGAGCCCGTATTATGCGATACCACTATCACCAATGAATTTGTAACGTTTTCCTGAACATAAAGGTATGTAATTTTGTACTCTACGGTTTCAGTTGTCTTACGTAGCTATTAATTTAGGTTTCTGGGATTTCATACGCAGATTGAAAAATCGTGTATCACCATATACGCATCCGCTTCATTTACAACCCTAAATCACCATCTATAAGATACACATCACGTACATGGGTCCTAAAGTCAATTTTAGGGATTCAATTTTCCCTAATCAGATTTTTTCTCAAAATCGATCGGCTTTTACTTGCTTCTATTCAAAGTCGTTTAAGTAACCGAGGTCGGTACGTTCATGATTTACTATTCATGTTTTTAAAATACCATCATGCTCTTCAATCACTGTTAATTAACTTCATTGCACGGTTGTTCATTAGTTCTTAAATTCGGAAACTATAATCCGATTTCATGTGCTTGATTTGGGTGTCACATGATTATGGTTTTTGTACATATCCTAATTGCTGACTTTAAATAGTCTTCAAATTACCTGCCAACAATTGCTGGATTTTCAAGTTTAATTTTTCTAATTTGATTATCGCGTTTGACTTTGTTTGAATGATAAATTTTGTTTGCACTTCAAGAGTTTACTGAATTGACTATAAAATGTTGCACACCAATTGTTTGATGTTTTTTCTCAATGAATTTATTGAATGATAAATGATAGGTTTATGCACACCAACTGTTTGATGCTTTTTCTCAATGAATTTATTGAATGATAAATGAAGTGCACAACAAGTGCACTGTAAAACTCTTTAGGTTGAGTACATTTGATGATTATTCACGTACGAGTTATTTGTTGGTCAACCTCCGTTTTACACTAATTCAGTATATGCACTTATCCGACATATCATTAAGGTATGTGTTTATTATACAAAATGCATGGTGAAAAACAATTAAGTGATGTATAACTTCATCTTTTTGCTACTACCAAGATGTTGTAAATACCCTGCAAACATGAGCTCTAATTTCAGAAGGTTTATTAGGGGTTTACTAAATAAGGTATAAACCCCAATTTCTTTAATACTTCTATTTTGCATGTTATTTTTTTAAGAACGGCAAACGGGTGGAGTTCGGTCAACACCCACATGGGTTTGGGTCAAAACGGGTCATGGGTCGAACGAGTCTCAAAATTCAAACGGGCCAAACAGGTCGGGTCGATACCCATTTTCTATAATATGTAGGTCAAATCCGTGTCATTTATTATGGGTACAAGTGTTATAATGACTGGTGAATATTAGGATAGAGAATACATGGAATGTATATGTGTAACACTGAATGGTTAGGAGCGTAATTAGGAGTATTTTGTAGGCACATATACCATTACAAGATTATCTAACTGATACCCTGTATGAGTTTAAGTTATTTGAAAGATAATCCTGCAGGTAAAAGCCGTTCTCCTATAAGTGTGGAGGAGAATAACAAAGGTTTGGGTCAACACCCAGTAATTGAATGTTCTCCATGACAAAGAGTCTCAATGGGTCACAGATACTGATAATGTACAATCAGGTAAATTTACATGTTTTAGTAGGCTAATTTATGCTTACATATCAAAAGTATCGATGGAAAATGGCCTACTTGAAGCAGGTCGAGTCGAACCTTTGAAACTTTTTTCCAGCCTAATATTCTTGAAATATTTATTGTTTTATTATATATATAACACTAAAAGTATGTGCCAATGATCACCAGCTGTATTCTATGGACAATACTCCTACTGACTTGGAGGTGATAAATTTATATATAATTATAAAGAATTGGAGATTTATACTCCAAATGCTGTAATCATAAAATTTGAGTCTTTTTCAATTTTCCCTTTGTCAATCTTATATTTAATTATGTTACAGTACAAAGGTTGATTATGAATAACCATCAAAATTGTACATTTTATTTTGACTTTAAAAGCATATCAGTGATTTCAGTGATGCAATATCTTGACTATCAGTCATATTGTATCTATTAATATTTATTACAAAAATATCCTCCCGGGCATTGATCAACTCACCATTTTGGTGAGAAGGTGTTCCAGATTGACCCTACCCATTTTTACCCATACCAAGGCTTTGTTAATGTAAATAACATTTAATTTCGTTGTATATTGTTGGATACGATTCCTTTATATCAGTATAAAGCTAATTTTGGATACAAAGTGTTCCGGATTGACCCGGCCCATTGATTCCAGAAGGTTAGATATCCGTGGTTTAAATTTATTAAAAAAAAAATTTATTTTTCATGTACAGCTTTTCATTGTTAACATTTATTGTTTGTATTATTTTCTGAAGTTTCCAAGGACTGTCGAGCGTTGTGGCAACCAATTCCTTTTTGTTTCAGTTTTTTGTAATAGGAGATTATATTCAGGTGCGCAAGGGTGCACAAGAAATCATAGCTGGTATGGTTGCACGTGCAAAACTCCTGTTGTCGCCTCTGCGACGTCTCACATGCATCAGTATTGTCTTCTGTTGTTGTCACCCCAATGGCCCAAACACGATTGAAAAAGGGCGCACCTACAAGTTTGTCTTTCATGCTCTCTTTATACTGTTTTGTTGCCTTCTATATGTTTTGTACGGAGTAATAATATAGTTGTAGGTAAGTTTTTGGTAGTGACTAATTCTTTTGTTTTTTTATGTTCAATTTGTATTTCTTTTGTTTGCTTTTTTCTCCAGGTCTTTTGCATGTTTTTTTGTAATGCGGTTGTTGACTGTGGTTTGCGATGGTGTATGCATTTATGGAGGCTCTTTATAATGTTTTATTGTATTGTTTGACCTTTCTTAATACCTGCCTTATGGTATATACTAATGGCAAGTAGGAAGAGGAGAATGAAATATAGTTGTAATCAGCCTATGACGCATTTCTTATAGCTTTCCTTCATGATTTAGACAAAATGCATGGTGAAAAACAATTAAGTGATGTATAACTTCATCTTTTTGCTACTACCAGGATGCTGTAAAATACCCTGAAAACATGAGGTATAATTTCAGAAGGTTTATTAGGGGTTTACTAAATAAGGTATAAACACCAATTTTTTTAATACTTCGATATTAGACAAGTTATAACACTACAATTTTGTGCAAGTATTTTTAGAAAAACTTACATGCAAACTACGGAGTATAATTATAATTTGATACGGGTACACTACTCAAATGATTGTTACAAGTTGCTTACTTGTATTGTTGAAACATAATTGAGGGTTAAATATTATAAATGTCGTTCAACGCACATGATCTTAAATGTATATTTGGTTGTGAAATAATATTGTCTTTATTATATCGTTAATTAATATAACATTTAAAAGTTTCAATACTGTTTGCTGAAGAGTCCCCGTGCAACGCACGGGCTCTTAAATCTAGTATATATATATATTAATTATAATTTTTATTATTATTATTATTATTATTATTATTATTATTATTATTATTATTATTATTATTATTATTATTATTATTATTATTATTAATCATATGATTATTATTAGTAGTATTAGGAGCGATATTATTAGTATTTATACATCAAATACTACGACGAAGTGTTGTTCGAGTAATTTAAAAAGGGATTTTATGAGCGTGATAGAGCTAAGAAAATTATGGGTTATAGCTATGGAGGTTATGGGTATGGTTCGGGGGTTTTGCTCGTGAGCCAAACTAGTGTTTATCATCTCCGTTGCGTCTACGTACTTTCCTGCAATATTGAATCTCAATATTGATACGTGAGCACTTATAACTTAACTTTTATTTATTAATAGTGTATCCCTGACTAGTGCTCGAGTATATAGGATTATGAATGCTTGTACTATTGCCGTTAGATAGGTTATGTTGAATCCTGAATTAGTTACATATGCGGTTGAGATAAGATATAAGATATGCATGTCGTTGGAAAGCTGGCGAAAAACTATAAACTTTTCATTTAGATATCGAATGGATTCGATGAACGGATTAGAAGTTATTGTCAATTGAATTTTTGTATTATTATTAAAAATGATTATTATTATCGTCGTTCTAGTTTTTATCTAATTATTATTATTATTATTATTATTATTATTATTATTATTATTATTATTATTATTATTATTATTATTATTATTATTATTATTATCATCATTATCAATAAAAGTATTATCATTAAAAATTGTTATTTTTATTATTACTACTATCGTTAAAGTTATAATTAGTATTATTATTATTATTATTATCATTAAAATAGTTATTAGTATTATCATTATCATAATATTTATTATTATTAGTATTATTATAATTAAAACTAATATTAGTAACACTTAATTATTATGATTACTATTATTATCATTAAAATAAACTCGATATAAAAGACGATTTAAAAACTATTAACAAATTGATTAGGAAATAATGAGTATGAATATCATGAGAAAATTTAAAGATATTGATTTAGATAAAATTACCATTTTTCATTATTTTTATCACTATTAGTATTAAAAGTATTATTATTAATATTAAAAAATATCATCCTTACAAAAATTATTATTTTTAATAGGAATATCATTGTTAATATAAAATTTCATTATTAATAAGAATTATCGTATTGTTATAATACCATTTTCGTAAATATAAATATTGTTATTATTATTAGTAGAATAATAATTATTAATACAAAATAATACAATTTTTACTTATTATTATTATCAATGTTATTTTATCAAATAAAAATGTAATACAAATAATATAATTACCTCAATAAAACCTATCATAACATTTTATGATATTCAATGAACTTTATAAATTTTATTATCTAAGATATATATAAAAGTATATTTTTATATAAAGTTTTATTTATTAATAAGTGAATTATATTATTTACTCTAATAAATCTTTTAAAAATATTTAAAATATAAAACGACTATATTTAAACTATATAATAATCATGTATAAATTTTGAAAATCATTTTGAGTCAAATTGACTTTTGTTGACTTTTGCATAATAGTCTCGAGCATTAGGATTGTGATACACTATGACATGACCTAAATTGTTTGATAGATATTGACCATTATATGAATATATATAATTAATATAGGTTCGTGAATCCGAGACCAACCTTACACTTGTTCAATGATGTTATATGTATTTTTACTACAAAATACAGTATGATAAGTTGCATTTGCTCCCTTTTTAAATGCTTTTGCAATATATATTTTTGGGACTGAGAATACATGCGCTACTTTTATAAATGTTTTACGAAATAGACACAAGTAATCGAAACTACATTCTATGGTTGGATTATCAAAATCGAATATGCCCCTTTTTAGCTTGGTAGCCTAAGAATTAGGGAAATGACCCCTAATTGACGCGAATCCTAAAGATAGATCTATGGACCTTGACAAGTCCCATCCAAAGTACCGGATGCTTTAGTAATTCGATATCATATCCGATGGATGTCCCGGAATGATGGGGATATTCTATATGCATCCTGTTAGTTCGGTTATCAAGCGTTCACCATATGAATGATTTTTGTCTCTATGTATGGGACGTATATTTATGAGAAACGAAAATGAAAATCTTGTGGTCTATTAAATTATGAAAATGATCGATTATGATAAACTAATGAACTCACCAACCTTTTGGTTGACACTTGAAAGCATGTTTATTCTCAGGTTTGAAAGAAATCTTCCGCTGTGCATTTACTCATTTTAAAGATATTACTTGCAGTTATTCATGACATATTTCAAAAGACGTTGCATTCGAGTCGTTGAAGTTCATTAGAGATTATTATAAAGTAAATTGACAGATTAGGTCATTTATAGTTTGGATATTATGAAATGGTATGTATACCTGTCAACTTTCAATGGAATGAAAGTTTATCTTTTAAAAACGAATGCAATGTTTGTAAAATGTATCATATAGAGGTCAAATACCTCGCGATGTAATCATATGTTATTGTATTCGTCCTGATGGATTGGGACGAGTTTTGACAAGAATATTATGCATTTTATTACAATATAATGTCTCAACTCATTATAGGTTGACGAATTACGACAGAAGACTTTCTCAAGTATGCACAAAGTATTAACAACAAGATAAAGAGTTATGGCAATATTCACAATTCATGATCATCTAACAAGAATAACTACATTGTCGAATATGTGGGAAAATACAATGAAGATTTGAGATAACCATCAACAATTCTTAATTCAATCGGCTAAAACTACATCACGATATCGGAGATGAATTATCTAATTTGAATCAAAATTTTGTTTTTTTTATTTATTCGTTAGTATATTTTGGAACTTTAAAAATTTGAATCCCCTAAAAAACATCTGGTTTAATGTTCATGTAGACATAATAATAGTTTTTAAATTTATATATTAATTTTATAGCTTAAATGATTAGACCCTTCAAAAATCCCGTAAAATCGCGGGTCTTTAACTAGTATAAATAAAGATATAGTTATAAAATTATAAATTTGGCAAATAAAAATGGAAGAAGACATGATAATAAATAAAATACTTATTTTCATTTACCTATTTACTAACTTTTTATATTAATACTAGATGGCAAAGCCCGTGCGTTGCACGTCTTGTTTCACATTTTAATATTATTGTTTTTGAAATATAAGATAAAGATGACACTTAAGGTTACATGAAGATGTTAGTAATATTGAGTATGAGCATCAATGATATGAAGTTTGTAAAATAGGAGTTATATAATGTTTTGGAATTGAGGTAAAGTAAGATACATACTCACACGTCGTATCATTGCCACACGCAACACGCCATATCAGTACAAAAGGCAAAAATTTGAAGAATAAAGATGCATATATGTGTGGTTCTACATTATATGTAGTCTAGAAAAGATATTGATGAAAAATATACGTGAAGTTAGAACTCTTATAACCAAGAGCATGTTAATTCATACGGTTTCTTCAAGTGATAGTCATATACTTTAGTCTGTTTATGATCCACATTAAAACTCTATCATATCTTTATTGCATATAGTCATCAAAAACTAACTCGTGAATTAAATGTATTACAGTTAACTATCATTTCATTTATAATGCATTAAATTTATAATTTTATTTTAACTATTCAATTGCATACTCTTTTGAGAGACACATCAAATTAATTGATTCACTTATTTTTGAACTATCTAGATGCTTTCACACTTCGTTCACACTTTTGGCATGGACTTGTAAAGTCATTATAAAAAAATACAACTAATTTACACTGTAAAAAATAAATGTACATCGTAATATAAATAATACAACTAATTCACACTTTTGGATAATCTCGTGATGCTTAACATTTACCCATGCAACATTTAAAACATAAATGATACATGTTAAACATTTACTTATATCAAAGTAAAAATAAGCTTTATATTTATTTACACACTAACAAAAAACTATACGATGAAAATGAACAAAACAAAAATACAACAATCGAAACGAAATAAAAAGAATCAAAACAAAAGACAAATTCAAAAGAAGCTACCCCGAATAAACAGGAAAACATATTAATTTGCATTCTCCAATATGTGTGACCATATTTTTCCAATTAATATTATATGAGATGAGATGAGATGATAATTCCTTTCTTGACATGTACATATGAGATCTAAGATGAATAAAGAACAATTGAGACGTTCTTTTCATTGGTGAGAAAAATAAAATCACATTTTTGGGGCTATCCTTTCAAATAGTGGTATATATAGTGGGTGATGTGAATTAATTAGTTATCTTACCTTTTATTACATTTATAAGAGTTACAATTAAAGTAGTAAATTTAGATAATGAAAGGTGTTTTTATTAATTATGTTTTTCTTTTCATATTCCCTTCCATTGATGGTTAAGTTGGAAGTTAAAATGGGAATTAAAAATTAAGAAAACAAATAGGTGCTATAACAAATTTATGATGGAACTCATATCATTTCATGAGTTAATACTTTTATTATTGTAAATTATTAATAGAACAAAAGTTTTCCCATTAAAGCTCAATCAATATATAAATAATATAAATTTATTAAAATAAATTGTAATGTGGTGGCACAAAATAGTTAGAGAATTTATACTATAATGTAACATTTATTTTATTCTCATTGATTAAATAATATTTCCTATTAATTGTACTCCCTCCGTTTCATTCCAATAGTCCACAGACAATAAACACGTAGTTTTAGGAAATCCTACTAAATTCAGTTCTCCACCAATGAAATATCTTCTCTCTCCAGATCCATCAATGAAATATCTTCTTTCCTTTCTATTTATGGAAGTGGACTATCAGAATGGGACAGCTCAAAATGGAATAAGGCCCTATTGAAATGAGACGGAGGTAGTAGTAAAAATGGAGTTATGGTGTGTGGTGAGTGAGATGGTTAAGAAACTAACCTTGATCAAGAACATGGGTAAATAACCTAATTAATGGAAATAGGAGTCAACTTTTATAGGTTTATATAGATAGATTGTATTATTTCTCCAAAGGATTTTTCTTATATCCTTGCCCTTCCCTTATTAACACTGTATTCTCGAGTTTTTTTTTTTTCGATAGAAAAGAATGTGATGAGAAGGAAAGAGAACAAAGTGAAAGAAAAGTCCAAATGCAGCCTAAAAAAAATCAATATAAAGTAAAAACCTAAATCAAACGTCTGTAAAACCTGAATCACAATTGTTTGCAAGTTTTACTGTATTTGAATCCCTTTTTTTTCTTTTCTTCTCTTTTCTTTCATTAATCACAATTTGCTTCTTATGTTATTATGTTATTAATTAGTAATGTATTAGGGTTTGATTTGGGGAAGAATATGTTCAGAAGATTTAAGGAATTGTTCGATCAAACCAGAATCAAATATGAGATTATTATCAACGATTGTTTATATCTATATCTTCCTTGAGCTTTAGAAGCTAGTAACGACATTTGGCGGAATTAAGACGGATTTTCTTCAACGCTGGTACCAAATTTCAGACATTCTTTTATTTTATTAACTTCAGTTTAATAATTAAAATTATTATATAATTATTATATGCATCAACAACGATTAAGTTTTATATTATTGAAATAGTGATTGTAGTCTATAAATGATCCAAATCAATATATGTAGTTTAAAACACAGTATTTGCCTGAGTGGTATCGCGGTGGTGTTTAACACCTTCGCCGGGTAAGAGGTCCAGGGTTCGAACCTGGCTTTTGAATGACCAAATTAAACATGGATTGAAATAGGCTCCATTGAGGTCAGCCCAAAGGGAAGGTTTTACCGACCCGATCCGGGACTAAAGTCCGGCCCGCCTGCCCCTCGGGATGGTTTAAGGGTTCGGATCCCTGTGATCGTGGTTCGTGTTTCCTGCCCGAACGTGTGTGTGCGCAAATGATGACTAGGCTTCGGTCCGGACTGATGCAATCTTGCCGTTCAAAAAAAAAAAAAAAAAAAAAACACAGTAGTGCATTTTGGTGATTGTGTAGTTTAGTTTATCTTATAGAAATAGTGATTGTATAGTTTATTTATTTTATTGAAATAAGGGTATTCACTACTAATAATGTATTGCAGAGTACGGAGTATTATATATAAGTGTCTGAATTTTCATAAACAGAGTTGACAAATTGTTTCTTTAATTAACTTCATCTTCTCAATATAGTTAGTATGAGCCAGCTTCTAAGGTAGTATGGTACCTTATATAGTAAAAATAGTATAGTGGTCCTACATCTATATAATCACATATATAGAGCAACTACATGTAATAGTGAAATATATTTTGATGGTTTAAAGGTTTCAAAATTTTATATTATTTAAAGTCAAAATAATTTGATTTAAAATTACTGACTGCTATGCTAATTGTAATTTGGACTTAAAAATTACATATATTAAAGAGTGCGAGTTTGTTTGCGTTAGATATCAGGTAAATGGATGTTGTGTTGCCACTCGATAAGATATCGTTAGATTCTACGGATGAAGATGGTTTGTCACTTTCAGACCCAAAGTAAGTGTTATGTACTTATACTGTTAAAAAAGTATAACCTACTTATGTTAACTTATCAACCTTTTGTCAAAGCTGTATACATGATTGCGAATAGTCTGTTACTCATGCAGTGGGAAAATGCATGTAGTTTTGGTTTCAACTGGAAGCTTTAATCCTCCCACATTCATGCATTTACGCCTTTTTGGTATGTAGTTGTTTGTTTATTTGATTTGTTATATTGTCATGTTTGAGAAATGAATAAAGCTACAACAACAACAACAACAAAAACAACACACCCAATCCCATTTTGTGGGGTATGGGGAATAAAGCTAATATATGGTATATGTTTTAGCTACAAATATTTGTCTGTAATGTAAAAGGAACATAAGAAGTTTTGATTACATGTGATGACCAGAAGTACGATTCAATATAAGGCGATTTGTGCTATTGCTAACTGTTTATTTTCATGTTTAGAATTGGCGAGAGATGCACTCAACTCAAAAGGTTTTAATGTTGTTGGGGGATACATGTCGCCTGTAAATGATGCCTACAAGAAAAAGGTACGTGGCTTACTGATTGTGCATGCCCTAGATAAAGCCTGAGACGTTCATTAATGTCCTAACATTACCTTGCACTATTTATGAACCCAATTTTATTTCTTTAGACAGGATGATACGTTTTGTTAAGTTGTAGACTCATAGTGCATGAGCTTTTTGTTTTAATTTTATTATTGTGTAGGGTCTTATACAAGCTGGACATCGCATTGCAATGTGCCAACTAGCTTGCAAAAGTTCTGAGTTTATAATGGTGGATAGCTGGGAGGTAAGAAACTTGAACATTTATGAACATTGTTTTTGTATTTTAACTTATTAGGAGATGTTGTATACAATTTTATTTTTAAGCATGCTGCCAAGTGGTTAAAGTTATAGTATCATAATTATCAAAGTAGCATTAACGAGTTGTAAACAACCATCACAAGATAGACCAGTGGTCGGGCCCGACCACTGAGTTCCTTGCAAGAGGTCTCAGGTTCGAATCCTGTCTAGGACGAATATATTGTGGTGACCAGGGAAGGGTTGGGAAACAGCCAGAGAGTAATCCTGCTGGGCTACGTACATCAGAGTATGGGGTCGGATCACTCGCCCTCCCGGGTAGCCCGAATAGCTTCCATTAACGAGTTGTAAACAAAATTATCTTACTTTTTTTTTTTTTTTTTTTTTTTGTTGTAATGTACTTATTGATGCAGAGTTATTTATCTGTTTTAGGCAAAACAACCTTCGTTTCAGCGCTCATTGACAGTGTTATCAAGAATCAAGAGCTTCTTTTGTGATAACGGGATAGTACCCAGTGGTATGGTCTACCCTCTACAACCACATATTAATATCCTTTTGTGATAAACTTCATGACTGATACTTTGTATATTGTAATTGGTCCCAATCAAGTAGATATTTGAGTATTATATCATTTACCGAATTGTAGCATGCCTGAAAGTCATGCTTGTCTGTGGCTCTGATCTGCTGGAATCGTTTGGTGTTCCTGGTGCCTGGATGCCCGAGCAGGTAAATTCAATCTATATTATATCATGTTATACATAATATTGTGATTGTGATTCTCTTAAGAACATTGTGCTACTACTATACAATAGCTTACAAAATCTAAATCACCCTAAATATGTTGCAATAATACACATGCACATCCAAACAAAATTAGTCACTTAAATTTTTTCATCACCTGTTTAACGATCTTATCATTATAGGTCAGGACTATATGTAGAGATTATGGTGTGGTTTGTATTCGCAGAGAAGGTCAAGACATTGTGAAAATCATCTCGCGTGATCAAATATTAACAGAATACAAGGTAACTCACCATCATTTTTCACTAACATATAACATGCAAAATTCAGTTCATGCTTGATCACGTTTATTTGATATGTCTTTTTTCATACTACTTTTTACTTTGAGCTATTCTTGTTATGCCGTCTTGGTTTCTCTTTTTTGTTGAAGATTTATTTCTTCCTTAGGCTTTCAAATCTAAATATCTCAGGTTTATCATGGTAAGGTATATAAGTTCTTTGTTTTTGTTGGCCATCTTCAGGTTATAACATCTTTTTTTTATTCTTTTTCTGAATTATGCAGAATAATATTGAAGTGGTAGATGAAATAGTACCAAACCGTATCAGTTCAACTTTAGTAAGGTAACCAATAAATTGCGGTACTCTCATTATTGTTGTTAATTACTGTCACGTGATACTTATTGAGTTTCGTTGTAATTACAGAGATTGCATTTCACGCGGTTTGTCGGTGAAATATTTGACTTCAGACGAAGTTATTGATTACATCAAACAAAACCAACTGTACATCAACCCCACGAGCTTTGAACGACACTCGCGGATAACATCCATTACACCCCTTACAAATAAGATGACCCTTTACATATAAGATGAGGAGAATGTAGATTATCATAAAAACCCGAATCTGTCGATTACTTTCAGCAAGTTTCAGAGTTTTGCTCAGTTATTGGGCAATGAGTCAAATTACATGTACTAACTTAAAGATATTCATGTGAAGTGGTTTGATCTTTTGGCCACTTCAACCTAGTTTAGTTTATTGCTTTCTTGATTCAAAATAGCAAACCACTACATGAAAATGTCACTGTACAATAAACACTAACACAACAAATAGGGTAAGAGATTAAAATGCTAAACATCCTCATTGTTTAATTATAAGTAATCAATAATCAAAAATTGTTGCCTATGTAAAGTAGTAATCAATATCACACTGTAAGTTTAGTGTTACAGTATGCATGTAAAACCACGCAATGTATGGTAAAGAAGACGCTTTTAGAAAGAAACATGAGATGTTTCTCCTGCAAAATTGGATCAAATGTATCACTACTCACTAGTAAATGATACGGGTTCCCTACTCTAATTTATATGTTCCAAACTGATAATAGGGATGAGAATACTGAAAAGCAAAAGGGAATTAACTTTGCAAGTGCGGTGAGTTGTGTTCAAATCATATGTTTATGAAGAATGAAATGAAAAACGTCATGATGCAGTATTGGTGACGAATTTTAAGAGTATATGATTTTTAGAAATAAAATATTTACATGATACAACGATTATTGTTTCACATGTTATATAGAACACATATAGAACTTACATTAAAACCTCTTCATTTTTCTGTTCTACGACGGTTAGGAGTCACTAACGGAGTTCGAATGCAATGTCAGAATCTACCCACCCGATTATTTCTTGAGACGAACATTACACTCACTGTCCCTCATGAGGAAACCCCCACGGCGAATCAATACGGGCATCACATGTGGTATTGTGGTAAAACCCCCTCAGGTGAGGCTCGAACGCAAGACGTTCGCAACCTTCAACGCCCATGAAATGAGCAGGTAACCTTAAGAAAAATATTTTGAGACTTATAGAGATTGAACCCTTGACCTCCCTTATGGGACATCAAGTTATCATCAATACACCAACACTTTAAGGTTTTAAAATCTCTTCATAATTTGGGAAAAACCTTATTCATCAATCATTTCACGGGCTCCATTCATGTTCGTTTACAGGTAATTAAACATTATCATAAACCCCTATGATGCTAATCTATTGGTAAATGCTAATCAGTAACAACAAAGCTAAGAAAATTTACTAAAAAAATCTGTTGACAAACATTCCATAAAAGAAACCTAATTGATTAGTTCAAATAAGCATCATCATCATCATAATAATAATAATAATAATAATAATAATAATAATAATAATAATAATAATAATAATAATAATAATAATAATAATAATAATAATAATAATAATAAGATATGTACAATACAAACATATATCATCATGTAAGACCTTACACATTCATATATTGCACCAAGATTTAAAAAGCCTAAAAGCAACACCCTCAAAACTCAAAAGGCCTATTAACAATTAAGACCATCAATAGTGCAGCGTGATGATCACAAAATCACCACCATCACGCCTCCATCGCGCCCCTGTGCAGCGTGATGGAGCAAAAATTCGAGCGGCGCGATGGATTGATCACGAGGAAGGTTGCTAACATTGCTCGCTGCTGATTGGCTCTCCCATCTTCGACCATTGCCCAATTTCGACCGTTGCCCATATTAATAATTTAAATAAAATGAATTTAATTTTATAAAAAGGTTTTGACAGTGACTTTTGGCCGGTAAGTACTCTGGTTCGTTAGGTAGAAATTTTGTGGTGGTGGTGTTGGAGTGGGTCGGTAAGTAGTTGGGAACTGAAAACCTTGTGAACTATAGTACACATGGTTTTGGTTGTTATGGTCAAAATCCAACATCTGTTGTGTAAGGTTTTGAAAGTCATACATAGCTGGTTAACTTTCTGGGTAACTTTGACCAAACGTTGAAGCCCTACCATGAATTTCGCGAATGCCTTCTCGCTGAGAATTAGTTACAAGATAAACATTAGTAGTTATATAAAAAATGTTATTTACATATACAATATATACAAATGTTACATACATAAAATATTGGCGGGCTCCCCATCCAGGATATTGATTGGCAGGTGTTTGATGTCTTGGATTGTAGACGCTAAAAACTGTACGTGCAATGTACCATTCCTTATAATCCGGACTAGTAGTGTTACTACCTAGTTAGCCTTCATGTAAACAACTCTCTTTGTTGTTCCAGTAATCAACATATTGTCGATGTTTGTCAACCCAATCAATGTCGGCTTTTCCCTTGAGTTTCATGTCATGTAGTTCTCGGTATTGATTCGGTGTAAGCAGAAAAAAGTATTCGGAATTGGCTGAATGAAACCAAACTGTCTACATACTCTTTGTGAGACGTGAGGTTCAACATTAGAATAAAAAATCATCCAGCCAATATAGACCCACAAATTCCTATCATGTGTACATTCGACCGGGAGTGTACTCAAAATATCTGATGTGTAAGGCTCCCATATAAACTGTAAACAAAATACACCATAAATTTATATATACTAGACAACGGTATATAAATAAATATTATTTAACGGTGTCTTAAAATGCTACAATCAACTATACTAGTGAAATGACCCGTGAAACCACGAGTTTGTTTAAACGAAACAGTTTAATGATATGTTTTATGTATTAAGTGAACGTAAATGCTAAAATCATTTAGTTTAATGACCCATGGAATCACAGAGTCCGACTAAGAAACTCGTAAGCTGAACATTTCATCAAACACCTAAAATGCATATTAAACAATCCACATCCAATCATAAGAGATAATATTGATTGTAATTTTATTTTAAAAGTGTAAATTAAAATATAAATTTAGAATTAGTTTCCTTCTACCTAGCTTTTATACCTTTTCGTACTCAACTCAAAATTAATTAAAATAATAATTCAAAATTATTTAATTTTAATAATTAAAATAATTATTAATAAGATTTAATAATAATAATAATTAATTAATAAGATTTAATTTTAATTCAAAATTATTTAAATTAATGACATCACCCACTATGCTTAGATTTTTTTCCTCTGTCTTTTGATTTTTTTTAACAAAAGAATTAGTCTAATAACGACATCATCATTATAGAATTTTAATAGAAACTATAGATTTAATATAAGGAAATGTTACAAATTCAACATTTAAATATATACGTATTTAGATATATATAAGTATTTAATTATAAGTAGTTATACCTGATCATCAGCTAATGTAGTTAAAGCTGAGCGGGTTTGTAATACAGTGAGCTGGAGTATTCTTATTGCTAAAGGTTGCATTCCACCTAATATAAGCGTGTTTAAAAAAACGTATGATAAATATACATTTAAATAGATTTGCGTATATAAGTTTTAATAAATAAAGTAATATAAATATAGTTGAATAATACCTAGCTGCATACGGGTTTGTCGGGTTGTAGTAGCATTCAATACGAGCTGGGGCAATGATCAGCATTCTTTCATATGCCCAAATTTGTAACAGCCACAAAGTCCTTGTATACCTTTCTTTAGTGAATTTTCAACAGCTTTACACAAATTTATATACAAATAAGCTAAGACTGCAGTCCGCCAACTTCTACGCGCCTCAACACTAAAATCTTCAAAGTTGGCCACATAGTTCAACGGGACCTCATGAGAGCTAGAATCCAGAAATAAATGCCCAGCAAGCATAATTAAAATGTACAATCTAGCTCTCTGTTTATAACCTTCTTCAGTTTCGACTACCCGATACTTCAAAAAATTAACCAAAGTTGTCACGACCCCCGTCTCGATTCCCCAAGACGTGGTGTGAACTTTAACATAGTGTCCCAGGTTATAGTCAACGTAGCAGCGGAAACATAAATATTATTACATCACGGTCTCTGTTTTTAGTTTTGGTACATCGTGGTTACAAAATATAAGTACAGACATAGTACAATACAAATACATCAAAATCTAGCCTATCAATACTAGATTTAACAAAAGACATTTTTAAAACTTCCACGATGCTCGACCTGAAAATACTCCAAAAGCTAAGTACCTGAGATAAATACTTAAGAACGTCAATATAAATATTGGTGAGTTCATAGGTTTAGTTACAATGCATAAGTTAAAGGGCATCAAGATTTCATGTACAAAACAGTTGAAAAGTTATTCTAGTTCATGAGCTTTCGATATCGAATGTTAACGTAAAAGTACCCGAAAACAAGCATCACTTAAGGTCTAAGTGCATGCGGTCGAAGGTTATGCATCTGATATCCTAGTAGGCCTATCCTGATGTGAGGAGTCATCCTCAAATAGATCTATTCATAATATTCGCGTTTACCAAACCGGTAATTAACGATATCAAAATCGGGCTTTCTAAAATTGACCTTTGTTACTCAACATAGAATATAGTTGTAAGTACTTGATTCCAATATTTAAAACAATAAACAAGTATTATCTCATCCCAAAATTATAAAAGATTGATAAAAAATGGGACTACGAACTCACTAGTAAAGCGGTGCGAAGCGTTCACGGTAATTGGTCAGATTGTGTTCGGTGTTCCGGGCTTGAGACCTAATGAAATGTTAATAGGTCAGAGGTCTTACTATTTAATATAGTACTTAATTAAGGTTTAAGATCAATCCCTTAAGTAATCTTACATGTCCAATTCGATTCTTGGTTTCAAAAGTTACTAGTTCATAGTTTTAAGAATAGACTGTTTTCGACTAGTTTTCTCATGACATAAGTGTAGGTGTTTCTAATGATCTAGACATCCATTTTAAGTGAATTTATTATCTATGGAAATCTCTTTGAGTGTAGGGTCTAACCATGTAAGGTTAGCCTCTAAACTCCGAACATAAGTTGGTCAAAAGTTCATTTCTTTATAAGTGTGCAAAACAGTTCAGTTTTACACTACAAGATCTTATGCAAATTTAGAAATAGCAAATCTTATTTATTTGACTCAAGAACTTTACAGAAGTCTTAGCACATATAAAAGTGCTTGTTCCCAAAATTAATAGTCTTAAAGTCTTCATTAACCTTGTCTTTGGAGATAAGGTTTTAGACTAATTTCTGACTTCAATAAAATCTTTGTGTCAACTAAATAGAACTAAATTTTGATGATTTCTTAATGGATCTTAGTGATTTTACTGTCCTTGGTTTCCTTATTAAGTTTACTTCTTAGATCAGAAGACTTTGGTTCGAAATCAATTTTATATTTTGAGCTATACATGAATCTTTGACACTTGGTCAGATTACCATGAATCTGAACATGTTTCACCAAATAAAATTCTAAAATGACTTTCCCTTTGAGTTAAATCATGAAACCTTTACTAGAAGTCTCAAACACATATATGAACATCATATAAATTCATGAGTTCCAGAGAGAAACCATAGGTTGGTGTTTAGGTCATAGACTTCAAGTAGAAATTTGGACAGCTCAAAGGCAAAATAGTTTACATAGTTTAATCACTCTGGTTCTTACTCTAACTTCATTTTAAGATATTGGACATATATAGATCTTAAGTATACTGATCTAGTATCAAAATCAAGGTTAGCCATATAGTCATCATTGAGTGATTTAACACTCCAGATCTGGATTTTACACCATGAAGGTTCTTGATTTTGACTAAAATGATGAATAGATTAAGTTAGCTAGTTATACCTTGATGTAAGATACTCCTAATGCTTAAAGAAGATGATTAATTTATTGATTGTGATCTGTATTTGAGAGTGGAGAAGAGCAGAGAGGGAAAGGAGAATGGATAAATGGAAGAATGAGAGGTAGTAGCAAGCTTATATAGAGGTGGTGGTGGTGATGTGGTGTGGGACGTGTCAAATGGGGAGGAAGGGGAGGTCATGACTCACCATGGTTCATTAATGAAAGACATGATGATGTTTTACAAGATATCTACTTAGTGGAGAAGTATTAGGGGGAGGTGTTTTGATGATGGTGCATGATGAAAACGTTGATGATGATGATGGTGTGAGGTTCTAGTCAATTTTTGGTTTTGCAAGTGTACATGTATTTGTGTAGGCTTTCTAATGTTTAATCCTAAGATGTTTACTTGTATGTTTAGGGTTTAGGAAGTAAGCTAAGGTTAGGTTCTAATCAAGATAGGCTAAGGTTGGTTAAATGAAAGAAATGGTTAAGTTCAAAGAAATCAAGACTAGTTGTGAAAATGATGGAGTGTAGAAAAGTTTCTATCTTATGAATAAATGTTCAAATGAAAATGTTTCAAGTCTTTATTCTAAAAACTTGGTTAATAAATTTATCTATTGAGTTAATATAAATATAAAGTACAAGTCTAGGGTTTATGGAAATGAGCTAGGGTTTATAGTAGTAAACTAGGGTTTATGATGATAAGTTAGGGTTTATAACTTTATGCAAAATGTGTGAAGTAACACCCACTTAAGTAAAGCTTAAAATGTATCCTTAGGGCTATACAAACCCTAAAATAAACCAAGACATAAATTAATAATTTTACTCGTCATGTCGGAAATTGTAACTTAAAGAAGTCAAACTAGACATCTTAAGTGGAAAAGCTAGTGTTGTGACAAAAGTGCCAATTACTATTTTTTCGGTAGAGACTTCTTCTTCTTCTTCTACCTCAATACCCAGCATTAATTCACAGTATTCGACCCAACATTCCTTATCACAACACAACCACACTCCAGATACAGGTTATCTGTTTATGGGCAGACCCCATAATACTTGAATATCTTGTAAAGTAACGGTTGCTTCACCGACTAAAAAGTGAAAGGTGTGTGTAACGACCCGACTTTTTCGACTTGCTTTTGTGCCTTGTGTTTTAGCGATACTGCGTATTTGTGCGTACTGTGCTACTTTATACTCTGGAACCTTTATATACATGGTTTACTTTTATTTATATGTTAAAACGTGCCTTAGAGTACGTAGGATACTTAACTTGATCACCGGATGCTTTATGATCGTTAGTGTCACTTAACGTTTCGATTAAACCGCGAACTGTGCGCACGTTTAACTTTTGTCGTAATCGAAATATTATGACTACGGAATACTAATTATTATTTCATAATAATAATTACTTGGATTTATGGATGCTTAATTATGCATAGTAATTTAATTATGCTTACTAGTTAGTCTTGTTGGACTTTCTACCTTGTTGGACTTAAGCCCACCCTACTCTAGCTAGTAGCCCATTTATTTAGCCCACTAATTAATTACTACTGACCCAATAATAAGTAAGATAAATGCCCATTTATTAGAGGAAACATGCTAGCATTTATGTCAAGTATTATCCTTAATGTTACATGAGATCCCAACATAAGCACCAACTTTAGACAACCATTAACCAAAAATCAACTTTTTGTCCCCCCTTGTCCCCCCTCAAATTTTCGACCACCACCACCATTCCCTCCCTCATTTCCCTATAAATACTAGCCTTATGCATCTCATTTTACACTTACTCTCATTTGTATTTCACACACACTTATTCTCCTATCTTCTCTCTAGTCTTTTTCACTCTAAAACTTGTAAGTTTTTGATCTTTTCTTCTTCTTTTCTTCATCATTTTCGAACCATCATCATCATTCTTTAGAAGATCAAGCTTTTTAGCTTTTGATCTTGATTACATCTTGTAGATTCAAACATGGATTTGAATCTTTCAAGAACATGGAAGATTCAAGCTTTTTAGCTTTGAATCTTCACCCACTTTGTAGATCTATATTTTCTTAATTTAATCTTGCTATTTTATTATAAAGATTCAAACTTGTGTTTGTAATCTTCATGTAACTTAAAGATCTATACTTTATGCTTCAAGATCTTCAAGAACAATCAAGATGCAAGCTTTCTAGCTTGGATCTTCATATCTTTTGTTGGATTTAAGTTTTCTAACTTATGATCTCATTAATTTGTTATAAAGATCAAAACTTGTGTTTATGGTCTTCATGTAACTTAAAGATCTAAGCTTTATGCTTCAAGATCTTCAAGAACACTAAAGGTTCAAGCTTTCTAGCTTTGTGACCTTATAACTTGTGTGAAAGGGATCCAAGCTCTCTAGCTTAGGGTTCCATCACTTCATTTGACTTAGATCATGTTCATACTTGTTTGATTGATGTAAAGTTTGTAACTTTGTTTGTAAATAGGACTTGTATTTGTGTTAAGACTAAGGATATGATGTAACCTTGGTTCATCATCCATCTAAGACTCTTAAATGAGTTGTGTTATTACTTGGTCTTAACATATTGTGTATTAATGGTAGAATCTTGGTCAAAAGTGATGCTAAACCATCAACGAGTTGTACACTTGAAGCTACAAGCATCAAGGATGAGAACCGTGATGAACATCAAGCACCAAGAACCCCACCGGAGCACTTGTTCACTGTTTTTCGGGATTTGATCAATAACCTGGGCTACTGGAAAGTTGATATTCAGTTAGTTTGGTTCGAGTAGATAATTTTCCATTTAGACCTCGTCTTAATCCGAGTTACGGTTTAGGATTTATGGCCTTCCGAAAGTCGTTACACCCTATTAACGTTGTGCTGAAATTTCTGACCTACTCGCACTTAAACCGTCGCCACGGTCAAACGAAGATGAGTTTGGTTCTGAAAATTGGTCAGCAACTAGGGTACTCACATATGGAGCCATAGCCACTGATTACGTGTCTCTTCAATTTACGTAGAGGTCGTAACAGCTGACCGAAGTCAGCCTATTGTTTTGATCTCTATCCTTGTCAAACTTACTTAGCTTTTATGATGATGAATGATGATGATGATGACACTTAAACTTATTTTATGAATTATTAGAACTTATAAAGACAACCTACTGACCTAGTTACCTTTGATTTAGGTTGACGACCTTTCGGACCAACTTACTACTTGCATACTTTCATTACTGACTTTACCGCTTTTATCACTGTGAGTTATAGCTTTCCTTTTTACTTATACTATTTTTAGGACTGAGAATACATGCACTTTTTATGTTTTACTTGCTTGAAACGAGTACTTAAACTTTACATATGTGTGGGTTATACAACGGCATAAAGATTCCCCTTAGCACGGTAACGTTTAACTATTGGTTTTTGAACCGGTAGACGCGAATATTAGATATGGATCCATAGGGTTTGACATCCCCACTCGGGATAGTCGCGCTAGCATTTAACGGGTGTTTAATACTTCGAGGACATGCGCACTCACCAGGTATACTTTTAGGGGGTGATATTTATATTTACGTTAAGTCTAGTTACCATGTGCCCACGGTTATACATATGCTTTTCATACTATTTTGAAACATTGAAATCTCGTGGTCAATCTTATATTACTGTTACAATTTAAACTATAGCTCACCAACATTATTGTTGACGTTTTTAAGCATGTTTTCTCAGGTGCTTAGAGGTCTGTTGCTTCCGCTGTTTAGACATGCTGTTAAGGACCTGCTGTGCTAGAATTCCGCTGCATAATCTTAGAGATGTCTCAATCATGGAACTTTTCTTTGCATTCGTAGTTTATGTTATTTTCAAATAATGACTTTGTAACGACCTTTGTGTCATGTTGTCTTTTGTAAACGCTATGTTTTTATGAATGCAAACTGATTTTCAAACAGCATGTATTACTTGACCGTGTAAAGATCATGTTGATGATGAATCTTACACGTTGGTTTTGTACGGGGCGTCACATTAGGTATCAGAGCATTGGTTGTAGGGAATTAGGTTGCATTAGTGAGTCTAGACCGGACCAAGTAGGATTCACTAATAGGACTAATCTACAACTTGCTAGTTTACTTGTTTATGCAGAACTTACTGCATGCTACTGATTACTTTTACTGCTATGTGATATTACTGCATGCTATTGCTTATCTTTACTGCCATGCGAACTTGCTGTATGCTTATTTCCGCTATTGCATGATTACTATCTGCTTTCACATGTTATTTCTGTTTAGCGTTGTTATTATTGCCAGGCTGTATACTGTTTTAGACAACCTAGGTTGCTGTAGTGCCTAATACGTGCTTGCTTTATGACTTGCTGACACGGAAAAAGTTATTTTTCCTTGTTCAGATGTCGGAAATCCCGCCCGTTGTCATTTTGGAGAGCGACTCAGACACACCCTCCACCTCGCCTGCCATTGTTGCCGATTCGCAGATCCCGTCGTCGATACACTCGAGTGACTCTGGTGCTTCGTCCTCTGGAGTCAGTGGCCATGCACCCGACCTAGTGATCATCTCAGATGGACATAAGGATCCACCGGAGATTCCATCTCCACTCATCCCAGTACCTCCGGAGCCACGGCCCCATCCCGGTGGTGCTGTGATTCCCAGGGAATACGGGGACGTTCCGTTCCGTAATGAGCATAACCATTGGTGCCGACGCCTTCCTGATGGACGTGTCATACCGATCCCACCTTTCAGATACCATATTATGACTACAGGCCACCGAGCGCCGCCACCTCCTGCTGTTTACGACGACTCATCATCCGACGACTCTTTCTCTGACGATTCCAGTGACGATGATTCCGACGAGGACCCTGAGGAGACGCCCGTGCAGCCCCCCTCTACCCCGCCGAAGAAGCGGTATCGTTTCGATGGTACCGTTATTCCAGGGGTTAACGGAGGTCGACCATTCGTTAGCGCACATGGACTGAGGACTAGGGTCACCGCCCGTAAGCGGGTTGTGCCTTACCCTGCGAATCCATTTGTGCGTAAGCCTTACCACTATGCAGCATCTACTTCTGGTGCTGGACCATCTGCACCACCTGCACCACCTGTACCGACTGCACCGCCTGCCCCACCATCTCCCTCCGTTGAGGAACTGACGAGGGAAGTGGAGATCCTCTGTGCTCGGGTAACTGAGCTCGAGGACCAGATGTCCCACGTAATGGATATCATTTACCCACCGTCACCATAGGGCATTGTAGTAGATTTCATTATGTAATCTCGTTGTAGTTTCATGTTTTACTCATGTATTGTACGAACTTATGTGGATGTATGCAACTTATTATTAATGAATAGAATTTAGTGTTGTTTACTTTTTGCACGGTGTTTTACTTACGTTACTGTATGTTGTTTCTGTGGTATATGTATCTTGTTGCATTGCTTAGTTAACATGTGTTGCGTTGATTCCATGTTGGTTGCTATATACTATATTACTATTTATTAAATGCTGGATTTTGACTTAAGTCAAAATTTCTGTTTAGAAGAGCAATGGCAAACGGACGAGCAGCACCCACAGCAGCCCTAATCAAGGAAATGATTGCGGAAAGAGTAGCCGCAACTATTGTGGAAATCAACCCACAAGCTCCACCAGTTAACCAGCCCATTCGTAACGGGTGCACATACAAAGAGTTTCAAAGCTGCAAGCCCCACAACTTTAGCGGTACTGAGGGGCCAGTTGGTCTGACTAGGTGGTTTGAGAAATTTGAAGCTGTGTTCCGTGTAAGCAACTGCTCAGAGGAGAACAAAACCAAGTATGCTTCGTGTATGCTGTCAGATGGCGCCCTAACTTGGTGGAACACACTGGCTCAAGCTAAGGGTATTGACGAGGCTTATGCCACTCCGTGAGAAGAATTTAAGGGAGCCCTGATCGAAGAGTACTGCCCCAGAGCAGAGATACATAAAATGGAGGCTGAGTTCTGGGAGTTGAAGGTTGTGGAAAAAGATCTTGATGGTTACAACCGTAGGTATCTGGAATTAGAGCTGATGTGTCCCACGATGGTTACCCCGGAATTTAAGAGAATGGAGCGATACTTGTGGGGACTTCCCAAGTCCATTCAAGGAAATGTCACCTCTTCAAATCCGCCCTATGTCCCGGCAGCTATGCGCATGGCGCAAACCCTTATGAACCAAATTATTAGCAAGGAATCGGAAAAGGCAAAATCCGAATCGGGAGCCAGTGGTGATAAGCGTAAGTGGGACAACAACAAGGGGAGAGTCTATGATCAAACCCCCGCTAAGAGGCATAACGACGGAAGGAACCCCAACCCGACCCCTAACTCGAACCCCAACTACAAGGGTACTCTACCGCAGTGCAAGAGGTGCTACAAGCACCATACCGGGTACTGTAATATGATCTGTGAAAAGTGCAAAAGGACCAGGCATATTGGCAAGGACTGCAAGATTCCCATCCCAGCTGTGAGGACCAACCCCAATGGACCAAGAAAGTGTTTTGAGTGTGGACAATAGGGCCACTTCAGGAATGAGTGTCCCAACAAGCGAAAGGACGGCGGACCCCCACGTGGAAGAGCTTTCAATGTAAATGCAAGGGATGCCCGTGAGAACCCCGACTTGGTTACAGGTATATTCACTATCAACAATCTATTAGCTTCTGTCCTATTTGATACTGGTGCCGATAGGAGCTATGTTTGTAGTCACTTTTGCTCTAAGATAGATTGGTCGTTAGTACCTTTAGAGGAGAGTATGCTAGTTGAGGTAGCCAATGGGAAACTTGAGAAAGTCGACCAAATTGGCCGAGGAGCTATTATCAACATAGCTGGTGTGAATTTCGCAATTGACTTGATACCCATCAAATTGGGAAGCTTTGACGTGATTGTCGGCATGGACTGGTTGACCAAAGTGAGGGCCGACGTTATCTATGGAGATAAAGCTCTTCGTATACCACAAGGAGATGGTGAGCCATGAAATGTCCCGTTCTTATTGATTAAAAACGTTCCATATTAATTGATTTCGTTGCGAGGTTTTGACCTCTATATGAGACGTTTTTCAAAGACTGCATTCATTTTTAAACAAACCATAACCTTTATTTCATCAATAAAGGTTTAAAAAGCTTTACGTAGATTATCAAATAATGATAATCTAAAATATCCTGTTTACACACGACCATTACATAATGGTTTACAATACAAATATGTTACAACAAAATAAGTTTCTTGAATGCAGTTTTTACACAATATCATACAAGCATGGACTCCAAATCTTGTCCTTATTTAAGTATGCGACAGCGGAAGCTCTTAATAATCACCTGAGAATAAACATGCTTAAAACGTCAACAAAAATGTTGGTGAGTTATAGGTTTAACCTATATATATCAAATCGTAACAATAGACCACAAGATTTCATATTTCAATACACATCCCATACATAGAGATAAAAATCATTCATATGGTGAACACCTGGTAACCGACAATAACAAGATGCATATATAAGAATATCCCCATCATTCCGGGACACCCTTCGGATATGATATAAATTTCGAAGTACTAAAGCATCCGGTACTTTGGATGGGGTTTGTTAGGCCCAATAGATCTATCTTTAGGATTCGCGTCAATTAGGGTGTCTGTTCCCTAATTCTTAGATTACCAGACTTAATAAAAAGGGGCATATTCGATTTCGATAATTCAACCATAGAATGTAGTTTCACGTACTTGTGTCTATTTTGTAAATCATTTATAAAACCTGCATGTATTCTCATCCCAAAAATATTAGATTTTAAAAGTGGGACTATAACTCACTTTCACAGATTTTTACTTCGTCGGGAAGTAAGACTTGGCCACTGGTTGATTCACGAACCTATAACAATATATACATATATATCAAAGTATGTTCAAAATATATTTACAACACTTTTAATATATTTTGATGTTTTAAGTTTATTAAGTCAGCTGTCCTCGTTAGTAACCTACAACTAGTTGTCCACAGTTAGATGTACAGAAATAAATCGATAAATATTATCTTGAATCAATCCACGACCCAGTGTATACGTATCTCAGTATTGATCACAACTCAAACTATATATATTTTGGAATCAACCTCAACCCTGTATAGCTAACTCCAACATTCACATATAGAGTGTCTATGGTTGTTCCGAAATATATATAGATGTGTCGACATGATAGGTCGAAACATTGTATACGTGTCTATGGTATCTCAAGATTACATAATATATAATACAAGTTGATTAAGTTATGGTTGGAATAGATTTGTTACCAATTTTCACGTAGCTAAAATGAGAAAAATTATCCAATCTTGTTTTACCCATAACTTCTTCATTTTAAATCCGTTTTGAGTGAATCAAATTGCTATGGTTTCATATTGAACTCTATTTTATGAATCTAAACAAAAAAAGTATAGGTTTCTAGTCGGAAAAATAAGTTACAAGTCGTTTTTGTAAAGGTAGTCATTTCAGTCAAAAGAACGACGTCTAGATGACCATTTTAGAAAACATACTTCCACTTTGAGTTTAACCATAATTTTTGGATATAGTTTCATGTTCATAATAAAAATCATTTTCTCAGAATAACAACTTTTAAATCAAAGTTTATCATAGTTTTTAATTAACTAACCCAAAACAGCCCGCGGTGTTACTACGACGGCGTAAATCCGGTTTTATGGTGTTTTTCGTGTTTCCAGGTTTTAAATCATTAAGTTAGCATATCATATAGATATATAACATGTGTTTAGTTGATTTTAAAAGTCAAGTTAGAAGGATTAACTTTTGTTTGCGAACAAGTTTAGAATTAACTAAACTATGTTCTAGTGATTACAAGTTTAAACCTTCGAATAAGATAGCTTTATATGTATGAATCGAATGATGTTATGAACATCATTACTACCTTAAGTTCCTTGGATGAACCTACTGGAAAAGAGAAAAATGGATCTAGCTTCAATGGATCCTTGGATGGCTCAAAGTTCTTGAAGCAAAATCATGACACGAAAACAAGTTCAAGTAAGATCACCACTTGAAATAAGATTGTTATAGTTGTAGAAATTGAACCAAAGTTTGAATATGATTATTACCTTGTATTAGAATGATAACCTACTGTAAGAAACAAAGATTTCTTGAGGTTGGATGATCACCTTACAAGATTGGAAGTGAGCTAGCAAACTTGAAAGTATTCTTGATTTTATGAAACTAGAACTTTTGGAATTTATGAAGAACACTTAGAACTTGAAGATAGAACTTGAGAGAGTTCAATTAGATGAAGAAAATTGAAGAATGAAAGTGTTTGTAGGTGTTTTTGGTCGTTGGTGTATGGATTAGATATAAAGGATATGTAATTTTGTTTTCATGTAAATAAGTCATGAATGATTACTCATATTTTTGTAATCTTATGAGATATTTCATGCTAGTTGCCAAATGATGGTTCCCACATGTGTTAGGTGACTCACATGGGCTGCTAAGAGCTGATCATTGGAGTGTATATACCAATAGTACATACATCTAAAAGCTGTGTATTGTACGAGTACGAATACGGGTGCATACGAGTAGAATTGTTGATGAAACTGAACGAGAATGTAATTGTAAGCATTTTTGTTAAGTAGAAGTATTTTGATAAGTGTATTGAAGTCTTTCAAAAGTGTATAAATACATATTAAAACACTACATGTATATACATTTTAACTGAGTCGTTAAGTCATCGTTAGTCGTTACATGTAAGTGTTGTTTTGAAACCTTTAGGTTAACGATCTTGTTAAATGTTGTTAACCCAATGTTTATAATATCAAAAGAGATTTTAAATTATTATATTATCATGATATTATGATGTACGAATATCTCTTAATATGATATATATACATTAAATGTCGTTACAACGATAAACGTTACATATATGTCTCGTTTCAAAATCATTAAGTTAGTAGTCTTGTTTTTACATATGTAGTTCATTGTTAATATAATTAATGATATGTTTACTTATCAAAATATCATGTTAACTATATATATAACCATATATATGTCATCATATAGTTTTTTTACAAGTTTTAACGTTCGTGAATCACCGGTCAACTTGGGTGATCAATTGTCTATATGAAACCTATTTCAATTAATCAAGTCTTAACAAGTTTGATTGCTTAACATGTTGGAAACATTTAATCATGTAAACATCAATCTCAATTAATATATATAAACATGGAAAAGTTCGGGTCACTACAGTACCTACCCGTTAAATAAATTTCGTCCCGAAATTTTAAGCTGTTGAAGGTGTTGACGAATCTTCTGGAAATAGATGCGGGTATTTCTTCTTCATCTGATCTTCACGCTCCCAGGTGAACTCGGGTCCTCTACGAGCATTCCATCGAACCTTAACAATTGGTATCTTGTTTTGCTTAAGTCTTTTAACCTCACGATCCATTATTTCGACGGGTTCTTCGATGAATTGGAGTTTTTCGTTGATTTGGATTTCATCTAATGGAATAGTGAGATCTTCTTTAGCAAAACATTTCTTCAAATTCGAGACGTGGAAAGTGTTATGTACAGCCGCGAGTTGTTGAGGTAACTCAAGTCGGTAAGCTACTGGTCCGACACGATCAATAATCTTGAATGGTCCAATATACCTTGGATTTAATTTCCCTCGTTTACCAAATCGAACAACGCCTTTCCAAGGTGAAACTTTAAGCATGACCATCTCTCCAATTTCAAATTCTATATCTTTTCTTTTAATGTCAGCGTAGCTCTTTTGTCGACTTTGGGCGGTTTTCAACCGTTGTTGAATTTGGATGATCTTCTCGGTAGTTTCTTGTATAATCTCCGGACCCGTAATCTGTCTATCCCCCACCTCACTCCAACAAATCGGTGACCTGCACTTTCTACCATAAAGTGCTTCAAACGGCGCCATCTCAATGCTTGAATGGTAGCTGTTGTTGTAGGAAAATTCTGCTAACGGTAGTTGTCGATCCCAACTGTTTCCGAAATCAATAACACATGCTCGTAGCATGTCTTCAAGCGTTTGTATCGTCCTTTCGCTCTGCCCATCAGTTTGTGGATGATAGGCAGTACTCATATCTAGACGAGTTCCTAATGCTTGCTGTAATGTCTGCCAGAATCTTGAAATAAATCTGCCATCCCTATCAGAGATAATAGAGATTGGTATTCCATGTCTGGAGACGACTTCCTTCAAATACAGTCGTGCTAACTTCTCCATCTTGTCATCTTCTCTTATTGGTAGGAAGTGTGCTGATTTGGTGAGACGATCAACTATTACCCAAATAGTATCAAAACCACTTGCAGTCCTTGGCAATTTAGTGATGAAATCCATGGTAATGTTTTCCCATTTCCATTCCGGGATTTCGGGTTGTTGAAGTAGACCTGATGGTTTCTGATGCTCAGCTTTGACCTTAGAACACGTCAAACATTCTCCTACGTATTTAGCAACATCGGCTTTCATACCCGGCCACCAAAAATGTTTCTTGAGATCCTTGTACATCTTCCCCGTTCCAGGATGTATTGAGTATCTGGTTTTATGAGCTTCTCTAAGTACCATTTCTCTCATATCTCCAAATTTTGGTACCCAAATCCTTTCAGCCCTATACCGGGTTCCGTCTTCCCGAATATTAAGATGCTTCTCCGATCCTTTGGGTATTTCATCCTTTAAATTTCCCTCTTTTAAAACTCCTTGTTGCGCCTCCTTTATTTGAGTAGTAATGTTATTATGAATCATTATATTCATAGATTTTACTCGAATGGGTTCTCTATCCTTCCTGCTCAAGGCATCGGCTACCACATTTGCCTTCCCCGGGTGGTAACGAATCTCAAAATCGTAATCATTCAATAATTCAATCCACCTACGCTGCCTCATATTCAGTTGTTTCTGATTAAATATGTGTTGAAGACTTTTGTGGTCGGTATATATAATACTTTTGACCCCGTATAAGTAGTGCCTCCAAGTCTTTAATGCAAAAACAACCGCGCCTAATTCCAAATCATGCGTCGTATAATTTTGTTCGTGAATCTTCAATTGTCTAGACGCATAAGCAATCACCTTCGTTCGTTGCATTAATACACAACCGAGACCTTGCTTTGATGCGTCACAATAAATCACAAAATCATCATTCCCTTCAGGTAATGACAATATAGGTGCCATAGTTAGCTTTTTCTTCAATAACTGAAACGCTTTCTCTTGTTCATCATTCCATTCAAATTTCTTCCCTTTATGCGTTAATGCAGTCAAGGGTTTTGCTATTCTGGAAAAGTCTTGGATGAACCTTCTGTAGTAACCAGCTAGTCCTAAAAACTGGCGTATGTGTTTCGGAGTTTTCGGGGTTTCCCACTTTTCAACAGTTTCTATCTTTGCCGGATCCACCTTAATACCTTCTTTGTTCACTATGTGACCGAGGAATTGAACTTCTTCCAACCAAAATGCACACTTTGAAAACTTAGCGTACAATTCTTCCTTCCTCAATACTTCTAACACCTTTCTCAAATGTTCACCGTGTTCTTGGTCATTCTTTGAGTAAATAAGTATGTCATCAATGAAAACAATGACAAACTTGTCAAGGTATGGTCCACACACTCGGTTCATAAGGTCCATGAACACAGCTGGTGCATTAGTTAAACCAAACGGCATGACCATAAACTCGTAATGACCGTAACGTGTTCTGAAAGCAGTCTTTGGAATATCATCTTCTTTCACCCGCATTTGATGATACCCGGAACGTAAGTCAATCTTTGAATAAACAGACGAGCCTTGTAGTTGATCAAATAAGTCGTCGATTCTCGGTAGTGGGTAGCGGTTCTTGATGGTAAGTTTGTTCAACTCTCGGTAGTCGATACACAACCTGAATGTACCATCTTTCTTCTTGACAAACAAAACAGGAGCTCCCCACGGTGATGTGCTTGGTCGAATGAATCCACGCTCTAAAAGTTCTTGTAATTGGCTTTGCAGTTCTTTCATCTCGCTGGGTGCGAGTCTGTAAGGAGCACGAGCTATTGGTGCAGCTCCTGGTACAAGATCTATTTGAAATTCAACGGATCGATGTGGGGGTAATCCTGGTAATTCTTTCGGAAATACATCGGGAAATTCTTTTGCAATGGGAACATCATTGATGCTCTTTTCTTCAGTTTGTACTTTCTCGACGTGTGCTAGAACAGCATAGCAACCTTTTCTTATTAGTTTTTGTGCCTTCAAATTACTAATAAGATGTAGCTTCGTGTTGCCCTTTTCTCCGTACACCATTAAGGGTTTTCCTTTTTCTCGTATAATGCGAATTGCATTTTTGTAACAAACGATCTCCGCTTTCACTTCTTTCAACCAGTCCATACCGATTATCACATCAAAACTCCCTAACTCTACTGGTATCAAATCAATCTTAAATGTTTCGCTAACCAGTTTAATTTCTCGATTCCGACATATATTATCTGCTGAAATTAATTTACCATTTGCTAATTCGAGTAAAAATTTACTATCCAAAGGCGTCAATGGACAACTTAATTTAGCACAAAAATCTCTACTCATATAGCTTCTATCCGCACCCGAATCAAATAAAACGTAAGCAGATTTATTGTCAATAAGAAACGTACCCGTAACAAGCTCCGGGTCTTCCTGTGCCTCTACCGCATTAATATTGAAAACTCTTCCACGGCCTTGTCCATTCGTGTTCTCCTGGTTCGGGCAATTTCTAATAATGTGGCCTGGTTTTCCACATTTATAACAAACTACATTGGCATAACTTGCTCCGACACTACTTGCTCCGCCATTACTCGTTCCGACACCATTTGTTCCTTTCGTTCTATTAACCCCTGGTCCGTAGACCTCACACTTCGCCGCGCTATGACCATTTCTTTTACACTTGTTGCAAAATTTGGTGCAGAACCCCGAGTGATTCTTTTCACACCTTTGGCATAGTTGCTTCTGATTGTTGTTGTTGTTGCGGTTATTATTGTTGTTGGGATGATTGTTGTAGTTGATGTTGTTGTTGTTGTTGTTGTTGTTGTTGTTGGGCCGTTTGTTGTAGTTGCGATTGATGTTGCGATTGTTGGGATAATTGTTGCGATTATTGTTGTAATTGCTGTTGTTGTTGTATTGGTGATTCTTATCACCGTTTTCCTCCCACTTTCTTTTGACTTGCTTCACATTGGCCTCTTCAGCAGTCTGTTCTTTAATTCTTTCTTCAATCTGGTTCACTAGTTTGTGAGCCATTCTACATGCCTGTTGTATGGAGGCGGGCTCGTGTGAACTTATATCTTCTTGGATTCTTTCCGGTAATCCTTTCACAAACGCGTCGATCTTCTCTTCCTCATCTTCGAATGCTCCCGGACACAATAGGCACAATTCTGTGAATCGTCTTTCGTACGTGGTAATATCAAATCCTTGGGTTCGTAACCCTCTAAGTTCTGTCTTGAGCTTATTGACCTCGGTTCTGGGACGGTACTTCTCGTTCATCAAGTGCTTGAATGCTGACCACGGTAGTGCGTACGCATCATCTTGTCCCACTTGCTCTAGATAGGTATTCCACCATGTTAACGCAGAACCTGTGAAGGTATGCGTAGCGTACTTCACTTTGTCCTCTTCAGTACACTTACTTATGGCAAACACCGATTCAACCTTCTCGGTCCACCGTTTCAATCCGATCGGTCCTTCGGTTCCATCAAATTCCAAAGGTTTGCAGGCAGTGAATTCTTTGTAGGTGCATCCTACACGATTTCCTGTACTACTAGATCCAAGGTTATTGTTGGTATGTAGCGCAGCCTGTACTGCGGCTATGTTTGAAGCTAGAAAAGTACGGAATTCCTCTTCATTCATATTCACGGTGTGTCGAGTAGTCGGTGCCATTTCCTTCAAAATAGTTAAATGGAACAAGTTAATCATACAGAATATTAAGAGTAGTTAATAGTATTTTGTAGCATAATATGAACTCATTTATAAAAGCTTTTTCTTCATATTAGCGTTTTATAAGTTTAAATTCGGGTAGTACCTACCCGTTAAGTTCATACTTAGTAGCTAATATACAATTCAACTACTACAATTCTATATGAAAAACTGATTGTAATAATATTTCGCGTTCAAACTTTTATACAATATTTTACAAACTTACAATACCGCTTATTTTACATAAAGCATGAAATATAGCACACAATAACTTTGATACAAGATAGTTGTGAAGACAATTCTAGCTAGTACACAAGTCGTTCGGCAAAGGCAATAAAGACACGTAATTCATACGTCCAGAAACAAGTCATGCATTCTGGTTTTACTAGGACTACTTCCCATCCTTGGTCTTGTGCAACATAACCGTTATGGCCGTTGATAAGACAGCGTGTTGTAACGTCATCAAAGGGACGAGGGTTACGTAATGTCCAACAGTCCCGTAATAATCTAAAAACCTCATTTCTTACCCCAATTACCGACTCCGTCACTTGTGGAAACGTTTTGTTTAATAGTTGTAGCCCGATGTTCTTGTTCTCACTTTGGTGAGAAGCGAACATTACTAATCCGTAAGCATAACATGCTTCTTTATGTTGCATGTTAGCCGCTTTTTCTAAATCACGAAGTCCAATATTCGGATATATTGAGTCAAAATAATTTCTTAACCCGTTGCGTAAAATAGCATTTGGGTTCCCCGCAATATATGCGTCAAAGTAAACACATCGTAACTTATGGGTTTCCCAATGTGATATCCCCCATCTTTCAAACGAAAGTCTCTTATAAACCAAGACATTCTTGGAACGTTCTTCGAATGTCTTACAAACTGATCTCGCCTTAAATAGTTGTGCCGAAGAATTCTGGCCGACTCTAGACAAGATTTCATCAATCATGTCTCCGGGTAGGTCTCTTAAAATATTGGGTTGTCTATCCATTTTGTGTTTTTAAACTGTAAAATAGACAAGAGTTAGTTTCATAAAAAAAAATACTTATTAATACAAGCAATTTTTACATATATCATAAAGCATAAGAACACTATATTACATATATTACACCACACGAATACAACTATCTTATTCCGACTCGCTCGTTTCTTCTTCTTCGGTTTTGGTTCGTTTTGCCAAGTTTCTAGGGATATATGATGTTCCCCTAATACGAGCCGTCGTTGTCCACATTGGTTTAGAAAAACCTGGTGGTTTAGAGGTTCCCGGGTCATTGTTACAACTTAAGGACTTCGGGGGTTGACGATACATATAAAGTTCATCGGGGTTGGAATTAGATTTCTCTATTTTTATGCCCTTTCCCTTATTATTTTCTTTTGCCTTTTTAAATTCAGTTGGGGTAATTTCTATAACATCATCGGAATTCTCGTCGGAATCCGATTCATCGGAGAATTGGTAATCCTCCCAATATTTTGCTTCCTTGGTGGAAACACCATTGACCATAATTAACTTTGGTCGGTTGGTTGAGGATTTTCTTTTACTTAACCGTTTTATTATTTCCCCCACCGGTTCTATTTCTTCATCCGGTTCCGATTCTTCTTCCGGTTCCGATTCTTCTTCCGGTTCCGACTCTTCTTCCGGTTCCTCTTCGGGAACTTGTGAATCAGTCCACAAATCATTCCAATTTACATTTGACTCTTCATTATTATTAGGTGAGTCAATGGGACTTGTTCTAGAGGTAGACATCTATCACATAATATCAAACACGTTAAGAGATTAATATATCACATAATATTCATATGTTAAAAATATATAGTTTCCAACAAAAATGTTAAGCAATCATTTTTAAAGAAAACACGGTCGAAGTCCAGACTCACTAATGCATCCTAACAAACTCGATAAGACACACTAATGCAAATTTTCTGGTTCTCTAAGACCAACGCTCGGATACCAACTGAAATGTCCCGTTCTTATTGATTAAAAACGTTCCATATTAATTGATTTCGTTGCGAGGTTTTGACCTCTATATGAGACGTTTTTCAAAGACTGCATTCATTTTTAAACAAACCATAACCTTTATTTCATCAATAAAGGTTTAAAAAGCTTTACGTAGATTATCAAATAATGATAATCTAAAATATCCTGTTTACACACGACCATTACATAATGGTTTACAATACAAATATGTTACAACAAAATAAGTTTCTTGAATGCAGTTTTTACACAATATCATACAAGCATGGACTCCAAATCTTGTCCTTATTTAAGTATGCGACAGCGGAAGCTCTTAATAATCACCTGAGAATAAACATGCTTAAAACGTCAACAAAAATGTTGGTGAGTTATAGGTTTAACCTATATATATCAAATCGTAACAATAGACCACAAGATTTCATATTTCAATACACATCCCATACATAGAGATAAAAATCATTCATATGGTGAACACCTGGTAACCGACAATAACAAGATGCATATATAAGAATATCCCCATCATTCCGGGACACCCTTCGGATATGATATAAATTTCGAAGTACTAAAGCATCCGGTACTTTGGATGGGGTTTGTTAGGCCCAATAGATCTATCTTTAGGATTCGCGTCAATTAGGGTGTCTGTTCCCTAATTCTTAGATTACCAGACTTAATAAAAAGGGGCATATTCGATTTCGATAATTCAACCATAGAATGTAGTTTCACGTACTTGTGTCTATTTTGTAAATCATTTATAAAACCTGCATGTATTCTCATCCCAAAAATATTAGATTTTAAAAGTGGGACTATAACTCACTTTCACAGATTTTTACTTCGTCGGGAAGTAAGACTTGGCCACTGGTTGATTCACGAACCTATAACAATATATACATATATATCAAAGTATGTTCAAAATATATTTACAACACTTTTAATATATTTTGATGTTTTAAGTTTATTAAGTCAGCTGTCCTCGTTAGTAACCTACAACTAGTTGTCCACAGTTAGATGTACAGAAATAAATCGATAAATATTATCTTGAATCAATCCACGACCCAGTGTATACGTATCTCAGTATTGATCACAACTCAAACTATATATATTTTGGAATCAACCTCAACCCTGTATAGCTAACTCCAACATTCACATATAGAGTGTCTATGGTTGTTCCGAAATATATATAGATGTGTCGACATGATAGGTCGAAACATTGTATACGTGTCTATGGTATCTCAAGATTACATAATATATAATACAAGTTGATTAAGTTATGGTTGGAATAGATTTGTTACCAATTTTCACGTAGCTAAAATGAGAAAAATTATCCAATCTTGTTTTACCCATAACTTCTTCATTTTAAATCCGTTTTGAGTGAATCAAATTGCTATGGTTTCATATTGAACTCTATTTTATGAATCTAAACAAAAAAAGTATAGGTTTCTAGTCGGAAAAATAAGTTACAAGTCGTTTTTGTAAAGGTAGTCATTTCAGTCAAAAGAACGACGTCTAGATGACCATTTTAGAAAACATACTTCCACTTTGAGTTTAACCATAATTTTTGGATATAGTTTCATGTTCATAATAAAAATCATTTTCTCAGAATAACAACTTTTAAATCAAAGTTTATCATAGTTTTTAATTAACTAACCCAAAACAGCCCGCGGTGTTACTACGACGGCGTAAATCCGGTTTTATGGTGTTTTTCGTGTTTCCAGGTTTTAAATCATTAAGTTAGCATATCATATAGATATATAACATGTGTTTAGTTGATTTTAAAAGTCAAGTTAGAAGGATTAACTTTTGTTTGCGAACAAGTTTAGAATTAACTAAACTATGTTCTAGTGATTACAAGTTTAAACCTTCGAATAAGATAGCTTTATATGTATGAATCGAATGATGTTATGAACATCATTACTACCTTAAGTTCCTTGGATGAACCTACTGGAAAAGAGAAAAATGGATCTAGCTTCAATGGATCCTTGGATGGCTCAAAGTTCTTGAAGCAAAATCATGACACGAAAACAAGTTCAAGTAAGATCACCACTTGAAATAAGATTGTTATAGTTGTAGAAATTGAACCAAAGTTTGAATATGATTATTACCTTGTATTAGAATGATAACCTACTGTAAGAAACAAAGATTTCTTGAGGTTGGATGATCACCTTACAAGATTGGAAGTGAGCTAGCAAACTTGAAAGTATTCTTGATTTTATGAAACTAGAACTTTTGGAATTTATGAAGAACACTTAGAACTTGAAGATAGAACTTGAGAGAGTTCAATTAGATGAAGAAAATTGAAGAATGAAAGTGTTTGTAGGTGTTTTTGGTCGTTGGTGTATGGATTAGATATAAAGGATATGTAATTTTGTTTTCATGTAAATAAGTCATGAATGATTACTCATATTTTTGTAATCTTATGAGATATTTCATGCTAGTTGCCAAATGATGGTTCCCACATGTGTTAGGTGACTCACATGGGCTGCTAAGAGCTGATCATTGGAGTGTATATACCAATAGTACATACATCTAAAAGCTGTGTATTGTACGAGTACGAATACGGGTGCATACGAGTAGAATTGTTGATGAAACTGAACGAGAATGTAATTGTAAGCATTTTTGTTAAGTAGAAGTATTTTGATAAGTGTATTGAAGTCTTTCAAAAGTGTATAAATACATATTAAAACACTACATGTATATACATTTTAACTGAGTCGTTAAGTCATCGTTAGTCGTTACATGTAAGTGTTGTTTTGAAACCTTTAGGTTAACGATCTTGTTAAATGTTGTTAACCCAATGTTTATAATATCAAAAGAGATTTTAAATTATTATATTATCATGATATTATGATGTACGAATATCTCTTAATATGATATATATACATTAAATGTCGTTACAACGATAAACGTTACATATATGTCTCGTTTCAAAATCATTAAGTTAGTAGTCTTGTTTTTACATATGTAGTTCATTGTTAATATAATTAATGATATGTTTACTTATCAAAATATCATGTTAACTATATATATAACCATATATATGTCATCATATAGTTTTTTTACAAGTTTTAACGTTCGTGAATCACCGGTCAACTTGGGTGATCAATTGTCTATATGAAACCTATTTCAATTAATCAAGTCTTAACAAGTTTGATTGCTTAACATGTTGGAAACATTTAATCATGTAAACATCAATCTCAATTAATATATATAAACATGGAAAAGTTCGGGTCACTACAAGCCACTGGTTATATACGGAGAGAGATGTAGTTCGAAGCTGAACCTCATTAGTTGTATGAAAGTGCAGAAGATCATGAAGAAAGGAGGTCTTGCTGTTTTAGCACACGTGAAGGCTTTAGAAACAGAAGAGAAGAGCGTGAATGATGTGCGAATCGTGAATGAATTCCCCGACGTCTTTCCGGAAGAACTGCCTGGATTACCGCCACCGAGAGCCATGGAATTCCAGATCGATCTAGTGCCGGGAGCTGCACCCGTAGCTCGCGCACCTTATCGACTAGCACCTTTCGAACTGCAAGAGTTGCAGAGTCAACTGCAGGAATTGCTCGACTGAGGGTTTATCCAACCGAGATCGTCGCCTTGGGGCGCACCTGTTTTATTCGTGAAGAAGAAGGACAGATCCTTCCGCATGTGTATCGACTACCGCGAACTCAACGAATTGACGATCAAGAACCGATATCCTCTTCCCCGAATTGACGATCTTTTTGATCAGCTGCAAGGATCAAGCGTTTACTCTAAGATCGATTTGCGATCCGGTTATCACCAGTTGAGGGTGAAGGAGAGTGATGCGATGAAGACTACGTTCAGAACCCGCTATGGTCATTATGAGTTTCTCGTGATGCCGTTCGGTTTAACCAACGCACCCGCTGTATTCATGGATCTCATGAATCGTGTATGCAAGCCATACCTGGATAAGTTCATTATCGTCTTCATAGATGATATCCTCATCTACTCCAAGAGCGAAGAAGAACATGAGCAATATCTCCGACTAGTGCTTGAACTCTTGAGACAAGAGCAACTTTATGCCAAATTCTCCAAGTGTGAATTTTGGTTGAAGGAAGTCCAATTTCTGGGTCATATTATGAGTAATCAAGGTATCAAAGTTGATCCCGCAAAGATCGAGGCTATCAGCAAGTGGGAGACACCCACTACTCCAACTCACATCCGCCAATTTCTAGGCCTTACCGGTTATTACCGGAGATTTATTGAAGGTTTTTCGTTGACTGCGCATCCTTTGACCGCACTGACTCACAAAGGGAAGAAGTTCGTTTGGGAGAACGAACAAGAATCAGCATTTCAAACCCTGAAGTAGAAGTTAACCACCGCACCTATCTTGTCGCTTCCCGAAGGCAGTGATGACTTCGTTGTGTACTGCGATGCTTCGAAGAATGGTTTTGGTTGCGTATTGATGCAAAGAACATATGTCATTGCTTATACTTCTCGTCAACTGAAGAAACACGAGCAAAAATACACTATTCATGATCTCGAACTTGGAGCCGTTGTCTTCGCTTTGAAGTTGTGGAGACACTATGTTTATGGGACAAAGAGTACCATATTCACCGCTCACAAAAGCCTCCAGCACATCTTTGATCAGAAGCAGCTGAATATGAGACAACGTCGATGGATCGAGACGCTGAACGACTATGATTGTGAACTTCGTTACCATCCTGAAAAGGCAAATGTTGTAGCCTGTGATGACCCGTCCAAATCCATTTGGACGAATACATCATTCATCGATTTCATAGTGAGGTTTTGACCTCTATATGATACGTTTTGTAAACATTGCATTCTTTTGAAAAGGCACACCATAAATGAATATATATAAATCCAAGGTTTTCGACGTCTGATGATTTCTACGTATAGACAATCACTGCATATAATAGTTTACAATACTACATCCGTTAATAATGCAGTCAAAATAAGATACATGGTGATGATTTTGTGAATGCAAAGTTTTTTTGAATAAAGCATGTATAACTCCATGCACATAGCTAGTATAACGTATAAGCAAACAGCGGAAGACTTCTAGAAACCTGAGAATAAACATGTTAACAAGTGTCAACACAAAGGTTGGTGAGTTCATAGTTTTAATATTGCGCATAATCTGTATATAAGAGTGAATCACAAGTTTTCAGTTGTTTCATCCAGAAACGTTTATCAAAATATTCTACGAAATTGAGCACCCTGGTAACTAAACTTAACGTATATATAATTTATACCCTTTGTATAATCATCTTAATAATACACGCAAACCAACGTGTACGTTTCTCAAATAGCATACGTCCGTTAAAAGGTTAGTGCTCTAGCTCGGACGGGGATATCAAGACCTATGGATCCATATACTACTACTCGCGCCCACCAGTTCTTATAACCGGCATTTACTAGTTACCAAAGCTAAGGGATTTTCGGTTCAAACTCGGTGTAGAATTTAGTATGTACTTGTATCCATTGCGTTTAAAATAAAGTGCATGTATTCTCAGCCCAAAAATATAGATTGCAAAAGCAATTAAAAAGGGAGCAATGAAACTCACCTTAGCAGCACATAAGGTCATTCACCAAAAAGTGACCGAAACTCAGAATGCAAAATTAACCGTAGATCTCAACCTAGAGAACATATGTTGGTCAATACATGTCTAATAAGCTAGGTTGGGTCATAGTGTATCACAATCCTAATGCTCGAGACCGACATGTGAAAGTTAACAAAAGTCATTTTAAAAGTCAACCTGACCCAATATGATCTTTAAATCTATACATGTTTATTAACATAGTATAAGTCTTAATAATTGAACGAATTTATAGTTTATCAAACTCAAAATATTATTTATTTCAGGAGCTATATTAGATTTGAATAATCATGGCAATCGAAAATATTTTATTATTTCACATAGTTTTCTAATACTTGTAAAATCAGATTATAGTGTTTATAAAGCTTTAAAACTTGATAAGACAGTCAACTTTGACAATTGCTCAACAAGACGAGACCTGCCTTATATAGAAATTCATTTATTCGATTAGTAATATTTAAAAATTCAATTTATCAATCTCTAGACAAGTTGTTTAAATATTAATTTACAGTTTCAAACACAATTTCATTTAACGTTAACCATAATTCAGTTGACTATATCTTTTAATCCGTTCATCGAAATCACGCGATTTCTAAATGAAAAGTTAATAATTTTTGGCTAGCTTTCCATCGACATGCATATCTTATACCTTATCTCAACTGCATATGTAACTAATTCAGGATTCAACATAACCTATCTAATGGCAATATCAAAAGTACAAGCATGCATAATCCTATATACTCGAGCACTAGTCAGGGATACACTATTAATATATAAAAATTAAATTACGAGTACTCACGTATTAATATTGAGATTCAATATTGCAGGAAAGTACGTAGACACAACGGAGATGATAAACACTAGTTTGACTCATGAGCAAAACCCCCTGATAATGCTAAAAACGAACACATAATTCATAGCATTATTCCTCAAGAAAGACAAGCTTTTAGTTGCAATTGTTCTATTTACAAGTGATATTCGTTTAAATATTAAAAGGTGAAGACAAAAGGCAGATTCGACGATTTAAAGACGCAAATGACCAAAAAGCTCAAAAGTACAAAGTACGATCCAAGAGGTTCAATTTATTAATGAGAAGCGTCTAGAAATGACAAAAGTACAAGTTACAAAACGAAAAGTACAAGATATTAAATTGTACGTAAGTACGTTTGATAATGCTAAAAACGAACATATATTTCATAGCATTATTCCTCAAGAAAGACAAGCTTTTAGTTGCAATTGTTCTATTTACAAGTGATATTCGTTTAAATAATAAAAGGTGAAGACAAAAGACAGATTCGACGAATTGAAGACGCAAACGACCAAAAAGCTCAAAAGTACAAAAGACAATCAAAAAGGTTCCAATTATTGATAAGAAACGTCTCGAAATTAAAAGAGTACAAGATTCAAAACGCAAAGTACAAGATATTAAATTGTACGCAAGGACGTTCGAAAATCCGGAACCGGGACCAGAGTCAACTCTTAACGCTCGACGCAACGGACTAAAAATTACAAGTTAACTATGTATATAAATATAATATAATATATAATTAATTATATATATATTATATATATATTATAAACCGTCGGTAAACAAAGAGCCAAACTCCTATGAGCTGTAAAAGTAAACTCCGCGACTCGCGGAGTTTGAAGGCAAAATTGGCCGCGAGTCGCGGAGCCTCAAAATGAAAAACTGCCTATAAAGCCAACCGAATTCTGATCGTAAAAATCATCTTTTTTTCTCCTCATTCATACGATATATATATATATATATATATAATTTATATTTTAATTTTAATTTTAATTATAATTCTAATAATAAGGGTATGTTAGCGAATGTTGTAAGGGTGTAAGTCGAAATTCTGTCCGTGTAACGCTACGCTATTTTTAATCATTGTAAGTTATGTTCAACCTTTTTACATTAATGTCTCGTAGCTAAGTTATTATTATGCTTATTTAAAATGAAGTAATCATGATGTTGGGCTAATTACTAAAATTGGGTAATTGGGCTTTGTACCATAATTGGGGTTTGGACAAAAGAACGACACTTGTGGAAATTAGACTATGGGCTATTAATGGGCTTTATATTTGTTTAACTAAATGATAGTTTGTTAATGTTAATATAAAGATTTACAATTGGGCGTCCCTATAAGTTACCATATACACTCAATCGGACACGATGGGCGGGGTATTTATATGTACGAATAATCGTTCATTTAATCGGACACGGGAATGGATTAATAGCCACTAGAATAATTAAAACAGGGGTGAAATTACATTCAAGGGTAATTGGTGTAATTGCTAACAAAGTAGTAAAACCTTGGTTTACACGCAGTCGATAACCTTGTGTATTCATTAAACAAAGTATTAAAACCTTGTTACAATTCGAATCCCCAATTAGTTGGAATATTTAACTTCGGGTATAAGAATAATTTGGTGAGGACACTCGCACTTTATATTTATGACTGATGGACTGTTATGGACAAAAACCAGACGGACATATTAAATAATCCAGGACAAAGGACAATTAACCCATGGGCATAAAACTAAAATCAACACGTCGAACATCATGATTACGGAAGTTTAAATAAGCATAATTCTTTTATTTCATATTTAATTTCCTTTATTTTATATTTAATTGCACTTCTAATTATCGCATTTTTATTGTTATTTTATTGCACTTTTAATTATCGTACTCTTTAATTATCGCAAGTTTATTTTATCGCACTTTTATTATTCGCAATTTCATTATCGTTATTTACTTTACGCTTTAATTTAAGTCTTGTATTTATTTTTTTATTTTACATTTGGTTTTAACTGCGACTAAAGTTTTAAAATCGACAAACCGGTCATTAAACGGTAAAAACCCCCATTTATAATAATAATATTACTTATATATATGTTTGTATTTTTATAAAAGTAAATTAATATAGCGTTGAGCTTTGTTTAAAAAAGATTCCCTGTGGAACGAACCGGACTTACTAAAAACTACACTACTGTACGATTAGGTACACTGCCTATAAGTGTTGTAGCAAGGTTTAAGTATATCCATTCTATAAATAAATAAATATCTTGTGTAAAATTTTATCGTATTTAATAGTATTTCCTAGTAAAATATAAACTATTTCGTATACCTTAGCTTTGACATCAAGTATTTTTGGCGCCGCTGCCGGGGAACTATCTTAAAAGCCGGAAGCGCAACGCTAATATAATACAGAAAAAAAAGATTTTTTTATTTACTTTTATTAAAATTCGCTTTTGTAAAAATACGTTTTGAATATTCGAAAATATAAAAAGAAAAACAAAAATTTATATATTTTTAAGAGTTTGTTAAAAAGTTTTATAAGTTTCTTTATTTTTATTTTAGTTTATAAAAATATAAGTTTTATTTAAATATCTTTTGTTTATACTAAAACAGAAAATTAGAAAACATAAAAAAAAAAAAAAATGCGTAAATTAAAACAGCTCCAGAGTTGAATTTCTGAACCCCGCGACTCGCGGGGTTTGATGCAATAAATACCGTGACTCGCGGAGACTTTCTGACAGGCGATAAAACCCTAATCCTGCATTTATTACGGATTATTATTAATTATTATTATTATTAATCCTAATTATTATTATTATTATAATTAATTTTATTTTAACTTTTACTTTTTATTTAATTTATGTATTTAGTATTAATTAGTTTTATTAAATTGTAAAATTAGTAGTTTTATTAAATAAATAATATAAAAATTGTACTTTTTACAACTTTTTGTATATTTTTATATTTTGTCCCTTTTTAATCGTTGTAGCATAACTTTTATATTTTTAGCTCATATTTAATTGTAAACTTAGTTTTTGCTATAGTTATTTTTACTCCTAGATTTTTAGGCTTTGCTGTAGAATTTCTTAAGTGCTTTTTCTTTAGACTAAGATTTAGGTACTTTAGAATTTTGCGACGCCTTTTTAAGTTTTAGTTTCTTTTTAAGTTATTTCCATTTGGGATATAGTTTTTCCTATAAGCTTTAATATTTTTAGACACCTTTTACTATGTATCAATTATCATTCCAATTAGTAATTTCAATTTGCGATTATAATTTTAAGTTAGTTGTAGTAATAAGGTTAGGTTAGTCAAGTATTTTTAAGTTTTTATAAGTTTCTTTTATTTTTCCGTCACCTTTTATTTTTCAACCATTTTTCTTTTTCGACCTTTTTCGACGAACTCTTTTTCTTTCTTATTTCTCGCTATTCTAGTTTTTAGGACATAGATTTTTATTCTACTTCTTATCTAAATTTCTTAAAATTACGAAAATTTATTTTAAGTGGTTAAATTGATAGACATCAAAATTTTCTGGTTCGTAGTAATAGTTGGATTTGTACGTGGACCGGGTTATTGGAGCCAAACAGTCCTCAATTATATTGAGACCAAACGAATCCTGCCCCTCTGCTGCATCTTTTGGCTATTCGAAACGTGGGCAAAATCAGAAAAGTCTATTGATTGGATAACTTATATAATTTTTCTTTCCTTTTAAAAAAAAAAACTAATAGGATATTCAGTGAATGCACCGAGCAAGACATTCACCACCTTTTGTACGTTCACCACCTATAACTCGTTCAAGACATTTAGCAAATATAACCGCCGTTGATTTTTCTTTAGAATCGTCATCCAGTCGACCAAGTACTTCAGTTCAAATTTCCGATAATCCATTTTTTGAACCCGACCTCACAATTGAGAATCCGGAGAATATTCAGGAACGGTTCGTAGATCCTGAACCACTAAACTTTCCTCCGGAGCCGCCAATCATTCAAACAGAGATTGTTGAGGAACGAACCATTAAATCAGAATCATCTAGTGATACCGATTCAACAAATTCAATTATGGAGAATCTGGAACCTTTAAGTATGGAAGACCGAATGAGAGCTAAACGCACTGGCCAAGGTCACGCAATTACTCATCCAGACATTAATGCGCCAGATTATGAAATCAAAGGACAAATTCTACACATGGTGACTAATCAATGCCAATTTAGTGGTGCGCCGAAGGAAGATCCTAATGAACATCTACGTACCTTTAATAGAATATGCACACTATTTAAAATCCGAGAAGTGGAGGATGAACAGATATATCTCATGTTATTTCCCTGGACTTTAAAGGGAGAAGCCAAAGATTGGTTGGAATTGTTACCTGAAGGGGCGATCGATACATGGGACATTTTAATTGACAAATTTCTTAAACAATTCTTTCCTGCATCTAAAGCCGTAAGACTTCAAGCAGAAATTGTTATGTTCACACAGAAACCGAATGAAACTCTATATGAGGCGTGGACAAGATATGGAAAGTTGTTAAGAGGATGTCCGCAATATGGTTTAGACACCTGTCAAATAGTACAAATATTCTACCAAGGATGCGACATCACTACAAGGAAAGACATAGATATAGCAGCTGGTGGTTCTATTATGAAGAAAACCGAAACTGATGCTTACAAAATTATTGATAACACTGCTTCCCACTCACATGAGTGGCACCAAGAAAAAGATATCATTAGATCATCTAAAGCAGCTAGAGCCGATTCTAGCCATGACTTAGATTCCATTTCCGCAAAGATAGATGCTGTAGAGAGACGAATGGAAAAGATGACTAAAGATATTCACTCAATATGAATTAGTTGTGAGCAGTGTGGAGGACCACATTTGACAAAAGATTGTCTCAGTATTGAATTAACAATGGAACAAAGAGAGAATATTTCATACATAAACCAAAGGCCTGGAAATAATTATCAGAATAATTATCAACCGCCAAGACCGATTTACAATCAAAACCAGAATTATAACCGAAATATTCCATACAACAACCAACAAGGTCCTAGCAATCAACAATTATCCAATAATAATTACAATCAGCAAAGACCAAATTTTCAAAACAAACCACCACAACAAACCGATGATAAAAAGCCGAATTTAGAAGATATGATGACGAAGCTAGTTGAAACTCAAATGCAGTTTTTCACATCTCAGAAACAAACCAATGAACAAAATGCTCAAGCATTTAGAAATCAACAAGCTTCTATTCAAAATCTGGAACAAGAAGTAAGTAACCTAGCAAGGTTAATAGGTGAAAGAAAACCGGGAAGTCTACCTAGTGATACAAACGCTAACCCCCGGAATGAAACAGCTAAAGCTATTACCACAAGAAGTGGTACAACACTTAAACCACCTGAAATACCTGTAACTTCTGATGAAACTATTCCTACTCCACAAGAACCACAACCTGATCAAGATAAGGAAAAAGAACCGGTAGTTGAAAAGGTTAATGAAGATAACACAGTTAAGGATAAACCTTATGTTAAACCATACCAACCACCACTTCCTTACCCGAGTAAAATGAAGAAAGAGAAACTTGAAGCCGAGCAATCCAAATTCTTGGATATGTTTAAACAGATAAATGTAAATCTTCCTTTCATTGATGTGATTTCAGGAATGCCTAGATATGTTAAATTCTTGAAAGATCTAATTTCAAATAGAAAGAAAATGGAAGAACTCTCAGCTGTTACTATGAATGCTAATTGTTCAGCAGTGCTGTTGAATAAGATACCAGAAAAATTATCTGATCCAGGAAGTTTCACAATTCCATGTTTTCTGGGTAGTCTTAGTTCAATAGAAGCATTGGCAGACTTAGGTGCTAGTATAAATCTAATGCCGTATTCACTATACACTAAACTAGACCTTGGAGAATTGAAACCAACCAGAATAAGCATACAACTAGCCGATAGATCAATAAAATATCCTAGAGGGATAATGGAGAACATGCTAGTTAAAGTTGGTACTTTAGTATTTCCAGTAGATTTTGTTGTTCTGGACATGGAAGAAGATTCTCAAGTTCCTCTCATATTAGGAAGACCATTCTTAAACACGGCTAAAGCAATGATAGACGTGTTCGGTAAGAAACTGACCCTAAGTATAGAGGATGAGAGTGTTACCTTTTCAGTTGATAGAGCAATGCAACAACCACAATCTGCAGATGATACATGTTATTATATTCAAACTATAGATGCACATGCAGAATTATTAGAAGAATTTCCAGAATTACAAGGAACAGGAGAATGTTCTTTAGGAGAAGGTAATGAACCAATTGATGAAGCTGAAATGTTAGCTACACTTATAGCTAATGGATATGAACCAACAACAGAAGAAATTCAAATGCTAAAAGAAGAAGACAGATATCGATACAAATCATCGATAGAAGAACCTCTGAAATTAGAGTTAAAGCCACTTCCAAACCATTTGGAATACGCTTATTTACATGGTGAATCTGAATTACCTGTAATAATATCGTCTTCTCTTACTGAAAATGAGAAATCACAACTCATTTCTGTGTTGAAAGCTCATAAACCAGCCATTGCATGGAAGATTCATGATATTAAAGGAATAAGTCCTTCGTATTGCACACATAAAATCCTTATGGAAGAAGGTCATAAAACGTATGTGCAACGCCAACGAAGACTAAATCCTAATATGCAAGATGTATTTAAGAAAGAGATTATTAAACTGCTAGATGCAGGTTTGATATATCCAATTTCTGATAGTCCATGGGTAAGCCCAGTTCAATGCGTGCCTAAGAAGGGTGGCATGACTGTCATTACAAATGAGAAAAATGAGCTTATTCCTACTAGGACTGTAACAGGATGGCGTGTATGTATTGATTATAGAAAATTAAATGACGCCACCAGAAAAGATCACTTTCCCTTACCTTTCATTGATCAAATGTTGGAAAGATTAGCCGGAAATAGTTACTATTGTTTTTTAGATGGATTTTCCGGATATTTTCAAATTCCAATAGCACCCGAAGATCAAGAGAAAACCACATTCACGTGCCCTTATGGTACTTTTGCTTACAAACGCATGCCATTTGGACTTTGTAACGCCCCTGCAACCTTTCAAAGGTGTATGATGGCGATTTTTCACGATATGATAGAAGAATGCATGGAAGTATTCATGGATGACTTTTCAGTCTTCGGTGATACATTTAAATCATGTCTAGTTAATCTGGAACGAATGCTAATTAGATGCGAAAAATCAAATCTAGTTCTTAATTGGGAGAAATGCCATTTCATGGTTAAAGAAGGCATCGTTCTTGGACATAAAATTTCAAAAGAAGGAATTGAAGTGGATAGAGCTAAAGTAGATGTAATTGCTAAACTTCCACATCCCACCAATGTTAGAGGAGTTAGGAGTTTTCTAGGGCATGCCGATTTTTACCGACGTTTCATAAAAGATTTTTCAAAAATTGCCACTCCTATGAATAAACTCCTAGAAAAGGATGCTCCATTCATCTTTTCAGATGAGTGTATCAAATCTTTTAATATTCTTAAAGAGAAACTCACTAATGCGCCGATCATGATAACACCAAATTGGAATCTACCATTTGAACTAATGTGCGATGCAAGTGATTTTGCAATGGGAGCCGTTTTAGGACAAAGGATTGAAAAACGATTTCAACCTATATATTATGCTAGTAAGACATTACAAGGAGCACAAACAAACTATACAACTACTGAAAAAGAACTCCTTGCTATTGTCTTTGCTTTTGACAAATTTCGATCATATCTCGTTCTAGCAAAAACGGTGGTCTATACCGACCATTCTGCTCTTAGATACTTATTTTCAAAACAAGATACTAAACCACGATTAATTCGTTGGATCTTACTCTTACAAGAGTTTGATATTGAAATCCGAGATAAAAGAGGAGCAGAAAATCTCGCCGCTGATCATCTTTCTCGTCTTGAAAATCCTGAGTTAGAAGTTCTAAATGAATCGGCCATACAAGACAACTTTCCTGATGAATATCTATTGAAGATAGATTATAATGAAATCCCATGGTTTGCAGACTATGCAAACTACTTAGTTTGTGGAATCCTTGAAAAAGGATTATCGTACCAAATACGAAAGAAATTATTCAGTGATATAAAACACTATTTCTGGGAAGATCCACATTTGTTTAAAAGTTGTCCCGATGGAATAATACGCCGATGTGTATTTGGAGATGAAGCTAGTAAAATATTAAACCATTGTCACACAGGACCAACATGAGGGCATTATGGGCCTCAACTAACCGCAAGAAAAGTTTATGAAGCTGGATTCTATTGGCCTACAATTTACAAAGACGCACACCTTCTTTGCAAATCCTGCGATGCATGTCAAAGGGCCGTAAAAATAAGTCAACGTGATGAAATGCCACAAAATGTCATCCAAGTATGTGAAGTATTTGACATTTGGGGTATTGACTTTATGGGTCCATTTCCAAAATCTCATAATAATCTATATATACTCGTAGCCATTGATTATGTATCTAAATGGGCGGAAGCACAAGCTCTCCCAACTAACGATGCACGAGTTGTAGTCAACTTTTTAAAACGTCTTTTTGCAAGGTTTGGAACACCGAAAGCTTTAATAAGTGATCGGGGTACTCATTTCTGTAATAATCAACTTGAGAAAGTTCTTAAAAGATATGGAGTAACTCATAAAATCTCCACCGCATATCATCCACAAACAAGTGGACAAGTTGAAAATACCAACCGAGCTTTAAAACGTATTCTAGAAAAAACCGTAGGATCAAATCCGAAGGAATGGTCCATTAAATTGGAGGATGCACTCTGGGCTTTTAGAACAGCCTACAAAACTCCAATTGGAACCACACCTTTTAGACTTGTTTATGGAAAAGCATGTCATCTTCCAGTAGAAATTGAACACAAAGCATTTTGGGCTTTGAAAACATGTAATCTTGATTTACATGAAGCTGGACGTCTACGATTAAGTCAACTAAACGAATTAGAAGAATTAAGACATGAAGCATACGAAAATTCGTTAATCTATAAAGAAAGAACGAAGAAATGGCATGATAAAAGAATCAGAAGTTCAAAAGAATTTAAAGAAGGAGACAGAGTTCTTCTTTTCAATTCACGATTCAAGCTATTTCCTGGAAAATTGAAATCAAGATGGTCTGGACCATTCATAGTCAAAAGAGTTTTCCCATACGGAACGATAGAATTGATAAATTCAAATGGGATTGAATTTAAAGTTAATGGTCACAGAGTTAAACATTACATACATGGTCCGATGGAAGTCGACAACGAAGTTAATCACAATTTCGACACCACAGCTAACTAAGTGTGGGGAGAATCAGATCCCCAGAAAGGATAATCTCCTTAAAGATTAAAAATCAGCTTTTAAGGCTGATATTACTCAATTCTAGAGATTGACCTTAAAGATTGAGAATTCAAACTCATGGAATTCAATGATATCTAAACTCGAGCTTGAACGAGAAAATATTTTGATCAAAATTATAAACCGATTTGTTTTCTGAAAACCCATTTTCAATGCGTTCATTACCATTGAACGTAAAATCCTAGGAATTCACCTGGAATTCATTAGGTCACCTGAACTAAATCGGGTGTCAACCGTAAGAACGGTGGTTGCATAGCATGGTCAAAGATAGGACCTTGTGCCATACCGAAAAATTATAAGGGTGAGCTTTACTATTGCTCCTACCAAGGATAGTAATTGCGTCCGACACGTTATAGACCATAATTAAAAGCATGTCAGGGGACATTGCCTTAACAGTTGCTTGTTCAACGCTTTCCTTTACAACCGGACGGTAGTTTACCGAAAGGTAATATACGGGACAAGTAAACTGGACGTGTTGCTTTCCAAATACAAGGTTAGCAAGTGGGTGACACAAAACCGCAAGTTTTGAGCTAAAATTTTCAAATCTGAAACCCACCAAACCCACAAAAATATTTTGCAAACACCGGTAAAGGGTTATTCCGGAAAACTTATCTAGGGTAAAAACTAGATTTAATTTTCAAAAGATCAAATGTTTTCATAAAGATCCAATTTCCTTAGTGGATCTAAATTTTTATAGTCATGTGGGACTGTAAACCATATCGTTACTACCATTGTTCATACCATCGTATAGAAATCACTGATGTACAAAGTGTGAAGAATAAAGAAGTGATTCTAGTATTTCAAGACGATATTGCTTGAGGACAAGCAACGCTCAAGTGTGAGAATATTTGATAATGCTAAAAACGAACATATATTTCATAGCATTATTCCTCAAGAAAGACAAGCTTTTAGTTGCAATTGTTCTATTTACAAGTGATATTCGTTTAAATAATAAAAGGTGAAGACAAAAGACAGATTCGACGAATTGAAGACGCAAACGACCAAAAAGCTTAAAAGTACAAAAGACAATAAAAAAGGTTCCAATTATTGATAAGAAACGTCTCGAAATTAAAAGAGTACAAGATTCAAAACGCAAAGTACAAGATATTAAATTGTACGCTAGGACGTTCGAAAATCCGGAACCGGGACCAGAGTCAACTCTTAACGCTCGACGGAACGGACTAAAAATTACAAGTTAACTATGTATATAAATATAATATAATATATAATTAATTATATTAATTATATATATATTATATATATATTATAAACCGTCGGTAAACAAAGAGCCAAACTCCTATGAGCTGTAAAAGTAAACTCCGCGACTCGCGGAGTTTGAAGGCAAAATTGGCCGCGAGTCGCGGAGCCCCAAAATGAAAAACTGCCTATAAAGCCAACCGAATTCTGATCGTAAAAATCATCTTTTTTTCTCCTCATTCATACGATATATATATATATATATATATATATATATATATATATATATAATTTATATTTTAATTTTAATTTTAATTATAATTCTAATAATAAGGGTATGTTAGCGAATGTTGTAAGGGTGTAAGTCGAAATTCTATCCGTGTAACGCTACGCTATTTTTAATCATTGTAAGTTATGTTCAACCTTTTTACATTAATGTCTCGTAGCTAAGTTATTATTATGCTTATTTAAAATGAAGTAATCATGATGTTGGGCTAATTACTAAAATTGGGTAATTGGGCTTTGTACCATAATTGGGGTTTGGACAAAAGAACGACACTTGTGGAAATTAGACTATGGGCTATTAATGGGCTTTATATTTGTTTAACTAAATGATAGTTTGTTAATGTTAATATAAAGATTTACAATTGGGCGTCCCTATAAGTTACCATATACACTCAATCGGACACGATGGGCGGGGTATTTATATGTACGAATAATCGTTCATTTAACCGGACACGGGAATGGATTAATAGCCACTAGAATAATTAAAACAGGGGTGAAATTACATTCAAGGGTAATTGGTGTAATTGCTAACAAAGTAGTAAAACCTTGGTTTACACGCAGTCGATAACCTGGTGTATTCATTAAACAAAGTATTAAAACCTTGTTACAATTCGAATCCCCAATTAGTTGGAATATTTAACTTCGGGTATAAGAATAATTTGGTGAGGACACTCGCACTTTATATTTATGACTGATGGACTGTTATGGACAAAAACCAGACGGACATATTAAATAATCCAGGACAAAGGACAATTAACCCATGGGCATAAAACTAAAATCAACACGTCTAACATCATGATTACGAAAGTTTAAATAAGCATAATTCTTTTATTTCATATTTAATTTCCTTTATTTTATATTTAATTGCACTTCTAATTATCGTATTTTTATTGTTATTTTATTGCACTTTTAATTATTGTACTCTTTAATTATCGCAAGTTTATTTTATCGCACTTTTATTATTCGCAATTTCATTATCGTTATTTACTTTACGCTTTAATTTAAGTCTTGTATTTATTTTTTTATTTTACATTTGGTTTTAACTGCGACTAAAGTTTTAAAATCGACAAACCGGTCATTAAACGGTAAAAACCCCCCTTTATAATAATAATATTACTTATATATATGTTTGTATTTTTATAAAAGTAAATTAATATAGCGTTGAGCTTTGTTTAAAAAAGATTCCCTGTGGAACGAACCGGACTTACTAAAAACTACACTACTGTACGATTAGGTACACTGCCTATAAGTGTTGTAGCAAGGTTTAAGTATATCCATTCTATAAATAAATAAATATCTTGTGTAAAATTTTATCGTATTTAATAGTATTTCCTAGTAAAATATAAACTATTTCGTATACCTTAGCTTTGACATCAAGTATTTTTGGACGTTCGAAAATCCGGAACCGGGACCTAAGTCAACTTTCAATGCATGACGCAACGGAGCGAAAATTACAAGTCAACTATGCATATAAATATAATATATAAATAATTCTTAAAATTATATATATATTATATTTATTTATTAAAAAATCCGTCGGCAAGCTAGGAGCCAAACTTGGATGAGCTGTAATCCACTACTCTGCGATCGCAGAGATGTGAAGGAGAAACCCTTCGAGATCGCGGAGCACACCAAAACTGAAATGGGGCCTATAAAAGGCAACACATTTGATCGATATTTTACACTTCTTTTTCTTTTCATCATATGTAAAGATATATATATATATATATATATATATATATATATATATATATATATATATATATATATATATATATATATATATATATATATATATATATATATATATATATATATATATATATATTAATTTTAATTTTAATTTTAATTTTAATTCTAATAATAAGGGTATGTTAGCGAATGTTGTAAGGGTGTAAGTCGAAATTCTGTCTGTGTAACACTACGCTATTTTTAATCACTGTAAGTTATGTTTAATTTTGTTGTTAAATTAATGTCTAGTAGCTAAGTTATTATTATGCTTATTTAATGCCGAAGTAATCATGATGTTGGGCTGAATATTAAAATTGGGTAATTGGACTTTGTACCATAATTGGGGTTTGGATAAAAGAACGACACTTGTAGAAATTAGACTATGAGCTATTAATGGGTTTTATATTAACTAAACGATACCTCGTTAAATTAATATATAGACTTATAATTTGACGTATTTATATATAACCACATACGCTTGACTGGGTACGGTGGGCGGGATATCTATAAATACGAATAATTGTTCATTTTACCGGACACAGAACTGGATTAATAGTTAATAGACTTGTTGAAACAGGGGTGGATTACATTCAAGAGTAATTAGTGTAATTGTTAACAAAGTAGTAAAACCTTGGTTTACACGCAGTCGATAACCTGGTGTATTCATTAAACAAAGTATTCAGACCTTGTTACAATTCGAATCCCCAATTAGTTGGAATATTTGACTTCGGGAATAAGAATAATTTGACGAAGACTTTCGCACTTTATATTTATGACTGATGGACTATTATGGACAAATCCGTATGGACATATCGAATAATCCAGGACAAAGAACAATTAACCCATGGGAATAAACTAAAAACAACACGTCAAACATCATGATTATGGAAGTTTAAATAAGCATAATTCCTTATTTTCATATTTAATTGCACTTCTAATTATCGCTCTTTTATTTACTGTCATTGTATTTAATTGCACTTTTAATTATCGTACTTTTTAATTATCGCACTTTTATTTATCGTAATTTTATTATCGTTATTTACTTTACGCTTTAAATTAAGTCTGTTATTTATTTAATATTTTACATTAGGTTTTAATTGCGACTAAAGTTTTAAAATCGACAAACCGGTCATTAAACGGTAAAAACCCCCCTTTTATAATAATAATACTACTTATATATATATTTGTATTTTTATAAGTTAAAACTAATATAGCGTTAAGCTTGTTTAATTTTCCCTGTGGAACGAACCGAACTTACTAAAAACTACACTACTGTACGATTAGGTACACTGCCTATAAGTGTTGTAGCAAGGTTTAGGTATATCCATTCTATAAATAAATAAATATCTTGTGTAAAATTGTGTCGTATTTAATAATATTTCGTTGTAAAAATAATACTATTTCCTAGTACACCTCGCACACATCAAGTATTTTTGGCGTCGCTGCCGGGGAAAAAGCCGAAGCAAAACGCTATATATAAAATTTTTTTTTATTAAGTTTTAATTAGTTTTGTAAAAATACGTTTTTAAATATTAAAATTCAAAAACATAAAAAAAAATTTATATTTATTTCTAAAAGTTTGTTCAAAATATATAACATATAAAATTATAAAGTAATTTTATTTCTATTTTAATTTTTAAAATTAAGTTTTTATTTAATTTATATAAATATTTTATATAAATACCAAAAACAGAAGAAAAAAAATATATTTAAAACTGAGAATTGGGCCAAAACCCATCGAAGCCCAACACTGTTTTTAATAAAACATTAAATTGGGCCGAACTGTTTTAGCTCAGTTTTTAATCTGGTAAAATTGCACTCCGCGATCTCGGAGGAGACAAGGCAAAAAGCTAAGCGACCGCGTAGCACACCTTGACACGTCTGGTCAAACCCTAATTCTGCATTAATTACAGAGTATATTTAATTATTATTATTATTATAAAACCCTAATTAGGTTATAATTAATTTATTATTTAGTTTAGTTTTTATTATTTAATTTATATTATTTAGTTTATTTAGTATAATTAAATTATAAAATTAATAGTTTTATAAAATAAATAATATAAAAATAATATTTTTATAAAATTGTACTTTTTACAACTTTAAGTTTATTTTTTATATTTTTTTCCCCTTTTAATTGTTTAAGCGTAATTTTTGTATTTTTCGCTCGTATTTAGTTTTAAGTCATAGTTTTTGCCATAGTTATTTTTATTTCTAGATTTTTAAGGCTTTGCCGTAAAATCCCTTAGGTGCTTTTTCTTTAGACTAAGATTTAAGTGCTTTAGAATTTTGCGACGCCCTTTTTAAATTTTAGTACTTTTTAAGTTATTACCATTTGGGATATAGTATTCCTTTTAAGCTTTAAAATTTTTAGACGCAACTTTTAATTCTTAGTTTTTAGTTCCTTTTTAAGTTTCGACGAGCTACATTCTTATTTTTATTTTTCAACCTTTTATTTTTTGACGTTTTTCGACGCGCTCTTTTTCTTTCTTATTTCTCGCCGATCTAGTTTTTAGGACTTAGATTTTTTTTTCTATTTCTTATCTAAAATTTCTTTAAATTTAAACGAAAAATTATTTTAAGTAGTTAAATTGATAGACATCAAAATTTTTTGGTTCGTAGTAATAGTTGGATTTGTACCTGGACCGGGTTATTGGAGCCAAACAGTACTCAATTATATTGAGACCAAACGAATCCTGCCCCTCTGCTGCATCTTTTGGCTATTCGAAACGTGGGCAAAATCAGAAAAGTCTATTAATACAAGGTACCATCACGCACATGTGCACAGGATAGCGTAACCGCAGCGATTACGCTATCCTGTTCACATGTGCGCGATGGTAAAAAAGTACATATACAAGGTACCATCGTGCACATGTGCACAGGATAGCGTAACCGAAAAGTACATATACAAGGTACCATCGCGCACATGTGCACAGGATAGCGTAACCGCTGCGGTTACGCTATCCTGTGCACATGTGCGCGATGGTACCTTGTATATGTACTTTTTTATACAAAGTACCATCGCGCACATGTGCACAGGATAGCGTAACCGCAGCGGTTACGCTATCCTGTTCACATGTGCGTGATGGTACCTTGTATATGAACTTATATAATTTTTCTTCATTTTTAAAAACTAATAGGATATTCAGTGATGCACCGAGCAAAACGATCACCACCTTTTGTACGTTCACCACCTGTAACTCGATCAAGACATCTAGCAAATATTGTCGCCGTTGATTTTTCTTTAGAATCGTCATCCAGTCGACCAAGTACTCCAATTCAAATTTCCGATAATCCATTTTTTGAACCCGACCTCACAATTGAGAATCCGGAGAATATTCAGGGACGATTCCGAGATCCTGAACCATTAATCTTTCCTTCGAAACCACCAATCATTCAAACAGAGATTATTGAGGAACCAACCATTAAATCAGAATCCTATAGTGATTCAGATTCAACAAATTCAATCATGGAAAATCTGAAACCTCTAAGTATGGAAGACCGAATGAGAGCTAAACGCACTGGCCAAGGTCACGCAATTACTCAACCTGACATTAATGCACCAGATTATGAAATCAAAGGACAAATCCTACACATGGTAACTAATCAATGCCAATTTAGTGGTGCACCGAAGGAAGATCCAAATGAACATCTTCGTACCTTTAATAGGATCTGCACTCTATTTAAAATAAGAGAAGTGGAAGATGAACAGATATATCTCATGTTATTTCCCTGGACTTTAAAGGGAGAAGCCAAAGATTGGTTGGAATCGTTACCTGAAGGGGCGATTGATACATGGGACGTTTTAGTTGAAAAATTTCTTAAACAATTCTTTCCAGCATCTAAAGCCGTAAGACTTCAAGGAGAAATTGTTACGTTCACACAAAAGCCAAACGAAACTCTATATGAAGCGTGGACAAGATTTAGAAAGTTATTAAGAGGATGTCCGCAACATGGTTTAGACACTTGTCAAATAGTACAAATATTCTACCAAGGATGCGACATCACTACAAGGAAAGACATCGATATAGCAGCTGATGGTTCCATTATGAAGAAAATAGCAACTGATGCTTACAAAATTATTGATAACACTGCTTCCCACTCACATGAGTGGCACCAAGAAAAAGATATTGTTAGATCATCTAAAGCAGCTAGAGCCGATTCTAGCCATGACTTAGATTCCATTTTCGCAAAGATAGATGCTGTCGAAAGACGAATGGAAAAAATGACTAAAGATATTCACTCAATACGAATTAGTTGTGAGTAGTGTGGAGGACCACATTTGACAAAATATTGTCTTAGTATTAAACTGTGACGACCCGGAAATTTCCGACCAAATTTAAACTTAATCTTTATATGTTTCCAACACGATAAGCAAAGTCTGTAATGTTGAGTCTCAAAATTTTTGAACTGTGTTCATGTATTCATTTGACTTTCGACTGTTCTCGACGATTCACGGACAACTGTTTGTAAATATATATGTATATATAAATATATGTAAATAATGACTTGAAAAATGTTTAGCATCTTTAATTAAATTAAATTTACTATTAGATTGCTAGTTACGGGGTATTTGATTTGGTGACTATATTTTTAGATAAATTAAATATCGACACTTTTATATTCTTTGTCATTTATATAATATAATATAATTAAAGAGGTTACTTCATGTGAACTAGTTAATTTTTGCATGCGTGAAATGATAAACATTACTACTAGAACTAAACTATTATTAATAAGAATAATAACATGAGAATATGATAAGTAAATGAGGTCATGAATATGCAAACGCGAGATTAAGCTTTATCAATTACACAGCTCACATGCATTGCAATTACGCTTCAACTTGTTACTTGATATTATCTTCTAGGACTTAGACCCATGATTTCCATAATTCAATAACATATGTTACGTTGTACTACAATATCCGTTGGCCCCAATACCTTTTATCTATATTCATTTCATTTCTATATTATATTTATCAACTTCATTTTTTTTAAATCGTTTATGGATTAAATAATTTATGTAACTGTTTTTGTTTTCACATCTTAACTTTACCTATCCCATCACCTTTAGTTCCTTTTCTCTATTGTTGAATGATGCGAAATTCACGGAGTTGTTTGCTTTAATTTATTAATTGATACATACATACATCATATTCCATCCCACCACATTCTATCTATCTCATCTTCCTCTTTCTGTATTTAATTATCAATCAAAAACACAACACAACGATGTATCTCCTTTTGTTCTTTAAATCGAAACCCATCAAATGAAAACCATAACAACAGCCATTAAAAAAAATTGACTGCTGCTTCATCAGGTTTCTGTTTCTTTCGCCATAAAACACCACCAACAAATATCAAACCACCACCATAACTATTCTTATTACTGCTATTATTTCGGTTTACAACTCACAACCGAATCAAACCATTTACCTTCACCACCATCATCTAGTTCCATCTATATTCACAAGAACATCCAACATGAAAACCATTACCAAACCGCCATCAAACCATCATCATTAATATATCTGTTGCATTTGTTCCATTCATAAACACTCCATCAAAAACTACTGCTGTTTATGCGTTTTAAACCCAAAGTTTCTATTGTTTTTGGCAGTCATAGACGGTCTCTATTATCTATATTATTTTGCTTTATTGTGGTGGCTGGAAAGTTTATGCAAGTGGAAACATGTATGAGTAAAAGGTGCCGATTATTGCTCACTTGCTTAAAGGGTTCCACCAAAAATAGTACATATTGTCGTGTAATATAAGTTGAAACAAATTAGTGGGATTTTAAAGAATATTGTAGGGTCATTATATGAAAATGATTTGTAGAAAGTTTGAATGACAAGTCGGAATCCTTTTGATTAGGCAGCAAGCTGTACGTTTGTTATATAAGCCGCATTTATACATGTCCGAATTTGAAGTTTAGCCTAGTACCGAGTTATTAAACATATAATCATTTATTTGGGCTGAACTTTCCATTTACTTGGGCCGTGTAAATGTCTGATGGGCCACGAATTCAGCATAGGTACTTGTGGGCTGAAATAAAAAGTCGTTGGGCCAAGCTTTAATTCTCTGTTGGGCTGAATAAACGAGACCCAAGAGAAATAAGTGGATGACGTACGGAAATTTTGTTAATTGATATACATGAAATGATAAAATACTTATGGTGTATGATGAAGATGATTATGTTAAATGATGATAATGGTTTGTAAAGATGATGAGGTAATAAGAAAAAGGAAACAGAAACACGGGTTATAAATAAATAAAAAAAATAAGTTTGGTATTAATTAGAAGAACATAAATGGTGAAGTGGTTTAAGGGTGTTGTGTGTAACCGAGAGGTTTCGAGCCCAGGCCGGGGCGTTTATCTTTTTAAAGCTTGTTCCATTAAGGTAGCACTTTTATTATTTTTGTTATTATTATCATTATCATTATTATTATTATTATCATTATTATTAATTAAAATTGTCATCTTACTAAGACTAACATTATTATTAAAATTATTATTATTATTATTATTATTATTATTATTATTATTATTATTATTATTATTATTATTATTATTATTATTATTATTATTATTATTATTATTATTATTATTATTATTATTATTATTATTATTATTATCATTATCAAGATTTTTATATATCATCATTTTACTAACACTATTATTATTTATTATTATTATTATTATTATCCTTATTTTTATAAAAATATTACAATTTTCTATTATAAATATTATTTTGCCAAATAAAGTAGTAGTTATATAAAAATATATCTTAATATAATCCTATATATATAAAGATATTAATCTTAATACATTACATAATATAAATAAACTTAGTCGATTAAATGTGATATGTGTTAATATATATACATGATATAGGTTCGTGAATCCGAGGCCAATCCTACACTTATTGAATGTCGTCATATGTATTTTTACTACAAAATACAGTATGGTGAGTTTCATTTGCTCCCTTTTTAATTGCTTTTGCAATATATATTTTTAGGCTGAGAATACATGCGCTGCTTTTATAAATGTTTACGAAATAGACACAAGTACTTAAAAATATATTCTACGTTGAGTTGTACCACTGGCATACTTCCCTGTAGCTTGGTAACTAATATTTACATGGGTATTGTAAACGCGAATCCTGTTGATAGATCTATCGGGCCTGACAACCCCAACCGGACTGGACGACCAGTATTCAACGGTTGCACAGTACTTCGTTTAGTGACTACACTTGGTACAGTGTAGTGAGATTTCATAATAAAGGGAATATGCGACGTTGATTAAATGTTAAGTATGGTTACCAAGTGCTCAACCACTTAGAATGCTTTACATACACTTGCGAGTGTAGTATGTTTATGATTATGAAATCTTGTGGTCTATTAATATATTAAAAAGATTGTTATGTTAAACCTATGAACTCACCAACCTTTTGGTTGACAATTTTAAGCATGTTTATTCTCAGGTACGAATTAAGTCTTCCGCTGTGCATTTGCTCATTCTAAGGACATTATTTGGAGTCGATCATCGTAATGGGACCAAATGTTGATGACTTCGTCCAGGTGGATAAGGACGGGTCACTACAGTTGGTATCAGAGCTGGTTTAATTCCGTTTATTAGCGGGTTAATCATAGAGGGGGTTCTCACAGTGTTACCTGTGACGAAGCATTAGCTCTTACTCCTCGCGGTCCCTATTAGGGTTGGCTGTACTGCCGAGAGGCGGTCCATAAAATCAGTGTCTGAGGTACGCTCAGTGGTCACCAGGTGGTTAGCTGGGAAGGCACTGAGTGGGATGCGTCCCCACTGTTTCACAGTTGGTATCAGAGCGTTGGTCCTAGTGAACCAGGTCTTGCATTAGTGTGTCTAACTGATAGTTGTTAGGATGCATTAGCGAGTCTGGACTTCGACCTTAGCCACATAATATAAGTTTTGCTTATCATTTCTTGTTGGAAATTACTTGCTTATCATCCTTAAGTTTAGACACGACTTCCTGCACTTATTTGATTGATAGTGTACAGATAAATTCATATATTAGCGTATCTGCTAATTCATATCTTAGCGTATCTGTTACTGTAAACCTTGCCTGACATATTCTCTAAGTTCCTCCGTAACTTATGGGATTTTAGTATTATATATGCATATGTAAATTATGTATTGCAGGGTACTAATCTACATCCTATAAACTATTTCTTATCAAAAATCCTTCATCTAATCGTACGAGATGAATCCCTCAACCAGTTCGAATTCCTCAGATTCTGACAGCTATTCCGATATGGAGTTTCACTCCAGTTTCGAAAGCAGCGTCACCAGAATGAATCAATCAATCAGCCATCCCCAATTCATCTGATGGGTTTTGTAGTCGACTTAATCAATGGAGACAAGAAGAAGGCGATCCTTTCCAATAACCGAATTCACCTCTTGGTGAAGAACCTGAAACACTTACCGGCAAACCTATCCGAAACACCATCTTTAGCCTCATCTCCAGGGTAGCTCGTCACGATTATCTTCTATCTAAAATTCTGAACCTTATTCATTCGCCCATTCCTACCGACAACCATCCCAGGAATAATAGAGGAAGTCAACAAACTTCGCGCTCGAGTTGTAGTTTTGGAAAATATGGTGCAAAACTTACGAGCACCAGCAGCATCACCGTCAATAACAATACCACCGACACCAACAACCCAAGTTTCAACATCACACGCCTCAATATCTCATTCTGTACCTCGAGCATAATCATCGTTCTACGCATCGTTCTATCTACTTTATCTTCATTCTACATATCGTTCTACATCGATTATCTTCGCTCGACATGGAGATTATGTAATTTCTAAAGTTTTAGAGATTATGTATTCTAGTTCTAACGATAAATCAAATGAGATTAATATCATATTAACTCATTAAATCCATGATTACATCTGAAGAAAATATATATGTATATATGTTTTCATAAAGATTGTAATTAAAAATTCTTTCGTACAAACTGTTAATGGCGAAAATATTTTAACGGGTAGGTAATACCCGAGGAAAATTTAGATTTCACTTTAATAAGTTACACTGTACATTCGACGAAGCCGATTCAATAGTCATTTACTATCCTACTTACAACCACCGATATACGTATCCGTTCACCGCAGAATAACTATTTTCATTCAATTTCATATTTGGATTTTGACCTATCAAAATCCAACAAGTGGCATAATGAAGAAAACATCAGACAAAGTAAAATTTGTTAGAAACAAACGAACTAACTAATTGAAATATTGTTAAGAATCCATGCTAACTGTTCCTAGCTAACTGATCCTAGCTAACTGTTTACATTTTATTTATCGCAATTTACATTCTCGCAATTTTATTTATCGTCATTTAATTTCTGTATTTATTTTACGCACTTTAAATAACGGGACACGTATACAAGGTTTAGACATATCATATTGACCCATCTATATATTTATCTTGGAACAACCATAGACACTCTATATGCAAATGACAGAGTTAGCTATATAGGGTTGAGGTTGATTCCAAAATATATATATAGTTTGAGTTGTGATCAATACTGAGACCGGTACATGGGTCACGATACGTATTAATTAATTCGAATATTATATATAAAACTATATATGAATTATTGGACTGTTAACTGTAGACTATCGACTGTGGACTAATAATATTGGACAATTAAAATGAATTAAAATATTGATTATAACATATGAAACTAAACAATTCTTCAAGTTTACCACTTGATTTCATCTTAAACCTCATTTTTATCTTGATGATTACAATCTGCGTTCAAATCCTTCATAAATTCTTGAAAACACCTTGATCGAGAGGATGAACCAGCCGTACTTCATCTATGGAAGAAAAGATTGATGCATATGGTTATGCACCTGAAAAACCCTCAAAAACTAAGCAAACGTTTAACATATATCTGTGCTAGCTTCTTTGGCGCTATTATTACCCAAAATAATTTTGCAATTCCTTTCCAAATTAGCCAATTTTGTCACAGCTCCAGCAAGTTGATTTCGACTTCTCGTTCAAAACAACCTTATTATAACCTCGGTATATATACGTGCTTATTTATTGTTACCAGAGAACCTTTCATATTCCACCATACTACCATCAGCGTTTAATCATCTCAAAACGCAATTCTCCTGAAAACACTTCGATTTGATAACCAATGATCCAGATCCGTTAACTTTGAAAATTCTGACAAAGCAGCATGTTGTAGATGGTCTTAATGGCCAAAAGATGATGATAAAAGAATGAAGTGTTGGGAATGCTCAATAGAAAATATTTGGTACTGAAAAACAGATTGAGCTAACCATAAAGGAAACCAAGGAGAAATATAAGTAACATACCCTAAATTCATAGAACCCAGATAAATCTGGATCCGATGAAATCTTTAGAGAATATCTTACTCCAAGGTCATGTTAAAATTTTGCGGAATTTTTTTTTATCAACCTCCGAACTTAGAAATTTCAAAATATCATCATAAAATATCTTCGATATTTCTGAGGATATTTTCATAAATATTCTTGTCCGAAATTATCTACCTCTTCGTGTTTTCAGTATTCTATTATATTGAAAACTTCTGTAAAATCTAAATATAAATTATGAATGTATTGTGGAGAAGTGTTAGGAATTAAAGCATGGGTTAGTATAATATAATGACGCTTGGCCAACGTGATTATATTACAGTAAGTCATGCTGAGTTCTAATGGAACGTGATGATTCACAGAACATAACGTCATCATGTGCCATGTTACATAACTCTTTCATTCCACTTAACTTCTGAACATATCAAGAAAATGTGTTCTTGATGGTTCTATCTTCCGTGATGTTGATAAATTTGAAAATCAAATAGTGCTATCACGTTCCACCCTGCTTAGAACATTATAATCATTCAAAACTATATATCTACGAATTATGGACCATTATTCGCTTGACTTGGAATCGGGAAGAGAAAACCAGAGCATGGAACTCCGAAGAATAAAGGAAAATATAAATCCGATCACAAAAACAGGAATTACAAACCGTGTATATCAATGTTTATCGCAACATAAAGACACGGGAGAATTAAAAACATTATAACCCCAAGGGCGAAGTAGAAGAAAGCAGATTCCTCTGGTGGTAGATGAAAAAGGAGGAAGACAGAAGTGATTGACAGAAGAAGGACAAGGACTAGAACCGGATTAAGCATTTTTACAATCTTTTGGATATATGAACTGAGAAAGAAAGTATAGGAATGGTAAGAATAATGGGAAGGAAGAGTTTAATTTATAATGGAAATATCAGACAGAGTAATCGAGGCAGATCACAGTATTTAATTATAGAGATCTTAATTTTCTTACTCGCCGAAGAATCAAATCTTTTAGATTTCGAAGATTTTCTTTATATCCCTTGAATTCCGGAATTCAACCGAGAGGACGTCAAAAGTTAAGACACAACTTATTTTCTAAATTCAACCAAGACAACGTCAAAAGTTAAGACGAAACTTTATTTCTCATTTCATACCTTTTACGATAGCTTCACTTATACTCTTCAAGTAATCGAATCGTTTTATCTATATTACTCAATAATGATAAAACTCTATATATCAACTCATATTCGTCATAAAAACATTTTTATGATTAGTCATGACGACCACGATCAAATTTCGGGACGAAATTTCTTTAACGGGTAGGTACTGTGACGATCCGAAAATTTCTGACCAAATTTAAACTTAATCTTTATATGTTTCCAACACGATAAGCAAAGTCTGTAATGTTGAGTCTCAAAATTTTTGAACTGTGTTCATGTATTCATTTGACTTTCGACTGTTCTCGACGATTCACGGACAACTGTTTGTAAATATATATGTATATATAAATATATGTAAATAATGACTTGAAAAATGTTTAGCATCTTTAATTAAATTAAATTTACTATTAGATTGCTAGTTACGGGGTATTTGATTTGGTGACTATATTTTTAGATAAATTAAATATCGACACTTTTATATTCTTTGTCATTTATATAATATAATATAATTAAAGAGGTTACTTCATGTGAACTAGTTAATTTTTGCATGCGTGAAATGATAAACATTACTACTAGAACTAAACTATTATTAATAAGAATAATAACATGAGAATATGATAAGTAAATGAGGTCATGAATATGCAAACGCGAGATTAAGCTTTATCAATTACACAGCTCACATGCATTGCAATTACGCTTCAACTTGTTACTTGATATTATCTTCTAGGACTTAGACCCATGATTTCCATAATTCAATAACATATGTTACGTTGTACTACAATATCCGTTGGCCCCAATACCTTTTATCTATATTCATTTCATTTCTATATTATATTTATCAACTTCATTTTTTTTAAATCGTTTATGGATTAAATAATTTATGTAACTGTTTTTGTTTTCACATCTTAACTTTACCTATCCCATCACCTTTAGTTCCTTTTCTCTATTGTTGAATGATGCGAAATTCACGGAGTTGTTTGCTTTAATTTATTAATCGATACATACATACATCATATTCCATCCCACCACATTCTATCTATCTCATCTTCCTCTTTCTGTATTTAATTATCAATCAAAAACACAACACAACGATGTATCTCCTTTTGTTCTTTAAACCGAAACCCATCAAATGAAAACCATAACAACAGCCATTAAAAAAAATTGACTGCTGCTTCATCAGGTTTCTGTTTCTTTCGCCATAAAACACCACCAACAAATATCAAACCACCACCATAACTATTCTTATTACTGCTATTATTTCGGTTTACAACTCACAACCGAATCAAACCATTTACCTTCACCACCATCATCTACTTCCATCTATATTCACAAGAACATCCAACATGAAAACCATTACCAAACCACCATCAAACCATCATCATTAATATATCTGTTGCATTTGTTCCATTCGTAAACACTCCATCAAAAACTACTGCTGTTTATGCGTTTTAAACCCAAAGTTTCTATTGTTTTTGGCAGTCATAGACGGTCCCTATTATCTATATTATTTTGCTTTATTGTAGTGGCTGGAAAGTTTATGCAAGTGGAAACATGTATGAGTAAAAGGTGCCGATTATTGCTCACTTGCTTAAAGGGTTCCACCAAAAATAGTACAGATTGTCGTGTAATATAAGTTGAAACAAATTAGTGGGATTTTAAAGAATATTGTAGGGTCATTATATGAAAATGATTTGTAGAAAGTTTGAATGACAAGTCGGAATCCTTTTGATTAGGCAGCAAGCTGTACGTTTGTTATATAAGCCGCATTTATACATGTCCCAATTTGAAGTTTAGCCTAGTACCGAGTTATTAAACATATAATCATTTATTTGGGCCGAACTTTCCATTTACTTGGGCCGTGTAAATGTCTGATGGGCCACGAATTCAGCATAGGTACTTGTGGGCTGAAATAAAAAGTCGTTGGGCCAAGCTTTAATTGTCTGTTGGGCTGAATAAACGAGACCCAAGAGAAATAAGTGGATGACGTACGGAAATTTTGTTAATTGATATACATGAAATGATAAAATACTTATGGTGTATGATGAAGATGATTATGTTAAATGATGATAATGGTTTGTAAAGATGATGAGGTAATAAGAAAAAGGAAACAGAAACACGGGTTATAAATAAATAAAAAAAATAAGTTTGGTATTAATTAGAAGAACATAAATGGTGAAGTGGTTTAAGGGTGTTGTGTGTAACCGAGAGGTTTCGAGCCCAGGCCGGGGCGTTTATCTTTTTAAAGCTTGTTCCATTAAGGTAGCACTTTTATTATTTTTGTTATTATTATCATTATCATTATTATTATTATTATCATTATTATTAATTAAAATTGTCATCTTACTAAGACTAACATTATTATTAAAATTATTATTTTTATTATTATTATTATTAAAATTATTATTATTATTATTATTATTATTATTATTATTATTATTATTATTATTATTATTATTATTATTATTATTATTATTATTATCATTATCAAGATTTTTATATATCATCATTTTACAAACACTATTATTATTTATTATTATTATTATTATTATCCTTATTTTTATAAAAATATTACAATTTTCTATTATAAATATTATTTTACCAAATAAAGTAGTAGTTATATAAAAATATATCTTAATATAATCCTATATATATAAAGATATTAATCTTAATACATTACATAATATAAATAAACTTAGTCGATTAAATGTGATATGTGTTAATATATATACATGATATAGGTTCGTGAATCCGAGGCCAATCCTACACTTATTCAATGTCGTCATATGTATTTTTACTACAAAATACAGTATGGTGAGTTTCATTTGCTCCCTTTTTAATTGCTTTTGCAATATATATTTTTAGGCTGAGAATATATGCGCTGCTTTTATAAATATTTACGAAATAGACACAAGTACTTAAAAATATATTCTACGTTGAGTTGTACCACTGGCATACTTCCCTGTAGCTTGGTAACTAATATTTACATGGGTATTGTAAACGCGAATCCTGTTGATAGATCTATCGGGCCTGACAACCCCAACCGGACTGGATGACCAGTATTCAACGGTTGCACAGTACTTCGTTTAGTGACTACACTTGGTACAGTGTAGTGAGATTTCATAATAAAGGGAATATGCGACGTTGATTAAATGTTAAGTATGGTTACCAAGTGCTCAACCACTTAGAATGCTTTACATACACTTGCGAGTGTAGTATGTTTATGATTATGAAATCTTGTGGTCTATTAATATATTAAAAAGATTGTTATGTTAAACCTATGAACTCACCAACCTTTTGGTTGACAATTTTAAGCATGTTTATTCTCAGGTACGAATTAAGTCTTCCGCTGTGCATTTGCTCATTCTAAGGACATTATTTGGAGTTGATCATCGCAATAGGACCAAATGTTGATGACTTCGTGCAGGTGGATAAGGACGGGTCACTACAGTTGGTATCAGAGCTGGTTTAATTCCGTTTATTAGCGGGTTAATCGTAGAGGGGGTTCTCACAGTGTTACCTGTGACGAAGCATTAGCTCTTACTCCTCGCGGTCCCTATTAGGGTTGGCTGTACTGCCGAGAGGCGGTCCATAAAATCAGTGTCTGAGGTACGCTCAGTGGTCACCAGGTGGTTAGCTGGGAAGGCACTGAGTGGGATGCGTCCCCACTGTTTCACAGTTGGTATCAGAGCGTTGGTCCTAGTGAACCAGGTCTTGCATTAGTGTGTCTAACTGATAGTTGTTAGGATGCATTAGCGAGTCTGGACTTCGACCTTAGCCACATAATATAAGTTTTGCTTATCATTTCTTGTTGGAAATTACTTGCTTATCATCCTTAAGTTTAGACACGACTTCCTGCACTTATTTGATAGATAGTGTACAGATAAATTCATATATTAGCGTATCTGCTAATTCATATCTTAGCGTATCTGTTACTGTAAACCTTGCCTGACATATTCTCTAAGTTCCTCCGTAACTTATGGGATTTTAGTATTATATATGCATATGTAAATTATGTATTGCAGGGTACTAATCTACATCCTATAAACTATTTCTTATCAAAAATCCTTCATCTAATCGTACGAGATGAATCCCTCAACCAGTTCGAATTCCTCAGATTCTGACAGCTATTCCGATATGGAGTTTCACTCCAGTTCCGAAAGCAGCGTCACCAGAATGAATCAATCAATCAGCCATCCCCAATTCATCTGATGGGTTTTGTAGTCGACTTAATGAATGGAGACGAGAAGAAGGCGATCCTTTCCAATAACCGAATTCACCTCTTGGTGAAGAACCTGAAACACTTACCGGCAAACCTATCCGAAACACCATCTTTAGCCTCATCTCCAGGGTAGCTTGTCACGATTATCTTCTATCTAAAATTCTGAACCTTATTCATTCGCCCATTCCTACCGACAACCATCCCAGGAATAATAGAGGAAGTCAACAAACTTCGCGCTCGAGTTGTAGTTTTGGAAAATATGGTGCAAAACTTACGAGCACCAGCAGCATCACCGTCAATAACAATACCACCGACACCAACAACCCAAGTTTCAACATCACACGCCTCAATATCTCATTCTGTACCTCGAGCATAATCATCGTTCTACGCATCGTTCTATCTACTTTATCTTCATTCTACATATCGTTCTACATCGATTATCTTCGCTCGACATGGCGATTATGTAATTTCTAAAGTTTTAGAGATTATGTATTCTAGTTCTAACGATAAATCAAATGAGTTTAATATCATATTAACTCATTAAATCCATGATTACATCTGAAGAAAATATATATGTATATATGTTTTCATAAAGATTGTAATTAAAAATTCTTTCGTACAAACTGTTAATGGTGAAAATATTTTAACGGGTAGGTAATACCCGAGGAAAATTTAGATTTCACTTTAATAAGTTACACTGTACATTCGACGAAGCCGATTCAATAGTCATTTACTATCCTACTTACAACCATCGATATACGTATCCGTTCACCGCAGAATAACTATTTTCATTCAATTTCATATTTGGATTTTGACCTATCAAAATCCAACAAGTGGCATAATGAAGAAAACATCAGACAAAGTAAAATTTGTTAGAAACAAACGAACTAACTAATTGAAATATTGTTAAGAATCTACGCTAACTGTTCCTAGCTAACTGATCCTAGCTAACTGTTTACATTTTATTTATCGCAATTTACATTCTCGCAATTTTATTTATCGTCATTTAATTTCTGTATTTATTTTACGCACTTTAAATAACGGGACACGTATACAAGGTTTCGACATATCATATTGGCCCATCTATATATTTATCTTGGAACAACCATAGACACTCTATATGCAAATAATAGAGTTAGCTATATAGGGTTGAGGTTGATTCCAAAATATATATATAGTTTGAGTTGTGATCAATACTGAGACCGGTACATGGGTCACGATACGTATTAATTAATTCGAATATTATATATAAAACTATATATGAATTATTGGACTGTTAACTGTGGACTATCGACTGTGGACTAATAATATTGGACAATTAAAATGAATTAAAATATTGATTATAACATATGAAACTAAACAATTCTTCAAGTTTACCACTTGATTTCATCTTAAACCTCATTTTTATCTTGATGATTACAATCTGCATTCAAATCCTTCATAAATTCTTGAAAACACCTTGATAGAGAGGATGAACCAGCCGTACTTCATCTACGGAAGAAAAGATTGATGCATATGGTTATGCACCTGAAAAATCCTCAAAAACTAAGCAAACGTTTAACATATATCTGTGCTAGCTTCTTTGGCGCTATTATTACCCAAAATAATTTTGCAATTCCTTTCCAAATTAGCCAATTTTGTCACAGCTCCAGCAAGTTGATTTCGACTTCTCGTTCAAAACAACCTTATTATAACCTCGGAATATATACGTGCTTATTTATTGTTACCAGAGAACCTTTTATATTCCACCATACTACCATCAGCGTTTAATCATCTCAAAACGCAATTCTCCTGAAAACACTTCGATTTGATAACCAATGATCCAGATCCGTTAACTTTGAAAATTCTGACAAAGCAGCATGTTGTAGATGGTCTTAATGGCCAAAAGATGATGATAAAAGAATGAAGTGTTGGGAATGCTCAATAGAAAATATTTGGTACTGAAAAACAGATTGAGCTAACCATAAAGGAAACCAAGGAGAAATACAAGTAACATACCCTAAATTCATAGAACCCAGATAAATCTGGATCCGATGAAATCTTTAGAGAATATCTTACTCCAAGGTCATGTTAAAATTTTGCGGAATTTTTTTTTATCAACCTTCGAACTTAGAAATTCCAAAATATCATCATAAAATATCTTCGATATTTCTGAGGATATTTTCATAAATATTCTTGTCCGAAATTATCTACCTCTTCGTGTTTTCAGTATTCTATTATATTGAAAACTTCTGTAAAATCTAAATATAAATTATGAATGTATTGTGAAGAAGTGTTAGGAATTAAAGCATGGGTTAGTATAATATAATGACGCTTGGCCAACGTGATTATATTACAGTAAGTCATGCTGAGTTCTAATGGAACGTGATGATTCACAGAACATAACGTCATCATGTGCCATGTTACATAACTCTTTCATTCCACTTAACTTCTGAACATATCAAGAAAATGTGTTCTTGATGGTTCTATCTTCCGTGATGTTGATAAATTTGAAAATCAAATAGTGCTATCACGTTCCACCCTGCTTAGAACATTATAATCATTCAAAACTATATATCTACGAATTATGGACCATTATTCGCTTGACTTGGAATCGGGAAGAGAAAACCAGAGCATGGAACTCCGAAGAATAAAGGAAAATATAAATCCGATCACAAAAACAGGAATTACAAACCGTGTATATCAATGTTTATCGCAACATAAAGACACGGGAGAATTAAAAACATTATAACCCCAAGGGCGAAGTAGAAGAAAGCAGATTCCTCTGGTGGTAGATGAAAAAGGAGGAAGACAGAAGTGATTGACAGAAGAAGGACAAGGACTAGAACCGGATTAAGCATTTTTACAATCTTTTGGATATATGAACTGAGAAAGAAAGTATAGGAATGGTAAGAATAATGGGAAGGAAGAGTTTAATTTATAATGGAAATATCAGACAGAGTAATCGAGGCAGATCACAGTATTTAATTATAGAGATCTTAATTTTCTTACTCGCCGAAGAATCAAATCTTTTAGATTTCGAAGATTTTCTTTATATCCCTTGAATTTCGGAATTCAACCGAGAGGACATCAAAAGTTAAGACACAACTTATTTTCTAAATTCAACCAAGACAACGTCAAAAGTTAAGACGAAACTTTATTTCTCATTTCATACCTTTTACGATAGCTTCACTTATACTCTTCAAGTAATCGAATCGTTTTATCTATATTACTCAATAATGATAAAACTCTATATATCAACTCATATTCGTCATAAAAACATTTTTATGATTAGTCATGACGACCACGATCAAATTTCGGGACGAAATTTCTTTAACGGGTAGGTACTGTGACGATCCAGAAATTTCCGACCAAATTTAAACTTAATCTTTATATGTTTCCAACACGATAAGCAAAGTCTGTAATGTTGAGTCTCAAAATTTTTGAACTGTGTTCATGTATTCATTTGACTTTCGACTGTTCTCGACGATTCACGGACAACTGTTTGTAAATATATATGTATATATAAATATATGTAAATAATGACTTGAAAAATGTTTAGCATCTTTAATTAAATTAAATTTACTATTAGATTGCTAGTTACGGGGTATTTGATTTGGTGACTATATTTTTAGATAAATTAAATATCGACACTTTTATATTCTTTGTCATTTATATAATATAATATAATTAAAGAGATTACTTCATGTGAACTAGTTAATTTTTGCATGCGTGAAATGATAAACATTACTACTAGAACTAAACTATTATTAATAAGAATAATAACATGAGAATATGATAAGTAAATGAGGTCATGAATATGCAAACGCGAGATTAAGCTTTATCAATTACACAGCTCACATGCATTGCAATTACGCTTCAACTTGTTACTTGATATTATCTTCTAGGACTTAGACCCATGATTTCCATAATTCAATAACATATGTTACGTTGTACTACAATATCCGTTGGCCCCAATACCTTTTATCTATATTCATTTCATTTCTATATTATATTTATCAACTTCATTTTTTTTAAATCGTTTATGGATTAAATAATTTATGTAACTGTTTTTGTTTTCACATCTTAACTTTACCTATCCCATCACCTTTAGTTCCTTTTCTCTATTGTTGAATGATGCGAAATTCACGAAGTTGTTTGCTTTAATTTATTAATCGATACATACATACATCATATTCCATCCCACCACATTCTATCTATCTCATCTTCCTCTTTCTGTATTTAATTATCAATCAAAAACACAACACAACGATGTATCTCCTTTTGTTCTTTAAACCGAAACCCATCAAATGAAAACCATAACAACAGCCATTAAAAAAAATTGACTGCTGCTTCATCAGGTTTCTGTTTCTTTCGCCATAAAACACCACCAATAAATATCAAACCACCACCATAACTATTCTTATTACTGCTATTATTTCGGTTTACAACTCACAACCGAATCAAACCATTTACCTTCACCACCATCATCTACTTCCATCTATATTCACAAGAACATCCAACATGAAAACCATTACCAAACCGCCATCAAACCATCATCATTAATATATCTGTTGCATTTGTTCCATTTATAAACACTCCATCAAAAACTACTGTTGTTTATGCGTTTTAAACCCAAAGTTTCTATTGTTTTTGGCAGTCATAGTGAAATGTCCCGTTCTTATTGATTAAAAACGTTCCATATTAATTGATTTCGTTGCGAGGTTTTGACCTCTATATGAGACGTTTTTCAAAGACTGCATTCATTTTTAAAACAAACCATAACCTTTATTTCATAAATAAAGGTTTAAAAAGCTTTACGTAGATTATCAAATAATGATAATCTAAAATATCCTGTTTACACACGACCATTACATAATGGTTTACAATACAAATATGTTACATCGAAATCAGTTTCTTGAATGCAGTTTTTACACAATATCATACAAACATGGACTCCAAATCTTGTCCTTATTTTAGTATGCAACAGCGGAAGCTCTTAATATTCACCTGAGAATAAACATGCTTTAAACGTCAACAAAAATGTTGGTGAGTTATAGGTTTAACCTATATATATCAAATCGTAACAATAGACCACAAGATTTCATATTTCAATACACATCCCATACATAGAGATAAAAATCATTCATATGGTGAACACCTGGTAACCGACAATAACAAGATGCATATATAAGAATATCCCCATCATTCCGGGACACCCTTCGGATATGATATAAATTTCGAAGTACTAAAGCATCCGGTACTTTGGATGGGGTTTGTTAGGCCCAATAGATCTATCTTTAGGATTCGCGTCAATTAGGGTGTCTGTTCCCTAATTCTTAGATTACCAGACTTAATAAAAAGGGGCATATTCGATTTCGATAATTCAACCATAGAATGTAGTTTCACGTACTTGTGTCTATTTTGTAAATCATTTATAAAACCTGCATGTATTCTCATCCCAAAAATATTAGATTTTAAAAGTGGGACTATAACTCACTTTCACAGATTTTTACTTCGTCGGGAAGTAAGACTTGGCCACTGGTTGATTCACGAACCTATAACAATATATACATATATATCAAAGTATGTTCAAAATATATTTACAACACTTTTAATATATTTTGATGTTTTAAGTTTATTAAGTCAGCTGTCCTCGTTAGTAACCTACAACTAGTTGTCCACAGTTAGATGTACAGAAATAAATCGATAAATATTATCTTGAATCAATCCACGACCCAGTGTATACGTATCTCAGTATTGATCACAACTCAAACTATATATATTTTGGAATCAACCTCAACCCTGTATAGCTAACTCCAACATTCACATATAGAGTGTCTATGGTTGTTCCGAAATATATATAGATGTGTCGACATGATAGGTCGAAACATTGTATACGTGTCTATGGTATCTCAAGATTACATAATATATAATACAAGTTGATTAAGTTATGGTTGGAATAGATTTGTTACCAATTTTCACGTAGCTAAAATGAGAAAAATTATCCAATCTTGTTTTACCCATAACTTCTTCATTTTAAATCCGTTTTGAGTGAATCAAATTGCTATGGTTTCATATTGAACTCTATTTTATGAATCTAAACCAAAAAAGTATAGGTTTCTAGTCGGAAAAATAAGTTACAAGTCGTTTTTGTAAAGGTAGTCATTTCAGTCGAAAGAACGACGTCTAGATGACCATTTTAGAAAACATACTTCCACTTTGAGTTTAACCATAATTTTTGGATATAGTTTCATGTTCATAATAAAAATCATTTTCTCAGAATAACAACTTTTAAATCAAAGTTTATCATAGTTTTTAATTAACTAACCCAAAACAGCCCGCGGTGTTACTACGACGGCGTAAATCCGGTTTTACGGTGTTTTTCGTGTTTCCAGGTTTTAAATCATTAAGTTAGCATATCATATAGATATAGAACATGTGTTTAGTTGATTTTAAAAGTCAAGTTAGAAGGATTAACTTTTGTTTGCGAACAAGTTTAGAATTAACTAAACTATGTTCTAGTGATTACAAGTTTAAACCTTCGAATAAGATAGCTTTATATGTATGAATCGAATGATGTTATGAACATCATTACTACCTTAAGTTCCTTGGATGAACCTACTGGAAAAGAGAAAAATGGATCTAGCTTCAATGGATCCTTGGATGGCTCAAAGTTCTTGAAGCAAAATCATGACACGAAAACAAGTTCAAGTAAGATCATCACTTGAAATAAGATTGTTATAGTTATAGAAATTGAACCAAAGTTTGAATATGATTATTACCTTGTATTAGAATGATAACCTACTGTAAGAAACAAAGATTTCTTGAGGTTGGATGATCACCTTACAAGATTGGAAGTGAGCTAGCAAACTTGAAAGTATTCTTGATTTTATGAAACTAGAACTTTTGGAATTTATGAAGAACACTTAGAACTTGAAGATAGAACTTGAGAGAGTTCAATTAGATGAAGAAAATTGAAGAATGAAAGTGTTTGTAGGTGTTTTTGGTCGTTGGTGTATGGATTAGATATAAAGGATATGTAATTTTGTTTTCATGTAAATAAGTCATGAATGATTACTCATATTTTTGTAATCTTATGAGATATTTCATGCTAGTTGCCAAATGATGGTTCCCACATGTGTTAGGTGACTCACATGGGCTGCTAAGAGCTGATCATTGGAGTGTATATACCAATAGTACATACATCTAAAAGCTGTGTATTGTACGAGTACGAATACGGGTGCATACGAGTAGAATTGTTGATGAAACTGAACGAGAATGTAATTGTAAGCATTTTTGTTAAGTAGAAGTATTTTGATAAGTGTATTGAAGTCTTTCAAAAGTGTATAAATACATATTAAAACACTACATGTATATACATTTTAACTGAGTCGTTAAGTCATCGTTAGTCGTTACATGTAAGTGTTGTTTTGAAACCTTTAGGTTAACGATCTTGTTAAATGTTGTTAACCCAATGTTTATAATATCAAAAGAGATTTTAAATTATTATATTATCATGATATTATGATGTACGAATATCTCTTAATATGATATATATACATTAAATGTCGTTACAACGATAAACGTTACATATATGTCTCGTTTCAAAATCATTAAGTTAGTAGTCTTGTTTTTACATATGTAGTTCATTGTTAATATAATTAATGATATGTTTACTTATCATAATATCATGTTAACTATATATATAACCATATATATGTCATCATATAGTTTTTTTTTACAAGTTTTAACGTTCGTGAATCACCGGTCAACTTGGGTGGTCAATTGTCTATATGAAACCTATTTCAATTAATCAAGTCTTAACAAGTTTGATTGCTTAACATGTTGGAAACATTTAATCATGTAAACATCAATCTCAATTAATATATATAAACATGGAAAAGTTCGGGTCACTACAGTACCTACCCGTTAAATAAATTTCGTCCCGAAATTTTAAGCTGTTGAAGGTGTTGACGAATCTTCTGGAAATAGATGCGGGTATTTCTTCTTCATCTGATCTTCACGCTCCCAGGTGAACTCGGGTCCTCTACGAGCATTCCATCGAACCTTAACAATTGGTATCTTGTTTTGCTTAAGTCTTTTAACCTCACGATCCATTATTTCGACGGGTTCTTCGATGAATTGAAGTTTTTCGTTGATTTGGATTTCATCTAACGGAATAGTGAGATCTTCTTTAGCAAAACATTTCTTCAAATTCGAGACGTGGAAAGTGTTATGTACAGCCGCGAGTTGTTGAGGTAACTCAAGTCGGTAAGCTACTGGTCCGACACGATCAATAATCTTGAATGGTCCAATATACCTTGGATTTAATTTCCCTCGTTTACCAAATCGAACAACGCCTTTCCAAGGTGCAACTTTAAGCATGACCATCTCTCCAATTTCAAATTCTATATCTTTTCTTTTAATGTCAGCGTAGCTCTTTTGTCGACTTTGGGCGGTTTTCAACCGTTGTTGAATTTGGATGATCTTCTCGGTAGTTTCTTGTATAATCTCCGGACCCGTAATCTGTCTATCCCCCACCTCACTCCAACAAATCGGAGACCTGCACTTTCTACCATAAAGTGCTTCAAACGGCGCCATCTCAATGCTTGAATGGTAGCTGTTGTTGTAGGAAAATTCTGCTAACGGTAGATGTCGATCCCAACTGTTTCCGAAATCAATAACACATGCTCGTAGCATGTCTTCAAGCGTTTGTATCGTCCTTTCGCTCTGCCCATCAGTTTGTGGATGATAGGCAGTACTCATGTCTAGACGAGTTCCTAATGCTTGCTGTAATGTCTGCCAGAATCTTGAAATAAATCTGCCATCCCTATCAGAGATAATAGAGATTGGTATTCCATGTCTGGAGATGACTTCCTTCAAATACAGTCGTGCTAACTTCTCCATCTTGTCATCTTCTCTTATTGGTAGGAAGTGTGCTGATTTGGTGAGACGATCAACTATTACCCAAATAGTATCAAAACCACTTGCAGTCCTTGGCAATTTAGTGATGAAATCCATGGTAATGTTTTCCCATTTCCATTCCGGGATTTCGGGTTGTTGAAGTAGACCTGATGGTTTCTGATGCTCAGCTTTGACCTTAGAACACGTCAAACATTCTTCTACGTATTTAGCAACATCGGCTTTCATACCCGGCCACCAAAAATGTTTCTTGAGATCCTTGTACATCTTCCCCGTTCCAGGATGTATTGAGTATCTGGTTTTATGAGCTTCTCTAAGTACCATTTCTCTCATATCTCCAAATTTTGGTACCCAAATCCTTTCAGCCCTATACCGGGTTCCGTCTTCCCGAATATTAAGATGCTTCTCCGATCCTTTGGGTATTTCATCCTTTAAATTTCCCTCTTTTAAAACTCCTTGTTGCGCCTCCTTTATTTGAGTAGTAATGTTATTATGAATCATTATATTCATAGATTTTACTCGAATGGGTTCTCTGTCCTTCCTGCTCAAGGCATCGGCTACCACATTTGCCTTCCCCGGGTGGTAACGAATCTCAAAATCGTAATCATTCAATAATTCAATCCACCTACGCTGCCTCATATTCAGTTGTTTCTGATTAAATATGTGTTGAAGACTTTTGTGGTCGGTATATATAATACTTTTGACCCCATATAAGTAGTGCCTCCAAGTCTTTAATGCAAAAACAACCGCGCCTAATTCCAAATCATGCGTCGTATAATTTTGTTCGTGAATCTTTAATTGTCTAGACGCATAAGCAATCACCTTCGTTCGTTGCATTAATACACAACCGAGACCTTGCTTTGATGCGTCACAATAAATCACAAAATCATCATTCCCTTCAGGCAATGACAATATAGGTGCCGTAGTTAGCTTTTTCTTCAATAACTGAAACGCTTTCTCTTGTTCATCATTCCATTCAAATTTCTTCCCTTTATGCGTTAATGCAGTCAAGGGTTTTGCTATTCTGGAAAAGTCTTGGATGAACCTTCTGTAGTAACCAGCTAGTCCTAAAAACTGGCGTATGTGTTTCGGAGTTTTCGGGGTTTCCCACTTTTCAACAGTTTCTATCTTTGCCGGATCCACCTTAATACCTTCTTTGTTCACTATGTGACCGAGGAATTGAACTTCTTCCAACCAAAATGCACACTTTGAAAACTTAGCGTACAATTCTTCCTTCCTCAATACTTCTAACACCTTTCTCAAATGTTCACCGTGTTCTTGGTCATTCTTTGAGTAAATAAGTATGTCATCAATGAAAACAATGACAAACTTGTCAAGGTATGGTCCACACACTCGGTTCATAAGGTCCATGAACACAGCTGGTGCATTAGTTAAACCAAACGGCATGACCATAAACTCGTAATGACCGTAACGTGTTCTGAAAGCAGTCTTTGGAATATCATCTTCTTTCACCCGCATTTGATGATACCCGGAACGTAAGTCAATCTTTGAATAAACAGACGAGCCTTGTAGTTGATCAAATAAGTCATCAATTCTCGGTAGTGGGTAGCGGTTCTTGATGGTAAGTTTGTTCAACTCTCGGTAGTCGATACACAACCTGAATGTACCATCTTTCTTCTTGACAAACAAAACAGGAGCTCCCCACGGTGATGTGCTTGGTCGAATGAAACCACGCTCTAAAAGTTCTTGTAATTGGCTTTGTAGTTCTTTCATCTCGCTGGGTGCGAGTCTGTAAGGAGCACGAGCTATTGGTGCAGCTCCTGGTACAAGATCTATTTGAAATTCAACGGATCGATGTGGGGGTAATCCCGGTAATTCTTTCGGAAATACATCAGGAAATTCTTTTGCGACGGGAACATCATTGATGCTCTTTTCTTCAGTTTGTACTTTCTCGACGTGTGCTAGAACAGCATAGCAACCTTTTCTTATTAGTTTTTGTGCCTTCAAATTACTAATAAGATGTAGCTTCGTGTTGCCCTTTTCTCCGTACACCATTAAGGGTTTTCCTTTTTCTCGTATAATGCGAATTGCATTTTTGTAACAAACGATCTCCGCTTTCACTTCTTTCAACCAGTCCATACCGATTATCACATCAAAACTCCCTAACTCTACTGGTATCAAATCAATCTTAAATGTTTCGCTAACCAGTTTAATTTCTCGATTCCGACATATATTATCTGCTGAAATTAATTTACCATTTGCTAATTCGAGTAAAAATTTACTATCCAAAGGCGTCAATGGACAACTTAATTTAGCACAAAAATCTCTACTCATATAGCTTCTATCCGCACCCGAATCAAATAAAACGTAAGCAGATTTATTGTCAATAAGAAACGTACCCGTAACAAGCTCCGGGTCTTCCTGTGCCTCTACCGCATTAATATTGAAAACTCTTCCACGGCCTTGTCCATTCGTGTTCTCCTGGTTCGGGCAATTTCTAATAATGTGGCCTGGTTTTCCACATTTATAACAAACTACATTGGCATAACTTGCTCCGACACTACTTGCTCCGCCATTACTCGTTCCGACACCATTTGTTCCTTTCGTTCTATTAACCCCTGGTCCGTAGACCTCACACTTCGCCGCGCTATGACCATTTCTTTTACACTTGTTGCAAAATTTGGTGCAGAACCCCGAGTGATTCTTTTCACACCTTTGGCATAGCTGCTTCTGATTGTTGTTGTTGCGGTTATTATTGTTGTTGGGATGATTGTTGTAGTTGCTGTTGTTGTTGTTGTTGTTGTTGGGCCGTTTGTTGTAGTTGCGATTGATGTTGCGATTGTTGGGATAATTGTTGCGATTATTGTTGTAATTGCTGTTGTTGTTGTATTGGTGATTCTTATCACCGTTTTCCTCCCACTTTCTTTTGACTTGCTTCACATTGGCCTCTTCAGTAGTCTGTTCTTTAATTCTTTCTTCAATCTGGTTTACTAGTTTGTGAGCCATTCTACATGCCTGTTGTATGGAGGCGGGCTCGTGTGAACTTATATCTTCTTGGATTCTTTCCGGTAATCCTTTCACAAACGCGTCGATCTTCTCTTCCTCATCTTCGAACGCTCCCGGACACAATAGGCACAATTCTGTGAATCGTCTTTCGTATGTGGTAATATCAAATCCTTGGGTTCGTAACCCTCTAAGTTCTGTCTTGAGCTTATTGACCTCGGTTCTGGGACGGTACTTCTCGTTCATCAAGTGCTTGAATGCTGACCACGGTAGTGCGTACGCATCATCTTGTCCCACTTGCTCTAGATAGGTATTCCACCATGTTAACGCAGAACCTGTGAAGGTATGCGTAGCGTACTTCACTTTGTCCTCTTCAGTACACTTACTTATGGCAAACACCGATTCAACCTTCTCGGTCCACCGTTTCAATCCGATCGGTCCTTCGGTTCCATCAAATTCCAAAGGTTTGCAGGCAGTGAATTCTTTGTAGGTGCATCCTACACGATTTCCTGTACTGCTAGATCCAAGGTTATTGTTGGTATGTAGCGCAGCCTGTACTGCGGCTATGTTTGAAGCTAGAAAAGTACGGAATTCCTCTTCATTCATATTCACGGTGTGTCGAGTAGTCGGTGCCATTTCCTTCAAAATAGTTAAATGGAACAAGTTAATCATACAGAATATTAAGAGTAGTTAATAGTATTTTGTAGCATAATATGAACTCATTTATAAAAGCTTTTTCTTCATATTAGCGTTTTATAAGTTTAAATTCGGGTAGTACCTACCCGTTAAGTTCATACTTAGTAGCTAATATACAATTCAACTACTACAATTCTATATGAAAAACTGATTATAATAATATTTTACGTTCAAACTTTTATACAATATTTTACAAACTTACAATACCGCTTATTTTACATAAAGCATGAAATATAGCACACAATAACTTTGATACAAGATAGTTGTGAAGACAATTCTAGCTAGTACACAAGTCGTTCAGCAAAGGCAATAAAGACACGTAATTCATACGTCCAGAAACAAGTCATGCATTCTGGTTTTACTAGGACTACTTCCCATCCTTGGTCTTGTGCAACATAACCGTTATGGCCGTTGATAAGACAGCGTGTTGTAACGTCATCAAAGGGACGAGGGTTACGTAATGTCCAACAGTCCCGTAATAATCTAAAAACCTCATTTCTTACCCCAATTACCGACTCCGTCACTTGTGGAAACGTTTTGTTTAATAGTTGTAGCCCGATGTTCTTGTTCTCACTTTGGTGAGAAGCGAACATTACTAATCCGTAAGCATAACATGCTTCTTTATGTTGCATGTTAGCCGCTTTTTCTAAATCACGAAGTCCAATATTCGGATATATTGAGTCAAAATAATTTCTTAACCCGTTGCGTAAAATAGCATTTGGGTTCCCCGCAATATATGCGTCAAAGTAAACACATCGTAACTTATGGGTTTCCCAATGTGATATCCCCCATCTTTCAAACGAAAGTCTCTTATAAACCAAGAAATTCTTGGAACGTTCTTCGAATGTCTTACAAACTGATCTCGCCTTAAATAGTTGTGCCGAAGAATTCTGGCCGACTCTAGACAAGATTTCATCAATCATGTCTCCGGGTAGGTCTCTTAAAATATTGGGTTGTCTATCCATTTTGTGTTTTTAAACTGTAAAATAGACAAGAGTTAGATTCATAAAAAAAATACTTATTAATACAAGCAATTTTTACATATATCATAAAGCATAAGGACACTATATTCCATATATTACACCACACGAATACAACTATCTTATTCCGACTCGCTCGTTTCTTCTTCTTCGGTTTTGGTTCGTTTTGCCAAGTTTCTAGGGATATATGATGTTCCCCTAATACGAGCCGTCGTTGTCCACATTGGTTTAGAAAAACCTGGTGGTTTAGAGGTTCCCGGGTCATTGTTACAACTTAAGGACTTCGGGGGTTGACGATACATATAAAGTTCATCGGGGTTGGAATTAGATTTCTCTATTTTTATGCCCTTTCCCTTATTATTTTCTTTTGCCTTTTTAAATTCAGTTGGGGTAATTTCTATAACATCATCGGAATTCTCGTCGGAATCCGATTCATCGGAGAATTGGTAATCCTCCCAATATTTTGCTTCCTTGGCGGAAACACCATTGACCATAATTAACTTTGGTCGGTTGGTTGAGGATTTTCTTTTACTTAACCGTTTTATTATTTCCCCCACCGGTTCCGATTCTTCTTCCGGTTCCGATTCTTCGTCCGGTTCCGATTCTTCTTCCGGTTCCGACTCTTCTTCCGGTTCCTCTTCGGGAACTTGTGAATCAGTCCATGAATCATTCCAATTTACATTTGACTCTTCATTATTATTAGGTGAGTCAATGGGACTTGTTCTAGAGGTAGACATCTATCACATAATATCAAACACGTTAAGAGATTAATATATCACATAATATTCATATGTTAAAAATATATAGTTTCCAACAAAAATGTTAAGCAATCATTTTTAAAGAAAACACGGTCGAAGTCCAGACTCACTAATGCATCCTAACAAACTCGATAAGACACACTAATGCAAATTTTCTGGTTCTCTAAGACCAACGCTCGGATACCAACTGAAATGTCCCGTTCTTATTGATTAAAAACGTTCCATATTAATTGATTTCGTTGCGAGGTTTTGACCTCTATATGAGACGTTTTTCAAAGACTGCATTCATTTTTAAAACAAACCATAACCTTTATTTCATAAATAAAGGTTTAAAAAGCTTTACGTAGATTATCAAATAATGATAATCTAAAATATCCTGTTTACACACGACCATTACATAATGGTTTACAATACAAATATGTTACATCGAAATCAGTTTCTTGAATGCAGTTTTTACACAATATCATACAAACATGGACTCCAAATCTTGTCCTTATTTTAGTATGCAACAGCGGAAGCTCTTAATATTCACCTGAGAATAAACATGCTTTAAACGTCAACAAAAATGTTGGTGAGTTATAGGTTTAACCTATATATATCAAATCGTAACAATAGACCACAAGATTTCATATTTCAATACACATCCCATACATAGAGATAAAAATCATTCATATGGTGAACACCTGGTAACCGACAATAACAAGATGCATATATAAGAATATCCCCATCATTCCGGGACACCCTTCGGATATGATATAAATTTCGAAGTACTAAAGCATCCGGTACTTTGGATGGGGTTTGTTAGGCCCAATAGATCTATCTTTAGGATTCGCGTCAATTAGGGTGTCTGTTCCCTAATTCTTAGATTACCAGACTTAATAAAAAGGGGCATATTCGATTTCGATAATTCAACCATAGAATGTAGTTTCACGTACTTGTGTCTATTTTGTAAATCATTTATAAAACCTGCATGTATTCTCATCCCAAAAATATTAGATTTTAAAAGTGGGACTATAACTCACTTTCACAGATTTTTACTTCGTCGGGAAGTAAGACTTGGCCACTGGTTGATTCACGAACCTATAACAATATATACATATATATCAAAGTATGTTCAAAATATATTTACAACACTTTTAATATATTTTGATGTTTTAAGTTTATTAAGTCAGCTGTCCTCGTTAGTAACCTACAACTAGTTGTCCACAGTTAGATGTACAGAAATAAATCGATAAATATTATCTTGAATCAATCCACGACCCAGTGTATACGTATCTCAGTATTGATCACAACTCAAACTATATATATTTTGGAATCAACCTCAACCCTGTATAGCTAACTCCAACATTCACATATAGAGTGTCTATGGTTGTTCCGAAATATATATAGATGTGTCGACATGATAGGTCGAAACATTGTATACGTGTCTATGGTATCTCAAGATTACATAATATATAATACAAGTTGATTAAGTTATGGTTGGAATAGATTTGTTACCAATTTTCACGTAGCTAAAATGAGAAAAATTATCCAATCTTGTTTTACCCATAACTTCTTCATTTTAAATCCGTTTTGAGTGAATCAAATTGCTATGGTTTCATATTGAACTCTATTTTATGAATCTAAACCAAAAAAGTATAGGTTTCTAGTCGGAAAAATAAGTTACAAGTCGTTTTTGTAAAGGTAGTCATTTCAGTCGAAAGAACGACGTCTAGATGACCATTTTAGAAAACATACTTCCACTTTGAGTTTAACCATAATTTTTGGATATAGTTTCATGTTCATAATAAAAATCATTTTCTCAGAATAACAACTTTTAAATCAAAGTTTATCATAGTTTTTAATTAACTAACCCAAAACAGCCCGCGGTGTTACTACGACGGCGTAAATCCGGTTTTACGGTGTTTTTCGTGTTTCCAGGTTTTAAATCATTAAGTTAGCATATCATATAGATATAGAACATGTGTTTAGTTGATTTTAAAAGTCAAGTTAGAAGGATTAACTTTTATTTGCGAACAAGTTTAGAATTAACTAAACTATGTTCTAGTGATTACAAGTTTAAACCTTCGAATAAGATAGCTTTATATGTATGAATCGAATGATGTTATGAACATCATTACTACCTTAAGTTCCTTGGATGAACCTACTGGAAAAGAGAAAAATGGATCTAGCTTCAATGGATCCTTGGATGGCTCAAAGTTCTTGAAGCAAAATCATGACACGAAAACAAGTTCAAGTAAGATCATCACTTGAAATAAGATTGTTATAGTTATAGAAATTGAACCAAAGTTTGAATATGATTATTACCTTGTATTAGAATGATAACCTACTGTAAGAAACAAAGATTTCTTGAGGTTGGATGATCACCTTACAAGATTGGAAGTGAGCTAGCAAACTTGAAAGTATTCTTGATTTTATGAAACTAGAACTTTTGGAATTTATGAAGAACACTTAGAACTTGAAGATAGAACTTGAGAGAGTTCAATTAGATGAAGAAAATTGAAGAATGAAAGTGTTTGTAGGTGTTTTTGGTCGTTGGTGTATGGATTAGATATAAAGGATACGTAATTTTGTTTTCATGTAAATAAGTCATGAATGATTACTCATATTTTTGTAATCTTATGAGATATTTCATGCTAGTTGCCAAATGATGGTTCCCACATGTGTTAGGTGACTCACATGGGCTGCTAAGAGCTGATCATTGGAGTGTATATACCAATAGTACATACATCTAAAAGCTGTGTATTGTACGAGTACGAATACGGGTGCATACGAGTAGAATTGTTGATGAAACTGAACGAGAATGTAATTGTAAGAATTTTTGTTAAGTAGAAGTATTTTGATAAGTGTATTGAAGTCTTTCAAAAGTGTATAAATACATATTAAAACACTACATGTATATACATTTTAACTGAGTCGTTAAGTCATCGTTAGTCGTTACATGTAAGTGTTGTTTTGAAACCTTTAGGTTAACGATCTTGTTAAATGTTGTTAACCCAATGTTTATAATATCAAAAGAGATTTTAAATTATTATATTATCATGATATTATGATGTACGAATATCTCTTAATATGATATATATACATTAAATGTCGTTACAACGATAAACGTTACATATATGTCTCGTTTCAAAATCATTAAGTTAGTAGTCTTGTTTTTACATATGTAGTTCATTGTTAATATAATTAATGATATGTTTACTTATCATAATATCATGTTAACTATATATATAACCATATATATGTCATCATATAGTTTTTTTTTACAAGTTTTAACGTTCGTGAATCACCGGTCAACTTGGGTGGTCAATTGTCTATATGAAACCTATTTCAATTAATCAAGTCTTAACAAGTTTGATTGCTTAACATGTTGGAAACATTTAATCATGTAAACATCAATCTCAATTAATATATATAAACATGGAAAAGTTCGGGTCACTACACATAGACGGTCTCTATTATCTATATTATTTTGCTTTATTGTAGTGGCTGGAAAGTTTATGCAAGTGGAAACATGTATGAGTAAAAGGTGCCGATTATTGCTCACTTGCTTAAAGGGTTCCACCAAAAATAGTACATATTGTCGTGTAATATAAGTTGAAACAAATTAGTGGGATTTTAAAGAATATTGTAGGGTCATTATATGAAAATGATTTGTAGAAAGTTTGAATGACAAGTCGGAATCCTTTTGATTAGGCAGCAAGCTGTACGTTTGTTATATAAGCCGCATTTATACATGTCCCAATTTGAAGTTTAGCCTAGTACCGAGTTATTAAACATATAATCATTTATTTGGGCCGAACTTTCCATTTACTTGGGCCGTGTAAATGTCTGATGGGCCACGAATTCAGCATAGGTACTTGTGGGCTGAAATAAAAAGTCGTTGGGCCAAGCTTTAATTGTCTGTTGGGCTGAATAAACGAGACCCAAGAGAAATAAGTGGATGACGTACGGAAATTTTGTTAATTGATATACATGAAATGATAAAATACTTATGGTGTATGATGAAGATGATTATGTTAAATGATGATAATGGTTTGTAAAGATGATGAGGTAATAAGAAAAAGGAAACAGAAACAAGGGTTATAAATAAATAAAAAAAATAAGTTTGGTATTAATTAGAAGAACATAAATGGTGAAGTGGTTTAAGGGTGTTGTGTGTAACCGAGAGGTTTCGAGCCCAGGCCGGGGCGTTTATCTTTTTAAAGCTTGTTCCATTAAGGTAGCACTTTTATTATTTTTGTTATTATTATCATTATCATTATTATTATTATTATCATTATTATTAATTAAAATTGTCATCTTACTAAGACTAACATTATTATTAAAATTATTATTTTTATTATTATTATTATTAAAATTATTATTATTATTATTATTATTATTATTATTATTATTATTATTATTATTATTATTATTATTATTATTATTATTATTATTATTATTATTATTATTATTATTATTATTATTATTATTATTATTATCATTATCAAGATTTTTATATATCATCATTTTACTAACACTATTATTATTTATTATTATTATTATTATTATTATCCTTATTTTTATAAAAATATTACAATTTTCTATTATAAATATTATTTTACCAAATAAAGTAGTAGTTATATAAAAATATATCTTAATATAATCCTATATATATAAAGATATTAATCTTAATACATTACATAATATAAATAAACTTAGTCGATTAAATGTGATATGTGTTAATATATATACATGATATAGGTTCGTGAATCCGAGGCCAATCCTACACTTATTCAATGTCGTCATATGTATTTTTACTACAAAATACAGTATGGTGAGTTTCATTTGCTCCCTTTTTAATTGCTTTTGCAATATATATTTTTAGGCTGAGAATACATGCGCTGCTTTTATAAATGTTTACGAAATAGACACAAGTACTTAAAAATATATTCTACGTTGAGTTGTACCACTGGCATACTTCCCTGTAGCTTGGTAACTAATATTTACATGGGTATTGTAAACGCGAATCCTGTTGATAGATCTATCGGGCCTGACAACCCCAACCGGACTGGACGACCAGTATTCAACGGTTGCACAGTACTTCGTTTAGTGACTACACTTGGTACAGTGTAGTGAGATTTCATAATAAAGGGAATATGTGACGTTGATTAAATGTTAAGTATGGTTACCAAGTGCTCAACCACTTAGAATGCTTTACATACACTTGCGAGTGTAGTATGTTTATGATTATGAAATCTTGTGGTCTATTAATATATTAAAAAGATTGTTATGTTAAACCTATGAACTCACCAACCTTTTGGTTGACACTTTTAAGCATGTTTATTCTCAGGTACGAATTAAGTCTTCCGCTATGCATTTGCTCATTCTAAGGACATTATTTGGAGTCGATCATCGCAATGGGACCAAATGTTGATGACTTCGTCCAGGTGGATAAGGACGGGTCACTACATGAACTAATAATGGAATAAAGAGAGAATGTTTCATACATAAACCAAAGGCCTGGAAATAATTATCAGAATAATTATCAACCGCCAAGACCGATCTACAATCAAAATCAGAATTATAACTGAAATGTTCCATACAACAACTAACAAGGTCCAAGTAATCAACAAGTATCCAATAATACTTACAATCAGCAAAGACCTAATTTTTAAAATAAACCACCATAAACCGATGATAAAAAGCCAAATTTAGAAGACATGATGTCAAAGCTAGTTGATTCTCAAACTCTGTTTTTCACATCTCAGAAACAAACGAATGAACAAAATGCTCAAGCATTTAGAAATCAACAAGCTTCTATTCAAAATCTGGAACAAGAAGTAAGCAACCTAGCAATGTTGATAGATGAAAGAAAACCGAGAAATCTACCTAGTGATACAAGTGCTAACCCCCGGAATGAAACAGCTAAAGCCATTACCACAAGAAGTAGTATTACACTTAAACTACCTGAAATACCTGTAATTTCTGATGATGCTATTCCTACTCCACAAGAACCACAACCTGAGCAAGAAAAGGAAATAGAACTGGTAGTTGAAAAGGTTAATGAAGATAACACAGTTAAAGCTAAACCTTATGTTAAACTATACCAACCACCACTTCCTTACCCGAGTAAAATGAGAAAAGAGAGACTTGAAGCCGAGCAATCCAAATTCTTTGATATGTTTAAACAGATAAATATAAATCTTCCTTTCATTGATGTAATTTCAGGAATGCCTAGATATGCCAAATTTCTGAAAGATCTAATCACAAATAGAAAGAAAATGGAAGAACTCTTGGCTGTTACTATGAATGCTAATTGTTCTGCAGTGCTGTTGAATAAGATACCAGAAAAATTATCAGATCCAGGAAGTTTCACAATTCCATGTTTTCTGGGTAGTCTTAGTTCAATAGAAGCATTGGCACATTTAGGTGCTAGTATAAATTTAATGCCGTATTCACTATACGCTAAACTAGACCTTGGAGAATTAAAACCAACACGAATAAGTATACAACTAGCCGATAGATTAGTAAAATATCCTAGAGGGATAATGGAGAACATGCTAGTTAAAGTTGGTACTTTAGTATTTCCATTAGATTTTGTTATTCTGGACATGGAAGAAGATTCTCGAGTACCTCTCATATTAGGAAGACCATTCTTAAACACGGCTAAAGCAATAATAGACGTGTTCGGTAAAAAACTGACCCTAAGTATAGAGGACGAGAGTGTTACCTTTTCAGTTGATAGAGCAATGCAACAACCGCAATCTGCAGATGATACATGTTATTATATTCAAACTATAGATTCACATGCAGAATTGTTAGAAGAATTTCCAAAATTACAAGGAACAGGAGAATGTTCTTTAGGAGAAGGAACTGAACCAATTGATGAAACTGAAATGTTAGCTACACTTATGGCTAATGGATATGAACCAACAATAGAAGAAATTCAAATGCTAAAAGAAAAAGACAGATATCGATACAAATCATCGATAGAAGAATCACCGACATTAGAGTTAAAGCCACTTCCAAACCATCTAGAATATGCTTATTTACATGGTGAATCTGAATTACCTGTAATAATATCGTCTTCTCTTACTGAAAATGAAAAATCTAAACTCATTTCTGTGCTAAAAGCTCATAAACCAGCCATTGCATGGAAGATTCATGACATTAAAGGAATAAGTCCTTCGTATTGCACACATAAAATCCTTATGAAAGAAGGTCATAAAATGTATGTGCAACGCCAACGAAGACTAAATCCTAATATGCAAGATGTTGTTAAGAAAGAAATTATTAAACTGCTGGATGCAGGTTTAATATATCCTATCTTTGATAGTCCATGGGTAAGCCCAGTTCAATGCGTACCTAAGAAGGGTGGCATGACTGTCATTACAAATGAGAAAAATGAGCTTATTCCTACTAGGACTGTAACAGGATGGCGTGTTTGTATTGATTATAGAAAATTAAATGACGCCACCAGAAAAGATCACTTTTCCTTACCTTTTATTGATCAAATGTTGGAAAGATTAGCCGGAAATAGTTACTATTGTTTTCTTGATGGTTTTTCCGGATACTTTCAAATTCCAATAGCACCCGAGGACCAAGAGAAAACCACGTTCACATGCCCTTATGGTACTTTTGCTTACAAACGCATGCCATTTGGACTTTGCAACGCCCCTGCAACCTTTCAAAGGTGCATGATGGCGATTTTTCACGACATGATAGAAGAATGCATGGAAGTTTTCATGGATGAATTTTCAGTCTTCGGTGATACTTTTGAATCATGTCTAGTTAATCTTGAACAAATGCTTATTAGATGCGAACAATCAAATCTAGTATTAAATTGGGAGAAATTCCATTTCATGGTTAAAGAAGGCATCGTTCTTGGTCATAAAATTTCAAAGGAAGGAATTGAAGTGGATAGAGCTAAAGTAGATGTAATTGCTAAACTTCCACATCCCACCAATGTTAGAGGAGTTAGGAGTTTTCTAGGGCATGCCGGTTTTTACCGACGTTTCATAAAAGATTTTTCTAAAATTGCCACTCCTATGAATAAACTCCTAGAAAAGGATGCTCCATTCATCTTTTCAGATGAATGCATCAAATCTTTTAATATTCTTAAAGAGAAACTCACAAATGCGCCGATCATGATAACTCAAAATTGGAATCTACCGTTTGAACTTATGTGCGATGCAAGTGATTTTGCAATGGGAGTCGTTTTAGGACAAAGGATTGAAAAACGATTTCAACCTATTTATTATGCTAGTAAGACGTTACAAGGAGCACAAACGAATTACATAACTACTGAAAAAGAACTCCTTGCTATTGTCTTTGCTTTTGACAAATTTCGTTCATATCTCGTTCTAGCTAAAACGGTGGTCTATACCGACCATTCTGCTCTTAGATACCTATTTTCGAAACAAGATGCTAAACCACGATTAATCCGTTGGATCTTACTCTTACAAGAGTTTAATATTGAAATCCGAGATAAAAAGGGAGCAGAAAATCTCGCCGCTGATCATCTTTCTCGTCTAGAAAATCCCGAATTAGAAGTTCTAAATGAATCGGCCATACAAGACAACTTTCCTGATGAATATCTATTGAAGATAGATTATAATGAAATTCCATGGTTTGCAGACTATGCAAACTATTTAGTATGTGGATTCCTTGAAAAAGGATTATCGTACCAAAAACGAAAGAAATTCTTTAGTGATATAAAACACTATTTCTGGGAAGATCCACATTTGTTTAAAAGTTGTCCCGATGGAATAATACGCCGATGTGTATTCGGAGATAAAGCTAGTCAAATCTTAAACCATTGTCACACAGGACCAACAGGAGGGCATTATGGGCCTCAACTTACAGCAAGAAAAGTTTACGATGCTGGATTCTATTGGCCTACAATTTTCAAAGACGCACACCTTCTTTGCAAATCCTGTGATGCTTGTCAAAGGGCCGGAAAAATAAGTCAACGTGATGAAATGCCACAAAATTTCATTCAAGTATGTGAAGTATTTGACATTTGGGGTATTGACTTTATGGGGCCATTTCCAAAATCTCATAATAATCTCTACATTCTCGTTGCCATTGATTATGTATCTAAATGGGCAAAAGCACAAGCTCTCCTAACTAACGATGCACGAGTTGTAGTCAACTTTTTAAAACGTCTTTTTGCCAGGTTTGGAACACCGAAAGCTTTAATAAGTGATCGGGGAACTCATTTTTGTAATAATCAACTTGAGAAAGTTCTCAAAAGATATGGAGTAGCTCATAAAATCTCAACCGCTTATCATCCACAAACAAGTGGACAAGTTGAAAATACCAACTGAGCTTTAAAATGTATTCTAGAAAAAACCGTAGGATCAAATCCGAAGGAATGGTCCATTAAATTGGAGGATGCACTCTGGGCTTTTTGAACAGCCTACAAAACTCCAATTGGAAGCACACCTTTTAGACTCGTTTACAGAAAAGCATGTCATCTTCTAGTAGAAATTGAACACAAAGCATTTTGGGCTTTGAAGACATGTAATCTTGATTTACATGAAGCTGGACGTCTACGGTTAAGTCAATTAAACGAATTAGAAGAATTAAGACATGAAGCATATGAAAATTCGTTAATCTATAAAGAAAGAACGAAGAAATGGCATGATAAAAGAATCAGAAGTTACACGCTTTGATCACTAAAGCATGGTCTAATGCTACACGCTTTGATCACTAAACGTAATAATGACACTCTTCCAAGTGAAATAGTATCATTAATCAGAGGTAAATTAGACGGAGTAAGAAAATAATCCAGGAACGAAAATAATAAGTTACAATTTGGTAAAGGTAAATCAAAATCCGCAACAAAAAGAAGAGCACGACACCTTGAAAGATGTTATAAATGCGGAAAATGGTCACACGAAGGTAAATGTTCAAATAATCAAATATATTCAAATACCGAATTAGTTACTCTATGCAGAGAAGGACCATTCATATGTTTAGAAGAAAAGATATTGAAGATTTGAGGTTATGCTTATGTAGCTATGGAAAACCAAATCACACGACTCTCCTATGAGTCGGCTAAAGCAGGTCTCTGAGAATTCTATCTCATAGGTAAGTATGTACAGTTTTTATTTTTTATTTTTATTTTATTGCTTTTAACCTTTTGATAATAAACGTTGAATCATTCGCTATAAAGTATTAAATTGGTATTCAATAAAATTAGGTATGCGTAACCGAAATTATTGATATCATACAAAAATTTATTACATCACTACGAAATTTACCGTTTATTCTTAAGGTATAAATATCTTTAATCAATCAACCCAAAATATTTCAAAAATTCGTCAAGAGTAAAACTAGGTAATATAACCGAAATTACTTTACCGGAAAGAGGAGCGCATATTTTTGATAATATTTGATTGATTAAAGTGGGATAAAAGACCAAAAAGATTTTTAATTTTTACCTTGTTTTTAAAATTAATATATAAATATTAAATTGATATTTTAAACCTTTTAAAATCAATGTATTTAAGTTTTTAAGTATTTAAAAAAAATTAATATTTTTAATATAAGTTTGTAAAATTAATGTACAAAAATATTAATAATATTAATATGAAATTTAATGCATTTTAAATTTAAGTTTGGTGTGAATTTAAAAACAAAAATTTACTTTATTTCATTAAGTTAAAAATTTGATATTTAAAATTCGTCGTGAGTTGAAAACTAGGTCGTTGAACCGAAATTGCTTTACCCGAGGGAGGGACGAGAAATTTTATTATCATTATTTTGAATCTTATTGAATTAAAGTATGCCAAAACAATAAAAAAAACCAAAAATCTTTGCTTTTAAAACAAACGCTAATATCTTTGGAAACTTTGGTAAAATTTAATCAATTTTCTACGCTAATCACCCTCAATAATTTAAATTGTTACTGATTTCTTGCAAATGAGGGCATTGCAAGATCTTAAGTGTGAGAAGGGGTTAAATTCTTTCGGATTTTTAAAATTTTAAATTTAACACTTGGTTACCATTAAAAATACTAGTAACGCAGTAGTTGTATTAGAATCTAGTGTTCTCTGATAATAAAGAACAGCCCTAGTCTTATATACTGACTACCCAATTCTAGTAAAATTTTTCAAAATTTTCAATTAAATAAACTCAAAATCATGTTTATACATATTTATGAACGATAAAACTAGGTGTTAACACCGAAATTATTGTTACCTCGCAAAGGACATAAATTGAGAAACAAACCAAAATGTTAGAATTCATTTAAAATGGAATAGAGGACAATAAAAAGGCAAATAAAAGGAAATAAAAGCCAAGTGTGGGAAAATTTACCAAGTTATTTAAAACATATTTCACATATTTTTGTACAAATAACTGAAGATACTTTTGCTTTAGACTAAACTAATCAGTTTTACCCAATTTATTGTAATACATTTAAAAGAAAGATGGATCTACACGATGAATCAATTCCATCATTAAAAGGAAGTAAAGTCTTCCGAAAAAGAAACGCGCTTCTTGATTTAGGTCATGAAGTTGTCGTCCAGACCAGTTGTAGGTTGACGAAAAATCTAGAAAAGTCATCTCTAAAATCAGCAGGAAATCCACGGACCTCAGCATCAAACAGGGTCGCCAAGTGGTCAGACTTATCCTAACCATGAGAGGATCTGTCTCGTAAAATGGGGAGGGCGCCGTGCAAATTAGCTTGATAAGACTAATGAATCAGACCCCCAGAAAGGATAATCTCCTTAAAGATCAAAAATCAGCTTTTAAGACTGATATTACTCAATCCTTGAGATTGACTTTTAAAGATTGAGAATTACAAACTCATGGAATTTAATGATATCTAAACTCGAGCTTGAACGAGAAAATATTTTGATCAAAATACAAACCGATTTGTTTTCTGAAAACCTATTTTTAATGCGTTCATTACCATTGAACGTAAAATCCTGAGAATTCACCTGGAATTCATTAGGTCACCTGAACTAAATCGGGTGTCAACCGTAAGAACGGTAGTTGCATAGCATGGTCAAAGACAGGACCTTGTGCCAGACCGAAAAACTATAGGGTGAGCTTTACTATTGCTCCTACCAAGGATAGTAATTGCATCCGACACGTTATAGACCATAAACAAAAGCAAGTCATGGGACATTGCCTTAACAGTTGCTTGTTCAACGCTTTCCTTTACAACCGAACGGTAGTTTATCGAAAGGTAATATACGGAGCAAGTATACTGGACGTGTTGCTTTCCTAATACAAGGTTAGCAAGTGGGTGACACAAAACCGCAAGTTTTGAGCTAAAATTTTCAAATCTGAAACCCACCAAACCCACAAAAACAATTTGCAAACACCGGTGAAGGGTTATTCCGGAAAACTTATCTAGGGTAAAAGCTAGATTGAATTTTCAAAAAGATCAAATGTTTTCATAAAGATCCAATTTACTTAAGGATCTAAATTTTAATAGTCATGTGGGACTGTAAACCACAATGTTACTATCATTGTTCATACCGCCGTATAGAAATCACTGATGTACAAAGTATGAAGAATAAAGAAGTGATTCTATTATTTTTATTTCAAGACTATATTGCTTGAGGACAAGCAACGCTCAAGTGTGGGAATATTTGATAATGCTAAAAACGAACACATAATTCATAGCATTATTCCTAAAGAAAGACAAGCTTTTAGTAGCAATTGTTCTATTTACAAGTGATATTCGTTTAAATATTAAAAGGTGAAGACAAAAGGCAGATTCGACGATTTAAAGATGCAAATGACCAAAAAGCTCAAACGTACAAAGTACGATCCAAGAGGTTCAATTTATTGATGAGAAGCGTCTAGAAATGACAAAATTACAAGTTACAAAAAGAAAAGTACAAGATATTAAATTGTACGCAAGGACGTTCGAAAATCCGGAACCGGTACCTAAGTCAACTTTCAATGCACGACGCAACGGAGCGAAAATTACAAGTCAACTATGCATATAAATATAATATAATATATAAATAATTCTTAAAATTATATATATATATATTATATTTATTTATTAAAAAATCCGTCGACAAGCTAGGAGCCAAACTTGGATGAGCTGTAATCCACTACTCCGCGATCGCGGAGATGTGAAGGAGAAACCCTTCGAGATCGCGGAGCACACCAAAACTGAAATGGGGCCTATAAAAGGCAACACATTCGATCGATATTTTACACTTCTTTTTCTTTTCATCATACGTAAAGATATATATATATATATATATATATATATATATATATATATATATATATTAATTTTAATTTTAATTTTAATTTTAATTCTAATAATAAGGGTATGTTAGCGAATGTTGTAAGGGTGTAAGTCGAAATTCTGTCCGTGTAACACTATGCTATTTTTAATCACTGTAAGTTATGTTTAATTTTGTTGTTAAATTAATGTCTAGTAGCTAAGTTATTATTATGCTTATTTAATGCCGAAGTAATCATGATGATGGGCTGAATATTAAAATTGGGTAATTGGGCTTTGTACCATAATTGGGGTTTGGATAAAAGAACGACACTTGTGGAAATTAGACTATGAGCTATTAATGGGTTTTATATTAACTAAACGATACCTCGTTAAATTAATATATAGAATTATAATTTGACGTATTTATATATAATCACATACGCTTGACTGGGTACGGTGGGCGGGATATCTATAAATACCAATAATTGTTCATTTTACCGGACACGGAACTGGATTAATAGTTAATAGACTTGTTGAAACAGGGGTGGATTACATTCAAGGGTAATTGGTGTAATTGTTAACAAAGTAGTAAAACCTTGGTTTACACGCAGTCGATAACCTGGTGTATTCATTAAACAAAGTATTAAGACCTTGTTACAATTCGAATCCCCAATTAGTTGGAATATTTGACTTCGAGAATAAGAATAATTTGACGAAGACTTTCGTACTTTATATTTATGACTGATGGACTATTATGGACAAATTCGTATGGACATATCGAATAATCCAGGATAAAGGACAATTAACCCATGGGAATAAACTAAAAACAACACGTCAAACATCATGATTACGGAAGTTTAAATAAGCATAATTCCTTTATTTTCATATTTAATTGCACTTCTAATTATCGCTCTTTTATTTATTGTCATTGTATTTAATTGTACTTTTAATTATCGTACTTTTTAATTATCGCACTTTTATTTATCGCAATTTTATTATCGTTATTTACTTTACGCTTTAAATTAAGTCTGTTATTTATTTAATATTTTACATTAGGTTTTAATTGTGACTAAAGTTTTAAAATCGACAAACCGGTCATTAAACGGTAAAAACCCCCCTTTTATAATAATAATACTACTTATATATATTTTTTTATTTTTATAAGTTAAAACTAATATGGCGTTAAGCTTGTTTAATTTTCCCTGTGGAACGAACCGGACTTACTAAAAACTACACTACTGTACGATTAGGTACACTGCCTATAAGTGTTGTAGCAAGGTTTAGGTATATCCATTCTATAAATAAATAAATATCTTGTGTAAAATTGTATCGTATTTAATAGTATTTCGTTGTAAAAATAATACTATTTCCTAGTACACCTCGCACACATCACCCCCAAACAATACCCATAATCTCCATAGCTATAACCCATATTTTCCTTAGCTCTATCCCGCTCGAAAAGCTTGTTTTGAAAATAACTTGCTCATGACCTCGTCGTAGTATTTTATGTATAATAATACTAATAATAATAATAATACTAATACTAATAATAATAATAATACGATTAATAATAATATTAATCTTTATAATAATAATAATAATAATATTATTATTATTATATATTAAGAGAGTTGAGAGATCGAGAGGATTAATGAAGTAACTGGAACCAGGCTCGATCTCCTTTTATACAACATTTGGCCACCAACCACCCTATGCGATCGCATGGGGTTTGGTCTTCATTTTCATGCACTCGCATGATCTATCTTTACATGTCACAATTACGTAAAACCTTGCCGACACTTTACAAAGTAATAATATATGTAAATATTATATTATATTCACGTGCATAGTTGACGTGTAAATTTAGTTCCAATGACTTGTACATTATCACTCGACTCATGTACCACTTTCGGTTTTTCGAACGCACTTTCGTACGTTTAGAAAACTAGCCTTTTACGTTACGCGACGTGTACCTTTAATAATAATTTGATTTATTCATCAATAAATTACCTTGTAAAAATGTATCTTATAAAATTTGAGCGTTGTGGTCATTTGCTTCTATAAATCAGTGGCTCGTTGTTTATCAAAATATATTATTTTAAATCAGGACGTTTTATGACTAAGTTAAAATATATATATATATATATATATATATATATATATATATATATATATATATATATATATATATATATATATATATATATATATATATATATATATTTATTTAGAATTGTAAATTTGTACGTAATATATATGTTTGAAATATTTATCTAATGATATAAAGATAAAGTTTAAATTTGTTCGGAAATTTCCGGGTCGTCACAGTACCTACCCGTTAAAGAAATTTCTTCCCGAAATTTGATCGTGGTCGTCATGGCTAATCATAAAAATGTTTTTATGACGAATATGAGTTGGTATATAGAGTTTTATCACTATTGAGTAATATAGATAAAACGATTCGATTAATTGAAGAGTACAAGTGAAGCTATCCTAAAAGGAATGAAATGAGAACTAAAGTTTTTGAAATGTCCCGTTCTTATTGATTAAAAACGTTCCATATTAATTGATTTCGTTGCGAGGTTTTGACCTCTATATGAGACGTTTTTCAAAGACTGCATTCATTTTAAAACAAACCATAACCTTTATTTCATCAATAAAGGTTTAAAAAGCTTTACGTAGATTATCAAATAATGATAATCTAAAATATCCTGTTTACACACGACCATTACATAATGGTTTACAATACAAATATGTTACAACAAAATAAGTTTCTTGAATGCAGTTTTTACACAATATCATACAAGTATGGACTCCAAATCTCGTCCTTATTTAAGTATGCGACAGCGGAAGCTCTTAATAATCACCTGAGAATAAACATGCTTAAAACGTCAACAAAAATGTTGGTGAGTTATAGGTTTAACCTATATATATCAAATCATAATAATAGACCACAAGATTTCATATTTCAATACACATCCCATACATAGAGATAAAAATCATTCATATGGTGAACACCTGGTAACCGACATTAACAAGATGCATATATAAGAATATCCCCATCATTCCGGGACACCCTTCGGATATGATATAAATTTCGAAGTACTAAAGCATCCGGTACTTTGGATGGGGCTTGTTGGGCCCGATAGATCTATCTTTAGGATTCGCGTCAATTAGGGTGTCTGTTCCCTAATTCTTAGATTACCAGACTTAATAAAAAGGGGCATATTCGATTTCGATAATTCAACCATAGAATGTAGTTTCACGTACTTGTGTGTATTTTGTAAATCGTTTATAAAACCTGCATGTATTCTCATCCCAAAAATATTAGATTTTAAAAGTGGGACTATAACTCACTTTCACAGATTTTTACTTCGTCGGGAAGTAAGACTTGGCCACTGGTTGATTCACGAACCTATAACAATATATACATATATATCAAAGTATGTTCAAAATATATTTACAACACTTTTAATATATTTTGATGTTTTAAGTTTATTAAGTCAGCTGTCCTCGTTAGTAACCTACAACTAGTTGTCCACAGTTAGATATACAGAAATAAATCGATAAATATTATCTTGAATCAATCCTCGACCCAGTGTATACGTATCTCAGTATTGATCACAACTCAAACTATATATATTTTGGAATCAACCTCAACCCTGTATAGCTAACTCCAACATTCACATATAGAGTGTCTATGGTTGTTCCGAAATATATATAGATGTGTCGACATGATAGGTCGAAACATTGTATACGTGTCTATGGTATCTCAAGATTACATAATATACAATACAAGTTGATTAAGTTATGGTTGGAATAGATTTGTTACCAATTTTCACGTAGCTAAAATGAGAAAAATTATCCAATCTTGTTTTACCCATAACTTCTTCATTTTAAATCCGTTTTGAGTGAATCAAATTGCTATGGTTTCATATTGAACTCTATTTTATGAATCTAAACAGAAAAGTATAGGTTTATAGTCAGAAAAATAAGTTACAAGTCGTTTTTGTAAAGGTAGTCATTTCAGTCGAAAGAACGACGTCTAGATGACCATTTTAGAAAACATACTTCCACTTTGAGTTTAACCATAATTTTTGGATATAGTTTCATGTTCATAATAAAAATCATTTTCTCAGAATAACAACTTTTAAATCAAAGTTTATCATAGTTTTTAATTAACTAACCCAAAACAGCCCGCGGTGTTACTACGACGGCGTAAATCCGGTTTTACGGTGTTTTTCGTGTTTTCAGGTTTTAAATCATTAAGTTAGCATATCATATAGATATAGAACATGTGTTTAGTTGATTTTAAAAGTCAAGTTAGAAGGATTAACTTTTGTTTGCGAACAAGTTTAGAATTAACTAAACTATGTTCTAGTGATTACAAGTTTAAAGCTTCGAATAAGATAGCTTTATATGTATGAATCGAATGATGTTATGAACATCATTACTACCTTAAGTTCCTTGGATAAACCTAATGGAAAAGAGAAAAATGGATCTAGCTTCAATGGATCCTTGGATGGCTCGAAGTTCTTGAAGCAGAATCATGACACGAAAACAAGTTCAAGTAAGATCATCACTTGAAATAAAATTGTTATAGTTATAGAAATTGAACCAAAGTTTGAATATGATTGTTACCTCGTATTAGAATGATAACCTACTGTAAGAAACAAAGATTTCTTGAGGTTGGATGATCACCTTACAAGATTGGAAGTGAGCTAGCAATCTTGAAAGTATTCTTGATTTTATGAAACTAGAACTTTTGGAATTTATGAAGAACACTTAGAACTTGAAGATAGAACTTGAGAGAGATCAATTAGATGAAGAAAATTGAAGAATGAAAGTGTTTGTAGGTGTTTTTGGTCGTTGGTGTATGGATTAGATATAAAGGATATGTAATTTTGTTTTCATGTAAATAAGTCATGAATGATTACTCATATTTTTGTAATTTTATGAGATATTTCATGCTAGTTGCCAAATGATGGTTCCCACATGTGTTAGGTGACTCACATGGGCTGCTAAGAGCTGATCATTGGAGTGTATATACCAATAGTACATACATCTAAAAGCTGTGTATTGTACGAGTACGAATACGGGTGCATACGAGTAGAATTGTTGATGAAACTGAACGAGGATATAATTGTAAGCATTTTTGTTAAGTAGAAGTATTTTGATAAGTGTCTTGAAGTCTTTTAAAAGTGTATGAATACATATTAAAACACTACATGTATATACATTTTAACTGAGTCGTTAAGTCATCGTTAGTCGTTACATGTAAATGTTGTTTTGAAACCTTTAGGTTAACGATCTTGTTAAATGTTGTTAATCCAATGTTTATAATATTAAAAGAGATTTTAAATTATTATATTATCATGATATTATGATGTACGAATATCTCTTAATATGATATATATACATTAAATGTCGTTACAACGATAATCGTTACATATATGTCTCGTTTCAAAATCATTAAGTTAGTAGTCTTGTTTTTACATATGTAGTTCATTGTTAATATACTTAATGATATGTTTACTTATCATAATATCATGTTAACTATATATATAACCATATATATGTCATCATATAGTTTTTACAAGTTTTAACGTTCGTGAATCACCGGTCAACTTGGGTAGTCAATTGTCTATATGAAACCTATTTCAATTAATCAAGTCTTAACAAGTTTGATTGCTTAACATGTTGGAAACATTTAATCATGTAAATATCAATCTCAATTAATATATATAAACATGGAAAAGTTCGGGTCACTACAGTACCTACCCGTTAAATAAATTTCGTCCCGAAATTTTAAGCTGTTGAAGGTGTTGACGAATCTTCTGGAAATAGATGCGGGTATTTCTTCTTCATCTGATCTTCACGCTCCCAGGTGAACTCGGGTCCTCTACGAGCATTCCATCGAACCTTAACAATTGGTATCTTGTTTTGCTTAAGTCTTTTAACCTCACGATCCATTATTTCGACGGGTTCTTCGATGAATTGAAGTTTTTCGTTGATTTGGATTTCATCTAACGGAATAGTGAGATCTTCTTTAGAAAAACATTTCTTCAAATTCGAGACGTGGAAAGTGTTATGTACAGCCGCGAGTTGTTGAGGTAACTCAAGTCGGTAAGCTACTGGTCCGACACGATCAATAATCTTGAATGGTCCAATATACCTTGGATTTAATTTCCCTCGTTTACCAAATCGAACAACGCCTTTCCAAGGTGCAACTTTAAGCATGACCATCTCTCCAATTTTAAATTCTATATCTTTTCTTTTAATGTCAGCGTAGCTCTTTTGTCGACTTTGGGCACTTTTCAACCGTTGTTGAATTTGGATGATCTTCTCGGTAGTTTCTTGTATAATCTCCGGACCCGTAATCTGTCTATCCCCCACCTCACTCCAACAAATCGGAGACCTGCACTTTCTATCATAAAGTGCTTCAAACGGCGCCATCTCAATGCTTGAATGGTAGCTGTTGTTGTAGGAAAATTCTGCTAACGGTAGATGTCGATCCCAACTGTTTCCGAAATCAATAACACATGCTCGTAGCATGTCTTCAAGCGTTTGTATCGTCCTTTCGCTCTGCCCATCAGTTTGTGGATGATAGGCAGTACTCATGTCTAGACGAGTTCCTAATGCTTGCTGTAATGTCTGCCAGAATCTTGAAATAAATCTGCCATCCCTATCAGAGATAATAGAGATTGGTATTCCATGTCTGGATATGACTTCCTTCAAATACAGTCGTGCTAACTTCTCCATCTTGTCATCTTCTCTTATTGGTAGGAAGTGTGCGGATTTGGTGAGACGATCAACTATTACCCAAATAGTATCAAAACCACTTGCAGTCCTTGGCAATTTAGTGATGAAATCCATGGTAATGTTTTCCCATTTCCATTCTGGGATTTCGGGTTGTTGAAGTAGACCTGATGGTTTCTGATGCTCAGCTTTGACCTTAGAACACGTCAAACATTCTCCTACGTATTTAGCAACATCGGCTTTCATACCCGGCCACCAAAAATGTTTCTTGAGATCCTTGTACATCTTCCCCGTTCCAGGATGTATTGAGTATCTGGTTTTATGAGCTTCTCTAAGTACCATTTCTCTCATATCTCCAAATTTTGGTACCCAAATCCTTTCAGCCCTATACCGGGTTCCGTCTTTCCGAATATTAAGATGCTTCTCCGATCCTTTGGGTATTTCATCCTTTAAATTTCCCTCTTTTAAAACTCCTTGTTGCGCCTCCTTTATTTGAGTAGTAATGTTATTATGAATCATTATATTCATAAATTTTACTCGAATGGGTTCTCTGTCCTTCCTGCTCAAGGCATCGGCTACCACATTTGCCTTCCCCGGGTGGTAACGAATCTCAAAGTCGTAATCATTCAATAATTCAATCCACCTACGCTGCCTCATATTCAGTTGTTTCTGATTAAATATGTGTTGAAGACTTTTGTGGTCGGTATATATAATACTTTTGACCCCATATAAGTAGTGCCTCCAAGTCTTTAATGCAAAAACAACCGCGCCTAATTCCAAATCATGCGTCGTATAATTTTGTTCGTGAATCTTCAATTGTCTAGACGCATAAGCAATCTGTGATGACCCGGGAATTTCTGACCAAATTTAAACATAATCTTATATGATTCGACTCGATAAGCAAAGTCTATTAAACCGAGTCTCATTATGTTTGAACTATTTCATGATAACATTTGACCATTAACTATTTCCGACGATTCACGAACCTTTAATTGTAACTAAGAATGTAAATATAAATAATTATATATAAAACTAATTATATTAGTATTAATGAACTATTAAGTAAATTTGTTATTATAAAAGATAACATTTAATAACTAAAGATTTTCATTTTGAATATATATAGTATATTGTATATAAATGATTCAAACATATTTTACCAACGTTATCAAAATATTAAATGTACAATGTTATACTTTGTAGTTAATTGTTTAATATACATAATTAATCATCTACTCAACATTTAAAACATGATTTTATATATATGGTAGTATACATATATACATAAATATAACTATATATATATGATTTTATACATAATTATTATATTATGTATATGTAGAAATTTATATTTATAATATATCTATGATGAAATAATGTACTATTTTAATAAATATATATAATACTTACATATATAAAACATTTATATTTTTCATAATTACATACATAAGTATAATATAATTAGTATGTAAATAAATATTATAATATATTTATATTAAAATGCATAAATATATAATATTCAGTATATGTTACAATACATATTACATAATTATTAAATATTACATAATAATAGATGATATTAATAAATTAAATTTAAATACAAATATAGTTGTTGTAGTAATGTTATTTGTATCGTCAAATATCAATATTTGTATTCATAATATCACTTTATATCATATAAAGATGAAATTGGATGTATAAATTAGATTATTATTACTAATATTATTATTATCGATAAAATATTAATATTATCATAATTAGTATGGTATTATTATTATTATTATTATTATTATCATTTTTACAATTATTATTATCATTAATATTATATTTATCATTATTATTAATTTTATTAATATTATTAGATATTAATAGTATTGTTATTATATATTATTATTATTAATTAAAAAAAAACAGTAGGGATCTATATTATACGCGTGACCTCTGTATCCTTTATCTCTATTATTATTATTTTTTTTGTTTCTTTCCTGCTCCCAACTCGTGAACCTGTGTTGACATTTTCTCCATTTTTTATCAACCGATCTCTATTATTACAACATGATTATGTATAATTGCAAATCAAATAAAAAGGAAATCCAATGGGATTAAAGAGCACAGCGATATTTTTTTTTTCTTCTTCTCTGCACGCTCCAATTTTTTTTCTCTTAATTCAATTTCGAATAAAGTTTCAAAATCTAAAAATGCAGAAAGGTTAGAAATCTTTCTTTGAATCTATCTGCAAAATCTCAACTCTCAAATCTTTATATCGATCTTGAATTTTGAAGTCAAAGTTTAGTTTAAAAAAAGTCAACAATTGTTCTTGAGACAAATTCGCGTTCGTGTATATGTTTCTGATCAAATTGACGATTCCAGTAGTTTTTATACATGTTTAGAAAACTATTTCGTGTTATAAACATTATCTATAATGTTATCTATTACGAAATCAATTTTTTTTGTTTTGTTCCAAGAACCGACGCTGCAGTAGGCCTTTAGTATTTTTTATTTATTTATTTTAGAACCCAAATTATTTTTTTTTCTGTAATGTTTTGAAGCTTTAAAGGGAACCCCAATTTTTTTTTTTTTTTTTTTTTTTTTGGTTATTGATGTTTTGTTGAATCCATGAGACTTGTGGAGAAGAAGAGGAATAGAAGAAAAACAGTTTATATATAAAATTTAAATTCGATATTAGTACAGAGAATCAGAATTGGTGGGATGGTCGAGAGTGTTTGTGTGTGAGCATGTGGTCACGAGATCGAGTCCAGAGGACGGTAGTTTCTTTTTTTTTTTTTTGAAACTCTTTTCATGCGAGGTAGTTTTCTTTTCTAATTTTATTATTGTTATTATATATTAATTATTATTAGTATTATTATTATTATTGTGATTGTTTTGATTGTTATTGTTATTGTTATTATTAGTATCATACTTGTTATCATATTTGAAAGTATTATAGACATTACTATTATTATTATGATAGGTATTAATAATATTATTATTAGTAATAAACTTATCATTTTAGTATTTTATCATCATTAGGATTATGATTATGATTATCATTATTATTATTATGAAGGAAATAAAAATATATTATTATCATCAATATTAGAATTTGTACCGGTTTATAAATAATATTATCATCAGTACATTTACAATTAATAATATCATATTTATCAGTATCATCATTAATATTTACTAGTATTATTATGATTATCATTTATCATTTTATAAATGTTAGAACCCTTATTATTAACATAAGTATGGTATTAGTATTAATATTATTTTAGAGTTATTATTATTAGTATCATTAACAGTTATCATTTTCATTTTTTTTGCTATTAGTATTATCATTATTAATAAAATTATTATTATTATTAGTAAATCATTATTATCTAAATTATTATTTTAACAAATAAATTTTTTGTACACTATATATATACTTATGGTATATACTAGGATTGTATTAATAATTCACATAACAAACTAATAAAATTTCATAAATACAATACTAACCACAAATATATGTATATAAATATATTAATGTCACTATTTATATAAACGTAAATCATTATAGATATATATACATAAAATAGATATATATATATATAAAACATAACTTAAAATATAATATAAGTATACGTTTTAAAATAAAGGTTAGAATAAATTCTACAAAACTATAATATATAAATAATACATATTAATAAATGAAATTTTGTAACTTACATTATACGTATTAATATATACACAATTGATATAGGTTCGTGAATCCGAGGCCAACCCTGCATTGTTCAATGACGTCATATGTATTTTTACTACAAAATACAGTATCGTGAGTTTCATTTGCCTTTTTACCCTTTATATTTTTGGGCTGAGAATACATGCGCAACTTTTATAACTGTTTTACGAAATTGACACAAGTACGTGAAACTACATTCTATGGTTGGATTATCGAAGTCGAATATGCCCCTTTTTATTAAGTCTGGTAATCTAAGAATTAGGGAACAGACACCCTAATTGACGCGAATCCTAAAGATAGATCTATCGGGCCCAACAAGCCCCATCCAAAGTACCGGATGTTTTAGTACTTCGAAATTTATATCATGTCCGAAGGAGGATCCCGGAATGATGGGGATATTCTTATATATGCATATTGTTAATGTCGGTTACCAGGTGTTCAATCCATATGAATGATATTTTTGTCTCTATGCATGGGACGTATGTTTATGAGAAATGGAAATCTAAAATCTTGTGGTCTATTAAAATGATGGAAACGATTGTTTAAGTTAAACTAATGAACTCACCAACCTTTTGGTTGACACTTTAAAGCATGTTTATTCTCAGGTACGAAAGAAATCTTCCGCTGTGTATTTGCTCATTTTATAGATATTACTTGGAGTCATTCATGGCATATTTCAAAAGACGTTGCATTCGAGTCGTCGAGTTCATCAAGATTATTATCAAGTCAATTATAGTTGGATATATTATGAAATGGTATGCATGCCTGTCAACTTTCGATGTAATGAAAGTTTGTCTTTTCAATAACGAATGCAATGTTTGTAAAATGTATCATATAGAGGTCAAGTACCTCGCGATGTAATCAACTGTTGTGAATCGTTTATAATCGATATGGACTTCGTCCGGATGGATTAGGACGGGTCTTCACAATTGGTATCAGAGCGGTGGTCTTAGCGAACCAGGTCTTGCATTAGTGAGTCTAACTGATAGTCGTTAGAATGCATTAATGAGTCTGGACTTCGACCGTGTTTGCATGTCAAAAGTTTTGCTTATCATTTAGTATCGAAAAATTATTTGCTTATCATCCTTAAAGTCTAAGACACGTCTTACTGCCTTTATTGCATAGACAGTGTATAGTTAAATTCATATCTTAGCGTATCTGTTATTGTTACCTTTGCCTGACAGCTTCCGTAGATTCCTCCGTAGCTTATGGGATTTTAGTATTATATATGCATATGTAAATTATGTATTGCAGGGTACTAATCTACATCCTATAATCTATTTCTTATCGAAAATCCTTCATCTGATCGTACGAGATGAATCCCTCAACCAGTTCGAGTCCATCAGATTTCGATAGCTATTTCGATAGTTATTCCGACAGCTATTTCGATATGGATTTCCACTCGAGCTCCGAAAGCAGAGTAACCGGAATGAATCGATCAATTAGCCATCATCTATTCTGAATGAATTGGAGATGGGTTCGTAGTCGACTTAATCAATGGAAACGCGAAGAAGGCGATCATTTCCACTAACCAAATTCACCTCTTGACAATGAACCTAAAACGTTTACCGGCGAACCTGTTCGAGACACCATTTTCTCTCTCATTTCCAAAGTATCTCATCACGATCATATACTATCTCAGATTCTAAACCTCATTCATCCGCTCGTCCGAACCGACAATCATCCCGGTGTAATAGAAGAAGTTAAGAACTTCGCGCATAAGTTGTAGTCTTGGAAAATATGGTGCAAAACGTACCAGCTTCATCCAAATCACCGGCACCAACAGTACCACCAACAACCCAAATTTCAATATCACATGCCTCAACATCTCAATCTATACCTCGAGTATAATCATCATTCTACATGACATTCTACATCAGTTATCTTCGTTCGACATGGTGATTATGTAATCTCTAATGTTTTAGAGATTATTTATTCTAGTTCCAACTGAAAACTAAATGAGTTTAATATCATGTTAACTCATTAAATTCATGATTACATTTGAAGAAAATATATATGTATATATGTTTTCATAAAGATTGTAATTAAAAATTCTTTTGTACAAACTGTTAATAATAAAAATATTTTAACGGGTAGGTAATACCCGAGGAATATTTAAATTTCACATTAATAAGTTACACTGTATATTCTTCGAATCTGATTCAACAGTTATTCACTATCCTATTTACAACCACCGGGATACTTATCCATTCACCAAAGAATAACTATTTTCATTCAAATTCAATTTCATATTTGAATTTTGACCTATCAGAATCCAACAAGTGGCATAATGAAGAAATAATGGACACAATAAAAATTGATTAGAAACAGACTAATTAACAATATTAAATTTTATTAAGAAACCACGCTAACAAAATCCTAGCTAACTGTTCCTAGCTAACTGTTAATTCCGTATTACATTTTATTTATCGCAATTTATTTATCGCAATTTATATTCTCGCAATTTTATTTATTGTCATTTAATTTCTGTTATTTACTTTACGCACTTTATTTATCGTCATTTAATTTCTGTTATTTATTTTACGCACTTTAAATATCGGGACACGTATACAAGGTTTTGACATATCATATCGACACATCTATATATATTATTTGGAATCACCATAGACACTCTATATGCAGTAATGATCGAGTTCTCTATACAGGGTTGAGGTTGATTCTATAATAATATATATACTTTGAGTTGTGATCGAGTCTGAGACATGTACACGGGTCACGATACGTATTAATTAATTCAAATATTATATATTAAACTATATATGAATGATTGCACTGTCAACTGTGGACTATCGACTGTGGACTAATAACATTGGACAATTAAAATGAATTAAAATATTGAATATAACATATGAAACTAAACAATTCTTCAAGTTTGCCATTTGATTTCGTCTTAAACCTCATTTGTATCTTCACGATTACATTCTGCGTTCAAACCTTTCATGATTCTTGAAAACACCTCAATCGATAGGATGAATCAACCGCACTTCATCTACGGAAGGAAAGATTTATGCATATAGTTATGCACCTGAGAAACTCTCGGCAATTGAGTAAAAGTTCAACACGTAGCCGCGTTAGATCCTTTGGCATTTATTAACAAAAACAACTTTGCGATCCCTTTTCAAAATTAGCCAATTTTGTCACAGCTCCAACAAGTCAACTTCGACTTTTCGTACGAAACAACCTTATTATAACGTTTATATATACGCGTGCTCTTTTATTGTTACCAGATAACCTTTCATATTCCATCATATTACCATCAGCGTTTAATCATCTAAAAACACAATTCTCCTGAAACCACCTCGAATTAATAACCGATGATTCAGATATCATAGCATTAAATGCAGAGGAAACAGAAAAATGGTAGATGGTCTAAACGGACAAAAGTTTGATGATAAAGAAAGGAGTGTTAGGAACGCTCGATAGAAAATTGGGTATTGAAAAACAGATTGAGTTACCCATGAAGGAGACCAAGGACAAATACAAGGACCAAATCCTATATTCAAAGGATTCAGGTAATTTTGGATCCGTTGAAATCTTTAGAGAATATCTTGCTCCGAAGTCATGTTAAAATCTTGCGGAAAATCCTTCTCCATCAACCGTCGAACTTAGAAATTCCAAAATATCATCATCAATATCTTTGATATTTCTGAGGATATTTTCATAAATATTCTCGTCCAAAATTATATACCTCTTCGTGCTTCCTGTGTATCAATATATTGGAAACATTCAATAGAAAATATAGTACCGAAAAGCAGATTATGCGAAACTATGAAGAAAGCCGTGGATAAATCACAAAGAATAAGTTTGACTTCAAAGAATCCAAATAATTCAATGTCTGCTAAAGTCTATAGTGAATAACTTGCTCCTTACTCTAAACCCTTGCAGACAATAGTTTCTATCATCCTCTGATCTTAGATATTCTGAGATATTATCGTACCTTTCATTATAAATATCCTCCATATTTCTGGAGATATTTTTATAACTATTCTTATCTGAAATCATTAATCTTTTCGTGCTATCAGTATTACATCATATAGAAACTGTTAGTTTCTATATTCTGTAAATTTTCAAGCTTAAAATATGAATGTTATTGTAGTAATGATGGGAACTGATGCATGAGTTAGTATAATATAATGACACTTGATCAACGTGATTATATTACAGTAAGTCATGCTGAGTTTCTAAATGAAACGTGATGATTCACAGATCATAACGTCATCATGTGCCATGTTACATAACTCTTTCATCCTACTTAACTCCGTAACAAATCAAGAAAATGTATTCTTGATGGTTCTATCTTCCGTGATGTTGATAAATTTGAAAATCAAATCGTGCTATCACGTTCCTTCATGCTTAGAACATTATAATCATTCGAAACTCTATATCTATAAATTCTGGACCATTATTCGCTTGACTTGAAGTCGGGAAGAGAAAACAAAAGCATAGAGCTTTGAAATATAAGGGAGAATATAAAGTCCGATAACAACACATAAATTACAAACCGTGTATATCAATGTTTATCGCAACATAAAGACACGGGAGAATTAAAAACATTATAATCCCGAGGGCGAAGTAGAAGAAAGCAGATTCCTCTGGTGGAAGTTGGAAAAGGAGAATGATTGTTGCGATAGTAAGGATGAGGACAAGGATCAGAACTGGATTAATCATTTTCAGAATCTTTTGGATGTATGAACTAAGAAAGAAAGTATAAGAATGGTGAGAATAATGGAAAGGAAGAGCTTAATTTATACTGGAAATATCAGACGTAGTAATCGGGGCAGATCACCGTATTTAATTAAAGAGATCTTAATTTCCATAAATCCCGAAGAATCAGATTTTATAGATCTTCAAGATTTTCTTTAAATCCCTTAAATTCCGGAATTCAACCAAGGCAATGTCAAAAGTTAAGACGCGCCTTATTTTCTAAATTCAAACTTGACTACGTCAAAAGTTAAAAACAAATCTTTGTTTCTCATTTCATCCTTTTGTGAATAGCTTCATTCGCACTCTTCGAATAATCGAATTATTTTTATCCATATTACTCAATGATGATAAAACTCAAGTTATCAACTCATATTCGTCAGGAAAACATATTTATTGTTAGCTATGACGACCTCACTCAAATTTCGGGACGAAATTTCTTTAACGGGTAGGTACTGTGATGACCCGGGAATTTCCGACCAAATTTAAACATAATCTTATATGATTCGACTCGATAAGCAAAGTCTATTAAACCGAGTCTCATTATGTTTGAACTATTTCATGATAACATTTGACCCTTAACTATTTCCGACGATTCACGAACCTTTAATTGTAACTAAGAATGTAAATATAAATAATTATATATAAAACTAATTATATTAGTATTAATGAACTATTAAGTAAATTTGTTATTATAAAAGATAACATTTAATAACTAAAGATTTTCATTTTGAATATATATAGTATATTGTATATAAATGATTCAAACATATTTTACCAACGTTATCAAAATATTAAATGTACAATGTTATACTTTGTAGTTAATTGTTTAATATACATAATTAATCATCTACTCAACATTTAAAACATGATTTTATATATATGGTAGTATACATATATACATAAATATAACTATATATATATATGATTTTATACATAATTATTATATTATGTATATGTAGAAATTTATATTTATAATATATCTATGATGAAATAATGTACTATTTTAATAAATATATATAATACTTACATATATAAAACATTTATATTTTTCATAATTACATACATAAGTATAATATAATTAGTATGTAAATAAATATTATAATATATTTATATTAAAATGCATAAATATATAATATTCAGTATATGTTACAATACATATTACATAATTATTAAATATTACATAATAATAGATGATATTAATAAATTAAATTTAAATAAAAATATAGTTGTTGTAGTAATGTTATTTGTATCGTCAAATATCAATATTTGTATTCATAATATCACTTTATATCATATAAAGATGAAATTGGATGTATAAATTAGATTATTATTACTAATATTATTATTATCGATAAAATATTAATATTATCATAATTAGTATGGTATTATTATTATTATTATTATTATTATCATTTTTACAATTATTATTATCATTAATATTATATTTATCATTATTATTAATTTTATTAATATTATTAGATATTAATAGTATTGTTATTATATATTATTATTATTAATTAAAAAAAAAACAGTAGGGATCTATATTATACGCGTGACCTCTGTATCCTTTATCTCTATTATTATTATTTTTTTTGTTTCTTTCCTGCTCCTAACTCGTGAACCTGTGTTGACATTTTCTCCATTTTTTATCAACCGATCTCTATTATTACAACATGATTATGTATAATTGCAAATCAAATAAAAAGGAAATCCAATGGGATTAAAGAGCACAGCGATATTTTTTTTTTCTTCTTCTCTGCACGCTCCAATTTTTTTTTCTCTTAATTCAATTTCGAATAAAGTTTCAAAATCTAAAAATGCAGAAAGGTTAGAAATCTTTCTTTGAATCTATCTGCAAAATCTCAACTCTCAAATCTTTATATCGATCTTGAATTTTGAAGTCAAAGTTTAGTTTAAAAAAAGTCAACAATTGTTCTTGAGACAAATTCGCGTTCGTGTATATGTTTCTGATCAAATTGATGATTCCAGTAGTTTTTATACATGTTTAGAAAACTATTTCGTGTTATAAACATTATCTATAATGTTATCTATTACGAAATCAATTTTTTTTGTTTTGTTCCAAGAACCGACGCTGCAGTAGGCCTTTAGTATTTTTTATTTATTTATTTTAGAACCCAAATTATTTTTTTTTCTGTAATGTTTTGAAGCTTTAAAGGGAACCCCAATTTTTTTTTTTTTTTTTTTTTTTTTTGGTTATTGATGTTTTGTTGAATCCATGAGACTTGTGGAGAAGAAGAGGAATAGAAGAAAAACAGTTTATATATAAAATTTAAATTCGATATTAGTACAGAGAATCAGAATTGGTGGGATGGTCGAGAGTGTTTGTGTGTGAGCATGTGGTCACGAGATCGAGTCCAGAGGACGGTAGTTTCTTTTTTTTTTTTAAACTCTTTTCATGCGAGGTAGTTTTCTTTTCTAATTTTATTATTGTTATTATATATTAATTATTATTAGTATTATTATTATTATTGTGATTGTTTTGATTGTTATTGTTATTGTTATTATTAGTATCATACTTGTTATCATATTTGAAAGTATTATAGACATTACTATTATTATTATGATAGGTATTAATAATATTATTATTAGTAATAAACTTATCATTTTAGTATTTTATCATCATTAGGATTATGATTATGATTATCATTATTATTATTATGAAGGAAATAAAAATATATTATTATCATCAATATTAGAATTTGTACCGGTTTATAAATAATATTATCATCAGTACATTTACAATTAATAATATCATATTTATCAGTATCATCATTAATATTTACTAGTATTATTATGATTATCATTTATCATTTTATAAATATTAGAACCCTTATTATTAACATAAGTATGGTATTAGTATTAATATTATTTTAGAGTTATTATTATTAGTATCATTAACAGTTATCATTTTCATTTTTTTTGCTATTAGTATTATCATTATTAATAAAATTATTATTATTATTAGTAAATCATTATTATCTAAATTATTATTTTAACAAATAAATTTTTTGTACACTATATATATACTTATAGTATATACTAGGATTGTATTAATAATTCACATAACAAACTAATAAAATTTCATAAATACAATACTAACCACAAATATATGTATATAAATATATTAATGTCACTATTTATATAAACGTAAATCATTATAGATATATATACATAAAATAGATATATATATATATAAAACATATCTTAAAATATAATATAAGTATACGTTTTAAAATAAAGGTTAGAATAAATTCTACAAAACTATAATATATAAATAATACATATTAATAAATGAAATTTTGTAACTTACATTATACGTATTAATATATACACAATTGATATAGGTTCGTGAATCCGAGGCCAACCCTGCATTGTTCAATGACGTCATATGTATTTTTACTACAAAATACAGTATCGTGAGTTTCATTTGCCTTTTTACCCTTTATATTTTTGGGCTGAGAATACATGCGCAACTTTTATAACTGTTTTACGAAATTGACACAAGTACGTGAAACTACATTCTATGGTTGGATTATCGAAGTCGAATATGCCCCTTTTTATTAAGTCTGGTAATCTAAGAATTAGGGAACAGACACCCTAATTGACGCGAATCCTAAAGATAGATCTATCGGGCCCAACAAGCCCCATCCAAAGTACCGGATGTTTTAGTACTTCGAAATTTATATCATGTCCGAAGGAGGATCCCGGAATGATGGGGATATTCTTATATATGCATATTGTTAATGTCGGTTACCAGGTGTTCAATCCATATGAATGATATTTTTGTCTCTATGCATGGGACGTATGTTTATGAGAAATGGAAATCTGAAATCTTGTGGTCTATTAAAATGATGGAAACGATTGTTTAAGTTAAACTAATGAACTCACCAACCTTTTGGTTGACACTTTAAAGCATGTTTATTCTCAGGTATGAAAGAAATCTTCCGCTGTGTATTTGCTCATTTTATAGATATTACTTGGAGTCATTCATGGCATATTTCAAAAGACGTTGCATTCGAGTCGTCGAGTTCATCAAGATTATTATCAAGTCAATTATAGTTGGATATATTATGAAATGGTATGCATGCCTGTCAACTTTCGATGTAATGAAAGTTTGTCTTTTCAATAACGAATGCAATGTTTGTAAAATGTATCATATAGAGGTCAAGTACCTCGCGATGTAATCAACTGTTGTGAATCGTTTATAATCGATATGGACTTCGTCCGGATGGATTAGGACGGGTCTTCACACAATCACCTTCGTTCGTTGCATTAATACACAACCGAGACCTTGCTTTGATGCATCACAATAAATCACAAAATCATCATTCCCTTCAGGCAATGACAATATAGGTGCCGTAGTTAGCTTTTTCTTCAATAACTGAAACGCTTTCTCTTGTTCATCATTCCATTCAAATTTCTTCCCTTTATGCGTTAATGCAGTCAAGGGTTTTGCTATTCTGGAAAAGTCTTGGATGAACCTTCTGTAGTAACCAGCTAGTCCTAAAGACTGGCGTATGTGTTTCGGAGTTTTCGGGGTTTCCCACTTTTCAACGGTGTCTATCTTTGCCGGATCCACCTTAATACCTTCTTTGTTCACTATGTGACCGAGGAATTGAACTTCTTCCAACCAAAATGCACACTTTGAAAACTTAGCGTACAATTCTTCCTTCCTCAATACTTCTAACACCTTTCTCAAATGTTCACCGTGTTCTTGGTCATTCTTTGAGTAAATAAGTATGTCATCAATGAAAACAATGACAAACTTGTCAAGGTATGGTCCACACACTCGGTTCATAAGGTCCATGAACACAGCTGGTGCATTAGTTAAACCAAACGGCATGACCATAAACTCGTAATGACCGTAACGTGTTCTGAAAGCAGTCTTTGGATTATCATCTTCTTTCACCCGCATTTGATGATACCCGGAACGTAAGTCAATCTTTGAATAAACAGACGAGCCTTGTAGTTGATCAAATAAGTCGTCGATTCTCGGTAGCGGGTAGCGGTTCTTGATGGTAAGTTTGTTCAACTCTCGGTAGTCAATACACAACCTGAATGTACCATCTTTCTTCTTGACAAACAAAACAGGAGCTCCCCACGGTGATGTGCTTGGTCGAATGAAACCACGCTCTAAAAGTTCTTGTAATTAGCTTTGCAGTTCTTTCATCTCGCTGGGTGCGAGTCTATAAGGAGCACGAGCTATTGGTGCAGCTCCTGGTACAAGATCTATTTGAAATTCAACGGATCGATGTGGGGGTAATCCCGGTAATTCTTTCGGAAATACATCGGGAAATTCTTTTGCGACGGGAACATCATTGATGCTCTTTTCTTCAGTTTGTACTTTCTCAACGTGTGCTAGAACAGCATAGCAACCTTTTCTTATTAGTTTTTGTGCCTTCAAATTACTAATAAGATGTAGCTTCGTGTTGCCCTTTTCTCCGTACACCATTAAGGGTTTTCCTTTTTCCCGTATAATGCGAATTGCATTTTTGTAACAAACGATCTCCGCTTTCACTTCTTTCAACCAGTCCATACCGATTATCACATCAAAACTCCCAAACTCTACTGGTATCAAATCAATCTTAAATGTTTTGCTAACCAGTTTAATTTCTCGATTCCGACATATATTATCTGCTGAAATTAATTTACCATTTGCTAATTCGAGTAAAAATTTACTATCCAAAGGCGTCAATGGACAACTTAATTTAGCACAAAAATCTCTACTCATATAGCTTCTATCCGCACCCGAATCAAATAAAACGTAAGCAGATTTATTGTCAATAAGAAACGTACCCGTAACAAGCTCCGGGTCTTCCTGTGCCTCTGCCGCATTAATATTGAAAACTCTTCCACGGCCTTGTCCATTCGTGTTCTCCTGGTTCGGGCAATTTCTAATAATGTGGCCCGGTTTTCCACATTTATAACAAACTACATTGGCATAACTTGCTCCGACACTACTTGCTCCGCCATTACTCGTTCCGACACCATTTGTTCCTTTCGTTCTATTAACCCCTGGTCCGTAGACCTCACACTTCGCCGCGCTATGACCATTTCTTTTACACTTGTTGCAAAATTTGGTGCAGAACCCCGAGTGATTCATTTCACACCTTTGGCATAGCTGCTTCTGATTGTTATTGTTGTTGCAGTTATTATTGTTGTTGGGATGATTGTTGTAGTTGCTGTTGTTGTTGTTGTTGTTGTTGGGCCGTTTGTTGTAGTTGCGATTGATGTTGCGATTGTTGGGATAATTGTTGCGATTATTTTTGTAATTGCTGTTGTTGTTGTATTGGTGATTCTTATCACCGTTTTCCTCCCACTTTCTTTTGACTTGCTTCACATTGGCCTCTTCAGCAGTCTGTTCTTTAATTCTTTCTTCAATTTGGTTCACGAGTTTGTGAGCCATTCTACATGCCTGTTGTATGGAGGCGGGCTCGTGTGAACTTATATCTTCTTGGATTCTTTCCGGTAATCCTTTCACAAATGCGTCGATCTTCTCTTCCTCATCTTCGAATGCTCCCGGACACAATAGGCACAATTCTGTGAATCGTCTTTCGTACGTGGTAATATCAAATCCTTGGGTTCGTAACCCTCTAAGTTCTGTCTTGAGCTTATTGACCTCGGCTCTGGGACGGTACTTCTCGTTCATCAAGTGCTTGAATGCTGACCACGGTAGTGCGTACGCATCGTCTTGTCCCACTTGCTCTAGATAGGTATTCCACCATGTTAACGCAGAACCTGTGAAGGTATGCGTAGCGTACTTTACTTTGTCCTCTTCAGTACACTTACTTATGGCAAACACCGATTCGACCTTCTCGGTCCACCGTTTCAATCCGATCGGTCCTTCGGTTCCATCAAATTCCAAAGGTTTGCAGGCAGTGAATTCTTTGTAGGTGCATCCTACACGATTTCCTGTACTGCTAGATCCAAGGTTATTGTTGGTATGTAGCGCAGCCTGTACTGCGGCTATGTTTGAAGCTAGAAAAGTACGGAATTCCTCTTCATTCATATTCACGGTGTGTCGAGTAGTCGGTGCCATTTCCTTCAAAATAGTTAAATGGAACAAGTTAATCATACAGAATATTAAGAGTAGTTAATAGTATTTCGTAGCATAATATGAACTCATTTATAAAAGCTTTTTCTTCATATTAGCGTTTTATAAGTTTAAATTCGGGTAGTACCTACCCGTTAAGTTCATACTTAGTAGCTAATATACAATTCAACTACTACAATTCTATATGAAAAACTGATTATAATAATATTTCGCGTTCAAACTTTTATACAATATTTTACAAACTTACAATACCGCTTATTTTACATAAAGCATGAAATATAGCACACAATAACTTTGATACAAGATAGTTGTGAAGATAATTCTAGCTAGTACACAAGTCGTTCAGCAAAGGCAATAAAGACACGTAATTCATACGTCCAGAAACAAGTCATGCATTCTGGTTTTACTAGGACTACTTCCCATCCTTGGTCTTGTGCAACATAACCGTTATGGCCGTTGATAAGACAGCGTGTTGTAACGTCGTCAAAGGGACGAGGGTTACGTAATGTCCAACAGTCCCGTAACAATCTAAAAACCTCATTTCTTACCCCAATTACCGACTCCGTCACTTGTGGAAACGTTTTGTTTAATAGTTGTAGCCCGATGTTCTTGTTCTCACTTTGGTGAGAAGCGAACATTACTAATCCGTAAGCATAACATGCTTCTTTATGTTGCATGTTAGCCGCTTTTTCTAAATCACGAAGTCCAATATTCGGATATATTGAGTCAAAATAATTTCTTAACCCGTTGCGTAAAATAGCATTTGGGTTCCCCGCAATATATGCGTCAAAGTAAACACATCGTAACTTATGGGTTTCCCAATGTGATATCCCCCATCTTTCAAACGAAAGTCTCTTATAAACCAAGACATTCTTGGAACGTTCTTTGAATGTCTTACAAACTGATCTCGCCTTAAATAGTTGTGCCGAGGAATTCTGGCCGACTCTAGACAAGATTTCATCAATCATGTCTCCGGGTAGGTCTCTTAAAATATTGGGTTGTCTATCCATTTTGTGTTTTTAAACTGTAAAATAGACAAGAGTTAGATTCATAAAAAAATACTTATTAATACAAGCAATTTTTACATATATCATAAAGCATAAGAACACTATATTACATATATTACACCACACGAATACAACTATCTTATTCCGACTCGCTCGTTTCTTCTTCTTCGGTTTTGGTTCGTTTTGCCAAGTTTCTAGGGATATATGATGTTCCCCTAATACGAGCCGTCGTTGTCCACATTGGTTTAGAAAAACCTGGTGGTTTAGAGGTTCCCGGGTCATTGTTACAACTTAAGGACTTCGGGGGTTGACGATACATATAAAGTTCATCGGGGTTGGAATTAGATTTCTCTATTTTTATGCCCTTTCCCTTATTATTTTCTTTTGCCTTTTTAAATTCAGTTGGGGTAATTTCTATAACATCATCGAAATTCTCGTCGGAATCCGATTCATCGGAGAATTGTTAATCCTCCCAATATTTTGCTTCCTTGGCGGAAACACCATTGACCATAATTAACCTTGGTCGGTTGGTTGAGGATTTTCTTTTACTTAACCGTTTTATTATTTCCCCCCACCGGTTCTATTTCTTCATCCGGTTCCGATTCTTCTTCCGGTTCCGATTCTTCTTCCGGTTCCGACTCTTCTTCCGGTTCCTCTTCGGGAACTTGTGAATCAGTCCACGAATCATTCCAATTTACATTTTACTCTTCATTATTATTAGGTGAGTCAATGGGACTTGTTCTAGAGGTAGACATCTATCACATAATATCAAACGCATTAAGAGATTAATATATCACATAATATTCACATGTTAAAAATATATAGTTTCCAACAAAATTTGTTAAACAATCATTTTTCAAGTAAACACGGTCGAAGTCCAGACTCACTAATGCATCCTAACAAACTCGATAAGACACACTAATGCAAAATTCTGGTTCTCTAAGACCAACGCTCTGATACCAACTGAAATGTCTCGTTCTTATTGATTAAAAACGTTCCATATTAATTGATTTCGTTGCGAGGTTTTGACCTCTATATGAGACGTTTTTCAAAGACTGCATTCATTTTAAAACAAACCATAACCTTTATTTCATCAATAAAGGTTTAAAAAGCTTTATGTAGATTATCAAATAATGATAATCTAAAATATCCTGTTTACACACGACCATTACATAATGGTTTACAATACAAATATGTTACAACAAAATAAGTTTCTTGAATGCAGTTTTTACACAATATCATACAAGTATGGACTCCAAATCTCGTCCTTATTTAAGTATGCGACAGCGGAAGCTCTTAATAATCACCTGAGAATAAACATGCTTAAAACGTCAACAAAAATGTTGGTGAGTTATAGGTTTAACCTATATATATCAAATCATAATAATAGACCACAAGATTTCATATTTCAATACACATCCCATACATAGAGATAAAAATCATTCATATGGTGAACACCTGGTAACCGACATTAACAAGATGCATATATAAGAATATCCCCATCATTCCGGGACACCCTTCGGATATGATATAAATTTCGAAGTACTAAAGCATCCGGTACTTTGGATGGGGCTTGTTGGGCCCGATAGATCTATCTTTAGGATTCGCGTCAATTAGGGTGTCTGTTCCCTAATTCTTAGATTACCAGACTTAATAAAAAGGGGCATATTCGATTTCGATAATTCAACCATAGAATGTAGTTTCACGTACTTGTGTCTATTTTGTAAATCGTTTATAAAACCTGCATGTATTCTCATCCCAAAAATATTAGATTTTAAAAGTGGGACTATAACTCACTTTCACAGATTTTTACTTCGTCGGGAAGTAAGACTTGGCCACTGGTTGATTCACGAACCTATAACAATATATACATATATATCAAAGTATGTTCAAAATATATTTACAACACTTTTAATATATTTTGATGTTTTAAGTTTATTAAGTCAGCTGTCCTCGTTAGTAACCTACAACTAGTTGTCCACAGTTAGATATACAGAAATAAATCGATAAATATTATCTTGAATCAATCCACGACCCAGTGTATACGTATCTCAGTATTGATCACAACTCAAACTATATATATTTTGGAATAAACCTCAACCCTGTATAGCTAACTCCAACATTCACATATAGAGTGTCTATGGTTGTTCCGAAATATATATAGATGTGTCGACATGATAGGTCGAAACATTGTATATGTGTCTATGGTATCTCAAGATTACATAATATACAATACAAGTTGATTAAGTTATGGTTGGAATACATTTGTTACCAATTTTCACGTAGCTAAAATGAGAAAAATTATCCAATCTTGTTTTACCCATAACTTCTTCATTTTAAATCCGTTTTGAGTGAATCAAATTGCTATGGTTTCATATTGAACTCTATTTTATGAATCTAAACAGAAAAGTATAGGTTTATAGTCAGAAAAATAAGTTACAAGTCGTTTTTGTAAAGGTAGTCATTTCAGTCGAAAGAACGACGTCTAGATGACCATTTTAGAAAACATACTTCCACTTTGAGTTTAACCATAATTTTTGGATATAGTTTCATGTTCATAATAAAAATCATTTTCTCAGAATAACAACTTTTAAATCAAAGTTTATCATAGTTTTTAATTAACTAACCCAAAACAGCCCGCGGTGTTACTACGACGGCGTAAATCCGGTTTTACGGTGTTTTTCGTGTTTTCAGGTTTTAAATCATTAAGTTAGCATATCATATAGATATAGAATATGTGTTTAGTTGATTTTAAAAGTCAAGTTAGAAGGATTAACTTTTGTTTGCGAACAAGTTTAGAATTAACTAAACTATGTTCTAGTGATTACAAGTTTAAACCTTCGAATAAGATAGCTTTATATGTATGAATCGAATGATGTTATGAACATCATTACTACCTTAAGTTCCTTGGATAAACCTAATGGAAAAGAGAAAAATGGATCTAGCTTCAATGGATCCTTGGATGGCTCGAAGTTCTTGAAGCAGAATCATGACACGAAAACAAGTTCAAGTAAGATCATCACTTGAAATAAAATTGTTATAGTTATAGAAATTGAACCAAAGTTTGAATATGATTGTTACCTTGTATTAGAATGATAACCTACTGTAAGAAACAAAGATTTCTTGAGGTTGGATGATCACCTTACAAGATTGGAAGTGAGCTAGCAATCTTGAAAGTATTCTTGATTTTATGAAACTAGAACTTTTGGAATTTATGAAGAACACTTAGAACTTGAAGATAGAACTTGAGAGAGATCAATTAGATGAAGAAAATTGAAGAATGAAAGTGTTTGTAGGTGTTTTTGGTCGTTGGTGTATGGATTAGATATAAAGGATATGTAATTTTGTTTTCATGTAAATAAGTCATGAATGATTACTCATATTTTTGTAATTTTATGAGATATTTCATGCTAGTTGCCAAATGATGGTTCCCACATGTGTTAGGTGACTCACATGGGCTGCTAAGAGCTGATCATTGGAGTGTATATACCAATAGTACATACATCTAAAAGCTGTGTATTGTACGAGTACGAATACGGGTGCATACGAGTAGAATTGTTGATGAAACTGAACGAGGATATAATTGTAAGCATTTTTGTTAAGTAGAAGTATTTTGATAAGTGTCTTGAAGTCTTTCAAAAGTGTATGAATACATATTAAAACACTACATGTATATACATTTTAACTGAGTCGTTAAGTCATCGTTAGTCGTTACATGTAAATGTTGTTTTGAAACCTTTAGGTTAACGATCTTGTTAAATGTTGTTAATCCAATGTTTATAATATCAAAAGAGATTTTAAATTATTATATTATCATGATATTATGATGTACGAATATCTCTTAATATGATATATATACATTAAATGTCGTTACAACGATAATCGTTACATATATGTCTCGTTTCAAAATCATTAAGTTAGTAGTCTTGTTTTTACATATGTAGTTCATTGTTAATATACCTAATGATATGTTTACTTATCATAATATCATGTTAACTATATATATAACCATATATATGTCATCATATAGTTTTTACAAGTTTTAACGTTCGTGAATCACCGGTCAACTTGGGTAGTCAATTGTCTATATGAAACCTATTTCAATTAATCAAGTCTTAACAAGTTTGATTGCTTAACATGTTGGAAACATTTAATCATGTAAATATCAATCTCAATTAATATATATAAACATGGAAAAGTTCGGGTCACTACAGTTTTGTCTTAACTTTTGACGTTGCCTTGGTTGAATTCCGGGATTCAAGGGATTTAAAGAAAATCTTCTAAATCTAAAAGATTTGATTCTTTGGCGAATAAGGAAATTAGGATCTCTCTAATTAAATGCGAAGATCTGCCTTGATTTCTCTATCAAATATTTCACTATAAATTAACTTCTTCCGGTTTGTCACTTTTACCATTCCTATACTTAATTCTCAAATTCAAAAGATTGTGAAAATGCTTAATCCAGTTCTGATCCTTATCCTTATCCTTACTATCGCAACAATTATTCTCCTTTTTTAAATTCCACCAGAGGAATCTGCTTACTTCTACTTTGCTCTTGGGGTTATAGTGCTTTTAATTCTCCCATGTCTTTATGTTGCGATAGACATTGATATTCACGGTTTGTAAATTATGCGTTGTTATTGGGTTTTAAATCTCCCCTTATATTTCAATGTCCCTACTTCTGTCTTCTATAATCATTGTCATCCACAGTTAATACTCCCTCCTATTTTCTGCGATTTATACTCCAATTTCTATTTCGGAGCTTTGTCCCTTCGTTTCTTCTTCTTGCGATTAGGCATCTCTTGTAATGGTCCAGAATTCGCATATATAAATTTTGGAATGAACATTGTTAATGTTCTAAGAAGGAAATTGTAATGGTACGGTCTTGATTTGTCAAATTACCAGAATTCAAGGGGAAAGATAGGACTATCAAGAAATTATGTTCTTGATATATTTGAAGATGAGGTATAATGTAAGAGTCGTGTAACATGACACATGATGACGATATGGTCTGTGAATCGTCAAGTTCCATTAGAAACTCAGCATGACTTACTGTAATATAATCACGTTGATCAAGTGTCATTATATTATACTAACTCATGCTTCAGCTCCCAACACTACTTCAAAAACATTCTTATTTTAAACTCGAAGGTTTCAGAATTTAGAAACTAAAATAGTTTCTTTTATGATGTAATACAGATAGCGCGAAGAGGTAAATGATTTCAGATAAGGATAGTTATGAAAATATCTTCAGAAATATCGAGGATATTTATAATGAAAGATACGATGGTATCTTAGAATTTCTAATCTCAAAGGATGATGAAGAAAATTTGTCCGTAAAAGTTTAGAGTCAGGAGCAAGGTATTCATTAATGACTTTAGCAGATACTGAATCATTTGGATTCTTTGAAGGCAGGTTTAGTCTTTGTGATTTGTCCACAGCCTCCTTCATCTTTTGCTCAATTCGTTTTCCAGTTCCAAACCTTCTCTTTTTTCGAGCTTTGCCAATACACTATTCTTTATCATCAAACTCTTTACTGTTAAGGTCGTTTATAGTTTTTGCTGCTTCATCAGCATTCAAAGTTATCATAACTGAATCGTCGGTTATCAATTCGAGGTGTTTTCAAAAGTTTGAAGGCTTCGCATGAAGATTGTAATTGTCAAAATACATGATGTTCTAGAATTTTGATTGATACAAATATTTTTCTAGGTTTTATGAATAGAAATGATGTTCTAGCACAGTTTTGAAGTTAAAGTATAGCTTTGAAAGATGTGAGAATCTAAGAGTGATATCTTCTGTTAAATCTTATCTTAGATTCTGACTAGTCAAAATCAGAATATGTAATCAAATTTGGATGCTAATGGTTGTTTTGATTTCTATGAAAGAATGTATATCGTTGTGAAAGTAGTGAGTATAGTTGATGATTGCTGAATCAGAATCGAAGGATGTAACATATTAATTGTGAATTTATATATATCTCGGGTATTACCTACCCGTTAAAATATTTTCACCATTAACAGTTTGTACAAAAGGATTTTTCAATTACAATCTTTATGAAAATATACCTACATATATATTTTCTTTAGATGTAATCATGAGTTAACATAATATTAAACTCATCTGGTTTTTGATTAGGAATAGAATATAATCTCTAAAACTTTAGATATTACATAATTGCCGTAGAATATTTCTCCAATGTAGTTATGAATCAATACTTCATCGGTTATTGTTGTTGGTACTCCTTAGTGTCTATGGTGCGTATGACGTTGATGTTCGAGGTACAGATTGTGATGTTGAGGTGTGGGATGCAGATGTTGTTGTTGATGGTGGTGATGGTACTATTGGTGTGGCTGATGGTGCTACTGTTGCTGCCGGTTCTGCTGCTGGTGCTTGTAACCCTTGCACCATATTCTCTAAAGCCAATATCCGAGCGCGAAGCTCGTTAACTTCTTCTGTTACACCGGGGTGATTGTCGGTTCGGACGAGCGGATGAATAAAATCCAAAATTCGAGATAGTATATAATCATGATGAGATACCCTGGAGATGAGAGAGAAAATGGTATTACGAACAGGTTCGCCGGTAAGTGCTTCAGGTTCTTCGTCAAGAGGGCAATGTGGTGGATGGAAGGGATCGCCTTCTTCTTGTCTCCAATGATTAAGTAAGCTACGAACTCATCCCCAATTCATCCAGAATAGGTGATGGCTGATTGGTTGATCCATTCCGGTTACACTGTCTTCGGAGTTCAGGTGAATATCCATATTGGAATAGCTGTCGGAATTTAAGGAATTTGAACTAGATACGGGATCCATCTTGTATAATTAGAGAGATAATTTTTGATATGAAATAAATTATAGAATTTATATTGGTACTCTTCAATAAATAATTTACATATGTATATATAATACCAAAATCCCCTAAATTACGGAGAAATTTTCAGAATATGTCAGGAAAAGTTTACAGTAATAGATATGCTAAGATATGAATTTTGTCAGTACACTATCTATGCAGTAAATGCAGTAAGACGTGTTTAGACTTAAGATGATTAACAGGTAATTTCCAACAAGAAATTATAAGCAAAAATTGGTAAAAACAGATACGGTCATAGTCCAGACTCACTAATGCATCCTAACAATTACCAGTTAAACACACTAATGCAAATTCTGGTTCCCTATGACCTCAAGCTCTGATACCAACTGTGATGACCCGTCCAAATCCATTTGGACGAATACATCATTCATCGATTTCATAGTGAGGTTTTGACCTCTATATTATACGTTTTGTAAACATTGCATTCTTTTGAAAAGGCACACCATAAATGAATATATATAAATCCAAGGTTTTCGACGTCTGATGATTTCTACGTATAGACAATCATTGTATATAATAGTTTACAATACTACATCCGTTGATAATGCAGTCAAAATAAGATACATGGTGATGATTTTGTGAATGCAAAGTTTTCTTGAGTAAAGCATGTATAACTCCATGCACATAGCTTGTATAAACCTGAGAATAAACATGCTAACAAGTGTCAACACAAAGGTTGGTTAGTTCATAGTTTTAATATTGCGCATAATCTGTATATAAAAGTGAATCACAAGTTTTCAGTTGTTTCATCCAGAAACGTTTATCAAAATATTCTACGAAATTGAGCACCCTGGTAACTAAACTTAACGTATATGTAATTTATACCCTTTGTATAATCATTTTAATAATACACGCAAACCAACGTGTACGCTTCTCAAATAGCATACGTCCGTTAAAAGGCTAATGCTCTAGCTCGGACGGGGATATCAAGCCCTATGCATCCATATACTACTACTCGCGCCCACCAGTTCTTATAACCGGCAGTTACTAGTTACCAAAGCTAAGGGATTTTCGGTTCAAACTCGGTGTAGAATTTAGTATGTACTTGTATCCATTGCGTTTAAAATAAAGTGCATGTATTCTCAGCCCAAAAATATAGATTGCAAAAGCAATTAAAAAGGGAGCAATGAAACTCACCTTAGCAGCACATAAGGTCATTCACCAAAAAGTGACCGAAACTCGGAATGCAAAATTAACCGTAGATCTCAACCTAGAGAACATATGTTGGTCAATACATGTCTAATAAGCTAGGTTGGGTCATAGTGTATCACAATCCTAATGCTCGAGACCGACATGTGAAAGTTAACAAAAGTCATTTTAAAAGTCAACCTGACCCAATATGATCTTTAAATCTATACATGTTTATTAACATAGTATAAGTCTTAATAATTGAACGAATTTATAGTTTATCAAACTCAAAATATTATTTATTTCAGGAGCTATATTATATTTGAATTATCATGGCAATCAAAAATATTTTATTATTTCACATAGTTTTCTAATACTTGTAAAATCAGATTATAGTGTTTATAAAGCTTTAAAACATGAGAAGACAGTCAACTTTGACAATTGCTCAACAAGACGAGACTTGCCTTATATAGAAATTCATTTAATCGATTAGTAATATTTAAAAATTCAATTTATCAATCTCATAGACAAGTTGTTTAAATATTAATTTACAGTTTCAAACACAATTTCATTTAACGTTAACCATAATTCAGTTGACCATATCTTTTAATCCGTTCATCGAAATCACGCGATTTCTAAATGAAAAGTTAATAATTTTTGGCTAGCTTTCCATCTACATGCATATCTTATACCTTTTCTCAACCGCATATGTAACTAATTCAGGATTCAACATAACCTATCTAATGGCAATATCAAAAGTACAAGCATGCATAATCCTATATACTCGAGCACTGTAGTGACCCGAACTTTTCCATGTTTATATATATTAATTGAGATTGATATTTACATGATTAAATGTTTCCAACATGTTAAGCAATCAAACTTGTTAAGACTTGATTAATTGAAATATGTTTCATATAGACGATTGACCACCCAAGTTGACCGGTGATTCACGAACGTTAAAACTTGTAAAAACTATATGATGACATATATATGGATATATATATAGTTAATATGTTACTATGATAAGTAAACATATCATTAAGTATATTAACAATGAACTACATATGTAAAAAAAGACTACTAACTTAATGATTTTTAAACGAGACATATATGTAACGATTATCGTTGTAAAGACATTTAATGTATATATATCATATTAAGAGATATTCATACATGATAATATCATGATAATATAATAATTTAAAATCTCATTTGATATTATAAACATTGGGTTAACAACATTTAACAAGATCGTTAACCTAAAGGTTTCAAAATAACACTTACATGTAACGACTAACGATGACTTAACGACTCAGTTAAAATGTATATACATGTAGTGTTTTAATATGTATTTATACACTTTTGGAAGACTTCAATACACTTATCAAAATACTTCTACTTAACAAAAATGCTTACAATTACATCCTCGTTCAGTTTCATCAACAATTCTACTCGTATGCACCCGTATTCGTACTCGTACAATACACAGCTTTTAGATGTATGTACTATTAGTATATACACTCCAATGATCAGCTCTTAGCAGCCCATGTGAGTCACCTAACACATGTGGGAACCATCATTTGGCAACTAGCATGAAATATCTCATAAAATTACAAAAATATGAGTAATCATTCATGACTTATTTACATGAAAATAAAATTACATATCCTTTATATCTAATCCATACACCAACGACTAAAAACACCTACAAACACTTTCATTCTTCAATTTTCTTCATCTAATTGATCTCTCTCAAGTTCTATCTTCAAGTTCTAAGTGTTCTTCATAAATTCTACAAGTTCTAGTTACATAAAATGAAGAATACTTTCAAGTTTGCTAGCTCACTTCCAATCTTGTAAGGTGATCATCCAACCTCAAGAAATCTTTGTTTCTTACAGTAGGTTATCATTCTAATACAAGGTAATAATCATATTCAAACTTTGTTTCAATTTCTATAACTATAACAATCTTATTTCAAGTGATGATCTTACTTGAACTTATTTTCGTGTCATGATTCTGCTTCAAGAACTTCGAGCCATCCAAGGATCCGTTGAAGCTAGATCCATTTTTTCTTTTCCAGTAGGTTTATCCAAGGAACTTAAGGTAGTAATGATGTTCATAACATCATTCGATTCATACATATAAAGCTATCTTATTCGAAGGTTTAAACTTGTAATCACTAGAACATAGTTTAGTTAATTCTAAACTTGTTCGCAAACAAAAGTTAATCCTTCTAACTTGACTTTTAAAATCAACTAAACACATGTTATATATCTATATGATATGCTAACTTAATGATTTAAAACCTGGAAACACGAAAAACACCGTAAAACCGAATTTACGCCGTCGTAGTAACACCGCGGGCTGTTTTGGGTTAGTTAATTAAAAACTATGATAAACTTTGATTTAAAAGTTGTTATTCTGAGAAAATGATTTTTATTATGAACATGAAACTATATCCAAAAATTATGGTTAAACTCAAAGTGGAAGTATGTTTTCTAAAATGGTCATCTAGACGTCGTTCTTTCGACTGAAATGACTACCTTTACAAAAAGGACTTGTAACTTATTTTTCCGACTATAAACCTATAATTTTTCTGTTTAGATTCATAAAATAGGGTTCAATATGAAACCATAGCAATTCGATTCACTCAAAACGGATTTAAAATGAAGAAGTTATGGGTAAAACAAGATTGGATAATTTTTCTCATTTTAGCTACGTGAAAATTGGTAACAAATCTATTCCAACCATAACTTAATCAACTTGTATTGTATATTATGTAATCTTGAGATACCATAGACATGTATACAATGTTTCGACCTATCATGTCGACACATCTATATATATTTCGGAACAACCATAGACACTCTATATGTGAATGTTGGAGTTAGCTATACAGGGTTGAGGTTGATTCCAAAATATATATAGTTTGAGTTGTGATCAATACTGAGATATGTATACACTGGGTCGTGGATTGATTCAAGATAATATATATCGATTTATTTCTGTACATCTAACTGTGGACAACTAGTTGTAGGTTACTAACGAGGACAGCTGACTTAATAAACTTAAAACATCAAAATGTATTAAAAGTGTTGTAAATATATTTTGAACATACTTTGATATATATGTACATATTTGTTATAGGTTCGTGAATTGACCAGTGGCCAAGTCTTACTTCCCGATGAAGTAAAAATCTGTGAAAGTGAGTTATAGTCCCACTTTTAAAATCTAATATTTTTGGGATGAGAATACATGCAGGTTTTATAAATGATTTACAAAATAGACACAAGTACGTGAAACTACATTCTATGGTTGAATTATCGAAATCAAATATGCCCCTTTTTATTAAGTCTGGTAATCTAAGAATTAGGGAACAGACACCCTAATTGACGTGAATCCTAAAGATAGATCTATTGGGCCTAACAAACCGCATCCAAAGTACCGGATGCTTTAGTACTTCGAAATTTATATCATATCCGAAGGGTGTCCCGGAATGATGGGGATATTCTTATATATGTATCTTGTTAATGTCGATTACCAGGTGTTCACCATATGAATAATTTTTATCTCTATGTATGGGATGTATATTGAAATATGAAATCTTGTGGTCTATTGTTACGATTTGATATATATAGGTTAAACCTATAACTCACCAACATTTTTGTTGACGTTTTAAGCATGTTTATTCTCAGGTGATTATTAAGAGCTTCCGCTGTCGCATACTTAAATAAGGACGAGATTTGGAGTCCATGCTTGTATGATTATGTAAAAACTGCATTCATGAAACTTATTTTGTTGTAACATATTTGTATTGTAAACCATTATGTAATGGTCGTGTGTAAACAGGATATTTTAGATTATCATTATTTGATAATCTACGTAAAGCTTTTTAAACCTTTATTGATGAAATAAAGGTTATGGTTTGTTTTAAAATGAATGCAGTCTTTGAAAAACGTCTCATATAGAGGTCAAAACCTCGCAACGAAATCAATTAATATGGAACGTTTTTAATCAATAAGAACGGGACATTTCAGTTGGTATCCGAGCGTTGGTCTTAGAGAACCAGAATTTTGCATTAGTGTGTCTTATCGAGTTTGTTAGGATGCATTAGTGAGTCTGGACTTCGACCGTGTTTACTTGAAAAATGACTGCTTAACAAATTTTGTTGGAAACTATATATTTTTAACATGTGAATATTATGTGATATATTAATCTCTTAACGCGTTTGATATTATGTGATAGATGTCTACCTCTAGATCAAGTCCCATTGACTCACCTAATAATAATGAAGAGTCAAATGTAAATTGGAATGATTCATGGACTGATTCACAAGTTCTCGAAGAGGAACCGGAAGAAGAGTCGGAACCGGAAGAAGAATCGGAACCAGAAGAAGAATCGGAACCGGATGAAGAAATAGAACCGGTGGGGGAAATAATAAAACGGTTAAGTAAAAGAAAATCCTCAACCAACCGACCAAGGTTAATTATGGTCAATGGTGTTTCCGCCAAGGAAGCAAAATATTGGGAGGATTACCAATTCTCCGATGAATCGGATTCTGACGAGAATTCCGATGATGTTATAGAAATTACCCCAACTGAATTTAAAAAGGCAAAAGAAAATAATAAGGAAAAGGGCATAAAAATAGAGAAATCTAATTCCAACCCCGATGAACTTTATATGTATCGTCAACCCCCGAAGTCCTTAAGTTGTAACAATGACCCGGGAACCTCCAAACCACCAGGTTTTTCTAAACCAATGTGGAAAACGACGGCTCGTATTAGGAGAACATTATATATCCCTAGAAACTTGGCAAAACGAACCAAAACCGAAGAAGAAGAAACAAGCGAGTCGGAATAAGATAGTTGTATTCGTGTGGTGTAATATATGTAATATAGTGTGCTTATGTTTTATGATATATGTAAAAATTCCTTGTATTAATAAGTATTTTTTGTATGAATCTAACTCTTGTCTATTTTACAGTATAAAAACACAAAATGGATAGACAACTCAATATTTTAAGAGACCTACCCGGAGACATGATTGATGAAATCTTGTCTAGAGTCGGTCAGAATTCTTCGGCATAACTATTTAAGGCGAGATCAGTTTGTAAGACATTCGAAGAACGTTCCAAGAATGCCTTGGTTTATAAAAGGATTTCGTTCGAAAGATGGGGGATATCACATTGGGAAATCCATAAGTTACGATGTGTTTACTTTGACGCATATATTGCGGGGAACCCAAATGCTATTTTACGCAATGGGTTAAGAAATTATTTTGACTCAATATATCCGAATATTGGACTTCGTGATTTAGAAAAAGCGGCTAACATGCAACATAAAGAAGCATGTTATGCTTACAGATTAGTAATGTTCGCTTCTCACCAAAGTGAGAACAAGAACATCGGGCTACAACTATTAAACAAAATGTTCCCACAAGTGACGGATGAAATGTCCCGTTCTTATTGATTAAAAACGTTCCATATTAATTGATTTCGTTGCGAGGTTTTGACCTCTATATGAGATGTTTTTCAAATACTGCATTCATTTTTAAAACAAACCATAACCTTTATTTCATAAATAAAGGTTTAAAAAGCTTTACGTAGATTATCAAATAATGATAATCTAAAATATCCTGTTTACACACGACCATTACATAATGGTTTACAATACAAATATGTTACAACAAAATAAGTTTCTTGAATGCAGTTTTTACACAATATCATACAAGCATGGACTCCAAATCTCGTCCTTATTTAAGTATGCGACAGCGGAAGCTCTTAATAATCACCTGAGAATAAACATGCTTAAAACGTCAACAAAAATGTTGGTGAGTTATAGGTTTAACCTATATATATCAAATCATAATAATAGACCACAAGATTTCATATTTCAATACACATCCCATACATAGAGATAAAAATCATTCATATGGTGAACACCTGGTAACCGACATTAACAAGATGCATATATAAGAATATCCCCATCATTCCGGGACACCCTTCGGATATGATATAAATTTCGAAGTACTAAAGCATCCGGTACTTTGGATGGGGTTTGTTAGGCCCAATAGATCTATCTTTAGGATTCGCGTCAATTAGGGTGTCTGTTCCCTAATTCTTAGATTACCAGACTTAATAAAAAGGGGCATATTCGATTTCAATAATTCAACCATAGAATGTAGTTTCACGTACTTGTGTCTATTTTGTAAATCATTTATAAAACCTGCGTGTATTCTCATCCCAAAATATTAGATTTTAAAAGTGGGACTATAACTCACTTTCACAGATTTTTACTTCATCGGGAAGTAAGACTTGGCCACTTGTTGATTCACGAACCTATAACAATATATACATATATATCAAAGTATGTTCAAAATATATTTACAACACTTTTAATATATTTTGATGTTTTAAGTTTATTAAGTCAGCTGTCCTCGTTAGTAACCTACAACTAGTTGTCCACAGTTATATGTACATAAATAAATCGATAAATATTATCTTGAATCAATCCACGACCCAGTGTATACGTATCTCAGTATTGATCACAACTCAAACTATATATATTTTGGAATCAACCTCAACCCTGTATAGCTAACTCCAACATTCACATATAGAGTGTCTATGGTTGTTCCGAAATATATATAGATGTGTCGACATGATAGGTTGAAACATTGTATACGTGTCTATGGTATCTCAAGATTACATAATATACAATACAAGTTGATTAAGTTATGGTTGGAATAGATTTGTTACCAATTTTCAAGTAGCTAAAATGAGAAAAATTATCCAATCTTGTTTTACCCATAACTTCTTCATTTTAAATCCGTTTTGAGTGAATAAAATTGCTATGGTTTCATATTGAACTCTATTTTATGAATCTAAACAGAAAAAGTATAGGTTTATAGTCGGAAAAATAAGTTACAAGTCGTTTTTTTAAAGGTAGTCATTTTAGTCGAAAGAACGACGTCTAGATGACCATTTTAGAAAACATACTTCCACTTTGAGTTTAACCATAATTTTTGGATATAGTTTCATGTTCATAATAAAAATAATTTTATCAGAATAACAACTTTTAAATCAAAGTTTATCATAGTTTTTAATTAACTAACCCAAAACAGCCCGCGGTGTTACAACGACGGCGTAAATCCGATTTTACGGTGTTTTTCATGTTTCCAGGTTTTAAATCATTAAGTTAGCATATCATATAGATATAGAACATGTGTTTAGTTAATTTTAAAAGGCAAGTTAGAAGGATTAACTTTTGTTTGCGAACAAGTTTAGAATTAACTAAACTATGTTCTAGTGATTACGAGTTTAAACCTTCGAATAAGATAGTTTTATATATATGAATCGAATGATGTTATGAACATCATTACTACCTAAAGTTTAGTAGGTAAACCTACTGGAAGTGAAAAGAAATGATCTAGCTTTAAAGGATCTTGGATGGCTTAAAAGTTCTTGAAGTAGGATCATGACACAAAAACAAGTTCAAGTAAGATTTTTACTCGAATTAAGATAGTTTATAGTTATAGAAATTGAATCAAAGTTTGAATATGAATATTACCTTGAATAAGAAAGATAACCTACTGTATATAACAAAGGTTTCTTGATCTTAGATGATTACTTGGAATGGATTAGAAAGCTTGGAAGTAAATTAGTAAACTTGAAGGGATTTTTGAAGTGTTCTTGAAGTGTTCTTCCTATGATGATTATAGCTTGATGCTTGAAGTGATTTTTGATGAAGATGATGATTAACTACTAGAAAAATACGTTCATAATAGTGTGTGTGTGTTGAGAGAGAATTAGAAAGAGAATTGGAAGTGAAATAGAGTGAATGATGAGTGGTAATTGGTGAGTGGTGAGTGGGGTTAAAAGGAGTTCTAGTTAGTTGACTAGCTCATGGTAGAAGTTAAAATTGATTAGTCATACATGACATAATCAAGAGTGGAATCCCATGCTAGTTCCTATTGGTATATACCCATAGTAAGTACGTTTTGAAGCTGTGTATAATACGGGTAAGAATACGACTAGAATTCTCGATGCAAGAAAAGAATGGGAAAGTAACTGTAACCATTTTCGTTAAGTATGAGTGTTTTGATATATGTATTGAAGTCTTCCAAAAGTATTTTAATACATCTAAATACACTACATGTATATACATTTTAACTGAGTCGTTAAGTCATCGTTAGTCGTTACATGTAAGTGTTGTTTTGAAACCTTTAAGTTAACGATCTCAATTAATGTTGTTAACCCATTGTTTATTATATCTAATGAGATGTTAAATTATTATATTATCATGATATTATGATATATTAATATATCTTAATATGATATATATATACATTTAAATGTCGTTACAACGATAATCGTTACATATATGTCTCGTTTCGAAATCCTTAAGTTAGTAGTCTTGTTTATATGTATATAACTCATTGTTAATATACTTATGGAGATACTTAATTATCATAATCTCATGTTAACCATATGTATATCCATATATATATCGTCATGTCATTTTTACAAGTTTTAACGTTCGTGAATCGCTGGTCAACTTGGGTGGTCAATTGTCTATATGAAACATATTTCAATTAATCAAGTCTTAACAAGTTTGATTGCTTAACATGTTGGAAACATTTAATCATGTAAATATCAATCTCAATTAATATATATAAACATGGAAAAGTTCGGGTCACTACAGTACCTACCCGTTAAATAAATTTTGTCCCGAAATTTTAAGCTGTTGAAGGTGTTGACGAATCTTCTGGAAATAGATGCGGGTATTTCTTCTTCATCTGATCTTCACGCTCCCAGGTGAACTCGGGTCCTCTACGAGCATTCCATCGAACCTTAACAATTGGTATCTTGTTTTGCTTAAGTCTTTTAACCTCACGATCCATTATTTCGACGGGTTCTTCGATGAATTGGAGTTTTTTGTTGATTTGGATTTCATCTAACGGAATAGTGAGATCTTCTTTAGCAAAACATTTCTTCAAATTTGAGACGTGGAAAGTGTTATGTACAGTCGCGAGTTGTTGAGGTAACTCAAGTCGGTAAGCTACTGGTCAGACACGATCAATAATCTTGAATGGTCCAATATACCTTGGATTTAATTTCCCTCGTTTACCAAATCGAACAACGCCTTTCCAAGGTGCAACTTTAAGCATGACCATCTCTCCAATTTCAAATTCTATATCTTTTCTTTTAATGTCAGCGTAGCTCTTTTGTCGACTTTGGGCGGTTTTCAACCGTTGTTGAATTTGGATGATCTTCTCGGTAGTTTCTTGTATAATCTCCGGACCTGTAATCTGTCTATCCCCCACTTCACTCCAACAAATCGGAGACCTGCACTTTCTACCATAAAGTGCTTCAAACGGCGCCATCTCAATGCTTGAATGGTAGCTGTTGTTGTAGGAAAATTCTGCTAATGGTAGCTGTCGATCCCAACTGTTTCCGAAATCAATAACACATGCTCGTAGCATGTCTTCAAGCGTTTGTATCGTCCTTTCGCTCTGCCCATCAGTTTGTGGATGATAGGCAGTACTCATGTCTAGATGAGTTCCTAATGCTTGCTGTAATGTCTGCCAGAATGTTGAAATAAATCTGCCATCCCTATCAGAGATAATAGAGATTGGTATTCCATGTCTGGAGACGACTTCCTTCAAATACAGTCGTGCTAACTTCTCCATCTTGTCATCTTCTCTTATTGGCAGGAAGTGTGCTGATTTGGTGAGACGATCAACTATTACCCAAATAGTATCAAAACCACTTGCAGTCCTTGGCAATTTAGTGATGAAATCCATGGTAATGTTTTCCCATTTCCATTCTGGGATTTCGGGTTGTTGAAGTAGACCTGATGGTTTCTGATGCTCAGCTTTGACCTTAGAACACGTCAAACATTCTCCTACGTATTTAGCAACATAGGCTTTCATACCCGGCCACCAAAAATGTTTCTTGAGATCCTTGTACATCTTCCCCGTTCCAGGATGTATTGAGTATCTGGTTTTATGAGCTTCTCTAAGTACCATTTCTCTCATATCTCCAAATTTTGGTACCCAAATCCTTTCAGCCCTATACCGGGTTCCGTCTTCCCGAATATTAAGATGCTGCTCCGATCCTTTGGGTATTTCATCCTTTAAATTTCCTTCTTTTAAAACTCCTTGTTGCGCCTCCTTTATTTGAGTAGTAAGGTTATTATGAATCATTATATTCATAGATTTTACTCGAATGGGTTCTCTGTCCTTTCTGCTCAAGGCATCGGCTACCACATTTGCCTTCCCCGGGTGGTAACGAATCTCAAAGTCGTAATCATTCAACAATTCAATCCACCTACGCTGCCTCATATTCAGTTGTTTCTGATTAAATATGTGTTGAAGACTTTTGTGGTCGGTATATATAATACTTTTGACCCCATATAAGTAGTGCCTCCAAGTCTTTAATGCAAAAACAACCGCGCCTAATTCCAAATCATGCGTCGTATAATTTTGCTCGTGAATCTTCAATTGTCTAGACGCATAAGCAATCACCTTCGTTCATTGCATTAATACACAACCGAGACCTTGCTTTGATGCGTCACAATAAATCACTAAATCATCATTCCCTTCAGGCAATGAAAATATAGGTGCCGTAGTTAGCTTTTTCTTCAATAACTGAAACACTTTCTCTTGTTCATCCTTCCATTCAAATTTCTTCCCTTTATGCGTTAATGCAGTCAAGGGTTTTGCTATTCTAGAAAAGTCTTGGATGAACCTTCTGTAGTAACCAGCTAGTCCTAAAAACTGGCGTATGTGTTTCGGAGTTTTCGGGGTTTCCCACTTTTCAACAGTTTCTATCTTTGCTGGATCCACCTTAATACCTTCTTTGTTCACTATGTGACCGAGGAATTGAACTTCTTCCAACCAAAATGCACACTTTGAAAACTTAGCGTACAATTCTTCCTTCCTCAATACTTCTAACACTTTTCTCAAATGTTCACCGTGTTCTTGGTCATTCTTTGAGTAAATAAGTATGTCATCAATGAAAACAATGACAAACTTGTCAAGGTATGGTCCATACACTCGGTTCATAAGGTCCATGAACACAGCTGGTGCATTAGTTAAACCAAACGGCATGACCATAAACTCGTAATGACCGTAACGTGTTCTGAAAGCAGTCTTTGAAATATCATCTTCTTTCACCCGCATTTGATGATACCCGAAACGTAAGTCAATCTTTGAATAAACAGACGAGCCTTGTAGTTGATCAAATAAGTCATCGATTCTCGGTAGTGGGTAGCGGTTCTTGATGGTAAGTTTGTTCAACTGATGTTATGCGAGGTGTATATAAAATAGTTTATATTTTACTAGGAAAAACTATTAAATACGATACAATTTTACACAAGATATTTATTTATTTATAGAATGGATATACTTAAACCTTGCTACAACACTTATGGGCAGTGTACCTAATCGTACAGTAGTGTAGTTTTTAGTAAGTCCGGTTCGTTCCACAGGGAAATCTTTAAACAAAGCTCAACGCTATATTAGTTTACTTTTATAAAAATACAAATGTATATATAAGTAATATTATTATTATAAAGGGGGGTTTTTACCGTTTAATGACCGGTTTGTCGATTTTAAGACTTTAGTCGCAGTTAAAACCTAATGTAAAATATAAAATAAATACAAGACTTAATTTAAAGCATAAAGTAAATAACGATAATGAAATTGCGAATAATAAAAGTGTGATAAAATTGCGATAATTAAAAAGTACGATAATTAAAAGTGCGATTAAATAACAATAAATAAAAGTGCGATAATTAGAAGTGCAATTAAATATAAAATGAAGGAAATTAAATATGAAATAAAAGAATTATGCTTATTTAAACTTCCGTAATCATGATGTTTGACGTGTTGATTTTAGTTTTATGCCCATGGGTTAATTGTCCTTTGTCCTGGATTATTTAATATGTCCGTCTGGTTTTTGTCCATAACAGTCCATCAGTCATAAATATAAAATGCGAGTGTCCTCATCAAATTATTCTTATACCCGAAGTTAAATATTCCAACTAATTGGGGATTCGAATTGTAACAAGGTTTTAATACTTTGTTTAATGAATACACCAGGTTATCGACTGCGTGTAAACCAAGGTTTTACTACTTTGTTAACAATTACACCAATTACCCTTGAATGTAATTTCACCCCTGTTTTAATTATTCTAGTGGCTATTAATCCATTCCCGTGTCCAGTTAAATGAACGATTATTCGTACATATAAATACCCCGCCCATCGTGTCCGATCGAGTATATATGGTAATTTATAGGGACGCCCAATTGTAAATCTTTATATTAACATTAACAAACTTTCATTTAGTTAAACAAATATAAAGCCCATTAATAGCCCATAGTCTAGTTTCCACAAGTGTCGTTCTTTTGTCCAAACCTCAATTATGGTACAAAGCCCAATTACCCAATTTTAGTAATTAGCCCAACATCATGATTACTTCGGATTAAATAAGCATAATAATAACTTAGCTACGAGACATTAATATAAAAAGGTTGAACATAACTTACAATGATTAAAAATAGCGTAGCGTTACACGGACAGAATTTCGACTTACACCCTTACAACATTCGCTAACATACCCTTATTATTAGAATTATAATTAAAATTAAAATATAAATTATAAATATATATATATTGTTTACGTATGATAAGAGAAGAAAAAGATGATTAATTGCGATCAGAATTCGGTTGGCTTTATAGGGATTTTCGATTTTTGGGGCTCCGCGACTCGCGGCAAAATCCTCTTCAAACTCCGCGAGTCGCGGAGAATGAATTTACAGCTCAGTCCTTGGAGTTTTCTCTGCCGACGGTTTTTTTATTTATAAATATAATATATATATAATTAATATAATTAATTATATATTATATTATATTTATATGCATAGTTAATTTGTAATTTTTAGTCCGTTGCGTCGAGCGTTGAGAGTTGACTCTGGTCCCGGTTCCGGATTTTCGAACGTCCTTGCGTACAATTTTATATTTTGTACTTTGCGTTTTGAATCTTGTACTCTTGTAATTTCGAGACGTTTCTTATCAATAATTGGAACCTTTTTGATTATCTTTTGTACTTTTGAGCTTTTTGGTCGTTTGCATCTTCAGTTCGTCGAATCTGTCTTTTGTCTTCACCTTTTATTATTTAAACGAATATCACTTGTAAATAGAACAATTGCAACTAAAAGCTTGTCTTTCTTGAGGAATAATGCTATGAAATATATGTTCGTTTTTAGCATTATCAAATATTCCCACACTTGAGCGTTGCTTGTCCTCAAGCAATATCGTCTTGAAATACTAGAATCACTTCTTTATTCTTCACACTTTGTACATCAGTGATTTCTATACGGCGGTATAAACAATGGTAGTAACGATATGGTTTACAGTCCCACATGACTATAAAAATTTAGATCCATTAAGGAAATTGGATCTTTATGAAAACATTTGATCTTTTGAAAATTAAATCTAGTTTTTACCCTAGATAAGTTTTCCGGAATAACCCTTTACCGGTGTTTGCAAAATATTTTTGTGGGTTTGGTGGGTTTCAGATTTGAAAATTTTAGCTCAACACTTATGGTTTTGTGTTACCCACTTGCTAACCTTGTATTAGGAAAGCAACACGCCCAGTTTACTTGTTCCGTATATTACCCTTCGGTAAACTACCGTCCGGTTGTAAAGGAAAGCGTTGAACAAGCAACTGTTAAGGCAATGTCCCGTGACATGCTTTTGATTATGGTCTATAACGTGTCAGACGCAATTACTATCCTTTGTAGGAGCAATAGTAAAGCTCACCCTTATAATTTTTTGGTCTGGCACAAGGTCCTGTCTTTGACCATGCTATGCAACCACCGTTCTTACGGTTGACACCCGATTTAGTTCAGGTGACCTAATGAATTCCAGGTGAATTCCTAGGATTTTACGTTCAATGGTAATGAACGCATTGAAAATAGGGTTTTCAGAAAACAAATCGGTTTGTAATTTTGATCAAAATATTTTCTCGTTCAAGCTCGAGTTTAGATATCATTGAATTCCATGAGTTTGTAATTCTCAATCTTTAAGGTCAATCTCTAGGATTGAGTAATATCAGTCTTAAAAGCTGATTTTTAATCTTTAAGGAGATTATCCTTTCTGGGGATCTGATTCATTAGTCTTATCCAGCTAATTTGCATGGTGCCCCCCCATTGTACAAGATAAATCCTTCTCATGGTTAGGATAAATCTGACCACTTGGCGACCCTGTTTAATGCTGAGGTCCGTGGATTTCCTGCTGATTTTAGTGATGACTTTTCTAGATTTTTCGTCAACCTACAGCTGGTCTGGACGACAACTTCATGACCTAAATCAAGAAGCGCGTTTCTTTTTCGGAAGACTTTACTTCCTTTTAATGATGGAATTGATTCATCGTGTAGATCCATCTCTTCTTTTCTTTCATCGGGTAAAACAGTTTAGTTTAGTCCAAAGCAAAAGTATTTTCAGTTATTTGTTACAGATATATGTGACATATGTTTAAGATAACTTGGTAAATTTTCCCACACTTGGCTTTTATTTTCCTTTTTATCGTCCTCTATTCCATTTTAAATGAATTTTTAACATTTTAGTTTGTTTCTCAATTTATGTCCTTTCCGAGGTAACAATAATTTCGGTGTTAAAACCTAGTTTTATCGTTCATAAATATGTATAAACATGATTTTAGTTCATTTAATTGAAAATTTTGAAAAATTTCACTAGAATTGGGTAGTCAGTATATAAGACTAGGGCTGTTCTTTTTTATCAGAGAGCACTAGATTCTAATACAACTACTACTTTACTAGTATTTTTAATGGTAACCAAGTGTTTAAGATAAAAATTTTAAAATCCGAAAGAATTTAACCCCTTCCCACACTTAAGATCTTGCAATGCCCTCATTTGCAAGAAATCAGTAACAATTTAAATTATTGAGGGTGATTTGTGTGAAAATGATTAAATTTTTACCAAAGTTTCCAAATATATTGTCGTTTGTTTGCTGAATGATAAATGGTGCACATCATTTGTTCATTCCGTCTTGTTGTTATTTCACATATATTTTGCATCTTGTCGTCAAAATTAGTTGCTTTTGCTGAACTTAATGCCAGTCTTTGAAAATGCGTTGTTTTACCCTGTTGTGTACATAAGATAAACTGCAAACATATATACATATTTTTGAAGTTTGGTATATTACCCCACATTCAAAAATTATTAAAATCTAAGAATAAAAGTTAGATAATTATAAAAATGATTACAATATTAACAAAAGTATTAAACATATCAATAATTACAAATTACAAAATAAAAAAATTATAAGTAAACTAAGGATGATATTGGTACCAATAGGGGTTCCAGGCATAACCATAAGTGCTATAGAATGCTTCGGCAGGGTCATACGTAGGATATGGTGGCTGCATCTCTAAAGACCAAGGAGGGAAGATGGGTTTCGGTGTAGGAATATAGTTTCTACCTATATGTTGGCAATGCGATATGATTTGGTTCTGATGAACTTGCCAATCTTCAAATGCTCTCTGTCTAGCATTTTCGTATTCCTGAGAAGCTATAAACCTATGCATTTCTTGCATCTCATTCCCCCCTCCTACATTACCTTGTTGTTGGTTTCTCTCCACCTGTGGATGTCTACCATGGTATCGTACTGCGGCGTTATTTTGCCTCTTCAAAACTTTCGCACCATGGTATACATTTAAACCTATAGTATCGCGGGGTTCCGGCTCTTCTAGTAATAATCCCCCCCGACTTATATCCACACCGAGATATTCACCAATCAAAGTAATAAAAATACCACCTCCTATTATGCTATGTGGTCGCATCCCCCGAACCATAGCTGATAAATAATAACCCACACAATATGGTATACTTACAGCGCTTTGTGGGTCTCGAATACACATATGGTAAAACAAATCTTGTTCATTTACTTTTTCCTTGTTCTTACCCCTTTGTGTAATCGAATTAGCTAAAAACCTATGTATCACTCTTAATTCGGCTCTATCTATATCCAAATAAGAGTAATTTCCCCCTTTGAAACGGTGATGGCTTGTCATTTGACTCCACACACCGTGTGTATCAAAATTTTCATCTATCTTTCTACCGTTTAGTATCAATCCTCTACAATCGGCAGACGCTAACTCCTCAGGCGTATATATACGTAAAGCCTGAACCATGTCCAGTAAAGACATGTGGCGCATCGAACCGCCTAACAAAAATCTAATAAAAGAACGATCGGTTAAACTAGCTACCCGATCATTCAACTCTATACTACATAACAATTCTTCACACCATACTTTATATACAGGTCTACGTATGGTGAATAAACATACCCAGTCATTAAAAGAAGAATTACCATACCTCTGTACAAGTAATTCCCTAATTGGCCCGGCCAATTCTACAGCTTCTAAGGGTCCCCATTCTATGACCCTCGGTACCTCAACAACCTTAGAGTGAAGAGTATGCAAACCCCGTTGATATTTTGGATAATCTATCCAAAGTCTGTCAAATCTCAGGTTCGGGTGCAACTCTTCCAAGTGCATATCGGAAAAGGTCATGACTGGATGAGGTATATCCTGCTTGTAGTAGTTATCCACCTCCTGTTGTTCCAAATTCTCAGCAGGAGCATTGCGGGCTTGGGATGAAGATTCACCCCTTTCATTCTGCAAAACACATCAAACACAATTTTTGTGCATCCAAATATGCATTAGTGTCAGCAAAATCATCAATCAAAATAATTACAATGACATTATCAATTTATATCAAACTTAAGCTCATTTTCACATTTTTATCAAATCTACACTTTTTCAAATAAGCATATACGAAAATGTTCGCCAAGTTCATAAGCATTCAACTCAAATAACATGTCAAAATAATCATTACTAGCAATTAAACAAGTCTCAATTGGCATTATCTTTCAAAAATCAAGTTCATGAATTTTAGACTTGAAAAAGTCCACTTTAATTCTCAAAATCATGTTTAGGCTCAAAGTTTGGATCATTTAACTACCTAGACATGTTACACTACTCAATTTAGCAACAATTCATGACAAAAATCGGCCATAACCTGTTTATATCAAAAAGCCCCAAATTGCTCAAGAACACAAACCCTAGATTATTCAAAATTTGAAGTTTAAGGCTTCTAATCATGTTAAACAGCATCAATCTAGGTTATACAAGCATAATACATAAACAATTTAAGCTTAATTACACTAAAAAGCATCAAAATCAAATTGGGGAAAAAATAGCTCAAGAACATCAAATTTCGAATTAAATGGTGTTTAGGTGTAGAAATTTACCGTTTTTCTTGAGTAATTCTTAGATAGCATCCTTCTCAACATGATTTTAGCAAAAGATTTGGTGATTAACGGTTAAAAATTGGGATTTTTGGGGTGTTTTTGGGTGTATTTTCGGGGTTTTTCTCGCTGTTTGTTTGAGTTGGGTGTGTGAAACTGGTCAGTTCTTGCGTTTTATTTTTTTCTGTAAATTGGTCCCTCCGCGAGTCGCGGGGATTTACCCTTCAAACTCCGCGACTCGCGGAGTTTGGTATTTTTTTTTTTTTTTTATAATAATCATTAACTTATTAAAACAATTAAGTAATTAATTTTAAAATTTTGTTTCCCTTGTTATTTAGGACGAGGTCGTTTCGGATCGATGTCCTAGTCCGTCCCTCGACAAAATTTTAAAATTTGTCTTTTTGTAGCGATTGTTTTAAAAGCTAAGATTTTTGGGTTTTTTCAATGTTTTTGGCATGCTTTAAATCAATAAGATTAAAAATAATGATAATAAAAGTTCTCGTCCCTTCCTTGGGTAAAGCAATTTCGGTTAAAAGACCTAGTCTTCAACTTACGACGAATTTTAAAAATCATATTTTTAACTTAATGAGATAAAGTAAATTTTTGTTTTTAAATTCACACAACTTAAATATAAAATTCAAAATTTATATTAAAAATTCACACCAAACTTAATTTAAAAATTTATAAATTCATACCAAACTTATATTAATTTTTCAAATATTTACAATTTTAAATATATTGTTTTTACAAAGTTTACAATATTAATTTAAGATTTAAATATTAATTTTAAAAACATGGTAAAAATAAAATTAAAAATCTTTTTGTCTTTTTATCCCACTTTAATCAATCAAATATTATCAAAAATATGCGCCCCTCTTTTCGGTAAAGTAATTTCGGTTCCAAGACCCAATTTAACTCATGACGAATTTTTAAAATATTTTGGGTTGATTGATTAAAGATATTTATACCTTAAGAATAAACGTTAAATTTCGCAGTGATGTAATAAATTTTTGAATGATATCAATAATTTCGGTCGCCAAACCTAATTTTATTTAAAACCAATTTAATACTTTTTAGCGAATAAATTAGCGTTTATTATCAAAAGGTTAAAAATAAAAATAAAAATAAAAACTGTACAGACATACCTGTGAAATAGATTTCTTAGTTATATGATCTATCCCATTCATAAGATAGTCGGTTTAATTGATTTTCCATGGCTGCATAGGCGTAACCTCGAGCATTCAGTGTCTTTTCTTTTAAACATATGAACGGTCCGTCTCTGCATAAAGTAACAAATTCGGTATTTGAGTAGGTTTGATTATTTGAACATTTACCTCAGTGTGACCATTTTCCGCATTTGTGACATCTTTCTAGGTGTCGTGCTCTTCTTTTCGCTGCGAATTTTGATTTTCCTTTACCAAATTGTAACTTATTATCTTCGCATCTGGATTCTTTTCTAACTCCGTCCATTCTTTCTCTGATTACTGATACTATTTCACTCGGTAGTATGTCATTATTACGTTTAGTGATCAAAGCGTGTAGCATTAGACCATGGTTTAGTTCACAGGCAGTCTTCATTTTGTAAAAACCTAAAAAAAATAAAAATTCAGAATGGGGGGAGAAGACTAGTTCTTTAGGGTCTGCTAGGGAAAGACCATTCGGGTTCCATTTTCGAGAACTACACGAAAACAGACAATCTAACTCTAACAGAAATACATATTATCCTTTAAAGACTTGATTCTCCCCACACTTAGTTAGCTGTGGTGTCGAAATTGTGATTAACTTCGTTGTCGACTTCCATCGGACCATGTATGTAATGTTTAACTCTGTGACCATTAACTTTAAATTCAATCCCATTTGAATTTATTAATTCTATCGTTCCGTATGGGAAAACTCTTTTGACTATGAATGGTCCAGACCATCTTGATTTCAATTTTCCAGGAAATAGCTTGAATCGTGAATTGAAAAGAAGAACTCTGTCTCCTTCTTTAAATTCTTTTAAACTTTTGATTCTTTTATCATGCCATTTCTTCGTTCTTTCTTTATAGATTAACGAATTATTGTATGCTTCATGTCTTAATTCTTCTAATTCGTTTAGTTGACTTAATCGTAGACGTCCGGCTTCATGTAAATCAAGATTACATGTTTTCAAAGCCCAAAACGCTTTGTGTTCAATTTCTACTGGAAGATGACATGCTTTTCCATAAACAAGTCTAAAAGGCGTAGTTCCAATTGGAGTTTTGTAGGCTGTTCTAAAAGCCCAGAGTGCATCCTCCAATTTAATGGACCATTCCTTCGGATTTGATCCTACGGTTTTCTCTAGAATACGTTTTAAAGCTCGGTTGGTATTTTCAACTTGTCCACTTGTTTGTGGATGATATGCGGTGGAGATTTTATGAGTTACTCCATATCTTTTAAGAACTTTCTCAAGTTGATTATTACAGAAATGAGTACCCCGATCACTTATTAAAGCTTTCGGTGTTCCAAACCTTGCAAAAAGACGTTTTAAAAAGTTGACTACAACTCGTGCATCGTTATTTGGGAGAGCTTGTGCTTCCGCCCATTTAGATACATAATCAATGGCTACGAGTATATATAGATTATTATTAGATTTTGGAAATGGACCCATAAAGTCAATACCCCAAATGTCAAATACTTCACATACTTGGATGACATTTTGTGGCATTTCATCACGTTGACTTATTTTTCCGGCCCTTTGACATGCATCACAGGATTTGCAAAGAAGGTGTGCGTCTTTGTAAATTGTAGGCCAATAGAATCCAGCTTCATAAACTTTTCTTGCTGTTAGTTGAGGCCCATAATGTCCTCCTGTTGGTCCTGTGTGACAATGGTTTAAAATTTTACTAGCTTCATCTCCAAATACACATCGGCGTATTATTCCATGGACAACTTTTAAACAGATGTGGATCTTCCCAGAAATAGTGTTTTATATCACTGAAGAATTTCTTTCGTCTTTGGTACGATAATCCTTTTTCAAGGAATCCACAAACTAAGTAGTTTGCATAGTCTGCAAACCATGGGATTTCATTATAATCTATCTTCAATAGATATTCATCAGGAAAGTTGTCTTGTATGGCCGATTCATTTAGAACTTCTAATTCGGGATTTTCAAGACGAGAAAGATGATCAGCGGCGAGATTTTCTGCTCCTCTTTTATCTCTGATTTCAATATCAAACTCTTGTAAGAGTAAGATCCAACGGATTAATCTTGGTTTAGCATCTTGTTTTGAAAATAGGTATCTAAGAGCAGAATGGTCGGTATAGACCACCGTTTTTGCTAGAACGAGATATGATCGAAATTTGTCAAAAGCAAAGACAATAGCAAGGAGTTCTTTTTCAGTAGTTGTATAGTTCGTTTGTGCTCCTTGTAATGTCTTACTAGCATAATATATAGGTTGAAATCGTTTTTCAATCCTTTGTCCTAAAACGGCTCCCATTGCAAAATCACTTGCATCGCACATTAGTTCAAATGGTAGATTCCAATTTGGTGTTATCATGATCGGTGCATTAGTGAGTTTTTCTTTAAGAATATTAAAAGATTTGATGCATTCATCCGAAAAGATGAATGGCGCATCCTTTTCTAGGAGTTTATTCATAGGAGTGGCAATTTTAGAAAAATCTTTTATGAAACGTCGGTAAAAACCGGCATGCCCTAGAAAACTCCTAACTCCTCTAATATTGGTGGGATGTGGAAGTTTAGCAATTACATCTACTTTAGCTCTATCCACTTCAATTCCTTCTTTTGAAATTTTATGTCCAAGAACGATGCCTTCTTTAACCATGAAATGGCATTTCTCCCAATTAAGTACTAGATTTGATTGTTCGCATCTGATTAGCATTCGTTCCAGATTAACTAGACATGATTTAAATGTATCACCGAAGACTGAAAAGTCATCCATGAATACTTCCATGCATTCTTCTATCATGTCGTGAAAAATCGCCATCATACACCTTTGAAAGGTTGCAGGGGCGTTACAAAGTCCAAATGGCATGCGTTTGTAAGCAAAAGTACCATAAGGGCACGTGAATGTGGTTTTCTCTTGGTCCTCGGGTGCTATTGGAATTTGAAAATATCCGGAAAATCCATCTAGAAAACAATAGTAACTATTTCCGGCTAATCTTTCCAACATTTGATCAATGAAAGGTAAGGGAAAGTGATCTTTTCTGGTGGCGTCATTTAATTTTCTATAATCAATACATACACGCCATCCTGTTACAGTCCTAGTAGGAATAAGCTCATTTTTCTCATTTGTAATGACAGTCATGCCACCCTTCTTAGGCACGCATTGAACTGGGCTTACCCATGGACTATCAGAAATTGGATATATCAAACCTGCATCTAGCAGTTTAATAATCTCTTTCTTAACTACATCTTGCATATTAGGATTTAGTCTTCGTTGGCGTTGCACATACGTTTTATGACCTTCTTCCATAAGGATTTTATGTGTGCAATACGAAGGACTTATTCCTTTAATATCATGAATCTTCCATGCAATGGCTGGTTTATGAGCTTTCAACACAGAAATGAGTTGTGATTTCTCATTTTCAGTAAGAGAAGACGATATTATTACAGGTAATTCAGATTCACCATGTAAATAAGCGTATTCCAAATGGTTTGGAAGTGGCTTTAACTCTAATTTCGGAGGTTCTTCTATCGATGATTTATATCGATATTTGTCTTCTTCTTTTAGCATTTGAATTTCTTCTGTTGTTGGTTCATATCCATTAGCTATAAGTGTAGCTAACATTTCAGCTTCATCAATTGGTTCATTACCTTCTCCTAAAGAACATTCTCCTGTTCCTTGTAATTCTGGAAATTCTTCTAATAATTCTGCATGTGCATCTATAGTTTGAATATAATAACATGTATCATCTGCAGATTGTGGTTGTTGCATTGCTCTATCAACTGAAAAGGTAACACTCTCATCCTCTATACTTAGGGTCAGTTTCTTACCGAACACGTCTATCATTGCTTTAGTCGTGTTTAAGAATGGTCTTCCTAATATGAGAGGAACTTGAGAATCTTCTTCCATGTCCAGAACAACAAAATCTACTGGAAATACTAAAGTACCAACTTTAACTAGCATGTTCTCCATTATCCCTCTAGGATATTTTATTGATCTATCGGCTAGTTGTATGCTTATTCTGGTTGGTTTCAATTCTCCAAGGTCTAGTTTAGCGTATAGTGAATACGGCATTAAATTTATACTAGCACCTAAATCTGCCAATGCTTCTATTGAACTAAGACTACCCAGAAAACATGGAATTGTGAAACTTCCTGGATCAGATAATTTTTCTGGTATCTTATTCAACAGCACTGCTGAACAATTAGCATTCATAGTAACAGCCGAGAGTTCTTCCATTTTCTTTCTATTTGAAATTAGATCTTTCAAGAATTTAGCATATCTAGGCATTCCTGAAATCACATCAATGAAAGGAAGATTTACATTTATCTGTTTAAACATATCCAAGAATTTGGATTGCTCGGCTTCAAGTTTCTCTTTCTTCATTTTACTCGGGTAAGGAAGTGGTGGTTGGTATGGTTTAACATAAGGTTTATCCTTAACTGTGTTATCTTCATTAACCTTTTCAACTACCGGTTCTTTTTCCTTATCTTGATCAGGTTGTGGTTCTTGTGGAGTAGGAATGGCTTCATCAGAAGTTACAGGTATTTCAGGTGGTTTAAGTGTTGTACCACTTCTTGTGGTAATGGCTTTAGCTGTTTCATTTCGGGGGTTAGCATTTGTATCACTCGGTAAACTTCCCGGTTTTCTTTCACCTATTAACCTTGCTAGGTTACTCACTTCTTGTTCCAGATTTTGAATAGAAGCTTGTTGATTTCTAAATGCTTGAGCATTTTGTTCATTGGTTTGTTTCTGAGATGTGAAAAACTGCGTTTGAGTTTCAACTAGCTTTGTCATCATATCTTCTAAATTCGGCTTTTTATCATCGGTTTGTTGTGGTGGTTTGTTTTGAAAATTCGGTCTTTGCTGATTATAAGTATTATTGGATACTTGTTGATTGCTAGGACCTTGTTGGTTGTTGTATGGAATATTTCGGTTATAATTCTGGTTTTGATTGTAAATCGGTCTTGGCTGTTGATAATTATTCTGATAATTATTTCCAGGCCTTTGGTTTATGTATGAAATATTCTCTCTTTGTTCCATTGTTAATTCAATACTGAGACAATCTTTTGTCAAATGTGGTCCTCCACACTGCTCACAACTAATTCGTATTGAGTGAATATCCTTAGTCATCTTTTCCATTCGTCTCTCCACAGCATCTATCTTTGCGGAAATGGAATCTAAGTCATGGCTAGAATCGGCTCTAGCTGCTTTAGATGATCTAATGATATCTTTTTCTTGGTGCCACTCATGTGAGTGGGAAGCAGTGTTATCAATAATTTTGTAAGCATCAGTTTCGGTTTTCTTCATAATAGAACCACCAGCTGCTATATCTATGTCTTTTCTTGTAGTGATGTCGCATCCTTGGTAGAATATTTGTACTATTTGACAAGTGTCTAAACCATGTTGCGGACATCCTCTTAACAACTTTCCATATCTTGTCCATGCCTCATATAGAGTTTCATTTGGCTTCTGTGTGAACGTAACAATTTCTGCTTGAAGTCTTACGGCTTTAGATGCAGGAAAGAATTGTTTAAGAAATTTGTCAATTAAAACGTCCCATGTATCGATCGCCCCTTCAGGTAACGATTCCAACCAATCTTTGGCTTCTCCCTTTAAAGTCCAGGGAAATAACATGAGATATATCTGTTCATCCTCTACTTCTCGGATTTTAAATAGTGTGCAAATCCTATTAAAGGTACGTAGATGTTCATTTGGATCTTCCTTAGGCGCACCACTAAATTGGCATTGATTAGTCACCATGTGTAGAATTTGTCCTTTGATTTCATAATCTGGTGCATTAATGTCTGGATGAGTAATTGCGTGACCTTGGCCAGTGCGTTTAGCTCTCATTCGGTCTTCCATACTTAAAGGTTCCAGATTCTCCATAATTGAATTTGTTGAATCGGTATCACTAGATGATTCTGATTTAATGGTTCGTTCCTCAACAATCTCTGTTTGAATGATTGGTGGTTCCGGAGGAAAGTTTAATGGTTCAGGATCTACGAACCGTTCCTGAATATTCTCTGGATTCTCAATTGTGAGGTTGGGTTCAAAAAATGGATTATCGGAAATTTGAACTGAAGTACTTGGTCGACTGGATGATGATTCTAAAGAAAAATCAACGGCGGTTATATTTGCTAAATGTCTTGATCTAGTTACAGGTGGTGAACGTACAAAAGGTGATGAACGTCTTGCTCGGTGCATTCACTGAATATCCTATTAGTTTTTAAAAAGGAAAGAAAAATTATAATAAGTTATCCAATCAATAGACTTTTCTGATTTTGCCCACGTTTCGAATAGCCAAAATATGCAGCAGAGGGGCAGGATTCGTTTGGTCTCAATATAATTGAGTACTGTTTGGCTCCAATAACCCGGTCCACGTACAAATCCAACTATTACTACGAACCAGAAAATTTTGATGTCTATTAATTTAACCACTTAAAATAAATTTTCGTAATTTTAAGAAATTTAGATAAGAAGTAGAATAAAAATCTATGTCCTAAAAACTAGAATAGCGAGAAATAAGAAAGAAAAAGAGTTCGTCGAAAAAGGTCGAAAAAGAAAAAAATGGTTGAAAAATAAAAGGTGACGGAAAAATAAAAGAAACTTATAAAAACTTAAAAATACTTGACTAACCTAACCTTATTACTACAACTAACTTAAAATTATAATCGCAAATTGAAATTACTAATTGGAATGATAATTGATACATAGTAAAAGGTGTCTAAAAATATTAAAGCTTACAGGAAAAACTAAATCCCAAATGGAAATAACTTAAAAAGAAACTAAAACTTAAAAAGGTGTCGCAAAATTCTAAAGCACCTAAATCTTGGTCTAAAGAAAAAGCACTTAAGGAATTCTACGGCAAAGCCTAAAAATCTAGGAGTAAAAATAACTATAGCAAAAACTAAGTTTAAAATTAAATATGAGCGAAAAATACAAATATTACGCTAAAACGATTAAAAAGGGATAAAATATAAAAATATACAAAAAGTTGTAAAAAGTACAATTTTTATAAAAATATTATTTTTATATTATTTATTTAATAAAACTACTAATTTTACAATTTAATAAAACTAATTTAACTAAAATATATAAATTAAATAAAAAGTAAAAGTAAAAATAAAATTAATAATAATAATAATAATAATAATAATAATAATAATAATAATAATTAGGGTTAAATAATAATAATAATTAATAATAAACCCGTAATTAATGCTGGATTAGGGTTTCTGTTCGCGTGTCAGATGGTCTCCGCGAGTCGCGGCAATTAATGCAGAATACCCCGCGAGTCGCGTGGTTTAAAAATTCAGATGACAGCTTTAAATTCGACGCGTTTTTTCTTTATTTTTTATTTTTTTTATTTTCTGTTTTTAATATTTTTTTTTTCTATAAATAAAAGATAGTTAATAAAACTTATATTTTTATAAACTAAAATAAAAATAAAGAAACTTATAAAACTTAAATATTTAACAAAATCTTAAAAATGCTTATATTTTTGTTTTTCTTTTTATATTTTCGAATATTTAAAACGTATTTTTACAAAAACGAATTTTTAATAGAAGTAAGCTAAAAATCTTTTTTTTTTTTTTATATTAGAGTTCCGCTTCCGGCTTTTAAGAGATTTCCCCGGCAGCGGCGCCAAAAATACTTGATGTTATGCGAGGTGTATATAAAATAGTTTATATTTTACTAGTAAAAACTATTAAATACGATACAATTTTACACAAGATATTTATTTATTTATAGAATGGATATACTTAAACCTTGCTACAACACTTATAGGCAGTGTACCTAATCGTACAGTAGTGTAGTTTTTAGTAAGTCCGGTTCGTTCCACAGGGAAATCTTTAAACAAAGCTCAACGCTATATTAGTTTACTTTTATAAAAATACAAATGTATATATAAGTAATATTATTATTATAAAGGGGGGGTTTTACCGTTTAATGACCGGTTTGTCGATTTTAAGACTTTAGTCGCAGTTAAAACCTAATGTAAAATATAAAATAAATACAAGACTTAATTTAAAGCGTAAAGTAAATAACGATAATGAAATTACGAATAATAAAAGTGCGATAAAATTGCGATAATTAAAAAGTACGATAATTAAAAGTGCGATTAAATAACAATAAATAAAAGTGCGATAATTAGAAGTGCAATTAAATATAAAATGAAGGAAATTAAATATGAAATAAAAGAATTATGCTTATTTAAACTTCCGTAATCATGATGTTTGACGTGTTGATTTTAGTTTTATGCCCATGGGTTAATTGTCCTTTATCCTGGATTATTTAATATGTCCGTCTGGTTTTTGTCCATAACAGTCCATCAGTCATAAATATAAAATGCGAGTGTCCTCATCAAATTATTCTTATACCCGAAGTTAAATATTCCAACTAATTGGGGATTCGAATTGTAACAAGGTTTTAATACTTTGTTTAATGAATACACCAGGTTATCGACTGCGTGTAAACCAAGGTTTTACTACTTTGTTAACAATTACACCAATTACCCTTGAATGTAATTTCACCCCTGTTTTAATTATTCTAGTGGCTATTAATCCATTCCCGTGTCCGGTTAAATGAACGATTATTCGTACATATAAATACCCCGCCCATCGTGTCCGATCGAGTGTATATGGTAATTTATAGGGACGCCCAATTGTAAATCTTTATATTAACATTAACAAACTTTCATTTAGTTAAACAAATATAAAGCCCATTAATAGCCCATAGTCTAGTTTCCACAAGTGTCGTTCTTTTGTCCAAACTCCAATTATGGTACAAAGCCCAATTACCCAATTTTAGTAATTAGCCCAACATCATGATTACTTTGGATTAAATAAGCATAATAATAACTTAGCTACGAGACATTAATATAAAAAGGTTGAACATAACTTACAATGATTAAAAATAGCGTAGCGTTACACGGACAGAATTTCGACTTACACCCTTACAACATTCGCTAACATACCCTTATTATTAGAATTATAATTAAAATTAAAATATAAATTATAAATATATATATATTGTTTACGTATGATAAGAGAAGAAAAAGATGATTAATTGCGATCAGAATTCGGTTGGCTTTATAGGGATTTTCGATTTTTGGGGCTCCGCGACTCGCGGCAAAATCCTCTTCAAACTCCGCGAGTCGCGGAGAATGAATTTACAGCTCAGTCCTTGGAGTTTTCTCTGCCGACGGTTTTTTTATTTATAAATATAATATATATATAATTAATATAATTAATTATATATTATATTATATTTATATGCATAGTTAATTTGTAATTTTTAGTCCGTTGCGTCGAGCGTTGAGAGTTGACTCTGGTCCCGGTTCCGGATTTTCGAACGTCCTTGCGTACAATTTTATATTTTGTACTTTGCGTTTTGAATCTTGTACTCTTGTAATTTCGAGACGTTTCTTATCAATAATTGGAACCTTTTTGATTGTCTTTTGTACTTTTGAGCTTTTTGGTCGTTTGCGTCTTCAGTTCGTCGAATCTGTCTTTTGTCTTCACCTTTTATTATTTAAACGAATATCACTTGTAAATAGAACAATTGCAACTAAAAGCTTGTCTTTCTTGAGGAATAATGCTATGAAATATATGTTCGTTTTTAGCATTATCATCAACTCTCGGTAGTCGATACACAACCTGAATGTACCATCTTTCTTCTTGACAAACAAAACAGGAGCTCCCCACGGTGATGTGCTTGGTCGAATGAAACCACGCTCTAAAAGTTCTTGTAATTGGCTTTGCAGTTCTTTCATCTCGCTGGGTGCGACTCTGTAAGGAGCACGAGCTATTGGTGCAGCTCATGGTACAAGATCTATTTGAAATTCAACGGATCGATGTGGGGGTAATCCCGGTAATTCTTTCAGAAATACTACGGGAAATTCTTTTGCGACGGGAACATCATTGATGCTCTTTTCTTCAGTTTGTACTTTCTCAACGTGTGCTAGAACAGCATAGCAACCTTTTTTTATTAGTTTTTGTGCCTTCAAATTACTAATAAGATGTAGCTTCGTGTTGCCCTTTTCTCCGTACACCATTAAGGGTTTTCCTTTTTCTCGTATAATGCGAATTGCATTTTTGTAACAAACGATCTCTGCTTTCACTTCTTTCAACCAGTCCATACCGATTATCACATCAAAACTCCCTAACTCTACTGGTATCAAATCAATCTTAAATGTTTCGCTAACCAGTTTAATTTCTCGATTCCGACATATATTATCTGCTGAAATTAATTTACCATTTGCTAATTCGAGTAAAAATTTACTATCCAAAGGCGTTAATGGACAACTTAATTTAGCACAAAAATCTCTACTCATATAGCTTCTATCCGCACCCGAATCAAATAAAACGTAAGCAGATTTATTGTCAATAAGAAACGTACCCGTAACAAGCTCTGGGTCTTCCTGTGCCTCTGCCGCATTAATATTGAAAACTCTGCCGCGGCCTTGTCCATTCGTGTTCTCCTGGTTCGGGCAATTTCTAATAATGTGGCCCGGTTTTCCACATTTATAACAAACTACATTGGCATAACTTGCTCCGACACTACTTGCTCCGCCATTACTCGTTCCGACACCATTTGTTCCTTTCGTTCTATTAACCCCTGGTCCGTAGACCTCACACTTCGCCGCGCTATGACCATTTCTTTTACACTTGTTGCAAAATTTGGTGCAGAACCCCGAGTGATACTTTTCACACCTTTGGCATAGCTGCTTCTGATTGTTGTTGTTGTTGCGGTTATTATTGTTGTTGGGATGATTGTTGTTGTTGTTGTTGTTGTTGTTGTTGTTGTTGTTGTTGTTGGGCCGTTTGTTGTAGTTGCGATTGATGTTGCGATTGTTGGGATAATTGTTGCAATTATTGTTGTAATTGCTATTTTTGTTGTATTGGTGATTCTTATCACAGTTTTCCTCCCACTTTCTTTTGACTTGCTTCACATTGGCCTCTTCAGCAGTCTGTTCTTTAATTCTTTCTTCAATCTGGTTCACTAGTTTGTGAGCCATTCTACATGCCTGTTGTATGGAGGCGGGCTCGTGTGAACTTATATCTTCTTGGATTCTTTCCGGTAATCCTTTCACAAACGCGTCGATCTTCTCTTCCTCATCTTCGAATGCTCCCGGACACAATAGGCACAATTCTGTGAATCGTCTTTCGTACGTGGTAATATCAAATCCTTGGGTTCGTAACCCTCTAAGTTCTGTCTTGAGCTTATTGACCTCGGTTCTGGGACGGTACTTCTCGTTCATCAAGTGCTTGAATGCTGACCACGGTAGTGCGTACGCATCGTCTGTTTATTCAAAGATTGACTTACGTTCCGGGTATCATCAAATGCGGGTGAAAGAATATGATATTCTAAAGACTGCTTTCAGAACACGTTACGGTCATTACGAGTTTATGGTCATGCCGTTTAGTTTAACTAATGCACCAGCTGTGTTCATGGACCTTATGAACCGAGTGTGTGGACCATACCTTGACAAGTTTGTCATTATTTTCATTGATGACATACTTATTTACTCAAAGAATGACCAAGAACACAGTGAACATTTGAGAAAGGTGTTAGAAGTATTGAGGAAGGAAGAATTGTACGCTAAGTTTTCAAAGTGTGCATTTTGGTTGGAAGAAGTTCCATTCCTCGGTCACATAGTGAACAAAGAAGGTATTAAGGTGGATCCGGCAAAGATAGAAACTGTTGAAAAGTGGGAAATCCCGAAAACTCCGAAACACATACGCCAGTTTTTAGGACTAGCTGGTTACTACAGAAGGTTCATCCAAGACTTTTCCAGAATAGCAAAACCCTTGACTGCATTAACGCATAAAGGGAAGAAATTTGAATGGAATGATGAACAAGAGAAAGCGTTTCAGTTATTGAAGAAAAAGCTAACTACGGCACCTATATTGTCATTGCCTGAAGGGAATGATGATTTTGTGATTTATTGTGACGCATCAAAGCAAGGTCTCGGTTGTGTATTAATGCAACGAACAAAGGTGATTGCTTATGCATCTAGACAATTGAAGATTCACGAACAAAATTATACGACGCATGATTTGGAATTAGGCGCGGTTGTTTTTGCATTAAAGACTTGGAGGCACTACTTATATGGGGTCAAAAGTATTATATATACCGACCACAAAAGTCTTCAACACATATTTAATTAGAAACAACTGAATATGAGGCAGCGTAGGTGGATTGAATTGTTGAATGATTACGACTTTGAGATTCGTTACCACCCGGGGAAGGCAAATGTGGTAGCCGATGCCTTGAGCAGGAAGGACAGAGAACCCATTCGAGTAAAATCTATGAATATAATGATTCATAATAACCTTACTACTCAAATAAAGGAGGCGCAACAAGGAGTTTTAAAAGAGGGAAATTTAAAGGATGAAATACCCAAAGAATCGGAGAAACATCTTAATATTTGGGAAGACGGAACCCGGTATAGGGCTGAAAGGATTTGGGTACCAAAATTTGGAGATATGAGAGAAATGGTACTTAGAGAAGCTCATAAAACCAGATACTCAATACATCCTGGAATGGGGAAGATGTACAAGGATCTTAAGAAACATTTTTGGTGGCCGGGTATGAAAGCCGATGTTGCTAAATACGTAGGAGAATGTTTGACGTGTTCTAAGGTCAAAGCTGAACATCAGAAACCATCAGGTCTACTACAACAACCTGAAATCCCGGAATGGAAATGGGAAAACATTACCATGGATTTCATTACTAAATTGCCAAGGACTGCAAGTGGTTATGATACTATTTGGGTAATAGTTGATCATCTCACCAAGTCAGCACACTTCCTGCCAATAAGAGAAGATGACAAGATGGAGAAGTTAGCACGACTGTATTTGAAGGAAGTCGTCTCCAGACATGGAATACCAATCTCTATTATCTCTGATAGGGATGGCAGATTTATTTCAAGATTCTGGCAGACATTACAGCAAGCATTAGGAACTCGTCTAGACATGAGTACTGCCTATCATCCACAAACTGATGGGCAGAGCGAAAGGACGATACAAACGCTTGAAGACATGCTACGAGCATGTGTTATTGATTTCAAAAACAGTTGGGATCGACATCTACCGTTAGCAGAATTTTCCTACAACAACAGCTATCATTCAAGTATTGAGATGGCGCCATTTGAAGCACTTTATGGTAGAAAGTGCAGGTCTCCAATTTGTTGGAGTGAAGTGGGGGATAGACAGATTACGGGTCCGGAGATAATACAAGAAACTACCGAGAAAATCATCCAAATTCAACAAAGATTGAAAACCGCCCAGAGTCGACAAAAGAGCTACGCGGACAGTAAAAGAAAAGATATAGAGTTTGAAATTGGAGAAATGGTCATGCTTAAGGTTTCACCTTGAAAAGGCATTGTTCGATTTGGTAAACGGGGGAAACTAAATCCAAGGTACATTGGACCATTCAAGATTATAGATCGTGTCGGACCAGTAGCTTACCAACTGGAGCTACCTCAACAACTCGCGGCTGTACATAACACTTTCCACATCTCAAATTTGAAGAAATGTTTTGCTAAAGAAGATCTCACTATTCCGTTGGACGAAATCCAAATCAATGAAAAACTTCAATTCATTGAAGAACCCGTCGAAATAATGGATCGTGAGGTTAAGAGACTTAAACAAAACAAGATACTGATTGTTAAGGTTCGATGGAATGCTCGTAGAGGACCCGAGTTCACCTGGGAGCGTGAAGACCAGATGAAGAAGAAATACCCGCATCTATTTCCAGAAGATTCGTCAACACCTTCAACAGCTTAAAATTTCGGGACGAAATTTATTTAACGGGTAGGTACTGTAGTGACCCGAACTTTTTCATATTTATATATATTAATTGAGATTGATATTTACATGATTAAATGTTTCCAACATGTTAAGCAATCAAAATTGTTAAGACTTGATTAATTGAAATATGTTTCATATAGACAATTGACCACCCAAGTTGACCGGTGATTCACGAACGTTAAAACTTGTAAAAACTATATGATGACATATATATGGATATATATATAGTTAACATGATACTATGATAAGTAAACATATCATTAAGTATATTAACAATGAACTACATATGTAAAAACAAGACTACTAACTTAATGATTTTTAAACGAGACATATATGTAACGATTATCGTTGTAAAGACATTTAATGTATATATATCATATTAAGAGATATTCATACATGATAATATAATAATTTAAAATCTCATTTGATATTATAAACATTGGGTTAACAACAATTAACAAGATCGTTAACCTAAAGGTTTCAAAACAACACTTACATGTAACGACTAGCGATGACTTAACGACTCAGTTAAAATGTATATACATGTAGTGTTTTAATATGTATTTATACACTTTTTAAAGACTTCAATACACTTATCAAAATACTTCTACTTAACAAAAATCATACAATTACATCCTCGTTCAGTTTCATCAACAATTCTACTCGTATGCACCCATATTCGTACTCGTACAATACACAGCTTTTAGATGTTTGTACTATTGGTATATACACTCCAATGATCAGCTCTTAGCAGCCCATGTGAGTCACCTAACACATGTGGGAACCATCATTTGGCAACTAGCATGAAATATCTCATAAAATTACAAAAATAAGAGTAATCATTCATGACTTATTTACATGAAAACAAAATTACATATCCTTTATATCTAATCCATACACCAACGAACAAAAACACCTACAAACACTTTCATTCTTCAATTTTATTCATCTAATTGATCTCTCTCAAGTTCTATCTTCAAGTTCTAAGTGTTCTTCATAAATTCTACAAGTTCTAGTTACATAAAATGAAGAATACTTTCAAGTTTGCTAGCTCACTTCCAATCTTGTAAGGTGATCATCCAACCTCAAGAAATCTTTGTTTCTTACAGTAGATTATCATTCTAATACAAGGTAATAATCATATTCAAACTTTGGTTCAATTTCTATAACTATAACAATCTTATTTCAAGTGATGATCTTACTTGAACTTATTTTCGTGTCATGATTCTGCTTCAAGAACTTCGAGCCATCCAAGGATCCGTTGAAGCTAGATCCATTTTTTTATTTTCCAGTAGGTTTATCCAAGGAACTTAAGGTAGTAATGATGTTCATAACATCATTCGATTCATATATATAAAGCTATCTTATTCGAAGGTTTAAACTTGTAATCACTAGAACATAGTTTAGTTAATTCTAAACTTGTTCGCAAACAAAAGTTAATCCTTCTAACTTGACTTTTGAAATCAACTAAACACATGTTCTATATCTATATTATATGCTAACTTAATGATTTAAAACCTGGAAACACGAAAAACACCGTAAAACCGGATTTATGCCGTCGTAGTAACACCGCGGGCTGTTTTGGGTTAGTTAATTAAAAACTATGATAAACTTTGATTTAAAAGTTGTTATTCTGAGAAAATGATTTTTATTATGAACATGAAACTATATCCAAAAATTATGGTTAAACTCAAAGTGGAAGTATGTTTTCTAAAATGGTCATCTAGACGTCGTTCTTTCGACTGAAATGACTACCTTTACAAAAAGGACTTGTAACTTATTTTTCCGACTATAAACCTATACTTTTTCTGTTTAGATTCATAAAATAGAGTTCAATATGAAACCATAGCAATTTGATTCACTCAAAACGGATTTAAAATGAAGAAGTTATGGGTAAAACAAGATTGGATAATTTTTCTCATTTTAGCTACGTGAAAATTGGTAACAAATCTATTCCAACCATAACTTAATCAACTTGTATTGTATATTATGTAATCTTGAGATACCATAGACACGTATACAATGTTTCGACCTATCATGTCGACACATCTATATATATTTCGGAACAACCATAGACACTCTATATGTGAATGTTGGAGTTAGCTATACAGGGTTGAGGTTGATTCCAAAATATATATAGTTTGAGTTGTGATCAATACTGAGATATGTATACACTGGGTCGTGGATTGATTCAAGATAATATATATCGATTTATTTCTGTACATCTAACTGTGGACAACTAGTTGTAGGTTACTAACGAAGACAGCTGACTTAATAAACTTAAAACATCAAAATGTATTAAAAGTGTTGTAAATATATTTTGAACATACTTTGATATATATGTACATATTTGTTATAGGTTCGTGAATCGACCAGTGGCTAAGTCTTACTTCCCGATGAAGTAAAAATCTGTGAAAGTGAGTTATAGTCCCACTTTTAAAATCTAATATTTTTGGGATGAGAATACATGCAGGTTTTATAAATGATTTACAAAATAGACACAAGTACGTGTGTAGTGACCCGAACTTTTCCATATTTATATATATTAATTGAGATTGATATTTACATGATTAAATGTTTCCAACATGTTAAGCAATCAAACTTGTTAAGACTTGATTAATTGAAATATGTTTCATATAGACAATTGACCACCCAAGTTGACCGGTGATTCACGAACGTTAAAACTTGTAAAAACTATATGATGACATATATATGGATATATATATAGTTAACATGATACTATGATAAGTAAACATATCATTAAGTATATTAACAATGAACTACATATGTAAAAATAAGACTACTAACTTAATGATTTTTAAACGAGACATATATGTAAAGATTATCGTTGTAAAGACATTTAATGTATATATATTATATTAAGAGATATTCATACATGATAATATCATGATAATATAATAATTTAAAATCTCATTTGATATTATAAACATTGGGTTAACAACATTTAACAAGATCGTTAACCTAAAGGTTTCAAAACAACATTTACATGTAACGACTAACGATGACTTAACGACTCAGTTAAAATGTATATACATGTAGTGTTTTAATATGTATTCATACACTTTTGAAAGACTTCAAGACACTTATCAAAATACTTCTACTTAACAAAAATGCTTACAATTACATCCTCGTTCAGTTTCATCAACAATTCTACTCGTATGCACCCGTATTCGTACTCGTACAATACACAGCTTTTAGATGTATGTACTATTGGTATATACACTCCAATGATCAGCTCTTAGCAGCCCATGTGAGTCACCTAACACATGTGGGAACCATCATTTGGCAACTAGCATGAAATATCTCATAAAATTACAAAAATATGAGTAATCATTCATGACTTATTTACATGAAAACAAAATTACATATCCTTTATATCTAATCCATACACCAACGACCAAAAACACCTACAAACACTTTCATTCTTCAATTTTATTCATCTAATTGATCTCTCTCAAGTTCTATCTTCAAGTTCTAAGTGTTCTTCATATATTTTACAAGTTCTAGTTACATAAAATCAAGAATACTTTCAAGTTTGCTAGCTCACTTCCAATCTTGTAAGGTGATCATCCAACCTCAAGAAATCTTTGTTTCTTACAGTAGGTTATCATTCTAATACAAGGTAATAATCATATTCAAACTTTGGTTCAATTTCTATAACTATAACAATCTTATTTCAAGTGATGATCTTACTTGAACTTGTTTTCGTGTCATGATTCTGCTTCAAGAACTTCGAGCCATCCAAGGATCCGTTGAAGCTAGATCCATTTTTCTCTTTTCCAGTAGGTTTATCCAAGGAACTTAAGGTAGTAATGATGTTCATAACATCATTCGATTCATACATATAAAGCTATCTTTTTCGAAGGTTTAAACTTGTAATCACTAGAACATAGTTTAGTTAATTCTAAACTTGTTCGCAAACAAAAGTTAATCCTTCTAACTTGACTTTTAAAATCAACTAAACACATGTTCTATATCTATATGATATGCTAACTTAATGATTTAAAACCTGGAAACACGAAAAACACCGTAAAACCTGATTTACGCCGTCGTAGTAACACCGCGGGCTGTTTTGGGTTAGTTAATTAAAAACTATGATAAACTTTGATTTAAAAGTTGTTATTCTGAGAAGATGATTTTTATTATGAACATGAAACTATATCCAAAAATTATGGTTAAACTCAAGTGGAAGTATGTTTTCTAAAATGGTCATCTAGACGTCGTTCTTTCGACTGAAATGACTACCTTTACAAAAACGACTTGTAACTTATTTTTCCGACTATAAACCTATACTTTTTCTATTTAGATTCATAAAATAGAGTTCAATATGAAACCATAGCAATTTGATTCACTCAAAACGGATTTAAAATGAAGAAGTTATGGGTAAAACAAGATTGGATAATTTTTCTCATTTTACCTACGTGAAAATTGGTAACAAATCTATTCCAACCATAACTTAATCAACTTTTATTGTATATTATGTAATCTTGAGATACCATAGACACGTATACAATGTTTCGACCTATCATGTCGACACATCTATATATATTTCGGAACAACCATAGACACTCTATATGTGAATGTTGGAGTTAGCTATACAGGGTTGAGGTTGATTCCAAAATATATATAGTTTGAGTTGTGATCAATACTGAGATACGTATACACTGGGTCATGGATTGATTCAAGATAATATTTATCAATTTATTTCTGTACATCTAATTGTGGACAACTAGTTGTAGGTTACTAACGAGGACAGCTGACTTAATAAACTTAAAACATCAAAATATATTAAAAGTGTTGTAAATATATTTTGAACATACTTTGATATATATGTATATATTGTTATAGGTTCGTGAATCAACCAGTGGCCAAGTCTTACTTCCCGACGAAGTAAAAATCTGTGAAAGTGAGTTATAGTCCCACTTTTAAAATCTAATATTTTTGGGATTAGAATACATGCAGGTTTTATAAATGATTTACAAAATAGACACAAGTACGTGAAACTACATTCTATGGTTGAATTATCAAAATCGAATATGCCCCTTTTTATTAAGTCTGGTAATCTGAGAATTAGGGAACAGACACCCTAATTGACGCGAATCCTAAAGATAGATCTATTGGGCCTAACAAACCCCATCCAAAGTACCGGATGCTTTAGTACTTCGAAATTTATATCATATCCGAAGGGTGTCCCGGAATGATGGGGATATTCTTATATATGCATCTTGTTAATGTCGGTTACCAGGTGTTCACCATATGAATGATTTTTATCTCTATGTATGGGATGTGTATTGAAATATGAAATCTTGTGGTCTATTATTATGATTTGATATATATAGGTTAAACCTATAACTCACCAACATTTTTGTTGACGTTTTAAGCATGTTTATTCTCAGGTGATTATTAAGAGCTTCCGCTGTCGCATACTTAAATAAGGACGAGATTTGGAGTCCATGCTTGTATGATATTGTGTAAAAACTGCATTCAAGAAACTTATTTTGTTGTAACATATTTGTATTGTAAACCATTATGTAATGGTCGTGTGTAAACAGGATATTTTAGATTATCATTATTTGATAATCTACGTAAAGCTTTTTAAACCTTTATTGATGAAATAAAGGTTATGGTTTGTTTTAAAATGAATGCAGTCTTTGAAAAACGTCTCATATAGAGGTCAAAACCTCGCAACGAAATCAATTAATATGGAACGTTTTTAATCAATAAGAACGGGACATTTCAGTTGGTATCAGAGCGTTGGTCTTAGAGAACCAGAATTTTGCATTAGTGTGTCTTATCGAGTTTGTTAGGATGCATTAGTGAGTCTGGACTTCGACCGTGTTTAGTTGAAAAATGATTGCTTAACAAATTTTGTTGGAAACTATATATTTTTAACATGTGAATATTATGTGATATATTAATCTCTTAATGCGTTTGATATTATGTGATAGATGTCTACCTCTAGAACAAGTCCCATTGACTCACCTAATAATAATGAAGAGTCAAATGTAAATTGGAATGATTCGTGGACTGATTCACAAGTTCCTGAAGAGGAACCGGAAGAAGAGTCGGAACCGGAAGAAGAATCGGAACCGGAAGAAGAATCAGAACCGGATGAAGAAATAGAACCGGTGGGGGAAATAATAAAACGGTTAAGTAAAAGAAAATCCTCAACCAACCGACCAAGTTTAATTATGGTCAATGGTGTTTCCGCCAAGGAAACAAAATATTGGGAGGATTACCAATTCTCCGATGAATCGGATTCCGACGAGAATTCCGATGATGTTATAGAAATTACCCCAACTGAATTTAAAAAGGCAAAAGAAAATAATAAGGGAAAGGGCATAAAAATAAAGAAATCTAATTCCAACCCCGATGAACTTTATATGTATCGTCAACCCCCGAAGTTCTTAAGTTGTAACAATGACCCGGGAACCTCTAAACCACCAGGTTTTTCTAAACCAATGTGGACAACGACGGCTCGTATTAGGGGAACATCATATATCCCTAGAAACCTGGCAAAACGAACCAAAACCGAAGAAGAAGAAACGAGCGAGTCGGAATAAGATAGTTGTATTCGTGTGGTGTAATATATGTAATATAGTGTTCTTATGCTTTATGATATATGTAAAAATTGCTTGTATTAATAAGTATTTTTTTTATGAATCTAACTCTTGTCTATTTTACAGTTTAAAAACACAAAATGGATAGACAACCCAATATTTTAAGAGACCTACCCGGAGACATGATTGATGAAATCTTGTCTAGAGTCGGCCAGAATTCCTCGGCACAACTATTTAAGGCGAGATCAGTTTGTAAGACATTCGAAGAACGTTCCAAGAATGTCTTGGTTTATAAGAGACTTTCGTTTGAAAGATGGGGGATATCACATTGGGAAACCCATAAGTTACGATGTGTTTACTTTGACGCATATATTGCGGGGAACCCAAATGCTATTTTACGCAACGGGTTAAGAAATTATTTTGACTCAATATATCCGAATATTGGACTTCGTGATTTAGAAAAAGCGGCTAACATGCAACATAAAGAAGCATGTTATGCTTACGGATTAGTAATGTTCGCTTCTCACCAAAGTGAGAACAAGAACATCGGGCTACAACTATTAAACAAAACGTTTCCACAAGTGACGGAGTCGGTAATTGGGGTAAGAAATGAGGTTTTTAGATTATTACGGGACTGTTGGACATTACGTAACCCTCGTCCCTTTGACGACGTTACAACACGCTGTCTTATCAACGGCCATAACGGTTATGTTGCACAAGACCAAGGATGGGAAGTAGTCCTAGTAAAACCAGAATGCATGACTTGTTTCTGGACGTATGAATTACGTGTCTTTATTGCCTTTGCTGAACGACTTGTGTACTAGCTAGAATTATCTTCACAACTATCTTGTATCAAAGTTATTGTGTGCTATATTTCATGCTTTATGTAAAATAAGCGGTATTGTAAGTTTGTAAAATATTGTATAAAAGTTTGAACGCGAAATATTATTATAATCAGTTTTTCATATAGAATTGTAGTAGTTGAATTGTATATTAGCTACTAAGTATGAACTTAACGGGTAGGTACTACCCGAATTTAAACTTATAAAACGCTAATATGAAGAAAAAGCTTTTATAAATGAGTTCATATTATGCTACGAAATACTATTAACTACTCTTAATATTCTGTATGATTAACTTGTTCCATTTGACTATTTTGAAGGAAATGGCACCGACTACTCGACACACCGTGAATATGAATGAAGAGGAATTCCGTACTTTTCTAGCTTCAAACATAGCCGCAGTACAGGCTGCACTACATACCAACAATAACCTTGGATCTAGCAGTACAGGAAATCGTGTAGGATGCACCTACAAAGAATTCACTGCCTGCAAACCTTTGGAATTTGATGGAATCGAAGGACCGATCGGATTGAAACGGTGGACCGAGAAGGTCGAATCGGTGTTTGCCATAAGTAAGTGTACTGAAGAGGACAAAGTAAAGTACGCTACGCATACCTTCACAGGTTCTGCGTTAACATGGTGGAATACCTATCTAGAGCAAGTGGGACAAGACGATGCGTACGCACTACCGTGTTCAGCATTCAAGCACTTGATGAACGAGAAGTACCGTCCCAGAACCGAGGTCAATAAGCTCAAGACAGAACTTAGAGGGTTACGAACCCAAGGATTTGATATTACCACGTACGAAAGACGATTCACAGAATTGTGCCTATTATGTCCGGGAGCATTCGAAGATGAGGAAGAGAAGATCGACGCATTTGTGAAAGGATTACCGGAAAGAATCCAAGAAGATATAAGTTCACACGAGCCCGCCTCCATACAACAGGCATGTAGAATGGCTCACAAACTAGTGAACCAGATTGAAGAAAGAATTAAAGAACAGACTGCTGAAGAGGCCAATGTGAAGCAAGTCAAAAGAAAGTGGGAGGAAAACGGTGATAAGAATCACCAATACAACAACAACAACAATTACAACAATAATCGCAACAATTATCCCAACAATCGCAACATCAATCACAACTACAACAAACGGCCCAACAACAACAACAACAACAACTACAACAATCATCCCAACAACAATAATAACCGCAACAACAACAACAATCAGAAGCAGCTATGCCAAAGGTGTGAAAAGTATCACTCGGGGTTCTGCACCAAATTTTGCAACAAGTGTAAAAGAAATGGTCATAGCGCGGCGAAGTGTGAGGTCTACGGACCAGGGGCTAATAGAATGAAAGGAACAAATGGTGTCGGAACGAGTAATGGCGGAGCAAGTAGTGTCGGAGCAAGTTATGCCAATGTAGCTTGTTATAAATGTGGAAAACCGGGCCACATTATTAGAAATTGCCCGAACCAGGAGAACACGAATGGACAAGGCCGTGGAAGAGTTTTCAATATTAATGCGGCAGAGGCACAGGAAGACCCGGAGCTTGTTACGGGTACGTTTCTTATTGACAATAAATCTGCTTACGTTTTATTTGATTCGGGTGCGGATAGAAGCTATATGAGTAGAGATTTTTGTGCTAAATTAAGTTGTCCATTGACGCCTTTGGATAGTAAATTTTTACTCGAATTAGCAAATGGTAAATTAATTTCAGCAGATAATATATGTCGGAATCGAGAAATTAAACTGGTTAGCGAAACATTTAAGATTGATTTGATACCAGTAGAGTTAGGGAGTTTTGATGTGATAATCGGTATGGACTGGTTGAAAGAAGTGAAAGCAGAGATCGTTTGTTACAAAAATGCAATTCGCATTATACGAGAAAAAGGAAAACCCTTAATGGTGTACGGAGAAAAGGGCAACACGAAGCTACATCTTATTAGTAATTTGAAGGCACAAAAACTAATAAGAAAAGGTTGCTATGCTGTTCTAGCACACGTTGAGAAAGTACAAACTGAAGAAAAGAGCATCAATGATGTTCCCATTGCAAAAGAATTTCCCGATGTATTTCCGAAAGAATTACCGGGATTACCCCCACATCGATCCGTTGAATTTCAAATAGATCTTGTACCAGGAGCTGCACCAATAGCTCGTGCACCTTACAGACTCGCACCCAGCGAGATGAAAGAACTGCAAAGCCAATTACAAGAACTTTTAGAGCGCGGTTTCATTCGACCAAGCACATCACCGTGGGGAGCTCCTGTTTTGTTTGTCAAGAAGAAAGATGGTACATTCAGGTTGTGTATCGACTACCGAGAGTTGAACAAACTTACCATCAAGAATCGCTACCCACTACCGAGAATCGACGACTTATTTGATCAACTACAAGGCTCGTCTGTTTATTCAAAGATTGACTTACGTTCCGGGTATCATCAAATACGGGTGAAAGAAGATGATATTCCAAAGACTGCTTTCAGAACACGTTACGGTCATTACGAGTTAATGGTCATGCCGTTTGGTTTAACTAATGCACCAGCTGTGTTCATGGACCTTATGAACCGAGTGTGTGGACCATACCTTGACAAGTTTGTCATTGTTTTCATTGATGACATACTTATTTACTCAAAGAATGACCAAGAACACGGTGAACATTTGAGAAAGGTGTTAGAAGTATTGAGGAAGGAAGAATTGTACGCTAAGTTTTCAAAGTGTGCATTTTGGTTGGAAGAAGTTCAATTCCTCGGTCACATAGTGAACAAAGAAGGTATTAAGGTGGATCCGGCAAAGATAGAAACTGTTGAAAAGTGGGAAACCCCGAAAACTCCGAAACACATACGCCAGTTTTTAGGACTAGCTGGTTACTACAGAAGGTTCATCCAAGACTTTTCCAGAATAGCAAAACCCTTGACTGCATTAACGCATAAAGGGAAGAAATTTGAATGGAATGATGAACAAGAGAAAGCGTTTCAGTTATTGAAGAAAAAGCTAACTACGGCACCTATATTGTCATTGCCTGAAGGGAATGATGATTTTGTGATTTATTGTGACGCATCAAAGCAAGGTCTTGGTTGTGTATTAATGCAACGAACGAAGGTGATTGCTTATGCGTCTAGATAATTGAAGATTCACGAACAAAATTATACGACGCATGATTTGGAATTAGGCGCGGTTGTGTTTGCATTAAAGACTTGGAGGCACTACTTATATGGGGTCAAAAGTATTATATATACCGACCACAAAAGTCTTCAACACATATTTAATCAGAAACAACTGAATATGAGGCAGCGTAGGTGGATTGAATTATTGAATGATTACGACTTTGAGATTCGTTACCACCCGGGGAAGGCAAATGTGGTAGCCGATGCCCTGAGCAGGAAGGACAGAGAACCCATTCGAGTAAAATCTATGAATATAATGATTCATAATAACCTTACTACTCAAATAAAGGAGGCGCAACAAGGAGTTTTAAAAGAGGGAAATTTAAAGGATGAAATACCCAAAGGATCGGAGAAGCATCTTAATATTCGGGAAGACGGAACCCGGTATAGGGCTGAAAGGATTTGGGTACCAAAATTTGGAGATATGAGAGAAATGGTACTTAGAGAAGCTCATAAAACCAGATACTCAATACATCCTGGAACGGGGAAGATGTACAAGGATCTCAAGAAACATTTTTGGTGGCCGGGTATGAAAGCCGATGTTGCTAAATACGTAGGAGAATGTTTGACGTGTTCTAAGGTCAAAGCTGAGCATCAGAAACCATCAGGTCTACTTCAACAACCCGAAATCCCGGAATGGAAATGGGAAAACATTACCATGGATTTCATCACTAAATTGCCAAGGACTGCAAGTGGTTATGATACTATTTGGGTAATAGTTGATCGTCTCACCAAGTCAGCACACTTCCTGCCAATAAGAGAAGATGACAAGATGGAGAAGTTAGCACGACTGTATTTGAAGGAAGTCGTCTCCAGACATGGAATACCAATCTCTATTATCTCTGATAGGGATGGCAGATTTATTTCAAGATTCTGGCAGACATTACAGCAAGCATTAGGAACTCGTCTAGACATGAGTACTGCCTATCATCCACAAACTGATGGGCAGAGCGAAAGGACGATACAAACGCTTGAAGACATGCTACGAGCATGTGTTATTGATTTCGGAAACAGTTGGGATCGAAATCTACCGTTAGCAGAATTTTCCTACAACAACAGCTACCATTCAAGCATTGAGATGGCGCCGTTTGAAGCACTTTATGGTAGAAAGTGCAGGTCTCCAATTTGTTGGAGTGAAGTGGGGGATAGACAGATTACGGGTCCGGAGATTATACAAGAAACTACCGAGAAGATCATCCAAATTCAACAACGGTTGAAAACCGCCCAAAGTCGACAAAAGAGCTACGCTGATATTAAAAGAAAAGATATAGAATTTGAAATTGGAGAGATGGTCATGCTTAAAGTTGCACCTTGGAAAGGCGTTGTTCGATTTGGTAAACGAGGGAAATTAAATCCAAGGTATATTGGACCATTCAAGATTATTGATCGTGTCGGACCAGTAGCTTACCGACTTGAGTTACCTCAACAACTCGCGGCTGTACATAACACTTTCCACGTCTCGAATTTGAAGAAATGTTTTGCTAAAGAAAATCTCACTATTCCATTAGATGAAATCCAAATCAATGAAAAACTCCAATTCATCGAAGAACCCGTCGAAATAATGGATCGTGAGGTTAAAAGACTTAAGCAAAACAAGATACCAATTGTTAAGGTTCGATGGAATGCTCGTAGAGGACCCGAGTTCACCTGGGAGCGTGAAGATCAGATGAAGAAGAAATACCCGCATCTATTTCCAGAAGATTCGTCAACACCTTCAACAGCTTAAAATTTCGGGACGAAATTTATTTAACGGGTAGGTACTGTAGTGACCCGAACTTTTCCATGTTTATATATATTAATTGAGATTGATATTTACATGATTAAATGTTTCCAACATGTTAAGCAATCAAACTTGTTAAGACTTGATTAATTGAAATATGTTTCATATAGACAATTGACCACCCAAGTTGACCGGTGATTCACGAACGTTAAAACTTGTAAAAACTATATGATGACATATATATGGATATATATATAGTTAACATGATACTATGATAAGTAAACATATCATTAAGTATATTAACAATGAACTACATATGTAAAAATAAGACTACTAACTTAATGATTTTTAAACGAGACATATATGTAAAGATTATCGTTGTAAAGACATTTAATGTATATATATTATATTAAGAGATATTCATACATGATAATATAATAATTTAAAATCTCATTTGATATTATAAACATTGGGTTAACAACATTTAACAAGATCGTTAACCTAAAGGTTTCAAAACAACATTTACATGTAACGACTAACGATGACTTAACGACTCAGTTAAAATGTATATACATGTAGTGTTTTAATATGTATTCATACACTTTTGAAAGACTTCAAGACACTTATCAAAATACTTCTACTTAACAAAAATGCTTACAATTACATCCTCGTTCAGTTTCATCAACAATTCTACTCGTATACACCCGTATTCGTACTCGTACAATACACAGCTTTTAGATGTATGTACTATTGGTATATACACTCCAATGATCAGCTCTTAGCAGCCCATGTGAGTCACCTAACACATGTGGGAACCATCATTTGGCAACTAGCATGAAATATCTCATAAAATTACAAAAATATGAGTAATCATTCATGACTTATTTACATGAAAACAAAATTACATATCCTTTATATCTAATCCATACACCAACGACCAAAAACACCTACAAACACTTTCATTCTTCAATTTTCTTCATCTAATTGATCTCTCTCAAGTTCTATCTTCAAGTTCTAAGTGTTCTTCATATATTTTACAAGTTCTAGTTACATAAAATCAAGAATACTTTCAAGTTTGCTAGCTCACTTCCAATCTTGTAAGGTGATCATCCAACCTCAAGAAATCTTTGTTTCTTACAGTAGGTTATCATTCTAATACAAGGTAATAATCATATTCAAACTTTGGTTCAATTTCTATAACTATAACAATCTTATTTCAAGTGATGATCTTACTTGAACTTGTTTTCGTGTCATGATTCTGCTTCAAGAACTTCGAGCCATCCAAGGATCCGTTGAAGCTAGATCCATTTTTCTCTTTTCCAGTAGGTTTATCCAAGGAACTTAAGGTAGTAATGATGTTCATAACATCATTCGATTCATACATATAAAGCTATCTTTTTCGAAGGTTTAAACTTGTAATCACTAGAACATAGTTTAGTTAATTCTAAACTTGTTCGCAAACAAAAGTTAATCCTTCTAACTTGACTTTTAAAATCAACTAAACACATGTTCTATATCTATATGATATGCTAACTTAATGATTTAAAACCTGGAAACACGAAAAACACCGTAAAACCGGATTTACGCCGTCGTAGTAACACCGCGGGCTGTTTTGGGTTAGTTAATTAAAAACTATGATAAAATTTGATTTAAAAGTTGTTATTCTGAGAAGATAATTTTTATTATGAACATGAAACTATATCCAAAAATTATGGTTAAACTCAAAGTGGAAGTATGTTTTCTAAAATGGTCATCTAGACGTCGTTCTTTCGACTGAAATGACTACCTTTACAAAAAGGACTTGTAACTTATTTTTCCGACTATAAACCTATACATTTTCTGTTTAGATTCATAAAATAGAGTTCAATATGAAACCATAGCAATTTGATTCACTCAAAACGGATTTAAAATGAAGAAGTTATGGGTAAAACAAGATTGGATAATTTTTCTCATTTTAGCTACGTGAAAATTGGTAACAAATCTATTCCAACCATAACTTAATCAACTTTTATTGTATATTATGTAATCTTGAGATACCATAGACACGTATACAATGTTTCGACATATCATGTCGACACATCTATATATATTTCGGAACAACCATAGACACTCTATATGTGAATGTTGGAGTTAGCTATACAGGGTTGAGGTTGATTCCAAAATATATATAGTTTGAGTTGTGATCAATACTGAGATACGTATACACTGGGTCGTGGATTGATTCAAGATAATATTTATCAATTTATTTCTGTACATCTAATTGTGGACAACTAGTTGTAGGTTACTAACGAGGACAGCTGACTTAATAAACTTAAAACATCAAAATATATTAAAAGTGTTGTAAATATATTTTGAACATACTTTGATATATATGTATATATTGTTATAGGTTCGTGAATCAACCAGTGGCCAAGTCTTACTTCCCGACGAAGTAAAAATCTGTGAAAGTGAGTTATAGTCCCACTTTTAAAATCTAATATTTTTGGGATGAGAATACATGCAGGTTTTATAAATGATTTACAAAATAGACACAAGTACGTGAAACTACATTCTATGGTTGAATTATCAAAATCGAATATGCCCCTTTTTAATAAGTCTGGTAATCTGAGAATTAGGGAACAGACACCCTAATTGACGCGAATCCTAAAGATAGATCTATTGGGCCTAACAAACCCCATCCAAAGTACCGGATGCTTTAGTACTTCGAAATTTATATCATATCCGAAGGGTGTCCCGGAATGATGGGGATATTCTTATATATGCATCTTGTTAATGTCGGTTACCAGGTGTTCACCATATGAATGATTTTTATCTCTATGTATGGGATGTGTATTGAAATATGAAATCTTGTGGTCTATTATTATGATTTGATATATATAGGTTAAACCTATAACTCACTAACATTTTTGTTGACGTTTTAAGCATGTTTATTCTCAGGTGATTATTAAGAGCTTCCGCTGTCGCATACTTAAATAAGGACGAGATTTGGAGTCCATGCTTGTATGATATTGTGTAAAAACTGCATTCAAGAAACTTATTTTGTTGTAACATATTTGTATTGTAAACCATTATGTAATGGTCGTGTGTAAACAGGATATTTTAGATTATCATTATTTGATAATCTACGTAAAGCTTTTTAAACCTTTATTGATGAAATAAAGGTTATGGTTTGTTTTAAAATGAATGCAGTCTTTGAAAAACGTCTCATATAGAGGTCAAAACCTCGCAACGAAATCAATTAATATGGAACGTTTTTAATCAATAAGAACGGGACATTTCAACGTGAAACTACATTCTATGGTTGAATTATCGAAATCGAATATGCCCCTTTTTATTAAGTCTGGTAATCTAAGAATTAGGGAACAGACACCCTAATTGACGCGAATCCTAAAGATAGATCTATTGGGCCTAACAAACCGCATCCAAAGTACCGGATGCTTTAGTACTTTGAAATTTATATCATATCCGAAGGGTGTCCCGGAATGATGGGGATATTCTTATATATGTATCTTGTTAATGTCGATTACCAGGTGTTCACCATATGAATAATTTTTATCTCTATGTATGGGATGTATATTGAAATATGAAATCTTGTGGTCTATTGTTACGATTTGATATATATAGGTTAAACCTATAACTCACCAACATTTTTGTTGACGTTTTAAGCATGTTTATTCTCAGGTGATTATTAAGAGCTTCCGCTGTCGCATACTTAAATAAGGACGAGATTTGGAGTCCATGCTTGTATGATTATGTAAAAACTGCATTCAAGAAACTTATTTTGTTGTAACATATTTGTATTGTAAACCATTATGTAATGGTCGTGTGTAAACAGGATATTTTAGATTATCATTATTTGATAATCTACGTAAAGCTTTTTAAACCTTTATTGATGAAATAAAGGTTATGGTTTGTTTTAAAATGAATGCAGTCTTTGAAAAACGTCTCATATAGAGGTCAAAACCTCGCAACGAAATCAATTAATATGGAACGTTTTTAATCAATAAGAACGGGACATTTCAAGCACTAGTCAGGGATACACTATTAATATATAAAAATTAAATTACGAGTACTCACGTATTGATATTGAGATTCAATATTGCAGGAAAGTACGTAGACGCAACGGAGATGATAAACACTAGTTTGACTCATGAGCAAAACCCCCAAACAATACCCATAATCTCCATAGCTATAACCTATATTTTCCTTAGCTCTATCCCGCTCGAAAAGCTTGTTTTAAAAATAACTTGCTCATGACCTCGTCGTAGTATTTTATGTATAATAATACTAATAATAATAATACTAATACTACTAATAATAATACGATTAATAATAATATTAATCTTTATAATAATAATAATAATATTATTATTAATATATATTAAGAAAGTAGAGAGATCGAGAGGATTGATGAAGTAAACTGGAACCGGGCTCGATCTCCTTTTATACAACATTTGGCCACCAACCACCCCATGCGATCGCATGGGGTTTGGTCTTCATTTTCATGCACTCGCATGATCTATATATACATGTCACAATTACGTAAAACCTTGCCGACACTTTGCAAAGTAATATTATATATAAATATTATATTATATTCACGTGCATAGTTGACGTGTAAATTTAGTTCCAATGACTTGTACATTATCACTCGACTCATGTACCACTTTCGGTTTTTCGAACGCACTTTCGTACGTTTAGAAAACTAGCCTTTTACGTTACGCGACGTGTACTTTTAATAATAATTTGATTTATTCATCAATAAATTACCTTGTAAAAATGTATCTTATAAAATTTGAGCGTTGTGGTTATTTGCTTCTATAAATCAGTGGCTCGTTGTTTATCAAAATATATTATTTTAAATCAGGACGTTTTATGACTAAGTTAATATATATATATATATATATATATATATATATATATATATATATATATATATATATATATATAAATATATATATATATATATATATATATATTTAGAATTGTAAATTTGTACGTAATATATATGTTTGAAATATTTATCTAATGATATAAAGATAAAGTTTAAATTTGTTCGGAAATTTCCGGGTCGTCACAGTACCTACCCGTTAAAGAAATTTCGTCCCGAAATTTGATCGTGGTCGTCAGGGCTAATCATAAAAATGTTTTTATGACGAATATGAGTTGGTATATAGAGTTTTATCACTATTGAGTAATATACATAAAAAGATTCGATTAATTGAAGAGTACAAGTGAAGCTATCCTAAAAGGAATGAAATGAGAACTAAAGTTTTGTCTTAACTTTTAACGTTGTCTTGGTTGAATTCTGGGATTCAAGGGATTTAAAGAAAATCTTCTAAATCTAAGAGATTTGATTCTTCAGCGAATAAGGGAATTAGGATCTCTCTAATTAAATGCGGAGATCTGCCTTGATTTCTCTATCAAATATTTCACTATAAATTAACTTCTTCCGGTTTGTCACTTTTACCATTCCTATACTTAATTCTCAAATTCAAAAGATTGCAAAAATGCTTAATCCAGTTCTAATCCTTATCCTTATCCTTACTATCGCAACAATCATTCTCCTTTTTCAAATTCCACCAGAGGAATCTGCTTACTTCTACTTTGCTCTTGGGGTTATAGTGCTTTTAATTCTCCCATGTCTTTATGTTGCTATAGACATTGATATTCACGGTTTGTAAATTATGCGTTGTTTTTGGGTTTTATATCTCCCCTTATATTTCAATGTCCCTACTTCGGTCTTCTATAATCATTGTCATCCACAGTTAATACTCCCTCCTATTTTCTGCGATTTATACTCCAATTTCTATTTCAGAGCTTTGTCCCTTCGTTTCTTCTTCTTGCGATTAGGAATCTCTTGTAATGGTCCAGAATTCGCATATATAAATTTTAGAATGAACATTGTTAATGTTCTAAGAAGGAAATTGTAATGGTACGGTTTTGATTTGTCAAATTACCAGAATTCAAGGGGAAAGATAGGACTATCAAGAAATTATGTTCTTGATATATTTGAAGATGAGGTATAATGTAAGAGTCATGTAACATGGCACATGATGACGATTCATTCGAACCTCAACAGCCAGATCCGAACCTCAACAGCAAGATCCGAGTAGCCCAAGAAGAGGCTCTCAAGGAGGAGAACATATCCCGTGAATACTTGAACATTCTCTTCTCTAAATTCGAGGTTAAGGAGTCTGGACTCCGATGTTACGCCGGAAGAATTTGGGTACCTCGTTATGGAGATTTACTAAGCCTTATACTTGATGAAGCCCACAAGTCGAGATATTCAATTCATCCAGGAGCCGGCAAAATGTATCACGATCTTAAGGAACAGTATTGGTGGCCAAATCTTAAGAAGGATGTTGCAACTTATGTTGGGAGGTGTTTGACTTGTTCGAAGGTTAAGGTTGAACATCAGAGGCCATCTGGATTACTTCAACAACCGAAAACCCACAATGAAAATGGAAAGCAATTACGATGGACTTCGTCACGAAGCTACCAAAGACAGTAGGCGGATACGATACAATCTGGGTTATCGTTGACCGTCTTACCAAATCTGCTCATTTTCTAGCGATGAAGGAAACAAATACAATGGAGAGACTTGCTCAACTATACATCAAAGAAGTTGTGTCTCGTCATGGTGTACCTTTATTAATTATCTCAGATCGCGATCCCCGTTTTGCTTCCAGATTCTGGCGTTCTTTGCAAGAAGCCTTGGGAACTCGTCTCGACATGAGCACTGCATATCACCCGCAGACCGACGGTCAGAGCGAACGAACGATTCAGACTTTAGAGGACATGTTGCGTTCTTGTGTTATTGACTTCGGAAAGTCTTGGGAAAGGCATTTGCCGTTAGCCGAATTCTCTTACAACAACAGTTATCACTCGAGTATTAATGCCGTACCTTTTGAAGCGTTGTATGGCCTCAAGTACCGTTCTTCTATTTGTTGGGCCGAGTTAGGCGAAGTGCAAATCACCGGACCCGAGATAGTCCATGAAATGACGGAGAAGATTGCCTAGATTCAAGCGAGACTTAAGACGGCCCGTGATCGCCAAAAGAGTTATGCTGATCTTAAACGTAAAGACCTCAAATTCAACGTGGGTGACCGTGTGATGTTGAAAGTCGCACCTTGGAAAGGTGTAATCTGCTTTGGAAAGCGTGGAAAGTTAAACCCGCGATACATTGGTTCGTTTGAAATCTTGGAGCGTGTCGGACCAGTTGCTTACCGTTTAGATCTTCCGACTCAGTTGAGTGCTGTTCATCCTACCTTTCACGTGTCGAATTTGAATAAGTGTCTTGCTCCACCAGAACTTGTCATACCACTGGAAGAACTCACAATTGATGACAAACTCCACTTCGTGGAAGAACCTGTCGAAATTATGGACCGTGAGGTCAAAATTTTGAAACGCAACAAGATTCCGATCGTCCCAGTTCGATGGAATGCCAAACATGGACCTGAGTTTACTTGGGAATGAGAGGATCAAATGATGCAGAAGTATCCTCACCTTTTCTCGACTTCAACACATGCCTCAGCTTAAATTTCGGGACGAAATTTCCATTAACAGGTGGGTAATGTAACGACCCGACTTTTTCGACTTGCTTTTGTGCCTTGTGTTTTAGCGATACTACGTATTTGTGCGTACTGTGCTACTTTATACTCTGGAACCTTTATATACATGGTTTACTTTCATTTATATGTTAAAACGTGCCTTAGAGTATGTAGGATACTTAACTTGATCACCGGATGCTTTATGACCGTTAGTGTCACTTAACGTTTCGATTAAACCGCGAACTGCGCGCACGTTTAACTTTTGTCGTAATCGGAATATTATGACTACGGAATACTAATTATTATTTCATAATAATAATTACTTGGGTTTATGGATGCTTAATTATGCGTAGTAATTTAATTATGCTTACTAGTTAGTCTTGTTGGACTTTCTACCTTGTTGGACTTAAGCCCACCCTACTCTAGCTAGTAGCCCATTTATTTAGCCCACTAATTAATTACTAGTGATCCAATAATAAGTAATACAAATGCCCATTTATTAGAGGGAACATGCTAGCATTTATGTCAAGTATTATCCTTAATGTTACATGGGATCCCAACATAAGCACCAACTTTAGACAACCATTAACCAAAAAGCAACTTTTTATCCCCCCTTGTCCCCTCTCAAGTTTTCGGCCACCACCACCATTCCCTCCCTCATTTCCCTATAAATAATAGCCTTATGCATCTCATTTTACACTTACTCTCATTTGTATTTCACACACACTTATTCTCCTATCTTCTCTCTAGTCTTTCTCACTCTAAAACTTGTAAGTTTTTGATCTTTTCTTCTTCTTTTCTTCATCATTTTCGAACCATCATCATCATTCTTTCGAAGATCAAGCTTTTTAACTTTTGATCTTGATTACATCTTGTAGATTCAAACATGGATTTGAATCTTTCAAGAACATGGAAGATTTAAGCTTTTTAGCTTTGAATCTTCACCCACTTTGTAGATCTATATTTTCTTACTTTAATCTTGCTATTTTATTATAAAAATTCAAACTTGTGTTTGTAATCTTCATGTAACTTAAAGATCCAAGCTTTATGGTTCAAGATCTTCAAGAACAATCAAGATGCAAGCTTTCTAGCTTGGATCTTCATATCTTTTGTTGGATCTGAAAGGACCCGTCCTAATCCATCCAGACGAAGTCCATATCGATTATAAACGATTCACAACAGTTGATTACATCGCGAGGTACTTGACCTCTATATGATACATTTTACAAACATTGCATTCGTTTTTAAAAAGACAATCTTTCATTACATCGAAAGTTGACGGCATGCATACCATTTCATAATATATCTAACTATAATTGACTTAATAATAATCTTGATGAACTCAATGACTCGAATACAACGTTTTTTTGAAATATGTCATGAATGGCTCCAAATAATATCTCTAAGATGAGCAAATGCACAGCAGAAGATTTCTTTCATACATGAGAATAAACATGCTTTAAAGTGTCAACCAAAAGGTTGGTGAGTTCATTAGTTTAACATAAATAATCATTTCCATCATTTTAATAGACCACAAGATTTCCATTTCTCATAAATATACGTCTCATGCATAGAGACAAAAATATCATTCATATGAATTGAACACCTGGTAACCGACATTCACAATATGCATATAAGAATATCCCCATCATTCAGGGATCCTCCTTCGGACATGATATAAATTTCGAAGTACTAAAGCATCCGGTACTTTGGATGGGGCTTGTTGGGCCCGATAGATCTATCTTTAGAGTTCGCGTCAATTAGGGTGTCTGTTCCCTAATTCTTAGATTACCAGACTTAATAAAAAGGGGCATATTCGATTTCGATCATTCAACCATATAATGTAGTTTCGATTACTTGTGTCTATTTCATAAAACATTTATAAAAGCGCATGCATTCTCAGTCCCAAAAATATATATTGAAAAAGCATTTAAAATGGGAGTAATGAAACTCACCACACTGTATTTTGTAGTAAAAATACATATGACGTCATTTATCAAATGTAGGGTTGGCCTCGGATTCACGAACCTATATCAGTTATATAAATTAAGTATGTAATATTCACACAAATTTATTTATTAATATTAATATACTTGTTATCTTGATAATTTATATGTTATTGTAATAACTAGATTAATTATAACTACTTTATATTTTTATAGATAATAACATTTTATTTAAAAATTAGTATGTAATATTAATTTAGTTATGATATATGAAATGAATATATATCTTTTTATATAAGTAATATTTATTTGTAATAATAATAATAATAATAATGATAATAATAACACTAATAATAATAATAACTATAAAAATAATAATTTTACTAATAATAATAATAATAATAATAATACTAATACTTATGATAATAATAATAAAAATAATAATGATATTAATAATTTTTGTAATAATAATAATAATAAGAATAAAAAAAAATGATAAAAAGACTACCTTAATGTATCAAGCCTTAGAGAAGAAAATAAACGCCTCTACCCACACTCGAACCCAAGACTTCTCGGTTATAACCAACATGCCCAACCATTTCAGTGTCACCCTTTTTCGGAATTGTAACCCAATTTAATTTTTATAATCTGGCCTCACTTCTTTCGGCCCAGCAGGATTTTAGTCTCGGCCCAACAACCAAAAGTTATTCGGTCCAAGTGTACACAAGCCCATTTAACAAGTATACGGCCCAACATCAGCTTTTCTTGAAAAAAATGTAGTGGCCTGGGTTCGAACCCAGGACCCCTTGTCTAGTACTTTCCTTCCCAAACCACTGAACCGTACGAGCGTTTTGGTTTTACATTTGCTCGATTATTTAATTATTATGTATTAGTCTTTTTATCATTATCATCTCCATTTTCTCTTCGTTAATCATCATCAATCATAATGAACTCATCATCTTCATTAACATACGCGTATCATTTAATCATGTTTCATAGTTTCATCATCCTAATTCTATATTATCATTATTCACGACATATCATCAATCATCAAACATAACTGTATCACCATCATCTTTTATCTTCATCATCAATCTATTCGATCGGTACACCACCATCATCTTGTTCGTTCATAAATAACATCATCATTATAATCCCACCATCAACACCCATCATATTCGAACCTCCTCTTTATCTCACAGTTCGAAAAAGAAAAAAAGAAAAATATACAAACGCTGCAGTAGGAATTAACGAGTGAAGTAACAGCGGTTCTTGTGGTGTGGATATAAGATAACATAAATAGTGAAAAGAACAACGGTAGTAGCGGTTTGTTCAATAGTGGTGGCATTTTAACGAAGGGAGAGGTAGAGAGAGAAGAGAGAGAGAATTAGTGTTGGTTAATGTTTAATGTCTGTAAAACACAGCAGTAACCTGGTATGTGGTTGGTTTAAACTGAAGTAGAATAATAAAAAAAATGTAGTAGCTGCAGTGGAGAAGACCCGGGTTCACGAGGGTTTGCAGGTGTCGGTTTAGAGCCAAAACAAAACATGACAGCAACAGTAACAGTATTGTGGTAACAGTGAATTGGTGAAGTTCAAGGGTGGTGTTAGCGATGGTTTGTAGTTAACCGTTCAAAGTGGTGGTTATGCTACGGTTTAAAGATGATGGATTGAAGGTGAACTAGGATGATGATGGCGATTTTGGGTCGTAAAAAGTGGTGGTGGTTGGGTTGTAATCGAAACAGAAACGGTAGCGTGATGGTGGTGAAGGTTGCAACAATGTTGGGTGTTGGGCTGTGATATTAACCGAAGTAGAAATAGGAACACGAGCTGCAGTTGGGACGAGTTGCATAACCCCATAACCGTAATAGTAGTGAAGCAATTATAGGAACAAGTGGGTTCGATGGGTTGTGGTTGTTCTCGGTTGCTACGGTGGAGGTGAAGTAGTGGTCGATGACAATTGTTTTCCAACTTATCAAAACAGAAACTTTAAATTGAGTAACAAAAGTTGTTTAATGGATCATTTTGATAGTGGATGTTTAAGTGTGGTTATGTTTGTGTTAGTTATAGATGAAAGAATGATGATACATATATCATCTAATTATATGTACTGTAATAATAGTAATAGCATGTAGCATATTCTAAAACAAAGCAAGTGTTTCCAATTAAATACAGTGAAAGGAGATTGTGTGGTTCCACCTAATAAAGAAAGCAAGTTGATGGGAGATGGACGTTTGTGGATATATATATATTTATTTGTGATCTTTGACTAATACAATAAAACAAACATGGGATCTAACAATTCCACTAACAGATGTAGTATGCATGTGGGTTGTTGTTGGGAAAATTCACGATGGAGACAAGAATAATAATTAAATAATATAATAATAATTAGTAAGAATAAAAATGTGTAATCTGTTAGTCGCCTGTTACTATTTCTTCACGGAACGAATTTCGTGCTCTAATGTTAAATAGTGGCGGATAGAAGTCTTTGGGAAAATCACATATTTTTAAATTATATATATATATATATATATATATATATATATATATATATATATATATATATATATATATATATATATATATATATATATATATATATATATTTTGTCATTATGGTATAAAATTTAGTTATTAACTACTAAATAAAAATTACATCATTGTCCCGCTCGATTCTGGGTAAAATATAAAAAGTGTTAAAAACTTAATAGCTAGATCCTAAATACATTTTTAGTAAGCCTAAAATTTATGGAACTCATTTTCGGATCACCATTTATTTTAAAATCATATAAGTTTGAGTTAACTTCTCTAAATAATAATCGAAACATCCAACGAGTATTACAATCATTAAATAATTATTTTTAATATACTCTATACATATATTTATATTTATTTTTATATGTATACACATTTATTTACAAATAATGGTTCGTGAATCGTCGGGAATAGTCGAAGGGTAATTGATTACATTAATATAGTTTTCAAAACTTTCGAGACTCAACATTACAGATTTTTGCTTATCGTGTTGAAATCATATAAAGATTAAGTTTAAATTTAGTCGGAAATTCCCGGGTCGTCACAGTACCTACCCGTTAAAGAAATTTCGTCCCGAAATTTGAGTGAGGTGGTCATGGTTAACAATAAAAATGTTTTCATGACAAATATGAGTTAATAAATAGAGTTTTATCATCATTGAATAATATAGATAAAACGATTCAATTAGGTGATGCGTACGAGTGAAGCTATCACTTTATTAGTGAAATGAGATAGACAAGTTTCATCATAACTCTTTACTAGTCATGGTTGAATTCCGGAATTTAAGGGATTCAATAGAATATCTTGAAAATTTTTAAGATCTAATTCTTCGAGATTTAAGGAAATTAGGATCTCTTTAATTAAATGCGAAGATCTGTCCTGATTTCCACATCTGATAATTCCATTATAAATTTACCTTTTTCATTCCATTAGTTTTCACCACTTCTATACTCACTTCCCAAATTCAAAAGATTGTGAAAATGCTTAATCCAGTTCTGCTCCTTGTCCTTATCCTTACCATCGCAACAATCCTTCTCCTTTTCCATCTTCCTCCAGAGGAATCTGCTTACTTCTACTTTGCCCTTGGGTTTATAATGTTTTTAATCCTCCCGTGTCTTTATGTTGCGATACACATTGATATACACGGTTTGTAATTTATGTGTTGTTATCGGGCTTTATATTCTACCTTAAATTTCAAAGCTCTATGCTTTTGTTTTCTCTTCCCGACTTCAAGTAAAGCGAATAATGGTCCAGAATTCGTAAGTATGGAATTTTGAATAAACATCGTGTTCTAAATAAGAACTAATGTATCAGCACGATTTGATTTATCAAATTACCAGAATCACTGAGAATAGAACTATCAAGAAAATACTTTCTTGATATGTTCAGAAGTTAAGCATAATGAAAGAGTTATGTAACATGGCACGTGATGACGTTAGGATCTGTGAATCATCACGTACCATTAGAAGCTCAGCATGACTTACTGTAATATAATCACGTTGATCAAGTGTCATTATATTATACTAACTCATACATCAGTTCCCAACATTACTTCAATAACATTCATATTTTAAGCTCGAAAGTTTACAGAATATAACAACTAATAGTTTCTATATGATGTAATACTGATAGCACGAAGAGATTAATGATTTCAGATAAGATTAGTTATGAAAATATATTCAGAAATATCGAGGATATTTATAATGAAAGATACGATAATATCTCGAAATATCTAAGATCAGAGGATGATAGAAACATTTTTCCGCAAGGGTTTAGAGTAAGGAGTAAGATATTCACTAAAGACTTTAGCAGACATTGAATCATTTAGATTCTTTGAAGTCAAACTTATTCTTTGTGATTTGTCCATGACTTTCTTCATAGTTTCGCATAATCTGCTTTTCGGTACTAAATTTTCTCTTGAATGTTTCCAATATAATGATACACAGGAAGCACGAAGAGGTATATAATTTCGGACGAGAATATTTATGAAAATATCCTCAGAAATATCGAAGATATTGATGATGATATTTTGGAATTTCTAAGTTCGATGGTTGATGGAGAAAGATTTTTCCGCAAGATTTTAACATGACTTCGGAGCAAGATATTCTCTAAAGATTTCAACGGATCCAGAATTATCTGGATTCTTTGAATATAGGGTATGGTCCTTGTATTTGTCCTTGGTCTCCTTCATGGTTAGCTCAATCCGTTTTCCAGTTCCAACGTTTCTGAGCTTTTCTAACATACTATTCTTTATCATCAAATTTCCGACGACTAAGGTCGTTTACGGTTGCCTACAGTTTCTGCTGCTTTATTCAGCTTTTTCAACATTCAGAGTATCGATTCGTAAACTGGGTACCTTTTCAAAATTTCAGAATTGAAGATCGTAATTCTAAGAGATAATTGTTATATGTATACATATAACTATTGATGTAGAAATGCTACGAGATTCGAAATACTGATTGCTGATTCTCGGTAATTGGTATGACAATTATTGTTACAGGGTATAGATGAATACACGATGGGGTTTCAATGAATATAATGATTTTTCGGAAAGTCCAAATTTATTGAAGTTGCTGGTAATTTTACTGCTAATGTGGTGAAATATAAACGGTTCTCCGGTAACGATGACGATAGGCAAACTTATATATCGAGGTTATAATAAGGCTAATTCGAATGGAAGTCGAAGTTGATTTGTTGAAGCTGTGATAAAATTGGCTAATTTGAAAAAGAGTTACAATTTTATTTTCGGTAATAACAATGCCAAAGGAGCTAACACAGACACGTGTTAAACTTTTACTTAGGTTCCGAGAGTTTTCAGGTGCATAACCATATGCATCAATCTTTTCTTCCGTAGATGAAGTGCGGTTGGTTCATCCTCTCGATTGAGGTGTTTTCAAGAATCATGAAAAGTTTGAACACGGATTGTAATCGTCAAGATACAAATGAGGTTTAATGATGAAATCAAGTGACAAACTTGAAGAATTATTTAGTTTCATATGTTATAATCAATATTTTTAATTCATTTTAATTGTCCAATGTCATTAGTCCACAGTCGGTAGTCCACATTTGACAATTCAATAATTCATATATAGTTTAATATATAATATTCGAATTAATTAATACGTGTGGTGACCCGTATACGTCTCAGACTCGATCACAACTCAAAGTATATATATTATTATAGAATCAACCTCAACCCTGTATAGAGAACTCGATCATTACTGCATATAGAGTGTCTATGGTGATTCCAAATAATATATATAGATGCGTCGATATGATATGTCAAAACCTTGTATACACATCCCGATATTTAAAGTGCGTAAAATAAATAACAGAAATTAAATGACGATAAATAAAATTGCGAGAATTAAAATTGCGATAAATAAATTGCGATAAATAAAAGGTAATACGGAATTAACAATTAGCTAGGAACAGTTAGCGTGGATTCTTAACAAATTTTTTTTTTTTTTCATAGTTAATTTGTTTGTTTCTAACAAATTTTATTTTGTCCAATGTTTTCTTCATTATGCCACTTGCTGGATTCTGATAGATCAAAATCCAAATATGAAATTGAATGAAAAGGGTTATTCTACGGTGAACGAATACGTATATCGGTGGATGTAAATAGGATAGTAAATGACTGTCGAATCAGATTCGAAGAATGTACAGTGTAACTTATTAATGTGAAATCTAAATATTCTTCGGGTATTACCTACCCGTTAAAATATTTTCACCATTAGTAGTTTGTACAAAAGAATTTTTGATTACAATCTTTATGAAAATATACTTACATATATATTTTCTTCAGATGTAATATAGATTTAATGAGTTAATATGATATTAATCTCATTTGGTTTACTGTCAAAATTAGAATACATAATCTCTATAACATTAAAGATTACATAATCGCCATGAAGAACGAAGATAACTGATGTAGAACGATACGTAGAACGATGATTATACTCGAGGTACAGAATGAGATATTGAGGCGTGTGATGTTGAAACTTGGGTTGTTGGTGGTACTGGTGCCGTTGGTGCTGAGTCTGGTGATGTTACTAGCGTTGGTGATACTGCTGGTGCTTGCAAATTGTGTACCGTGCTCTCTAAAGTTAACACTCGAGCTCGGAGTTCTTTAACTTCTTCTACTAACCCTGGTTGGTTATCAGTGTGAGGTAGAGATCGGATATCTTCTCTAGTTCCGTTAATGGCAGTCTCAAGACGAAAATTTCTGGCACAAAGGGTATAAACGGTGTTGCGAACAGGTTCGCTGGTGAGCGGGTCAAGTACTCCAAGGTTAGGTGGTAGATTCGGTTCATGATATGGAGTACCTTCTTCCTTTCTCCATAGGGTGAGTATGTCGCGAACCCACCCCCATTTTCTCCAGTAATCATGATAGTTAATTGGTTGGTGTACTCCTGTCACGCTGTCTTCGGAGTCAGAGGAACGTGGTCAATTCGTAGAGGCCATCTTAAGCGATCACAGAAAAGATTTTTGGTATGAAGAGTTTAGTGACAATAATTGATAGTTAGATGTATTCCCAATGCATAATATGCATAGATATATATAGTACCAGGATCCCTTAAATTACGGAGAGGTTTACGTGGGATATCAAGCAAGGTCTTCAGTAACAGATACGCTAAGATATGAATTGTCAGATACACTAAGATATGAATTTTGTCTATACACTATTCATGCAGTCAATGCAGTAAAACGTGTCTAGACTAAGAATAATGAGCAGGTAATTTCCTAAGGATGATAAGCAGATGATTTCCGACAAAAATGATAAGCAAAACTTTTGACATGCAGACACGGTCGAAGTCCAGACTCACTAATGCATCCTAACGACTTATCAGTTATACACACTAATGCAGACCTGGTTCGCTAAGACCACCACTCTGATACCAACTGAAAGGACCCGTCCTAATCCATCCGGACGAAGTCCATATCGATTATAAACGATTCACAACAGTTGATTACATCGCGAGGTACTTGACCTCTATATGATACATTTTATAAACATTGCATTCGTTTTTGAAAAGACAATCTTTCATTACATCGAAAGTTGACGGCATGAATACCATTTCATAATATATCTAACTATAATTGACTTAATAATAATCTTGATGAACTCAATGACTCGAATACAACGTTTTTTTGAAATATGTCATGAATGGCTCCAAGTAATATCTCTAAGATGAGCAAATGCACAGCAGAAGATTTCTTTCATACCTGAGAATAAACATGCTTTAAAGTGTTAACCAAAAGGTTGGTGAGTTCATTAGTTTAACATAAATAATCATTTCCATCATTTTAATAGACCACAAGATTTTCATTTCTCATAAATATACGTCTCATGCATAGAGACAAAAATATCATTCATATGAATTGAACACCTGGTAACCGACATTCACAATATGCATATAAGAATATCCCCATCATTCCGGGATCCTCCTTCGGACATGATATAAATTTCGAAGTACTAAAGCATCCGGTACTTTGGATGGGGCTTGTTAGGCCCGATAGATCTATCTTTAGAGTTCGCGTCAATTAGGGTGTCTGTTCCCTAATTCTTAGATTACCAGACTTAATAAAAAGGGGCATATTCGATTTCGATCATTCAACCATATAATGTAGTTTCGATTACTTGTGTCTATTTCGTAAAACATTTATAAAAGCGCATGCATTCTCAGTCCCAAAAATATATATTGAAAAAGCATTTAAAAGGGGAGTAATGAAACTCACCACACTATATTTTGTAGTAAAAATACATATGACGTCATTTATCAAATGTAGGGTTGGCCTCGGATTCACGAACCTATATCAGTTATATAAATTAAGTATGTAATATTCACACAAATTTATTTATTAATATTAATATACTTGTTATCTTGATAATTTATATGTTATTGTAATAACTAGATTAATTATAACTATTTTATATTTTTATAGATAATAACATTTTATTTAAAAATTAGTATGTAATATTAATTTAGTTATGATATATGAAATGAATATATATCTTTTTATATAAGTAATATTTATTTGTAATAATAATAATAATAATAATAATGATAATAATAACACTAATAATAATAATAACTATAAAAATAATAATTTTACTAATAATAATAATAATACTAATACTTATGATAATAATAATAAAAATAATAATGATATTAATAATTTTTGTAATAATAATAATAATAAGAATAAAAAAAATGATAAAAAGACTACCTTAATGTATCAAGCCTTATAGAAGAAAATAAACGCCTCTACCCAGACTCGAACCCAAGACTTCTCGGTTATAACCAACATGCCCAACCATTTCAGTGTCACCCTTTTTCGGAATTGTAACCCAATTTAATTTTTATAATCTGGCCTCACTTCTTTCGGCCCAGCAGGATTTTAGTCTCGGCCTAACAACCAAAAGTTATTCGGTCCAAGTGTACACAAGCCCATTTAGCAAGTATACGGCCCAACATCAGTTTTTCTTGAAAAAAATGTAGTGGCCTGGGTTCGAACCCAGGACCCCTTGTCTAGTACTTTCCTTCCCAAACCACTAAACCGTACGAGCGTTTTGGTTTTACATTTGCTCGATTATTTAATTATTATGTATTAGTCTTTTTATCATTATCATCTCCATTTTCTCTTCGTTAATCATCATCAATCATAATGAACTCATCATCTTCATTAACATACGCGTATCATTTAATCATGTTTCATAGTTTCATCATCCTAATTCTATATTATCATTATTCACGACATATCATCAATCATCAAACATAACTGTATCACCATCATCTTTTATCTTCATCATCAATCTATTCGATCGGTACACCACCATCATCTTGTTCGTTCATAAATAACATCATCATTATAATCCCACCATCAACACCCATCATATTCGAACCTCCTCTTTATCTCACAGTTCGAAAAAGAAAAAAAAAACAAATATACAAACGCTGCAGTAGGAATTAACGAGTGAAGTAACAGCGGTTCTTGTGGTGTGGATATAAGATAACAGAAATAGTGAAAAGAACAACGGCAGTAGCGGTTTGTTCGATAGTGGTGGCATTTTAACGAAGGGAGAGGTAGAGAGAGAAGAGAGAGAGAATTAGTGTTGGTTGATGTTTAATGTCTGTAAAACACAGCAGTAACCTGGTATGTGGTTGGTTTAAACTGAAGTAGAATAATAAAAAAAATGTAGTAGTTGCAGTAGAGAAGACCCGGGTTCACGAGGGTTTGCAGGTGTCGGTTTGGAGCCAAAACAAAACATGACAGCAACAGTAACAATATTGTGGTAACAGTGAATTGGTGAAGTTCAAGGGTGGTGTTAGCGATGGTTTGTAGTTGATGGTTCAAAGTGGTGGTTATGCTACGGTTTAAAGATGATGGATTGAAGGTGAACTAGGATGATGATGGCGATTTTGGGTCGTAAAAAGTGGTGGTGGTTGGGTTGTAATTGAAACAGAAACGGTAACGTGATGGTGGTGAAGGTTGCAACAGTGTTGGGTGTTGGGCTGTGATATTAACCGAAGTAGAAATAGGAACACGAGCTGCAGTTGGGACGAGTTGCATAACCCCATAACCGTAATAGTAGTGAAGCAATTATAGGAACAAGTGGGTTCGATGGGTTGTGGTTGTTCTCGGTTGCTACGGTGGAGGTGAAGTAGTGGTCGATGACAATTGTTTTCCAACTTATCAAAACAGAAACTTTAAATTGAGTAACAACAGTTGTTTAATGGATCATTTTGATAGTGGATGTTTAAGTGTGGTTATGTTTGTGTTAGTTATAGATGAAAGAATGATGATACATATATCATCTAATTATATGTACTGTAATAATAGTAATAGCATGTAGCATATTCTAAAACAAAGCAAGTGTTTCCAATTAAATACAGTGAAAGGAGATTGTGTGGTTCCACCTAATAAAGAAAGCAAGTTGATGGGAGATGGACGTTTGTGGATATATATATATTTATTTGTGATCTTTGACTAACACAATAAAACAAACATGGGATCTAACAATTCCACTAACAGATGTAGTATGCATGTGGGTTGTTGTTGGGAAAATTCACGATGGAGACAAGAATAATAATTAAATAATATAATAATAATTAGTAAGAATAAAAATGTGTAATCTGTTAGTCGCCTGTTACTATTTCTTCACGGAACGAATTTCGTGCTCTAATGTTAAATAGTGGCGGATAGAAGTCTTTGGGAAAATCACATATTTTTAAATTATATATATATATATATATATATATATATATATATATATATATATATATATATATATATATATATATATATATATATATATATATATATATATATATATATATATATATATATATATATATATATATATATATATATATATATATATTTTGGTCATTATGGTATAAAATTTAGTTATTAACTACTAAATAAAAATTACATCATTGTCCCGCTCGATTCTGGGTAAAATATAAAAAGTGTTAAAATTTAATAGCTAGATCCTAAATACATTTTTAGTAAGCCTAAAATTTATGGAACTCATTTTCGGATCACCATTTATTTTAAAATCATATAAGTTTGAGTTAACTTCTCTAAATAATAATCGAAACATCCAACGAGTATTACAATCATTAAATAATTATTTTTAATATACTCTATACATATATTTATATTTATTTTTATATGTATACACATTTATTTACAAATAATGGTTCGTGAATCGTCAGGAATAGTCGAAGGGTAATTGATTACATTAATATAGTTTTCAAAACTTTCGAGACTCAACATTACAGATTTTTGCTTATCGTGTTGAAATCATATAAAGATTAAGTTTAAATTTAGTCGGAAATTCCCGGGTCGTCACAGGATCTAAGTTTTCTAACTTATGATCTCATTAATTTATTATAAAGATCAAAACTTGTGTTTATGGTCTTCATGTAACTTAAAGATCTAAGCTTTATGCTTCAAGATCTTCAAGAACACTAAAGGTTCAAGCTTTCTAGCTTTGTGACCTTATAACTTGTGTGAAAGGGATCCAAGCTCTCTAGCTTAGGGTTCCATCACTTCATTTGACTTAGATCATGTTCGTACTTGTTTGATTGATGTAAAGTTTGTAACTTTGTTTGTAAATAGGACTTGTATTTGTGTTAAGACTAAGGATATGATGTAACCTTGGTTCATCATCCATCTAAGACTCTTAAATGAGTTGTGTTATTACTTGGTCTTAACATATTGTGTATTAATGGTAGAATCTTGGTCAAAAGTGATGCTAAACCATCAATGAGTTGTACACTTGAAACTACAAGCATCAAGGATGAGAACCGTGATGAGCATCAAGCACCAAGAACTCCACTGGAGCAGTTGTTCACTGTTTTTCGGGATCTGATCAGTAACCTGGGCTACTGGAAAGTTGATTTTCATTTAGTTCGGTTCGAGTAGATGATTTTCCGTTTAGATCTCGTCTTAATCCGAGTTACGGTTTAGGATTTATGGCCTTCCGAAAGTCGTTACACCCTATTAAAGTTGTGCTGAAATTTCTGACCTACTCGCACTTAAACCGTCGACACGGTCAAACAAAGACGAGTTTGGTTCTGGGAATTGGTCAGAAACTAGTGGACTCACATACGGAGCCATAGCCACTGATTACGCGTCTCTTCGATTTACGTAGAGGTCGTAACAGCTGACCGAAGTCAGCCTATTGTTTCGATCTCTATTCTTGTCAAACTTACTTAGCTTTTATGATGATGAATGATGATGATGATGACACTTAAACTTATTTTATGCATTATTAGAACTTATAAAGAGACCTACTGACCTAGTAACCTTTGATTTAGGTTGACGACCTTTCGGACCAACTTACTACTTGCATACTTTCATTACCGACTTTACCGCTTTTATCACTGTGAGTTATAGCTTCCCTTTTTACTTATACTATTTTTGGGACTGAGAATACATGCACTTTTTATGTTTTACTTGTTTGACACGAGTACTTAAACTTTACATATGTGTGGGTTATACAACGGCATAAAGATTCCCCTTAGCACGGTAACGTTTAACTATTGGTTTTTGAACCGGTAGACGCGAATATTAGATATGGATCCATAGGGTTTGACATCCCCACTCGGGCTAGTCGCTCTAGCATTTAACGGGTGTTTAATACTTCGAGGACATGCGCACTCGCCAGGTGTACTTTTAGGGGGTGATATTTATATTTACATTAAGTCTAGTTACCATGTGTCCATGGTTATACATATGCTTTTCATACTATTTTGAAACATTGAAATCTCGTGGTCAATCTTATATTACTGTTACAATTTAAACTATAGCTCACCAACATTATTGTTGACGTTTTTAAGCATGTTTTCTCAGGTGCTTAGAGGTTTGTTGCTTCCGCTGTTTAGACTTGCTGTTAAGGACCTGCTGTGCTAGAATTCCGCTGCATAATCTTAGAGATGTCTCAATCATGGAACTTTTCTTTGCATTCGTAGTTATGTTATTTTCAAATAATGACTTTGTAACGACCTTTGTGTCATGTTGTCTTTTGTAAATGCTATGTTTTTATGAATGCAAACTGATTTTCAAATAGCATGTAGTACTTGACCGTGTAAAGATCCTGTTGATGACAAATCGTACATGATGGTTTTGTACGGGGCGTCACAGTGTGTGTCTGTGATGACCCGGGAATTTCTGACCAAATTTAAACTTAATCTTTATATGATTTTGATACGATAAGCAAAGTCTGTAATGTTGAGTCTTTAAAACTTTGGAACTGTGATTATGTATACATTAGATCTTTGACCATGCCCGACGATTCACGAACAATTGTGTGTAAGTAAAAGTATATATATATATATATATATATATATATATATATATATATATATATATATATATATATATATATATATCAGTATATATATAAACAAATGTATATATAATAAATTGAAGTAATGAAATATATTTAATCATTAGAACTGAATATGTAAAATAATAAAACAGAATCATTAAGTAAATATGAGAATTGAATCTATATATATAATTATATATATGATATCTAATATATTGTAATATATATATATATATATATATATATATATATATATATATATATATATATATATATATATATATCTTAGAAATGTTAATTAATCAATAAAAGATATTATATGATATATTATATGAATAATAAATATTACGTAAGTAATAACACATATATATATAATACAAGACTAACTATAAGTTGTTAAAATAATATTGTTACTACTTCTAATATTAATGTCAATACTAGTGATATTAATATTATTTTGAATATAAATAAAAAGAACATTAATTACACAAGATTCTGTTATAAATAAAAATCACCCTTTAATTTTCTTTATTCATCTTTCTGTTTACATGTGAATTTATGTCAACCACTATCAATCAATCGATACATGCTACTATACTTAATTGAAAACTTTTCTAACTACTTTTGTTCTTTCACTACACTATCTATATCCCATATTCACATCTGCATTATATATTACTCACAGACATATAGATATGGAGGGTATTCACAACATAACCAAAAACCATATTCATCAAACATATATCATCACTTTCGGACAACCATTTGATCCACCAACATCTCACCATCTTTGAACCGTAAACACCTGCAATTATTTTCCGATATCAACGTGAAGGACTGTTGTTATGATCACCCACAAAACCTGCTGCTATTCAGGTAATGCTCTTACCATATTGTGATTGATCATGGTGATAATACTCTATATTGGGGAGGACAAAGTTATGGTGTTATTTCTCCCGGTGAGAACCCAAAGAAACTTGGTGCACCTCATAACCTTCGATAGAATCAACTTGTCATCTCCATTAAACCCTCATCGGAACATTTTTCTGTTACTATGCGTGACCTACTACTCCTGCCAGTTCTATTTTCTGATCGAAACCCGACCACCATAATCTTCTCATCTTTATTTTCTATTTCGGCCTTTCGAGTACAACACCAACAACTCATTTACGACCACCATCATCCATCTCCTACAATTATGTTTACTTTCTCCAGAAACTTGACAACCCAACACCATTTTTTTTCCTTGCTTCGATCACTATGCAGCCGTAAACCATCACCACCCTCTCTTCTCTCTTTCTTTTACATATCTACATACATATACATGGTTTATATATATAACCACATATACTCGATCACCTCTTATTTTCCTGGAAACCCACAACATCACCACCATAAAACAGACGCTTGCGAACCCGTTTTGTTTTTGCTGTTTTCTTTCTTTTTCGTAACCCATATACAACACCACAAGTTACAACCATAGTGAAACTGCTATATAAATTGTTCCCAGTTTTTTTTTCTTCTTAAAAAAAAAAAAACAACGAGATACGTACAAAACAACTTGTTCGTGGAAAACAACTTGCGAATGGAGGGGATGTATAAAGTTTATTGGCTATGTTCGTGGAATCCAGCTGGAAGCCATATACCGAAATCCTTTTTAATTACTACTTGATTTTGTGGATCCAATTAATCAATTGGGCTGCTGTGTTTCGGGTTTTTATATGGGCCGAGTATCCTCTGTTGGGTCAAATAGTTCTCAGTTGGACTGCCAGGTTTCAATCAGACTGTTATGATTAGGCTTGTTGAGCCGAGGTCCAACTGGATTACTGTTGGACTGCTTCGATTTATAAAACCCAAACACCATCGACATAACATCGATGCTCCTGTTTTATGAAAGTGTTGTTGGTCATAAAGAGTGAATGATGATTAGATGACAAAATAAAGATGATTATGATAAGTGATGATAATTAACGATGATGATGATGTTATGGTTTAATGATATGATTATGATGTTGGTTTCATTTAGATGAAATTGTGTTGAGGTTGTGAAGAAGATGAAAAACTGTTTATGATAGTTAAATACTTTAACCTGAGAACTAATACGAGAACGTATTGAATGGTTCCATGGTTCAGTGGGTGTTGTTAGTCGAAGGGTCGCGAGTTCGAACCATGCTTGTGACAAACTTATTTTTTTTAGGTATAATTACTTTCATATAAGTATTAATTATTATTATTATTATTATTATTATTATTATTATTATTATTATTATTATTATTATTATTATTATTATTATTATTATTATTATTATTATTATTATTATCATTATTATTTTTATTATTATCAAAAGTACTAGTATTATTATTAGTAGTATTATCATTATAAACAAAAATAACTTTTATTACTAATATTGATATTATGTTACCAAATAAATATTTCGTATATAAAAATATACTTTTAGTAATATTACATATAAGTAAGTATTAATCACATTAACATTTTTATATAGATATTCATATATATAACAAATTAAGTATTTTTAATATAATATTAACCAAATATATATTAATATAACTATATAAATATTAGTCATTATAAATGTATATACACAATTTAATATATATAATATAAGTTATAATATATGAAATTGTCCAATTACGATTATAGGTATTAATATATATATATATATGAATGATATAGGTTCGTGAATCAGAGGTCAACCCTACACTTGTTAAATGACGTCATATGTATTTTTACTACAAAATACAGTATGGTGAGTTCATTTGATTCCCTTTTACTCTTTACATTTTTGGGACTGAGAATACATGTGCTACTTTTACAACTGCTTTATTAAATGTTTTTGAAATATATTTTGAACTGCGAATACATGAAATGTTTTTATAAATGTTTGACGAGATAGACACAAGCAAAACATTCCTCGAATGAATTATTATGCAGCCAGAAGTTTTGCGGATTATTATTGAATTATGTTGATATGATAATTGCCACCATTGAATTATGTGGACATGATAATTGCCACCAATTGATATGAATGTTATGTATCGAGAGAATGATTTTTATACACAGGTTATGTGTATTAGTTTTGTGCACGAGATATGTGTACAGTTACTATGATTTATGAAAATGGTTTCGTACACGAGAAAGATGTACTGTATTTAAAAGATATAGCATGTACATTACAGGTGGGTGTAGGATTCGGGCCCATTTGTACCATGCAGCATTTAAATTTTGTGGTCTATCAAAATGATGAATTTTATTGTTTTATGATAAACCTATGAACTCACCAACCTTTTGGTTGACACTTGAAAGCATGTTTATTCTCAGGTATGAAAGAAATCTTCCGCTGTGCATTTGCTCATATTATATGGAGTCGTTCATGGCATATAGAGGTCAGAACCTCGCAATGGGACCAACTGTTGAAGACTTCATCCAGATGGATTAGGTCGGGTCATTTCAGTTGGTATCAGAGCAGTGGTCTTAGTGAACCAGGTCTTGCATTAGTGTGTCTAACTAATAGTTGGTAAGATGCATTAGTGAGTCTGGACTTCGACCGTGTCTACATGTCAAAAGTTTTGCTTATCATTTAGTGTCAAAAATTATTTACTTATCATCCTTAAAGTCTAGACACGTCTTACTGCCTCTATTGCATAGACAGTGTATAGATAAATTCATATCTTAGCGTATCTGTTATTGTTACATTTGCCTGACAGCCTCCGTAGATTCCTCCGTAACTTATGGGATTTTAGTATTATATATGCATATGTAAACTATGTATTACAGGGTACTAATCTACATCTTATAATCTATTTCTTACCTAAAATCCTTCATCTGATCGTACGAGATGAATCCCTCAACCAGTTCGAGTCCCTCAAATTTCGATAGCTATTCCGACAGCTATTCCGATATGAATTTCCACCCGAGCTCCAAAAGCAGTATAATCAGAATGGATCAACCATTTAGCCATCATCTATTCTGGATGAATTGAGGATGGGTTCATAGTCGACTCAATCCTTGGGGACGCGAAGAAAGCGATTCTTTCCATCAACCAAATTCACCTCTTGGTGAAGAACCTGAAACACTTACCGGCGAATCAGTCCGAAACACCATTTTCACCCTCATTTCCAGGATATCTCGTAACTACTATATTTTATCCACAATTCTAAACCTTATTTATCTGCTCATCCCGACTGACAATCATCCTGGAGTAATGGAAGAAGTCAACGAACTTCGCACCCGAGTAATAAATTCGAAGAATATGGTGCAAAAATTACCAGCTTCAGCAACATCACCGGCATCAACAGTAACATCAGTAACAGCACCAGTACCATCAACAAACCATGCCTCAATATCTCATTCTGTACCGCGAGCATAATCATCGTTCTACATGACGTTTACATCATTTATCTTCGTTCGACATGGCGATTATGTAATCTCTAATGTTTTAGAGATTATATATATTCTTGTTCTAACGGTAAATCAAATGAGTTTAATATTATATTAACTCACTAAATCCATGATTACATCTGAAGAAAATATATATGTAAGTATATTTTCATAAAGATAGTAATTAAAAATTCTTTTATACAAACTGTTAATGGTGAAAATATTTTAACGGGTAGGTAATACCCGATGAATATTTAGATTTCACATTAATAATTACACTGTACATTCTTTCAAATCCAATTCAACAGTCATTTACTATCCTATTTACAACCACTGATATACGTATCCGTTCACCGCAGAATAACCGTTTTCATTCAATTTCATATTGGGATTTTGATCTATCAGAATCCAACAAGTGGCATAATGAAGAAAACATTGGAAAAAAATAAAACTTGTTAGAAACAAACAATTTAATTATGAGAAGAATTTTGATAAGAATCCACGCTAACTATTCCTAGCTAACTGTTCCTAGCTAACTGTTAATTCCGTATTACATTTTATTTATCGCAATTTATTTTATCTCAATTTAATTCTCGCAATTTTATTTATCGTCATTTAATTTATGTTATTTACTTTACGCATTTTATTTATCATCATTTAATTTCCGTTTTTATTTTATGCACGTTAAATATCGGGACACGTATACAAGGTTTTGACATATCATATCGACGCATATATATATTATTTGGAATAACCATAGACACTCTATATGCAGTAATGATCGAGTTCTCTATACAGGGTTGAGGTTGATTCTACAATAATATATATACTTTGAGTTGTGATCGAGTCTGAGACATGTACACGGGTCACGATACGTATTAATTAATTCGAATATTATATATTAAACTATATATGAATTATTGAATTGTTAACTGTGGACTATCAACTGAGAACTACCAACATTGGACAATTAAAAATGAATTAAAATATTGACTATAACATATGAAACTAAATAATTTTTCAAGTTTGCCACTTGATTTCATCTTAAACCTCATTGGTATCTTGACGATTCCAATCTACGTTCAAACCTTTCATAATTCTTGAAAACATCTCACTCGAGAGAATAAACCAACCGCACTTCATCTACGGAAGAAAAGATAAATGCATATAGTTATGCACCTGAAAAACTTTCGGAAACTGAGAAAACGTTTAACATGTAGCGGTGTTAATTCCTTTAGTGTTATTATTACCCAAAATAACATTTCCATTCTTTTTCAAAATAGCCAATTTTGTCACAGCTCCAACAAGACAACATCGACTTTTCAGTCGGACTAACCTTATTATAACATTGATATATATGCGTGCTTTTTTTATTGTTACCGGAGAACCTTTTATATTCTACCACATTACCATCAGCGTTTAATCATCTAAAAACACCATTCTCCTGAAACCACCTCGGATTGATAACCGACGATTCAGATATGGCTGCATTAAATGCAGAGGAAACAGTAAAATTGTAGATGATCTAAACGGTCAAAAGTTTGATGATAATGAAGGGAGTGTTAGGACCGCTCAATAGAAAATTTGGTACTGCAAACCGGATTGAGCACACCATGAAGGAGACCAAGGACAAATACAAGGAACATACCCTATATTTAAAGAATCCAGGTAAATCTGGATCCGATGAAATCTTTAGAGAATATCTTCCAAAATATCATCATAAATATCTTCGATATTTCTGAGGATATTTTCATAAATATTCTTGTCTAAAAATTATCTACCTCTTCGTGTTTTCTTTATTCCATTATATTGAAAATTTCTGTAAAATCTAAGTATAAATTATGAATGAATTGTGGAGAAGTTTTGGGAATTGAAGCATGGGTTAGTATAATATAATGACGCTTGGCCAACGTGATTATATTACAGTAAGTCATGCTGAGTTTCTAATGGAATATGATGATGGTTCATAGTAGATCACACCCTCATCATGAACCATGTTACATAAATCTTTCATTCTATTTAACCTCTAAACGTATCAAGAAATTATATTCTTGATAATTCCATTCTTAGTGATTCTGGTAATTTGACAAATCAAATCGTGCTAATACATTCCTTTCAGCTTAGAATACTATAATCATTCGAAACTCCGTACTTACGAATTCTGAACCATTACTCGCTTTACTAGAGGTCGAGAAGAGAATAAAAAGGCAAAGTGCTCCGAAACATAAGGGAAGATATAAAACTCGACAACAACACTGAAATCACAAACCGTGTACATTAATACGAATAGCAATATAAAGACACGGGATTATGATAAATGCAATTACCCCAAGAGTGAAGTAGAAGTAAACAGATTCCTCTGGTGGGAGTTGGAATAGAAGAATGATTGTTGCGATAGTCAGAATGAGGTTAAGAACCAGAGTTGGATTAAGCATATTCCCAATCATTGAAAGTATGGATCGAGAAAGAAAGTATTGGAGTGGTGAAAATAATGGAACGAAAGAAGTTCATTTATAGTGAAAATTCCAGACAAAGCAATCGAGACAGATAATCGCATTTAATTATAGAGATCTTAATTTCCTTATTCGCCGAACAATCAAATCTTTTAGATTTCGAAGATTTTCTTTAAATCCCTTGAATTCCGGAATTCAACCAAGACGACGTCAAAAAAATTAAAGAAGAACCTTATTTTCTAAATTCAACAGTGACTACATCAAAAGTCAAGATGAATCTTTATTTCTCATTTTACTCTTTTGTGATAGCTTCACTCGTACTCTTCGAGTAATCGAGTTATCTTATCCATATTACTCAACAGTAATAAAACTCTATTTATCAGCTCAAATTCGTCATGAAAACATTTTTGTTGTTAACCATGACCACCTCACCAAAATTTTGGGACGAAATTTCTTTAACGGGTAGGTACTGTGACGACCCGGGAATTTCTGACCAAATTTAAACTTAATCTTTATATGATTTCGATACGATAAGCAAAGTCTGTAATGTTGAGTCTTGAAAACTTTGGAACTGTGATTATGTATACATTAGATCTTTGACCATGCCCGACGATTCACGAACAATTGTGTGTAAGTAAAAGTATATATATATTATTTATACATTTGTTACACATTTATTATATATACATTTGTTTATACCACGCAAACAGTTTTTTTTTTTAAATATTGTTTCATACTATTCATTTTGGTTAGAACCAAACCCAAACCACCTTTAGTCGTTTGTTGTAATTCCTCTAATATTTTCGTTTTCTGGTTCTTCGATCAATCACCAAGAATACCACCCATAGCCACCACCATCTTTTTACAATCACCTAAACCTCCATAACTGCTACCATCCTGCTTCTGTTCAAGTCATCACTCAAAAATGAAACCCACTTGTTTAGCTAGTGTTCGACGAGTTCCAGTCCCACGCATACCCACACTCGATCCCTCGGTCAATCTTTCTCAACCCAGTATAGCTAACTCCAACATTCACATATAGAGTGTCTATGGTTGTTCCGCAATATATATATAGATGGGTCGACATGATAGGTTGAAACATTGTATACGTGTCTATGGTATCTCAAGATTACATAATATACAATATAAGTTGATTAGGTTATGGTTGGAATAGATTTATTACTAACTTTCACGTAGGTAAAATGAGTAGTTTTTATCAATCTTGTTTTACTCGCCATTTCTTCATTTCTAATCCGTTTTGAGTGATTCCAGTGGCCACGGTTTCGTATTGAACTTAAATTTATGAATCTAAATAGAAAAAGTATAAGTTTATTGTGATGACCTGAAAATTTTTGACCAAATTTAAACTTTAATCTTTATATTATTCAGACACGATAAGCAAAGTTTGTTAAGTTAAATCTCAAGAATTTTAAACTGTGTTCATACATTTATTATAACCTCGACCAAATTCCGATGATTCACGAACCGTTATATATAAATAGATATGTATATGTATATATATATATATATTATAACTTGAGAATATTAATAAAGTATTAAACGTATAATACTTTACACGACCGTATTTGTTTCAATGTGATTTTTGACGAAAAAAATATATATTAAATGATTGAATTATCAGAAACATTGAATTATGATTACAAGTCTCTGTTGAGAGGTCCACTATGATTTGAGAAAATCTATTCCTCTTAACGATATTCAGAATAATTTGTAAAGCTATTTATAAATAAAAACAAAAAGTGTCATTTACGAAAGTTTGACAAAAGTTAGTGGAGAATTGGTTTCCATAATATTTTATTAATCTATTTTCAAACGTACAAAGACGTTTTCAGTTTAAAAAGAACTTTATTATTAAAACGTATATAACTTTTATAAATATCTAGAATCACTTTTGACAACTCATTACTTAACCAGTATAATAAATATAACGATATTTATATTTTATTTCATTAAATATATATAACGATTTAAATTAATATTATATATATTTATACGCGTATTATACATACATAGTTTTTTATACTTTAACTTTAACTTTACCTTTACTTTACTTTAACTTTAATAATTCATACTTTAATAATTCACTTTAATAATTCATACTTTAATAATTCACTTTAATAATTCATACTTTAATAATTCACTTTAATAATTCATACTTTAATAATTCACTTTAATAATTCATACTTTAATAATTCACTTTAATAATTCATACTTTAATAATTCACTTTTATAATTCAAAAATCTATTAAAAATAGAATTCAATAGGTTTCATTATTTCATAGAAACTTGAAAATATATTTTCTCTAAACTCTCTCAATTGATATATATATATATATATATATATATATATATATATATATATATATATATATATATATATATATATATATATATATATATATATATATATTTGCTCTGTATTATTTCAAGATATTATTAGTATACATAAAATATTACGACGGAGTGCTGTCCGAGTGATTTCAAAATAGTTTTTTTGAATGAGTCGAAGCTAAGGAAATTATGGGTTATAGATATGGAGGTGATGGGTATGGTTCATGGGTATGCTCGTGAAGTCAATCTAGTGTTTATCATCTCCGCTGCGTCTACGTACTTTCCTGCAATATTGAATCTCAATATTGATACGTTCGTGAATCCGAGGCCAACCTTGCACTTATTAAATGACGTTATATGTATTTTTACTATGAAATACAGTATTGTGAGTTTCATTTGCTCCCTTTTATATATATTTTTAGGACTGAGAATACATGCGCTGTTTTTATAAATGTTTTACGAAATAGGCACAAGTACTAAAACTAATTCTACGTGGGTTTAAACCAGAAATATACCCTTAGCTTGGTAACATTAAACTACTTGTCTATATACGGTAGGCGCGAATCCTAAAGATAGATCTATTGGGCCTGACAAACCCCATCCTGACTATGTGATGCTTTAGTACTTCGAGGTTATTTTAAACACACCTGATTTGGTGTACTTCAGAGGGTAAAACATGAAGGTTAAGGCTTGTTACCGGGTGCCTACAACTTATAGAATACTTTTATACACTTGCAAGTGTACATATATTTATAAACGGAAATCTTGTGGTCTATTAATATATTGAAATGATTGTTATGATAAACCTGTGAACTCACCAACCTTTTGGTTGACACTTTAAAGCATGTTTATACTCAGGTATTAAAGAAATCTTCCGCTGTGCATTAGCTCATTTTAAGGATATTACTTGGAGTCATTCATGGCATATTTTGAAAGACGTTGCATTCGAGTCATTGAGTTCATCAAGATTATTATTAAGCCAATTATAGTTGGATGTATTATGAAATGGTGTGCATGCCGTCAACTTTCGTTGTAAAGAAAGTTTGTCTTTTAAAAACGAATGCAATGTTTGTAAAATGTATCATATAGAGGTCAAATACCTCGCGATGTAATCAACTATTGTGAATCGTTTATAATGTATATGAACGGGTCCTTTCAGTTGGTATCAGAGCGGTGGTCTTAGCGAACCAGGTCTGCATTAGTGTGTCTAACTGATAGTCGTTAGGATGCATTAGTGAGTCTGGACTTCGACCGTGTCTGCATTTCAAAAGTTTTGCTCATCATTCTTGTCGGAAATTACCTGCTTATCATTCTTAGTCTAGACACATCTTATTGCATTGATTTCATGAATAGTGTATAGACAAAATTCATATCTTAGCGTATCTGCTAATTCATATCTTAGCGTATCTGTTACTGTAAACTTTGCCTGACATATTCCGTAAATTCCTCCGTAATCTACGAAACCTTTTGCTCTATATAATTAGAATACCACTCGATAGCCGGAAAATCATTTCATATCGAAAAATTCTTTATTCAATCGTACGAAATGGAATTCGTCATTAGTTCAAGTTTCGAAATGGAATCCCGCTCAAGTTTCGAAAGCAGTGTGACCGGAATGGATCAACCAATTAGTCATCATCTATTCTGGATGAATTGGGGATGGGTTCGTAGTCTCCTTAATCATTGGAGACAAGAAGAAGGTGATCCCTTCCATCCACCACATTGCCCTCTTGGCGAAGAACCTGAAGCACTTACCGGTGAACATATCCGAAACACCATTTTCTCTCTTATTTCTAGAGTATCTCGTCACGATTACATACTACACCAAATTCTAGATTTTATTTATCCGCTCGTCCGAACCGACAATCACCCCGGTGTAATAGAAGAAGTCAACGAGCTTCGCACTCGGGTAGTGGCTTTGGAGAATATGGTGCAAAGGTTACAAACACCAGCAGCAGCACCAGCAGCATAGATAGTACCACCATCAGCAACACCAATAGTACCATCACCACCACCAACAACAACATCCATATCCCACACCGCAACATCACAATATGTATCCCAAACATCAACGTCATACGCCCTGTAAATATCCAGGAATATCAACAACAACAAACGATGAAGTATTAATTCATAAACTTCATTGAAGAGATATCTCTGCGGTAGTTATGTAATCTCCAAAATCTTAGAGATTATTTAATTCTGACCTTAAATCGGATAAGTGAACGGAGATGGTAGAGTAGAAACTTTGATCGAAAATGGTGTACGATTTACAAGCTAGAATTGTTTTACCAACAGCATCAACAGGACCGTAGAATCATCAACACAGTCAGTGCCGTCAGTATCGTCAGAATCAACAGTACCTGTAACATCACAAACTCTGTCAGTTCAAGAATAATTGTGGACATCATTACGAATCAACAAAAATATATTGTATCAACGAGTTATGAAGTATTAACTCATTTCCAATCGAAAGATTTATATGTATATTTTATATGTATAAATTTTTAAACCATAATAAATCTTCCCGTACTAAGCTATTATGTGTGAATCTTAACTACTCAGTTAATTCATATTACAAATATGCAATGATGTACGTCCTTCGTCCGCAACTTAACCATCGTTAATTACAATCTCTGTCTCAATTTAATAAAAAATCCAATTTATAATAAATCAAGTGTATTATTCGAATATATGTTTGATTTTACGCTTTCATCATCGATGTACTCGAAACTTTACAAATAACATCATTCGTACCTTGCGAAGTTCACAAGAATTTCACGAAAACCAACAAATAACAAAGTAATGATTCATAATTTCAATATTATTGAAGAAATACTTATGCAATTTATAAAGTTTTAGGGATTACTCAATTCTAGTTCCAACCATAAAACAAATGAGTTTAATTTAATATTAACTCATTAAATCTATATTACATCTAAAGAAAATATACACATATATTTTCATAAAGACTGTAATAAACTTCTTTTGTACAAAATATTAATTGTGAAAATTTTTTTAACGGGTAAGTAATACCCGAGAGATATATAAATTCACAATTAATATATTACATTTTTCGAAACTGATTCACCAATCATCAACTATACTCCCTACTTTCACAACAATATCCATTCTTTCATATAAATCAAAACAATCATACTCATTCAAATTCAATTACATATTCTGATTTTGAAATCGCATAATTTAATTCGAAATATAACCAGTATCATCACTCTTAGATTCCTATATCTTTCAAAGCTATACTTTGACTTCAAAACTGTGTTAGAACATCATATGTATTAACGATTACAATATGTGCTCAAACCCTTCGAAATTCCTGAAGACATTTCAACTAAGGAACAATCGAGATGATGATCCAACCACATGTTACCCACAGTTATACACCTGAAAAACTCTCAAAACCCAAGACATAGTTCGACACGTATCCGTGTTAGACCCTTTGGCATTTACTAGCTAAAATAACTTTTCAATTCCGTTTCAAAATAGACAGTTTGTCATAGCTCCAGCAAGTCATCTTCGACTTCTCAATCAAAACAGTCTTATTATAACCTCGATAGATACGTTGCCCTTTCGCCAATGTTACCGGGGAATCGTTTATATTCACCACATTAGTAGTAAACTTACCAACAACTTCATTGATCTTTGACTTTCAAAAAAAAAAAATCATTATAATTATCGAAACCCTATCATATACTCATTCGTACCTTATAACAAGAATTGCCATACCAATTATTGAGAATCAGCAATCAGTATTTTGAAACCTCGCAGCATGTCTACATCAATAATTACATATACACACAACGTCTACCTCCAAGACTTACATTCTTTGAATGAGAAATTTCTGAAAAACACCCTAAACTGCGAACCAGTTCTCGAAATTTTGAAAAATGCTGATGAAGCAACAAAAACTGTAAACGACCTTAACAGTAAAAAGTTGGATAATAAAGGATAGTATATTGGCAAAGCTCAGAAAAAGAGAAGCTTTGGAACTGGAAAACGGATTGAGCAAAGTATGAATGAGGCTGTGGACAAATCACAAAGGCTGAACCTGCCTTCAAAGAATCCAAATGATTCAGTACTTGCTGAAGTCATTAACGAATACCTTGCTCCTGACTCTAAACCCTTGCGGACAATATCCTTCATCATCCTCTGATATTAGACATTCTAAGATATCATCGTATCTTTCATTATAAATATCATCCATACTTCTGAAGATATTTTTATAATTATTCTTATCTAAAATCATTTACCTCTTCGCGCTATCTGTATTATATCATAAAAGAAACTATTTTAGTTTCTAAATTCTGAAACATTCGAGTTTAAAATAGGAATATTCTTGAAGAAGTGTTGGGAGCTGAAGCATGAGTTAGTATAATATAATGACACTTGATCAACGTGATTATATTACAGTAATTCATGCTGAGTTTATAAATGAAACATGATGATTCACAGATCATAACGTCATCATGTGCTATGTTACACGACTCTTGTATTCTCTTTGATCTCTAAATATCAAGAAAATATTTCTTGATGATTCGGTCTTTTTCGAGGTATTCTGGTAATTTGACAAGTCAAGATTTTGTCATTACAATTTCCTTCCTAGAACATTAACAATGTTCATTCTGAAATTTATATCTGCGAATTCTGGACCATTACAAGTGGTGCTTAATCGCAAGAAGAAGAAACGGAAGGACAAAGCTCCGAACTAGAAATGGGAGTATAAATCATAGCAAATAGAAGAGAGCATTAAATGTGGATGACAATGATTATAGAAGAAGCAAGGACTTTGAAATATAAGGGAAGATATAAAACCCAACAACAACCCAGAAATCACAAACCGTATATATCAATGCATATAGCAATATAAAGACACGGGAGAACTAAAAACACTATAAAACCAAGAGTATAGTAGAAGTAAATAGATTCTTCCGGAGGCAGATGAAAAAGAAGAGCGACAGATATGAAAGTGAGGAGTATATCAAGAATCAGCACTGGATGAAGCATATTGACAAATACTTTAAAATATGAGTTGAGAAGGTGTGAGTTGTAAGAAAACAAATGAGGTGGATTTATAGTGAAATATCCGACAGAGAAATCAAAATGGATTATCGCATTAATTCAAGAGGATCATAATTTCCTTAATCGCCGAATAATCAAATCCAATATAGATTACAAAGATTTTCTTTTCGGAGATCAATCGTGATGACGTCAAAAGATACGACGAATCACTATTATCTTATTTCATTCATTTACGATAACTTCACTCATACGCTTCGAGTAATCGAATTATTTTATCCATTCTTCTTGAACATGATAAAACTCTATAATCGTTATAATAATATTCTCATTGTTAGTCATGACGACCTCTATCAAATTTCGGGGACGAAATTTCTTTAACGGGTAGGTACTGTGACGACCCAAAAATTTCCGACCAAATTTAAACTTTAATCTTTATATTATTCAGACACGATAAGCAAAGTTTGTTAAGTTAAATCTCAAGAATTTTAAACTGTGTTCATACATTCATTATAACCTCGACCAAATTCCGATGATTCACGAATCGTTATATATAAACAGATATGTATATGTATATATATATTATAACTTGAGAATATTAATAAAGTATTAAATGTATAATACTTTACACGAACGTATTTGTTTCAATATGATTTTCGACGAAAAAAATATATATTAAATGATTGAATTATCAGAAACATTGAATTATGATTACAAGTCTCTGTTGAGAGGTCCACTATGATTTGAGAAAATCTATTCCTCTTAACGATATTCAGAATAATTTGTAAAGCTATTTATAAATAAAAACAAAAAGTGTCATTTACGAAAGTTTGACAAAAGTTAGTGGAGAATTGGTTTCCATAATATTTTATTAATCTATTTTCAAACGTACAAAGACGTTTTCAGTTTAAAAATAACTTTATTATTAAAACGTATATAACTTTTATAAATATCTAGAATCACTTTTGACAACTCATTACTTAACCAGTATAATAAATATAACGATATTTATATTTTATTTCATTAAATATATATAACGATTTAAATTAATATTATATATATTTATACGCGTATTATACATACATAGTTTTTTATACTTTTACTATACTTTAACTTTACCTTTACTTTACTTTTACTTTACTTTAACTTTAATAATTCATACTTTAATAATTCACTTTAATAATTCATACTTTAATAATTCACTTTAATAATTCATACTTTAATAATTCACTTTAATAATTCATACTTTAATAATTCACTTTAATAATTCATACTTTAATAATTCACTTTTATAATTCAAAAATCTATTATAAATAGAATTCAATAGGTTTCATTATTTCATAGAAACTTGAAAATATATTTCTCTAAACTCTCTCAATTGATATATATATATATATATATATATATATATATATATATATATATATATATATATATATATATATACTCTGTATTATTTCAAGATATTATTAGTATACATAAAATATTACGACGGAGTGCTGTCCGAGTGATTTCAAAATAGTTTTTTGAATGAGTCGAAGCTAAGGAAATTATAGGTTATAGCTATGGAGGTGATGAGTATGGTTCATGGGTATGCTCGTGAGGTCAATCTAGTGTTTATCATCTCCGTTGCGTCTACGTACTTTCCTGCAATATTGAATCTCAATATTGATACGTTCGTGAATCCGAGGCCAACCTTGCACTTATTAAATGACGTTATATGTATTTTTACTATGAAATACAGTATTGTGAGTTTCATTTGCTCCCTTTTATATATATTTTTGGGACTTAGAATACATGCGCTGTTTTTATAAATGTTTTACGAAATAGGCACAAGTACTAAAACTAATTCTACGTGGGTTTAAACCAGAAATATACCCTTAGCTTGGTAACATTAAACTACTTGTCTATATACGGTAGGCGCGAATCCTAAAGATAGATCTATTGGGCCTGACAAACCCCATCCTGACTATATGATGCTTTAGTACTTCGAGGTTATTTTAAACACACCTGATCTGGTGTACTTCAGAGGGTAAAACATGAACGTTAAGGCTTGTTACCGGGTGCCTACAACTTATAGAATACTTTTATACACTTACGAGTGTACATATATTTATAAACGGAAATCTTGTGGTCTATTAATATATTGAAATGATTGTTATGATAAACCTGTGAACTCACCAACCTTTTGGTTGACACTTTAAAGCATGTTTATACTCAGGTATTAAAGAAATCTTCCGCTGTGCATTAGCTCATTTTAAGGATATTATTTGGAATCATTCATGGCATATTTTGAAAGACGTTGCATTCGAGTCATTGAGTTCATCAAGATTATTATTAAGCCAATTATAGTTGGATGTATTATGAAATGGTGTGCATGCCGTCAACTTTTGTTGTAAAGAAAGTTTGTCTTTTAAAAACGAATGCAATGTTTGTAAAATGTATCATATAGAGGTCAAATACCTCGCGATGTAATCAACTATTGTGAATCGTTTATAATGTATATGAACGGGTCCTTTCATTTATAGTCGGAAATACAAGTTACAAGTCATTTTTGAAAGAGGTAGTCATTTCCGTCGAAAGAACGACATCTTGATGACCATTTTGAAAAACATACTTTCACTTTGAGTTTAACCATGATTTTTGGATATAGTTTCATGTTCATAAGAAAAATTATTTTTCCAGAAGTATAGCTTTTAAATCAAAGTTCTTCTTAGCTATTAATTATCTCAACCAAAACAGCCCCCGGTTTTACTACGACGGCGTATATCCAGTTTTATGGTGTTTATCGTGTTTCCGGGTTTTAAATCATCAAGTTAGCATATCATATAGATATAGAACATGTGTTTAGTTGATTTTAAAAGTCTAGTTAGAAGGATTAACTTTATTTGCGAACAAGTTTAGAATTAACTAAACTATGTTCTAGTGATTACACGTTTATAACGTTGAATAAGACAGCTTTTTATGTATGAATTGAATGATGTTATGGACATCATTACTACCTCAAGTTCCTTGGATAAACCAACAAGAAATGAGAAAAATGGATCTAGCTTCAAAGGATCCTTGGATGGCTAGAAAGTTCTTGAAGTAGAATCATGACACGAAAACAATTTCAAGTAAGATTTCCACTCGAAATAAGATTGTTATAGTTATAGAAATTGAATTAAAGTTTGAATATGATTATTACCTTGTATTAGAAAGATAACCTACTGTAAGTAACAAAGGTTTCTTGATCTTGGATGATTACTTGGAATGGATTTAGAAAACTTGGAAGTAAACTTGCAATCTTGGAAGTATTCTTGATTTTATGAAACTAGAACTTTTGGAATTTATGAAGAACACTTAGAACTTGAAGATAGAACTTGAGAGAGATCAATTAGATGAAGAAAATTGAAGAATGAAAGTGTTTGTAGGTGTTTTTGGTCGTCGGTGTATGGATTAGATATAAAGGATATGTAATTTTGTTTTCATGTAAATAAGTCATGAATGATTACTCATATTTTTGTAATTTTATGAGATATTTCATGCTAGTTGCCAAATGATGGTTCCCACATGTGTTAGGTAACTCACATGGGCTGCTAAGAGCTGATAATTGGAGTGTATATACTAATAGTACATACATCTAAAAGCTGTGTATTGTACGAGTACGAATACGGGTGCATACGAGTAGATTTGTTGATGAAACTGAACGAGGATGTAATTGTAAGCATTTTTTTTAAGTAGAAGTATTTTGATAAGTATCTTGAAGTCTTTCAAAAGTGTATGAATACATATTAAAACACTACATGTATATACATTTTAACTGAGTCGTTAAGTCATCGTTAGTCGTTACATGTAAATGTTGTTTTGAAACCTTTAGGTTAACGATCTTGTTAAATGTTGTTAACCCAATGTTTATAATATCAAATGAGATTTTAAATTATTATATTATCATGATATTATGATGTATGAATATCTCTTAATATGATCTATATATATTAAATGTCGTTACAACGATAATCGTTACATATATGTCTCGTTTCAAAATCATTAAGTTAGTAGTCTTATTTTTACATATGTAGTTCATTGTTAATACACTTAATGATATATTTACTTATCATTTAACATAATTAACCAATTGTATCAATATCTTAATATGATTCATATGTACCTAGTAAGACGTTATAACGATAATCGTTATATATATCGTTTTCGAGTTTCTTAATTTAATAGTCTCATTTTTATGTATATAACTCATTATTAAAATACCTAATGAGATACATACTTATAATAAAATCATGTTAACTATATATATAACCATATATATGTCATCGTATAGTTTTTACAAGTTTTAACGTTCGTGAATCACCGGTCAACTTGGGTGGTCATTTGTCTATATGAAACCTATTCCAATTAATCAAGTCTTAATAAGTTTGATTGCTTAACATGTTGGAAACACTTAATCATGTAAATATCAATTTCATTTAATATATATAAACATGGAAAAGTTCGGGTCACTACAGTACCTACCCGTTAAATAAATTTCGTCCCGAAATTTTAAGCTGTTGAAAGTGTTGACGAATCTTCTAGAAATAGATGCGGGTATTTCTTCTTTATCTGATCTTCATGCTCCCAGGTGAACTTGGGTTCTCTATGAGCATTCCATCGAACCTTAACAATCGGTATCTTGTTTTGTTTAAGTCTCTTAACCTCACGATCCATTATTTACACGGGTTCTTCAATGAATTGAAGTTTTTCATTGATTTGGATTTCGTCCAACGGAATAGTGAGATCTTCTTTAGCAAAATATTTCTTCAAATTTGAGACGTGGAAAGTATTATGTACAGCCGTGAGTTGTTGACGTAGCTCCAGTTGGTAAGCTACTAGTCCGACACGATCTATAATCTTGAATGGTCCAATGTACCTTGGATTTAGTTTCCCCCGTTTACTAAATCGAACAACGCCTTTCCAAGGTGAAACCTTAAGCATGACCATTTCTCCAATTTCAAACTCTATATCTTTTCTTTTACTGTCCGCGTAGCTCTTTTGTCGACTCTGGACTGTTTTCAATCTTTGTTGAATTTGGATGATTTTCTAGGTAGTTTCTTGTATTATCTCTGGACCCGTAATCTGTCTATCCCCCACTTCATTCCAAAAAATCGGAGACCTGCACTTTCTACCATAAAGTTGTAGTGACCCGAACTTTTCCATGTTTATATATATTAATTGAGATTGATGTTTACATGATTAAATGTTTCCAACATGTTAAGCAATCAAACTTGTTAAGACTTGATTAATTGAAATAGGTTTCATATAGACAATTGACCACCCAAGTTGACCGGTGATTCACGAACGTTAAAACTTGTAAAAAAACTATATGATGACATATATATGGTTATATATATAGTTAACATGATATTATGATAAGTAAACATATCATTAATTATATTAACAATGAACTACATATGTAAAAACAAGACTACTAACTTAATGATTTTGAAACGAGACATATATGTAACGTTTATCGTTGTAACGACATTTAATGTATATATATCATATTAAGAGATATTCGTACATCATAATATCATGATAATATAATAATTTAAAATCTATTTTGTTATTATAAACATTGGGTTAACAACATTTAACAAGATCGTTAACCTAAAGGTTTCAAAACAACACTTACATGTAACGACTAACGATGACTTAACGACTCAGTTAAAATGTATATACATGTAGTGTTTTAATATGTATTTATACACTTTTGAAAGACTTCAATACACTTATCAAAATACTTCTACTTAACAAAAATGCTTACAATTACATTCTCGTTCAGTTTCATCAACAATTCTACTCGTATGCACCCGTATTCGTACTCGTACAATACACAGCTTTTAGATGCATGTACTATTGGTATATACACTCCAATGATCAGCTCTTAGCAGCCCATGTGAGTCACCTAACACATGTGGGAACCATCATTTGGCAACTAGCATGAAATATCTCATAAGATTACAAAAATATGAGTAATCATTCATGACTTATTTACATGAAAACAAAATTACATATCCTTTATATCTAATCCATACACCAACGACCAAAAACACCTACAAACACTTTCATTCTTCAATTTTCTTCATCTAATTGAACTCTCTCAAGTTCTATCTTCAAGTTCTAAGTGTTCTTCATAAATTCCAAAAGTTCTAGTTTCATAAAATCAAGAATACTTTCAAGTTTGCTAGCTCACTTCCAATCTTGTAAGGTGATCATCCAACCTCAAGAAATCTTTGTTTCTTACAGTAGGTTATCATTCTAATACAAGGTAATAATCATATTCAAACTTTGGTTCAATTTCTATAACTATAACAATCTTATTTCAAGTGATGATCTTACTTGAACTTGTTTTCGTGTCATGATTTTGCTTCAAGAACTTTGAGCCATCCAAGGATCCATTGAAGCTAGATCCATTTTTCTCTTTTCCAGTAGGTTCATCCAAGGAACTTAAGTTAGTAATGATGTTCATAACATCATTCGATTCATACATATAAAGCTATCTTATTCGAAGGTTTAAACTTGTAATCACTAGAACATAGTTTAGTTAATTCTAAACTTGTTCGCAAACAAAAGTTAATCCTTCTAACTTGACTTTTAAAATCAACTAAACACATGTTCTATATCTATATGATATGCTAACTTAATGATTTAAAACCTGGAAACACGAAAAACACCGTAAAACCGGATTTACGCCGTCGTAGTAACACCGCGGGCTGTTTTGGGTTAGTTAATTAAAAACTATGATAAACTTTGATTTAAAAGTTGTTATTCTGAGAAAATGATTTTTATTATGAACATGAAACTATATCCAAAAATTATGGTTAAACTCAAAGTGGAAGTATGTTTTCTAAAATGGTCATCTAGACGTCGTTCTTTCGACTGAAATGACTACCTTTACAAAAACGACTTGTAACTTATTTTTCCGACTAGAAACCTATACTTTTTTTGTTTAGATTCATAAAATAGAGTTCAATATGAAACCATAGCAATTTGATTCACTCAAAACGGATTTAAAATGAAGAAGTTATGGGTAAAACAAGATTGGATAATTTTTCTCATTTTAGCTACGTGAAAATTGGTAACAAATCTATTCCAACCATAACTTAATCAACTTGTATTATATATTATGTAATCTTGAGATACCATAGACACGTATACAATGTTTCGACCTATCATGTCGACACATCTATATATATTTCGGAACAACCATAGACACTCTATATGTGAATGTTGGAGTTAGCTATACAGGGTTGAGGTTGATTCCAAAATATATATAGTTTGAGTTGTGATCAATACTGAGATACGTATACACTGGGTCGTGGATTGATTCAAGATAATATTTATTGATTTATTTCTGTACATCTAACTGTGGACAACTAGTTGTAGGTTACTAACGAGGACAGCTGACTTAATAAACTTAAAACATCAAAATATATTAAAAGTGTTGTAAATATATTTTGAACATACTTTGATATATATGTATATATTGTTATAGGTTCGTGAATCAACCAGTGGCCAAGTCTTACTTCCCGACGAAGTAAAAATCTGTGAAAGTGAGTTATAGTCCCACTTTTAAAATCTAATATTTTTGGGATGAGAATACATGCAGGTTTTATAAATGATTTATAAAATAGACACAAGTACGTGAAACTACATTCTATGGTTGAATTATCGAAATCGAATATGCCCCTTTTTATTAAGTCTGGTAATCTAAGAATTAGGGAACAGACACCCTAATTGACGCGAATCCTAAAGATAGATCTATTGGGCCTAACAAACCCCATCCAAAGTACCGGATGCTTTAGTACTTCGAAATTTATATCATATCCGAAGGGTGTCCCGGTATGATGGGGATATTCTTATATATGCATCTTGTTATTGTCGGTTACCAGGTGTTCACCATATGAATGATTTTTATCTCTATGTATGGGATGTGTATTGAAATATGAAATCTTGTGGTCTATTGTTACGATTTGATATATATAGGTTAAACCTATAACTCACCAACATTTTTGTTGACGTTTTAAGCATGTTTATTCTCAGGTGATTATTAAGAGCTTCCGCTGTCGCATACTTAAATAAGGACAAGATTTGGAGTCCATGCTTGTATGATATTGTGTAAAAACTGCATTCAAGAAACTTATTTTGTTGTAACATATTTGTATTGTAAACCATTATGTAATGGTCGTGTGTAAACAGGATATTTTAGATTATCATTATTTGATAATCTACGTAAAGCTTTTTAAACCTTTATTGATGAAATAAAGGTTATGGTTTGTTTAAAAATGAATGCAGTCTTTGAAAAACGTCTCATATAGAGGTCAAAACCTCGCAACGAAATCAATTAATATGGAACGTTTTTAATCAATAAGAACGGGACATTTCAGTTGGTATCCGAGCGTTGGTCTTAGAGAACCAGAAAATTTGCATTAGTGTGTCTTATCGAGTTTGTTAGGATGCATTAGTGAGTCTGGACTTCGACCGTGTTTTCTTTAAAAATGATTGCTTAACATTTTTGTTGGAAACTATATATTTTTAACATATGAATATTATGTGATATATTAATCTCTTAACGTGTTTGATATTATGTGATAGATGTCTACCTCTAGAACAAGTCCCATTGACTCACCTAATAATAATGAAGAGTCAAATGTAAATTGGAATGATTTGTGGACTGATTCACAAGTTCCCGAAGAGGAACCGGAAGAAGAGTCGGAACCGGAAGAAGAATCGGAACCGGAAGAAGAATCGGAACCGGATGAAGAAATAGAACCGGTGGGGGAAATAATAAAACGGTTAAGTAAAAGAAAATCCTCAACCAACCGACCAAAGTTAATTATGGTCAATGGTGTTGCCGCCAAGGAAGCAAAATATTGGGAGGATTACCAATTCTCCGATGAATCGGATTCCGACGAGAATTCCGATGATGTTATAGAAATTACCCCAACTGAATTTAAAAAGGCAAAAGAAAATAATAAGGGAAAGGGCATAAAAATAGAGAAATCTAATTCCAACCCCGATGAACTTTATATGTATCGTCAACCCCCGAAGTCCTTAAGTTGTAACAATGACCCGGGAACCTCTAAACCACCAGGTTTTTCTAAACCAATGTGGACAACGACGGCTCGTATTAGGGGAACATCATATATCCCTAGAAACTTGGCAAAACGAACCAAAACCGAAGAAGAAGAAACGAGCGAGTCGGAATAAGATAGTTGTATTCGTGTGGTGTAATATATGGAATATAGTGTTCTTATGCTTTATGATATATGTAAAAATTGCTTGTATTAATAAGTATTTTTTTTATGAATCTAACTCTTGTCTATTTTACAGTTTAAAAACACAAAATGGATAGACAACCCAATATTTTAAGAGACCTACCCGGAGACATGATTGATGAAATCTTGTCTAGAGTCGGCCAGAATTCTTCGGCGCAACTATTTAAGGCGAGATCAGTTTGTAAGACATTCGAAGAACGTTCCAAGAATGTCTTGGTTTATAAGAGACTTTCGTTTGAAAGATGGGGGATATCACATTGGGAAACCCATAAGTTACGATGTGTTTACTTTGACGCATATATTGCGGGGAACCCAAATGCTATTTTACGCAACGGGTTAAGAAATTATTTTGACTCAATATATCCGAATATTGGACTTCGTGATTTAGAAAAAGCGGCTAACATGCAACATAAAGAAGCATGTTATGCTTACGGATTAGTAATGTTCGCTTCTCACCAAAGTGAGAACAAGAACATCGGGCTACAACTATTAAACAAAACGTTTCCACAAGTGACGGAGTCGGTAATTGGGGTAAGAAATGAGGTTTTTAGATTATTACGGGACTGTTGGACATTACGTAACCCTCGTCCCTTTGATGACGTTACAACACGCTGTCTTATCAACGGCCATAACGGTTATGTTGCACAAGACCAAGGATGGGAAGTAGTCCTAGTAAAACCAGAATGCATGACTTGTTTCTGGACGTATGAATTACGTGTCTTTATTGCCTTTGCTGAACGACTTGTGTACTAGCTAGAATTGTCTTCACAACTATCTTGTATCAAAGTTATTGTGTGCTATATTTCATGCTTTATGTAAAATAAGCGGTATTGTAAGTTTGTAAAATATTGTATAAAAGTTTGAACGCGAAATATTATTATAATCAGTTTTTCATATAGAATTGTAGTAGTTGAATTGTATATTAGCTACTAAGTATGAACTTAACGGGTAGGTACTACCCGAATTTAAACTTATAAAACGCTAATATGAAGAAAAAGCTTTTATAAATGAGTTCATATTATGCTACGAAATACTATTAACTACTCTTAATATTCTGTATGATTAACTTGTTCCATTTAACTATTTTGAAGGAAATGGCACCGACTACTCGACACACCGTGAATATGAATGAAGAGGAATTCCGTACTTTTCTAGCTTCAAACATAGCCGCAGTACAGGCTGCGCTACATACCAACAATAACCTTGGATCTAGCAGTACAGGAAATCGTGTAGGATGCACCTACAAGGAATTCACTGCCTGCAAACCTTTGGAATTTGATGGAACCGAAGGACCGATCGGATTGAAACGGTGGACCGAGAAGGTTGAATCGGTGTTTGCCATAAGTAAGTGTACTGAAGAGGACAAAGTGAAGTACGCTACGCATACCTTCACAGGTTCTGCGTTAACATGGTGGAATACCTATCTAGAGCAAGTGGGACAAGATGATGCGTACGCACTACCGTGGTCAGCATTCAAGCACTTGATGAACGAGAAGTACCGTCCCAGAACCGAGGTCAATAAGCTCAAGACAGAACTTAGAGGGTTACGAACCCAAGGATTTGATATTACCACGTACGAAAGACGATTCACAGAATTGTGCCTATTGTGTCCGGGAGCATTCGAAGATGAGGAAGAGAAGATCGACGCGTTTGTGAAAGGATTACCGGAAAGAATCCAAGAAGATATAAGTTCACACGAGCCCGCCTCCATACAACAGGCATGTAGAATGGCTCACAAACTAGTGAACCAGATTGAAGAAAGAATTAAAGAACAGACTGCTGAAGAGGCCAATGTGAAGCAAGTCAAAAGAAAGTGGGAGGAAAACGGTGATAAGAATCACCAATACAACAACAACAGCAATTACAACAATAATCGCAACAATTATCCCAACAATCGCAACATCAATCGCAACTACAACAAACGGCCCAACAACAACAACAACAACAACAACAGCAGCAACTACAACAATCATCCCAACAACAATAATAACCGCAACAACAACAACAATCAGAAGCAACTATGCCAAAGGTGTGAAAAGAATCACTCGGGGTTCTGCACCAAATTTTGCAACAAGTGTAAAAGAAATGGTCATAGCGCGGCGAAGTGTGAGGTCTACGGAACAGGGGTTAATAGAACGAAAGGAACAAATGGTGTCGGAACGAGTAATGGCGGAGCAAGTAGTGTCGGAGCAAGTTATGCCAATGTAGTTTGTTATAAATGTGGAAAACCAGGCCACATTATTAGAAATTGCCCGAACCAGGAGAACACGAATGGACAAGGCCGTGGAAGAGTTTTCAATATTAATGCGGTAGAGGCACAGGAAGACCCGGAGCTTGTTACGGGTACGTTTCTTATTGACAATAAATCTGCTTACGTTTTATTTGATTCGGGTGCGGATAGAAGCTATATGAGTAGAGATTTTTGTGCTAAATTAAGTTGTCCATTGACGCCTTTGGATAGTAAATTTTTACTCGAATTAGCAAATGGTAAATTAATTTCAGCAGATAATATATGTCGGAATCGAGAAATTAAACTGGTTACCGAAACATTTAAGATTGATTTGATACCAGTAGAGTTAGGGAGTTTTGATGTGATAATCGGTATGGACTGGTTGAAAGAAGTGAAAGCGGAGATCGTTTGTTACAAAAATGCAATTCGCATTATACGAGAAAAAGGAAAACCCTTAATGGTGTACGGAGAAAAGGGCAACACGAAGCTACATCTTATTAGTAATTTGAAGGCACAAAAACTAATAAGAAAAGGTTGCTATGCTGTTCTAGCACACGTCGAGAAAGTACAAACTGAAGAAAAGAGCATCAATGATGTTCCCATTGCAAAAGAATTTCCCGATGTATTTCCGAAAGAATTACCGGGATTACCCCCACATCGATCCGTTGAATTTCAAATAGATCTTGTACCAGGAGCTGCACCAATAGCTCGTGCTCCTTACAGACTTGCACCCAGCGAGATGAAAGAACTGCAAAGCCAATTACAAGAACTTTTAGAGCGTGGTTTCATTCGACCAAGCACATCACCGTGGGGAGCTCCTGTTTTGTTTGTCAAGAAGAAAGATGGTACATTCAGGTTATGTATCGACTACCGAGAGTTGAACAAACTTACCATCAAGAACCGCTACCCACTACCGAGAATCGACGACTTATTTGATCAACTACAAGGCTCGTCTGTTTATTCAAAGATTGACTTACGTTCCGGGTATCATCAAATGCGGGTGAAAGAAGATGATATTCCAAAGACTGCTTTCAGAACACGTTACGGTCATTACGAGTTTATGGTCATGCCGTTTGGTTTAACTAATGCACCAGCTGTGTTCATGGACCTTATGAACCGAGTGTGTGGACCATACCTTGACAAGTTTGTCATTGTTTTCATTGATGACATACTTATTTACTCAAAGAATGACCAAGAACACGGTGAACATTTGAGAAAGGTGTTAGAAGTATTGAGGAAGGAAGAATTGTACGCTAAGTTTTCAAAGTGTGCATTTTGGTTGGAAGAAGTTCAATTCCTCGGTCACATAGTGAACAAAGAAGGTATTAAGGTGGATCCGGCAAAGATAGAAACTGTTGAAAAGTGGGAAACCCCGAAAACTCCGAAACACATACGCCAGTTTTTAGGACTAGCTGGTTACTACAGAAGGTTCATCCAAGACTTTTCCAGAATAGCAAAACCCTTGACTGCATTAACGCATAAAGGGAAGAAATTTGAATGGAATGATGAACAAGAGAAAGCGTTTCAGTTATTGAAGAAAAAGCTAACTACGGCACCTATATTGTCATTGCCTGAAGGGAATGATGATTTTGTGATTTATTGTGACGCATCAAAGCAAGGTCTCGGTTGTGTATTAATGCAACGAATGAAGGTGATTGCTTATGCGTCTAGACAATTGAAGATTCACGAACAAAATTATACGACGCATGATTTGGAATTAGGCGCGGTTGTTTTTGCATTAAAGACTTGGAGGCACTACTTATATGGGGTCAAAAGTATTATATATACCGACCACAAAAGTCTTCAACACATATTTAATCAGAAACAACTGAATATGAGGCAGCGTAGGTGGATTGAATTATTGAATGATTACGATTTTGAGATTCGTTACCACCCGGGGAAGGCAAATGTGGTAGCCGATGCCTTGAGCAGGAAGGATAGAGAACCCATTCGAGTAAAATCTATGAATATAATGATTCATAATAACATTACTACTCAAATAAAGGAGGTGCAACAAGGAGTTTTAAAAGAGGGAAATTTAAAGGATGAAATACCCAAAGGATCGGAGAAGCATCTTAATATTCGGGAAGACGGAACCCGGTATAGGGCTGAAAGGATTTGGGTACCAAAATTTGGAGATATGAGAGAAATGGTACTTAGAGAAGCTCATAAAACCAGATACTCAATACATCCTGGAACGGGGAAGATGTACAAGGATCTCAAGAAACATTTTTGGTGGCCGGGTATGAAAGCCGATGTTGCTAAATACGTAGGAGAATGTTTGACGTGTTCTAAGGTCAAAGCTGAGCATCAGAAACCATCAGGTCTACTTCAACAACCCGAAATCCCGGAATGGAAATGGGAAAACATTACCATGGATTTCATCACTAAATTGCCAAGGACTGCAAGTGGTTTTGATACTATTTGGGTAATAGTTGATCGTCTCACCAAATCAGCACACTTCCTACCAATAAGAGAAGATGACAAGATGGAGAAGTTAGCACGACTGTATTTGAAGGAAGTCGTCTCCAGACATGGAATACCAATCTCTATTATCTCTGATAGGGATGGCAGATTTATTTCAAGATTCTGGCAGACATTACAGCAAGCATTAGGAACTCGTCTAGACATGAGTACTGCCTATCATCCACAAACTGATGGGCAGAGCGAAAGGACGATACAAACGCTTGAAGACATGCTACGAGCATGTGTTATTGATTTCGGAAACAGTTGGGATCGACATCTACCGTTAGCAGAATTTTCCTACAACAACAGCTACCATTCAAGCATTGAGATGGCGCCGTTTGAAGCACTTTATGGTAGAAAGTGCAGGTCTCCGATTTGTTGGAGTGAGGTGGGGGATAGACAGATTACGGGTCCGGAGATTATACAAGAAACTACCGAGAAGATCATCCAAATTCAACAACGGTTGAAAACCGCCCAAAGTCGACAAAAGAGCTACGCTGACATTAAAAGAAAAGATATAGAATTTGAAATTGGAGAGATGGTCATGCTTAAAGTTTCACCTTGGAAAGGCGTTGTTCGATTTGGTAAACGAGGGAAATTAAATCCAAGGTATATTGGACCATTCAAGATTATTGATCGTGTCGGACCAGTAGCTTACCGACTTGAGTTACCTCAACAACTCGCGGCTGTACATAACACTTTCCACGTCTCGAATTTGAAGAAATGTTTTGCTAAAGAAGATCTCACTATTCCGTTAGATGAAATCCAAATCAACGAAAAACTACAATTCATCGAAGAACCCGTCGAAATAATGGATCGTGAGGTTAAAAGACTTAAGCAAAACAAGATACCAATTGTTAAGGTTCAATGGAATGCTCGTAGAGGACCCGAGTTCACCTGGGAGCGTGAAGATCAGATGAAGAAGAAATACCCGCATCTATTTCCAGAAGATTCGTCAACACCTTCAACAGCTTAAAATTTCGGGACGAAATTTATTTAACGGGTAGGTACTGTAGTGACCCGAACTTTTCCATGTTTATATATATTAATTGAGATTGATGTTTACATGATTAAATGTTTCCAACATGTTAAGCAATCAAACTTGTTAAGACTTGATTAATTGAAATAGGTTTCATATAGACAATTGACCACCCAAGTTGACCGGTGATTCACGAACGTTAAAACTTGTAAAAAAACTATATGATGACATATATATGGTTATATATATAGTTAACATGATATTATGATAAGTAAACATATCATTAATTATATTAACAATGAACTACATATGTAAAAACAAGACTACTAACTTAATGATTTTGAAACGAGACATATATGTAACGTTTATCGTTGTAACGACATTTAATGTATATATATCATATTAAGAGATATTCGTACATCATAATATCATGATAATATAATAATTTAAAATCTATTTTGTTATTATAAACATTGGGTTAACAACATTTAACAAGATCGTTAACCTAAAGGTTTCAAAACAACACTTACATGTAACGACTAACGATGACTTAACGACTCAGTTAAAATGTATATACATGTAGTGTTTTAATATGTATTTATACACTTTTGAAAGACTTCAATACACTTATCAAAATACTTCTACTTAACAAAAATGCTTACAATTACATTCTCGTTCAGTTTCATCAACAATTCTACTCGTATGCACCCGTATTCGTACTCGTACAATACACAGCTTTTAGATGCATGTACTATTGGTATATACACTCCAATGATCAGCTCTTAGCAGCCCATGTGAGTCACCTAACACATGTGGGAACCATCATTTGGCAACTAGCATGAAATATCTCATAAGATTACAAAAATATGAGTAATCATTCATGACTTATTTACATGAAAACAAAATTACATATCCTTTATATCTAATCCATACACCAACGACCAAAAACACCTACAAACACTTTCATTCTTCAATTTTCTTCATCTAATTGAACTCTCTCAAGTTCTATCTTCAAGTTCTAAGTGTTCTTCATAAATTCCAAAAGTTCTAGTTTCATAAAATCAAGAATACTTTCAAGTTTGCTAGCTCACTTCCAATCTTGTAAGGTGATCATCCAACCTCAAGAAATCTTTGTTTCTTACAGTAGGTTATCATTCTAATACAAGGTAATAATCATATTCAAACTTTGGTTCAATTTCTATAACTATAACAATCTTATTTCAAGTGATGATCTTACTTGAACTTGTTTTCGTGTCATGATTTTGCTTCAAGAACTTTGAGCCATCCAAGGATCCATTGAAGCTAGATCCATTTTTCTCTTTTCCAGTAGGTTCATCCAAGGAACTTAAGGTAGTAATGATGTTCATAACATCATTCGATTCATACATATAAAGCTATCTTATTCGAAGGTTTAAACTTGTAATCACTAGAACATAGTTTAGTTAATTCTAAACTTGTTCGCAAACAAAAGTTAATCCTTCTAACTTGACTTTTAAAATCAACTAAACACATGTTCTATATCTATATGATATGCTAACTTAATGATTTAAAACCTGGAAACACGAAAAACACCGTAAAACCGGATTTACGCCGTCGTAGTAACACCGCGGGCTGTTTTGGGTTAGTTAATTAAAAACTATGATAAACTTTGATTTAAAAGTTGTTATTCTGAGAAAATGATTTTTATTATGAACATGAAACTATATCCAAAAATTATGGTTAAACTCAAAGTGGAAGTATGTTTTCTAAAATGGTCATCTAGACGTCGTTCTTTCGACTGAAATGACTACCTTTACAAAAACGACTTGTAACTTATTTTTCCGACTAGAAACCTATACTTTTTTTGTTTAGATTCATAAAATAGAGTTCAATATGAAACCATAGCAATTTGATTCACTCAAAACGGATTTAAAATGAAGAAGTTATGGGTAAAACAAGATTGGATAATTTTTCTCATTTTAGCTACGTGAAAATTGGTAACAAATCTATTCCAACCATAACTTAATCAACTTGTATTATATATTATGTAATCTTGAGATACCATAGACACGTATACAATGTTTCGACCTATCATGTCGACACATCTATATATATTTCGGAACAACCATAGACACTCTATATGTGAATGTTGGAGTTAGCTATACAGGGTTGAGGTTGATTCCAAAATATATATAGTTTGAGTTGTGATCAATACTGAGATACGTATACACTGGGTCGTGGATTGATTCAAGATAATATTTATTGATTTATTTCTGTACATCTAACTGTGGACAACTAGTTGTAGGTTACTAACGAGGACAGCTGACTTAATAAACTTAAAACATCAAAATATATTAAAAGTGTTGTAAATATATTTTGAACATACTTTGATATATATGTATATATTGTTATAGGTTCGTGAATCAACCAGTGGCCAAGTCTTACTTCCCGACGAAGTAAAAATCTGTGAAAGTGAGTTATAGTCCCACTTTTAAAATCTAATATTTTTGGGATGAGAATACATGCAGGTTTTATAAATGATTTACAAAATAGACACAAGTACGTGAAACTACATTCTATGGTTGAATTATCGAAATCGAATATGCCCCTTTTTATTAAGTCTGGTAATCTAAGAATTAGGGAACAGACACCCTAATTGACGCGAATCCTAAAGATAGATCTATTGGGCCTAACAAACCCCATCCAAAGTACCGGATGCTTTAGTACTTCGAAATTTATATCATATCCGAAGGGTGTCCCGGAATGATGGGGATATTCTTATATATGCATCTTGTTATTGTCGGTTACCAGGTGTTCACCATATGAATGATTTTTATCTCTATGTATGGGATGTGTATTGAAATATGAAATCTTGTGGTCTATTGTTACGATTTGATATATATAGGTTAAACCTATAACTCACCAACATTTTTGTTGACGTTTTAAGCATGTTTATTCTCAGGTGATTATTAAGAGCTTCCGCTGTCGCATACTTAAATAAGGACAAGATTTGGAGTCCATGCTTGTATGATATTGTGTAAAAACTGCATTCAAGAAACTTATTTTGTTGTAACATATTTGTATTGTAAACCATTATGTAATGGTCGTGTGTAAACAGGATATTTTAGATTATCATTATTTGATAATCTACGTAAAGCTTTTTAAACCTTTATTGATGAAATAAAGGTTATGGTTTGTTTAAAAATGAATGCAGTCTTTGAAAAACGTCTCATATAGAGGTCAAAACCTCGCAACGAAATCAATTAATATGGAACGTTTTTAATCAATAAGAACGGGACATTTCAAAAGTGCCTTAAATGGCGCTATCTCAATACTAGAATGATAACTATTGTTGTAGGAAAATTCTGCTAACGGTAGGTATCGATCCCAACTGTTTCCGAAATCAAAAACACATGCTCGTAGCATGTCTTCAAGCGTTTGTATCGTCCTTTCGCTCTGCCCATCAGTTTGTGGATGATAGGCAGTACTCATGTCTAGACGAGTTCCTAATGCTTGCTGTAATGTCTGCCAGAATCTTGAAATAAATCTGCCATCCCTATCAGAGATAATAGAGATTGGTATTCCATGTCTGGAGACGACTTCCTTCAAATACAGTCGTGCTAACTTATCCATCTTGTCATCTTCTCTTATTGGCAGGAAGTGTGCTGATTTGGTGAGACGATCAACTATTACCCAAATAGTATCAAAACCACTTGCAGTCCTTGGCAATTTAGTGATGAAATCCATGGTAATGTTTTCCCATTTCCATTCCGGGATTTCGGGTTGTTGAAGTAGACCTGATGGTTTCTGATGCTCAGCTTTGACCTTAGAACACGTCAAACATTCTCCTGCGTATTTAGCAACATCGACTTTCATACCCGGCCACCAAAAATGTTTCTTGAGATCCTTGTACATCTTCCCCGTTCCAGGATGTATTGAGTATCTGGTCTTATGAGCTTCTCTAAGTACCATTTCTCTCATATCTCCAAATTTTGGTACCCAAATCCTTTCAGCCCTATACCAGGTTCCGTCTTCCCGAATATTAAGATGCTTCTCCGATCCTTTGGGTATTTCATCCTTTAAATTTCCCTCTTTTAAAGCTCCTTGTTGCGCCTCCTTTATTTGAGTAGTAATGTTATTGTGAATCATTATATTCATAGATTTTACTCGAATGGGTTCTCTGTCCTTCCTGCTCAAGGCATCGGCTACCACATTTGCCTTCCCCGGGTGGTAACGAATCTCAAAGTTGTAATCATTCAACAATTCAATCCACCTACGCTGCCTCATATTCAGTTGTTTCTGATTAAATATGTGTTGAAGACTTTTGTGGTCGGTATATATAATACTTTTGACTCCATATAAGTAGTGCCTCCAATTCTTTAATGCAAAAACAACCTCGCCTAATTCCAAATCATGCGTCGTATAATTTTGTTCGTGAATCTTCAATTGTCTAGACGCATAAGCAATCACCTTCGTTCGTTACATTAATACACAACCAAGACCTTGCTTTGATGCGTCACAATAAATCACAAAATCATTATTCCCTTCAGGCAATGACAATATAGGTGCAGTAGTTAGCTTTTTCTTCAATAACTGAAACGCTTTCTCTTGTTCATCCTTCCATTCAAATTTCTTCCCTTTATGCGTTAATGCAGTCAAGGGTTTTGCTATTCTGGAAAAGTCTTGGATGAACCTTCTGTAGTAACCAGCTAGTCCTAAAAACTGGCGTATGTGTTTCAGAGTTTTCGGGGTTTCCCACTTTTCAATAGTTTCTATCTTTGCCGGATCCACCTTAATACCTTCTTTGTTCACTATGTGACCGAGGAATTGAACTTCTTCCAACCAAAATGCACATTTTGAAAATTTAGCGTACAATTCTTCCTTCCTCAATACTTCTAACACCTTTCTCAAATGTTCACCGTGTTCTTGGTCATTCTTTGAGTAAATAAGTATGTCATCAATGTAAACAATGACAAACTTGTTAAGGTATGGTCCACACACTCGGTTCATAAGGTCCATGAACATAGCTGGTGCATTAGTTAAACTAAACAGCATGACCATAAACTCGTAATGACCGTAACGTGTTCTGAAAGCAGTCTTTGGAATATCATCTTCTTTCACCCGCATTTGATGATACCCGGAACCTAAGTCAATCTTTGAATAAATAGACGAGCCTTGTAGTTGATCAAATAAGTCATCAATTCTCGGTAGTGGGTAGCGGTTCTTGATGGTAAGTTTGTTCAACTCTCGGTAGTCGATACACAACCTGAATGTACCATCTTTCTTCTTGACAAACAAAACAGGAGCTCCCCATGGTGATGTGCTTGGTCGAATGAAACCACGCTCTAAAAGTTCTTGTAATTGGCTTTGCAGTTCTTTCATCTCGCGGGGGGGGGGGGGGGGGGGGGGGGGGGGCTGTAAGGAGCACAAGCTATTGGTGCAGCTCCTGGTACAAGATCTATTTGAAATTCAACGGATCGATGTGGGGGTAATCCCGGTAATTCTTTCGAAAATACATCGGGAAATTCTTTTGCGACGGGAACATCATTGATGCTCTTTTCTTCAGTTTGTACTTTCTCGACGTGTGCTAGAACAGCATAGCAACCTTTTCTTATTAGTTTTTGTGCCTTCAAATTACTAATAAGATGTAGCTTCGTGTTGCCCTTTTCTCCGTACACCATTAAGGGTTTTCCTTTTTCTCGTATAATGCGAATTGCATTTTTGTAACAAACGATCTCTGCTTTTACTTCTTTCAACCAGTCCATACCGATTATCACATCAAAACTCCCTAACTCTACTGGTATCAAGTCAATCTTAAATGTTTCGCTAACCAGTTTAATTTCTCGATTCCGACATATATTATCTGCTGAAATTAATTTACCATTTGCTAATTCGAGTAAAAATTTTCTATCCAAAGGCGTCAATGGACAACTTAATTTAGCATAAAAATCTCTACTCATATAGCTTCTATCCGCACCCGAATCAAATAAAACGTAAGCAGATTTATTGTCAATAAGAAACTTACCCGTAACAAGTTCCGGGTCTTCCTGTGCCTCTGCCGCATTATATTGAAAACTCTTCCTTGGCCTTGTCCATTCGTGTTCTCTTGGTTCGGGCAATTTCTAATAATGTGGCCCGGTTTTCCACATTTATAACAAACTACATTGGCATAACTTGCTCCCACACTACTTGCTCCGCCATTACTCCTTCCGACACCATTTGTTCCTTTCGTTCTGTTAACCCCTGGTCCGTAGACCTCACACTTCGCCGCGCTATGACCATTTTTTTTACACTTGTTGAAAAATTTGGTGCAGAAGCCCGAGTGATACTTTTCACACCTTTGGCATAGCTGCTTCTGATTGTTGATGTTGTTGCGGTTATTATTGTTGTTGGGATGATTGTTGTAGTTGTTGTTGTTGTTGTTGTTGTTGTTGTTGTTGTTGTTGTTGTTGTTGTTGTTGTTGTTGTTGGGCCGTTTGTTGTAGTTGCGATTGATGTTGCGATTGTTATGATAGTTGTTGCGATTATTGTTGTAATTGCTGTTGTTGTTGTATTGGTGATTCTTATCACCGTTTTCCTCCCACTTTCTTTTGACTTGCTTCATATTGGCCTCTTCAGCCGTCTGTTCTTTAATTCTTTTCTCAATCTGGTTCACTAGTTTGTGAGCCATTCTACATGCCTGTTGTATGGAGGCGGTCTCGTGTGAACTTATATCTTCTTGGATTCTTTCCGGTAATCCTTTCACAAACGCGTCGATCTTCTCTTCCTCATCTTCGAACGCTCCCGGAAACAATAGGCATAATTCTGTGAATCATCTTTCGTACGTGGTAATATCAAATCCTTGGGTTCGTAACCCTCTAAGTTCTGTCTTGAGCTTATTGACCTCGGTTCTGGGACGGTACTTCTCGTTCATCAAGTGCTTGAATGCTGACCACGGTAATGCGTAAGCATCATCTTGTCCCACTTGCTCTAGATAGGTATTCCACCATGTTAACGCAGAACCTGTGAAGGTATGCGTAGCGTACTTCACTTTGTCCTCTTCAGTACACTTACTTATGGCAAACACCGATTCGACCTTCTCGGTCCACCGTTTCAATCCGATCGGTCCTTCGGTTCCATCAAATTCCAAAGGTTTGCAGGCAGTGAGTTCTTTGTAGGTTCATCCTACACGATTTCCTGTACTGCTAGATCCAAGGTTATTGTTAGTATGTAGCGCAGCCTGTACTGCGGCTATGTTTGAAGCAAGAAAGGCACGAAATTCCTCTTCGCTCATATTCAAGGTGTGTCGAGTAGTCGGTGTCATTTCCTTCAAAATAGTCAAATGAAACGAGTTAATCATATAGAATATCAAGAGTAGTCAATAGTATTTCGTAGCGTAATATGAACTTATTTATAAAAGCTCTTTCTTCATATTAGCGTTTTATACTCTTTAATTCGGGTAGTACCTACCTGTTAAGTTCATACTTAGTAGTGTAAGACCCGAATAATTGTAGTGTACATGTGTGTATATAAGTTACTCAAGTTTTAGGGTTTTGGTTGCACATAATTAAAAAGAGAAAAGATGCTGAACTGGGAGGTCGCGCGCCGCGCGTCTAGGTGGCGCGCCGCGCCATCTGTCTGCAACAGATTCCTTTCTTCTTTTTAAAATAGATATTTTGAGGGCAATTGTGTAATTTCACTTTGGGGCCGAATTTAATACCCTAGATCAGTTTTGGGGAGCTCATTTACTACTCCCACAACAACCTCATCTCCTCCAATTGAATTTTAGTGAGAGAGTGCAATCCTTGAGAGAGAAAGCTCCATTTAAGGGTGAAAGAGGTTGAATCGGGTCTTGGTGCAAGTTTTAAAGTCGTTCATCTAGTCGATAGCTACGTGGTGATTGTGTTGGTAAGTTATAAAACCCAATTTCTTACTTCAATTGCTTTAAGGGTTAGGTTTTGGGCTAGTGATGAACCAAAGACCCATTTTGTTAGTATTTCGGGGATTTTGGGTGATTATGGGTTATGAAGACTCATTGATGACTAACCTAGGGTTTGAATGTGTTAATTGGACTTTTGAGTCTTAAAATTTGGTTAGTTTGTGGCTAGAACACTTTTATAATATGTGAATGGGTGTTATTAGGTATGGATGACCCAAATGGGTGTGTTGACTTTGAAATGGGTCAAATGAGTCTTTAATGACCTAAGTGGCCTAGCAAGTATGAAAACAAGTTAGCCTTGTGACCTAAATGAGTTTTAAACCCATCTTGACGAATGATTAGGGTTTTGGTGGGTGTTGACCCAAATTAGGGTTAAGGGTGCAAATGGGTTGAAATTGCACCTTGGGTCAAAATGGCTTAGAATGGTGAAAGGGTTTAGTTGACCGACTTGATTTTGCATTTAATGAGGTGTATAATATGATAGGTACGTTACTTTGAGGTCTTGCAAGCTCAAGTATCTTTTCACAAGACTTTGAGGTGAGTGGAATAATTATATGCGTATGTATATAATGTATCTATTTGTTGTAGCATGAAATGTGTAGTGTCGAGGTGCTAAGACACCATGTTTCACGTGAAGAGTGTAGCATCGAGGTGTTAAGATGCCACTCGGGTGTAGCATCGAGGTGTTAAGATACCACCTAGGAGTGTAGTGTCGAGGTGTTAAGACACCACTCCGTAAATTAATGAGTGATGCATCGAGGTGTTAAGATGCCACTCGGGGTGATGTGCCGAGGTGTTAAGGTGCCACCCTAGGGGTTAGTGGTGCAAGGTGTTAAGTGCCCTAACGGATGTTGTGAACACCGATGGCGTTTTCGCGAGCGCCGTTCCCTTGTACTATTGGTTAACCATGGTTATTTGTGTTGTAAGCATATTATATTATTCGAGTTATATTCATATGCGGTTGTTATGCTAGCTTGTGGTATTGGAGATTTATAGCTTGCTATTGTGACGATAAGCTAAATGTGTATGCTAGCGTGTTTGCGGTTTGGTGTGTAAGTGTATGCAAGTAGGTATAATTATATATGTTTTTTTATAATTATTGCATTCACTAAGCTTTGCTTACCCTCTCGTTGTTTACTATTTTTATAGGTTCGGTTGTGGACAAGGGTAAGGGCATTATCATGGAATAGAGATTCCCGCTTTGTTGATTAGGGGACGCTTTTTGGAAGTTTAGTTCTTGGAGTTTGACCGAGACTTGGGTAGTTTAATCCCAAACGCCATGCTCGTAGTGTAGTTTGGTACTTAAACTTTTTGGCGGTCGAAACTCATATTTTGTATTAAACTCGTAAAACGGCCGAAGTGGGCCCCGCTTTGTAAAACTTATTTTACGTTTGAATTGTGTTAGTTTTACATATTTGAATGTGTGGTTAAAAGCGTGTCGTCTAAAAATGTCGGGAACTAGTCGATCTTTTTCGCATTTTGAGACTTTCCGGACAGACCCGAATGGCGCGCCGCGCGGCCATCCTGGCGCGCCGCGCCAGTTCACTGTGCAACAATTTTTTTTATTTTGTATTTTTCACGTGGTTTGCTCGCGGGTTGGTTTGGGTTGTTACAAGTGGTATCAGAGCATGGTCTAAGGGATTTAGGTGACTTGAGATAGGCGCCTAGACTTAGACTTTTTGTGTGTGCGCTATGCGGGACTTGTAGGACCTTGGGTCGGATCGGGATTAGTTTGTGCATAGGTTTATATAAACTAATCATGCGCTATTTGTTATGTATGTTTAGCGAGCATCGAGCGAGATGGACATTGTACTAGCAAGTTAATGCGGCGTGCTCGCGTAACAATGATTAGCTACCATTGTTACGGGCGCAAATCGTGTCAAACAAGTAATGTACGACGATTGTTGAGTGAGATGGAGTAGTGTGGCGTATGTGTATGTATATATATATAACTTGTCCTTCCGTTTGGTGGTTTAACCTAATTCGTTTTATAGAATGAAGACGAGAAACGGTCCCGAACATGATAACAGAAGTACAAGTGGGGACGCCGAGTTCTCAACCAAGGTCGAGGCCGTCTTTAAGAAGTTAAAAGCGGATTTTCTTGCGAACGTTCGAAAGGTCTTTCAAGATTCGGTTGATGAGCAAATAACCGATCTAATTAATGAACGAATGAAGGCCACTATCGAAGAGGCCCTTGACGCTAGGAATATCTATCCTCGTGGTGAAGGAGGTGAAGGAAGGCGAGACTTCCACTACAAGAACTTCAAGGATGCTCAACCCCCGATGTTTAATGGGGTGCGGGATCCTTTAAAAAGTACATGTTGGATCTCCTATATTGAGGGAGCTTTCCGTACCGCGGAATGTCCTCCCGAAAAGAAGACGAGGTATGGTTCTAGCATGTTACGCGAAGAAGCTAAGTTGTGGTGGGACGATAAAATCAACTTGTATGGTGAAGAACAATGTATAGGCTTGACATGGGAGGAGTTCAAGAAAGAATTTTTCAGAGAATACCGAACTTCATCCGATCTCGATAGAATCCGGGACGAGTTGCACCATTTGCAACAAGGGTCAATGGACTTGGTTACACTCAAGTCTACATTCTTGGCAAAGACTCATTTTTGCCCGGAATATGTGGGTGATGATCATAAGCTCATGAAGGATTTCTACCGTACTTTGAATGATGAGTACAAGGGGAAGATTAGTCGGGGTATGGCTAAGTCTTTTGATGAATTGTTCGAGTTGGCTCGGGGTTTTGAGCCGGAGGTTCCAAGAAAGAGTGATTTCATGTTTTCCAAAAGAAAATTTGAAGGTTTTAGTTACTTTAACGCCTCAAGCAAGAAGAGCAAGAGCAAGAGGGGGGCCAAAAGTGTCAATAGTGCAAAGAAGGGCACTACCGGCGGGTTTTCTTATACGTGCTACAATTGTGGGCAACCGGGTCATATGGCTCGTGAGTGTCCGAAACCATCTTCCGAAAACAAAGTCACTTGTTTTAATTGCGACAAAGAGGGGCATAAGAAGCCGGAGTGTCCCGATTTGCGAAATGATAATGTTAAGCGGTTAGAGAAGGCGGCGGGTACGGTAAGGGGTCGAAATTATTTGATGACCAATGATGAAGCCAAGCAATCAAACGAAGTTGTCTCAGGTACTTTCGTAGTTAATTCTAATCCGGTAAGAATTCTTTTTGATAGCGGTGCAAATTTGTTGTTTGTGTCTCCTACATTTGTGCCTAAACTAGATAGACCGTTAGCTAAGTTAAGTCGTCCGGTAGAAGTCAAAATAGCGAACGGCAAGATGGTGCTAGTGGTCGATGTGTGTGAAAATTGTGATGTTGTTTTTGGTGCCGAAACCTTTAAAATTGATCTTATTCCAATGACCTTGGGCGACTTTGATATTGTCGTTGGTATGGATTGGCTCGATCGTTATAGAGCTGATATTGCATGCCATGATAAGTTTACTCGTGTGAAGACCCCAAGTGGGGGAGAGTTGGTTATTCATGGTGATAAGCGAAGGAGACCGGTGCCGATATGCACTTTTGCACGGGCACATCGTTTTGTTGTTAGTGGTGGCATGGCTTTCCTTGCTCATGTTGTCGATACTCGTAATGAGCCGCCACCCATTCGTGAAATTCCGGTTGTTAGTGATTTCGAAGACGTTTTTCCGGACGAATTACCGGGTGTTCCGGAAGACAAGTTGAATTTCGCATCGAGTTGGTTCCGGGGGCTACCCCCATTGCTAAAACTCCTTATCGTTTAGTGCCAATGGAGATGCAAGAGTTGTTAAATCAAATTCAAGAATTGCTCGAGAAGGGTTTTATTCGACCGAGTGCTTCACCGTGGGGCGCTCCGGTGTTATTTGTGAAGAAGAAAGATGGTAGTATGCGTATGTGCATTGATTATCGTGAGTTGAATAAAGTGACGATCAAGAATCGTTATCCATTACCTAGGATTGACAATCTATTTGATCAACTTCAAGGTTCAATGTATTTCTCTAAGATCGACCTACGGTCCGGCTATCACCAAATGCGGGTCCGTGAGAAAGACATTGAGAAAACGGCTTTTAGAATGCGGTATGGGCATTTTGCGTTTGTGGTGATGCCTTTTGGTCTTACGAATGCACCGGCAGCATTCATGGATCTTATGAACCGAGTGTGCCAACCTATGTTGGACAAGTCGGTAATAGTGTTCATCGACGACATACTAGTCTATTCGAAAAGTATGAACGAACATGAACGTCATTTGCGTGAAGTATTGAAGACCTTACGAAAGGAGAAGTTGTATGCTAAGTTCTACAAATGTGAATTTTGGCTAAGGGAAGTCCAATTCCTTGGTCATATTGTGAACAAAGATGGTGTTCAAGTAGATCCGGGGAAGATAGAGACAGTGAAGAGTTGGGAACGACCGACTATGCCTACGGAAATCCGAAGTTTCCTCGGATTGGCCGGTTATTATCGTCGGTTTATCCAAGACTTTTCTAAGATTGCTTCTCCATTAACGAAGTTGACGAGAAAGAATGCTAAGTTTAATTGGGAGAACGAGCAAGAAATTGCTTTTTAATTGCTAAAAGGGAAGTTGTGTCAAGCTCCGGTGTTAGTATTACCGGAAGGTGTGGAAGATATGACGGTTTATTGTGATGCTTCGCTAAATGGGCTCGGGGGTGTTCTGATGCAAAGAGGTAAAGTCATCGCTTATGCCTCTCGACAATTAAAGGAACACGAAACAAGATATCCGACTCATGATCTTGAGTTGGCGGTGGTTGTGCATGCGTTGAAAATTTGGCGCCATTACTTGTATGGTGTCAAGTGTACGATTTATTCGAAAGAGTCAACATCCGGCGATAAAAGTGGGGTCGTTACGTTTGATTATTTCCAACGATTTTCTTGAGAAGCTTGGCGAGATTCAAATAGAGGCTTACGTTCACAATAAGCATGTGGAACGAATCGTGGGCCAATCGGAGTTCATTACTATGGGCCCGCGTGGTTTGTTGTCCTTTCAAGGAAGGGTGTGGGTGCCTAAGATGGGTGATTACTGAAATGTCCCGTTCTTATTGATTAAAAACGTTCCATATTAATTGATTACGTTGCGAGGTTTTGACCTCTATATGAGACGTTTTTCAAAGACTGCATTCATTTTAAAACAAACCATAACCTTTATTTCATCAATAAAGGTTTAAAAAGCTTTACGTAGATTATCAAATAATGATAATCTAAAATATCCTGTTTACACACGACCATTACATAATGGTTTACAATACAAATATGTTACAACAAAATAAGTTTCTTGAATGCAGTTTTTACACAATATCATACAAGCATGGACTCCAAATCTCGTCCTTATTTAAGTATGCGACAGCGGAAGCTCTTAATAATCACCTGAGAATAAACATGCTTAAAACGTCAACAAAAATGTTGGTGAGTTATAGGTTTAACCTATATATATCAAATCATAATAATAGTCCACAAGATTTCATATTTCAATACACATCCCATACATAGAGATAAAAATCATTCATATGGTGAACACCTGGTAACCGACATTAACAAGATGCATATATAAGAATATCCCCATCATTCCGGGACACCCTTCGGATATGATATAAATTTCGAAGTACTAAAGCATCCGGTACTTTGGATGGGGCTTGTTGGGCCCGATAGATCTATCTTTAGGATTCACGTCAATTAGGGTGTCTGTTCCCTAATTCTTAGATTACCAGACTTAATAAAAAGGGGCATATTCGATTTCGATAATTCAACCATAGAATGTAGTTTCACGTACTTGTGTCTATTTTGTAAATCATTTATAAAACCTGCATGTATTCCCATCCCAAAAATATTAGATTTTAAAAGTGGGACTATAACTCACTTTCACAGATTTTTACTTCGTCGGGAAGTAAGACTTGGCCACTGGTTGATTCACGAACCTATAACAATATATACATATATATCAAAGTATGTTCAAAATATATTTACAACACTTTTAATATATTTTGATGTTTTAAGTTTATTAAGTCAGCTGTCCTCGTTAGTAACCTACAACTAGTTGTCCACAGTTAGATATACAGAAATAAATCGATAAATATTATCTTGAATCAATCCACGACCCAGTGTATACGTATCTCAGTATTGATCACAACTCAAACTATATATATTTTGGAATCAACCTCAACCCTGTATAGCTAACTCCAACATTCACATATAGAGTGTCTATGGTTGTTCTGAAATATATATAGATGTGTCGACATGATAGGTCGAAACATTGTATACGTGTCTATGGTATCTCAAGATTACATAATATACAATACAAGTTGATTAAGTTATGGTTGGAATAGATTTGTTACCAATTTTCACGTAGCTAAAATGAGAAAAATTATCCAATCTTGTTTTACCCATAACTTCTTCATTTTAAATCCGTTTTGAGTGAATCAAATCGCTATGGTTTCATATTGAACTCTATTTTATGAATCTAAACAGAAAAAGTATAGGTTTATAGTCGGAAAAATAAGTTACAAGTCGTTTTTGTAAAGGTAGTCATTTCAGTCGAAAGAACGACGTCTAGATGACCATTTTAGAAAACATACTTCCACTTTGAGTTTAACCATGATTTTTGGATATAGTTTCATGTTCATAATAAAAATCATTTTCCCAGAATAACAACTTTTAAATCAAAGTTTATCATAGTTTTTAATTAACTAACCCAAAACAGCCCGCGGTGTTACTACGACGGCGTAAATTCGGTTTTACGGTGTTTTTCGTGTTTCCAGGTTTTAAATCATTAAGTTAGCATATCATATAGATATAGAACATGTGTTTAGTTGATTTTAAAAGTCAAGTTAGAAGGATTAACTTTTGTTTGCGAACAAGTTTAGAATTAACTAAACTATGTTCTAGTGATTACAAGTTTAAACCTTCGAATAAGATAGCTTTATATATATGAATCGAATGATGTTATGAAAATCATTACTACCTTAAGTTCCTTGGATAAACCTACTGGAAAAGAGAGAAATGGATCTAGCTTCAATGGATCCTTGGATGGCTCGAAGTTCTTGAAGCAGAATCATGACACGAAAACAAGTTCAAGTAAGATCATCACTTGAAATAAGATTGTTATAGTTATAGAAATTGAACCAAAGTTTGAATATGATTATTACCTTGTATTAGAATGATAACCTACTGTAAGAAACAAAGATTTATTGAGGTTGGATGATCACCTTACAAGATTGGAAGTGAGCTAGCAAACTTGAAAGTATTCTTGATTTTATGTAACTAGAACTTGTAGAATATATGAAGAACACTTAGAACTTGAAGATAGAACTTGAGAGAGATCAATTAGATGAAGAAAATTGAAGAATGAAAGTGTTTGTAGGTATTTTTGGTCGTTGGTGTATGGATTAGATATAAAGGATATGTAATTTTGTTTTCATGTAAATAAGTCATGAATGATTACTCATATTTTTGTAATTTTATGAGATATTTCTTGCTAGTTACCAAATGATGGTTCCCACATGTGTTAGGTGACTCACATGGGCTGCTAAGAGCTGATCATTGGAGTGTATATACCAATAGTACATACATCTAAAAGCTGTGTATTGTACGAGTACGAATACGGGTGCATACGAGTAGAATTGTTGATGAAACTGAACGAGGATGTAATTGTAAGCATTTTTGTTAAGTAGAATTATTTTGATAAGTGTATTGAAGTCTTTCAAATGTGTATAAATACATATTAAAACACTACATGTATATACATTTTAACTGAGTCGTTAAGTCATCGTTAGTCGTTACATGTAAGTGTTGTTTTGAAACCTTTAGGTTAACGATCTTGTTAAATGTTGTTAACCCAATGTTTATAATATCAAATGAGATTTTAAATTATTATATTATCATGATATTATCATGTATGAATATCTCTTAATATGATATATATATATATATTAAATGTCTTTACAACGATAATCGTTACATATATGTCTCGTTTAAAAAATCATTAAGTTAGTAGCCTTGTTTTTACATATGTAGTTCATTGTTAATATACTTAATGATATGTTTACTTATCATAGTATCATGTTAACTATATATATATCCATATATATGTCATCATATAGTTTTTACAAGTTTTAACGTTCGTGAATCACCGGTCAACTTGAGTGGTCAATTGTCTATATGAAACATATTTCAATTAATCAAGTCTTAACAAGTTTGATTGCTTAACATGTTGGAAACATTTAATCATGTAAATATCAATCTCAATTAATATATATAAACATGGAAAAGTTCGGGTCACTACAGTACCTACCCGTTAAATAAATTTCGTCCCGAAATTTTAAGCTGTTGAAGGTGTTGACGAATCTTCTGGAAATAGATGCGGGTATTTCTTCTTCATCTGATCTTCACACTCCCAGGTGAACTCGGGTCCTCTAAGAGCATTCCATCGAACCTTAACAATTGATATCTTGTTTTGCTTAAGTCTTTTAACCTCACGATCCATTATTTCGACGGGTTCTTCGATGAATTGAAGTTTTTCGTTGATTTGGATTTCATCTAATGGAATAGTGAGATCTTCTTTAGCAAAACATTTCTTCAAATTCGAGACGTGAAAAGTGTTATGTACAGTCGCGAGTTGTTGAGGTAACTAAAGTCGGTAAGCTACTGGTCCGACACGATCAATAATCTTGAATGGTCCAATATACCTTGGATTTAATTTCCCTCGTTTACCAAATCGAACAACGCCTTTCCAAGGTGCAACTTTAAGCATGACCATCTCTCCAATTTCAAATTCTATATCTTTTCTTTTAATGTCAGCGTAGCTCTTTTGTCGACTTTGGGCGGTTTTCAACCGTTGTTGAATTTGGATGATCTTCTCGGTAGTTTCTTGTATAATCTCCGGACCCGTAATCTGTCTATCCCCCACTTCACTCCAACAAATCGGAGACCTGCACTTTCTACCATAAAGTGCTTCAAACGGCGCCATCTCAATGCTTGAATGGTAGCTGTTGTTGTAGGAAAATTCTGCTAATGGTAGATGTCGATCCCAACTGTTTCCGAAATCAATAACACATGCTCGTAGCATGTCTTCAAGCGTTTGTATCGTCCTTTCGCTCTGCCCATCAGTTTGTGGATGATAGGAAGTACTCATGTCTAGACGAGTTCCTAATGCTTGCTGTAATGTCTGCCAGAATCTTGAAATAAATCTGCCATCCCTATCAGAGATAATAGAGATTGGTATTCCATGTCTGGAGACGACTTCCTTCAAATACAGTCGTGCTAACTTCTCCATCTTGTCATCTTCTCTTATTAGCAGGAAGTGTGTTGATTTGGTGAGACGATCAACTATTACCCAAATAGTATCAAAACCACTTGCAGTCCTTGGCAATTTAGTGATGAAATCTATGGTAATTTTTTCCCATTTCCATTCCGGGATTTCGGGTTGTTGAAGTAGACCTGATGGTTTCTGATGCTCAGCTTTGACCTTAGAACACGTCAAACATTCTCCTACGTATTTAGCAACATCGGCTTTCATACCCGGCCACCAAAAATGTTTCTTGAGATCCTTGTACATCTTCCCCGTTCCAGGATGTATTGAGTATCTGGTTTTATGAGCTTCTCTAAGTACCATTTCTCTCATATCTCCAAATTTTGGTACCCAAATTCTTTCAGCCCTATACCGGGTTCCGTCTTCCCGAATATTAAGATGTTTCTCCGATCCTTTGGGTATTTCATCCTTTAAATTTCCTTCTTTTAAAACTCCTTGTTGCGCCTCCTTTATTTGAGTAGTAAGATTATTGTGAATCATTATATTCATAGATTTTACTCGAATGGGTTCTCTGTCCTTCCTGCTCAAGGCATCGGCTACCACATTTGCCTTCCCCGGGTGGTAACGAATCTCAAAGTCGTAATCATTCAATAATTCAATCCACCTACGCTGCCTCATATTCAGTTGTTTCGGATTAAATATGTGTTGAAGACTTTTGTGGTCGGTATATATAATACTTTTGACCCCATATAAGTAGTGCCTCCAAGTCTTTAATGCAAAAACAACCGCGCCTAATTCCAAATCATGCGTCGAATAATTTTGTTCGTGAATCTTCAATTGTCTAGACGCATAAGCAATCACCTTCGTTCGTTGCATTAATACACAACCGAGACCTTGCTTTGATGCGTCACAATAAATCACAAAATCATCATTCCCTTCAGGCAATGACAATATAGGTGCCGTAGTTAGCTTTTTCTTCAATAACTGAAACGCTTTCTCTTGTTCATCATTCCATTCAAATTTCTTCCCTTTATGCGTTAATGCAGTCAAGGGTTTTGCTATTCTGGAAAAGTCTTGGATGAACCTTCTGTAGTAACCAGCTAGTCCTAAAAACTGGCGTATGTGTTTCGGAGTTTTCGGGGTTTCCCACTTTTCAACAGTTTCTATCTTTGCCGGATCCACCTTAATACCTTCTTTGTTCACTATGTGACCGAGGAATTAAACTTCTTCCAACCAAAATGCACACTTTGAAAACTTAGCGTACAATTCTTCCTTCCTCAATACTTCTAACACCTTTCTCAAATGTTCACCGTGTTCTTGGTCATTCTTTGAGTAAATAAGTATGTCATCAATAAAAACAATGACAAACTTGTCAAGGTATGGTCCACACACTCGGTTCATAAGGTCCATGAACACAGCTGGTGCATTAGTTAAACCAAACGGCATGACCATAAACTCGTAATGACCGTAACGTGTTCTGAAAGCAGTCTTTGGAATATCATCTTCTTTCACCCGCATTTGATGATACCCGGAACGTAAGTCAATCTTTGAATAAACAGACGAGCCTTGTAGTTGATCAAATAAGTCATCGATTCTCGGTAGTGGGTAGCGGTTCTTGATGGTAAGTTTGTTCAAGTCTCGGTAGTCGATACACAACCTGAATGTACCATCTTTCTTCTTGACAAACAAAACAGGAGCTCCCCACGGTGATGTGCTTGGTCGAATGAAACCACGCTCTAAAAGTTCTTGTAATTGGCTTTGCAGTTCTTTCATCTCGCTGGGTGCGAGTCTGTAAGGAGCACGAGCTATTGGTGCAGCTCCTGGTACAAGATCTATTTGAAATTCAACGGATCGATGTGGGGGTAATCCCGGTAATTCTTTCGGAAATACATCGGGAAATTCTTTTGCGACGGGAACATCATTGATGCTCTTTTCTTCAGTTTGTACTTTCTCGACGTGTGCTAGAACAGCATAGCAACCTTTTCTTATTAGTTTTTGTGCCTTCAAATTACTAATAAGATGTAGCTTCGTGTTGCCCTTTTCTCCGTACACCATTAAGGGTTTTCCTTTTTCTCGTATAATGCGAATTGCATTTTTGTAACAAACGATCTCTGCTTTCACTTCTTTCAACCAGTCCATACCGATTATCACATCAAAACTCCCTAACTCTACTGGTATCAAATCAATCTTAAATGTTTCGCTAACCAGTTTAATTTCTCGATTCCGACATATATTATCTGCTGAAATTAATTTACCATTTGCTAATTCGAGTAAAAATTTACTATCCAAAGGCGTCAATGGACAACTTAATTTAGCACAAAAAGAAACGTACCTGTAACAAGCTCCGGGTCTTCTTGTGCCTCTGCCGCATTAATATTGAAAACTCTTCCGCGGCCTTGTCCATTCGTGTTCTCCTGGTTCGGGCAATTTCTAATAATGTGGCCCGGTTTTCCACATTTATAACAAACTACATTGGCATAACTTGCTCCGACACTACTTGCTCCGCCATTACTCGTTTCGACACCATTTGTTCCTTTCGTTCTATTAACCCCTGGTCCGTAGACCTCACACTTCGCCGCGCTATGACCATTTCTTTTACACTTGTTGCAAAATTTGGTGCAGAACCCCGAGTGATACTTTTCACACCTTTGGCATAGCTGCTTCTGATTGTTGTTGTTGCGGTTATTATTGTTGTTGGGATGATTGTTGTAGTTGCTACTGCTGTTGTTGTTGTTGTTGTTGTTGTTGTTGGGCCGTTTGTTGTAGTTGCGATTGATGTTGCGATTGTTGGGATAATTGTTGCGATTATTGTTGTAATTGCTGTTGTTGTTGTATTGGTGATTCTTATCACCGTTTTCCTCCCACTTTCTTTTGACTTGCTTCACATTGGCCTCTTCAGCAGTCTGTTCTTTAATTCTTTCTTCAATCTGGTTCACTAGTTTGTGAGCCATTCTACATGCCTGTTGTATGGAGGCGGGCTCGTGTGAACTTATATCTTCTTGGATTCTTTCCGGTAATCCTTTCACAAATGCGTCGATCTTCTCTTCCTCATCTTCGAATGCTCCCGGACACAATAAGCACAATTCTGTGAATCGTCTTTCGTACGTGGTAATATCAAATCCTTGGGTTCGTAACCCTCTAAGTTCTGTCTTGAGCTTATTGACCTCGGTTCTGGGACGGTACTTCTCGTTCATCAAGTGCTTGAATGCTGACCACGGTAGTGCGTACGCATCGTCTTGTCCCACTTGCTCTAGATAGGTATTCCACCATGTTAACGCAGAACCTGTGAAGGTATGCGTAGCGTACTTCACTTTGTCCTCTTCAGTACACTTACTTATGGCAAACACCGATTCGACCTTCTCGGTCCACCGTTTCAATCCGATCGGTCCTTCGGTTCCATCAAATTCCAAAGGTTTGCAGGCAGTGAATTCTTTGTAGGTGCATCCTACACGATTTCCTGTACTGCTAGATCCAAGGTTATTGTTGGTATGTAGCGCAGCCTGTACTGCGGCTATGTTTGAAGCTAGAAAAGTACGGAATTCCTCTTCATTCATATTCACGGTGTGTCGAGTAGTCGGTGCCATTTCCTTCAAAATAGTCAAATGGAACAAGTTAATCATACAGAATATTAAGAGTAGTTAATAGTATTTCGTAGCATAATATGAACTCATTTATAAAAGCTTTTTCTTCATATTAGCATTTTATAAGTTTAAATTCGGGTAGTACCTACCGGTTAAGTTCATACTTAGTAGCTAATATACAATTCAACTACTACAATTCTATATGAAAAACTGATTATAATAATATTTCGCGTTCAAACTTTTATACAATATTTTACAAACTTACAATACCGCTTATTTTACATAAAGCATGAAATATAGCACACAATAACTTTGATACAAGATAGTTGTGAAGATAATTCTAGCTAGTACACAAGTCGTTCAGCAAAGGCAATAAAGACACGTAATTCATACGTCCAGAAACAAGTCATGCATTCTGGTTTTACTAGGACTACTTCCCATCCTTGGTCTTGTGGAACATAACCGTTATGGCCGTTGATAAGACAGCGTGTTGTAACGTCGTCAAAGGGACGAGGGTTACGTAATGTCCAACAGTCCTGTAACAATCTAAAAACCTCATTTCTTACCCCAATTACCGACTCCGTCACTTGTGGAAACGTTTTGTTTAATAGTTGTAGGCCGATGTTCTTGTTCTCACTTTGGTGAGAAGCGAACATTACTAATCCGTAAGCATAACATGCTTCTTTATGTTGCATGTTAGCCGCTTTTTCTAAATCACGAAGTCCAATATTCGGATATATTGAGTGAAAATAATTTCTTAACCCATTGCGTAAAATAGCATTTGGGTTCCCCGCAATATATGCGTCAAAGTAAATACATCGTAACTTATGGATTTCCCAATGTGATATCCCCCATCTTTCGAACGAAAGCCTTTTATAAACCAAGGCATTCTTGGAACGTTCTTCGAATGTCTTACAAACTGATCTCGCCTTAAATAGTTGTGCCGAAGAATTCTGACCGACTCTAGACAAGATTTCATCAATCATGTCTCCGGGTAGGTCTCTTAAAATATTGGGTTGTCTATCCATTTTGTGTTTTTATACTGTAAAATAGACAAGAGTTAGATTCATAAAAAAATACTTATTAATACAAGCAATTATATCATAAAGCATAAGCACACTATATTACATATATTACACCACATGAATACAACTATCTTATTCCGACTCGCTTGTTTCTTCTTCTTCGGTTTTGGTTCGTTTTGCCAAGTTTCTAGGGATATATGATGTTCCCCTAATACGAGCCGTCGTTATCCACATTGGTTTAGAAAAACCTGGTGGTTTAGAGGTTCCCGGGTCATTGTTACAACTTAAGGACTTCGGGGGTTGACGATACATATAAAGTTCATCGAGGTTGGAATTAGATTTCTCTATTTTTATGCCCTTTCCCTTATTATTTTCTTTTGCCTTTTTAAATTCAGTTGGGGTAATTTCTATAACATCATCGGAATTCTCGTCGGAATCCGATTCATCGGAGAATTGGTAATCCTCCTAATATTTTGCTTCCTTGGCGGAAACACCATTGACCATAATTAACCTTGGTCGGTTGGTTGAGGATTTTCTTTTACTTAACCGTTTTATTATTTCCCCCACCAGTTCTATTTCTTCATCCGGTTCTGATTCTTCTTCCGGTTCTGATTCTTCTTCCGGTTCCGACTCTTCTTCCGGTTCCTCTTCGGGAACTTGTGAATCAGTCCACGAATCATTCCAATTTACATTTGACTCTTCATTATTATTAGGTGAGTCAATGGGACTTGTTCTAGAGGTAGACATCTATCACATAATATCAAACGCGTTAAGAGATTAATATATCACATAATATTCACATGTTAAAAATATATAGTTTCCAACAAAATTTGTTAAGCAATCATTTTTTCAAGTAAACACGGTCGAAGTCCAGACTCACTAATGCATCCTAACAAACTCGATAAGACACACTAATGCAAAATTATGGTTCTCTAAGACCAACGCTCGGATACCAACTGAAATGTCCCGTTCTTATTGATTAAAAACGTTCCATATTAATTGATTACGTTGCGAGGTTTTGACCTCTATATGAGACGTTTTTCAAAGACTGCATTCATTTTAAAACAAACCATAACCTTTATTTCATCAATAAAGGTTTAAAAAGCTTTACGTAGATTATCAAATAATGATAATCTAAAATATCATGTTTACACACGACCATTACATAATGGTTTACAATACAAATATGTTACAACAAAATAAGTTTCTTGAATGCAGTTTTTACACAATATCATACAAGCATGGACTCCAAATCTCGTCCTTATTTAAGTATGCGACAGCGGAAGCTCTTAATAATCACCTGAGAATAAACATGCTTAAAACGTCAACAAAAATGTTGGTGAGTTATAGGTTTAACCTATATATATATCAAATCATAATAATAGTCCACAAGATTTCATATTTCAATACACATCCCATACATAGAGATAAAATCATTCATATGGTGAACATCTGGTAACCGACATTAACAAGATGCATATATAAGAATATCCCCATCATTCCGGGACACCCTTCGGATATGATATAAATTTCGAAGTACTAAAGCATCCGGTACTTTGGATGGGGCTTGTTGGGCCCGATAGATCTATCTTTAGGATTCGCGTCAATTAGGGTGTCTGTTCCCTAATTCTTAGATTACCAGACTTAATAAAAAGGGGCATATTCGATTTTGATAATTCAACCGTAGAATGTAGTTTCACGTACTTGTGTCTATTTTGTAAATCATTTATAAAACCTGCATGTATTCTCATCCCAAAAATATTAGATTTTAAAAGTGGGACTATAACTCACTTTCACATATTTTTACTTCGTCGGGAAGTAAGACTTTGCCACTGGTTGATTCACGAACCTATAACAATATATACATATATATCAAAGTATGTTCAAAATATATTTACAACACTTTTAATATATTTTGATGTTTTAAGTTTATTAAGTCGGCTGTCCTCGTTAGTAACCTACAACTAGTTGTCCACAGTTAGATATACAGAAATAAATCGATAAATATTATCTTGAATCAATCCACGACCCAGTGTATACGTATCTCAGTATTGATCACAACTCAAACTATATATATTTTGGAATCAACCTCAACCCTGTATAGCTAACTCCAACATTCACATATAGAGTGTCTATGGTTGTTCCGAAATATATATAGATGTGTCGACATGATAGGTCGAAACATTGTATACGTGTCTATGGTATCTCAAGATTACATAATATACAATACAAGTTGATTAAGTTATGGTTGGAATAGATTTGTTACCAATTTTCACGTAGCTAAAATGAGAAAAATTATCCAATCTTGTTTTACCCATAACTTCTTCATTTTAAATCCGTTTTGAGTGAATCAAATTGCTATGGTTTCATATTGAACTCTATTTTATGAATCTAAACAGAAAAAGTATAGGTTTATAGTCGGAAAAATAAGTTACAAGTCGTTTTTGTAAAGGTAGTCATTTCAGTCGAAAGAACGACGTCTAGATGACCATTTTAGAAAACATACTTCCAGTTTGAGTTTAACCATGATTTTTGGATATAGTTTCATGTTCATAATAAAAATCATTTTCCCAGTATAAAAACTTTTAAATCAAAGTTTATCATAGTTTTTAATTAACTAACCCAAAACAGCCCGCGGTGTTACTACGACGGCGTAAATTCGGTTTTACGGTGTTTTTCGTGTTTCCAGGTTTTAAATAATTAAGTTAGCATATCATATAGATATAGAACATGTGTTTAGTTGATTTTAAAAGCCAAGTTAGAAGGATTAACTTTTGTTTGCGAACAAGTTTAGAATTAACTAAACTATGTTCTAGTGATTACAAGTTTAAACCTTCGAATAAGATAGCTTTATATATATGAATCGAATGATGTTATGAACATCATTACTACCTTAAGTTCCTTGGATAAACCTACTGGAAAAGAGAGAAATGGATCTAGCTTCAATGGATCCTTGGATGGCTCGAAGTTCTTGAAGCAGAATCATGACACGAAAACAAGTTCAAGTAAGATCATCACTTGAAATAAGATTGTTATAGTTATAGAAATTGAACCAAAGTTTGAATATGATTATTACCTTGTATTAGAATGATAACCTACTGTAATAAACAAAGATTTCTTGAGGTTGGATGATCACCTTACAAGATTGGAAGTGAGCTAGCAAACTTGAAAGTATTCTTGATTTTATGTAACTAGAACTTGTAGAATATATGAAGAACACTTAGAACTTGAAGATAGAACTTGAGAGAGATCAATTAGATGAAGAAAATTGAAGAATGAAAGTGTTTGTAGGTGTTTTTGGTCGTTGGTGTATGGATTAGATATAAAGGATATGTTATTTTGTTTTCATGTAAATAAGTCATGAATGATTACTCATATTTTTGTAATTTTATGAGATATTTCATGCTAGTTGCCAAATGATGGTTCCCACATGTGTTAGGTGACTCACATGGGCTGCTAAGAGCTGATCATTGGAGTGTATATACCAATAGTACATACATCTAAAAGCTGTGTATTGTACGAGTACGAATACGGGTGCATACGAGTAGAATTGTTGATGAAACTGAACGAGGATGTAATTGTAAGTATTTTTGTTAAGTAGAAGTATTTTGATAAGTGTATTGAAGTCTTTCAAAAGTGTATAAATACATATTAAAACACTACATGTATATACATTTTAACTGAGTCGTTAAGTCATCGTTAGTCGTTACATGTAAGTGTTGTTTTGAAACCTTTAGGTTAACGATCTTGTTAAATGTTGTTAACCCAATGTTTATAATATCAAATGAGATTTTAAATTATTATATTATCATGATATTATCATGTATGAATATCTCTTAATATGATATATATATATATATTAAATGTCTTTACAACGATAATCGTTACATATATGTCTCGTTTAAAAAATCATTAAGTTAGTAGCCTTGTTTTTACATATGTAGTTCATTGTTAATATACTTAATGATATGTTTACTTATCATAGTATCATGTTAACTATATATATATCCATATATATGTCATCATATAGTTTTTACAAGTTTTAACGTTCGTGAATCACCGGTCAACTTGAGTGGTCAATTGTCTATATGAAACATATTTCAATTAATCAAGTCTTAACAAGTTTGATTGCTTAACATGTTGGAAACATTTAATCATGGAAATATCAATCTCAATTAATATATATAAACATGGAAAAGTTCGGGTCACTACAATTACCGACGGGTGCTACTTGATGAAGCACATAAGTCAAAATATTCCATTCATCCGGGCGCGACAAAAATGTATCATGACTTGAAGAAAGATTATTGGTGGCCGGGCATGAAACGTAATGTTGTGAAGTATGTTGAGCAATGTGTCACGTGTTTACAAGTAAAAGTCGAACACCAAAAGCCGTATGGTAAGTTGCAACCGTTAGAAATCCCGAAATGGAAATGGGAGCACATTACCATGGATTTCATTACAAAGTTACCTAAAACGGTGAGAACCCAATTCGATTCGATTTGGGTTATAGTTGACCGATTGACAAAAAGCACTTTGTTTCTTCCCATTAAAGAAGCGATATCGTCGGAGGCCTTGGCTAAGTTGTTTATCAAGGAAGTGGTCTCGCGACATGGAGTTCCTATATCTATTATTTCAGATCGAGATACCCGTTTTACATCTCGGTTTTGGGAAAAGTTTCATGAAGATAAGGGTACACAATTGAAGTTGAGCACGGCGTATCATCTTCAAACGGACGGTCAAACCAAACGTACGAATCAAACTTTGGAAGATATGCTACGGGCGTGCGTCATTGACTTCGGTGGTAGTTGGGATGAGCATTTGCCTTTGGTCGAATTCTCATACAATAATAGTTATCATACTAGTATCGGGATGCCACCTTACGATATGCTTTATGGACGTAGGTGTCGAACTCCCGTTTGTTGGGGAGAAGTGGGTCAAAGAGAGATCGGGAGTACCGATTTGGTTGTAGAGACCAATAGTAAGATCAATTTGATTCGGGAACATTTGAAGAAGGCTCAAGATAGGCAAAAGTCGTATGCCGATAGATGTAGGCGATTGATTGAGTTCCAAGAAGGCGATATGGTGATGCTTAAGGTTTCGCCATGGAAGGGTATTATTCGATTTCTAAAACGGGGAAAGTTAGCTCCTCGGTTTATTGGGCTGTTCAAGGTTTTAGCTCGTGTTGGTGAAGTTGCATATCGATTGGAATTACCCGAAGAGCTTGCGGGGATCCATAATACATTTCATGTTTCCCACCTCCGTAAGTGTCTTGCGGATGATTCCTCATGGATGCCTTTAGACGAGATCGAGCTAAACAACAAATTAGAATATGTCGAGGAACCGATTGCTATCCTTGACGAGAAGGTGAAAATGTTGAGGAATAAAGAGGTGTACGGTTCAATGGCGGCGAAGTAAAGGTTCCGAGTTCACTTGGGAGTCCGAAGAGTTCGTGTTGGTTTATCTTCCCTCGTGTCATGCGGCTTGGATTGCGAGGACGCAATCCGAATAAGTGGGGGAGAGTTGTAAGACCCGAATAATTGTAGTGTACATGTGTGTATATAAGTTACTCAAGTTTTGGGGTTTTGGTTGCACATAATTAAAAAGAGAAAAGATGCTGAACAGGTAGGTCGCGCGCCGCGCGGCTAGGTGGCGCGCCGCGCCATCTGTCTGCAACAGATTCCTTTCTTCTTTTTAAAATAGATATTTTGAGGGCAATTGTGTAATTTCACTTTGGGGCCGAATTTAATACAGTAGATCAGTTTTGGGGAGCTCATTTACTACTCCCACAACAACCTCATCTCCCCCAATTGAATTTTAGTGAGAGAGTGCAATCCTTGAGAGAGAAAGCTCCATTTAAGGGTGAAAGAGGTTGAATCGGGTCTTGGTGCAAGTTTTAAAGTCGTTCATCTAGTCGATAGCTACGTGGTGATTGTGTTGGTAAGTTATAAAACCCAATTTCTTACTTCAATTGCTTTAAGGGTTAGGTTTTGGGCTAGTGATGAACCAAAGACCCATTTTGTTAGTATTTCGGGGATTTTGGGTGATTATGGGTTATGAAGACTCGTTGATGACTAACCTAGGGTTTGAATGTGTTAATTGGACTTTTGAGTCTTAAAATTTGGTTAGTTGGTGGCTAGAACACTTTTATAATATGTAAATAGGTGTTATTTGAAATGTCACGTTCTTATTGATTAAAAACGTTCCATATTAATTGATTTCGTTGCGAGGTTTTGACCTCTATATGAGACGTTTTTCAAAGACTGCATTCATTTTTAAAACAAACCATAACCTTTATTTCATAAATAAAGGTTTAAAAAACTTTACGTAGATTATCAAATAATGATAATCTAAAATATCCTGTTTACACACGACCATTACATAATGGTTTACAATACAAATATGTTACATCGAAATCAGTTTCTTGAATGCAGTTTTTACACAATATCATACAAACATGGACTCCAAATCTTGTCCTTATTTTAGCATGCAACAGCAGAAGCTCTTAGTATTCACCTGAGAATAAACATGCTTTAAACGTCAACAAAAATGTTGGTGAGTTATAGGTTTAACCTATATATATCAAATCGTAACAATAGACCACAAGATTTCATATTTCAATACACATCCCATACATAGAGATAAAAATCATTCATATGGTGGACACCTGGTAACCGACATTAACAAGATGCATATATAAGAATATCCCCATCATTCCGGGACACCCTTCGGATATGATATAAATTTCGAAGTACTAAAGCATCCGGTACTTTGGATGGGGTTTGTTAGGCCCAATAGATCTATCTTTAGGATTCGTATCAATTAGGGTGTCTGTTCCCTAATTCTTAGATTACCAGACTTAATAAAAAGGGCATATTCGATTTCGATAATTCAATCATAGAATGTAGTTTCACGTACTTGTGTCTATTTTGTAAATCATTTATAAAACCTGCATGTATTCTCATCCCAAAAATATTAGATTTTAAAAGTGGGACTATAACTCACTTTCACAGATTTTTACTTCGTCGGGAAGTAAGACTTGGCCACTGGTTGATTCACGAACCTATAACAATATATACATATATATCAAAGTATGTTCAAAATATATTTACAATACTTTTATTATATTTTGATGTTTTAAGTTTATTAAGTCAGCTGTCCTCGTTAGTAACCTACAACTAGTTGTCCACAGTTAGATGTACATAAATAAATCGATAAATATTATCTTGAATCAATCTACGACCCAGTGTATACGTATCTCAGTATTGATCACAACTCAAACTATATATATTTTGGAATCAACCTCAACCCTGTATAGCTAACTCCAACATTCACATATAGAGTGTCTATGGTTGTTCCGAAATATATATAGATGTGTCGACATGATAGGTCGAAACATTGTATACGTGTCTATGGTATCTCAAGATTACATAATATACAATACAAGTTGATTAAGTTATGGTTGGAATAGATTTGTTACCAATTTTCACGTAGCTAAAATGAGAAAAATTATCCAATCTTGTTTTACCCATAACTTCTTCATTTTAAATCCGTTTTGAGTGAATCAAATTGCTATGGTTTCATATTGAACTCTATTTTATGAATCTAAACAGAAAAAGTATAGGTTTATTGTCGGAAAAATAAGTTACAAGTCGTTTTTGTAAAGGTAGTCATTTCAGTCGAAAGAACGGCGTCTAGATGACCATTTTAGAAAACATACTTCTACTTTGAGTTTAACCATAATTTTTGGATATAGTTTCATGTTCATAATAAAAATCATTTTTCCAGAATAACAACTTTTAAATCAAAGTTTATCATAGTTTTTAATTAACTAACCCAAAACAGCCCGCGGTGTTACTACGACGGCGTAAATCCGGTTTTACGGTGTTTTTCGTGTTTCCAGGTTTTAAATCATTAAGTTAGCATATCATATAGATATAGAACATGTATTTAGTTGATTTTAAAAGTCAAGTTAGAAGGATTAACTTTTATTTGCGAACAAGTTTAGAATTAACTAAACTATGTTCTAGTGATTACAAGTTTAAACCTTCGAATAAGATAGCTTTATATGTATGAATCGAATGATGTTATGAACATCATACTACCTCAAGTTCCTTGAAAGTTCTTGAAGCAGAATCATGACACGAAAACAATTTCAAGTAAGATTTCCACTCGAAATAAGATTGTTATAGTTATAGAAATTGAATTAAAGTTTGAATATGATTATTACCTTGTATTATAAAGATAACCTACTATAAGTAACAAAGGTTTCTTGATCTTGGATGATTACTTGGAATGGATTTAGAAAACTTGGAAGTAAACTTGCAATCTTGGAAGTATTCTTGATTTTATGAAACTAGAACTTTTGGAATTTATGAAGAACACTTAGAACTTGAAGATAGAACTTGAGAGAGATCAATTAGATGAAGAAAATTGAAGAATGAAAGTGTTTGTAGGTGTTTTTGGTCGTTGGTGTATGGATTAGATATAAAGGATATGTAATTTTGTTTTCATGTAAATAAGTCATGAATGATTACTCATATTTTTGTAATTTTATGAGATATTTCATGCTAGTTGCCAAATGATAGTTCCCACATGTGTTAGGTGACTCACGTGGGCTGCTAAGAGCTGATCATTGGAGTGTATATACCAATAGTACATACATCTAAAAGCTGTGTATTGTACAAGTACGAATACGGGTGCATACGAGTAGAATTATTGATGAAACTGAACGAGGATGTAATTGTAAGCATTTTTGTTAAGTAGAAGTATTTTGATAAGTGTCTTGAAGTATTTCAAAAGTGTATGAATACATATTAAAACACAACATGTATATACATTTTAACTGAGTCGTTAAGTCATCGTTAGTCGTTACATGTAAATGTTGTTTTGAAACCTTTAGGTTAACGATCTTGTTGAATGTTGTTAACCCATTGTTTATTATAACAAATGGGATGTTAAATTGTTATAATATCATGATATTATGATATATAATATATCTTAGTATGATATATATACAGTTAAATGTCGTTACAACGATAATCGTTACATATATGTCTCGTTTCGAAATCATTAAGTTAGTAGTCTTATTTTTACATATGTATTTCATTATTAATACACTTAATAATATATTTACTTATCATTTAACATAATTAACCAAGTGTATCAATATCTTAATATGATTCATATGTACCTAGTAAGACGTTATAATGATAATCGTTATATATATCGTTTTCGAGTTTCTTAATTTAATAGTCTCATTTTTATGTATATAACTCATTGTTAAAATACCTAATGAGATACATACTTATAATAAAATCATGTTAACTATATATATAACCATATATATGTCATCGTATAGTTTTTACAAGTTTTAACGTTCGTGAATCACCGGTCAACTTGGGTGGTCAATTGTCTATATGAAACCTATTTCAATTAATCAAGTCTTAACAAGTTTTATTGCTTAACATGTTGGAAACACTTAATCATGTAAATAACAATTTCATTTAATATATATATAAACATGGAAAAGTTCGGGTCACTACAGTACCTACCCGTTAAATAAATTTCGTCCCGAAATTTTAAGCAGTTGGAGGTGTTGACATATCTTCTGCAAATAAATGTGGGTATTTCTTCTTCATCTGATCTTCACGCTCCCAGGTGAACTCGGGTCCTCTACGAGCATTCCATCGAACCTTAACAATCGGTATCTTGTTTTGTTTAAGTCTCTTAACCTCACGATCCATTATTTCAACGGGTTCTTCAATGAATTGAAGTTTTTCATTGATTTGGATTTCGTCCAATGGAATAGTGAGATCTTCTTTAGCAAAACATTTCTTCAAATTTGATACGTGGAAAGTGTTATGTACAGCCGCGAGTTATTGAGGTAGCTCCAGTTGGTAAGCTACTGGTCCGACACGATCTATAATATTGAATGGTCCAATGTACCTTGGATTTAGTTTCCCCCGTTTACCAAATCGAACAACGCCTTTCCAAGGTGAAACCTTAAGCATGACCATTTCTCCAATTTCAAACTCTATATCTTTTCTTTTACTGTCCGCGTAGCTCTTTTGTCGACTCTGGGCGGTTTTCAATCTTTGTTTGGATGATTTTCTCGGTAGTTTCTTGTATTATCTCCGGACCCATAATCTGTCTATCCCCCACTTCATTCCAACAAATCAGAGACCTGCACTTTCTACCATAAAGTGCCTCAAACGGCACCATCTCAATACTAGAATTATAACTGTTGTTGTAGGAAAATTCTGCTAACGTTAGGTGTCGATCCCAACTGTTTCCGAAATCAATAACACATGCTCGTAGCATATCTTCAAGTGTTTGTATCGTCCTTTCGCTCTGCCCATCAGTTTGTGGATGATAGGCAGTACTCATATCTAGAAGAGTTCCTAATGCTTGCTGTAATGTCTGCCAGAATCTTGAAATAAATCTGCCATCCCTATCAGAGATAATAGAGATTGGTATTCCATGTCTGGAGACGACTTCCTTCAAATACAGTCGTGCTAACTTCTCCATCTTGTCATCTTCTCTTATTGGCAGGAAGTGTGCTGATTTGGTGAGACGATCAACTATTACCAAAATAGTATCAAAACCACTTGCAGTCCTTGGCAATTTAGTGATGAAATCCATGGTAATGTTTTCCCATTTCCATTCCGGGATTTCGGGTTGTTGAAGTAGACCTGATGGTTTCTGATGCTCAGCTTTGACCTTAGAACACGTCAAACATTCTCCTACGTATTTAGCAACATCGGCTTTCATACCCGGCCACCAAAAATGTTTCTTGAGATCCTTGTACATCTTCCCGTTCCAGGATGTATTGAATATCTGGTTTTATGAGCTTCTCTAAGTACCATTTCTCTCATATCTCCAAATTTTGGTACCCAAATCCTTTCAGCCCTATACCAGGTTCCATCTTCCCGAATATTAAGATGCTTCTCCGATCCTTTGGGTATTTCATCCTTTAAATTTCCCTCTTTTAAAGCTCCTTGTTGCGCCTCCTTTATTTGAGTAGTAAGGTTATTGTGAATCATTATATTCATAGATTTTACTCGAATGGGTTCTCTGTCCTTCCTGCTCAAGGCGTCGGCTACCACATTTGCCTTCCCCGGGTGGTAACGAATCTCAAAGTGGTAATCATTCAACAATTCAATCCACCTACGCTGCCTCATATTCAGTTGTTTCTGATTAAATATGTGTTGAAGACTTTTGTGGTCGGTATATATAATACTTTTGACCCCATATAAGTAGTGCCTCCAAGTCTTTAATGCAAAAACAACCGCGCCTAATTCCAAATCATGCGTCGTATAATTTTGTTCGTGAATCTTTAATTGTCTAGACGCATAAGCAATCACCTTCGTTCGTTGCATTAATACACAACCGAGACCTTGCTTTGATGCGTCACAATAAATCATAAAATCATCATTCCCTTCAGGCAATGACAATATAGGTGCCGTAGTTAGCTTTTTCTTCAATAACTGAAACGCTTTTTCTTGTTCATCCTTCCATTCAAATTTCTTCCCTTTATGCGTTAATGCAGTCAAGGGTTTTGCTATTCTGGAAAAGTCTTAGATGAACCTTCTATAGTAACCAGCTAGTCCTAAAAACTGGCGTATGTGTTTCGGAGTTTTCGGGGTTTCCCACTTTTCAACAGTTTCTATCTTTGCCGGATCCACCTTAATACCTTCTTTGTTCACTATGTGACCGAGGAATTGAACTTCTTCCAACCAAAATGCACACTTTGAAAATTTAGCGTACAATTCTTCCTTCCTCAATACTTCTAACACCTTTCTCAAATGTTCACCGTGTTCTTGGTCATTCTTTGAGTAAATAAGTATGTCATCAATGAAAACAATGACAAACTTGTCAAGGTATGGTCCACACACTCGGTTCATAAGGTTCATGAACACAGTTGGTGCATTAGTTAAACCAAACGGCATGACCATAAACTCGTAATGACCGTAACGTGTTCTGAAAGCAGTCTTTGGAATATCATCTTCTTTCACCCGCATTTGATGATACCCGGAACGTAAGTCAATCTTTGAATAAATAGACGAGCCTTGTAGTTGATCAAATAAGTCGTCAATTCTCGGTAGTAGGTAGCGGTTCTTGATGGTAAGTTTGTTCAACTCTCGGTAGTCGATACACAACCTGAATGTACCATCTTTCTTCTTGACAAACAAAACAGGAGCTCCCCACGGTGATGTGCTTGGTCGAATGAAACCACGCTCTAAAAGTTCTTATAATTGGCTTTGCAGTTCTTTCATCTCGATGGGTGCGAGTCTGTAAGGAGCATGAGCTATTGGTGCAGCTTCTGGTACAAGATCTATTTGAAATTCAACAGATCGATGTGGGGGTAATCCCGGTAATTCTTTCGGAAATACATCGGGAAATTCTTTTGTGACGGGAACATCATTGATGCTCTTTTCTTCAGTTTGTACTTTCTCGACGTGTGCTAGAACAGCATAGCAACCTTTTCTTATTAGTTTTTGTGCCTTCAAATTACTAATAAGATGTAGCTTCGTGTTGCCCTTTTCTCCGTACACCATTAAGGGTTTTCCTTTTTCTCGTATAATGCGAATTGCATTTTTGTAACAAACGATCTCTGCTTTCACTTCTTTCAACCAGTCCATACCGATTATCACATCAAAACTCCCTAACTCTACTGGTATCAAGTCAATCTTAAATGTTTCGCTAACCAGTTTAATTTCTCGATTCCGACATATATTATCTGCTGAAATTAATTTACCATTTGCTAATTCGAGTAAAAATTTACTATCCAAAGGCGTCAATGGACAACTTAATTTAGCACAAAAATCTCTACTCATGTAGCTTCTATCCGCACCCGAATCAAATAAAACGTAAGCAGATTTATTGTCAATAAGAAACGTACCCGTAACAAGCTCTGGGTCTTCCTGTGCCTCTGCCGCATTAATATTGAAAACTCTTCCATGGCCTTGTCCATTCGTGTTCTCCTGGTTCGGGCAATTTCTAATAATGTGGCCCGGTTTTTCACATTTATAACAAACTACATTGGCATAACTTGCTCCAACACTACTTGCTCCGCCATTACTCGTTCTGACACCATTTGTTCCTTTCGTTCTGTTAACCCCTGGTCCGTAGACCTCACACTTCGCCGCGCTATGACCATTTCTTTTACACTTGTTGCAAAATTTGGTGCAGAAGCCCGAGTGATACTTTTCACACCTTTGGTATAGCTGCTTCTGATTGTTGTTGTTGTTGCGTTTATTATTATTGTTGGGATGATTGTTGTAGTTGCTGTTGTTTTTGTTGTTGGGCCATTTGTTGTAGTTGCGATTGATGTTGCGATTGTTAGGATAGTTGTTGCGATTATTGTTTTAATTGCTGTTGTTGTTGTATTGGTGATTCTTATCACCGTTTTCCTCCCACTTTCTTTTGACTTGTTTCACATTGGCCTCTTCAGTAGTCTGTTCTTTAATTCTTTCTTCAATCTGGTTCACTAGTTTGTGAGCCATTCTACATGCCTGTTGTATAGAGGCGGGCTCGTGTGAACTTATATCTTCTTGGATTCTTTCCGGTAATCCTTTCACAAACGCGTCGATCTTCTCTTCCTCATCTTCGAACGCTCCCGAACACAATAGGCATAATTCTGTGAATCATCTTTCGTACGTGGTAATATCAAATCCTTGGGTTCGTAACCCTCTAAGTTCTGTCTTGAGCTTATTGACCTCGGTTCTGGGACGGTACTTCTCGTTCATCAAGTGCTTGAATGCTGACCACGGTAGTGCGTAAGCATCATCTTGTCCCACTTGCTCTAGATAGGTATTCCACCATGTTAACGCTTAACCTGTGAAGGTATGCGTAGCGTACTTCACTTTATCCTCTTCAGTACACTTACTTATGGCAAACACCGATTCGACCTTCTCGGTCCACTGTTTCAATCCGATCGGTCCTTCGGTTCCATCAAATTCCAAAGGTTTGCAGGCAGTGAATTCTTTGTAGGTGCATCCTACACCATTTCCTGTACTGCTAGATCCAAGGTTATTGTTGGTATGTAGCGCAGCCTGTACTACGGCTATGTTTGAAGCAAGAAAGGCACGAAATTCCTCTTCGCTCATATTCAAGGTGTGTCGAGTAGTCGGTGCCATTTCCTTCAAAATAGTCAAATGAAACGAGTTAATCACATAGAATATCAATAGTAGTCAATAGTATTTCGTAGCGTAATATGAACTTATTTATAAAAGCTCTTTCTTCATATTAGCTTTTATACTCTTTAATTCGGGTAGTACCTATGTGACGACCCGGAAATTTCTGACTAAATTTAAACTTTATCTTTATATTATTCTGACACGATAAGCAATGTTTGTTAAGTTAAATCTCAAGGATTTTAAACTATGTTTATACATTCATTTAAACCTCGACCAAATTCCAATGATTCACGAACCATTAAATGAACATATATGAATATGTATGTATATGTGTATATGTTATAAATTAAAAATGTCAACAAAGTATTTAAACGTATAATGCTTTATATGAACGTATTTGTTTCAATATGATTATCGATGAAATTAAAAAAAAAATATTAAATGATTGAATTATCAGAAACATTGAATTATGATTACAAGTCTCTGTTGAGAGGTCGTCTATGATTTGAGAAAATCTATTCCGCTTAACGATATTCGGAATAATTTGTAAAGCTATTTATAAATAAAAATAAAAAGTGTCATTTACGAAAGTTAGACAAAAGCTAGTGGAGATTTGGTTTCCATAATATTCTATTAATCTATTTTCAAACGTACAAAAACGTTTTCAGTTAAAAAAGAACTTTATTATTAAAACGTATATAACTTTTATAAATATCTAGGATCACTTTTGACAACTCATTACTTAACCAGTATAATAAATATAACGATATTTATATTTTATTTCATTAAATATATATAATGATTTAAATTAATATTATATATATTTATATGCGTATTATACTTACATAGTTTTTATACTTTTACTATACTTTAACTTTACATTTACTTTACTTTTACTTTACTTTAACTTTAATAATTCACTTTAATAATTCATGCTTTAATAATTCACTTTAATAATTCATACTTTAATAATTCACTTTAATAATTCATACTTTAATAATTCACTTTAATAATTCACTTTAATATAACATACTTTAATAATTCATTTTAATAATTCAAAAATCTATTATAAATAGAATTCAATAGGTTTCATTATTTCATAGAAACTTGAAAATATATTTCTCTAAACTCTCTCAATCGATTTACATATATATATATATATATATATATATATATATATATATATATATATATATATATATATATATATATATATATATATATATATATATATATTTGCTCTGTATTATTTCAAGATATTATTAGTATACATAAAATATTACGACGGAGTGATGTCCGAGTGATTTCAAAATAGTTTTTTTGAATGAGTCGAAGCTAAGAAAATTATGGGTTATAGCTATGGAGGTTATGGGTATGGTTCATGGGTATGCTCGTGAGGTCAATCTAGTGTTTATCATCTCCGTTGCGTCTACGTACTTTCCTGCAATATTGAATCTCAATATTGATACGTGAGCACTCATAACTTAACTTTTATATATCAATAGTGTATCCCTGACTAGTGCTCGATTATATAGGATTATGCATGCTTGTACATTCGATATTATCCTTAGATAGGTTTGTTGAATCCTGAATCAGATACATATGCTACTGAGATAGGGTATATGATATGCATGTCATTGGAAAGCTAGCGAAAAATTAAGAACTTTTCATTTAGATATCGAATGGTTTCGATGAACGGATTAGAAGTTATAGTCAACTGAATTTTAGTATTATTGTTAAAATGATTATTATTACTATCGTCGTTATTATTTTAATAGAAATATCATTGTTATTATAAAATATCATTATTACTATTATGTTAGTATTATCATTTTATCATAATACCATTTTTAGTAAATATAAATATTGTTATTTTTTTATAGAATAATAATAATTATTATTACAAAATAATACAGCTTTTACTTATTATTATTATGATCAATATTATTTTATCAAATAAATAGGGGATACAAAGATATTTTTCACCACGCGTAATATAATTACATTAATAATACTTACCACTATAGTTTTACGATATTAAGTGAACTTTATAAATTTTACTACTTAATATATATAAAAGTATATTTTATCATATATAAACGTTAATATAAATTTTTATTAATAAATGACTTTTATTATTATAAAATCTAATAAATATATTTAAATATATAAAACGACTATAGTTAAGTTATATAATAAACACGTATAAATTTTAGAAGTCATTTTGGGTCAAGTTGACTTTTGTTGACTTTTGCATATTAGTCTCGAGCATTAGGATTGTGGTACACTATGACTTGACCAAAAATTGTTAGACAAATATTGACCAACATATAAATATATATAATTAATAAAGGTTCGTGAATCCGAGGCCAACCTTGCACTTGTTAAATGACGTTATATGTATTTTTACTACGAAATACATTATGGTGAGTTTCATTTGCTCCCTTTTATATATATTTTTGGGACTGAGAATACATGCGCTGTTTTTATAAATATTTTACGAAATAGGCACAAGTACTAAAACTAATTCTATGTGGGTTTAAACCAGAAATATACCCTTAGCTTGGTAACATTAAACTACTTGTCTATGTACGGTAGGCGCGAATCCTAAAGATAGATCTATTGGGCCTGACAAACCCCATCCTGACTATGGGATGTTTTAGTACTTCGAGGTTATTTTAAACACACCTGATCTGGTGTACTTCAGAGGGTAAAACATGAACGTTAAGGCTTGTTACCGGGTGCCTACAACTTATAGAATACTTTTATACACTTGCGAGTGTACATATATTTATAAACGGAAATCTTGTGGTCTATTAATATATTGAAATGATTGTTATGATAAACCTATGAACTCACCAACCTTTTGGTTGACACTTTAAAGCATGTTTATTCTCAGGTATTAAAGAAATCTTCCGCTGTGCATTAACTCATTTTAAGGATATTACTTGGAGTCATTCATGGCATATTTTGAAAGACGTTGCATTCGAGTCATTGAGTTCATCAAGATTATTATTATGTCAATTATAGTTGGATGTATTATCAAATGGTGTGCATGCCGTCAACTTTCGTTGTAAAGAAAGTTTGTCTTTTAGAAACGAATGCAATGTTTGTAAAATGTATCATATAGAGGTCAAATACCTCGCGATGTAATCAACTATTGTGATTCATTTATAATGTATATGAACGGGTCCTTTCAGTTGGTATCAGAGCGGTGGTCTTAGCGAACCAGGTCTGCATTAGTGTGTCTAACTGATAATCATTAGGATGCATTAGTGAGCCTGGACTTCGACCGTATCTGCATGTCAAAAGTTTTGCTTATCATTTTTGTCAAAAATTGCCTGCTTGTCATTCTTAGTCTAGATACGTCTTACTGCATTGATTGCATGAATAGTGTATAGACAAAATTCATATCTTAGCGTATCTGCTAATCCATATCTTAGCGTATCTGTTACTGTAAACTTTGCCTGACATATCCCGTAAATTCCTCTGTAATCTACGAAATCTTTTGCGCTATATATATAGATATTCTATGTAATTAGAATACCACCCGATAGCCAAAAATTCATTTCATATCGAAAAATCCTTTATTCAATCGAACGAAATGAAATTCGTCATTAGTTCAAGTCCCTTGAATTCCGATATGGAATCCCACTCAAGCTCCGAAAGCAGTGTGACCGGAATGGATCAACCAATTAGCCATCATCTATTCTGGATGAATTGGGGATAGGTTCGTAGCCTCCTCAATAATTGGAGACAAGAAGAAGATGATCCTTTCCATCCACCACATTGCCCTCTTGGCGATGAACCTGAAGCACTTACCGGCGAACCGGTCCGAAACACCATTTTCTCTCTCATTTCCAGAGTATCTCGTCGCGATTATATACTACATCAAATTCTAGATTTTATTTATCCGCTCGTCCGAACCGACAATCATCCCGGTGTAATAGAAGAAGTCAACGAGCTTCGCGCTCGAGTAGTGACTTTAGAGAATATGGTGCAAGGGTTACAAACACCAACAAATAACGAAGTATTAATTCATAATTTCAATTTTATTGAATAAACACTCCGTAAAAGTTATGTAATTTCTAAAGTCTTTAGGGATTATTCAGTTCTAGTTTCAACCGTAAATCAAATGAGTTTAATTTAATATTAACTCATTAAATCTATGTTACATCTGAAGAAAATATGCACATATATATTTTCATAAAGACTGTAATAAAATTCTGTTGTACAAAATATTAATTGTGAAAAAAAAAATTAACGGGTAGGTAATGCCCGAGAGATATATAAATTCACAATTAATATGTTACATTTTTCGAATCTGATTAAGCAATTCATCAACTATACTCCCAAAATCTCACAACAATATACATTCTTGTATAGTAATCAAAACAACCATTCTCACCCAAATTTGACTACGCATTCTGATTTTGACAAATCAAAATCCAAGTCATGATTTAACAGAAGACATCACTCTTAGATTCCTACATCTTTCAAAGCTATACTTTGACTTCAAAACAGTGTTAGAACATCATATGTATATTAACGATTACAAACTGTGTTCAAACTCTCCGAATTTTTCGAAGACACTTCAGACAATGAACAATCGAGATGATGATCTAACTACATATTACCCACATTTATGTACCTAAAAAGGTCTTGAATCCAAAGTCAAAGTTCGATGCATATCCGTGTCAGACCCTTTGGCATTTATTAGCTAAAATGACTTTTCAATTCCTTTTCAAAGTAGACAGTTTTGTCACAGCTCCAGCAAGTCAACTTCGACTTTTCAGTCGAACTAGTCTTATTATAACCTCGATAGATATGTTGCCCTTTCGTCATCGTTACTGGGGACCTTTCATATCTCGCCACCTTATCAATAAACTTACCAACAACTTCAATTATCTTTGACTTTTCGAAAAATCATTATATTTATTGAAATCACATCATTTACTCATTCGCATCTTGTAACGAGAATTGTCATACGAATCATCGAAAAACAGTAACCAGTATTTTGAAATCTCGCAGCATGTCTACGCCAACAGTTATATGTGTACGTAAAATGTCTATCTCCTGGACTTACATACTTTGAATGTGAAGTTCTGAAAAATATTTTGAACTGCAAACTAGTTCTTGAAATGTTGATGAAGCATCAAAAACTGTAAACGATCTTAACAGTAAAAAGTTTGATGACAAAGAATAGTAAGGTGGTAAAGCTGAGAAAAAGAGAAGGTTTGGAACTGGAAAACGGATTTAACAGACTATGAAGGAGGCTGTGGACAAATCACAAAGACTAAATCTGCCTTCAAAGAATCCAAATGATTCAGTGCCTGCTAAAGTCATTAACGAATACCTTACTCTTTATTCTAAACCTTTACAGAAAAATCTTCATCATCATCCATCAATATTAGAAATTCTAAGATATTATCATATCTTTCATTATAAATATCCGCGATATTTCTAAAGATATTTTCACAACTAATCTTATCTGAAGTCATTTATCTCTTTGCGCTATCAGTGTTACATCATAAAAGAAACTATTAGTTTCTATATTCTATAAACTTTCGAGTTTAAATTATGAATGTTTTGAAGTAGTGTTGGGAACTGAAGCATGAGTTAGTATAATATAATAACACTTGATCAACGTGATTATATTGCAGTAAGTCATGCTGAGTTTCTAATGGGACATGACGATTCACAGACCATGCCGTCATCATGTTCCATGTTAGACGACTCTTGTATTCTATTTAATCTCTAAAAATATCAAGAATATATTTTCTTGATGATTCGGTCTTTTCAGGGTATTCTGGTAAATTAACAAATCAAGATCGTGCCATTACCATTTCCTTCTTAGAACATTAACTATGTTCATTCTGAAATTCATATCTGCGAATACTGGACGATTACAAACGTTGCTTAATCGCAAGAAGAAGAAACAAAACGACAAAACTCCAAAATAGAAATTGGAGTATAAATCGCAGCAAATAGAAGGGAGCATTAACTGTGGATGTCAATGATTTTAGAAGACAAAAGCAGGGGCTTTGAAATATAAGGGAAGATATAAAACCCAACAACCACTCAAAAATTATAAACTGTATATATCGATGTATATAACAATATAAAGACACGGAAGAACTAAAAATACTATAAAACCGAGAGTATAGTAGAAGTAAATAGATTCTTCCGGAGGCAGATGAAAAAGAAGAACGACAGACTTGAAAGTGAGGAGTATATCGAGAATCAGTACTGGATGAAGCATATTGACAAATACTTTAAAATATGAGTTGAGGGAGAAAGAATAGAAGGTGTGAGTTGTAAGGAAACGAAGGAGGTGGATTTATAGTGAAATACCCGACAGAGAAATCAAGATGGATTATCGTATTAATTCGAAGAGAATCATAATCTCCTTAATCAACGAAGCATCAAATCCAACATAGATTACAAAGATTTTCTTTAAATTCGGAGATCAATTGTGATGATGTCAAAAGATATGACGAATCACTATAATCTTATTTCCTTCATTTACGATAACTTCCCTCATACGCTTCGAGTAATCGAATTATTTTATCCATACTTCTTAGACATGATAAAACTTCATAATCGTTACGTCATAATAACATTCTCATTGTTAGCCATAACGACATCTATCAAATTTCGGGGACGAAATTTCTTTAACGGGTAGGTACTGTGACGACCCGGAAATTTCTGACTAAATTTAAACTTTATCTTTATATTATTCTGACACGATAAGCAATGTTTGTTAAGTTAAATCTCAAGGATTTTAAACTATGTTTATACATTCATTTAAACCTCGACCAAATTCCAATGATTCACGAACCATTAAATGAACATATATGAATATGTATGTATATGTGTATATGTTATAAATTAAAAATGTCAACAAAGTATTTAAACGTATAATGCTTTATATGAACGTATTTGTTTCAATATGATTATCGATGAAATTAAAAAAAATATATATTAAATGATTGAATTATCAGAAACATTGAATTATGATTACATGTCTCTGTTGAGAGGTCCACTATGATTTGAGAAAATCTATTCCTCTTAACGATATTCGGAATAATTTGTAAAGCTATTTATAAACAAAAATAAAAAGTGTCATTTACGAAAGTTAGACAAAAGCTAGTGGAGAATTGGTTTCCATAATATTCTATTAATCTATTTTCAAACGTACAAAAACGTTTTCAGTTAAAAAAGAACTTTATTATTAAAACATATATAACTTTTATAAATATCTAGAATCACTTTTGACAACTCATTACTTAACCAGTATAATAAATATAACGATATTTATATTTTATTTCATTAAATATATATAACGATTTAAATTAATATTATATATATTTATACGCGTATTATACTTACATAGTTTTTATACTTTTACTATACTTTAACTTTACATTTACTTTACTTTTACTTTACTTTAACTTTAATAATTCACTTTAATAATTCATGCTTTAATAATTCACTTTAATAATTCATACTTTAATAATTCACTTTAATAATTCATACTTTAATAATTCACTTTAATAATTCACTTTAATATAACATACTTTAATAATTCATTTTAATAATTCAAAAATCTATTATAAATAGAATTCAATAGGTTTCATTATTTCATAGAAACTTGAAAATATATTTCTCTAAACTCTCTCAATCGATTTATATATATATATATATATATATATATATATATATATATATATATATATATATATATATATATATATATATATATATATATATATATATATATATATATATATATATATATATATATATATATATATATATATATATATATATATTTGCTCTGTATTATTTCAAGATATTATTAGTATACATAAAATATTACGACGGAGTGATGTCCGAGTGATTTCAAAATAGTTTTTTTGAATGAGTCGAAGCTAAGAAAATTATGGGTTATAGCTATGGAGGTGATGGGTATGGTTCATGGGTATGCTCGTGAGGTCAATCTAGTGTTTATCATCTCCGTTGCGTCTACGTACTTTCCTGCAATATTGAATCTCAATATTGATACGTGAGCACTCATAACTTAACTTTTATATATCAATAGTGTATCCCTGACTAGTGCTCGATTATATAGGATTATGCATGCTTGTACATT